>NC_082690.1:61227041-62668426 GCF_949987515.2 Delphinus delphis | reverse complement strand
CCTGCCACAAGCATCTTATATTAATAAATCTACTTCTTACCTATCATTTTGCCTCTTGCTGAATTCCTTCTGTGCCAAGACATAAAGAACCTGAGCTTCATTAAGTCCTGAGATGAGTTGTGATGTTTCAGCCCTACGATTGTGGATTTGAGTTCCATCTGAGGTGCAGTTGCAGTTGGACCTGAATCCAGGTCACTGCTGCCTTCTCTGTGTCAGGCGTGAGTGAGCAGACTAGATGGGTTGGCCATGCTCCCAGTCCTGACTTAGGCGATCTATTCCCAGCTGTGCCTCTTTTGTCCTCAGGGCCAGGTGAAGGGCTGGCATCTGTATTTTCCCCCAGGTGTTTCTGGGCTCACCTTAGCTCCTCTTCCTTCCCTTCCTCAAGGGTACTGACCTTTCTTGACTCCACTGTCCTTTGGGACCCTAAAGAACGTCAGATGCAATTGGATGAAGTTCAAGAAAGGAAAACCGTACTCTAGGAATGTAGGATTGTGTAGAGAAAAGCACAAACGTTTTGGATTCTGAGTGACCTAAGTGAACCCCAGCACTAGAACTCTCTGGTTTGTGATGCCTAGCAATTTTATTAAACTCTCTGAGTTTCCGTTTCCATATTGCTTACACAAAGATAATATGCTTATTTTACAGGGTTGGTATGATGGGGTGGGATATATTAACAAGGATGTTAATGTACTCTATTACAGCATATATATTACTATATCATGAATATAATGTTATAATAACTTTCCCAAGAGCCAGTAATTGTTCAAAACAACTATTGACTAATTACTACAAGACAAGCATTGTTATAGACCCTTAGAGAGAGGAATGAACAAAACAAAGTCCCTGTGCTCATAAAGCTTACATTCAAATGGGGGAAGCCAGTCATTGAACAAATAAACAATTAAGAACTTAAGACTAAGTAGTTGCTATACACAAAATCCAGGATGGAAGAAATAGAAAACTGCTGAAAGAAAGGGCTCAATTAAATAGACTTCCTTTATTACAGGATCTTTTTGTCTTTTTGTTAATAGTAGGCTGGTCATTGTTAAGGAAGTTGTACAAGCAGAAGATATAAACCCTCGTCCAAAGGTTGATCAAGTGACTTGAGGCTACTGGCTTTTGAGAAGCCTAGAGAGCAGTACAGGATAGAGCTAGTGATTCAGGTTTTAAGAGTCATACAATTTTAGACACAGGAAAGGTTATACTGTTTCTTATTATAGTACAATTTTTAACAGTAAAATATTGTAAAAATTGTCTTAATTCCATCAATAGGCAACTGATTAAAAATTGTAGGTTTTCCATTGCAATACTATGTAACTGTGAATATATTAATGTGGGATAAACTCCAAGATAAATTTTTATTTGAAAAAAAGCAGGGTGAAGGAGATTGTATACACATTACACAAATTACATCTATTTAATAGAAATAAATATTATAAACCTACATATAAAATATGTAAATGGTAAATTTCTCAAAAGATACACAAAGAATTGATAATAGTTGTTGCATTTGGGCAAGGAAAGTGGGGAAGAACAGAGGTCAACCCTGAGAGGGAGATATTTTGATTGTATATTATTTTGTACTTAATTAATTTTATGCACATTTATTAAATTTTTAATAAAAATAAAAGACACTTGAAACAAAACAACACTTTTATTCTGGTTCCTCCCCTATTAATTTTTACCCTTATGACCTAGAGAAAGATATTAAAATTACTCCACGTCCCAATACTTGTTGTGAAAAGGAAATGCGATTAAATATAGAAAACATTCCAAGCCTTGGTGTATGTCATACAAAGCAGGTTTCATCAAAGTACTGTTTGACTTGAGACTTGAAGGTTTCCATCAGGGAGAGGAAGGGGCATTCCAGTTGACTGTAAGATGACCACATCACTTTGATTACTGCTATCATCACCGTTTCTGCAATTACACTTAATGTTCGTCAGATTGGCTTCCTTTTTTTCCACTAATTCACTAAACTTTCCTGCATTAGGATCTTTGCATAGGTTAATTCATTTGATTCTAATGTTTTTCCTCCTAATTTTCACCTGGTTAACTCCTACTCAATTTTCTGATACCACTTTCTGATTTTCTGTTGTTACTTCCTCAGAAAAGAGTTCCCTGACCTCCTTGTATTAGGAGTCCCATTTATTCTTCTTCAGAGAATTTTATTAGTTTACTTCATAGCAGTGGTAGCATTGTATAATTATATATTTATTTGTGAATTCTTTGTTTAATCCTCTCTTAATTGAGGGATTCTGTAAATCAGTACTTAGCAGTGAGTGTAAAGGACGATTGGGAAGAAAGAATGCAAGTCATGAGAATAGTGAGGAAGCTTATATAGTAATAATTCAGGAACAATGGCCTGGCTAGGCCAATGGCAGTGGCAATGTAAATGAGAATTGAAACAAAGGATGTGGAAGAATTTTGCCAAGGAAGAATTAGCAGGATTTAGAGACTGGTTGAATAGTTCCATGATAGCACTTATCAAAGTGTAGAATTATTACACAGTATAGCACTTTGCATAGGAGCTCTTAGAGGGCAGCACCTTGTTCATTTTTTGTTGTACCTTCAAGATTCAGTGTGTAAATGTTCACTGATCAAGTGAAAGAATATGGCAACAAAAGGGGGAATCAAAAAGAGGAATAAGTAACAAGTCAACGGCAATGGCAGTGGCAATGGGAATTAACAGGGATGAATAAAAAGTGTTGCCAAGGAAGAATCTGCAGGAGTTGAAGACTGGTTGTATACTCCTATGATACCGATTATCAAGTTGTAGCATTAGAGCAGAGTAAAGTACCTTGAATGATGTTTTAATTTCATAATCATCTGTTTACTTCTCTGACCCATTTAGTTGGATGAGCACTAACTAAACAGCAGCATGTATGTTCACCATCGTACCCTCAGAACTCAGTATATACATGTTCCCTGATGGAATGTAAAAATAAATCAATGAAAAATTAAATGAAAAAGAAGGGTAAATAATAAGAAAAACATTGACTAGATGTAGTGACTGGAGAATGAGTTTGTGTTTTATTCAAAGTAACCATGAGTTCAGAATTTCATCATGTAGGCATACCACACGGGTTGGAGTTGACTTACCATCTGTAGGTAACCCTCCGCTAACCGGCTCAGCACGCTTTCAACAAGCTCCGATCCTTAATCCATGTTCTGCATGGTTTGGACTTTTATGCTGAGTAGGGTGCCTGAGTGCTCAAGTGCACCTCTTTCTCTTTCTATGAACTCATGGGTGCATCATTCATCTTTGATTGTTGGTACTCAAAGTGTCCTCATACGTTACGTTACGGGTAACGTAAATTGTTTAAAACTTTGGAGTACAGCAGATAGTTATCACTTTCGGGTGGCTTGTTTATATCAGTGTATGGAAATAAACCCTCACAAACAACGTATGTTTACTAGTAAAGGGATAGTCATGTTTACATCTTTTTGTGGACATTTTGGATAACAATTCTGGTGGGCTTTGGGGGTTAAAATTTGGGGGGCTTTTGAGGAAAACATTTACAAGCAAAAGATCATTTGGGGGAGAAAATTAGTGGAAAATATCTTTGCTGTGTTTATTGTCACTGTTATTAGGGAGAAGGAAGCATCCTTCATAAAAGTTTATTTCATACATTAGTTTGAGAGCATTGTGCTAGATAGATACCTTGCTGCCTAAGCAGAAATGTCTTGGAGGCACGTGGAAACACGAAACACATTTGGGTGAGAAATCACTGCTAGAGGTAATGATCTGGGACTTAATCATTCATTTCGACAGTTATTGAGTATTAGTGAGTGCCAGGCAAAGGAATTTGAACATAATGAGAGGTTGTCCTTATACTCACCTGATAGATATGCATGTAAAATACAATTAATTACATTATCTTAAATGCTTTAGTAGTAATATAAGACCAAGATATGTATGACAAAGGCAAGTGACCTCAGCTTTGTCTAGGGGAATTAGAAGTGTTTCTAGCAGAAAAACATTTAGAATTGTATTCCAAAGAATAAAATTAGAGCTGAATCTTGAAAGATAAGTATAAATTAACTTAGCACGGGGAGGAGGTGGTGAGAGGGAGGAATTTTAGACAAAAAATTGTGTAAAGATACAACAGGTTAATAATAATTTCTACCATTTATTGAACACTTACTCTGTGCCAGGTATCTTCTTCATTCAGAAAATAAAAGTAATTTTATAAGTACTTTTAGTTCTCCCAAAGAAATAGCTCATCACACAATAGATCAGATAATTTCCACTGAAGTTGATCTCAACATTGTTTTTTGTTGTGTTTTGTTTTCTTTGCTAATTTTCACTCTCCTAAGAGCTCTTTTAATCTCTGTGTAAAACATTATTTTATTTACTTATTTCATACAACTTCTTTTGAGCTTCTACCTCTGTATTTTAGAAGAAGGAATATGCAATATTTTTATTTTATTTTTTTGAATTTTCTGAATTTATTTTTTTATACAGCAGGTTCTTATTAGTTATCCATTTTATACATATTAGTGTACATATGTCAATCCCAATCTTAAAGTACATGATATTTGGGATTCATACCTAGATTAATATTCTTGCTCTGACACTTAAATTGCTGTGACAATTAAACAAGTTACTTGCTTTTTTGAAACAAGTACCTATTTTAAAAATTGTGATGAAACCCATGAGGAATAATTAATACTTTATTTAAAAATATGTAACATATTTTTCTGTCAATAAATGTTAGTTACTTAATTCACTCTGCTTCCTGGGAGGAGATAGAAGTTAAGTAGATTTCTCATGTTACAATTACAGCAAACATCCTTGAGAATTCTACATAACCAATCCCCCCCTTTCAATTGAAAGATACTACAGAAAGATCATACAGCTCCATGAGTGGAAGTGGTTGGCTCATGTAATTTTAATTTTATTATATATTATTATGTATTAATTTTGGCTATGAATGTGCTATATAATTATATTATATCCCATGTACAGATTATGAAATATAAGGATAGATATTTAGAGTTTTATATATATATATATATATATATATATATATATATATATATATATATATATATATTTTTTTTTTTTTATTTTGCGGTACGCGGGCCTCTCACTGTTGTGGCCTCTCCCGCTGCGGAGCACAGGCTCCGGAAGCGCAGGCTCAGCGGCCATGGCTCACGGGCCCAGCCACTCCAGGGCACGTGGGAACCTCCCGGACCGGGGCACGAACCCACGTCCCCTGCATTGGCAGGCGGACTCTCAACCACTGCGCCACCGGGGAAGCCCTAGAGTTATTTTTATGAACTTGCATAGCTGTTAAGTACCAGACACAAGATTTGAATCCAGGTTTTTCAGACTCTAAATTGTTGAGGAGGATAAAAAAAAAGACTATGCTTAGAGAAACTAGAAATGCTTGGTATATGGGGAAAGAAGATAGATCAGTGTGACAGTTGTTGACTATGCATTCAACTGCAGGGTTGGGGTATGGAAAGAACGAGATTGGAAAGATAAGCTTGAGCTGGACTATACATGGGCTTGTATGACATGCTAAGAACACAGTTTCATTGTGAAGATGAGGATGAATTGTAAAGATTTAAAGCATGATTATGACAGGCCATCACATATGTATTTAGAAAGAACTCTTGAGACAGTGAGAAGGATGAATGAGAATGGGGTGTATATGAAAGTCTTCAGTATGACTGGAGGCTGGGAGACCAATTAGGAGGCACTAGTAATAATCCTGGTGGGAGATATATGCCAATACCGAAGTTTCATCTCACAGTAGTGATTTGTTGAAACCCTGGCAATGGTGGGATCTCTAAGAGATAGTACACAAGGAAGAGAGAAGAGGGCCAACAATTGAACTCCTAGGACCAGTATAGTTTAAAAGGACTTGGAAAACAGCACAAAGAATCTGCCCTTGGGCATGTAGCGGGTAGCAAAGGAATCCATGATTATGGAAGGCAAGATGATAAAAAGTTTCAAGAGCGAAATTCCCTTTACACAAGCATCAAAGAAAACCTGAAGAGTACTTGATTTCCTCAAGAGTCTCTCTAGACCAAGAGCTGGTCCAAGCCTGGGGTCACTGGACTCTGTTGAAATTCCTCCCACCCCTGTCCCTGGTCCCTGCAGACCTCAATCTGCAGAGTCATAGTCACTGAGAGCTGGAAGGGACCCTGGAGACCCAAGAGTACAGGGCTGGAATCTCTCCCTAAAGGGAGTTGGTTCTCTCTCCCTCTCCTCAGCTCTAGCTGGGCTGAGCTCTGTTCCCCCTGGCTTCTATCCTCAGTCTCTTCCACCCCTGGGGTTGCAGACTAACCAGCCTATTAATGAGCAGTCACAGACCATGACCTCATTAAAAAGCTGTTAATGAGACACACTGCTGTTCAGGGAACACAGTGGAGGGAGGCTCCCAGTGGCCTCCTCCTGGGGCCTGGAGGGAGAGCTTAGGTGAACAGACAGGATCAGATCTGGGGAGAGGGCTAATGAACTCAGGCTGCAGAGCCACACTTAATGAACTCCTGCTGGCAAGCAGCCCAGCTTTGAAGCTCAAGTCCTCACTGGCCTGCAGGCTTACAGGAGTGGGTGGGATCCAGGGAAGCAGTGAGTTTCCTCTTACCAGTCAGGTCTGCTTACTGCTTCCTCTGCTGACCCATTTTGATGGAGGACTTCAAGTTCTGAGATTAAGAAGTAATTTTGTGTTGCCCTGAGTTTATGGCTCATGGACAATTGTATAAGCCTTTTGACTGGTCTCCGTCCCACAGGCTTTGTCCCCTAGCCACCCATTCTCCACAATACTACCAGGAAAGTCTTTCCAAACACATAGCTGATTGTTACTTCATGCTTAAAACTTTTTAATGAAGAGAGTTCACAGTAAGTTTCAGAGTCCTAGCATAGAAGACTCTTGAATATTTGGCCCCTGCCTATCTCCCCACCCTCATCTCCTCCAGACATCTCTCTCGTGTTATTTTCATCATTATTACCACTGCTATCACCATTGTCATTATCATGATTATATCAGCATAATGAACATTTCCATAGTGCTTCTTAAGTGTCCAACAGTGTTTTACATATATTAATTCATTTAAACCTCACAGCAGTGCTATGAAATAGGTGCTGTGATTATCTGTATTTTATAGATGACACGGAGTCAACATATGCTGTGTTATTTGTCCAGTGTCTTACAGCTACTCAGGAAGAGAGTCAGGATTACAACCCAGGCATTTTGGCTTCAGAGTTTACACTTTTACACATTAAGAAGACTTACTTCTGTACCCTTTGCACTTACTACTTATTTGTCTTGGAATGCCTATCTCACATACAATCTTAAACCTTGGCTCCCATTCCCTCTTATACTTCTTACTTTGCTACTACTTCTAACCATTATGCATGTATTATTACCTACTGTCCTAATGTTTGTATGTCTGCTCCCCACTGGACTGAAAGTTCTTACGCTTGGATTGAGCTGGGTTCAGTAACCGTTACTGCGGTTTTACCGAATCTTTCAGTATTTATTATATTACTTTAAACACACACTATATTGTATTCTCTTTGAGAAACTGGAAACTAAATTCTTGACCTCTCTCACAGCCATGCCTCTACAGCCATATATGCTTGTCCTCCTTACTTTACCATTTCAGTGAAAGGTATCTCTATCAACATGATTGCTCATGCAAGAAATATGAGTATAGGCCTTGACACCTTTTCAATCCTAAACCATCACCAGCTTTTCCCTGATCTTCTGCCATTCCTATACCAGTCTCTCTTTACATTCTTGCCACTTAACAATAAATTATCTACCCAGTAGACATAATTATCTTTTTTTTTAAATTGTCCCTTGCTTAATATTTTTCAGTGGTGGTCCACTGCATTTAGATTAATATCTAAAATCTATCACATGGTCAAAAAGAAGTTCTGAATGGTCTGACTTCTTCTTACCTGTACAGTCAATTTTTACCTCTCTTGTCCTTATTCACAAACATTGTTTTTCCTGGTTTCAGTGTCAGGGTAAGACTGACCTCACATGAGTTGGGAAGTATTCCCTCCTCATATATTTTGTAAACGGTTGTGAAGGATTGGTATTGATTCTTTTTTTTTTTTTTTTTTTTTGCAGTACACGGGCCTCTCACTGCTGTGGCCTCTCCCCTTTCAGAGCACAGGCTCCGGACGCTCAGGCTCAGCGGCCATGGCTCACAGGCCCAGCCGCTCCGCAGCATGTGGGATCTTCCCGGGCCGGGGCACGAACCCGTGTCCCCCGCATTGGCAGGCGGACTCTCAACCACTGCGCCACCAGGGAAGCCCTGATTCTTTTTTAAATGTTTGGTAGAATTCACCAGTGAAGCCATCTAGTCCTCGACTTTTGGTTTTGGAGGTTTTTGATTACTGATTCAATCTCCTAGCTGGTGATTGGCCTGTTCAGAGTTTCTATAGCTTCATGAATCAGTCTTGGTAGACTGTATGTTTCTGAAAATTTATCCATTTCTTCTTCCACCCATTTGTCCAGTTTGTTGGCATATGAGTGCTTGTAGTAATCCCTTACGAGCCTTTGTATTTCTGTAGTATCAGTTGTAACATCTCCCCTTTCATTTCTGATTTTGAGTCTTCTTTTTTTTTCTTGGGGAGTCTAGCTAAAGATTTGCCAATTTAGTGTTTCAAGAAACAAGCTCTTAGTTTCTTTGATCTTTTGTATTATCTTTTTGCCTCTATTTCACTTATTTCCACTCTGATCTTTGTTATTTCCCTCCTTCTACTAACTTTGGGCTTCATTTGTTCTTCTTTTTCTAGTTCCTTGAGGTTCAAAGTTAGGCTGTTTATTTGAGACCTTTCTTGTTTCTTATTATAGCCATTTATTGCTATGAACTTCCCACTTGGAAATTCTTTTGCTGCATTCTATAAGTTTTTTTATGTGTATTTCCATTTCCATTTGTCTCAAGGTATTTCTTAAAATTTTTTCTTTATATATTTTTTTGATCCATTGGTTGTTCAGTAGCATGGTGTTTAATCTCCATATATTTGTGAATTTTCCAGTTTTCTTCTTGTAACTGGTTTCTAGTTTCATACTACTGTGGTCAGAAAAGATGCTTGATATAATTTCAATATTCTTATATTTATTAAGACTTGTTTTGTGCCCTAACATATGAAGTATCCTTGAGCATGTTCCATGTGCACTTGAGAAGAATGTGTATTTTGTTGTTTTTCGATGGAATGTTCTCTATGTGTGTGTTAAGTCTATCCAGTCTATGATGTTATTTAAAGCCAATGTTCCCTTATTGATTTTCTATCTGAGTGATCTATCCATTGATGAAGTTGGGATATTAAAGTCCCCTACTATTATTGTATAGCTGTTGATTTCTCTCTTAAGGTCTTTTAACTTTTGCTTTATATATTTTGGTATTCCTAGCTGGGCGCATAAATATTTACAAATATTGTTGGATTGAGCCCTTTATCATTATGTGATGACCTTCTTTGTCTCTTATTACATTCATCTCTGGGGAGATTCCTATAATCCAAATGTTACTCTGCTTGATGTGCCCTTTAAGTTCCTTAAGCTATCTCCATTCTTTTTCATTCTCTTTTCTTTTTGCTGCTCTGACTGAATTCCACTAACCTATCTTTGAGTTCACTGATCCTTTCTTACATTTCATCTAGTCTGTTTTTGAGACCCTTTAGTATAATTTTCACTTCAGTTAACGTATTCTTCAGTTCTGTGACTTCTGTTTGCTACTTTAAAAATTCTTTTTCTCTTTGTTTAAATTCTCACTTTGTTCAGCCATTGTTCTCCTGAGCCCAGTGAGCATCTTTATGACTATTATTTTAAATTTTATCAGGTAAATAACTTATCTCCATTTCATAAGGTCTTTTTTTCTGAGGTTTTATCTTGCTCTTCATTTGGAACATATCCTGCTTTTTCTTCATTTTCCTTGGCTCTGTGTGGGGTTTTACACATTAGATAAAACAGCCACCTCGCTCAGTCTGAAGGAGTGGCATCATATAGGAGATAAAACTTATTGTTCAATGCTGCTCTAGCTCTTGGCTGTCTCTCAAACCCTTGTGATTGTCCAAGCAACCTACTTTATTGTTAGTGGGCTCCCAGTAGTTGAGGGTATGCCAAGAGCCATCAGTGTCCCAAAGGGGAGAATCCCTATTAGCACCTAGATTCAGGTTAATTGGAAGTCAGACCTGTAGGCAGCAACTTTTAAAGTATTCAAACATACATCTTTCAGAAGAAGACTGGGAGATGAACATTTCTATCTGCTCCCTCTGCATTGAGTTTTGGAGTGATAACCAGTTCAGAACTGCTTTTTGTTTATTACCATCCCACTGAACCCATGAACACATGTCTCACTGGCCACCAGAGCCAGGCTATCAAGGGATGTATCCTCTGGGTGGCAGTCACAAATGTCAGTGTACCAGATGTGTATACAAGTTTTCTCAGAGACACTGATGGCCTGCAGGAGGAGCAGAGGGAGAAGGCAAAGATGACACCTGCTAGATTCCCCAATCTCTGGAGAGGACTGTAGTCAGCCCTTCAACATGTGTTTAATTAGAAGCCTACCCCCTAAGCCACAGCTATGAAGATAAGCTTATTGTCCTCTTTCCCAGAAAGACAGGGGTGCATTTCAGTCTGCTGCCTCTGTACTGTGCCCCAGGGGGCAGTAGCCAGTTAAGAAATGTTTCTCCATTTTTTAGAGTCCTAGGGATCCATGAACATAAGAACTACTGGCCAGCAGAGCCAGGCAATCCAGGGGCTTTCCCTGGGTGGCAGCCACAGCACCTGGGGCAACAGACATGGGCAGAGACTCCTTTCTGGGAGATACTGGTGACCTGGAGTGTGGTGGATGGAGAGTGTGAAGATAGTGCCTGCCCTCCAAGGTCTCTGAAGAGGATCACCGTTGGCCCTTAAAAGTGTTTTTAATTAGAAGCCTGCCCTTCAGTTCAAAGCCTTAAGATAAGCTAATACGCTTCTTCCACCGAAAGACTGGGTGCCTTAGTCTGTTGACTCTCTGCTGTGCCCTGAGGTGTAGCTGGTTAAGAACTGCTTCTTTGTTTGTTACAGTCCAATGGGACCCATGAACCTAAGCCCCACGGGCCACCAGGTAATCAAGGGGTATCCCCCGGGCATCAGTCACAAAAACCAGGGCACTAGACATGTGCACTCCTTTCTGCGAGATACTGGTGATCTGGAGCGCAGCAGAGGGAGAGCTCAAAGATACATCCTACTGTCTGAGGTCTCTGAAGAGGATTACAGCGGGCCTTTAGATGTGTGTTTAATAGGAAGCCTGCCCCTCAGGCTGCGTCTATGAAGATAAGCTAACAGGCTTCTTTTACAGAAAGACTGGGCACATTAGTCTATTGCCTTTCTGCTGTGCCTTGGGAGGTAGCCAGTTAAGAACTCCTTCTCTGTTTACTGCAGACCTACGGGACCTTAGAGCATAAGCCTTGCTGGCCACCAGAACCAGGTGACCAAGAGGTGTCCTCTGGGTGACAACCCTCAAAAATCAGGGTACCAGACAAGTACATAAGCTCCTTCTCAAGAGATACCTGTGAGCTGGAGTGAGACAGAGGGAGAGTGCAAAGATGGCACGCGCTGGCCTCCTCTTTGGAGAGAGATGTGTGTTAAATTACACACTTGCCCCTCAGGCTAATGTTTTAAGACAAGCAAATAGGCCTACTTCACAGAGAGCCTGAGCACTTTTCAGCTGCCTCAGTGCCTCTGAGCTCTTTTCAGGGCCCTTTTTCTGGGCCTTGGGGCTGTGGGGTGGGTGAGGCTGCATGGACCTTTGAAGAACTGTTTCTCAGATTGCTATAGCCTTGTGGGTCTCATGGATACAAGCCCTGTTGGCTTTTTTTTTTTTATTTTGCGGAACGCGGGCCTCTCACTGTTGTGACCTCTCCCGTTGCGGAGCACAGGCTCTGGACGCGCAGGCTCAGCGGCCATGGCTCACGGGCCCAGCCGCTCCGCGGCATGTGGGATCTTCCTGGACCGGGGTATGAACCCGTGTCCCCTGCATCGGCAGGCGGACTCTCAACCACTGCGTCACTAGGGAAGCCCGTCCTGTTGGCTTTTGAAGCTACGTGTTCTGGGGGCTTGTCTCTCAGGTGCAGGTCTTAAAATGGGATGGCTGGTGTGGAGTTAAAACCCTTCACTCCTCAGGGAGAAACTTGGGGTTGTGAGTTCCCTCCCAACTGTGGTCACAGTGCTGAGGGTGGGGTTTATGGCAAGATTTTGTCTCAGCTGCTCCTAGCTTTCCTTCTTTCTTTCTTTCTTTCTTCCTCCCTTCCTTCCTTTCTTTCTTTCTTCCTTCCTTTCTTGCTTGCTTTCTTGCTCTAATCTACAGTAACAATCTCTGTCTCTTAATAGGAATATTTAGTCTACTTCTGTTAAATATTTATTCTAAATATGGGAAATATTTTAATCTACAAGTATTTTTTGTCATGATAGGTGTCATAAAGTAATACTATTCATTTATCATCAATAACCCACAAAGTAAATTTTGTAGACATAAAGATCACTATATAATGATTCCCTAATTACATTCAAGTAATTGCTTATTATTGTGAAAATTTTTCAGTATAAAATTCAAGTTCTGTTAAAATAGATTAAACTTAGAAATTTTGATATAGTTGGGTGTGTCTCTGCCAATTTTTTTCTTCTCTTTTGTTATTTCACCTATGGCTATAAATTATTTGTTTCTTTGTTTATGTGTTTGCTCTAGGGTTTACCATATGCATCCTTAACATGTAGCAATCTACCCTGAAGAAACATAACTGTTCATGTATAATGTAACATTTTATAAAAGTGAACTTCCATTTACATCTCTTTCTTTTGTCATACATACATTTTGTCATACATTTTACTCATACATTCTCTATGAATTACACAACACATTGTTATTATTTTCGCTATAAAAGTTGATTGCCCATTTTTACTGATTCCACCAAGCACAACTAAAAAGCCCTGGATATTATATATAAAACAAACATAAGACTCTGAAAGGTAGAAAAAAGAAGGCGAGTAGGTAGGAACATTGTGGACCAAGGAATGAAAAGGTAGTGGGTTCCCTGGGTTTGTTTTTGGCTTCATATATCCTAGGCCTGTTATTGGAGAAGTCAGAAATCTGAAGATCTAACATGTACGAACAAAAAATCCCAAACCAAAATGTGCTCTCTATAGCCAGATGACCCAGAAAGGGGGCAACCTAGCAAGACAGAAATGTTTTAGATGATAACCACTCTACTTCATCCAAACACAATAGGAAAAACTGTGGTTAAATCCAGGGGAGCCTAGACTTCCACCCTCACCAGGCTGGGTGGGAGCCAGGAATTTCACCCCCACTGCCACCAGGTGTCAGTGGAGAGCCTAGACTTCCACACCCATTGAGCAGTAATAAGGCGCCTGTCTCTTTAATGCTTACGTTGTGTCAGAAGATGCCTAGTGGAGAATCAGAACTCAGAATCAACAAAAAAGTCTAGAACTAACAGTGGGTTCAGAAAGATCACAGGATACAAAATAAACATATATAAAAATCAAGTGTAATTCTATGCAGTTGCAATGGACACAAAGACACTGAAATTAATAACACAATATTTAGTTGGTGTACATCTAAAAATATATTTACAAGACTTGTGTGCTGAAAAATACACAATGCTGACGAAGAAAATGAATGAAGATCTAAATAAAAGGAGAAACATACTGTGTTCATGGACTGGAATGTTGAAGTAGTAATGATGTCAATTCTCCCTAAATTGATATACAAGTTTAATGCAGTTTATCTCAAAATCAGAGCAAGATTTTTTTTGCCACATGAAAACTTCTACATAAATGTTTATAGCAGCTTTATTCATAACAGCATAAACTGGAAACAACCCAGATGTTCTTCAGCTGGCGTATGTTTAAACAAACTAAGTACATCCAGCATGTAGCATTACTCAGCAATACAAAAAAAAAAAAAAAGAACTATTGATACACACAACAAACTGAAATGAATCTTTAGAGAATCATACTAAGAAAAAAAGCCCATTTCAAGTGATTATATAATGTATGAATCCATTTATAGAACATTTCTGAAATGACAAATTATAGAAATGGAGAACAGATAGTAGTTAACAGGGCTTAAGGAAAGGATATGGGCAGGAGAGAAACGGGTCTGCCTGTAAAAGGGCAAAATGAGGACTCTTGTGATGAAGATATTCTGTATCCGGCCTATTACCATGTGAATACCGTGTTTGTGATAAAGTACTATAGTTTCACAACATGTTACTATGTGGGAAACTGGGCAAAGGGTACATGGAATCTTTCTATAGTATTTCTTATAACTACTGAGTAGTTTTTAGTTTAGTACTCTTATTTTTCTTGAGTATAATCATATATGCAAATAATATTTTGCATCTACCTTTTAAATATTATTCACTTTTTTCAGGTTGTATCTTATTGACAAAAAGTACCAAAGCAACATGAGATAATGGGGATAAAGAATATTTTTGCCATCTTCTGTTTTAATAAGAACATATCTAGTATTTTTCCCTTGGCATATGCATTTGGTTATAAATAGGTATGTATTCCATAAGCCCTTAGCTGTGATTCAAAAATCCAAGCAGCTTTGGAAACAGCATTTTTTCCTAAGTTTGGGGTCTTAACACATTGGATGAAAAATCTGTTGTGAACTGATTATTTATAATCTTTATTTATTCTACATTGTATAGTCATACATTATTTTGCTATAGAGATATTGATGCATTTGATTATAGAATACTGCTTCAGAACTCTCTGGAGGTGATAGGAAACGTATGGTGTATGCAGCATATTACCTTTCTAAAACCTGAAAAATTCAAGTGCCCCATTTTTTTTTGGATAAAGAAATTTAAACCTGTATTTTTTTTTTATCTTAAGGACATATCCCCTTTATCCTCATGAGTGTTTATCAAATGGATTTAACAGTGTATATATTGAATGATTATAGCTTTTTAAATTTAGCCTATTGGTGTGGTCGGTTGGCTGATAATAATCACCAAAGGCAAACTGACAACAACCTCGAAATCTAAATGAGGTGTGCAAATATTCCTCATTTAAACAATACTACCACATCAACCAAATCAATGCTAATTCAAACAGCTGCTGGGTTTGATCGTTTTTCAACTAACAGCATAGTATGGCAATAATATTTATGCACATACATATTTTCCTTTGTTCAAAATAGGGTATATGGGACTTCCCTTGTGGTCCAGCAGTTAAGACTCAGCGCTCCCAATGCAGGGGGCCCAGGTTCAATCCCTGGTCGGGGAACTAGATCTCGCATGCTGCAACTAAAGATCCCACATGAGGCAACGAAGATCTCATGTGCCACAACTAACAGCCAGCGCAGGCAAATAAATAAATAAATAAAAACAACAAAAACAAACAAACAAAATAGGGTTTACTACAATGTCTATGGCGCAGTATTTCACTCAAAATCAGGTTTTTAAGAGCATTTGTAGATATTTTATGTTCTGCCCCTCTTCACTGCTACATCATTTTTTTATGGTAACTTCCTCTTGACTATCTCAATATTTTTTTCTGTTCCTGGAGAACTGAGTTTTGTTCTTATCATGGGGTCAGTGAGGCTTATGGACAGCACACTAATCCAGACAATGAAAACTGCCCACACTCATTTTGTTCCGATTATTCAAACTTTAGGAACAGCTTCCTCCCAGTTACTGATGAGAATCTCTTAAACTCAGAATCTCAAAGAACCTTCTCTTAATCTCCAGTGTTCCCACTGATAATTCCACTCCAGTTTCAACAGACTCAGATTCAACAAATATTTCTTGAACACTAGTTAACATTTTTTGAGGAAAACTGTGCTCCAGGTGCTGTTCTAAGAAACTTCTATCCATATATTTATTTAATCTTCACAATTCTGTGAGATGGATATTAGAATTATTCCCATTTCACAGAGAAGAAAACAGAGGCACAGAGATGTTAAATAATTTTTTCAAGTCTCATAGTTGAACACAAGCAGCGTGATGGTGGAGCCCACATTATTTTAATTTTTTTTCCTTTTAAAAACTTGAAAAAAAATTTATGCAATATTTGGATATGTACTATTCTATTGTATATAAATACCACATCTTCTTTATCTTCTTTATCCATTAATCTGTTGATGAACACTTAGGTTGCTTCAATATCTTGGCAATTTTAAATAATGCTGCTATGAACACTGGGGTGCATGTGTCTTTTAAAATTAGTATTTTTGGGTTTTTTTCGGATATATACCCAGGAATGGAAATACTGGGTCATATGGTAGTTCTATTTTCAGTTTTTTGAGACACCTCCATACTGCTTTCCTCAGTGGCTACACCAATTTACATTCCCACCAACAGTGTACAAGTGTTCCCATTTCTCCACATCTTTGCCAACATGTGTATTTGCATTCTTTTTGATGATAGCCATTCTGAAAGGTGTGAGATGATATCTCACTGTGGTTTTGGTTTTCATTTCCCTGATGATTAACGATGTTGAGCATCTTTTCATGTGCCTGTTGGCCATCTACATTTTTTTCTTTGGAAAAGTGTCTATTCAGTTTTTCTGCCCAATTTTTTTTTTTTTTTTTTTTTTTTGCGGTATGCGGACCTCTCACTGTTGCGGCCTTTCCCGTTGCGGAGCACAGGCTCCGAACGCGCAGGCCCAGCGGCCATGGCCCACGGGCCTAGCCGCTCCACGGCATGCGGGATCCTCTCGGACCGGGGCACAAACCCGTGCCCCCTGCATCGGCAGGCGCACTCCCAAAAACTGCGCCACCAGGGATGCCCTGCCCATTTTTTAATCGGGTTGTTTAAACATCCTGGAATAGATAGTTCAGAACAAAAACTTTTAGAAGATGTGCAGAAATAGGAGATGACTGGGGACTGCTGTCTCCCAACACAGGAAGCCCAGCCTGTGCTACACACACATGCACACACACTTGTGAAGCTATTATAATTTCAGCATTCGTGTAAATGTTGTCTCTATTAATTTTCAGAGTAGTGTTTTTTCACTTTCAATTATATATTTGAGGGTTATTATAGAGCTTTTTCTTTTTAATTGTTTACTTCTGTCAATTAAATATGTACACAATTTTTTTAATTTTTTTTTATTGGGGTATAGTTGTTTTACAATGTTGTGTTAGTTTCTACTGTACAGTGGAGTTCCCTGTGCTATACAGCAGGTTCTCATTTGTTACCTATTCTATACATATTAGTGTAATATTAGTGTGTATATGTTAATCCCAATCTCCCAATTCATCCCACCCCCCACTTTCCCCCACTTGGTGTCCACACGTTTGTTCTCTACATCTGTGTCTCTATTTCTGCCTTGCAAACCAGTTCATCTGTACCATTTTTCTAGATTCCATGTATGAGTTAATACGTGATATTTTTCTCTTTCTGACTTAACTTCATTCTGTATGACAGTCTCGGTCCATCTGTGTGTCTACAAATGACCCAATTTCGTTCCTCTTTATGGTTGAGTAATATTCCATTGTATATATGTACCACATCTTCTTTATCCACTCATCTGTCGATGGACATTTCAGTTGCTTCCACGACCTGGCTATTGTAAATAGTGTTGCAATGAACATTGGGGTGCATGTGTCTTTTTGAATTATGGTTTTCTCAGGGTATATGCCCAGTAGTGGGATTGCTGGGTCATATGGTAATTCTATTTTTAGTTTTTTAAGGAACCTCCATACTGTTCTCCATAGTGGCTGTATCAATTTACGTTCGGTGGAGCCCACGTTATTAACCTCTACATACACTGCTTACTAGGGACTGAGATTGTGCCAAACCTTTTCACAAATTTTGTTTTATTTAATCCTCAAAACATCTGTAGTATATGTTATTATCATTTTATGGAAAATAAACTGATATATAACAAAATCCTTGATTAAACAGAATATCAATTACAAACGTGGAACTAAACCCCAGAAACTTTCAATTCAGTGCTTCTTCTATGACATCATGTAATTAAAGGGATGTTACCCACATGGATTCAGGAGATAAAGGAAGAAACTGGGTAGCACTGTTGAGACCCTATCATGTTCCAAGCACTGTATACATATCACTTCATTTATTCCTCTCAACAACTTTGTGAGGTATATTATTTCCATTTTACAGGTTAGGAATCTAAGGCTCAAAAAACGTAAGTAACTTGCTTAAGATTACAAAATTGAGCCAGAATATAAGCCCAGATTGGCCTGGCCTAAAGTCAAAGGCTTTCTTTTGAGCAGGAATGTGGCAGGATGGAAAGAGGGAAGGAGAAGGCAAGGGAAGAAGCTACGAGGTAGTAGGGGTAGACACCCTCTGCTTCATGTAAACTTCTATTTCCTACTTCCCAAACACACCTTTTCCTGTCTTCTTCCCCAGTCTTTTTTTTTTTCTTGTATCTCTAGTGGCCTCTTGGGCTCTGGATTTAGAATCATTCTAAAACATCAGAAGGAGGAGGGCAAAATGGGGACTACAGAGGGGAGGTACAAGATAAAAGAAACTTTCCTGGTGTGGCAGTGTTCTCTGATCATGGGAGGAAGAGAAGGTGGAGTCTCTGCAGCATCTTTCTTTGTCTTGATGCTTCAACTTTCTTTCATATACACTCTCTAAGTCTTTTCCTCACCAACTGGTCATCTTGGGAGGACCCGGAGTCAAAGACATCTGAATAAAGTAAGTGGATTCTGTTATCTGCTTCATTCCTCTTCAACGGTCAAGTCTCCCATGTTTTCTTTCTGTCCAATACACCCATCGTCCTAGTCCCCTCTACACCTAATAAAACCCAAACCCTTATCAGCATTTCTCATGTCTGGTCCATTCTGATACTTAGACCAATATGACTTTCTTTATCTCTTCCACTCATAGCTTGTTTCTGTATTCATTCATGCTCTGCCTAGCCTCCCTACAGTTTTTATGATCTCCCATTCCTAATTATATCCTTTCTGTATTATACTTATCTTCTCTCATTGAATCTCTTGTCAATATAGCACATTTATTTTACCCAAATATCATCCATTTTATCAACAAAAGTTCCAATTTCTTTGCTCTTACTCTAACTTCCTTACATTTTATCTTGTCTCTGTGGGTCTGCCAATTCTTCTATATTCAATGTCTGTTTTCCTTACATATTATTCCAATTCTGTCAGATTTTCTGGTAACTGATTTAAGTTCTCTACTCTTGATCATTTCCACCCAACTCCTTTTTACATTTTGCTCTCTTTATATTTGATTCCTATCATTTGCAATTCATCTAGTCTGCCCATATCATTCCTTTCTCAATTTTCCCCTCCATCCATGCATCTATGCAACCATTATAACACGTTTACTATTTAGTTGCTAAAGCAGACCCTAAAATAAGAACTATTGTCAAAAGAAGAGATGGAAATACCAGTAAATAATCTATATCGGTAGGAATATGGGTAGTTTTGGAAGGTGATAACCAAGAAATTGAAATGTGAAAGATAAATAATTCCTAGGTGTAGTTTTGACAGAAGGAAGAGTATGTGCAAATCATAGAGTTAGAGAATATCACAACATGTTTAGAAAAAGGAAAATAGTAGGCAATGACTGGATTACTGTAGGACAGTTAAAAGGAAATACACATTTGACACATTATTGAGGGATTTTGTATGTGCTCCCCCAAATCAAATGCTCTTGGAGTCAAATTTCTACATAAAATTTCACTCAAGAAACAAGTGGAAATTAGATTGAAAGAAGTTGAGGTTGGGGGAAAAAGACCAGGCAATAGCCTATTGAAATAAAGTCAAGAAATAACAAGGACGTGACTGGTATAAAGGACTAGGGGGAAGGCAGCAGAAATAGGACAGGAGAAAGGGGACAAATTTAGGAGATAATTAAAGAGGAAGTTTAGATAAAACCTGGATTAGTTGTGAGTGGGATGTGGGGTTGGGGTGGGGAGGATAGGTATAGAAGATATAGGGAAATTCTGGATCTCCAGTACAGTATATACTGCAGAGAAACTAGTACCATTCATTGTGATAGAGGAAGAACAGGCTTAGACAATTTTTTCGAGACATATTGTATTTGAGGGACCCATGTGGCATCAAGGGAATTATATCCACTCTTTGCTATACCATTAAGGATGTATGTGGCCACTTTGGCATATAGTACCTCTTTTATATCTACCTGAGCAGTAGCAGCAGTGATACAGCTAGTAAATGATATATGGGCTTTCACGAGCTCTCATGGGAACAGTAATGGGAGGAACCCATTACCAAATCAGTGAAAAGGAAAAGAAAGAAAGGACAACTAATGGTTCTATGAGGAGATGCCACATGAGTCAAGATTTGAAGGTTAAGGAGGAGTTAGGTGATAAACATGCTGTATGTCAAGAGCTGCAGGGTGTAAGATACAATGTAGGTCGTGACAAGAGGTAAGGTTTTGATGACAGCAGTATCAGGTCATGAAGTACTTATGCCTTGTTAAATAGCTTGAACATGGTTGTGTAGACAATGTGGTACTATGGAAGGTTTTAAGTAGGGTAGTGAAATGCTCAGATTTGAGCATTAGGGGAGATACTACAGGTAGTGAGACCAATTAGGAGGCTAATTTTTTTTTTCAAGTGTGTAGAACATCAAATGTGAAGGCAGAGACAGAGAAGATTAACAGATAAGCAGAAAGGTCTGAGGCCAACAAGGTCAAATAAACAGTTAATGGCATATGAGGCAGGTATTGAGGATAAAGGATCAAAGCTAAGGTTATGAATAACAATTGTAGTTTAGAGGTTCCCATATGAAGCTAGTATATGGCGTAAGAATAGGTGTGGCAGATTAAACTTTCAGGGATGAGAAGACAAAGATATGTCTCTACCACCAGACTATGAGCTCCGTGAAGACTTAGTACATGTGTTATTTACCTTTTTCTGTACCACAACTCTTAGTCTGTGGTCTGGGCCATATTTGATCCAGCAATACTTTTGAAATAAATAAATGGTGGGTGTGGAAAGTAAGGTTGGGAGTGATGGGAAATGTAAGCCAGGGATATGGCATTTTGTAATTGCATTAAAGTACTCTAGTACTGAGAGGAATGCCAAGGTCTCAAGTACTGGGTAATGCTCAAGTTTTGCTCACAGAGCATAAAGAGAAGAGGAACTCAGGTATAAAGTCATCTGCAGTTTTGATGTTTTCAGATTCCATATATAACTGAGACACACAGTATTTGCCTTTCTCTCTCTGGCTTATTTTACTTAACATAATGCCCTCAAGATCCAACCATCTTGTCACAAATGGCGGAATTTCCTTCTTTTTTATGGCTAAATAACAATGCATTGTATATGTATATATTTTCTTTATCCTTTCATTGATTGATGGACAGTTAAGTTGTTTCCACGTCTTGGCTACTCGTAGAAACAGAAAGTAGAATAGTGGTTGTCAGAGGCTGAAGGCTGGGGAAAATGGCAGATGTTGGTCAAAGGGTACCAACTTTGAGCTGTAAGGTAAGTTCTGGGGATCTAATGTAGAGCATGATGACTATAGGTAATAATACTATATTGTATACCTGAAGGTTGCTGTGAGCGTAGAGCTTTAGTGTTTTTACCGTAACAACAAAATGGTAATTGTGTGAGGTAAAGGATGTGTTAATTAATGTGGTAAAGACTTCACAATATATACTTCTATCAAATCATCACATTGCACACCTTAACTTTCCAATGTTATATATCAATTATATCTCAATAAAGCTGGGAAAAAAATCATTAGCAAGTTGAAGCTTGATGTGTGAGCACATTCTGCCCCTGTTAATCTCAAAGGAACAGGCCTAAGACTAAAAAGTAAAGACTCTCCTGAGGGAAAGTAGCCCCCAGTTGTTCATCTGGTTCTCCCCCATTCTTTCTAATCTTTATACTCCCCGTCCAATGCTATGATCATACAGGGACACTAGGGTGACAATAACCCTTTCTTCATACCAACTCGCACGTGGATATGTCAGATCCACATCTGATCCAGTAGAGGCTTGAAGTTTTGAAGGGGCAAATTATATTTTTGATACCAAGGTAAACAAAGAGAGTACTCTACTAAATGTATGCTTTTGTATTGATCTTGTTACAGTCAAAGTAACCAAACAAGGAGGCTGCTGAACTGAAGTGGTTCTCACGCTTTAGTAGCCTACATGAGCAAACCAAACCTTACGCCAGAGTCAATTGCAAATGCACTTATATCCAAAACAACAAAATTTAAGAACTAATCACAAACATCCAACTAGGCTTTCCCAAATAAGGCAACCACTCAAGCTATAGCCAATCAAATAATGTCCTTGCATTGCTTCAGCCTCTGCTCTATGAAAGCTCTGCCCCTAGCTTTTGACAGTGGAGTGCTCCTAACCATTTTCAGTTAGGCACTGCCCGATATAAATCGATGTTGCTCAAATAAACTATTGAAAATTTTAATGTCACTTGGTTTAGCTGTTAGGGATACTAAAGGAAGGTGTTCTACTCTCATTCCAAGATAGTTAGCACAACCTTCAGGACTGAAGGAATTCTCAGTTCTTCAGAAATCCAGAATCCACTTCCTAATATGATTTCCACATGGGTCCCACATCCTCCTCTTAAGTACAAGGTTATGTAGGACTTTCATTCTATAGGTGCCATAACCTCCTTGGGTTCTACTTTTTCCCTCTTCCTTGCAGGAGGAAATTGCATCCCTAGCTGAGCCCCAGAGACCCTCCGTTCTGGGTGTAAATACAGGATGTATCTTACAGTCCCTCCTTCATGTTGCCTGAATATTTTAGAAGCTCTGAGGTTCTGACTTCCTGCTTCCATCTCTTACTATCTGTGTGAGCTGGAACAAGTCACTTAATCTCTATATGCATCAGTTCCCTTAGGTGTTAAGTGGGGTTGATAACAGTACTTACTCATAGGGTGAAGATTAGGTGGATTAATATCTACAAATTTTTCAGAATAGTTCCTGTACTAATAACACATAGTAAACACTTAATTGTGTTATATGTTACTGTTATTCATCCACTGTGTAACTTACTTCCTCAAAACAGAGTCATAATCCAGCTCATAGACAAACTCTCACTTCAGGGCAGCCCAGACTCTTAATATTTTGGTTTTGATCTGTGTTTTTAAGGGACCAACTGGTGCTTATCAATACACACTTCTCCAAGGGCCAGAATACACTCCTATCCTATCCCAATACAAAGTAGCTTATTTTTGTCCACTTTTATCTTAGCTCATTCCCAGATTACAGAAGAGAACAACGGCCTCAGCTCAGCGATGAATTATACGCACTACACACGTTGCATTCTACTAATACAAACCCAGCGAAAGGAAGTCTGGGTTCTTGCTGCTGCTGCCTCCTGAGGACACTCTATTCTCTTCTGAAGAGCAGCAGGCATGACTGACACCATGGAGAGGAAGAACCAGAGTGGGAGAGTGAGTGAGTCTGTGTTGCTGGGCTTCCCAGCTCCTGTGCCACTGCGGGCACTATTATTTGCCCTTCTTCTGCTGGCCCATGTGTTGGTGCTAACTGAGAACACACTCATCATTATGGCAATCAGGAACTACCCCAGCCTCCACAAACCCATGTACTTCTTTCTGGCCAACATGTCCTTCCTGGAGATTTGGTACGTTACCATCACTATTCCCAAGATGCTAGCTGGCTTTGTTGGCTCCAAACAGGGCCATGGGCAGCTAATCTCCTTTGAGGGCTGCATGACGCACTCTACTTTTTCCTGGGCCTGGGATGCACTGAGTGTGTCCTCCTTGCAGTTATGGCTTATGATTGTTATGTGGCCATCTGCCGTCCTCTCCACTACCCTGTCATTGTCAGTGGCCGGCTGTGTGTGCAGCTGGTAGCTGGCTCCTGGGCTGGAGGTTTTGGCATCTCCATGGTCAAAGTTTTTCTCATTTCTCACCTCTCGTACTGTGGCCCCAACAACATCAACCACTTTTTCTGTGATGTCTCCCCATTGCTCAACCTTTCATGCACTGACATGTCCACAGCAGAGCTTACAGACTTTGTCCTGGCCATTTTCATACTGCTGAGGCCACTCTCTGTCACCAGGGCCTCCTATATGGCCATCACCAGTGCTGTGATGTGCATTCCCTCAGCTTCTGGGCTCCATAAAGCCTTTTCCACCTGTGCCTCTCACCTCTGTTGTGGTCATCTTCTACGCAGTCAGTATCTTCATCTATGCCCGCCCAAAGGCAATCTCAGCTTTTGACACCGACAAGCTGGTGCCTGTACTCTACACTGTCATTGTACCACTGCTCAACCCTATCATTTACTGCTTGCGCAACCAAGAGGTAAAGAGAGCCTTACGCCGTACTCTGCGCCTATACCAGGGCCGTGATGCTAAGCCTGGGAAAGCTAGCAGAGTTGGGTAGAAGGGAGGTGTTAAATCTTAGATAATGCTCTTAAACTTAGGATCTATGTCTTCTATAAAGTCCAGAGGAGCTCTTAGAGCCTAAATTAGGGACTAGAGTTTCAAAGGTTCCACCAAAGAACTAGTTTAGGAGGAAGAGAGGTGGATTACAAGCTAGAAATTGGATTTCTTCCAGACAAGGTCTTAACATACAGGCTAGAAGTTGATCCCACCTTGTCTGCTCTGTTGTAATTTACGTAGCGCAGGTTCATGACTCATGCATCCTGGTGGGGTGGAAAGGGATGACTATGAGCACAAGGCATGACTGAACTTGAATATTTAAAGCAAAAAGAAAAAATGCAGAACTAGCATCTCTCTAAATGGCTCTTCCTGGGTTTGTTACTGGGTTTTAGTTCTGAGGCAGAAGATACAGAAAAGGGAAGTGGAAGGAGGAAGCCATTCAAGGAAACACAGGCTTCATTATGGAAAAGCATCAGGAGACTTCTGGATGAGATCTCTTCTAGCCGGAGGACACCAACTGTAGCCTATGATGTAGTGGGGCCCCATGTGATCACCTAGTGTGAATTACAAGGCAAGGAGATAGGAAACTATCTATCTGGATTTTTGTATTGGCAACATATCACCTCCTGGACTACAGGGGTTTAGAGCTTCATTTCCTGATTTACCGAAGTCAGTGCCCACACTGAACTAGTGGAGTGGCTGATTGCAGTTGTATATTTAATCTTCAGTCTATCTAATTAGACTATAAGCTCCATGGAACTAGGGATCACATTTGTTTGTTCATCATTTTATTACCAGGGCCCAGAATAGTATCTAGCACATGGTAGCTATAAAGAAATATAATAAATGAATATAATTTGGAGCCATGGGAGAGAGGGGGAAGATGGCAGAAGAGTAAGATGCAGAGATCACCTTCCTCCCCACAGATACATCAGAAATACATCTACACGTGGAACAACTCCTACAGAACACCTACTGAACGCTGGCAGAAGACCTCAGACCTCCCAAAAGGCAAGAAACTCCCCCACGTACCTGGGTAGGGCAAAAGAAAAAAAAAAGAAAAAACAGAGACAAAAGAATAGGGATGGGACCTGCACCAGTGGGAGGGAGCTGGGAAGGAGGAAAGGTTTCCACACACTAAAAGCCCCTTCTCGGGCAGAGACTGCGGGTGGCGGAGGGGGTAAGCTTCGGAGCCATGGAGGAGAGCGCAGCAACAGGGGTGCAGAGGGCAAAGCGGAGAGATTCCCGCACAGAGGATCGGTGCTGACCAGCACTCATCAGCCCGAGAGGCTTGTCTGCTCACCCGCCGGGGCGGGCAGGCCTGGGATCTGAGGCTCGGGCTTCAGTCGGAGCCCAGGGAGAGGACTGGGGTCAGCGGAGTGAACACAGCCTGCAGGGGGTTAGTGCGCCACAGCTAGCCGAGAGGGAGTCCGGGAAAAAGTCTGGACCTGCCAAAGAGGCAAGAGACGTTTTCTTCCCTGTTTGTTTCCTGGTGCGCGAGGAGAGGGGATTAAGAGCGCTGCTTAAAGGAGCTCCAGAGACGGGCGCGAGCCGGGGCTAACAGCGCGGACCCCAGAGGCGGACCCCAGAGACGGGCATGAGACGCTAAGGCTGCTGCTGCCGCCACCAAGAAGCCTGTGTGCGAGCACAGGTCACTCTCCACACCTCCCTTCCGGGGAGCCTGTGCAGCCAGCCACTGCCAGGGTCCCGGGATCCAGGGACAACTTCCCCGGGAGAATGCACGGCGCGCCTCAGGCTGGTGCAACGTCATGCCGGCCTCTGCAGCCGCAGGCTCGCCCCGCACTCCGTACCCCTCCCTCCCCCCGGCCTGAGTGAGCCAGAGCCCCCGAATCAGCGACTCCTTTAACCCCGTCCTGTCTGAGCGAAGAACAGACGCCCTCCAGTGACCTACATGCACAGGCGGCGCCAAAACCAAAGCTGAACCCCGGGAGCTGTGCGAACAAAGAATAGAAAGGGAAATCTCTCCCAGCAGCCTCAGGAGCAGCGGATTAAATCTCCACCATCAACTTGATGTACCCTGCATCTGTGGAATACTTGAATAGACAATGAATCATCCCAAATTGAGGAGGTGGACTTTGGGAGCAAGATTTATTATTTTTTTCCCCTTTTCCTCTTTTTGTGAGTGTGTATGTGTATGCTTGTGTGTGAGATTTTGTCTGTATAGCTTTGCTTTCACCATTTGTCCGAGGGTTCTATCCGTCCTTTTTTTTTTTCCTTAAAAAAAATTTTTTTTCTTAATAATTATTTTTTTATTTTAATAACTTTTTTAAATTTTACCTTACTTTATTTTATTTTATCCTCTTTCTTTCTTTCTACTTTTTCTCCCTTTTATTCTGAGCCGTGTGGATGAAAGGCTCTTGGTGCTGCAGCCAGGAGTCAGTGCTGTGCCTCTGAGGTGGGAGAGCCAACTTCAGGACACTGGTCCACAAGAGACCTCCCAGCTCCACGTAATACCAAATGGTAAATATCTCCCAGAGATCTCCATCTCAACACCAACACCCAGCTTCACTCAACGACCAGCAAGCTACAGTGCTGGACACCCTATGCCAAACAACTAGCAAGACAGGAACACAACCCCACCCATTAGCAGAAAGGCTGCCTAAAATCATAATAAGTCCACAGACACCCCAAAACACACCACCAGACGTGGACCTGCCCACCAGAAAGACAAGATCCAGCCTCATCCACCAGAACACAGGCACTAGTCCCCTCCACCAGGAAGCCTACACAACCCACTGAACCAACTTTAGCCACTGGGGACAGACACCAAAAACAACAGGAACTACAAACCTGCAGCCTGAAAAAAGGAGACCCCAAACACAGTAAGATAAGCAAAATGAGAAGACAGAAAAACACACAGCAAATGAAAGAGCAAGATAAAAACCCACCAGACCTAACAAATGAAGAGGAAATAGGCAGTCTACCTGAAAAAGAATTCAGAATAATGATAGTAAAGATGATCCAAAATCTTGGAAATAGAATAGACAAAATGCAAAAAACATTTAACAAGGACCTAGAAGAACTAAAGATGAAACAAGCAACGATGAACAACACAATAAATGAAATTAAAAATACTCTAGAAGGCATCAATAGCAGAATAACTGAGGCAGAAAAATGGATAAGTGACCTGGAAGATAAAATAGTGGAAATAACTACTGCAGAGAGAATAAAGAAAAAAGTATGAAAACAACTGAGGACAGTCTCAGAGACCTCTGGGACAACATTAAACGCACCAACATTCGAATTATAGGGGTTCCAGAAGAAGAAGAGGAAAAGAAAGGGACTGAGAAAATATTTGAAGAGATTATAGTTGAAAACTTCCCTAATATGGGAAAGGAAACAGTTAATCAAGTCCAGGAAGCACAGAGAGTCCCATACAGGATAAACCCAAGGAGAAACACGCCAAGACACATATTACTCAAACTGGCAAAAATTAAATACAAAGCCATGGACTCTTTGTTTACTATAGCACTCCCAACTTCTTTCCTCCCTCTGTAAAAGCATTCTCCTTCCCTTGCTGTGTGGGGAGATGCACATGGCTTGCCATGGTTGCCAATCTCAAATTGCAATTCTCTGCTAATCCTGAATAAGCCCATCTTTGCTGGAGAAATATCTGGCAGTTTATTTATTTTAGGCCAACATTTTGGTGGCCCGTATAAGAACCAGAGAAGACCCCTGAAGGCTGTGGAGATGGTGAGTCAACAGGTGCCATAGCCACAGTTGACCCCACAGGCTCACTGCTTTTCTCACTGACCCTGGAGTTTGAAGGTATTTCTTTCTCCTGCATCTGAGCTTATGCTCTCTTTGCGTCTGAAGCTCTCAAGGCATTGTTCAGGATTTACGTTGAGGTTTAACATTCCCATTAAGGCCTTGTTCTCTATGCCAGTACTCATTTGGTACTTTGTTCTGATTTGAGATTAGACAGTTTCAACTGAAGCTGACTGTGAAGCCACAGTCCCATTTCTTCTTATCATGGATTTGATAACAAGAGAAAGTTCCACTTTGGACTAAGTAAAAACCCAGTGTAACTGAGCAGGACCCTGCCATGTCCCCTGTCACTTGTTTGTAGAAAAACTTTAGCCTCCTAGGCCTTGCCCAAGTTCCAAAGAGTAAATTTAATCAGAGAACTGAGAAAATACAGAAACGAAGGGAAACAGTCAAGCAAGACAAGACAATAATAGTTTAGCCATGCAACAAAGTCAAGGACTTTTGTTCCTCTCAAAGGCTATATATAATATCTGAGCCATATCTTGAGCTGTTTTGCAGATACTGAAACCACGACCAGGTAGAAGAAGTTAACTGCATGCTGACCACAAGCACGCAGACCCAGAACAGTTGGTACCATAAGGTTGATGATGTTCACTTCCAATTACCTCACCACCAACCAATCAGAAGAAAGTCCACAAGCTGATCAGGCACCCTGCAACACTCTCACTCACCCTGTCTTTAAAAACCCTTCCCTTAAATCCATTGGGGAGTTCTGGTCTTTTGAGCATTAGCTGCCCATACTCCTTGCTTGGCCTTGCAATAAATGCTTCAATTCTCTTCACCACAGCCAGGTGTCAGTATATCGAGTTTACTGTGCATGGGCAAGCAGACCCAAGTTTGGTTCAGTAACACCAGTCCTCCTGGAGACTCTAAAATGCCCATTCCTCACCACTGTTGGTCCACTGACAAAATGATGGCATTCATGAATCAATATTGGTGGGAAAGAGTAACAAGGTTGCAAAGAGTGCCTACCTCACTTGTTCCACTTGTCCAAAGTGCAACGCAAGGAAGCCTGTTTGAACTGTTACTAAACAATTTAAACTGCCTAATGGATCATTTGAGGTCTGGTCAATATATTTCATACAACTTCCTCTGTCTAATGGGTAGAAATATGTTTTAGTCATGATCTGTATATCTTCACACTAGACTGAAGCCTCCCCTTGCAGAAAGGCCTTTTCTCTGGCCAAAGTCCTTCTGGAAAAGATAATCCCTACCTAGGAAACTCCTCTCAAACTTAATAATGACCAAGAAACTCATTTTACTGGACAGATACTTCAACAACTATGCTGGTTTTACAACATATTCACTTTGCTTATCACCCTCAATGCTCTGGTTTAGTCAAACAAACTAACAGCATTATTGAGATTCAATTTGCAAAATTTGTACAGGCCCTCCAAATACCTTGGCCAATATCATTGCTGTTGGTCCTTCTACATTTCAGATCTACCCTTTTTGGAACTCATAAGCTCTCACCCTTTGAGAGAGTCACAGGATGCCCAATGCACTTGGCTCCTGATTCTTTTGATCCAAAACTGATAAAAGGAGAGATACTCTGATATTGCAAAGGCCTAATTGCTTCTATTAAAAATAACCATATTTTGGTACATCAATCATTTCATAGTGCACTCTCAAGAGACAAAGATCTTAAGCATCAAAGTTTGCAACCTGGAGACTTCATCTTTTGGAAAAGATACCTCCAGAAGAGGTCTCTTCAACCTAGTTGGAGAGGTCTCTTTCAGGCACTGCTAACCAATCCTTGTGTCACCAAACTCCAAGGAATAGATAGACTCTTGGATTCACATGACATATGTAAAGAAAGCATCAAATCCTGATTGGACAGCACATCAACTGGTGACCTGAAAGTAAAGATTTCACAGAACTGAATCAGATGACATTGGATGAGACAGTTTTCCCAAGATATCCAGATTAGGTTTGTTGGAAGTTTGTCACCAAACCTTTGATGATGACGTAAAACTTCAGATGACCTCCAATGTCTATGATCTTGATAACATATGGGCTTCAGATAAAAAGTGCCTGAGAGTTCTCCCTCTTATCCCTCGTTACTCAGATGTGACTCCAATAGGTTTCCAATCTGTGCACTTTCCCTCCAATGTGAGACCCTACACTCACAGTACACTTACAGGAAGAAAGGTGCTTCCTGGCACAGATGGGCAAAAAAGCCACTGAAATTGGAAAACCTGACTCGATCAGCAATGCTTTCAGAGAAAAATCTTGATAAAAAGGGGAAAAGTGTAAAACAAATAATAAACAGCAACCTCAATTAAACAGAGTCAGAAGACCAAAGAGGAAGCTCTCACACTCTGGGACAATAGCAGAGTCCAACAGGAAGAAGGAAGATTCCTCTTTGTTCCTGTCAAGGACTCAAAATGAAAAGCCACGGATCCTTTGTTTACTATGGCCTTCCCAACTTCCTTGCTCCTTCTATAAAAGTATTCTCCTTCCCTTACTGTGTGGGGACTTGCATGTGGCTTGCCAAAGATGCAGACCCCAAACTGCAATTCTCTGCTGATCCTGAATAAACCCATCTTTGTTGGAGAAATATCTTGCAGTCTATTTCTTTCAGGTCAGCACTTTTTAATAGTTCATTTAAGTTATTATTAGGTGTTTATATCAATTTTATACAACACCCTATTGAATTTTTCCTTCCAAACAAATTATAAATTACATTTTATGGTGGAAAGTGCTAAGGTAAAAAACACATCAGGGATGAAAAGGGTAAGGGATTAAGAGATACAAACTACTATGTATAAAATAAATAAGCAAAAAGGATATATTGTACAGCAGAGGGAAATATGGCCATTATTTTGTAATAAGTTTAAATTGAGTATAACCTATAAAAATACTGAATCACTGTATTGTACACCAGAAACTAATATAATATTGTAAATCAACTATACTTCAAAAAAATACATCAGGGAAGAGAAATAGAAAGGGAATAGCAAGCATAGGGTGGCAACTTCACATAAAGTGATTAGAAAGGCCTTTCTGAGAAAGTTATATTGAATTAAAGACCTAAAGGAATTGAAAGAGGGAGTCATTCAGTTATCTGAGAGAAGAGCATTCTGAACGAAGATAACAGCAAGTTTAAAATTCCTTAGAAGGGAATGTGCCAGATGTATTTGAGATGTTAGTACAGGAAGCTTTGACTTTACAGGAAAGTCTGGTTTCGTTTTGCTGTCTGACCTCATGTTCCACAGGACACAAGAAAAAGATTTCAGATTTAGACAGGGGCATGAGATATAGTCAAAAGGAGGCTGTTTAAATCGTATGAGAATTTAACATACAGAGGTATATGCTGAACTGTACGCCGTGGGTTTCTTTTATCAAGATGAAGGACATAAGCATATACCGTGTATATTAGTTGCCTAGGGCTACAGTAACAAAGTACCACAGACTGGGTGGCTTAAAACAACAGAAATTCATTGTCTCAAGTTTCTGGAGGCTAGAAGTTCAAAATCAAGGTGTCAGCAGAGCCATCCTTTATCTGAAACCGGTAGGGAAGAATCTTCCTTTGCCTCTTCAAATTTTTTGGTGATTTGCTGGCAACCTTTGGCATTCCCGGACTTGCAGTTACAGCACCTCAATCTCTGCCTCCATCATCCCATGGTATTCTGCCTGTGTGTCTCTTTCTCCTCTTCTGACAAGGATACCAGTTATATTGGATTAAGGGCCACCCTACTCCAATATGACCTCATCTTAACTAATTACATCTGGAATCACCCTATTTCCAAATAAGGTCACCTTCTGAGCAACTGGGGGGGGGGTGAGGATTTATTAACGTATCTTTTAGGGGACACAATTCAACCCGTAAATCTGGGGTTAACTGTTTAGGCTCAAGGCAGAGAGTGACGGCAGAGTTGTGAGTTTGGGAAACTTCTGAGAAGTAAAGGGATCTTGCCAAAATAACACAGAGCTCTGGGGCTCCTTCTCCACTTGTGCAGGTGGAAGCACTGAAGTCAAGAGGACAGAAAGTTTTTCTTCACGTACTTGGTAAATCTGACCACCCCTAGAAGAAACAGTTACTCCAAGATCTAGTCTGCAGGAAAACTATTGCTTCAAGTTATATTTTTAATTAAGAAATATTTATCATTTCAATAAGTTATACTTCCCAAGAAAGCTAGTAATGATATTTGTGACAGTTTAAAGTGGCTACTTCTCAGTGTCATTCAAAGACATGACTTCCTCTTCTACCAAACATGTCTTTGAATCATACTGTTGAATAGGTCACTTCTTGGTTATTTTCCTGTGTGTGTTGATTCCATGCATGGAATACAGATTCAACTGTGTTCTACTTCAGACCATGGCTCATCTTACATTAGTCTGTTCCTGATCTGGTTTCCTCCTCTTCTTGGATTTTTCCTCCAAGTTTTTAGTTATCCATATTTTTTAAATGATCACTATAAACATAAAGCAGTCATTTGAGATAAATTTTCTAGCATTCAGCCATGAATCTCTGCTTTCCTATCTGGCTTTTAATTCCTTTTTAAAATTTCTCCCATTTTCCTGAGAATGATGGAATATTGACTCATCAAGGAGAACATTTTGAAGAGAGAGGACAATCTTGTTTAGCAAAGGAAAAGATCCACTAAACCCGGGAATTTCCAATCCTCTATCTCTGTTCTGAAAAATAGTTTAGGTGGGATGCCTCTCTGAGATCAAAAAGTAATGAAAGGGCTTCCCTGGTGGCGCAGTGGTTCAGAGTCCGCCTGCCGACGCAGGGGACACGGGTTCGTGCCCCGGTCCGGGAAGATACCACATGCCGTGGAGCGGCTGGGCCCGTGAGCCATGGCCACTGAGCCTGCGCGTCCGGAGCTGTGCTCCGCAACGGGAGAGGCCACAACAGTGAGAGGCCCGCGTACCGCAAAAAAACAAAAGTAATGAAAAACTTTCAAATGTGAATTTGAAAACAAATAGGTTTTTAATCACCAAATGAATTGATGTAATTTAGACAAACTCCTGAAATTATGGTGCCCCCCAAATTAAACTACAAGGCCATTAGTACATACACAAAGTCCAAATACCGATTTAAAAACACAAACAAAGAAGCCAAAGTTTAAAACTCACTTAAACTGAGAAGATTCCATGGGGGAAAAAAGCTGAAGTAAATGGAAAATAGGAAAACAATATATTTAGAGCGCATTATTAGAGAGACCATCATGGCAGGAGACTGTAAAAGCCAGGGAAAAAATTTTGGTTGCCATAGAAATGTGCCTCTTTAATACAACTTAGAATGATGATAGGATTACAGCAAATAAGAGTAAAGTTGACTAGCGTCAGAAACTGCACTTAGAGGAAATACTTTGAGAGGTCCACTCTAGAGTAGATGATTTGCAGGTTTAGAGTATATGTTCTGAAATAGATGGCCTGGATTGTTGTGAGGATTGTAGCATTTGCCCCATCATGTTCCACTCTCTAAAGTGCCCCATTTTAAAAGCAAACTATGTGGTCACCCTAGTTTTATGGGCCTGTAACTCAAGACTTGTAGTGGAGTTGTCCTGTGTCTACTTAGCTAAAGTGAAACTACATTTTCTAGAACTTCCTTCCCTTTGTAGTTCAAGGTTAGTGTAGACCACAGAGATATTCTGTGTGAGATTTAGAAGGCAGAGGTGAAGCAGCTATATTCTTTGTATTCCATGTAGAAAGTTGATTAGGGACACTATTGCAGCTCACAGATGTTGTCACTGACTCACCCTGTAGATGTGGGGCAGTGGTTCAGGCGACACCTCCATCAGCTCCCATCCAGCTTCCCTCTTTCATCTTCTCCGACATGTAAGCTAGGTAGGAGTTTAATATTGTGATAAAGGGCACCAGCTTCTTTTGCAGATCACCTGAAGTATCAGAGTTAGGTGATAGGATGACTGGAGGCTGTAAGAGACCAAAACAGTCTTCAGCTCATCCTCATGGATTCCAGTTTACCATTATCCTCCCCCATGTCATGTTCATCTTACCTCCCCAAGTGCCTGTCCTGGTGGCTTCAGGCCCAGCACTAATCACAGATGCAACATTCATTTTATTGCATGAGATCACAACCCTGTAATAAATCCCTTGGATAGAACTCTGACACAATGCTTGACAGACAAATAAGAAAATAATTTGCATATGGTTGACCAGTGAAGACAAGGGGTCATTTAGAGTGAGAGTACAGAGTAGATGAGGAAGGTTTTACATGAGGCCATAACGAAATACAGTAGTGCATGTCTCTACAGAGTGCGATGAGCTTGCAAAGCCAGCAGAAGAGAAGTGCAGCCAGATTCGCAAAGGGGGAAACAAGAAAAGTGCTGTGTCGTGAAAGTCAGTGGTGGTTTCAAGAAACAGGAACATTGTCACACGCTCTGTTAAAAACAAGATAACAGGGCTTCCCTGGTGGCACAGTGGTTGAGAGTCCGCCTGCCGATGCAGGGGACATGGGTTCGTGCCCCGGTCCGGGAGGATCCCACATGCCGCGGAACGGCTGGGCCCGTGAGCCATGGCCGCTGAGCCTGCGCGTCTGGAGCCTGTGCTCCGCAACGGGAGAGGCCACAACGGTGAGAGGCCTGCGTACCGCAAAAACAACAACAACAACAACAAGATAATAGGTCCAAAGTTGAGTCAGTCAATCAGGAATTGCCTGATCAGCACTGGTTAGGTAATCTGCCTGATAAATCTTTGCCATTCCTATAAGGAAATAACCAATCTGCCTTTTTGCCTAGTACAGCTCCCTTGTTCCTTTTCCCCACTGTCTATAAAATTACTTCACTGTATAGCTCTTCAGAGATCTCTTCTGTCTACTAGATTGGACACTGACCTGCACATGAATCATTAAATAAAGCCAAAGAGATCTTTAAAATTTACTCAGTTGAACTTTAACACCTCCTAAGGATAAGGAGAACACTAAAACAAAAAAAAGAAAAAAGAAAACCTGCCTCTTGAGCAATATGGAAGCTACTGACGGCCGTATCCAGAGCTGTTTAAGTACACTGACACAGCAGATATCAGCCAGGAGCGGGTAGGAGACAGTAGAATGTGAGAAAGTAAAGACAATGAGCATAGATAATTCTTTCACAAAGTTTCTGAGAAGCCAAGGATGAAGGCAGAGTGATAGGTGAAGGTATACAAGGTGGCAGATAAAGGGATTTTTGAAAAAGAAAGAGTCGTTAGCCTCTGTGTATGTTTGTATATATATATATTTTAATTTTTTTGGCCACACTGTGCGGCCTACGGGATCTTACTTCCCTTACTTCCCCAACCAGGGATTGAACCTCTGCCCTCAGCAGTGGACGTGCCAAGACCTCATCACTGGACCACCAGGGAATTCCTGATATTAGCCAGTTTAATAGCCAGTAGGGTTCCAAGGAAAGATGACAGACTGAACTCACATATTTATTCCCTTTCCCTTCAGAGACTCTGCTAAAATGATAGTAACAAACACAGAAACCTTTTTGATGTAAATATAACGATGAGAACAGAAGAGGGTCTGTGAGGGGATGGGAGATTTTGAAAATGGATGCAAGACTGATAGTGGATAAAGCAGGCCAGGGTAAGCCACAGCCTGAGCTGCTCACAGAAGATGAGCAGATTCACCCCCACACAAACATACACAAGAGAATCAACTGAGTCAGAAACTCAAAGACAACCCATACAATGAAGAACATGCTCCCCTGCTCAGAAAGCCTGGAGCCAGGAATTCCACAATGTGAATTCTATCTCCTACCCACCACAATCTTCTAACCCCCAGCGTCCTGAAGGTGGAGTGGAGGGAAGATAGAGAAAGAGAGACAGGTGAAAATCCAGGGAACCTAATCAGGAGACAGCTCATTGCTGCAGCCTTCTAACATCACCAGATACTACAAATGGGAAATGAGTAGACTACCTGGTGACTCAAATATCACAATTTCTATACTTTATACTTAGAAAAACAGGTCAACTTCAACTTTTTCAAATGCTAGAGCCTTTACCTTTCCAAACTCTAACTTGGTTGGAAGGCTGCTGTCACTGGATCAATGTTTGAAAGTTTGTTTCCTTCTCAGAGATGTCCTGGGGTTTTTCAATTATGAAGTAAAGAAAAGAGTGCAATATCTATTCACTTAAAGCCATATTTTAGACAAATGTTTTCTGCTCTAGCCAAAATCCCTACTGACAGTAAAAGTCGGCTTATTTCTGGGTACTGAGAAATGAAACAGAAATTCTGCAATGATTAACAAGGAAGAAGCCAAGTAAGAAATGTGAACATTTGTGTAAGACTGTTTTTGAATCTATGGATATTTTCTCCATTAAATGATTTAAATGACTAAGACAAACAAACATTACTTGCAAAGCCACGCTGAAGTTTCATTTCGGGGAAATGAGAAGCAGGGCAACATCCGGTCTGGTTCCACCCACTGCATCCTCCGAGCATAGAGGGACAGCAAAGACATATTCACAAATTGGAGCACAATTAAGCACAAGATAGTGAAGAAAAGCCTGAAAGGCATAGAACAAGTTATGTGGTCTCTTCCTTCTGGAGGGTCACAGAAGTTCAAATTACAAATACAAGAAAAGGGATCCTGTCTGCCCAGATTTGATCTTCAGGATTACAACCTGGTTTGAGTGTAGACTAAGATATAGACCATAAAATGAGGGATATATCTGCATTAACCCATACAGTATTGAACCAGGGAGGTTCAATAATGAAGCTAGGGACGAAGTGAGAGAGTAGCACTGACATATATACACTACCAAATGTAAAATCGGTAGCTAGTGGGAAGCTGCTGCATAGCACAGGGAGATCATCTTGAAGCTTTGTGAGGACCTAGAGGGGTGAGATAGGGAGGGTGGGAGGGAGGCTCAAGAGAGAGGGGATATGGGGATATATGTATACATATAGCTGATTCACTTTGTTGTACAGAAGACACTAACACAACACTGTACAGCAATTATACCCCAATAAAGATGTCAAAGAAAACAAAACAAAACAAAACACAGCATTCCCATTTACTGTTATTTAACCAAGAGAAATGAAAACATATCCATAGGAAGAGTTATAATCTAATGCCCATTGCAGCTTCTTCGTGGTAACTTCAAACTGGAAATAACCTTCAGCTATCGAGAATTAATAGATAAACAAATTGTGGTATATCCATACAATAGAATACTCAGTAATAAACAAGCAAGCAAACAAACAAAAAACCAAACAGGTGATTAAAGAAACCACTGCTAAATGCAACCATAATGTCAAAAACAAAATGACAGAAGCCAGACACCATAAAATATGCACTATATGACTCAATTTAAGTGAAATTCTACAACAAACACAACTATAGTGATGAAGAGCAGATCAGTAGTCTCCTGGGGCTCTGGGTTGGGAGAGGTGATCCACTGCACAGGGGCAAGAGGGAAATTGTGGATGATGGAAATGTTCTATATTGTTATCCTAGTGGTGATTATGTGATGGAATATACTCATTAAGACTCATCAATTATGTACTTAAAATTGGTGAATTTTATTTTAAGAATTACACTTCAATAAAGTCACCTTCAAAAACAAAACAAAAAAATAATGAAGCTAAATATATCTGGCTGAAAAATCCTCATTCTTTTCTTACCATGATGATGCCACAGCAAAGGAGAGGGAAACAAAAAACAAAGCTTAACTGTTTGGTAGGGCCCTGTGCTAGGCCCACTAAACTTGTTATTCTATCTGTTTCTCTTAGTGAAACTTCTGCACGGTATTATCCCCCCATAAAGCTGCAGAAACTTCAATTTAGAGAAGGACAGAGAGAAAAATCATCAATTCATTCAGAAATTATCTCCTGACCACATATTATAATCCAAGAGTTCTGCCAACTGCAAGCAGAATAAAAATGAATACAAGAGCATCGCATCCTTAGTGAGAGTGACAAAGCAAAGACGGACAAACAAAAATTACTAAAAAGATCACACAGCCACTTATAAAGTCATCAAAAAGATGAGGTCAGGTCAGAGGCAGAAAGAGAGAGAGACCTTAAGAAGTTCCCTTCAGGTGGATCTTTGGCTAGAAGAAGATACTAAAAATTATATTCAGAATTCATAAGAGAATGTGACCAAATAATTATAAAGATCACCTGAAAGGATAATTTTATAAGAATATCCATTAAATAACAATTAAAAGATTAATAATGATGAGAAAACTGCTCACATTTTATGCTATATTACACTTATTTATAAAGCACAAGCAACTAAAATGGTATGCTATTAAGCAAAAGTTAAAAGATCAAAGAATTCAGTGAAAAAGACCAAAAACAGAAATTTGATATAAGATAAAGTCAGCATTTCATGTAAGTACAGAAAGGAGGGGTGCTCAGCAAATGTGAGTGGAAAAAAATGGTATATCATTTAGAAAAATATTTGATAGATAATGACACATACTTTACATAAAAATCCAAATGTACAAAAATCCCATAGAAGTGACAAATATTTTGAGTAACTTATACTATTTCAGTGAGAAAGACCTTGTAATAAAACCAAAACCGGACAATATTAAGGAAAATATCGACAGATCTGATTTCATATAAATTTAAAACTTTTACATAGCAAAAATAAAGCAAAACAAAAACAATTACATTTAAAGATACAACAGAAAAGAAAACATATCTGCTGTATATAATAAAGACAAAATTTTGCCATCCTTAATATGTAGTTTATTTTTAAATGTATAAGTAAACATGAAAAAATAAACACATCATAGGATAATGGGTAGAATATTAAAATGCATAACCAAACAGCTGAAATAAAAAATATAAATAAATCTTAGATGTCATTAATATCCAAATAAGCTTAAAAAGAAACAAAATAAAAAGTTAACAGAAGTTAAAATAAATAATTATGCCACTGTTAACCAGCAAGTATGGAAATGGAAAACTCTATATACTGCTGGTAGAAATATAAACTAGTACACTGGAGGACAATTTCATAATGTATATCAAAAGCCTTAAAAAAGGACATGACCTAACAGTTTTACTTCTAGGAATTTATTCTAAGTAAATACATAAACACATACAAGCTAATTATGGAAAGTACTTGTCATAGAATTGCACATAAAAACAAAATGTGAAAAACATTTAAAAGTTCATTACTTTGAGCTTGCTAAGGAGAAAAGTGGTCTATCTTTTCAACAGAATTTAATACAGAAATTAAGAAAAATGAGGCAACTCCTTGTACATCTACAGAGAAAAAATATGAGAACATATTAAATAAACAAAGTAAAGTATAAATAGATGTATATAATATGATCCAATTTTGGTAAAATAAAGAAACTATTACTATTTTATATGTTCAAAAGTCATTGAGCTGCATTCTCTGTTCTAGCTACTATTCTAAAAGGTAGTGACTCAAGAGTTAAAACAAAGAAAAAGATAAAGTCCTTATTTTTATAAAACTTACATTCTAGTGGAAAGAGACAATAAATAAACAAGCAAATAAATAGTATGTTAGATGATGATAAGTGTTAAGAAGAAAAAATTATAGCAAAATAAAGAGGTTAATGAGTACTGGGCATAAAGGATTGCTATTTAATATAGGGTCATCAGGAAAGACTTTTCCGGGTACAGTGAAATATGAGCATAATTCTGAAGAAAGTGAAGGTATGACTGGGAAAAAAAAAAATTCTTCAAACAGAATAAGAGCAAAGGCCCCAAGATGGAAGCATGCCTGAAGACCAACAGGGAAGCCAGTATAGCTGTAGCACACAAAAACAAGGGACAGAGTGGTCAGAGAGGAAACTGATATAGGGCCTTGTGGGACATTGCAAGAAATGTTACTTTTGCTAAGAGTGAGATGGGAAGCTCCTGGAGACTTCTAAGCAGAGGAGTGATATCTTGCTTTCAATTTAAAAGGGTCACTGTCCATACCGTGTGGAGAATAGACTGAGAGAGATGGGGTAGACTACAATGACAATGACAATACAAGGGAATGAGTTAGAAGACTACTGCAACAATCCAGGAAAGAGATGATAGCAGCTTCTATAGGATGGTGGTTAGTGCTACACATGGTCTGTGGCCTGATTCAGGATATATTTGATGGTAGAACCAATAAGACTTGCTTGAATTGGATATGTAAACAAGATATCTGGGATAACCAGTTTGAGGGTTCAAAAATATTCCCCTAAAATGGTATTCCAAATTACATCAACTCCAAGCCTCTATTTGACCAAACTAACAAAAATCCTGGATCTGCTTCCCCCTCAATATGACCCCAAACCCAAGGGGTACCGTTAGTAATTAGTAATCTCTTCTAATGCTCTCAATATTCACTAATGGTACCAGAATGCAGTTGAATCCCTTTCAGAGTGAGCAAAGTCCACAACTGCTCCCATATTACTGGCAGCTATTCCCTAAGTCCATCCTTATCACTTCCATGGTGGCCACTCCTCCAAATTAAGCTTCTGACTTGATTGCCCTTTGCACTCCACCTGGCCATTCTGAAAATCCCTCAGGTTCTTCAAATAGGGGCCACCCTAAATCCCCATCCACTACAAATTCTCTACATTTACTTTTCTAGATTCATATTGGTGTATATTTATCCTGGATTCTAGAGTATTCGATATCATCAATTATAACAATTGTCATAATGTCTAGAAAGGCATAGGAGGTTCTCCTCTTGGCTTGGTGATGGAAGCTTCCTTGAATTCCATCTTCTGTTTTTCATAAACAGTTTCAATATCCCCATCTGAGGTTGAGATGGAGTTTACACTGGAGGGTCCTTTAAGCAGGACTTGAATGGGAAGAAGAGATGGAAAGAATTAATTTTTTGAGCCCCTACTTTCAGTTAAGCCCAGAATTGTCTCATTTCATCAATACAATGAAAAGTAGTAAGATGAAATGTTACTGAACTAAACTTGAGTCCACTAGCACTCGCACAGTAAAGCCGATCTATTGACATCAGGTTGTGGTGAAGGAATGTGCTGTGCTCGTTTCAGGGCCACACAAGGAGTATGAGCAGCTAATGCTCAAAAGGTCCAAATTCCCCAGTGGATTTCAGGAAAGTCTTTTTTTTTTAAGGCAAGGTGAGGGAGAGAATCACAGGTGCATGATCAGCTTGTGCATAATTCTCAGATTGGTTGAAGGTGAGGTAACAGGGTGGTGTCACAGGGGTTAACATTGTCAATCTTCAGACTCCAGTCAGTCTGGGGGCCATGTGCTCACAGTCATCATGCAGTTAACTTCTTAAACCTGGTGGGTGTTTTATAGTATCTGCGAAACAACTCAGGAAGTTGCATCAGACACCATTATCTATGTACTTCAGGAGGGAACTAAAGATTCTGTGACTTTGTTATATGGCTGACCTATTGTTACCAGTTCTCCTGGCCCAACTGCTATTTTTTTGTTACTACAAGTTTACATTCTTTCAATCATTAATTCTTGAGCCAGGCCTCCTCAGGGGACTCCTGGGAGACTAAAGCTTTTCTACAAACAAGGCAGGTTGAGCACATGGGAGGGCAGGCAGTTCTGTCCTGGGAAGGCCTCATAGGGTCCAGCTTAGTTACTGAAAAACTGAAAGATTAAATGAGTGGCCCAACGTTGCATAGTTAGAAAGTGGTGACAATGGAGTTTAAGTCCACTTTCCATATAAATACATGACTTCAAGGAGACTAATGTCAATAGCTATCCCTTAACTGGACAAGTCAGCCCCAATTTTTGTATCCCTGTCATCGGCAATGATAATGCCACCTGAATATTCTCTCAGAAATTCATGTTTTCTGAAGTGAGTAGATTGGAGGTATGATCAGACAGCTGAAGCAGGAAAATCTCAGGGTTCACAGGAGAAAAGGAGGATGTTCTTCCTTTCTACCTTGTCTGGCAAGCAAAGCACTACTGGTTGCAGCTGGGCACTGCCCTGAAAGACAGGGAGAGAAGTCCACTGAAGGCAGGATCTGATGCCTCTGTGTCTTTCCCTTTATGATACAGTGATTTATACTAAGAAATATATACTTGATCTTTGTCCCAGTTCCTGACACAGGGTTCTTCAAACTCATAAATTCCTAAGTTATAAGAGTGGTAGAAGTATATTTTGTTCTAATGAGGCAACTCTGGGTGGGTTCCTGGATGGGTGATGGTCACCAGAAAGACAAAGCCATGATTAGAAGTTTCATATTTTCAGGCCTCCACCCTCCATTCTCCAGAGAGGAGAGAGGGGTTGGAAATGAAATTAACAATAGATCAATATTATGTGTGATAGCCTCCATAAAATCCCAACAGCATGGGGTTTGGAGAGTTTTCAGTTTGGTGAACACATCCACATACCAAGAGGGTGATGTACCCTAACTCCACAGAGACAGAATCTCCTGCACTCAGAACCCACCCAGACCTTTAGTAAACATAAGTAAGTGTTCCCTGAGTTCCTTGAGCTGTTCCTTGAGCAAATATATCAAACCTGAAGAGGCGGTCTTGGGAACTTCTGATTTGTAGCCAAGTCAGACAGAATTTGAGGGTAATCTGGGGACCTACTACTTGCAATTGGCATCTGAAGCCAGCAGCAGTCTCCTGGGACTGAGCCCTTAAACTGTGGGATCCAACAGTATATCTAGGAAGATACATAGTGTCAGAATCAAGTTAAATTGTAGGACAACAGGCTGGTGTTGCAGAATTGCTTGCTGTGGGGAAACCCCTCCATGCATCTGGCACTGAAACAAAGGAAAACTGTGTTTTTACTAAAACACCTAGGTTATCTGATTTTTCTTCCCCGTCTTCCTCTCTTTTGATGGGATTCAGTGAAGCTTGCCCCAAGATGTGCCACGCTGCCATACAGATTATTTCCAGACAAGCAAGGTCCAAAAGACCCAGGAAGAATCTTGGAACTTCCACCTAACTGCCTAAGATAATTTAATATAGACAGACTGTTCCAGGAGGGAGATATCACTATAGATAACTATATGACACTAAAGATAACTACATGACACTATAGATAACTACAGTATATTATGAACTAGGAGTGGTAGACAGCGTAGTGGTAGCAAGGCCAGTTTAATCAAAGTCCTTCCGTATCCCATTCTCTCTAGATGGCCCAGTAAACATTTGTTTAACAAACATTAAATCTCTACATTTCCCTGTGAATCACCTTACTTCCCTTTGAAATCCCAGATCCTTACCTCCTTCTCCTTAGTCCTGTAAAATAAATAAATGTACCTCATCTTGCCTTACTGTCTTTCAAATTTCTCATGCTTATGTTAATCCTCCATATATATGTATTAAATTTGATTTTCTACTGTTAATCTGTCTTATGTCATTTTAATTATTTGACTAGGCAAAAGAAAGAAGAAGGCAAGAGGAGAAATACCACCCACCCCCTTTCTTCGTTGGCAAGTATCACCCACCAGATTTCAAAAGACTCCCTCAAAAGACATATTCTCTTAGCCAAAGATGAGCCAGCTAAAAGGAAAGGGTCAGGGGAAAATGCCAGGCAAGAGAGACCCAGTGATCTCAGCTGCCCTTCTCTCTGTAATCAATGGATTAGAGATGGACTGGCCCATTCCTCAGGATTTTTAGCCGAAGCTGAAAGTAGGGCTGAAATTAGGGTGAAGCAAGTGAGGCACCTAGAGTACAAAATTTAAGCACTCTCTCACTCTCAATTTCCATTCTACCCTGGGTTCCTCTCTTGCCTCACTCTAGTTTCAGTTCTGGATGGAACCCTGGGTGGATTACTGGCTCTCTCTAGTATCACTGCAGAGGTCTGGGTGAATTCCTTTTCCCTCAGTTTATTCAGAATAAGGCTATAATTTTTCAAAGAGAACATAAGTTAAAAACTGGCAGTAAAAAAAGAAACAAAAAAGCCTGGAGAAAACATCTTTCAAAAAACATTCACTAATCATTTAACCGAAGTTCACGTTAAAAACAAACATTTCTTGGAATTGAGAGAAAACCAAAAGATGAAACCAAGAGTCTGTCCTCTGTATTGGGGGTTGACCTGGAGGAACAGGCGGTAACTGTGTGGTGAAATGAACCTGTTTGTGAATATGATTTTGATTCTATGGGATTGCTTTAATTCCTTCATTAATTTACACATTTACTGAAATCTTAATCAAATTAAACACTGGAAGGAGCACTGCAGCTGAAGACACTCCACTTGATGTTTCTTGTTCTGACAGATTAGATCTTCAAACAAATTATGTGCTGGGGAAAAAAGAATTCATATTTGAATGTCTGCTGCAGGCCAAGCACAGGGTGGGATTAACCTATCTCATTTTATCCTCATTAATGTATGTGAGGTGGGTAGTGCTACTGGCACAAATTCATTCCACCACCTGGCTGCTTCTCATTACTTCGGTCGCCCCTCCACACTCAAGACGTAAGCAAACATAGCTAGTCACTGTCGGATCCCGGACTCAAATTAATGACTGACATTTAAACTCTTGTTTACTAGAAAACACCTACACTCCTATTCTAAAAGTAGGAAAAGTGAAGTCTTATTGTTAGCACACCATGCCAACTGCCCTTATACCTTCTTTGTGCCTCATGTCAACTCACTGAAATTAATATTAATATTATATAATATATATTAATATATAATATTATATATTAATATTATATACTAATATATTATATATATTAATGTTATATATTATATTAATATATTATATATATTAATATATATAATACTATATATTAATATATAATATTAATATCCTCACATATAACTAAGGAAACAAGCTCTGACAGATATGATAATTTCCTTATTCAATCATCACACATTCTGTTCATCTGTATGTTTCATGCACTACATCTGGGATATAATGATGAAGAAGACAGATCCCCCACAACTGGGACGAACACAGGGAGGTGGGATGTTTCAGGTTTGGGGGATGGGAGAAATCAGACAGACAAGCAACAGCTACAGTGCAGCACAACATGATAGGAGCATCATTAAGAGTGGTATAACTGCTCTGAGAGCACAGTGCAGAAGAGCTCACTAAAGGTCCATGTAGTGGAGATGTGCAGGTGTACTGGGAGTGGTAAGGGGAAATATGAAACAATGTGGGTAGACTTTCTAGAGGACCTGGGAAAAATGAGTATGATGTTCACCTCCAAGAAGACGTGTGTAGACATATAAAGCTTGAAACTGAAGAACACAGGAGCAGGAGGTACTGATCTACAAGCAAAATTATAATGAATTAAATCATGCAGTAAGATAATAATCAATGAAACAAAATGCTTTACATGGGATTTAGGTGTGAGAGAAAACAGTCAGGTTTTTAACATTACTAAAAAGCTCTAATATAAAATATAGACAACTGTAAAATTCTCTTTCTCACCATAAACACACAACATGCTGTTAAGAATTTATCTCGCGGTAGTGTTGAATCATCCAAATCCGCTAATACAATGTTGGAAACATGGTTAATTTTCAAATCAACCACAAAAAACAAAACAAACAAACAAAAAAACAGCAAGTTCTAGAGAGATCTTTTATAGGAAATAAAACCTAAGAAGTTTCATTAGCACTGAGAGCATGCTTCCTCTTTGTCCTTGGGTGACTTGAGAGCTAGAACAGTAAAGCAGTTAAAGCAACTTCCCTGAGGAAGACACTCGAATGTGCCCATGTCTCTTCTCCTAAATTCTTTCCCTATCCTGTTTCTCCCATGTTCTTTATCTGGTGCTCACCCCATTCCACCACTGATTCACACATGCATGCACACACATATACCAACATTAGTCTTCCATTTGCAGTTATTTTAACACCCAGGAATCACAATATAAACAAATAAATGAATTAACGAATAAATAAATAAATAAATAAGCAGGATTCCTTTAAATCAGCTGATTTCTTTTAAAGGGAGAAAAAACAAAACCGAAAGTAAAACCAGTTTTTCACTTCCTGTCTGGAGGATATAATAAGGCCCTTTGACACAGAGGCAGCTGAAATCTAGGCTGAAGATTTCAGTCAGCAAACTACCAGACTCCGGGAAAGAACCAGCTCTACTTTCTCTGTAATATCTCTGGAGCAACCTGAAGACAGGAGCTTGGCCTCAAGAAGACAGGTAGGTGAAGGAAAAGGACGGAAATGGGACAGACAAAGAGATACAATGACATACTCAGAGACTAAAATAAAAACAGAAATAGATGGAAACAGGCATAGGGACAGTCAGAGACACAGGCAGATTAAGGCATGCTAAGAACACAAATAGGAACCTGGCTTTCTCCTTGTTCCAATAAACAGCTCCAAATCTGGGGGAAAGGGAGTACATTATCGAAACAAACAACTTGGTAATTTTTATTGTCAACTAAAAATAAATCTAGACTTAGGTAAAAAGAGACTATTTGAAAGGATTATTGCAATAGGGGAAAGAGACTATTGTAATAGAGAAAATAATCCAAACATAGAGCTTCAAGCATCTCAAAGGTCAGGCAGAAAGGAATATTCTTTTAGAGGAAAGGGTCAGCAGGCTAAGAAGAACACAGTATAGAGGGAGTGGGATAATCAGGGAATATTTTATCCTTAGGAGGGATCATTAAGGAGAGGTTGTATGCAGGGTCAGGAGGAGGGTGAGTCAAAGTTAAGGGGACTGAAAAGGAGAGAATTTTAACTAATGTTTAGTTTCAAACACTTTCCAATTGATCAGGGGGACAAACAGCTCAGTGAATCCTTTATGAGGCAAAGAATGGAATTTAAAGGGTCTGTGTCTGCTGCTATATTTAAAATAGGTAACCAACAAAGACTTACTGTATAGAAATAAATAAATAAATAAATTTAAAAGGTGTGGGGGGGCGGTCTGTGTCTGGCCTCCCTATAAGTAATAAAGGGACACACAGATGAGTTTATATAAGTCATATGGGGAAAGGTGGCTCTTTGCAGTAAACTAATTCTCAGAACACAAAAGGGTGGATGGATTTCTTTAACCATCACTGCTTTCCAGGAGTAAAGGACTCAAGAAAAGTTTAACTTTGTTATTATGATTCATGTAAGTAACAGGTGCTATGGTAAGCACAGAGAAGAGAGGAACTAACTCAACCTGGAAGAATAAAGGAAGGCTTCACAAATAAGGAGAAACCTGAATTGGGTTAGAAGCATAGTGTCCTGGGAAGTGCTCATGTAACATAATATTTTAGGGGAGGAAACAATTTCCCTTCTAGATTTTTTGGCTGGTTTAATAACTGAGTTGACATAAAACAGATTAACGGGAGAAAATTAAGTTTAATTATATACTTACAAGATCCCCACCAAGACATGAAGACTCAAAGCAATCTGGCAGTTGAGGCATATATACTATCCCAAGCTAAGGAGAAGGAAGTAGGAGTGTAGGGCTTCAAAGGCGAGGAAGACAGTTCACAAGATGAGAAGAGCAAATGATTGGTAAGCAAATGTTTGCCATGCCATGCAGGTACATCTTTCTGATATAAAAAGTTGTCTCTGGTAATAGCTCTCTCTGGTACAGGCCCTCTATATGATTCTTTCAGGCAGTTCAAGGAGAGGTAAAAAGTTTTCCTGGGGCTTCCCTGGTGGCGCAGTGGTTGGGAGTCCGCCTGCCGATGCAGGGGACACGGGTTCGTGCCCCGGTCCGGAGGATCCCACGTGCTGCAGAGCGGCTGGGCCCGTGAGCCATGGCCGCTGAGCCTGAGCGTCCGGAGCCAGTGCTCCGCAACGGGAGAGGCCACAACGGTGGGAGGCCCGCGTACCGCAAAAAAAAAAAATTAAAAAAAGTCTTCCTGAGTCTGCTGGGTCTTAATTGCCTTCAGCTCAAAACAGTCCACATGCCAAAGTGGCGGATTTGGAGGTGGCATATTCTGCTCCCCCTCAACATACAGGGTTAAGAAAACTGTGAGACTGAGGACAGATGACAGAGTATAGTTTCTAAGAGAAGTAAGTGAACTAGATGTTAGGAAAAGGAAAAAGAGTGGTTGTGAAAGGAATTGGGTTAATTGTTGCCAGATTGTGAGGGGTCTTGAATGCCAGGGCCCAGTAATTTGATCATATCATAAACCAATGAAGGGTTTGCAAGTTTTGTAAACAAGTAAATGATTTACCTACAAGTTTCAGGATGCAATGTGAAAGATGGACCACAACAAGGATAGAGATAACAGATTCAAGAGCTTCTCATACAGAGCAGTCAAACAAATAGAGCAAACTAATGCCGAGCATTTAGTAAGTAACTAACAAGGACCACAGTTTAGGGGAAAAAGTAGGGAAAATGGGCTTCCAAGAAATAAAAGGTGCCCACATCACCATTTCCCCATCAAAAAGGAATGGATACCCCCAAATGGCTAGACTTAGGAATTCAGGATGAGTTTCTAACTGGATAAGCTGTTCAACACAGTTAATCCAACAAGTCCAAAGAGGAGCTAAAGGAATAATAAAATCTATAATAGGAGGCAGAGACTAAGAGGCAAGCTAAAATTTTATTACTTTTTTTTATTGAGCTATAATTCACATATAATATTATTCTGTTGTGCAACATGATTCCATATGTGTATATATTCCAAGATGATAACCAAAGTCTAGTTAACATCCATCACCACATAGTTATAGTTTATTTTTCCTTATGATGAAAAATTTTAAGGTCTTCCTCTTAGAAACTTTCAAATACACGATACAGTATTATCAACTATAGTCATCATGCTGCACATTAACATCCCCAGGACTCATTCATTTTATAACTGGAAATTTCAGCCTTTGTCCTTCACCCATTTTGCCCTCCCTCTCCCCCACCTCTGGCAACCACCAACCTGTTCTCTGTATCATTTAGTTTGTTTTTGGTTTTGCTTTGTTTTCATTTCCATATGCAAGTAAGATCATATGGTATTTATCTTTGTCTGACTTATTTTACTTAACATAATGCCATCAAGGTCCAACCATGTTGTTACAAATGGCAGAATTTCCTTCCTTTTTTTTTTTTTTTTTTGCGGTACGCGGGCCTCTCACTGTTGTGACCTCTCCCGTTGCGGAGCACAGGCTCCGGACGCGCAGGCTCAGCGGCCGTGGTTCACGGGCCTAGCCACTCCGCAGCATGTGGGATCCTTCTGGACTGGGGCAAGAACCCATGTCCCCTGCATCGGCAGGCGGACTCTCAGCCACTGCGCCACCAGGGAAGCCCCCTTCCTTTTTTTTTTACTGCTGTATAATATTCCATTAGAAATGTACCACATTTTCTTTATCCATTCATCCATCAATGGACATTCATGTTGTTTCCAACTTTGGTTATTGTAAATAATGCTGGAATGAACCTGGTGGGGGAGAGGGAGGAGTTTTTCAAATTAATATTTTCTTTTCCTTTAGATAAATACTCAGAAGTGGCATTGGTGGATCATTATATTTGACAGAAACTGGGAAAGGCTGGACACTACATAAAGAGTCTAAAGCAGCTCACGATTAGCAGCAGAGCCTTTGAACGCACATTCTCTAACTACATATCGAAAGCAGCCTCAAGTTAGTCTCCATCCCATTATCTGCTTGTTTCTTTCCTAGCACTTAAAATAATCTGAAATTATTTTGCTTATTCAAATACTTACAAGTTTATGGTTTGCTTCCCTCCACTAGGGGTAAGGGCAGGTATCTAACCTGCCTTATTCATCAATCAACACACAATACTTAAAACATTTCCCAGCATGATGATAGCCCTCAATAAATATGTGTGAAATAAATGCTGAAATTTTAAATCTTTGCCAAACTTCCAATCCATGGTACTTGTATGATCTAGTTCACTCAAAGGCACATTATCATGATGGGTACAGAGAGAAGGGATGGTCAACAAAGAGGAGCTCCCTAGATTCTTCTATTGTTTCTCTGATATCAGTCTGCTTTAAACTTATCTGTAAATAAACCAGATTTTTCATTTGTTTAATACTCAAACTCTTTATTCTAAGAATAGGAGAATATTTCCAGGATATATTAGAGTTGTTGTTACTGTTGTTGTTATTAATTCTGTACAACATTTGATGTATATTTTCATTATGGAGAATCAGACCATACTGCCGCTCTGGGAAATATTCTTCTATTGTTTCTTTGATGGTTTTTCTCAAACATCCTTTCTGATCTCTCCTTCTGAAAACCATATTAGACTCAGTCACATGTTGGCAGCATTTCTGGATCTAGCCTGCCTGTCTCCTTAATGAGCTTTATAGCTCTTCATAGCCCTTTCTATGTCTTTATCCTTTGAAGTTAAATTCTTAAAGATCCCTCAGTTGAACATTCTAGCATAGTAGTGGAACCTTCATGTGTATTCATTCAAATACTGAGACAGAAAGAACGCTTCAGTTGGAAACTAAGAAGTAAAGAATCTCAAAGGAGATATCTTCATGTTCAGGCCAACAGGAATGGCAAATTTAGTTTTTTCACTCCCATCTTTTCTCCATTAAAAATGTCTCCTTAGAATAGGGTTGGTTTTTTTTTTCAAAATATGATTGAACACTTGGTAGCATTTATAAAATTAAAGTTGGGGGGTTTATAAAAACCTTAGTTCCTGAGCAATAAGCTAGACATCCCATGTCAGATTCTCTGTGAGTGGGGCTGGGAACCCACATTTTTAAGATGTCCTCAGGTGATTATTATCCAAAATAAAGACTGAGAACAACTACTTTGAAAGATTAACTCATACTTTTAACTTTCAATTGGTTTAAAACCAAGTCCAGTTCGATCCGTCAGGGGAGTGAGGACATTACAATCCTTAACACCGCCATTAATTTGCTGCAGTTTCTGCCTTCTTTAAATCTATCTCTATAATTTGGCATTCAAACAGACCAAAACTGTATGATAAGCTAGGTGGAGAAATCATTGTCAAAATCTTTCCAGCACCACAAAGTATGGGCAAATAATCTACCTCTTGGCCACAAGTCCTTCGCTGTAGGCAACACTGAAGTAGACAAGAACTAAAAGACATCTTTTCTTCTCCTCATCCTTCTTCCTACTACCCATATCTCTACTTCTCTTTCATTGACACAACCCCAGTATCAGCTCTGAGGCACACAAAGCTACAAAGAATGGCTTGTTGCCTTGGGCAACTATTGGAACAAGTGCCTTATACACAGCACTCAGCTATACACACTATTTTACATGTATTTTTCTTAGAGAATAAGTCAGTGAAAAGACACAACATGGCCTTGAACAAGGATGTAAGTCTTCGACTGTTAATAGATCCTTGCTGGAACTCACAAAGTTGAATTTTTATGTGACTTCAAGGATTTCTTCCCAGACACTCTAGACAGGGGTGGGAAGGAGGGATCCTGGTATACACCTTAACTGTAAAACTGATTTACTTCTGAGGAAAATACTAGTGTGTCTGGACCTACATACACCTAGTAAAGGCCACTGCATTAGTCTTCAGCAGAGATCATTTTGTTAGGTTACATAAATACCAGGGACTCAGTCTTTAGCAAGGACTAAATATATGGATTGATTTCCACAATACACTTTCTCTAGTCAATATAAAGTCTTACTTGTACCATTCTGCTTAGTGAGCAAAGGTTGTGTCCACTGTGGTATAAACCAATGCTCCCAAATCACTGGCAGATCACCTCCTAATGTGGGGATATATCCATGGTCTGCTAGCTCCCTTCCGGGAAGGTCATCTTGAAAAATGTCTTCTGACACATTCAACTCCTATCCAATGCCCAGCAGACTTACTCATGCAGAGTGAGAAGAGCCTGACAGTGTAACAGGACACACAGACTCCCCAACTCCAGTGTCAGGACAATATCTGTTCAAATCTGAACCAGCCTGTCCAGTGGAGACAATCATTGAGGAGTCTGCCCTCCTCCCTATGTGCCTTTGTCTGTGCCCTTGAAATGACAGCTATGAGAATTCTAGCTCAACAGGCTTAGTTCTAAGTCTTAGAAAGAAAAAGCAGCTGCAGCTACTGTCCTACCCTTTTGGTTCCTTCCTAACCTATTTGGAGGTCAATGGCTATGGGATTTCAAAGGCTGAAGAGGCTTTCTTTGGGTTACAGTCTCCCACATTTCCTAAAGGAAAGAGACTCCTCGTTCTGAGACAACAAGAAAATAACTAAAACATTAGCAGAAAAGAGACACAGCATCTCCCTTAACTTTCAGTCTACACCAAAATGATGAAAGTTATTTTCCATGTTGCAGCAATTTCTATGGCTAATATTTCCCATTATCTCATGGCAGAAGCACCAGGAGACAGGAAGCCACCTCTGAAAGTTAACCTTCAGGATCAGCATTCCTGACTGCAGCTGTGGTATGTAGTTTCTAGTTAAAATTTTAAAAGAAAGAAAGAAAAAAAAAAGCATGGCCTTAATTTAGACCCTTCTGTCTTGACTGATCCTTTCATTCCCCAATGTATGTAAGCTTCCCAATCTTTATTGTACTTGATATATTGTCATCAAACCCTATATTTATGCTCCCTGGAGTGGTGGGTCTGCCATTCTACTTTCAGTTTTCATAGTCTCCTGCAGATTAGAGCCTGCTCCTCTACCTTGGGGAGCTTCTCATTTTCCTACATGTCCATTCCTGGTCCTATAGGATCCTATGGCCCTTGGGCCTTATTCATCCCATTCAAGCAGCCCTTGTCTCTTTTCATGATGTTTTCCCCATTACACTTGCCACTTTTCTGGTTACTTTGGTTCCTAGGCCAATCTTAATTAGATATCCTCTCTGAAAATTTGCCTCTACCACCTGGAATAGGTGTAGGCACCAAATGAATTCCATGTACAGAATAGCTCAGCTGCAATCCTGAGCCACCTAAACTCCAAGTCCCTTTGGCCAACTAAAAGGATGTCTTGAAAGTTATATGTCTCCCCAGATAACAGCCATCCTACTTGTTTCCTTGGCATACACTCCCTGGGCTATGCTTCCCTTAATTCCTTTTCTATACTCTACCTTGATGCACTGAAAAGTTCCCTGGAACCTAATCTTCCTATGTATTCCTTCTAAGTTCTCTGGTTTAGCTCTTCAAGTCCTCACTAACAGCTCCTCTCTCCAGATTTTCCTAAAATGTGAGGCATGCTCTTATTACTAGGAGAATCAGATTCTCCCTTGGCTTAGTGGTGGAAACCTCCTTTAGGTCCTCCTCCCCTTCAGTGGGATTTACCTCATTGAGTCCCACATCCCTTTGGGCACTGAGACTGTGGTTTCAACAGGGCTTTAAAAACATTAAATGATAGGAGGAGTTAACATTGATTGAACCCTTAGAATAGGTCCAACACTGGGCTGAGCATGTTACATATTTTGTCACTTGGCACACAGATGAGGGTAGCTCCATGATTCGAGGCCTATGGAATGCCCTCCCCCTGCTGCTAGCTAATAGAATGTGGCATAGATGAAGGAATTTTTCAGATGAAATTAAGGTCCAGAATCAGTTGATTTTGCATTAGCCAAAAGGAATATTATCCTGGCTAGGCTTGACTTAATCAGGGAAAAGACCTTAAAGAGCGACTCGGCCTTTCTTTAGAGATAATTTTCCCTCCCGCTGGCTTAAAGAAGTAAGCTACCATGTTGAAGGAGGGCCTACAGAAAAGCTATTGTGGCAAGGAACTGTGGACAGTCCTAAAATCATAAGGAGATGAATTGTGTCAACATGTATAAGCTGAAAGCAGCTTTTCTCCAGTTGAGGCTCTAGATGAAAATACAGCTCAGTCAACACCTGGAGTGCTGCCTTGTAAGACCTTGAGCAGAGGACCCAGCTAAGCCATGTCAGACTCCTGACAGAAATTGTGATATAATGTGTGTGTTTTTTAAGATACTAAGTTTGTGGCAATCTATTATACGACAATATAAAAATAATACAGATTTTGGTGCCTAGAAGTGGTACCTAAAACTTGGGAACAGCTTTGGAATCAGGCAAGTGAGCAGAAGCTAGAAGAACTTTGAAGAGCATGACAGAGAAAGCCTATATACCTTCGACAGACTGTTAGAAGAAATCCAGACTTTAGGTATCCTGCAGTGAGGGCTCAGAAGAAATTGAGGGACATGTTATTAGAAACAGAAGGAAGAGGATTCGTGTTATGTAGTGATAGAAAGCTTACCAAAATTATGTCCTGGAGTTATGTACAAGGAAATACTTAAAAGCTGGTTTTATAGTTAGGGAGACTTCCAAGTGAGGTGTTAAAAGTGCCTCCTGATTTCTTCTTGCTGCTTATGATAAAATGTGAGAAATGAAAGATAAATTGGGGAAAGAACTGTTAAACAAACAGGAGCCAAGGCCTTACAATTTTGAAATTTCTCAGCCTCTGCAAAGGGCAAAACCCATTAGAATAAAGAGATTCACAGTCTTGAATCTCTGTTGATTATGATTGTACAACCTTTTCCTAAAACCTCAGAAAGATTAAAAGGTAAAGGAATCAGGCACAAAAATGGTCCTTTCAAGAAGATAAGCGTTTGCCTCACAGATATCAACGAAATTAGAAGTCCTCTAGGAAGCTTAAGGTCACTGTTCCCTACTATCTCAGCGGGAGGCCAAGGCTTTGGTCACTGTTTCCTACCATCTCAGCAGGAGGCCAAGGCTTTTCCAGAAGGGTTTGTCTGGAAAAGAACCATAGAAGTGGCTTTTGTCTAAAGGAGTGAACCCCACTGAAATCTTTAGAAGATCCACAAAGTTCTTGAGAAAATTTGTTCAGCAGAAACACTGCTAGCTGTTGTTGGATGGAGAGTCTGTTTACGTCTATCAGATCTAGCTGGTTTACAGTGTTGTTCAACTACCCTGTTTCCTTACTGATCTTCTACCTAGTTGTTTTTATCCATTATTGAAAGCACAGCAATGAAATCTCCAACTATTATTTCAGAACTGTCTATTTCTGTCTTCACTTCTCAATGTTTGCTTCCTATGGTTTGGAGTTCTGTTGTTAGGTTCATAGGTTTATAAGTTTTATATCTTCTTGATGGGTTGACACTTCTATCAATATTTAGTGTTCTTCCTTGTCTCTTGTAACAACTTTTGACTTAAAAGTCTATTTTGTCTGATCTTAGCATAGATACCTCAGTTCTCTTTTAGTAACTATTTGCCTGGAGTGACCTTTTCTATCTTTTCACTTTTGTCCTATATGTCTTGGATATAAAATGAGTCTTTTCCAGACAGCATATAACTGCATTTTGTTTTTCACTCTATTACGAGAATATTTACCTTTTAATGAAAGAGTTTAATCCATTTACAAAAATTACTGATAAAGAAACACTTACTCTGCCATTTTGCTTTGTCTTTTATATGTTTCATATCTTTTTTGTTCCTCAAGGTCTCCATTAACTGCCTTCTTTTGTGTTTGATTTTTTTGTAGTGTATGATTTTGATTCCTTTCTAATTTCCTTTTCTGTATATTTTAAAAGTTATTTTAGCATTGGTTGTCCTGGAGCTTACAATTAGCCTCTCAAACCTGTAACAATCTATGTTGAATTAATATCACATTAGCTTCCATAAGTATATAAAAATTTGGATCCTACACTGCTCCATCCCTCCTCCCCTTTATGTTTTTGTGTCACAAATTACATCTTTCTACTTTGTGTGCTCATTTAACATAGATTTATCATTATCATTTTATTCATTTGTCTTTCAGTCAAATTGGGAAAGAAAAAGGAGTCACAAATGAAAAATACAATAATAGTGGCTTATATATTTCTTTACCTGTGTTATTTTTTCATGTGGATTCAAGTTACTGCCAAGTGTCCTTTCATTTCCACCTGAAGGACTCCCTTTAGCATTTCCTGTAGGACATATCTACTAGTGATGAATTCCCTCAGCATTTGCTTATCTGGGAATGTCTTAACTTCTTCTTTATTTTATTTATTTATTTTTGCGGTACGCGGGCCTCTCACTGTTGTGGCCTCTCCCATTGCGGAGCACAGGCTCCGGACGTGCAGGCTCAGCGGCCATGGCTCACGGGCCTAGCCTCTCCGTGGCATGTGGGATCTTCCTGGACCGGGGCACGAACCCATGTCCCCTGCATCGGCAGGTGGACTCCCAACCACTGCGCCACCAGGGAAGCCCTCTTCTTTATTTTTGAATGATGGTTTTGCCAGATACAGAATTATGGGTTTTCTCTTTCTCTATGTACTTTAAATATGTCATCCCACTGCCATCTGGCCTCCATGGTTCCTGCTAAGAAATCCAGTCTTTTTCTTACTGAGTCTCCCTTGTATATGACAGTCACTTCTTTATTGCTGCTTTCAAGATTCTCTCTGTCTCTGGCCTTTAAAAGTTTTATTATAAAGTGTCTCAGTGTGGACCTCTTGTGTTTTTCCTCCCTAAAGTTCACTGAGCTTCTTAAATGTGTAAATTCATGTACTTAATCAAATTATGACTTTTTGGGCATAGTTTCTTCAAAATTCTTTTACATCATTTCTCTCTCTTGTTCCTTACGCAACTTCCATTATCTGTATGTGGTATGCTTGATGGTGTCCCACAGGTCTCCTAGGCTCTCTTCATTTTTGTTCACTCCTTCATCTTTATGTTCCTCAAACTGGATAATTTTAAATGACCTATTTTCAACTTCTCTGGTTTTTAATTCTGCCTGCTGTAATCTGATGTTGAAATTCTTAGTGAATTCTTCATTTCAGTTATTGTAATTTTTAACCCCAGAATTTGTTTGGTCCCTTTTTATAATTTGTATCTCTTCAGAGATATATACTATTTGGGGCACATCATTCCCCTGGTGTTATTGAATCTTTGTCCATGATCTATGTTAGCATTTTGAGCATATTTAAGCCAGATGAATTAAAGGCCTTGCTGAATACCTTCTATGACTTGATTCCTCATGATAGTTTCTATTCATTTTTCTGTGAATGGGTCATATTTTCTTGTTTCTTTGCACGTTTTAAAATTTGTTTTGTGGAAAACTGAACATTTTGAATGTTATAATAAGGTAACACTTGAAATCATAATCTTTCTCGTGCTCAGGGTTTGTTCCTGTGGGTTTTGGTTATATGTTTAGTACTTTTCTACCTTTTTCTCTAAAGATATTTGTGGTTTGTGCTCTCTGAAATGTGTTCTTTAGCTTATCATGAGCTTATGTGTTGACTGAGATTTTTTTGCCTAAAGACAAAACAAAAACCAAACAAACAAACAAAACAAAAAACACCTCGCTTTGCATACTGGCTCAGTGTTTAGCATTCCTCCAATGCTTAACCTGGCCCTTTACAACTCTGCCTTAGCCTTCACTTTCTATTTCTGAACCTAAGGATCATTTAGAGGTATAAATCCTACACACAGGGAACTTTTTACTGTTCCACTTCCACACAAAATCTCTCTCACCAGTCTTTCCTACCAAGTTTCAGCATGTCTATTATTTGTCTCAACCTTAACATCTTCCCCCAGACAGTAGGGGTTGTCCATTTACCTTTCTTGTTTGCAAGGAATGCCCTCCACTTGGCTGCTTTTGTGCCCTGAAGAAGCTCTGTGCTACACAAAACTGCCTTTCATCAGTCCTTCAGATAGTCCCCAGAGGGCTCCAAATAGACAAACACAATTCTCTGAGATCAAGGTCTGCCCTTCTCCCTTTGAAATCAGGGACAAGGGTCTCACAATGGGAACATGGGCTGATATCTTCAAGATTCCCTCAAGCAGGGGAGGAAGGTGGCCCAAAGGCAAGTAAAAATGCCACAACACTCCCCTACCATTTTTAAGTTGCCTTTTTCTTGATCAGCAGATACTTGGTTACTATAGACCTTTGATTATTTTCCAGATTTCCAACAAAGTTGATTCTGACATTTTTTCTCTTGTTTATTGTTTCAGTAGAAGGATGCGCCCTTGGAGCTACTTATCCTTTCATATTTGTGGATGTGCTCCTATATAATTTATTTTTCATAATGGCTGTGCTTAATAACTGCCTTACAAAATTCCTGAACATTTGACATTTGGTTCTCATTAGTCAGTATAGGCTGGTTCCATCATACCATGAAATATGGTCACTGAGGGCATAACAGAGGTTTACAGAGGTCTCTGAGAAAGCACTGAGAGCATGTCTATAAGAAAGGTCTCCCAACCCAGCCAAGAACTGAAGGCCTATGATTGAGATTTTATTCCTCCCTAAAAACGCTCTTGGATTCTTTTCTAACCCTTTTATCAACTATTCTTCTCCCCTACACCTAACCCATTTCTGATCTCAATGAGAGCTTCTCACAAAAGATAGACCCTTAGCCACTCTAACTCTCAGTAATCAGAGCTCCAGAAGATTTTAGGCACCTTTCACCAGGCAAAGTAATAAAAGACTGCAGTATCACCATATGATAAATGTCAAATAATATTCTAAGTCAAGCCTTTGTAGAAGAATATGCATGAACCAAAATTTCTCAGGCTCTATTGTAATTTTAGACATCATAATTATAGTTATAATTAGGGTCACAGTATGTAAAAACAGCACTGGCCAGGCAGAAATGTTTATTTCTAGGAAGTTAAAGCAACTTCGATAAAATTAAAATTCTGTTGCAAGAATGAAGTTGAGACAGGATCTATAAGACATGGCAACATTTCTTTATGTGGAAAAGTTTTCCATCATTGCCAAGGCACTGCTGACTTAAAAAGAAAAAAAAAACTATTGTTTCTGGGAAATGAGAGAGGGAGAGAGAAATAAAACTGAAAGCCTTTCCACAGCAGTTGGTAGAAGTGAAGGAAGGGCTGACCCTGACAGCTGGGTGATGAATAGGGCTCATATGTGTGATGCCCCACCCAGGGGCACTCACGCTCAGACCCATACAGGACAACCCACCTTATAATCAGTAGTCCTCTTTTTATGATAATTTTTAAACTTGAGTCATTATTAAACACATAATTCAAGATCCTTGAGTCTTTGCAAGATAACAAATGTTAACACACAGTAAAAAGTTTTTCTTTTTTTTCTTTTTTTTTTTACTTCCTTATCTTATTTTTAAATCAGACCCTGTGCTACACAGGAAGCCAAGCCTAAACTAAAAGCAGTCAGCCTTACCTCTAAGAGACTCAGGAAAAGAACCCATTCTATATGCACATATCTCTGGAACAACTTGAAAACAGGAGCTTGGCTTAAAGAGACAAGTTGGTAAGAAAGAAGGGAAATGGAAGAGAAAGGGGTATAAGAATTGACACAGAGACTGAAAAAGAAACAGCGATGAAAAAAGTCAAAAGGAGCAGAGACTAAAAACAGAGACACAAGGATAGACTATAAGACTTCTTAAGATCAAAACATGAATTTGACATGGTGGTTGATGCATAATAGCTACAAGTGTGGGAAGAAGGGGAGTACACGATCTAAACAGGTAATTTAAGAAACAGTTGGAGGGCTTCCCTGGTGGCACAGTGGTTAAGAATCCGCCTGCCAATGCAGGGGACACAGGTTTGAGCCCTGGTCTGGGAAGATCCCACATGCCGCAGAGCAACTAAGCCCGTGCGCCACAACTACTGAGCCTGCACTCTAGAGCCCGGGAGCCACCAACTACTGAGCCCACGTGCCACAACTACTGAAGCCTGCGTGCCTAGAGCCTGTGCTCCGCAATGAGAGAAGCCTCCGCAATGAGAGAAGCCACCACAATGAGAAGCCTGCACACTGCAACAAAGAGTAGCTCTCGCTTGCCACAACTAGAGAAAGCCCGTGTGCAGCAACAAAGACCCAATGAAGACAAAAATAAATTTTTAAAAAAAAGCTTTAAAAAAAAACTGTTGGAAAATCTATATAATATATATATAAGTACAAGGTGCTATTGATAACTCAGAAAAGAGAGCTATGTACTCAACCTAAAGATTAATGAAAGGCTTCACAAATAAGGAAAAACTTGAATTAGGGCAGAAGGAATATGGAACCCCTGGCAGAAATGGTGGGGCGGAAAGGCTCATCCAGGGTAATATTTAGAGTCAAGAATGCCATGAGAATGAAGGAAGATGGCAGAGTGTGGTTTTTAAGGGAGAGAGTGAGGTAAGTATTAGGAAAAGGAAAAGGAAAAGGAGTGGTTGTGAAAGGTACGGCAGAGTATGATTCTTGTTAAAGTATAAAGGCCTTGAATGATAAGCCATTTTAATTTTATCACGAGACAATGTAGAATTTTCAGTTTTCTAAACAAAACAATACATGATTTAAATTTGGATGTCAAAAGGATGACTCTGGATGCAATGTGGAAAAGGAATTACAAGAGAGGAAAAAAATTATTGAATATACCAGAGCAAAGATGAAGGCCCAGTGGCAGTGTGTATATGGAATAGGTAATAGACTCATGAGCAAATTGATACAGGTGATATATAGGATAATCTATGCCCAATATATAGTAGATGCCCAAAAATGAAAAGTTATAGATGGAAAACTATGAAATAAGGTGTCCAGAAAACAAATGTGCCCATACCACTCTCCCCTCATTATCATTGGGGGATATATGTGGTCTAAAGCTGAATCCAGACAGGAGCCAGAACTGGAAATGAGTCTGTAATTAGTATGAGACATATTCCTACCCACAGAAGTTAATCCAACACCACCAAACACCAACACCAAGTACAAAGTGAAAGAACTGGATCACAGATAGAAAGTGGGCACCCAAAACCAAACACAACTCTAAGAGAAACTAGAAAAGTTAGAAACAAATGAGGAATGCCTCAAAAGATTCCCATGATTAGCATCAGAACTATCTACATTTCATGACACCTTATGCATTCTCTAGAGAATCAAGAAGTAAAGTCATCTAATGAGGATTAGGGCTCCAATTAAAGCTCTGTTTCTCCCTCCTCCTAGACTACTCTCATCATTTCCTTCCTCCTAGACTGATGCAGAACCCTCTCTGACCATGTCTTATTCATGCCTATAACCCCATTTTTGAGCAGAACACCTGGCACATAGTCTATGATATGTAGTACATGGGTTTGAACTGGATGGAAAAATTTGAGAATATGATGTCTGACTGTAGTGAGCTAAAGAGAGATAGAAGTCAATGGTGATGATTTGGAACCTGAGACACTGGAAAAATTAAAATAGGATGAGTTGTGATGGGAAAACAAAAGGAGGGAGAGGTTTGGAAATCAGGTGATGAGTGCAATTGGGACATCCTGTTTTGATCCAACTTCATGGGGAGTTCTGGCTGGTGAAGACCACATCTCTGTCTTAGGCTGATCCCTAGATTGGCTCTCCAAATGCATGTCTTCATGCCCTCACCCAGGTATTCAACTTTCTTCTCCTCTCCCCTCAACTATCCACCAACAATCCCCAAACACGTGGCTGTCCCCTGCCCAGCCTAAAGGCTTTCTACAACTCATTAGCGACACAATGAAAACATGTTGTGAGCAGTGTTCTACATGGGGACATTAGGTTGGGTTGCTAATCATATTGTTCGAGTTCTCTTTGTATTTACTTATTTTTTCTTGGTTTGTTTTATCAGGTACCAAAAAACATACTAAATACTAAACCTTTGCCAAAGTAGTTGTAGATTATCAATTTCACCAAGTAATTCTGTAAACTTTGTTTTATTTTTATCGAACTTATTTTTTAGAGCGCTTTTAGGTTTACACATAAATAAGCAGAAGTTACAGAGATTTCCCATATACCTCTTGCCCCTGCACGTGTCATCTCCTGCATTATCAACATCCCCCAACAAAGTGGCACATCCGTTACAGTGATGAACCCACATTGAAAAATCAATTATCACTCAGAGTATGAAGTTTACATAGGTCTTGCACATTCTATGGGTTTTGAAAAACGTCTAATGAAGTGTAATGAACCCTTAAATATACAGAATAGGTTCACTGCCCTAAAAATCCTCTGTGCTCCTCCTACTCATTCTTTCCTTGTAACCACTCAGCTTTCTGCTGACACCATAGTTTTGTCTTTTCCATAATGTCATACAGTTGGAATCATAAAGTATGTAGGTAGGCATTTTAGTTTCACTTTTTACGCTTAGAAATATACTTTTAAGTTTCCTCCATGTCTTCTCATTTTTCATTTAATTTCACTTCATTCTTTTCATTTTTTTTTGAACTGAATAATATTCCATTGTCTAGATGTACCACAGTTTATTATCCATTGACCTATTGAAGGATATCTTGGTTACTTCCAAGTTTTTGAAATTATAAATAAAGCTGCTATGGACATCTGTGTGCCAGCTTTTGTGAGGTATAATTTAGGTAAATACCAAGGAGCATGATTGCTAATCATAAGGAAAAAGAATATTTGGTTTTGTAAGAACGAACCAAACTGACTTTCAAAGTAGCTATTCCGTTTGCACTCCCAGAAGCAATGAATATGAGCTTCTTTCATGCCAGACCCTTGTCAGCAACTGGAGTTGCCAGTGATCTGGATTTTGGCCATTCTAATAGGTACTTAGGCATATCTCATTTTATTGCACTTCATGGCTATTGTGTTTTATTACAAATTGAAGGTTTGTGGCAACCCTGCATCAAGCAAGTCTATTGGCACCATTTTTTTCTCTCCACAACCCCTGGCTTCCACGGATCTTTTTACGGTATCCAAAGTTTTGGCTTCCACTATTTCATATAGTTGGAATCATAAATTATGTAGCATTATCAGACTGATTTCTTTCACATAGCAATGTGATTTAAGGTTCTTCTATGTCTTTTCATGGCTTTATAGCTCAATTCTTTTTTTGCTAAATAATAATCCATTGTATGGATGTACCACAGTTTGTTAATCTGTTAACCTACTGAAGGACCTCTTGTTTGCATCCAAGTTTGCAAATATGAATAAAGCTTCTATAGACATCATGGGGAGGTTTTGTGTAAACTTAAGTTTTCAACTCATTTGAGTAAATACCAAGTAGCTTTGTTGCTGGATCATACAGTAGGAGTACAGGGTTTTGTTTTTTTGTAAGAAACTGCCAACCAGTCTTCCAAAGTAACTGTAACATTTTGCATTCCTACCAGCAATGTATGAGGGTTCTTAACCATCCTAATTGGTGTGTAGTGGCATCTTGTTTTAATTTGCAGTTCTCTAATGACTAAGACGGTGAGCATTTTTTCATGTTTATTTGCCATTTGTATATGTTTTTGTTAAAATATCTGTTCAAAAATGTTGCACCATTTTTAATTGGCTTGCTTGTTTTCTTACTGTTGAATTTTAAGGATTCTTCGTACATTTGGGATACCAGCCTTTTATTAGATATATATTTTGCAAAGACTTGCTCCCAGGCTTTGGCTTATCTTTCCTTTTTTTAATTAAACAGCATCTTTCATACAACAGAAGTTTTAAAATTAATGAAGTCCACTTATCAACTTATTCTTTCATGGATCATGCTTTTGATTTTGTATCTAAAGTGTCATCGTCAATCCCAAGGTCACCTACATTTTCTCCTATGTTATCTTCTAGGAGTTTCATAGTTTTGCGTTTTAGATTTAGGTAATACGATCCATTTTGAGTTAATTTTGCGAGGAGTGCAAGGTCTGTACCTAGATTCATTTTTTTGCATGTAGATGTCCAGTTATTCCAGCACCCTTTGTTAAGACTATCCTTTCTTCCATTGGATTACCTTGACTCCTTTCTCAAGATCAGTTGACTACATTTGTGTGGGTCTATTCCTGGATCTTCTAGCCCATTCATCAATTCTATTTGTCTCCTTTTGCCAGTACCATACTGTCTTTTATTTTTTTTAATCTTTATTGGAGTATAATAGCTTTACAATGGTGTGTTAGCTTCTGCTTTATAACGAAGTGAATCAGCTATACATATGCATATATCCCCATATCTCCTCCCTTTTGCGTCTCCCTCCCTCCCACCCTCCCTATCCCACCCCTCTAGGTGGTCACAAAGCACCTTCATAGCTTCACAGTAAGTCTTGAAATCTGGGAGTGTCAGTATACTGACTTTGTTCTTCCCCCAATATTTTGTTGGCTATTCTGGGTCTTTTGCTTTCCTTGTAAACTTCAGAATCAAGTTGTTGATATCCACACAATAACTTGCTGGGTTTTGCCTGGGATTGCATTGTCTCTATAGATTAAGTTGGGAAGAATTGGTCTTAATATTAAACACAAAATATCTCTAAATTTATGCAGATATTCTTTGATTTCTTTCATCAGGGTTTTGTGGTTTTCCTTATATAGATCTTGAACATATTTTATTAGGTTTATACCTAAGTATTTCTTTTTTGAGGGTGCTAATTTAAATGATATTGTGTTTTTAATCTCAAATTCCAATTGTTTATTGCTAGCATATAAAAAAACAATAATTTTTGTAAGTTAACCCTTGCATCCTGCAACCTTGCTATATTCACTTACCAGTTCCAGGAGATTCTTCTGTTGTTGATTCTTTGGCATTTTTTACATAGACGATCATGTCATCTACAAACAAATACAGTGCTATTTATTTTTTCCCAATCTGTATATTTTTATTTCCTTTTCTTATTAGCTAACTCTTCCAACAGGATGTGTGATAGGAGTGATGAAACGGGATTCCTTTACCAATTCCATTTTAAGAGGAAAGCTTCTAGGTTCTTACCATTAAGTGTGATGTTAACAGTAGGGTTTTTGTTAGTGTCTTTTTATCAATTTCAAGAAGTTCCCCTCTATTCCTAGTTTGCTGAAAGTTTTTATAATGAATGGGTGTTGGATTTTGTCAAATAGTTTTTCTCCATATATTGATATGATCATGTGATATTTCTTCTTAGTCTGTTGTGGTGTATTCCATTAATTGATTCTGAATGTTGAATAGTTTTGCATACCTGAGATAAATTCCACTTGGTTGTGGTGGATTATTCTTTTACACATTATTAGATTTAATTTGTTACTTTTTTTTCATGAGGGATATAGGTTTATAGTTCTCTTTCTTGTAATGTCCTTGACTGATTTTGGTAGCAGGGTGACGTTGACCTCATGAATTAAATTAGGAAGTATTCCCTCTGCTTCTGTCCTCTGAAAGAGATTGTACATATTTGGTACAATTTCTTCCTTAAATGTTTGGTAGAATGCACCAGTGAATCCCACTGGGACTGATGCTTTCTGTTTTGGATGGGTTGTTAATTATTGATTCAATTTTTTTTAATACACACGGGCCTATTCAGATTACCTATTTCCTTTCACATAAGCTATGATAGCTTGTTGTCTTCCAAGGAACTAGTGCATTTCATCTAGGTTATCAAATTTGAGAGCAAACAGTTGTTCATAGTACTCTTTTCTTCATCCTCTTAATGTCTGTAGGATTCATATTCATAACCCCTATTTTATTTCCAGTATTAGTAATTTGTGCCTTCCCTCTTTCTTTTCATAGTCTGAATTATCACTTTTGTTGGTATTTTCATAGAATCACATTATGGTTTTATTGATTTTCTCTACCGATTTCCTGTTTTCAATTTTATTGGTTTCTGCTTTAGTTTTCATTATTTCTTTTCTCTTGCTTATTTAAATTTAATTTCCTCTTCATTTCCTAAGGTGGAAACTTAGATTATTGATTTCAGATAATTTTTTCTTACATATGCATTCAATGTAAATTTCTCTCAAGCACTGCTTTCAGTGTAGCCCACAAATTTTGATAAGCTCTATGATCACGTGTTTTTGTTACTTCATTTTTTCTCTGTTAGTTGGACAGTTACTCTTCTGTTTGACATTATATTAGAAATTGCAACATATATTCTACTTAACAAATGGCACCAAAATCAATAGAATCTCTGACCCTCCTCTCAAATACCGCAAGGACCTGTTGGTGATATTTTCCTTTTCCTGAAAAAACATGCTGTAGTAGTTCATTCAATGTGCATTTCCAAGTAGCAGACTCTGTCAACGTGTTCTTTTCAATCATGTTTTTCTTCCACCGTAACTCTTTAAGGATATCTAACTCTGTATAGAATCCGAGTTTGTCAGCTATTTTCTTTCAATATTTAAAATTCCATTCCACTGGCTTCTGGCTTCCATCAATGCTGCTGAGAAGTCAGCCCTCTCTCTAATTATTAGTTGTTTGAGGATAAAATCTGTTTTTCTCTAAATGCTTTGTTTTTGCTGTTTTGTTTTATTTTCTGCAGTTCCACTATGATATGTCTGATTGTGAATTTATTTGCCCTCCTTGGTGTATGCCAAGGTCTTAAATGTTGGCTTTAATTTGTAGTGGAAATATTTCAGTTGCTTAAAATTTATTTACCTCTTCCATCAGATATTACTTCACTATCCAGTAAATTCCTTGAGGCTCCAAAGAATCTGTCTTAAAAATTTATCTAGATATTTTAGATATCTTCAGTTGAAAAAGTTGTTCTGAGTTTCTGAGTCTGCCATAAATCTAAGTGACATTGGGGAAGATGGAAAGCACAAAATAAGAATGAGTGTAGATGAGATGACAATTATAGAAATCCAATAAAGACAAGGTGAAGGCAAAATCTTTTGGAGAGCTGGTAGGGGATTAAAAAGAATTGAGATTGAAGAGAGATTTAAATGGATGAATTGAAAGGACATGGTGAACTGCATTCATGTCAGCAGGAAGAAGGATGAGTAGGACACCCATTGACACAGAAGTACGATAGTGACATTCAGTAGGACAGGAATTCCAAAAAGAGGGGAAACCTGAATAATGTGTGAAGTTGCAACATGTAAAATCTCATTTCATCTGCTGCCCAAAGATATGTCCAAAGGCATTGGGGAGAAAAACATAACACTGAGGAAACACTGAATACTAGAACATTTGGTCCTACATCCACACATTAAGATGGCATCAGTAGAAAAGAGATCTTCATAATCCATATACAGTTCATAATATAAAAGTTATTCATAATACAAAGATATTATTAACTAGTGTCAGATGAAGAGTAAGAAGTGAGCGACAAGTAGAAACCAGGTAAGAAGTGCATTTTATTTATTTACTGAGACATAATTAACATATAAAATTGCATAAGTCTAAGGTATACACCATGCTGATTTGATACATTTATATATTGCAATATTACCAACATAGAGTTAGCTAACACCTCTATCACATCACAAGATCATTTCTTTATTGTGGTGGGAACAATTAAGATATAGTGTCTTGGTAAATTTGAAGTTTATAACACAGTGTGTTGCTTATAATCACTATCTGAACATTAGATGTCTAGGACTTATTTATCTACTGGTTGCACATTTGTACCCTTAAACAACATCTCCCTAATTCCTACACCTTCCAACCCCTTGTAACAAGCATCCTACTCTCTGGTTTTTACTAGTTTGGCTTTTTAGATTCTACACATAAGTGATATTATACAGGATTTGTCTTTCTCTGTCAGACTTATCTCACTTAGCATAATACGCTCAAGGTCCATCTGTGTTGTCACACACACAGGGCAGGATTTTCTTCTTTCTCATGACTGAATAATATAAATATTCCCTTGTGTGTGTGTGTAGTAAATCTTTATCTGTTTAGCCATGGACTGACACTTAGGCTGTTTCCATATCTTGGCTATTGCGAATAATGCTGCAATAAACATGGAAGTGCATATATCTCTTCAATTCTCTGTCTTCACTTCCTTTGGATATATATCCAGAAGTGGATGCTGGACAATATTGTGGTCCTATTTTTAATTTTTGAGGAACCTCCACAATCTTTTCTATAGTGGCTGAACCAACTTATATTCTCAGCAATAGTATACAAGTGTTCCCGTTTTCTCCACACCCTCTCCAGCATTTATTATTTGTAGACTATTTCATGATGGCCATTATGACTGGTGTGAGGTGATACCTCATTGTGGCTTTGATTTGCATTTCTCTAACAATTAGCAATGTTGAGCATCTTTTCACATGCTTGTTGGCCATCTCTTCAGGGAAATGTCTTTTTAGGTCTTCTGCCCATTTTTTGCTAATCCCATTCTTTTAATGTAGCTGTCCAGTTTTCCCAGCACCACTTATTGAAGAAACTGTCTTTTCTCCATTGTGTTCTTACCTCTTTTGTTGTAGATTAACTGACCATAAGTGTGTAGATATACTTCTGGGCTCTCTATTCTGTTCCATTGATCTATGTGTCTGTTTTTAGGCCAGTACCATGCTGTTTTGCTTACTGTAGCTTTGTAGTATAGTCTGAATCAGGGAATGTGATACCTCCAGCTTTCTTTTTTCCTCAAGACTGCTTTGGCAATTTGGTCTTTTGTGGTTCCAAATAAATTTTAGGATTATTTGTTCTACTTTTGTGAAAAGTGTCATGGGTATTTTGATAGTGATTGTATTAAATCTATAGATTGCTTTGTGTAGTATGCACATTTTAACAACATTAATTCTTCTAATCCAGGAACAGAGGATATCTTTCCATTTCTTTGTATCATTTCCAAATTTCTTCATCAGTATTTATAGTTTTCAGAGTATAGGTCTTTCACCTTCTTGATTAAGTTTATTCCCAGATATTTTATTCTTTTTAATGTGATCATAAATGGGACTGCTTCCTCAATTTCTTTTTCTGATAGTTCATTATTAGTGTATAGAAAAGCATCAGATTTCTGCAAATTAATTACAGAGTTCTGTATATTAACATGCCAAAGGCTAAATGAGTGTCTTTTCGTCCCACAGCCATGGACACAGAAGAGTCTACCCCTAATGAGCTCCTGCTCAGAGACAAAAATGGGCAAGATCTCCAAGAGATGTTGAGAGAAGTAGGATTGGCAGTTGAGTACTGGTTGCCCAAGCTGCAGGAACACCTGGGTGTGACCTGTGCCCAAGCCTTACAACACCTAGAAGAAAAAGAACTCCAGAAGCTGCAATCCCAGGCACAACATCCCTGGGAGAAAAGGGCCCTGGAGAAGCTGCTTAACCTGTCATACTCAAATACTCTTTCAGAGTTACAGGAGTCTCAGGTGGAAACAATAAAGAAAAGGCAGAAGCAGGCAGAACAGGCACTGCAGGAGCTAAGAGAGATGCTGGCAGAAGGGAGGCAGCGACAGGAAGAGGCAGTGAGGAAAAAGGAAGCAGAGCTGATGCAGGCAATGGAGATCCCCAAAGAGTTCTGGCCACGTCCCGAAAAGTCCCTAAGAGACGTCACGGAAAACATGCTGGGACAACTCAAACTTATGGAGGGGACACTGTCTCACAGCAAGAACCTTCCAGATAGAGAGCTGGTGCGACATGCATCTGGAGGACTAGCCCTTCAGGGAGTTTACAAAACCAGTAATCAAAGGGGCCTGACAGAGAAGAAAGAGGAGCTACTCGGTGTCCCCAAGGAGTTCTCACTCTGTGGCCCTGTGCAGAGTACACGGATGGAAACAAAGGAATTTACATCTTCTCAACAAGAATCCATGTTCATCCAGGCTGTAGAGAAGCTGGGCTTCAGTGTAACTGCCTCGGCAAAGGGTGGAGGTTGGGGATTTAGCCTGGAAGCTGCTATGAATCAGAGCAAACATTCAGAATCCAAGGAAACCCAACAGTCACATTCTAAGCACTCTTACTTCTGCTCAACCAAGTTCAGCTACATCCCACTGGCCTCCTGCCACTTTCCCACTGACCAGCTCCAGCTCTCCAAGGCTGCTCTACAGGAATTGAAATGCATTGAAGACCTTTCAGGTCAGCCAGAAGACCCAGACAAACTTCCCTTGCTGAGGCGCAGGACTGAAGCCTTCTTCCACAGGTTTGGCTCTCATGCTAACCAGGGCCCTCTGCACCTGGGAGGAGTCTACTGGTGGAAAGCCATTTCAGAGGGCTTCCAAAGTGAGCAGCTGGCAGAAGTGAAACAGCAAGCTGCAGAGGCCCTGGATATTTACATAAGGGGCAGCTACAGTGGCTTTGGAGTGAATGTTGCTGCAGGTGTGGATGTGTCAGACTCTCATTCAAAAACAGCCTCTCAGAGAACAACCTTCCAAAATCTCCAAACCAAAGTCCAATTATCTGTGGCCCAGACAGGTGGCCCACCAGAAGCAAATGGCCTTTCACAGTGGAAAGCTGGCCTCGTTGCCAATAATCAAACCTGGTGTGTCATTGACCGGGGAATTCAGCTGGTGCCCGTTTGGGACATCATCCTCACCAGCCACCGAAGCGATTTTAAGGATCCTTGTCAGGTAGCTAACTGCCTGAAAGACAGCTACACTGCTCTGACTGGTCTTACTGCCCAGATCCAGGAGGGAGAAGAATTACTGAGTGTTGAGAAGGAGGCTAGGCTTTTCCTAGAGGATGTGACATCCTGGGAGGTATCTGATCCTGAAGAGCAGCTTAAAAAGCTGATAAATTTCATGCAAAGATTGAGTGAAAAAATAAAAAGTTATAACACTTGGACTAATATATGCCTCACAGATAGGGGTCTGCAGAATTTTCTGGTAGACACTGTCAACTTCTGCAAAAAGTATTCCATATATGAAACTAAATTTATTAAATCTCAGTTGCGCAGCCTTTTGGATCCTCACATCTACAAAGTGACAAACTTTCCTCAGGCTCATTCCATCATGCAGTGGCTATTTCAGTCAGAACCAGAGGAAGAGAATGTCAATATCACCCAATTTTCTGAATTAATTAAAATCTTTAAAAAAAACCAGAATGACTTTATGGAAGTAAAGGCCAAGTCTGAATCCACAGAATCAGTGGAGGAAGCTCAAAGCAAGGTGACTTATGAGGTCAGCTTGTCTCTTGGCTGCTTCTTGAGATACCTCCAAGAAACGGGGCAGCCAGACACACACATCTTGCTACTTTTGATTGCAGCTGGTGCAGGATATCATGTGGTAAACAATACATTTCAGTATCTCCTTGGGTGTGATGAGTTAGACTTCCTACTGGATAAAATGCAAACTGCCCTAGATAAATACCAAGAGCTCAAAAATATTTGCAACTACAAGGCTCAGGCATTCCTGGTGCTCACAGGTCTGACAGCTACACTTGGCATCAAAGTTGCTTCTCCAGAAGAGAAAACAGAACGCTTGGCATTAGTAAGACATCACATGGGACAATCTTTGTCTAAAGAAGTTGTACATGTCCTCACCAAACCTGGGGCAGATCATGATTGGGAAAACCTAGAAAAAGACTTGAGATTGCTCATTGATGAGGATTATGAGGCCACCGTCTCTTCATTGCAAATGGAGGATGTGAAAAAACAATTGCAAAGTCTTTTCCATGGAAAGAAACAGCCCCATGAACCACATGATAATGAAAGTAACAAACGGGAGGTCATAGAAAATAGAGCCTTCCTAGAAATACTCCAGCGTCTAGGCCTAGAACATTACTACCCAAAAATGATGAGCAGAGCTAACTTCCATATGATCTACAAGAATCCTGTGTACAACACCCAGCCCTGCTCTGAAAGAGAGCTTCCCTTCTATTTCCTACAGAAGCTACTGATGCTGGATTATGGGCTGAGATACCTGATCATTAAGGATGATGAATACACAGAGAAGCAAGTCTATCCAAGCACCTCAAATCAAGAAAAGGAGGCTTTTGATCCATATGAAGATCTATTTGAAGACAGTAATAGCACCACTAATCCTTCAGCAACCACTAATGCCAGGCCCTACATTCACCCTATGGATATACAGATGGCAATTCTTCACTGTGCTGATGATTTTGCCAGACAATACATTTTGGCCAAACTTTCCATTTGTCAGTTTGCCCTCCCCCTTCTCATACCTAATCCTTGCAATGCTCAAATTGAATTCTCTCTCTGGTCTCTCAGTCAAATTAGGAGGAGCTGGCAGCAAACAGGGAAATCAATAAAAGAGGAGAAGGACAATTACAAAAATCAGCAGATGTGTCGTGTCTCTACCCCCATTGTGTCTTTTATTAGAGTTGGAAACGGCTTCTCTGCCTCCAAATCTCAGATCATGAACTGTCTTCTCAGTAAAAGGAAACATGATGTCTTTTTTCACCGACATTGCAAAGGGAGCAGCAAAGACTGTCTCTTGATGGGAGGTGTGGTGGAAGTTGCCTGGTTCTGTCCTGGGGGTGAAGATCAGGACAGGTTTGACAACTGCCTGACCTTCATCAATCTTCATGGAGATGCAAAGGAACATGAGAAGCAACTTGCCTTTTTGCAGGAGGTCTCTTCTCTCATTGTGGTCCTCATGTCAACTTCTGATGACAATAAAGAAACCCGAAAAATTGTCCGTGACCTGTGTCAGAAATCAAAAACTTTAATCTGTTTGCTTGATGATAAAGAAAAAACCATGGCAAATAACTCTGGCCCAAGAGTGAGAATTGGGGTCAGGAACAGAAATGAGGCAGAATTAATAGAGGAGCTCACAACTACAATCAGACGTTTGTTAGAGCTTTCTGACACTGCACTCAGCTTGGAGAACTGTGCCCAAATTGCTCGCAAGCAAGGATTGCTTATTGATGAAGACCAGAGAGAATGCAAGGAAGCCAAAGAAAAGGCAGAGATTCTAATGGCCCTACTGGGAGAAATGGAAATACCTCAGATGAAGGAAAATTTACTACCCCTTCAGGGAAAACTGTGGCAACTTTGGTGTAAAAAGGACAAAGAACTCTATCATCTGAGAGAAAAAGGGAATCGAAGCATTGAACAACACAAGAGTGAGATTGAGACAGATAAACAAATGATACGATGTCAACAGTTGAGAAAAGCCTTTCCTCTCAATGATTTAATGCATTCTGTCCTTGAAATTCTCCAAAATCATTCAGAAACTCATACCAAACTCTACTTCTTGCAATGGCTGAGTGTGTTTTTAGACAATTTGACTGCAGGACACTTGGAAAAACTAAATGAGAAGAAAAAGGCATTGTGGTCACTGGTCCAAAAAGAAAAGCAAGAGGCACCAAAGAGCAACTCTCTGAAAGGCTTGCAGAATGAGATAGAAGTTATCTCCAGAGAGATTAGTGACTGCACCTTGGGAATTGAGCAACTTCTCAGAGAAGTCGGCCAGATCTATGAAGCTCTGGAAGAAGCTTCATCCATGAAAGATACCCTATTTCTCTCCCTTCCCCACATTGCTGCAGATCTGATGCTATCTGGTTTTCCCATTGAGCTAATGGATGGGGATGCTTCTTATGTGCCCCTGAGGTGGGTGGCAGCTGTTTTTGACAAGGTCTCTGAGAAACTTGGAAACAAACGGCTCTTTGTTCTCTCTGTCCTTGGCCTGCAGAGCTCAGGGAAGTCCACCCTGCTGAATGCACTTTTTGGGCTGCAGTTCACTGTCAGTGCTGGGAGGTGTACCCGGGGGGCCTACATGCAGCTTCTGAAGGTGGAGGAGACATTTGCAAAGGAACTTGGCTTTGACTTTGTGCTTGTTGTGGACACAGAAGGACTTCGGGCCCCAGAACTCAGCAACAAGTCCCAGAATCGTGACAATGAGTTGGCAACCTTTGTCATCGGACTTGGAAACTTGACTCTGATCAATATTTTTGGGGAAAATCCATCAGAAATGCAAGATATTCTACAAATAGTTGTCCAAGCTTTTCTGAGGATGAAACAAGTAAAAATATCTCCTAGTTGCCTCTTTGTTCATCAGAATGTGGGAGAGATTACAGCTAAAGACCAAACTATGGAAGGACGAAGGCGGCTAGAGCAGAGACTGGATGAAATGGCAGCAACAGCAGCTGAAGAAGAGCAGTGCTCAGATGTAACCCGCTTTCGTGATGTCATTAAGTTTGATGTTAATACCCATGTCTACTACTTTGCTCACCTCTGGGATGGCAATCCCCCAATGGCCCCTCCCAATCTTCGTTATAGCCACAATGTCCAAGAACTGAAAAGCAGAATTCTTGTGACTGCCCAACAGGAATCTAGGGGAAGCATCATGAAGATATCAGATGTAAAATTCCGAGTTCAAGATTTGTGGAGAGCACTATTGAATGAAAACTTTATTTTCAGTTTCAGGAATACCCGAGAGGTCATGGCCATGAGCAAACTGGAAACCATGTATAACTACTGGACATGGGAGTTGAGGAGTCATGTGCTGAGCATACAGGACCAGCTGATCAACCAGATTCAGAATGAAAAAATCCAGACACTCGAAACACACACAATTGAGGCTCCAGTTACAGAGAAATATGAAGCCATCAAGCAAGAACTTGAAAAATATTTTAATGAAGACCCAGATAGTGAAGTGCTGGTACAGTGGAAAGGAAATTTTGAAAATAAGCTAATAATCCTTAAAGAGGCATTCATTTTAGACAGCCAAAGAAAAGCCAAAGAACTTCTTAGTTTTAAAAAGAATCAAGAAAAACTGCATAACAAAAAATCAGGTTATGAAAAGGAATTACTGGAAAAAAGCCGAGAGTTGGCTTTAACTGTAAAGGGCACCCAACTGAGTGAGGAAGAGCTACATGAGAAATTCAACACACTTTGGAAAAAATGGGTCTATGATTTGTCCTCAACTCACTCTCCAATCGCAGAGCCTAAAATTGAAGTGGATTCTGAAAACATCCTTTTGGATTATTTCAAAAAGGAGAAAGACAGGGCAAGCATACTGAATAAAAATTATGGAGAAAACTTTGAAATCAAATATGACAAACATATCAAAATGAACAAGAAATATTTGAACTTAGTTACAATGACATTAGAGGTCCAGGATAAAGAGTCCATAAATATGACTACTAACCGCATTGTTTCAAAAGTTAATGAAACTATTGACAACATTTGTAGGCAAAAGCATGATTACAATCCAGCTTATTTCTATGAAATCCTGAGAATAATAGATGAGGAGGTGAAATCTGCACCCACTAAGGAAAGATACACATTTACAAGAAAATATGAAATAGACTTATCCTTGTATTTATTCCAAAGAGCATCAATGAAGTTTCATCATATGCACAAGGAATTCAAGAGAGCAAATGATCCTGTAAACTATCTGCAAAGCAAGAAAGATGATTTCTTCATGAGTTTTAAGATCTCTTGTCAGGGAGCAACCTCAATTAAAACATTTGTTGATTTTCTGTGGCACAAACTCACCACTGCTGTCTCCAACACCATAAAGAAAAACATGGCCCGCAAAATTGCTGGGGACATGCAAGCCACCTGCCCGGCATTCAATGGAAACAGGGCTAACCTGGAGAAACACATTCTCATCTCTCTGGCAGAAGAGGAAAATTTTGGTAATTTTTGGCAGTACATTCATAATCCGGAATCGTATTTTAAGAATTACATTGAAAACCACATTAAAAGATATTGTTCTGACAAAGGAAGTGAAAAAATGAAGACATTTTTAAGAATAAGTTCAGATGAAATCAAGAATGCCATCCTCTCAGCTATTCAGGCATCCACAGCAGTAGCTAAAGATAAAAGCAGCACTGTGTCTGGGTGGTTGGATTTGTTCTGTGATCACCTGGGGAGTAACTTGATCTTTCCACGAAAAGACTTGATAAGCATTGAACACCAGGAGATAAAAGATATTGATTTTCTCAAAGAAGCCATGAGTACAGCTTTGGATCCTGAAATGAAGAGAGTAGAACAGAATGATTTGTATATGTTTGTAGAAGAAATCGTTCCTGAAATCCAGAAAATGCTCACTGAACATCTCTGTGGCTGCTGGAAACAGTGTCCCTGCTGTAGAGCAATTTGTACAAACACAATCCCTATGCATGATGGAGACCACAGTGTTCCCTTCCATCGTCCACAGGCTGTCAGTGGAGGAAGGTGGTACAAAACAGACCATTTTGTCATTGATTGCTGTACCAGTCTGGTAGCAAGTGATTGTGTTTTGGTTTTCGGAGATGGCAGGGAAGTCCCATATAAGAACTATCGACAGGCAGGAGGGGAATATGCCAGGTGGAGTATCACCCCAGACACATCCACCCAGCCATACTGGAAATGGTTTGTCTGCCACTTCAGATTAAAGCTACAAGAAAAGTATCTCCAAAGATTTGTAGGTAAAGGTAAAATTCCTGATGCATGGGACAAAATTAAGAAACAGGATGTGCTTAATGACTTGAAAGAAAATTAATACTCAATGACCACAAAACAGCCCCAGTATCTGAACAAAGGAGGCACATTACCTGAGGAAGGCTAAAATATCACCCACTCATAAGGAAAACATCCCTTATATCAATTTTTTCAATTGAAACATCTAAAACTAAATCAGTTAACAGCAAGAGTTGAAGACTTGCTGAGAAAGAACTTCATTTTTCTTTGCCTCAATTCCTTTTGCTTTAAAAACAGATTACTAAAATATATGAGTACATGATAAAATCAAATAAAATCCATTTAAAATACCTACTTCATATTTTAAACTATTATTCTGAATGTTATTTTTTATTTTTAAATATATAATGTTATTTAAAGTCACAAGAAAGTCATTTTCATAGAGGGAAGTTAAAATCATTGCAGACTGCCACAAATTCTATAGAATAACTACACAGTTTAACCAATATACAGTTCTTGACTGGAATCTACAAATTCGTTTCAGTTCTAAGTGTATTTTTTTTACCCTCAGAAATTTGTGAGGAAGAGTTATTAATGCTTGAATGCAAAAACATTCATGGAAAATTCATGATTCCCAATTCCCAAATATAGTGCTTTTTAGGGATATCCTGTTATAGGAAATGAAAACAAAAAACAAAAAAAAAAACCCAGAAACTTGACCAGGATAGAGCCTGCATCAATTCTGGAAACATTATTCAAAAAATATGGAAAATAGAAGTTAAATAACTTTTTCTTATTTAACCATCATCCTCCTCTTCCCTGGTGCCTTGGCACTTGCCTGTGCATGTTTTTTAAAAAAGGAAAAGAAAAAGTTCACAGGAGCTTAGGTATTCAAAGCCTAGAGCTATGTACAAGTCTGAAAAGGACTGGTTAATGGAACAAGATTTATGACAAGGTAAAAAGGGCCATTTTAATCAAGGCTGTGGACAAGGTCAAATTTGATTAAGCCATGATCATTTAATCATTAATGATTAAAAAAAACTATTCCTTCAAGACTAAAATGTCAAAAAATATATAGTTTTGTGTGGTGATATTTCAAAAAGAGATGCTTTTTACGTATTAAAAGGTAAGAAAATGCTTATCTCCAAATCAGGCACCCTTGTGACTTTTCACAGTATTTGAGCCATAGGGTCATGATCAGAAATAAAAATGAAGAACATGCTGAAGCCAACCAAGGATCTGAGAGGGGAAGGAAATCTCCCTTCTGCAAACTTTTACCTTCTAAAGCAATGACTTTTGCTAGGTTCTCAAAGCTGATGATCTGAAGGAATCCTGATGCAAAGAAAAAAGATTATTCATGCCTGACATAAGGGCATCCATTGGCTTCCATTTCAGGGTACACTGTCTACCCGTCCATAGCCAGTGAAAACAGACAGTACAAAGAGCAGTCAAAGGACTTGGATCTTCAGAGCTGGGAGACAGGAGCGTTCACTCTGCTATCTTTGTGCCCCAAGGCTTCAAGCATACTCTCAGTTTCAGGTCAAATGACCATGTTTCCAGAAGAAATCCTGGAACAGAAAAATTATATGGAAAACAGATGTTCTTGGACAGTAGGGTTTCCCTTTTGTTCTCTAAAAAAATAGCCTCACTGAGAGTTGGAACTAGTAGGATAAAGTTGAAATAGTGATAAAAACAGAACCCATGCATAATATAGCACCTGTTTCTGACATAGCTGCATCCTTGATAACTGTGCAATGTTAACATTCGCTGAATGCCTTTCATATTTGTTTAATGAATCCATTAAAACTTTTAACTAAAAAGTATTATATATCATATATTAACTTTGATTTTTCACGCCAAATTGTTGTGCATAAAAAAATTAATTTTTTGATAAATTCCTCAGGCATTTAAGTAGAGTGATTATTAAATGAAATTCAGAGGCTGTGTCAAGAACCCAAAATGGCTAGACATAAGTTGGGAATGAGAGAAGATGGCTATGTGTAAATGTGGTTTTCTATGATAGTAGTGGATGGTAAAGTGCCATCAACATAGGGTAAGGATTAAAGGGTCAGTGGGTTGAGGTCACTGAGGGAGATCCACTCCACTTAGGAACAGTGGAGTAGGGTGAATGGAGTCAGTAGGGATGAGAATCATATGGTCATCAAAAATGGGAGATGACGGGCCCAGTGTAGGTCACAGATTAGAGATGGCCAGAGTTGTAAGGTCAATAGAGGTATAGTTCACATGGTCAGTGGAACAGGTCTCTCAGAGTCACTGAAAGTGGGGATCATGGAAACATAGGAATTGGGGGTCACCACATCAATAGACTTCGGGGATTTCCAGAGTAAGTTAAGCAACAGAGGACAAGGCCTGCAGGGATGGGGCTAGGAGGGTGTTGGATTCTAAGACAAGTTCAAATAACATGAATAAGAGGTGAGTTGCTTAAATGAAGCTGGAAATTTGCACTAAAAAGATTTTCACTTAGGTCTCTCTCCCTCTCTCTCTCTCTCTCTCTCTCTCTCTGAGAGAGGATATAAATACGGGAAGGTCAATTGAATAAGGTGTGTTATGGACAAAATATTTCTGTCATCCATAAATTCATATGTTGAAGCCCTAATCCCCAGTGTGATTTTAGAGGGGGCCTTGGGAGATAATTAGGGTGAGATGAGTTCATGAGGGAAGGGTCCTCATGATGAGATTAATGTCCTTATAAGAAGAGACATCAGAGGTATCTCTCTCCCTCCCCAGGAGCATGAATCAAGGAAAGATCATATGAGCACACTGCAATATGTGTAATAAAGCAAGCCAGGAAGAGAGCTCTCATCAGGAACCAAATCAGCCAGCATCTTGATCTTAGATGCTCTAGAACTGGAAGAAATAAATTTCCATTGTCTAAGACACCTGGTCTGTAGTGTTTTGTTACGGCAGCCCAAGCTGACTAAAATGAGGTGTGCCTAAAAATTGGCCCCCTTAAGGTTTGGGATGCTTTTCCCTTAGACTATGGAAAAAGACATATGAAACATAAAACTTTTAATTTTTCCCCTTCCTTCAAATTTGTAATTATCTTTAATCATTCTCTTTAATCAGTCTAACCCTTCAGTAAGGTCTAAAAAAGCCATTTAGCCCTTTCTAGTAGTGCTGTGACACATAAATAGACAAAACAGAGAAGGAAAATGTGAGCACTACCAATAATAGTATCATGATAATGACTGTACTGATATCTTTGCAATAGTAGTAACTGTGATATCTTGGGCAGGTAGTTTAACCTCTCTTTGTTCACGTGCCCTGTCTGTAAGAGTGCATTTCTCATTCTGCTACTGGGAAGTATAAATGAATTCCTATTTAAAAAACATTTAAGACAGAAGCAAACACAGAGTACTTTATAAGTGTAAGTTATTATTATGTTATACTACCACTCCTAAGTTCCTTATTCCTTTGCATTTGAGTAGCATTTTATTAGGAACACACTGATGGGTTAAGATAGTCTCATCTGAGGTTCATCGGCAGGAATATTCAACCAGGACCCCTTGGGAAATCACAATTGAGAATACAGTAAGTTCTCAATAAATGTGGTTATAACTTATGGCTCAAAATGAATCTCGATATATTGATGTCCCACAGTACTTTATCTGTAGTCATACCTCTTTCAAAAACTAATCCATCAGTCAAAGACGTAGACAAGTCATTGTCACAATTCTTTAACAGCATAGAAGATAATATGTCTTAGGTTATTCAAAAGGTCCAAGACCTGGATTCACACACAATTGATTTATTAGAAAAGCTATCCCAGTAAAAAAAGAATAAGGGTAAGCAAGAGGGGGAATGTAACTTAAGGTGAGGGAATAAATTAGTAAGTATGCAAATTCTGAGAGGTAGAAAATGTCTTTCAATTCTAGTTAACAACCACAAACTCAAAAATTAGACTGTTTGGTTTTGAATAGGACTTCCACCATTTAGTAGCTGTGTGACCTTGAATGACTTTCTCAACCTGTCTCTGCTTCATTTTCATCCATAAAATGGTGCCACCTCATAGAAGTGTTAAGGATTTCTTGAGATATCCTTGGCACAGCATATATAGTTCCAATAATAGTAGGTGGCGGTAGTAGTAGTAGTAGTACTAGTAGCAGCAGCAGCAAAGCAACAAAAGTCATGTCAAAAGAAGAAATTACTATAGTTATTAAAATTATTATCATTTCCATTACAATGAAATGTGTTTATGCCTGTACCACATTCTCAGCTGTAAATTCCTGAAAAAGAGTTCACGTCTTGTTCATCTCCATACGCTCAGCATGCAGAATGGTATTTACCCCAATGTAGGTGATGAATCATGGCTCTTAAGTACAATTGAGGACAAGCTTAGTAAATACTGGAGTTGGAAGTGGAGACAGTTCGAAGGAAAAGAGAGAAATCAAAGATGATGCTGGTATTTCAAACAGGGAAAATGCAGCTGACATCAACTAAGTAAAGGTCACCAATGGCCTCCACTTTGCTAAATCCAATTTTTTATTCACAGTCATATACATGACCTACCAGCATCATTTTGTCCCTCTCATCTCCCTGAAACACTTCTTTTACTTGTATTTGAGAATACTGCACTCTTGCTTCTCTCCTCCTATGTCACTCTTCTTTACTGCTTCTTCCACTTCTATCAATCTCTCAATGCTAATATACCCCAAGGGCTCAATCTTGGGTCTTCCTTCCATATCTAGGCTCTCTCTCTCTCTTAAGGGGTCACCAGTCCTCACTGCACTAAATACCACCTACACACTGATGACTCCTAATACATTTGTCTCACCACACCTCTCACTAAATGTCGAATACATGCCGACTCACCATCTCCACTTGGATGTCTCAAAGACATCTCAAGCTTAACATGCCCAAAACTGGATTCTAAATATCCCCTCACTCAAACCCTGCTCTTATCTATAGGCTTCCTCTTCTTAGTTAAAGGTCAATCCATTGTTTCAATCCCCTGGGCCAAAAAATACTCTAAATCATCCATAATTCTTCTCACCCAATCATTCATTGATAAATCCTGTTAAACCTACTGTCAAAATATATCTAAAATCTAGCCATTTACCACCACTCCACTGCAGGCACTGAGGCTCAATAGCCTCCTAACAGATTACCATAACAACATCCAACATAGCAGTCAGAAAGCTTTTTTTAATGTAAGCTAGATCATTTTAATCCTTTGTTCAAAACCCTGAAATCTCCAGTTTTCATTCAGTGTGAAAGTCAGTCATCACAAGATTCATCAAGGCCCCATGTGATGTGATGTGATATGATGTGATGCGATGTGATGCAGCTCCTATTACCATTCTGACCTACTTCTATCCCCCTTAGTCACTCACTACAGCCATTCTCAAAACCACTGACTAAAAAAAAAACAAAAACAAAAACAAAAACAAAACACCGACTAAAAAGATGACTGAGTCCCCAGGATTAAAGACCCTGTAGCACTGTGGCAAATATATATTATAATCATCCCTAAAGAGACCTACAGATATTTATTCAGATAAATATGCACTGGGGAAAGGGGAGTACCCAGACATTTTGAGAATTATTAGACACAAGGTCTGAGTTGACACTGACATCTAGAGAAACGAAGTATGATTATTCATAACTGGAGGCTAGGTAATAAATGGGGTCTTTCCTAGGCTAAAGTCAAGCTCACATTCAGTCCACTGGGTCGACAGACCCACAGAGTGGTCTGTCCCCAGTCCCCAAATGTATAATCGAGGAATGACAAACTTGGCAGTTGGACTAACCCCAAAATTGGGTTCTTGTCCTATGAGGTAAGTGCTTTAATAATGAGAAAGCCTAAGCAGAAGTCTTCAAAATTGCCCTCCACTCTGGTTAATAAATCTTTAAAAATTCACAACACAGGGGATGGCAAAGATTAGTGCCACCATTAAAAACCTAAAGCGGGGGCTTCCCTGGTGGTGCAGTGGTTGAGAGTCCGCCTGCCGATGCAGGGGACACGGGTTCGTGCCCCGGTCCGGGAAGATCGCACATGCCGCGGAGTGTCTGGGCCCGTGAGCCATGGCCACTGAGCCTGCGCGTCCGGAGCCTGTGCTCCACAACGGGAGAGGCCACAACAGTGAGAGGCCCGTGTACTGCAAAAAAAAAAAAAAAAAAAACAAACCTAAAGCGGTGGTTATCCCTACCATGTCTCCATTTAATTAGCCAGTGTGTCTCTTGCAATAACAGATGTATCCTAAAAATTTCTTGTAAATTGCTGCTAGCTTATCCAATGGTAGCCCCTACTGCAGGTTCTGTACCGGCCAAGGTAATATTGCTAGAGCTAAGATAGTATTTGCCACTGATACGGCAAATGCATTCTTTTCTATTTCAGTGGTAAGAGACTACTAGAAACACTTCACATTCATGAAACGGACAAATATATTTACTTAGAGTTTTGTCCCAGGGCTCTACTAACTCTCCTGCTTTCTGTCATATGACAATCCTAAAGAAAGGGGACCATCCCAGAGAACATCGCACTGATCAAGTTATATGATGACATCACGCCAATTGACCGGGAAAGTAAGAGGTGGCTAGTAAGTTGGTAGCCTTGTTAAGACAGGTGCTCCAGAGGATGGGAAACAAACCCTACAGAGGTTCAGGGACCTGCCATAACAAAAGTTTTTAAGGGTCCAATGGTCACGATATCCCCTCCAAATTAAAAGACAAATAACTGCATCTTGTATTTCCTACAATAAAAAATAAAGCACAGCACCTGGTAGGCCTCTTTGATTTGGGGAAGCAACACATTCCACACCTAGGAATACTTCTCTGGTCCATATCAGGTGACAAGGAAGCCCACCATCTTTGAATGGGGTCTAGAGGAGGAAAGAATTCTCCAGTAGTTTCAGGCTGTGGTGCAAGTTGCCCAAAGGCTGAGCCATATGGTCCAGCAGACCCTATGGGGTTGGAGGTGTCAATTATGATAAAAGATTCGCTGTGGAGTTCATGCCAGGGATCAGCAAACCACGGCTCATGGGTTGAACTAGTATGCCACCATTTTTGGAAAACATATTTTATAAAAATGCAGCCATATCCATTCATTTGAATATTGTCTATAGATGCTTTCACACTACAAAAGCAGAGTTGAGTAGTTGAAACAAAGAACATATGGTTGACAAAGTCTCAGATATTTTCTCTGGCTCATTATAGAAAAAGTTTGTTTATGCTTTGTTTATGGTAGGCCCCAGCAAGAGAATCATGATGCAGGGGTTCTGGAGTAAGGCCATGTCATCTGCACCAGAGAATTATATGCCTTTTGAGAAACAGCTCCTGGTCTGTCACTGATCCCTGGTAGTTATGGAATGCTTGACCATGAGGCACAAACTGATCATGTGACTGAAAATGCCCATTTTGAGCTGGGTTATGTTGGACCCACCAAGGCTTACTGTCAGAAAGGCCCCGCAGCAATCCATGGTAAGATGCAAATGGTATATCCTAGATCAAGTTTGTTCAGGAACAGAGGGCATTATTAATCATGAACAGGTAGCCCCAACCCCCATGTCACCTACCATTGTTGCACCCGGAACCCTCCCCCAGCTCACATCTATAGCTTTATGGGGGTCACATCCAAACATCTAAAGGAATAAGAAAAAGCTCAAGCTCGATTTATGGACAAGTTGGCCTCACATTGTGTACAACCTAAAAACGGATGGTAGCTGCATTAAAGCCACATTTGTAAACAGCCTTGAAAAGCAGTAGAGAGGAAAAAAATATCTTCCCAGATGGAAAAACTGCAAATGTTGCTCCTAGTCATTGGCTTTGTATGATAAGAGAAGTAGCATAAGGTGAGAATATGTACAAATTCCTAGGAAGTTGCCAATAAGAAATTAGAAGCTTTTGGGTAGAGCATGTGCATGGACATACAGCAGTGGGCACCAAGTGTGAAGAACTTTATATCACACATGCCCACCAGAAAACACCCACCACTGAAGGGACACTGAACAACCAGGTTGGAAAAATGACTTAACCAGTTCATATTATCTGTTCTTCCTCATCAACCCTCCAAGAACTGGCATGATAGGCACATAAATGAAATGGTAAGGACAGTAGATACATAGGCTATGCATGGATGCAATAAGAGGAACCAAGGCTAATCTAGCTAACGCTGCCTCTCAATGTCCAACTTCCAACAACAGAGACCTATGCTGAACCACCAATATGTCATTATTCTCAAAAAGTCCAAATACACGCTTGTTTGCAAGTCAATTTCATTTTACTCCTTCCATCCTGCAAGGTCCAACACTTCGTCAACATGGGGATTGATACCTATTCTGGGTGTGCGTTTGCCTTTCCTGTATGCAGAGCCTTGATTAGCACCACTATCTGGAGATGTACAAAATGGCTGATCCACAGGTATGGTACCCGGACAGTTGAGGATAAGGGAAAGCTAGAATTCATGGTTACACCCCCAAGACCAAAGGAAGCAATATAGGCTACAGTTCACTTCTAACCTTCCTCTTCTAAGTTTCTCCTCAGGAAGAGAGGCCCATGGACAACAAGGAGGAATTGCCCTCCAAACATGTTTGGAAGGTAAATCTATATGGCATAAGAACTAGATTCTGCTGGTCATGAAGATGCACCACTTAGATCTCATTCAATAAAAACTTCTGTGAGTAGAGGTAACTGAGAGCCTCCACTGCCCACCTGTTTGGATCTATCAGGGCATTCACACCGAGGCCACACCTCCCCCAGGCTGCCTTCAATGACTCAGCATGGAAAAGCCCAATCTTGCTCATCATGGAGTTCCTTTAACTAGCAATCATTGCTCAGGATTCCCTATAGGCCTGGCCAGGATTTGTTCTAAACTCACTGTGGTCTGAGACTCCTTTTACCAAACCCTTCTTTCCCTCTCTCCTTTCTCAGGTGTCAGACCAGCATTGTGGTCTGAAGGATTCCCTTGCTTTCATTGCTTTCTCCTCTTATACCTTTCACAGGCATTTCATCCAATAAATCTCTTACATGTCTAATCCCATCTTGGCGTCTGCTTCTTGAAGGACCAAACTGACGTTAAAACCCCCTCACACTTTTATTTACTTAAATTATTTTGGAAATCTTTCATTACCAACACATATGAGCTGCTTCATTCTGTTCACTGATTTCATTGATGCACAATATTTTATTTAACCAGATGCTGATGGTCATTTAGGCTTATCTCCTAATTTGACTATTACAAAAATAAAAATGCTGCAATGATGAATACATCTGAAGAATAGTTTTCACTTAAGTTGTAGAAATTGTTGAATCATATAATAAGTAATTTTTGGGATTTCCCTGGTGGCGCAGTGGTTAAGAATCCACCTTCCAATGCAGGGGACATGGGTTCGAGCCCTGGTCAGAGAAGACCTCACATGCCGCGGACCAACTAAGCCCGTGTGCCACAACTACTGAGCCCACGTGCCACAACTACTGAGCCCACGTGCCACAACTACTGAAGCCTGCACAGCACCTAGAGCCCGTGCTCCGCAACAGGAGAAGCCACCGCAAAGATAGACCCGCGCACCACAACGAAGAGTAGACCCCGCTTGCCACAACTAGAGAAAGCCCGTGCACAGCAACAAAGACCCAAAGCGCCAAAAATAAATAAATTAAACAAAAAAGTAATTTTTAATTTTCATAGATACTGCAGTATCTAACACATCCTTTGTCTTTGTTTTCACATGCTCACCAACCCCTTTGAATCATCAAGTTTTTTAAAAATAGTATCTCACATTTTTAAATTTCCTGTTATTTCATTGTTAGTAACTTTAGGATCCTTTCACTTATTTACAAGCTATTGATACTTTGTTATTCTTTCTGCTTACTGTTGTTGTCATTTGCTTCTTTCTCTCGAGTCATTCTTTTTTTTTTTTTTTTTTTTTTGCGGTACGTGGGCCTCTCACTGCTGTGGCCTCTCCCATTGCGGAGCACAGGCTCCGGACGCGCAGGCTCAGAGGCCATGGCTCATGGGCCCAGCCGCTCCACGGCACGTGGGATCTTCCCGGACCGGGACACGAACCCATGCCCCCTACATCGGCAGGTGGATTCTCAACCACTGCGCCACCAGGGAAGCTCGAGTTGTTCATTTTTTTGCTTATTTATGTGTAAGACCTTTCATATGTTAAGTAAATTCGTACTCTTTCTCACATAGGGGTTGCAAATATTTTACAGTTGACACCTTTCTTTTGACTTTGTATAATGCATTTCTTAACTTACAGAAATGAGTTTTATGTAGTCACAGGTACATATCTTTTCCTTTCTGGTATATGGTTGTTTCTTGCTTGGAATGGCATTCTCCATATCAAAAATAATAACAACAACAACAAGAAGAAGAATAAAACATTTCATTTTCTTCTAGTATATTTATCAATTTTTGGACTTTTTTGAAATTGTACTTTAAAAATTTTTTTTAATTTTTTAGCTGCATTGGGTCTTCATTGCTGCACATGGGCTTTCTCTAGTTGCAGTGAGCGGGGTCTACTCTTTGTTGTGGTGCACTGGCTTCTCCTTGCAGTGGCTTCTCTTGTTGCAGAGCACTGGCTCTAGGCACGCAGGCTTCCGTAGTTGTAGCTCACGGGCTCTAGAGCACAGGCTCAGTAGTTGTGGCACACAGGCTTAGTTGCTCCACGGCATGTGGGATCTTCCCAGACCAGGGCTTGAACCCGTGTCCCCTGCACTGACAGGAGGACCCGTGTCCACTGCGCCACCAGGGAAGTCCTGAAATTGTACTTTACTGTAAGTTATTTTGGTAAAATAAATAAGGTAGAGGGTCAATATTATTTTCTTATGGCCATGTAGTTTTTGAATAATCCAATTTTTGTCACTCGTTTTAAATAAAATTTTAATCATAAACAGAGTCAATATGACTCCTTTTATGGACTTTTGAGTATTAGTACCAAACCCTTTTTAAATATGAAGTTTCCTTTATTTGTGAATATCTTGCAAGAATAGTACAAGCTTATATCTTCTATCTTCTAATTTCCTTGACTGCTCATTCATATATTTCTCTGAATATATCAACTTGACTAATTCCAAACATAAATGTTACATATTTATTGAGATTGACTTAAATGTATACTTAAAGAACAATATATTCCTTTGCAGCAAAAAAGCTTCCTCAGAAAAATGTATCTCATTTATTCAGTATTTTATGTACCAGCCAAAGGCTTTAGATATTTCTCCAGAACAGTAGTATGTACATTTCTCATTGTATTTAGTCCAATTTGTTATCTCTTTTCAGTTACCATTGCATACGAAATCAACTTTTCTATTATATTTACTGACCACATATTTTTTACATATAAAAAATCATTTATAATTGATATTGATAAAAGCTCTAAAACATTGATTTTTAAATATTAATCTTATACCAAATAATGGAATAATTTTATTATACTTATTCTCTGGTTCTCAATTGATTACAGGTTTGTTATTTTATCATTTGCAAACAAGCAGGCACCCACTTTCTCAATTTGTATTAAGTCTTTTTGTTCTTATCATGTCTCATTAATTTGCTTAGATATAACAATGTTAAGTAAAGTGGATGTAGTATCATAGTAAAGTGGTATCTTTGTTTTCTTAGCCTTAGTGAAAATACTTTTGGCTTTTCACCATTAAAGATGACATGGGTTTCTTATTTGAGATATGTATTTTTACCATTCTATAGAAGTATCTACCTATGCCTACATTATTAAGAATTTTACTCATAAATGGATATGTATTTTTATTATATGCATTTTCTGTATCCACAGAAAAGATAATATTTCCTAATAGTGAACAAGCCATACTTCACACTTGTGTATTTTATTTTGTAATGTTTGTGTGTTCTATTTGCTAACTGGAATTAGAATGTTGACCCAATTATTTATAAGTGAGATTAATATGTACATTTATTTTGAATATTTTTGTCAGTCTGTAGTAGTAATAGTAATAATAATAATAGCAACAACAATAACAGTAGCACATATCTCTTACACACTTACTCTATACCAAACATTCAAAGAGTTTTAGGTGTATTAACTCACTTATACCTTACAACAACAACATGTAAGCACTGTTTTTATCCCCTTTTTAATAGAAAGAAACTGATGCAAAGGAGGTTAAATAACTTGACTAACATCATACTGCTAGTAAATGATGATGCCAGAATTTGAATACGGGTGGCCTGATTCCATAGCTGTCACTTTTAATCACAACAGAATCTGTAAAATAATTTAGAGGATTTCCTTCTCTCTTTAAGTCTGGGAATTGTTCTTATGTCATTGGCATTACTTTTCTTTGAAGTCTAATAGAATTCCCTTTTTAACTATCTGGGCCTAATTCATTTATCTCATTCCACTCTGTAAGGAAAGAGAGAACAACACAGACAATGTTTTGACACCTTTCTCAATTATTTTCATGACAATTATTTTACTTAGGTTTTCTATTCCTTTAATGTAGATGGCTCAAACAAATTGTGCATTTCAAACAAAATTTCCAGTGGACTAAAAAGGCTGAGAAACTTCTAGGCAATGTAAAGTACATGGCCTCTAACTGACAGCAATATATATATATATATATATATATATATATATATATATATATATATATGAAACCTGATACACATATATGTAGAGATATAGGTAAATTATACAGATAGATATAGATATAGACATGTGAAACTTAGCATATGTGAAAAAGGAAGTTTGTTTTTAAGTAAATTTTTCCAACAATACCTGAAAAATCCCTAAGACCACAGACAGCTGGATCAGGGAACTGTAGTGCTCATGCTATGCTCAGGGGGAAAGTTAAAGAGCTACAGAAAAGCTGAACCAGTCCCAGGAATCAGAGCTGTGGCCTTCCAGTCTAGGATAAAGCCACAAGAAAAATTCTCTCACTAAAGAGAATAAGAGAGTCATATGAAAAATTCCAAAGGCAGCATCAGGGACTGACACAGAAACAGACTGATGCTCTCAAATAACCTCCAGCCTTTGCAACGGCCATGGATTCCTCACACAGAGAATCTAAGTACCTGGGTAACCAGTAGAGCAGCCCATCTGATGAGTATACTTGCCTTCTCATAATTAGCCTCTGCAACTACTATTAGGAGAATCATAATTTTCACATTCACTGGGGAAATTCATGCCATCTACTGGTACAGGCCAATCCAACTGAAAACCACTAAAACAGCTGAAGAAGAAGGTAATGTCAGCATCATGGTAGCATGAGACACTCCCTCTGTCTCTTCCCTTCAATCTACAACCAGTAAAATATTCATTAACTCAACAAAGTTTCCTCTGCTTAACACACTAGGATGCCAGAGTTCCACACATCCGTACATCTAAATGTGGGTGAACTAGAAAACATAGAGGAGGCAGACCAGGTTAACAGTGGAGGTAGTGCCTATAATCCTGGACCCCCAGATACAACAATTGAGCCCACAGCCCCAGAGAACCCAGTAGCAAGAGGGGAGTAGTGCACATGACTCCAGCTTCCCAGGCACGATGCCTACAGCCACAGGGAACGGGGCAGCAGCAACAGTAGAGCCTGACACCCTGTCTCTCCAGCAGTGGAAGTATCCATGACTCTGCACCACTCCCCCACCTGCAGTAGTGGTACCCACAAACCTGACACCCGTGGACATGGCAGAGGCACCCACAACCCCAGCTTCTCCCCACCTTTCCTTATTATAACAGAGCCTATGAACCAGATGACTCCAGGTAAAACAGAGGTAACTGCCATCTGAGTGTCCCATGTGGCAACACCATTGATAACAGCAGCACTGGCAGCAGCAAGTCACTGGCAACCCTGGAGGCACAAACAACAACAACAAGGGCACAGGACAAAATCTCTGACAGAGATAGAGGGTGGAAAGTGTAGACACTCATATTTAACCAGGGGTAATTCAGGTAAAAGAAACCAGAAACCTCTGCTATAGTGCCACCTACTGAAAAACAAAAGGAAGTGCTCTAATTATTCATCTGTTGAGTAAATAGAATCAAGTGAAAAAAGCTCTGCCTAAAGAAAGGTATTCACTACTTCAAATGCACCAGCAGATAAACAGCTCATCAAACACCATGAAAAACCATGGTAACATAGTATAACAAAAAGAACATGACAATTCTTCAGAAACCAAACTTAAAGACACAAAATAATGTGTTCTAGCTGACAGAGAACTCAAAATAGCTGTCATAAAGAAACTCAATGAGCTACAAGAAAACTCAGAAAGGCAGTTCAATGAACTCAGGAATAAAATTAATGAACAGAGGAATAATTTACCAAAGAGACTAAAAATCTACAAAACAACCAAACAGAAATCCTGGAACTGAAGGACTCAAGAAATGAGACAACACACTACAAAGCATTAGAACAGACTGTATTGAAGAGAGAACTAGCAAGCTCAAAGACAGAAATCTAGAAATGATACAGGTAGAAGAGGAAAGAGAACTAAATTTTTCAAAATGAAGAAATTCTACATGAACTATCCAACTCTATTAGGAAAGGCAACATAAGTATAATGGTATCCCCTAGGAAAAGAGAGGGAAACGAGTGCATTTAAAGAAATAATAACTGAGAAGTTGTCAAATCTGGGGAAGGAACTGGATGTACGAATCCATGAAGCTAAGAGAACCCCTAATTACTGCAATGCAAAAAGACCTTCTCAAAAACATATTAGAGTAAAACTGTCAAAAGTCAATAACAAAGAAACAATTTTTAAGGTAGCTTGGGAATAAAGAACTTATATAGAACAACCAGAAAACAAAAGATAAAATGGCAGTACTAAGTCCTCATTCATCAATAATCACCCTAAATATAAATGGGTTAAATCACCGATCAAAAGACACAGAGTAGCTGGATGAATTAAAATCCAAGACCCAGCTATATGTTGCCTCCAAAAGACTCATTTCAGCTCTAAAAATAAACATAGGTTCAAAATAAAGGGCTGGAGGAAGATACTCCAAGCAAATGGCCCGCCCCTCAAGCCAAGGTCTCCTCCGCTGGCGCAGACTCCAGGGTCCTGAGCGCTGCCACCACCAAAGCCTCCTTTGACCACACACAGGGCCTGCATGCACTGCCCACACCAAAGCCTCCTCCAGAATCAGCCCTGAGTGCTCCAACCTGAGACAGCAAGATGCCAATGCTGGCGGGGGCTGAGTTCTAAAAGGTGGGGTTAGGATAGTGGACCCAGGGAGAGGACCGCTGTTGGCTATGCAGAGACAACCTAAGGGGACAGGAGTGAGGGGCTCCACGGCTGGGAATGCTCCAAGAGGAAGTGTAGTCTGCCTTGGAAATGAGGCATGACTGTTGAGTGGCGCCCAAGGGGCGGGGCTGCCATTGCAAACCCCCTCCCCGCCCGATGACCCCAGCCTCCCCAGGCACTGGAACTCCCACCAGAGCGAGCATGTCCCAGTCTGTTGCATCTTCCTGCCGGTATCTGCCATCACAGGAACTTCACGCATGCCCCAGCTGTGTCCACCTTATCCCTCCCGGGCCTGAATGATTAAGTGCCCCAATCAGCAGCTGCTTTTGCCCCCTCTCACCTTGGTGGGGAATAGACTACTGAGGGGAGCCTGCATGCAGAACTGGGGCCAAAGCCAAAGCTGAGCCCCAGGGGCTGTGTGACTAAGGCAGAGGTATGCAAATCTCTCTGTGAAGCTGCACAAGCTGCAAAATAAATCCTCATGATGCTCTTGGTAAACCCTGCATCTGCAGAATATCTGAATGGATGAGAACTCCCACAACTGAGACTGGTTTAACTTTGGAAGCTGTGGACTTTGGAGAAAGTGCACATGAGAGTTGGGCCAGGTCAGAGTCTGAGCTGCTCCCACAGTGATCACAGTGGATCCAGAGACCTACCTAGAGGTATTGGAAGGCCTTCTGGGGAGGTGGGGTTTGGATGTGGCTGACTGGGGTTGGGGGGCAAGGACACTGACAGTTGATGCCTCAGGAAAATATAATAATTCTTATTTTTTTGTTTTGTTTTCTCTTCTTGTTTCATTTTGTTCTCTTGTCTGCTGTTTTATTTCTTAGTTATTTTTCTTTTCTTTTTTCAATTTTTTAATATATATATATTATATATTTTTTATTTTTCTATTATGACTTGACTTTTCTGCTGTTTTCTGTTTTTTTTCTTGTTTTTGGTTTTGTTCTTGGGGGTTTTATTTTGGATGGATTTTGTGTTTGTTTTTCTTTTTAGTTTGCTTTCTGTTTTTGTTCTGCTTTCTGTTTTTCATTTTTGTTAGTTTTGTTTTTATTGTTTGTTTTTGTTTTGTTTTCTTTGTTATATTGTTCTCTTGATTTTCATTTTCTTTTTTTCTTTTCTTTGATTGGTTTTGTTTTTATCATTTGATTTTGGTTTTCTTTGTCTGTTTTCTTTACTTTTCTTCTTCTTTCTTTTTTTTGCCAAACCATGCAACTTGCAGGGTCTTGGTTCCCAGGCCAGGGGTTGGGCCTGAGACTCTGAGGTAAGGGCACTGAGACCAAGACACTGCAATACCAGAGAATTTCCAGCCCCAGGGAATATTAATCAACAGGAGCTCTCCCTGAAGTCTCCATCTCGACATCAAGACCTGGCTCCACTAAACTGCTTGCAGGCTCCAGGGCTGGATACCCCATGACAAACAACCAGCAAGACAGGAACACACAACCCATCAACAGACAGGCTGCCTAAAGTCATACTAAGCTCACAGACACCCCAAAACACATCACCTGAAACAGCCCTGGCAATCAGAGGGACAAGATTCAGATCTACCCACCACAGTGCAGGCACCAGTCCCTCCCACCAGGAAGCTTACACAAGCCCCTGGACCAACCTCACTCACTAGGGGGCAGACACCAGAAGCAACGGGAACTACCATCCTGCAGCCTGTGAAAAGGAGACCACAGACACAGTAAGCTACACAAAATAGGAAGATAGAGAAATATGCACCGATGAAGGAGCAAGGTAAAAATCCACAAGACCAAAAAAATGAAGAGGAAATAGGTAATTTACCTGAAAAAGAATTCAGAGTAATGATAGTTAAGATGATCCAAGATCTCAGAAATACAACAGAGGAACAGATGAAAAAGATACAAGAAATGTTTAACAAGGACCTATAAGAACTAAAGAAAAAAGAGTGATGAAAAACACAATAACTGAAATTAGAAATACACTAGAAGGAATCAATAGCAGAATAACTGAGGCAGAAGAACGGATAAGTGAGCTGGAAGATAGAATGGTGAAAATAACTGTTGCAGAGCAGAATAAAGAAAAAAGATTGAAAAGAAATGAGGAAATTCTCACAGACATCTGGGACAACATTAAATGCACCAACATTTGTACTACAGGGGTCGCAGGAGAAGAAGAGAAAGAGAAAGGCTCTGAGAAAATATTTGAAGAGATTATAGTTGAAAACTTCCCTAACATAGGAAAGGAAATAGTCACCAAGTACAGGAAGCACAGAGAGTCCCATACAGGTTAAATACAAGGAGAAACACACCAAGACACATATTAATCAAACTAACAAAAATTAAATATAGGGCTTCCCTGGTGGCGCAGTGGTTGAGAGTCCACCTGCCGATGCAGGGGACACGGGTTCGTGCCCCGGTCTGGGAAGATCCCACATGCCACGGAGTGGCTAGGCCCGTGAGCCATGGCCACTGAGCCTGTGCATCCAAAGCCTGTGCTCCGCAATGGGAGAGGCCACAACCGTGAGAGGCCCGCATACTGCAACGACAACAAAAAAAACTAAATACAAAGAAAAAATCTTAAAAGCAGCAAGGGAAAAGCAACAAATAACATAAAAGGGAATCCCTGTAAGGTTATCAGCTGACTTTTCAGCAGAAACTCTGCAGGCCAGAAGGGAGTGGCAAGACCTATTTAAAGTGATGAAAGGGAAAAACCTACAACCAAGATTACTCTACCCAGCAAGGAACTCACTCAGATCCAATGGAGAAATTAAAAGCATTACAGACCGGCAAAAGCTAACAGAATTCAACACCACCAAACCAGTTTTGCAATAAATGCTAAAGGAACTTCTCTAGGCAAGAAATACAAGACAAGAAAAAGACCTACAAAAACAAACCCAAAACAATTAAGAAAATGGTAATAGAAACATACATATCGATAATTACCTTAAATGTAAATGGATGAAATGCTCCAAACAAAAGACACAGACTGGCTGAATGGATACAGTAAGACCCATATACATACTGTCTACAAAAGACCAACTTCAGACCTAGGGACACATACAGACTGAAAGTGAGGGGATGGAAAAAGATATTCCATGCAAATGGAAATCAAAAGAAAGCTGGAGTAGCAATACTCATATCAGACAAAATAGACTTTAAAAAATATAGATTATTACAAGAAATAAGGAGGCACACTACATAATAATCAGGGGAACAATCCAAGAAGAAGATATAACAATTGTAAATATTTACACACCCAACATAGCACCTCAATACATAAGGCAAATTCTAACCGCCATAAAAGGGGAAATCGACAGTAACTCAATAATAGTGGGGGAATTTAACACCTCATTTACACCAATGGAAAGATCATCCAACAGAAAATTAATAAGGAAACACAAGCCTTAAATGACACATTAGACCAGATAGACTTAATTGATATTTATATGACATTCCATCTGAAAGCAGCAGAATACACTTTCTTCTCAGGTGTACACGGAACATTCTCCAGGATACATCACATCGTGGGTCATAAATCAAGCCTCAGTAAATTTAAGAAAATTGAAATCGTATCAAGCATCTTCTCTGACCACAACGCTATGAGAGTAGAAATCAATTACAGGGAAAAAAAACTGTAAATAACACAAACACATGGAGGCTAAACAATATGCTACTAAATAATCAATGGATCACTGGAGAAATCAGTGAGGAAATAAAAACTACCTAGAAACAAATGACAAAGAAACACAATGATACAAAACCTATGGGATGCAGCAAAAGCAGTTTTAAGAAGGAATTTTATAGCAATACAATCCCACCTCAAGAGACAAGAAAAATCTCAAATAAACAACCTAAACTTACACCTAAAGTAGTAAGAGAAAGAGAACAAACAAAACTCAAAGTAAGTAGAAGAAAACAAATCATAAAGATCAGAGCAAAAATAAATGAAATAGCAATGAAGAAAATAGGGACTTCTCTGGTGGCACAGTGGTTAAGAATCCGCCTGCCAATGCAGTGGACATGGGTTCGATCCCCAGTCCAGGAAGATCCCACATGCCATGGAGCAACTAAGCCCATGCACCACAGCTACTGAGCCTGCACTCTAGAGCTCGCAAGCCGCAACTACTGAGCCCGTGTGCCTAGAGCCCATGCTCTGCAACAAGAGAAGCCACCACAATGAGAAGCCCGCGTACCGCAATGAAGAGTAGCCCCCGCTCGCCGCAACTAGAGAAAGCCCGTGCACAGCAACAAAGACCCAGTGCAGCCAAAAATAAATAATGAATGAATGAATTTTTAAAAGAAAGAAATGAAGAAAACAATAGCAAAGATCAATGAAACTAAAAGCTGGTTCTTTTAGAAGATAAACAAAACTGATAAACATTTAGCCAGACTCATCAAGAAAAAAAGGGCGAAGACTCAAAACAATAAGCTTAGAAACGAAAAAGGACAAGTTAAAACTGACACCACAGAAATACATAGGCTCGTAAGAGACTACTACAAGCAACTATATACCAAAGAATGAACCATGTGGAAGAAATGGACAAATTCTTAGAAAAATACAGCCTTCCAAGACTGAACCAGGAACAAACAGAAAATATGAACAGACCAATCATAAGTAATGAAATTGAAACTGTGATTAAAAATCTTCCAACAGGGACTTCCCTGGTTCTCTATGTTCCAGCGATTTTGTTGCTGTTGATTTTTCTGGATTTTCTACAGACAATAATGTCCCCTGCAAATAGTTTTATTTCTTCCTTCCCAATCTATATATGTTTAATTTCATTTTCTTATCTTAATTCATTAGCTAGAAGATGCTTAACAGGAGTGGTGATAGGGGACATCCTTGACTCTTCCGGAATTTAGGGGGAAAGCTCCTAGCGTCTCACCATTAAGATTTTTGTAGGTATGTTTTATCAATTTGAGGAAGTTCCCCTCTATTTCTAGTTTGCCAGGAGTTTTGATAATGAATGAATGTTAGATTTCATCAAACACTTTTTCTCCACCTATTTATTGGACCATGCTATTTCTCTTCTTTAGCTTGTTGATGTGATGTATTACATTAATTGATGTTCAAATTCTGAACCAGCCTTGCATACCTGAGATAAATCCCAACTGGCTGTGGTGTATAATTCCTTTTATACACTGTTGGATTCTTTTCCATATGTGCATGAGAAATATTAACTATCAGTTTTTGATCTGACTTGTCCGGTTTTGGTATTTGGGTAACACTAACCACATCAAATGAGTCAAGAAGTACTCCCTCTGCTTCTATTCTCTGAAAGATACAACTAATCCAAATTCATTTTTTTTCTATCCAAATTGGTTTTGCTATTAATAGTAAAGTCTATTTACATATGGCTTGCGAACCGTATAGACACAAAAATTATAAAAATAAACCATTACATATTTAAAGACAAATGCAAAGTTTTCACATTAGGTCATTAAAGATTTTGTATATTTTTTTACACTGTAAGTTATTATAAACTAGATATGTTAAGCAAAACAAAAAAACATGATGCAAACCAGCAAATATTATATGCCATCATTTGTTTTTAAAATAAGAGATATAGACAGATGCCCTTAGATATGCATAGAATACCTCTGGAAGAATGCTTAAACTGCTATCAATGGCTGCCTAAGGGACTGGATAAGGGATGGTAAGGAAACTCACTTTTCATTAAATAGCCTTTGGTACAATTTTTAAAAATTAGAATACTATTAATGTACAAATTTGTTTAAAAGTTTTGATTAGTAAATATACTTAAGACTAAACCCCTTAATACATGGATTTAACATAAAATTACTTTGTTATATGACACAAAGAAATGATTTTTTAAATTTTGGGAAATATTCTCATAAAAGGTGTTTACAAAATTGAAAAATGAGTGAAAAATGCTGATGCAGTATATTACAGTGATATTTTAAGGAAGAATTTCATTTTTAAGTATGAAATATTTCAGGGAATATATGAAAACTATCAGCTGCCTACAGTGGCCAAGGTTAGCCTTATTTTCTTTCCTAAGAAAAAAGACTTGTGTGAGTATTTAAGAAGCTTGAAATTGTCACTTGAAGAAAAAAACTGAAATCCCTTACAGTGAGTTTTAGGCCTACATGATAGAGAAATCAAGATTAATTTAAAGTCAGCCATTAATATGCTACTCATCTGCATGTTATTCAGGAAAAGAATAATACGCTTATATACAAGAATGGTTAAATTTTTATTTACTGTTGCCTTAGGAAAAATGACTACAAGAGATGATATTATTCCTAATATTTTGAGGACCTTTTAACATTCCTGGAGCTGACTATTTGGAAATGTGCTTGTTCCAAAGTGCGGAAGTACAAAGACATTGGCATCATATAAACCAGTTTTATTTGCTATTCCATGTGTCAGAATTGATGAGTATACTAGAGAAAGCAGGTCATCTCTTATGGTTTCTGAAATGGCTTAACAAAATGTGTAAGACTGGGGAAAAATAGGTGATCCAGTTTTCTCCTTTTGGATTTAGGCTACATACTGGTAGAGGAAGAGGGAGCATGACACTATTAGTTGGGATAGTGGGAAAAACGTAATGAGTATATAGGTTGTATACCCATCCCAGAAAGCAGATGAACAAAAACAGATCATGCTACTCAGAACAGTTAACGTCTGGGCCATCACCTTTATGATACAAGTGAGAAGCCAGGCCAGAGGAACACAATCCTCAGTTACGCTTTAGTCATGTTTTCCAAGGCAACACAAACCCACTTATTTATTTATTTATTTATTTATTTATTTTTTTGGGCTGTGTCGGGTCTTCATTTCTGTGCGAGGGCTTTCTCTAGTTGCAGCGAGTGGGGGCCACTCTTCATTGCAGTGCGTGGGCCTCTCACTGTCGTGGCCTCTCCTGTTGCAGAGCACAGGCTCCAGACACACAGGCTCAGTAGTTATGGCTCATAGGCCCAGCTGCTCCGTGGCATGTGGGATCTTCCCAGACCAGGGCTCAAACCTGTGTCCCCTGCACCGGCAGGCAGATTCTCAACCACTGCGCCACCAGGGAAGCCCCACAAACCCACTTTTAAAGAGCATTATAGTGCTTCATGGGTAGTGCAAGTACCTTGTAATGAGACAATATGAATTCTGACCTTCTGTCCCTTATATCACTGCTACCAATTCATTTCACTTTCAATAAGCATTCATAACCTATACTTACAAAAGATGTATACATAAGCATACATAATTAAATATATTCTTGCTATTTCTTTTAACATCTTTATTGGAGTATAATTGCTTTACAATGTTGTGTTAGTTTCTGCTGTATAAAAAAGTGAATCAGCTATACGTACACATATATCCCCATATCCCCTCCCTTCTGCGACTGCCTCCCACCCTCCCTATCCCACCCCTCTAGGTGGTCACAAAGCACCGAGCTGATCTCCCCATGCGATGCAGCTGCTTCCCACTAGCTAGCTATTTTACATTTGGTAGTGTATATATGTCAATGCCACTCTCTCACATCGTCCCACCTTACCCTTCCCCCTCCCCATGTACTCAAGTCCATTCTCTATGTCTGCTTTTTTTTTTTGCTGTACCCGGGCCTCTCACTGTTGTGGCCCCTCCCGCTGCAGAGCACAAGCTCTGGACGCGCAGTCCCAGCGGCCACGGCCCATGGGCCCAGCCGCTCCGCGGCAAGCGGGACCCTCCCGGACCGGGGCATGAACCCACGTCCCCTGCATCGGCAGGAGGACTCTCAACCACTGCGCCACCAGGGAAGCCCCCTTCCTTCTTTATTTTGAACAAATTTATCTATTAGGTCAGTTAAGACTAAATAAAAATAAGTTGTGTTTTGTTTTGTTTTTTTTAACCTTTATTTGTTTCTTCTCCAAAGCTCTTCCTTTCTTTATACAGATCTAAGTTTCTGATGTCTGTGAAAGTATTTCTACTTCACTTTTGAAGAATCATTTTTCAGGGTACACAATTCTAAGTCAGTGGATTTTTTCTCTCAAAACTTGAAATATTTCACTCCAGTCTCTTCTTGCTTGCATGGTTTCTAAGGAGAACTCAGATGCATTTTTTTATCTTTGCTCCTCTATAGGTGAGGTTTTCATTTTTCTGGCAAATTTTTAACTTTTCTGTCTTCAATTTTCAGCAGTATGAATATGATAAGCTTTGGTGAGGTCTGGGGGTGGGGCATTTATCCTTCTTGGTGTTCTGGTTCCTGGATCTATGGTTCAGTGTTTGACAAATTTGGCAAACTTCTTAGTCATTATTGCTTCAAATATTTCTTCTGTTCTTTCTTTTTTCACCTTTATGTATTCTCATTATGCATATATTACACCTTCCATAGTGATCTCACAGTTCTTGGATATTCTGGTGGGGTTTTTTTTGTTTGTTTGTTTGTTTGTTTAATCTTCTTTTCTCTTTGCTTTCAAGTTTTGGAAGTTGCTACTGAAGTACTCCCAAGCCCAGAGAATCTTTCCTTGGCTGTTGCCAGTCTACTAATGAACCTAGCAAGAGCAATCTTCATTTCTCTTGCTGCGTTTCTAACTCTGGCATGTCTACTTTATTCTTTCTTAGAATTTCCAACTCTCTGCTCACAATGTCCATCTTTTCTTGCATGAATTCAACTACATCCATTAGAGGCCTTAGGATAGTAATCATAGTTGTTTTAAGTTCCCAATCTGATAATTCTAACATTCCTGCCATGTCTGAGTCTTGGTCTGATGCTTGCTCTATCTCCTCAAACTGTTTTTTTCTGTTTTGTTTTGTCTTTCTGTATGCCTTATAATTTTTCTTGACAGACATAATGTACTGGGTAAAGGAAACTGCTGTAAATAGGTCATTAATAATGTGGTGATGAGGTATAGGGGAGGGGAAATGTGCTATAATCTGGTGATTGGGTCTCAGTCTTTTAGTGAGCCTGTGTCTCTGTACTGTGAACTTCAGAAATGCTTCTCCTAGCTTTATTATCCCTGTGGGTGGGAGATAATGGCTAGAGTGATCTGGAGTTGGATATTTCCCTTCTCCCTCATGGAAGGCTACAGTAGCCTGTACTTGGGTATTTTGTTTTCCCCATGTGGAATGCTAGAGTAAACAGGAGTTGGGTATTTCACTTTCCCCAGGTCGGTTCAACACTTAAAAAAATTCTAATAGTTTACAGTCTGAAAATATAGTTTCCCTCAGCACAGGCCTTATTAAGAAAAACAAAATGCTCTGAAATATTTCAAAATGGTTACTTTCCCCCTCCCTCTGCACAAGTGGATTTTTTTCCCGTATTCACTGTGAGAACCTGGTCAACCTCCTGGAGATAAAATAAAGGTATGGAGAGCCTCTATTACAGGGTCCTCTTGGAGTTTCTGACACTCAGACTTGTCCACAGAGCCCCCAGCAATTTCTCAATTACAGTTTAGGTTTTCCTACCTCATGGAGGTTTCTCCTCATAAGTTTCACCTCCAGTAAGTCATGATTCTCTACATTTGCCTATCTGTCTCTACAATTTGGGGGGCAGCAGTTTGCCTTGTGACTTCATTTATCTGTCATATCTAAGAAGAGTTGTTGGTTTTTCAGTTTGTACAGCATTTTAGTTGTTGTTAGGATGGAGTGTTGACTTCCAAGCTTCTTACATGCCAGACTGGAAACTGGATGACTTGCTTTTTACTTTGAGGCCATGTTACCAGATGATATTTATGTAAACTGTTACATCTTCTTTGTGAAAAACCTTTATCATTACAACTTAAGAACTTGTGTTACAGGAAGCTTTTCAAGTTAATTTCTACTTCTCTGATATTAATATAACTAGCTTCTCTAGCTTTCTTTTGGTGTCTGAATTTTCCCATCCTTTACTTTCACACATTCTCTATCCTTATGTTTTAGATATGTTAGTTTTGTCAATAGCAACAAAAGTTGGATTTGCTTTATTAATTCATTCCAATAATCTTTGTCTTTTACTGAAACATGCAGTGCACTTATACTTAATATGATTAGTGATATATTTGTGTTTGCAATCTTACTATGTGATTTCTACTTGAACCACAAGGTTTGTGTTCTTTTTTCCTGGCTTGCCAACTTTCATATTAATAAAGTATTTAATAAATAATTAGTAGATTATCTTCTTAGACCTGTTTATATTTACAAAAAAATTAATGGAAAGTACAGAGTTGCATATATTCCCACCCCATACATTTTATTAACATCTTCCTTTAGTGTTGTACATTTGTTACAAATGATGAAATAATACTGATACTCCATCATTAAGTAAAGGCTCACTCTTGTTTTGTACAGTCTATGGGTTTTGACAAATGTATAACGATATGATAAAACATTACACATTATTAAAAAAAGTTTCGCTAACCCTGAAAATGCTGTCTCCATCTATTCTCCCCTGCCTCTCTCCAACCCTTGACAGCCACTGATCTTTTTACAGTCTCCATAACTTTGGCTTGCACAATGTCATATACTTGGTTTATTTATTTTATACATAGTAATTTGTACCTCTTAATTCCTTACCCCTATCTTGCCCCTCCACCTATTGGTAACCACTAGTTTATTCTCTACATCTATGAGTATGTTTCTTTTTCTTATATACATTAGTTTGTTTTATTTTTTGGATTTCAGGTGTAAGTGATAACATACAGCATTTGATTTTCTCTGTCTGACTTATTTCACTAAACACGTTACCCTCCAGGTCCATCTATGTTGTTGCAAATAGCAAATCTGATTATTTTTTACGGCTGCGTAGTATTCCATCGTGTGTGTGAGTGTGTGTGTGTGTGTGTGTGTATACGTGAAACATCTTTTCCATTCATCTGTTGATGGACACTTAGGTTGCTTCAATATCTTGGCAACTGTAAATAATGCTACTACGAACACCAGGGTGCATGTATTTTTTAAAAAGTGTTGTCATTGTCTTCAGCTATATACTGAGTGGAATTGCTAAATAATGGTAATTCTGTTTTTAGTATTTTGAGAAATCTCCATACTGTTTTCCACAGTGGCTTCACCAAGTTACATTCCCACCAACTGTGTACACGGGATCCCTTTTCTCCACATCCTTGCCAACATTTGTTATTTGTGTTCCTTTCAATGACAGCCAATCTGACAGGTGTGAAGTTTTGATTTGCATTTCCCTGATGATTAACAATGTTGAGCATCTTTTCATGTGCTGCTTGGCCATCTTTATGCCTTCTATGAAAAAATGTCTATTTAGGTCTTCTGCCTATTTTTTCATCCGTTCTTCTGGTTTTTCTGATGTTGAGTTTATATGAATTGCTTACATATTTTGAATATGAACCCCTTATTGGTCATATCATTTGCAAATATTTTCTCTCATTCAGTAGGTTGTCTTTCATTTTGTTGATGACTTTCTTTGCTGTGCAAAAGTTTTTGAGTTTAATCAGGTTCCATTGGTTTATTTTTGCTTTGGTTTCCTTAGCCTTAGGAAATATTGCTACAATTTATGTCCAAGACTGTTCCTCCTATGTTTTCCTCTAGGAATTTTATGGTTTCCGGTCTTGCATTTAGGTCTTTAATCCTTTTGAGCTTATTATATATATGGTGTGAGAAAAATCTCTAATTTCATTCTTTTACAAGTAGCTCTCCAGTTTTCCCAGAACCACTTACTGAAGAGACTGTCTTTTCTGCATTGTATATTCTTGCCTCCTTTGTCATAGATTACTTGACCAAAAGTGTGTGGGTTTATTTCTGAGCTCTCTATTCTATTCCACCAATCTATGTGTGTGCTTTAGTGCCCGTATTATACTGTTTTGATTACTGTAGCTTTGTAGGATAGTCTGAAGTCAGGGACTCTGATACCTCCAGCTCTCTTCTTTTTGCCCAAGACTGTTTTAGCTATTCAGGGTCTTTTTTTGTAAATATAAGGTATAAACATGTGTTGATTTGATACATTTACATACCATAACATGATTACCACTGAAGAGTTAACTAAAGCATCTGTCATGTCACATCATCACCATTTCATTATTGCGGTCAAAACAATTTCGATCTAGAATCTGAGCAACTCTGAAGTTTATAATACAGTATTGCTGTTTACAATATGCTAAGCATTAGATATTCAGGGTTTATTTATCTAATGATTGCAGGTTTGAACCCTTAAACAACGTCTCCGCAATTGCCACACTCACCAGCCCCTGGTAACCACCATTCTACTCTAAATTTTTACATGTTTGGCTTTCTTAGAATCTACCTACAAATGATATCCTACAATAGTTGTCTTTCTCTGTCTGATTTATCTCACTTAGGATAATGCCCTCAAGGTCCATCCATGTTGTCACAAATGGAAAGATTTCATTTTTTCTCATGGAAGTAGATAGATAGATGGATAGGGATAGATAGATAGATACCTTTATTATCCATTCAGCAGTTGACTGACACTTAGGCTATTTCAACATCTTGGCTACTATGAATAATGCTGTCATAAACATGGAAGTGCATATATCACTTCAAGATCTTGCTTTCACTTGTTAGATATATACCCAGAAGTGAAGTTACTAGATAATATGGTAGTTCTTTTATCCATTTTTGAGGAACCTCCATACTCTTTCCCATAGTGGCTGAACCAATTTACATTCCTATCAACACTGGGATTCCCTTTTCTCCACATCCTCACAAACACGTGTTATCTCTGGAGGTTCCTTAAAAAACTACAAATAGAACTACCATATGATCCAGCAATCCCACTACTGGGCATATACCCTGAGAAAACCGAAATTCAAAAAGAGTCATGTACCAAAATGTTCATTGCAGCTCTATTTACAATAGCCCGGACATGGAAACAACCTAAGTGTCCATCATTGGATGAATGGATAAAGAAGATGTGGCACATATACACAATGGAATATTACTCAGCCATAAAAAGAAACGAAATTGAGCTATTAGTAATCAGGTGGATAGACCTAGAGTCTGTCATACAGAGTGAAGTAAGTCAGAAAGAGAAAGACAAATACCATATGCTAACACATATATATGGAATTTAAGAAAAAAAATGTCATGAAGAACCTAGAGGTAAGAAAGGAATAAAGACACAGACCTACTAGAGAATGGACTTGAGGATATGGGGAGGAGGAAGGGTAAGCTGTGAAAAAGCAAGAGAGTAGCATGGACATATACACACTACCAAATGTAAAATAGATAGCTAGTGGGAAGCAGCCGCATAGCACAGGGAGATCAGCTCAGTGCTTTGTGACTGCCTGGAGGGGTGGGATAGGGAGGGTGGGACGGAGGGAGCCGCAAGAGGGAAGATATATGGGAACATATGTATATGTATAACTGATTCACTTTATTATAAAGCAGAAACTAACACACCATTGTAAAGCAATTATACTCCAATAAAGATGTAAAAAAATAAAAATAAAGTAAACCTTAATCATAAAATATATATATATCTTGTCTTCTTGATGAAAGCCATTCTACTGAGAGTGAGGTAATAGCTCATTGTGGTCTTGATTTGCGTTTCTCTGATGACCATTAGTGTTGAGCATCATTTCATATATCTGTTGGCCATGTGACTGTCTTCTTTGGAAAAAAAATGTCTATTTAGCTTCTCTGCTCATTTTTTCAACTGAAATTTTTAGGGGTTTGTTATTTAGTTGTACGAGTTTTTATATATTTTTATTAGCAGGTCCTTATTCAATATTTGAATGGCAAATATTTTCTCCCTTTCTGAAGGTTACCTTGCATTTTTTAAAATTATTTCTTTTACTGTGTAAAACATTTTAGTTTGATATAGTCATACATGTTGATTTCAGCTTTTGTTGCTTAAGTTTTGATGTCATATCCAAAAAAATCATTGCAAAGAACAATGTGAAGGAGATTCTTTACTATGTTTACTTTTTTTAGTTTTACGTTATCAGGTCTTCTCTTTAAGTCTTTAATCCATTGTGAGTTAATTTTTGTGAGTGGTGTAAGATAAGGGCCTAATCTCTATCCAGTTTTTCCAGCATCATTTGTTGGAGAGACAATCCATTCCCCACTGAGTATTCATGGCTCCCTTGTCAAATATAAATTGACCACAAATACAGAGTATTCTTCCTGGGCTCTCTGCTCTGTTTCATTAGTCTATGTGTCTATTTATATGCCAGTACTATACTGTTTTAATTATTATAGATTTATAACATAGTTGGAAGTAAGGAATTGTGATGTCTCTGGCTTTGTTATTCTTTACCAAGATTGCTTTGGGTATTGGGGATCTTTTGTGATTCTGTATATATTTTAGGATTGTTTTTGACTATTTCAGTGAAAAAATGCCATCAGAATTATAATAAGGATTATGTTGAATCTATAGATGGCTTTGTGAGGTATATACATTTTAACAGTGTTAATACTTCCAATTCATGAACATGAGATATCTTTCCATTTATCTGTGTCTTTCAATTTATTTCATCATTGTCTTTCTGAGTTTTCTGTAGCTTACTGAGTTTTCTTAAAACAGCTACTTTGCAGGGCGCGAGTCACTGCTATCAGCGTGGACACCAGAGACGGGCATGAAATGCTAAGGCTGCTGCTGCAGCTACCAAGAACCCTGTGTGCAAGCACAGGTCACTATCCACACCTCCCCTCCCGGGAGCCTGAGCAGCCCGCCAGTGCCAGGATCCCGAGATCCAGGGACAACTTCCCTGGGAAAACACACACACAGCGCACCTCAGGCTGTTGCAATGTCACTCCAGCCTCTGCTGCTGCAGGACCGCCGTGCATTCCATACCCCTCCCTCTCTCAGGCCTGAGTGAGCCAGAGCCCCATAATCAGCTGCTACTTTAACCCGGTCCTGTCTGAGCAAAGAACAGATGCCCTCAGGTGACCTACACGCAGAGGCAGGGCCAGATCCAAAGCTGAACCCCAGGAGCTGGGTGAACAACAAAGAGAAAGGTATATCTCCCCCAGCAGCCTCAGAAGCAGTGGATCAAATTTCCACAATCAACATTTGTGGAATACCTGAATACACAACGAATCATCCCAAATTGAGGCGGTGGACTTTGGGAGCAATGATTTTTTTTTTTTTTCCTTTTTCGCTTTTTGTGTGTATGTGTATGATTCTTTGTGTGATTTTGTCTGTATAGCTTTGCTTTTACCATTTGTCCTAGGGTTCTGCCTTTCTATTCTTGCGTTTTTGTTTGTTTGTTTGTTTTTTAGTATAGTTTTTAGCTCTTGTTATCATTGGTGGATTTGTTTTTTGGTTCGGTTGCTCTCTTTCTTTCCTATTTTTTTCTTTATTACTTTAAATTTTTTTTAATAATTTTTTCAGTTTTTATTTTAATAACTTTCTTTTCTTTTCCTTCTTTCTCTCTTTTATTCTTTTTTTCTCCCCTTTCTTCTGAGCCGTGTGGCTCACAGGGTCTTGGTGCTCCAGCCATGTGTCAGGCCAGTGCCTCTGAAGTGGGAGAGCTGAGTTCAGGACATTGGTCCACCAGAGACCTCCCAGCTCCACATAATATCAAACGGCAAAAGCTCTCCCAGGGATCTCCATCTCAATACTAAGACCCAGCTCCACTCAACGACCAGCAAGCTAGAGCACTGCACACCCTATGCCAAACAACTAGCAAGACATGAACACAACCCCACCCATTAGAAGAGAGGCTGCCTAAAATCATAATAAGGTCACACACAGCCCAAAACACACCACCAGACATGGACCTGCCCACCAGAAAGACAAGATCCAGCCTCATCCACCAGAACACAGGCACTAGTCCCCTCCACCAGGAAGCCTACACAACCCACTGGACCAACCTTAGCCACTGGGGGCAGACACCAAAAACAACAGGAAATATGAACCTGCAGCCTGTGAAAAGGAGACTCCAAACACAGTAAGTTAAGCAAAATGAGAAGACAGAGAAACACACAGCAGGTGAAGGAGCAAGGTAAAAACCCACCAGACCAAACAAATGAAGAGGAAATAGGCAGTCTACCTGAAAAAGAATTCAGAGTAAGTACAGTAAAGATGATCCAAAATCTCGGAAATAGAATGGAGAAAATACAAGAAACGTTTAACAAGGATCTAGAAGAACTAATGAGCAAACAAACAATGATGAACAACACAATAAATGAAATTAAAAATTCTCTAGAAGGCATCAATAGCAGAATAACTGAGGCAGAAGAACGGATAAGTGACCTGGAAGACAAAACAGTGGAAATAACTCCACAGAACAGAATAAAGAAAAAAGAATGAAAAGAACTGAGGACAGTCTCAGAGACCTCTGGGACAACATTAAACGCACCAACATTCGAATTATAGGGGTCCTAGTAGAAGAAGAGAAAAAGAAAGGGACTGAGAAAATATTTGAAGAGATTATAGTTGAAAACTTCACTAATATGGGAAAGGAAATAGTTAATCAAGTCCAGGAAGCACGGAGAGTACCATACAGGATAAAACCAAGGAGAAACACGCCAAGACACATATTAAACAAACTATCAAAAATTAAATACAAAGAAAAAATATTAAAAGCAGCAGGGAAAAACAACAAATAATATACAAGGGAATCCCCATAAGGTTCTGCAAGCCAGGAGGGACTGGCAGGACATATTTAAAGTGATGAAAGGGAAAAACATACAACCAAGATTACTCTACCCAGCAAGGATCTCACTCAGATTCGACAGAGAAATTAAAACCTTTACAGACAAGCAAAAGGCAAAGAGAATTCAGCACCACAATACCAGCTTTACAACAACTACAGGCCAATATTACTGATGAACATAGATGCAAAAATCCTCAACAAAATACTAGCAAACAGAATCCAACAGCACATTAAAAGAGTCATAGACCATGATCAAGTGGGGTTTGTCCCAGGAATGCAAGGATTCTTCAATATACACAAACCAATATATGTGATACACCATATTAACAAACTGAAGGATAAAAACCATATGATCATCTCAATAGATGCAGAAGAAGCTTTCAACAAAATTCAACACCCATTTATGATAAAAACCCTCCAGAAAGTAGGCATACTGGGAACTTGCCTCAACATAATAAAGGCCATATATGACAAGCCCACAGCCAACATCGTTCTCAATGGTGAAAAATTGAAATCATTTCCACTAACATCAGGAATAAGACAAGGATGCCCACTCTCACCACTATCATTCAACATACTTTTGGAAGTTTTAGCCACAGCAATCAGAGAAGAAAAAGAAATAAAAGGAATCCAAATAGGAAAAGAAGTAAAACTGTCACTGTTTGCAGATGATATGATATTATACATAGAGAATCCTAAAGACGCTACCAGAAAACCACTAGAGCTAATCAATGCATTTGGTAAAGTAACAGTATACACAATTAATACACAGAAATCTCTTGCATTCTTATACACTAATGATAAAAAATCTGAAAGAGAAATTAAGGAAACACTCCCATTTACCATTGCAACAAAAAGAATAAAATACCGAGGAATAAACCTACCTGAGGAGACAAAAGACCCTTATGCAGAAAACTATAAGACACTGTTGAAAGAAATTAAAGATGATACAAACAGATGCAGAGATATACCATGTTCTTACATTGGAAGAATCAACATTGTGAAAATGATTATACTACCCAAAGCAATCTACAGATTCAGTGCAATCCCTATCAAACTACCAATGGCATTTTTCACAGAACTAGAACAAAAAATTGCACAATTTGTGTGGAAACACAAAAGATCCCAAATAGCCAAAGCAATCTTGAGAAAGAAAAATGGACCTGGAAGAATCAGGCTCCCAGACTTCAGACTGTAATACAAAGCTACAGTTATCAAGACAGTATGGTACTGGCACAAAAACAGAAATATAGATCAATGGAACAGGATAGAAAGCCCAGAGATAAACCCATGCACATATGGTCACCTTAGTTTTGATAAAGGAGGCAAGAATATACACTAGAGAAAAGACAGCCTCTTCAATAAGTTGTGCTGGGAAAACTGGACGGCTACATATAAAAGAATGAAATTAGAACACTCCCTAACACCATACACAAAAATAAATGCAAAATGGATTAAAGACCTAAATGTAAGGCCAGACACTATAAGACTCTTACAGGAAAACAGGCAGAACACTCTATGACATAAATCACAGCAAGATCCTTTTTGACCCACCTCCTAGAGAAATGGAAATAAAAACAAAAATAAACAAATGGCACCTAATGAAACTTCAAAGCTTTTGCACAGCAAAGGAAACCATAAACAAGATGAAGAGACAACCCTCAGAATGGGAGAAAATATTTACAAATGAAGCAACTTACAAAGGATTAATCTCCAAAATATACAAGCAGCTCATACAGCTCAATATCAAAAAAACAAACAACCCAATCCAAAAATGCGCAGAAGACCTATATAGACATTTCTCCAAAGAAGATATACAGGTTGCCAACAAACACATGATAAGATGCTCAACATCACTAATCATTAGAGAAATGCAAATCAAAACTACAATGAGGTATCACCTCACACCGGTCAGAGTAGCCATCATCAAAAAATCTACAAACAATAAATGCTGGAGAGGGTGTGGAGAAAAGGGAACCCTCTTGAACTGTTGGTAGGAATGTAAAGTGATACAGCCAATATGGAGAACAGTATGGAGGTTACTTAAAAACTAAAAATAGAACTACCATATGACCCAGCAATCCCACTACTGGGCGTATACCCTGAGAAAACCATAATTCAAAAAGTATTATGTACCAAAATGTTCACTGCAGCACTATTTACAATAGCCAGGACATGGAAGCAACCTAAATGTTCATCGACAGATGAATGGATAAAGAAGATGTGGGACATATATACAATGGAATATTACTCAGCCATAAAAAGAAACAAAATTGAGTTATTTGTAGTGAGGTGGATGGACGTAGAGTCTGTCATACAGAGTGAAGTCAGAAAGAGAAAAACAAATACCATATGCTAACACATATATACGGAATCTAAAAAAAAAAATGGTTCTCATGAACATAGTTGCAGGGCAGGAATAAACAGGTAGACATAGAAAATGGACTTGAGGAAATGGGGTGGGAGGGTGAAGCTGGGCGAAGTGAGAGTAGCATGGACATATATACACTACCGAATGTAAAACAGTCCATTGGTGGGAAGCAGCAGCATAGCACAGGGGGATCGGTTCGGTGCTTTGCGATGACCTAGAGGGGTGGGATAGGGAGGATGGGAGGGAGGCTCAAGAGGGAGGAGATATAGGGACATGTGTATGCATGTGGTTGATTCGCTCTGTTGTGCAAGAGAAACTAACATAGTATTGTGAAGCAATTATACTCCAATAAAGATCTTTTAAAAAAATATAAATTAATTAATTAATTAATTAAATAAACCTAATTTTAAAAAAAAGTTGGCTTGGGGTCCAATCGACAATTGCTTTTCACTATCATCATTAAATCCCTGATTGAACACTTGCTGAGCTCCCTGTATAGGCTCCCAGGACATTGCTTCATGAAGGCATCAGTAGAAAAGGATGCAGTTATTTCAGAGTAAAGGAGAAAGCTTGTTTTTCTATTTACAATAGTTCTGACACCAAAGCAATTATCCTAGTCCCAAAATCTCTCAAAGCCAGTGGGCACCAAGGGTTGGGAGGTAGATGCAGTCTGGCCCAATGCAAGCATAAGGAGGTGAATTTTCTGTAAAGAATTTTTAAATCGTAATAAAACTAACTAAAAGTCAATCTGATTTTTATCACATTGCATGACTATGCTAAACAGTGTTAGTGATATAATAACCCTTAAAGAAAAATCTTTTGTTGGTCTAAGTTCTAAACAATTGATATGGTTACTGTTGCGTTAAAATAAAATACATGTAAGCTTCAAACTATCACTTTTTAAAACTAATCCACTAAAACATTTTATTCCACACCCAAGTTAATTTGGAAAACTATCAGTTACATAGTCAGATTCGGCCACATGTATTATTTTTCATAGTATTGATAAATTCATAACAATTTGTGATCTTTCAAGCTCACTTGAGGCACATTTTGTACCTCCAACCCTTGTGGTAGAACATAGCCCTGCTTCTAAAACTATAAATTTAAAATAAACAATCCTCGTTGTATGAGATTTTTCTTTCCTGAGTTGTTTTTGTTTTAAGGTGAATTTTCAGATGAGATCAACCAGACACAAAAGTATCTACAAACAGCCAGAATATGCCTTGAACAACATACAGTAAGACACCAAGGTTTAAGATGGTTTCTTGAACATCAATCCTCAAAAACTGTAGAGAAAGCCATTAACTATGCACCAACAAAATGTAAAGAAATTGACATAGACAAAAAGTTTGAATACTGCCAGGAGAACAAACAAGAGATGATGATCTTGAAGAAGGAGACAGATGGGACCCCAGGGGCAAACGGTCAAAGTTCATTCCCTGTGGACCAATACTCCGAGACAGAAATAACAAGACAATTGAGAGAGAAGGCTGGGCCCTGCCCAGATAGAAGGTAAGAGACCACATATTTCTCATTCTCAGAGTCAGGAGACCTCCCTGACTACACATGCGCAGAAGGGCTCCTTGGAGGCCAAAAGGGGAGTGATGCTAGCTGATGCCAACTGATGCTCACTACCCATAGGCCTCTTCGGTAGAATCCATCTTGGCTAAGAGATGCGTGTGCATACATGGGAAGATCCCGAGATACACCCAATATGGACTCTGAACCAGACAAACCAAAATGATTGGCCAAAGGAAACACAGAAGAAATGCCCCATATAAGTGATTTAAACTGCCACAAGGGCGCGACCCTCTCTCTGAGCCCACCCGTATGTCTATCCACACGTACTGTACTTCTTTTTTTCCTAATAAATACTTTACTTGTTTCACTACTTTCCATCTTTGTGGGAATTCTTTTTCTGCAAAGCCATAGGGCCAGAGCCTTGTCACTGACCACTGGTCTAGTGGCTAGGATTCGGCGCTCTCACCACCGCGACCCGACCGCAATCACTGGCCAGTAACTGAAACCCTGTTTCAAGCTGCTGCAGGCCGAGGCCCCCCTAGATCAGCCTCACATAACCAAAAAAATAAATATGGACAATGTTCGATGCTGTACATTTTGACCAAGTGGACATTCCTTTTTTAAAGCAATAGGTCAAATAACACCAGTGTCAATGTTCATTTTCTCTGACTTTTGCAAAGAAGAAAATCTTCCCAAGTTTTTACCAGCAGAAATTTATGATGAATTTTCTGATGACGATGTTACAGTGAAATGTGGAGATAACTGAAAGCTGCAAGAATCGATCCCAAAGAAACAAGACACAGACAGTATTGTAATTTCTGGAATTTATTGTGAAGTGTGGTTTGTATAAATTTCTGCCAACATATCCATATGTTTAAGACTTTTCCTATTTGCATGTATGTTGCTTCAGACAAAAGAAACTTTTCAAAATTAAAATTAGCAAGAGGTGTTCTCTGGTCACCTAAGAGGAAGACAGAATGACAAATCTAAATATGCTAACAAACATGAATATGTGTCTAGGGCTTCTGTAACAAAGTGTCACAAACAGAGCAGAAATTTACTGTCTTGTAGTTCTGAAGGCTAGAAGTCCAAAATCAACCTGTCAGTTAGGCCATGCATTCTCTGAAGGACCTAGGGAAGAATCTGTTCCATATCTTGCTCTTAGCTTCTGATGTTTGCCAGAAATCCTTGGCTTGCAACTAGGCAACTCTGATCTCTGCCTTCCGGGTCACATGGCATTCTGTGTGTCTCTGTCTCTCCACAGGTGTTCTTTTTATAAGGCCATCAGTAACTTTGGATTAGGCGCCCACCCTAATCCAGTATGACCTCATCTTAACTAATTACATCTGCAAGGATCCTATTTCCAAATAAAGTCACATCATGAGGTACGGGGTGAGGGAGATGCAGGCTATATGGGGGTGGGGTAGGTCTTAGCATATCTTTTTTGTTGGGGGGACATATCTGAATCCATAACTAAGAGCAATTTTGACCAGGTCATTGCAAATCGGCAGACACGAAGACTCAAAACCAGAAACGATAATGTTACTGTTCATTACTTTAACACATAAATGCATAGGCATGGTTTTCCCGTTTTAAAATAAAAAACACACTGATGTAATTTAAAAGTATTAGCCCATTATTTTTCCTTGGAGTGCGGTAATTCTTCTTGAACCGGGATGATTATATGTACTTTGTGAACTAAAAATGCCACCTGCCATATCAGTAAACAAAGGATGTTGCAGCCATCAGCCACTACAGTCACCCCGGACAGCACACCCTGAGGAGACTCAGGATGAGAAAACACAGGATACTGGTCCCAAGTAGCTGAGGTGCAGATCAAAAGAATGATTTCAGTGAGCCCAGATTCTTGCATCGTCTCGTGCATAGAAAAGCGCTAAATTCCTTAACTTGAGATATCTGGTTTTCTTTTATGAACAGTAGTCTTTTGATGCTCCAACTACCTGGTCTTTGCTGCAAAAACTCCTATGTATCCTGGTCCCCACCCCACCCCGACCCCACCCCTTGCCTCTTCAGAGCAGCCTCTCAGAGTTATCTGAGCTGCTGTGTCCCCGGCTTAAGTCCTCAGTTTTGTCTGACAAATAAAACATAACTCTCAACTTTTATGTTGTGCTTTTTTTCAGTCAACAACTTAACCCAAAGAAAATTTTCAGCATCTGCGTTTCTTTCATATCATTGTTATCCCACTCATTTTCACCATTACTACTGAAAACAATTTTCTTTTAAAAATGACACGCTCAGGGTGTGGGACGCGCCGCGCCTCAGGGAGGGCAGGGCAGCCAGCCTGAGGGACCAGGACCCCGCCAGGCACTTTCCCCTCAGGTACTCACTTTTCTAGCCGACACCAGGCGGACCTTGCCAGCGCCCTACCGGCCACAAGACGAATGACGCAGCACCAGTGAAACCCGACAGCCGGGTCACTCCACACCAGGGGGCGCCTGGTTCCCCGGCCGACAGGGAGCGTTCCCAGTGTCCAAACCCCACCAGGCTCGCTTCCTCTGGAAGAAGTCAACGCCCCTTCCCCGCCCTCCCCCAGTCTGCCAACGAGGCAGGCTCTGATACACATGCGCAAACACGTCCACCACGCACCAATGTATGGCGCATGCGTCCTCTAAGCTCCGCCTCTCCGCCGCGTCTCCCCTGGAGTTTCCAGTTCCGGCCTCACAGAGGCTGGAAGAAGTTGGGAGCATGCGGCTGTCGGTCGCCGCTGCCATTTCTCACGGCCGCGTATTCCGCCGCCTGGGCCTTGGTCCCGAATCCCGCATCCACCTGCTGCAGAACTTGCTCACGGGACTGGTGCGACACGAACGCATCGAGGCGTCATGGGCACGCGTGGACGAGCTGAGGGGCTACGCGGAGAAGGTGAGGGGCGGGACCCTCTTGTTCCTCTCGCGGGTCTGGCCTGGGGAGGCGGGATCCGGCTGGAGTTGGGGAAGAATTGGGACCGCCCTGGTAAGCTGTGCCCGAAGGCTGATTCCCCTGATACAGTGAGCGGAACCTACTCCTCCGGCCCCTCTCATTGAAGACTGGTTAGGGCTGCGGAGTTAGAGGTTGCCTGAATTGGCGAGATGCTTTGCTAGTGTATGAAATGAGTAGATTGCAGTCCGGCATTTAAGGAGTAAGATTGATGGCCTCCTTTCTTGCTCGGGTTGGGTCAGTGATGTTATGTCCTCACAGCTCATCGACTATGGGAAGCTGGGAGACACCAACGAACGAGCCATGCGCATGGCTGACTTCTGGCTCACGGTGAGTGCATCCTGTCTGCCTCCCAAATCTCATCCTTTGCTCCCTAAGTGGGAGGGGGTTGTTAGAGGAAAGGGAACTGGGCAGAATGAAGATAAGGCACACGCTTATGGACAAATGTGAACTAAATTAGAGATCTGTGTCCTAAGTTGAATTCAGTGTGAATCTCAATCTGCACAACTGCGTGAAACTGATCCACTCTGTGTAATTTTGACTCTACCACATCAGAGGGTGAGGGAAGGGGTGGGTGTGTGTGTGTGTGTGTGTGTGTGTGTGTGTGTGTGTGTGTTTGGACCCTACCTTTGGGAGTGCTGAAACTTAAATATCTCTGCGGTGGTGCCTGACTCTGCTGTCTCCTGGGTAACTCTCCCCTTCCAGGAGAAAGACTTGATCCCAAAGCTGTTTCACGTACTGGCCCCTCGGTACCAAGGTCAGAATGGGGGCTACACGAGAATGCTGCAGATCCCAAACCGGAATAAGCAGGATCGGGCCAAGATGGCAGTGATCGAGTATAAAGGGAACTGCCTTCCACCCCTGCCCCTTCCTCACAGAGACAGCAACCTCACACTCCTAAACCAGCTGCTTCAGGGGCTGCGGAAGGATCAGGAAGCAAGCACCCACAGCTCCCACACAGTTCAAACACCAGAGATTTAACTGGAGCCAAAGGGTATGTGGCCCTCATCAGTGCCCATGATCCACAGGCCTTGGGAGCGCTTTTAATCTCTTAAGAAGAACTGGATCTTGAGTTGTAAAATGAACTGTCTGATTGGAGCCCAAAACCTTCTGGGAGCCAGATAACCTTCTCTTTGCACAACAGATAAAATTCAGTGTATGACTATATGTAAACTGATTTTCTTTTCCCCTCCCCTTGGGATTTCTGGAGAATGAGAACTACCCACATGCTCAGTCTGTGTGGGATAGTAAATTCATGGTGTATGTCTCTGGTTCTTAAATCTGGGTTGGGTTGGGTTAGCACAGTTTTGTTTTTTTTAATGCTAGATTATATGGGGTATGTATCCTGTAATTCCAAACTTAGCCCCCAGAGGTGATTGAGTTTTGATATCTAGCATAGAGACTGAGCCCCAGGGATTTCTTAGAGAAGGATTACCTCCTGACGGGTGGGAGGGTGAACATCTAGAAGTGAACTTTCTGTAATAATCTGGTACTCTAGGAACCTTCAAGGTTCCATTCCTCTGTTTCTGGACAAGATCACGTATCACCCTTAAGTGTTCACCTCAAGCCCCAAATAGGCCTCAGAGGAGAGGACCTGAGAACTCAGATGTACCACCACCCTGGCCAAGGGAGCAGAAGTGTTCAGCAGAGGATGTTGACTCCAGGATAAGCTCCTTCCTCTTGGGGTGGGAGTGGAAGGGTGAAGGAGAGGGTTGAAGTGGGAGGAAGATTAGGAAGTTAAACCTGTGGGAATTTCCTGGAAGTTTTCAATCTGGGCCTCTCCGGGAACTCAGAAAAAGGACATCCGGCTTCAGAATGGTCAGGGCATATGAAAAGTAGGAAGTTCCTTTATGTGCACTAGTTACTGTGAAGCCAGATTTGGCCCAGGCAGGCTGCCCATCCCTCACACTCAGGCTTGACAGGGGTGATAGTCGTGGGAAGACTTGGAGCTGTCATCCCTGCATGAACACATGACAGCAAGGCCTAGCAAATCCCACCTTTCTAGTAAAGTGGAAAAAACAGATTTTTATCTTAGGCCAGACCTACAGAGGGGGTTTGGCCCACCAAACTCATCCATTGTCTGAGATAAAAAGGCTGTGGGTGGAGGGGTCACTGGTCTAGCAGACAGATATTAGCTTCAGTGACAGAGCTATTCTGGTACTATTTCAGTACAGCTGCCCTAGTCTGAGACTCATCTGCTCCCAACAGGGGTCTCATCTCTTTTACTCTACTCCAGTTGGTCTTTCACACTATTGCCAGAAAGCTGTTTCTGACATTATATTTTGAGTGACGTATAGTAGACACTCAAAACATTTATTTATTTATTTATTTATTTTTATTTTTTATTTTTTATTTTTTTGCGGTACGCGGGCCTCTCACTGTTGTGGCCTCTCCCGTTGCGGAGCACAGGCTCCGGACGCACAGGCTCAGCGGCCATGGCTCACAGGCCCAGCCGCTCCACGGCATGTGGGATCTTCCCAGACCGGGGCACGAACCTGTGTCCCCTGCATCGGCAGGCGGACTCTCAACCACTGCGCCACCAGGCAAGCCCTCAAAACATTTATTGAATAAACCTACAACTCTGAATGCTTCTCTAAAAAAATTTGCCCTCTTTTTATCTTTTTGGTACGAACATTCACCTCAGCCAGATGTCTTGGAATCATCCTTGACTCCTAGAGAAAGCTCTTTCCTTAAAATTAAAACCACATCTTTAAGTAACGGTAACAGGTGAGTTATGTCTGGACTCTCACAGCTTTTCCTCCTGGCCCCCGGAAATATAACTTCCTAACTTGCCTTCCTCCCCACTGCAGCCATGGTGATAGGAATTTGCTATCTTAATTCTCTGCTTGATCTCCAGTGGCTCTTCTCTTCCTGTAGGGAGAGTCCAGATTCCTTACCATGACTCCCCTCGGTGAGTAGGCACCTGCTTGTTGCTCCAACTTCTTCCCTTGCCTCTAATTTTATGCTCCAGAGGCTTGGAAGGCCTTATTTTGACTGTTTCCCTATGCAAGTCTTTTCCTAACACCTTCTGTTCATCTACCACCCAGAAAACCCTCCCCCTTTTACCTACCTGCCTTGTACACAAACTTTTGGCATCTCCTGGATGACTGCTCTGACCATCTCCACACCTAAGTTCATTACTTTGTGACCCTAGGTGCCACTATGGTATTCCCATAATGCACTGGATTTACCACATTGCATTACAATTCCCTGCAGTGGGTTAATTCCCAAACATCCACCCCAGGTTAGTTTAAGGCAGTCCTGCTACTTCCATCCCCTAGCTATTGATGGATTCAGGGATGGACAGGCCTTAAATAATTTGAGGCAATGAGAATCCAGGCTCAACTCTGCTAGATAAGAGTAAGATTGCTTGTTATTCTGATAAACACAGGGAACTGGCTCTAGGCTGAAGATGACACTTAGAGTGGCAGGTCAGAACAACTAAAAGATACTATATAGTAAGAATCTTTAGTGACTACTCCCATTTGTGCCTGAGTTTTCTGTTAATTTCTACTGAAAGTAATCTGGTAAATTATTTTGTACTGTTGAATCTTTATTGTTTCCCCAAATTTTTTTTACTATGACCCACAGATCAAAAAACACATCAGAACACGAAATGACATGTATATATGTAATTGAAACAAAAGCGTCACAAAACATTTATTTGTACAAATATCATGTGCATCGATATTGTCTACTCTTCTAGTTTACTTTTTTAAAATGATGGCCCCAATTCACTAAGTTGATTTTACAACTCACTAATGTTTTACAACCTTCTCTGAGAAACACTGATCTAAACCAGCATTACAGTGATTCACCATTACCTTTGCTGGATAAAATCCAGGCTTCTATCATGGCACAAAGGCCATCTATGGCCTGGTCTCAGTCACCTCTCAGGCTCATCTCCTACCATTACCTGCTACCACCCTTCACAGGAAATTAACTTGTTATTCTCTGAATATAGCATACCTTTTTGCATGATGGTGCCTTTACTATCGTGCTTGCCCTGTTTCAAATTACCTCCTACACGTCGTTCAAATCTCTACTCAAAGTCACTGCTTTGAGGCCTTCTCCAAATTCCACATCATCCTCCAGATGGGGCTAGGTCCATTCCTGGGTGCAGTAATAGCCCTTGGGTCATATGTCTGTCAAAGCATTCATTACACTCTACTACAGTAGCCTGTCTGCTTGACTGACGCCTTCACTCAACTGAGCTCCAAAAGCCAGGAACTGGGACTCATTCTTCTGGCTAACTCTATACCTACCACTGGACCTGATTCAATATATGTTTATTAAATGAGGAGGAGTAAGCTACATGTTGTCTATGACACAGTCAACTCCCTGGCTTAGCTGTATAAAACCATAAACATGGTACTGTGTGCAGGCACAGTCCTAAGCTACCCTGCTGAGTATACCAAGACTGAAGAAATGGGCTCCTTCCTCTCCAGGGATTTAAGTGTTCATAATGACAGTCATGAATGTAAGCATGTGTCTAATTCATTTCCCACACATTTCATATTTCAATTTCCTGAAATATTTCTAACCTACCTGCAGACAGAAAATACCTATACATTTTCCAAGACATAGCCAAAAGCTGATCTGATGCCTCTTCTGAGAAGTATTCACTGAATTCTGCAAGCTAAGTTAGGGACTTTTCCAGTGGTCCAGTTTCACACGTACATCATTGTAGCAATGGCACAATTACATTGTTCAGCACCCATAACTAGCTGATTTATTCCTAGAGGGTAGGGGACATACCTAATCAACTCTTGGGCTACCCAGTAGAGAACATGGAACAAAATAGGCGTCTATAAATGTCTGTTGTACTGAGTTCTTCAGCCTAGCTCTGCATTTTAGGTTTACTAACTCCTCCCTTCCCCAGTTTCCTCTTACTTCATCTGAAAATGAACTTCCTGCAACACTGATTCCCCATTGTTCACTACTGGGTAACGTCTGTACCCTTAAGGTTTTCCTGTCCGTGCCCTTAAATGTGGGGCCATATTGTAGCTCTCTGACTCAGGGACATGAATTCGGTAGTTAAATTTGAGATACCCTAATAATAAAAATGGTCTGTGTGCTTATATTTTGAGGAAAGAAGTTTCACCTTTTCTGATATTTTGCATTCTGTTCCACAGTATATCTGTTTAATATAAAAGTAATGTTTTTAGTTCTTGCAAGTTAAATATTGTACATTGCACACATACATACACACACAATTCTATCAAAATTGATGCTCTAAGCTCTAAGAAGATGAGCCTTGTTTACGCTGTGGCTTCACATATGCCTTGGCACACCACCATGTAGCCCAGCATGGGAAGCACAGCATTAAAGTTTTACTGCTATTCACTTCAAGGAGATGAAAATGCAAACGCTGTACCTAGAGATGTCACTGAAAACTCAATGCCATTGTTCTGACTTAATTTCTAACTTCTCCTTAAAATGGTCTCAGAAGCTTTCCTACAGTTATCTTTTCCTTTTATCCCAAAAGGAACAAAAGAAAGGAAAAATAGTTCAGTTTTGTATGTGCTGAGTTTGAGATCCCTGGGAGCATGTGGAGATTAGGAAAGAGTTCTTCGCCGGGAAAAGAGATTTGGGAGTTCTTGGCAATTAAAGCTAAGGAAATGGATGGGATGACTCAGAGTGTATATGTAGAGGGAAAGGAGACTGAGGTCAGACATTAGAGGACAGACAGGATGCAGAATCTATGAAGGAGACTGAGAAAGTGCCTTACAGAGAGGAAAGAGAACCTGCAAAATTCATCACAGTACCCAGTACAGTGTCTTCCTTGTACATAAGAGACACTCAAAAAATAATTATCAAATGAATTTAGCAAGCATAGTCCTTTTTCATTCAAAGCACTGTGCTAGTATAGAGAATACAGGGATGACTCCTGGGCCCATCAGGCCAGTTGGAGAGACAGATCATGAATAAGTGTAAGATAGTAAGACAGGTAGCTAAGAAAGTGGTGTGCACAAGGCATACTGGAGTACCAAGAAAGGAGGAGGTCAATAAGGAACTTTTCAGAGGAAACAATGCTAGGGCTGCATCTTGAAGAATGAATAAGCATTCATCAAGCTTTGGGTAGAGAGGTCCTCTGGGAGGGCATTCCAGGCAGCAAGCTCTGCAGGTAGAAGTGCACTGAATTATGAAACAGAATGGAGTGGTTGAGAAATTCCAAGTAAGTAATTTGGTACAGCTGGGATTTAGTTTTGAGGAAGAAGTGGAGGAAATGAAGCAGGAAAGCCAGGCAAGATCAGGTTACAAAGGACCCTGTAAGACATGATAAAGTGCTTGGATTTTATCCTGAAGACCAGGGGAAGCCACTGAAGGATTTTTAAATGGAGAGAAAAGGGATCAGATTTACAATTCAGAAATATCATTCTTCCATCAGACCGGAAGATGGGTTAGGGGCCAAGACTAGAAGCAAGGAAACCGAATAGGAGGCTAGTTAAGGAATCCAAGGGGAGTTGAGAGAAGGCTAGACTAGGCCAGAAGCAGGGGGGAAGGAGAGAAGCCAACAGATCAAACAGATATACAGGAGATAGAATAGACTAGACATCGTGTGTGACTACACGAGGTAGAGGAAGAAGTTAAGAGTCAAGCACGATACCAAGTTTCTACTTGGGCAGTTGGGTGAAGTAATTCCATTCACAGAGAATGAGGATAGCAGAGGAGAAGCAGGTCTGAGATTCTGTGATGAGCTTTGTTGTAAACGTATTCATGTTACAGAGTTGTCTTGTGAACAGTTGTTCTGGAGCTCAAAGGATATAGGTAAGCCAGCAATACAGATGTGCTATTCACACATAGGAGGAAATTGAAACAATTGGACTAGATGAGATTTCCCAGACAAAAAATATAGAGTAAAAGAAAAAGGATAGAGCCAATATTCAAAGGCCAGACAGAAAAAAAGAGAAGCCCTCGGAGGAGGGTGAAAAGAAGGACTACAGCTAGAACACTGGTGTCTCAAAATCCAAGGGAGGTGGGGTCAAAAACATCTCCCTCAGATTCTGAGGTCCTAAGGACAGACACTAGATGATTTTTGTATTCTTAGAACCTAATGTTGGCCAGGCTCCAGAATAGTGGTTTAATGAGTATCTTTGGCCATTGGACTTAAAAGTTAGGATGTTCACTGTTGGCCTCTAATGGAGCAGTCTCTTGAGAGGGGCAAAAGCAGAAACCATAAAGACAACTGGAAAAGTTTGGTGACAATGAAAAGAGAAGATACGGCAGCAACTTGAGAGGAAAGGAGATTTAAAAAGTGAATTTGGGGGCTTCCCTGGTGGCGCAGTGGTTGAGAGTCCGCCTGCTGATGCAGGGGACACGGGTTCGTGCCCCGGTCCGGGAAGATCCCACATGCCGTGGAGCGGCTGGGCCCGTGAGCCATGGCCACTGAGCCTGTGCATCCAGAGCCTGTGCTCCGCAACGGGAGAGGCCACAACAGTGAGAGCCCCGCGTACCGCCCAAAAAAAAGTGAATTTTGAAGATTAATGTATTTATTTTTTGCTATGGTCTGAATGTTTGTGTCACACCCCTACCCAGATTCATATGCTGAAATCCTAATGCCCAATTTGATGGTATTGGGAGGTGGGGCCTTTGGAAGGTGCTTAGGTCATGAGGGTGGAAGCCTCACAAATGGGAATATTGTTCTTATAAAGGAGACCCCACAGAGATCTCTTGCTCCCTGCACCATGAGAGGGCACAGTGAGAAGGTGCTGGCTGTGAACCTGCACGAGGGTCCTCACCAGAACGCAGCCATGCTAGTACCTCGATCTTGGACTTTCCATCCTCCAGAACTATGAGAAATAAATTTCTATTGTTTATAAATTACCCAGTCTGCAGTATTTTGTAATAACAGCCCAAACAGACTAAGACAATTTTATAATGAGTACTTATTATGGCCTTAGTTATGGAGATAAGACAGGCCTTAGTTATGGAGATAAGACACTTAAGGGTTTATATAGGTTTGAGGGAAAAGTCCAAAATCTTGTGTTGAGGGCAAAGGGGATGGAAGAGAGCTTTGTCGTTTGCCACTGTGGCTTCCATGGCTCCTCCACCTTTATGTAAAGCCTCTTTTCTCTGGGGACTCGAGACCTTGGTTGACCACCTCCTCCTGATGTTCTTGGCCTTAGCTGCTACAGGATGCCTAAAGCACCTGCTGGCCCAACGTACAGGAAGTCGGTTGGCAAGCTTGCAGTTTGAACGTGTCTGCCTTTGAGGAGAAAACATACACAGTGTATAGCCCAGAGCTAGTCACAAAATGAATCGTTAAATTCCGTCAGTCTCAGACCTAACAGGATGGGCTACAGCAGACAGACAAAATATCAGGAATTCCGAACATGACTGAGAAGTCAACATGGAGCTAGCAGAGATAAAAGCAAGTACAGGAAAAGTCAAAATTCTGGAGGGGTTTTGTAACACTAAGAACCCTACCCCACATCTGTCTTTTTTATAACAGACTGGGCCATTCATGCCAGGCTGACGGGGGGTGAAGGTGGGGGAAGACAGCTTCTGATCACTCACACATTCATTCAAGTCTTAGGCCCAGAGTCTTACTCACCATCCCAACCTTGGATGCCCCATTCAACACTCTGCCCCTTGGACTTCCCTGCCGGCACAGTGGTTAAGAATCAGCCTGCCAATGCAGGGGACACAGGTTCGATCCCTGGTCTGGGAAGATCCCACATGCCGCAGAGCAACTAAGCCCGTGTGCCACAACCACTGGGCCCACACGCCACAACTACTGAAGCCCGCGCATTCTAGGGCCTGCATGCTGCAACTACTGAGCCCGTGTGCTGCAACTACTGAAGCCTGTGTGCCTAGAGCCCGTGCTCCACAACAAGAGAAGCCACCACAATAAGAAGCCCATGCACTACAACGAAGAGTAGCCCCCACTCGCTGCAACTAGAGAAAACCCGTGCTCAGCAACAAAGACCCAATGCAGCCAATAAATAAATAAATAAATAAAATTTTAAAAATTTTATTAAAAAAAAAAGACTCTGGCCCCATAGTTCTTTATTGTTCTCTCCTACTGAAGCCCATCAATCCAGCGTGCTCTGTTTACCAGGACTTTGACCCTTTCATGACCAGATCTACTTTAGCCCTGAAGCTTTATCCTCCAGAATCTCACTCTCTAAACCCAGCTTCTTGCCTCTGGATCTCCCTTTGCACACATATCAAATTTTCAAACTCTAGAAACTCTAGTCCTCTGAACTCATTGCTCCCTGTATATACCGGGCCTTTCTTCCTTTTCAACCCAGCCTGGATATCATGATCCAACTTCATCTGTTCTCATGGCAGCCCCTACTCAACCCCATGTCTTTCTCTCCCACCCACTTATTAATTACCAGATTTCTCTACTCCTGTGCCCTCATCACTAAGAGCTCCCAGGAACAAACAATAGCACACAACCACTGGCACTGGGATCAACAGAATTAGGCCCTGAACACAACAAGCCTGGATTGCTCAATCCTACCATCTCTTTGACCCCTGCAAACTTTCTCCACTTTCCTTAAACTCTTTGTATCATCTTCATCTCTTAGTATAAGCACTTAACTTCACCTCCTACTTCCCAGAAAAAAAAAAGGAGTCTGTAGGCATGGTCTTCTCAATTCCCTACCCTCCTGATCTTTATCTATATCTAAGAACTAGGCAATAAGTTGAAAATCTATTCATTGAAGACAGTTCATCCAATGACCATGCTCCCAAAAGCTCAATTCATCAAATTTTCCAAAGTTATCAAGTTTAAAAATTGTTGGTTTTAGGGTTTCCCTGGTGGCGCAGTGGTTGAGAGTCCACCTGCCAATGCAGGGGACACGGGTTCGTGCCCTGGTCTGGGAAGATCCCACATGCCACGGAGCGACTAGGCCCGTGAGCCATGGCCACTGAGCCAGCGCGTCTGGAGCCTGTGCTCCGCAATGGGAGAGGCCACAACAGTGAGAGGCCCGCGTACCGCAAAAAAAAAAAAAAAAAAAAAAAAAAAAAAAATTGTTAGTTTTGAGCACCAAAACCTATTTGGTAGAGTTATCAACTCACCAAAAATTTGTTTCTATCAATAATGTATAAAATTTATAGAAATTGTGTTGTGTGGAAAGATTTAATAACCTTATGGATTCACTCTTTTTTCTTTTGGTTTTTTTTTTTTTAGTTTTAGTTTTCAATTAATTTCAGCTTGATTTAGTTTAGTTTTAGTTTAACCAGAGTCTTCTCATTCGGTCTGTTGTATAACCAGATTTCAATCAAACTCTGTTGAATGTCACTTTTGTGTGTGATACTCATATCAGAAACTTAGGATTCAGATGCCTAAAATGAATATATAATACTCATTTGATCAAGCTGATAAAAAAAATCTAGCAAGTAAACAAAGTTAAAAACAGCACTAACTCATTCTGTGAAGCCATTATTACCATGATACTAAAACCAGAAAAAGACATTGCAAGAGAAGATCAATATCCCTTATGAATAATTGTTGCAAAATTTGCCAACAGAATACTAGCAAACTGTATCCAACAACATAAAAAAAGAATTATACACTAGGACCAAGTGAGCTTTACACCAGAAATACAAGGTTGGTTACCATTCTGAAATCAATCAGTATACAAAAATCAATTATATTTCTACACACTAGCAAAGAATGATCCAAAAAATAAATTAAGAAAACAATTCCATTTATAATAGCATCAAAAAGAATAAAATGTTTAGGAATAAATTTAACAAAAGAAGTACAAGACTCACACACTGAAAACTACAAAAGATTATTGAGAGAAAATGTAAAACGCCTAAATAATGTAAAGATAACACATGTTCATGGACTTGAAGACTTAATATTTGTTAAGGTGCAGATACTCCCCAAATTGATTTAGAGATTCAACACCATCCCTATCAAAGGCATGCGGCTTTTTTTTTTTTTGCAGAAATACTAAAATTCATATGGAAATTCAAGAGACTCAGAATAGCCACACAAAATAATCTTGAAAAAGAACAAAGTGGGAGGACTCATACTTCCTCATTTTAAAACTTCTACAAAGTAATCAAGACTGTGTGGTACTGGCATAAGGACAGACATGTAGATCAAGGAAACAGAATTGAGAGGTCAGAAATAAACCCTTAGATTTATAGTGATTTTTTTCTTAACAAGGATGACAAGAAAATCAAATAAGGAAAGACAAGTCTTTTTAACAAATAATGATAGAACCAGCTATCCACATGTAAAAAATTAAGGTTGGACCGCTACCTCACACCACATACAAAAATTAATTCAAATGGATCATAGACCTAAAAAAGAGCTAAAACTATAAAACTGTTTAAAAAAATAGCAGTAAATCTTGTCCTTGGATTAGATGATGATTTCTTAGATAGAATGCCAAAAACACAAGCAACAAAAGGAAAATGAGAGGGAGAAGGGGCAACGTAGGGGTGGGGAAAAAAAGGGTTATTTAATGTGATTATATGAAATCATGTGTGAAACTTGAAAATTTAAAGCGCTACAGAATTTAAAGAATCATTCAATTTAAAAAAGTTTTTAAAAGAAAATAAGATAATTATTTAAGGAACAGAATATCCAAGAACTGTGGGACAATAACAAGAACTGTGGAACAATAACAAAATGTATGTAATGGGAATACCAGAGGAGAAGAAAGAGAGAGAGAAACAGAAGAAACATTTGAAGTAATAATCACTGAGAATTTTCTGAAATTAATGACAGACACCAAACCACAGATCCAGAAAGCTCAGAAGACATCAAAATAGACACTGAAAAAATCTACACCTAGGTGTACAAAACTGCAGAATATTTAAACTACAGAAAATATTCAAACCACAGAAAATAAAAGACATAGAAAATCTTGAAAGAAGCCAGAGAAGAAGTTACACAATAGCCAATAAGCATACAAAGAGAGGCTGAACATCATTAGTCATTAGAGAAATGCAAATCAAAACCACAATGAGATACCACTTCATACCCACTAAGATGATTATAATAAAAAAGATAAACAATAACAAGTGTTGGCAAGGATGTAGAGAAATTGGAACCCTCATACACTCCTGGTAGAAAGGTAAAATGGTGAAGTTGCTGTAGGAAAGTTTGGCCACATTTCCTCAAATATTTCCTCAAAATGGTGAACATAGTTTATAATACATAGTTACAATGTGTATCATACCAGCAATTCCACTCCTGGGTATATACCCAAGGATATTGAAAAAGTACATCTACACAAAAACTTGTATGCAAATATTCACAGCAGCATTATTCATAATAGCCAAAAAGGGCAAAAAATCTAAATGTCCATCAACTGAAGAATGAATAAACAGAATGTGATATATCCATAGAATGGAATATTATTCTGTCACAAAAAAGAATGAAATACTGATGTATTCTACAACATAGATGAACTTCAAAAATAGGATAAGTGAAAGAAGCCAGACACAAAAGGCTACCTATTGTATGATTCCATTTATATGAAATACCCAAAGTAAGCAAATCCACAGAAACAGAAAACAGATTATTAGTTGCCAGGGGCTGAAGGGAGAAGGAAATGGGGAGTAACTGCTAATGAGTATGGGGTTTCTTTTGGAACAGTGAAAACATTCTGGAATTTGATTGTGGTTGATGGATATACAACTGTGAATATACTAAAAACCACTGTGAACTATACAGTTTAAAAGGATGAACTTTATGGTATATTAATTGTATCTCAATAAAACTGTTACTTAAACAAATAAATAAAGTAAAAACTTTATTTAGAAGTAGTAGCAACTACATAATCAAGGATAAGAATAAGCAGAGATATTCCTACAGTCATCCTATTGTGACATGAATGGGACTGGCAGAAATTCTACAAATGTTTCTTCGATGTCACTATGGCAGGAGGCCCATTCATCAATGGTCATCATGAGATCTTAGAACAATTATTTTGAACTAATGAACTTATATAATTAATTTTATCACTTACTGTAGTAACTATTAATTCCATTTACCAACCAGTATGGAAATACAGTATGGCCATATTTCAGCCCATATCTATATTCCTATTAAAATTATAAGTGCACAAAAAAGTGTTTTTAAAAAGGAAAATTATTAGATTGAAAATGTTTTGAAAGAGAGAACCCCGCCCCCCGCAAGATTGTTTATATTTGACTTTTTTTTTTTTAACATCTTTATTGGGGTATAATTGCTTTACAATGGTGTGTTAGTTTCTGCTTTATAACAAAGTGAATCAGTTATACATATACATATGTTCCCATATCTCTTCCCTCTTGCGTCTCCCTCCCTCCCACCCTCCCTATCCCACCCCTCCAGGCTGTCACAAAGCACCAAGCCAATATCCCTGTGCCATGCGGCTGCTTCCAACTATCTATATACCTTACTACGTTTGTTAGTGTGTATATGTCCATGACTCTCTCTCGCCCTGTCACAGCTCACCCTTCCCCCTCCCCATAACCTCAAGTCCGTTCTCTAGGAGGTCTGCGTCTTTATTCCTGCCTTACCCCTAGGTTCTTCATGACATTTTTTTTTTCTTAAATTCCATATATATGTGTTAGCATACGGTATTTGTCTTTTTCTTTCTGACTTACTTCACTCTGTATGACAGACTCTAGGTCTATCCACCTCATTACAAATAGCTCAATTTCGTTTCTTTTTATGGCTGAGTAATATTCCATTGTATATATGTGCCACATCTTCTTTATCCATTCATCCGATGATGGGCACTTAGGTTGTTTCCATGTCCGGGCTATTGTAAATAGAGCTGCAATGAACATTTTGGTACATGACTCTTTTTGAATTTCGGTTTTCTCAGGGTATATGCCCAGTAGTGGGATTGTATATTTGACATTTCAGTCATTGCACAACACTTGTAGAACAAAATACACAAGAACTTCTCATTCTCAAAAGTTTAGATTCAAAGTAAGGAAAATTTTAGATTACACTGAACTTTGGCCAGCCATGGCAAAATGACTTCAGTGAAACAGCAAATAAATTAAAACTAAAACTGAGCTAAACTACACTTCAAATGAGTCAACTGCTAATTTGTAGAAATGTTCAAAAGTAGTTAAAATCCATACAACCATGCAATTGTTGTAAACTTTACACATAATTAAAAGAAACAAAATTTTGGTAAATTGAGAAAATTGGTGAATTTCAGCAAATTGATCATTCTGTGAACTGAAATTCAGAGAACTGGCTCTCCTTACTTCCTATCCCAGAGGATAGGAGTCCTTCCTCTTCTCCACATTTAATCCCTCCACCTGTGTTCTAGATTCCATCTGGTTCTGCCTTCTCTGGCTCCTGCCCTGTGGGAGAGAATTGAGAGTCTCCTTTTTTCTTTCCTAGAGTCTCTGCAGGGAATTGAAATCCTTCAGAGCCTGGAAAACATACTTGGTCTTGGAAGATCCCAGCTCAAACAGTGCTGGACTCTGGCCATTTTTTTAATACTCCTTCTCACTTTCTCCAGGGCTGGGCTCTACTGAAGAGTGCTAATGACTGTGGTCTCTCATGAGCATTTGAACGGGGGCTCAGTCTCAGAGCAGTCTGCAACCAAGCAATGATGCTGCCCGGTGCCTCCTCACGCACTAAGAAGGAACAATCGGATAACAGAGCCAGTGAGAATTGTTAGCCTCCCATCCTTGTCATTCAGGAGCATCATTTACAAGGCAGGCCTTTTGGGTCATCTTTCCTTTTCCATTCGATCTTCCCCACATTCATCTGTCCTTCCTTGCCCCTGGTTAATTTGTCCTTCCACTGCTTCCCAGAGTTTAGCCCTTTCCATCGTGGACTCTCCTCCCAATCTTTCCTGTTCTGAAACCCCTAAATTCTCAGCCCCATTATACACCCCCGAGTCTCCACTTCCTCTAGGAGAGTTGGCTTTGTTTAAGTACATCATTTCTTCACATTCTGCCACAAGTCTAGGGAGGAGAGAGAAGTTGTCTCCACTCTTGGGGCTCCCTAGGGCCCAAACACACATAAGTACTTTTCCACACCTCCCCCCAGTCTTTGAGAATCATACCATCTTGTTATTCAAGCCTCTACCCTCCTCAGTGTTGTCATGAAATGACCTTTCTTTTTCATCAAAGACTTTAGTATAGCTGTGCCTGTACCCTTTGTTCTCTCACCAGCATCCTCAACTCCATGGTCCTTTAAGCCTGTAAGGCCACCAGCCATCATTCCTCTTAACAGTGTCTCCATTCCTTTAACACTTCCCTCAAAATCACTAACATACTGCCTCCCTCAAGCCCCATTTTTCACAAACTCCAACTCCTCTCCAGAGAGAATGGGATCACCAGGTATGATGGCCTCAAATTCCCACCCTGTCTATCCTCCTTCTGCACTGCCATTATACCCTCATGCATGCACTTATCTGCATCCTCACCCATCTTCCCTTTCAGTCTTGAAGGAGGAGGTACCTCTCTAGGTTAAAAACCAATTCCTTCCTGTAGCCATGGTTAATTCCTCAGACCCTCCTCTCTCCTCTGGGACCTTGCTCCATTAGCCATTGCCTGTCCATCAGCTCTTTACCTGCGGTGTTAAACGAGGTCTCACTGCTTACTTCTCAGCAACTGTTCCTCAATCCTTCCCTTCCCCACTCCTCCTCTCAGCCTCCTGTTACCCATCCTTTCTCTCTTTCCTTGCTGCACTCACTGAGTAGTAGTTCTTCACCCTCCTGTCTCACTAGCATCCTTTCTTTATTCTGGAAAGAATATTTATATTCTTTCTTATATTCAGCATAAATGAATATTATTTATTCATCTGTCCATCAACGGACACTTAGGTTGTTTCCATGTCTTGGCTTTTGTGAATAATGCTGCAATGGACATGAGGTGCAGATATCTCTTTGAGATAGTGATTTCATTTCCTTTGGATATACCCAGAAGCAGAATTGCTGGATCATATGGTAGTTCTATTTTAAAATTTCTTGAGGAACCTCCATAATATTTGCCATAGTGGCTGTACCAGTTTACATCGCCACCAGCGGTGTCCAAGGGTTCACTGTTTCTCCACATCCTTGCCAGCATTTTTTATGTCTTTTTTTTTGATAACAGCAATCCTAACAGGTATAAGGTGATATCTCATTGTGGTTTTGATTTGCGTTTTCGTGATGATTAGTGATGTTGAACAACTTTTCATGTGCCTATTGGACATTTGTATATTTTCTTTGGAAAAAGATCTATTAAGATCCCTTGCCTATTTTTAAATTGGGTTATTTGGTTTTCTGCTCTTGAGTTGTATGAGTTCCTTGTATATTTTGGATATTAACCCCTTAGCTGATACGTAGTTTGCAAATATTTTCTCCCCTTCCATAGGTTGCCTTTTCATTTTGTTGACAGTCTCCTTTGATATGCAGAAGATTCTCAGTTTGATGTGGCCCCACTTGTTAATTTTTGCTTTTGTTCCCTTTGCTTTTAGTGTCAAATCCAAAAAAGTAATTGCCAAGACCAATGTCAAGCAGCTTACCCCCTATGTTGAAGTCCTCCTAGGAGTTTTATCGTTCCAGGTCCTAATGTTCAAATCTAATCCACTTTGAGTTGATTTTTGAGTATGGTGTCAGATAAGGGTCTGGTTTCATTCTTTCGCCCATGGATATCCAGTTTTCCCAGCACCATTTATTAAAGACACTATCCTCTCCCCATTGTGTATTCTTGGCACCTTTGTTAAAAATTAATTGACCACAGGGACTTGGTGGTCCAGTGGCTAAGGCTCTGCGCTCCCAATGCAGGGGGCCCAGGTTCTATCCCTGGTCAGGGAACTAGATCCCACATGCCGCAACTAAGAGTTCGCATGCCGCAACTAAAAAAAATTAAAAAAAAAAAAAAGATCCCACATGCTGCAACGAAGATCCCACAAGATCCCGCACGTGGCAACAAAGATGCCGTGTGCCACAACTAAGACCTGATGCAGCCAAATAAATAAATAAATATATTTTTTTAAATATTAAAAAAACATTGACCACATATGCATGGGTTTATTTCTGGGTTCTCTATTCTGTTCCATTGATCTGTGTGTCTGCTTTTATGCAGATATCATACTGTTTTGATTACTATAGCTGTGTAATACAGTTTGAAATCAGGAAGTGTGATGCCTCCAGCTTTTTTCTTCTTCCTCTCCTGTCTTTGAATCATTAAGATCATCAGCCACATCCTAATTTCAAAGTCTAATGGAGACCTATCAGACTTCATATTACTGTGGTATTTTTACTCTGCTGGCGACTCTCATTCTAGTAGCTGTTTCCTCCCTCGGCTTCTATGATAACACATTGGGCACTACTCTCTTGTTCAATTCTTACCTCATTGGCTGCTCTTCCCAATCCCCTTCACGGCTCTTCTTTTGTTATCTACCCTTAATGCTGCCCAGGCCCTCTTTTCACTACATATTCTCTGGAGGTGACAACATCCATTCTCATGGTTCCACTTAACCACTATAGACTGACAGACTGATGTCTCCAAAATATCTATCCTCAGCTCACCTGAGTTCCAAATTTTATACTCAACCACATCCTAGACATCTTCATTTGGATATCTCACATACATCTTAAAGTCATCATGTACAAAACCAAATTCATTATGGTATGTCTCTCCTCTCAAACCTGCTCATCCTTTTCTTCCCAAACATCATGAGTAACATCACTAATGTACGTCCCAGGAAGATGGAAGTCATCTTGCACTACACTCCTCCTGCACCACCACTCCTCACATCTAGTCAGTCACCAAGAACTGTAGTCTCTGTAACTTCTCTCATATCTTACTCCTCTTTTCTAATCTCACGACCACTAGCTTAGTTTAGATCCTCATTACAAGCTGGGCAATTGAAACTGACTCTTGTCTATTTTCCTTTGATCCTTAGTATTGAAGCCAAAATGATGCTGATGTCACATAATCTGACCATTTTCCTTATTAAATAAACCTTACAATGGCTCCTCGGAGCCTGGACTATATGCATGATAGGTAATATCCTCCATGATTTGGCCCCACTTACCCTTCTTGTTTTCTCCTTTCGCACCAGCCCGTATGCCTTACACTCCAGCCAAGTCAATGTACTCAGGAACCACCAACACTTACCACCTGTACACCAGCCTCCACGGCCAAAGGCTATTTTCTTTCATGCTCTTGTGGTTTTGAACATGGTGCTGTTTACTCTGCCTGAAAGTCCTTTCTCCAACTTCTCCCTCTGCTACGATTCTACTCATCTTTGAAGATCCAGTTCCAGCATCATCTTTGTGACACCATTTGCTGACATCCCACCCCTGGGCTAGATTAAGAATCCTCTCTATGCCCACAATCCCATGCTTTCCTCTATCATTATACTACCCAGTGCCAGTGTGCAGATCTGTCTTCACAGCTTACTGTGAGCTCCTTAGTCATATCCTAGCTATGTATCTTAAGTATAAAGCTGGCCACTTATATGTGTCTTCAGTAAATAGAAGGAAGTAAGAAAATTTAGGTTCTCCTATTTGAAAAACTCTCTGGCCCCCTAAAACACCTGTCCCCTCCCCCTGCTATAGATCTCTCTCCTTTCCTGTAGTCAAGCCTCTTTAAAGAACAGGCTCTACTCCATGTCTCCAGTCCCCCCCTCCACCCTACCCCACTCCTTTACTGAGTGCTGACTAGTTTCCACCCTGACCTCTCCACCCACCCCGTTGTCCCCAAGGTCACCAGTGGTCTCCCTCTGGCCAAATCCAATGGATACGTATCAGTCCTTGCCTCCCTGGCCTCCTCTGTGTCAGTCAACCCTGATGAACACTCTCTGTCCCGTGGCTTCCCTTGGCTTTCCCTTGGCTTCATTGGCACTGCCTCCTCCCCTTCTTCTCCCTCTCTGGCTACTCCTTCTCACTCTCCTTTGAAGGCTGTGCCTCCTCTCCTCAACCTTTAAGTGCTGGAGCTTCTTAGGGTCTGCCTAGCCCCCTTCTCTTCCCAGTGTACATGCTGTTCCTGAGAAATCTTATTCACTCCCTTAGCTTCATTTACCATTTATCACATTTCCCATATAAGCCAACCCAAGCCCAAGGTGATTCCTCATTTTCCTACTGAGAAAATCCAAAAAGCTTTTTGATCACTCTGAAACTGTATACCTTCAGGGATGAGGATGAAACAACCAAAAGTTTACTTCTATCGGTTAATTCACTTTATTATACATATATTTAAATTCACATATCATCATGAAGTATAAATATTTATAAGTAATATATTCATTTATAAATATTCCTTTCTTTCCATTCTCATAATTCCATAAACAATTTAATGCATACTTTTAACATGAGTTCTCCAGAGCAGCGTCTTTCTCATTATGAGGGTCACTTTTTCAGCCATCTTACCTATTTTCCAGAACAGATGATCTTCTCTTCAGTCTACGTGGAGAATTTCGGAGAGGACACAGCACAATTTGAATCCATTTGTGATGCAGTCATTGGAAACTGTATCCCAAGTCACAGGTCCCCATTTGCATCACTCTAGGGCAGCTGGTGTTTGGCATGCATCCTGCAATATATTCATGACCTCTAAAAGTCACTTAATGTTTTGCCTTTTAAAAAAAACTTTTTAATTGTTAATTTTTTTACTGAAGTATAATATTCATACAGAAAATGGCCCAAGTCATAAGTGTTTGGCTCAATGAATTGTCACAAAGTAAAACATCCATATAACATCACTCAGGTCAAGAAAGAGAATATTTCCAGCAGCCTAGAAGCCCCTCCCAAGTACTACAGTATTACTTTTAAAGGCACTTTTTATAAAGCATATTTAGAAACATTCAACACATGCAGTTGTGAGACTGTTACCAGGAATAGCTATCAAAGCTGTGACTATTGATTCCGTGGGAAATGACCTATACAGGCATCCAAAATAGCATTGTTGAGGACATTTCAGGTTAATGGGTCTCGCCCAAACAGTAAAAATAGTTAGCATTTATGGAGCACTTACTATGTGCCAGGTACGAAGCACTTTATATATATTAAATAATTTAACCCTTAGCCCCACTTTATAGATGAGAAAACTGAGGCAGAGACAGGCTAAGTAACTTTTTAAAAGCCACACAGCTTGTAAATGGCAGGGTCTGGACCCCAAGCCAGGCAGTCTGGCCCCAGAGTCCACAAGCTTAGTCACCATACCATACTGCTTTATCCAGTGGTTTGTTGTTCAAAATAAAGTAAATGAGAGCAAACCCTGTAATATGAGAGACTTTGTAAGGACTCAAATATAAGGTTACTCCCTCTTTCCTTGGGATGATTTTAGAAAAACAAAACAGCAAAAACCTCACCCTATATTCAAGCTTATACGGTATTTGCAGATGACTCCCAAATATTTATGTCCATCCCAGACCACTCTTCTAAGCTGCAGACCTACCTACCCGACAGACACTTCAAAGTTAGCAGCCCAAATTGAAAGTCATCATCTTTCTAAGTCAGCCTCCTGCAAGCAACTCCTGCTCCTTTTGTCCAACGCAGTGAATGTCACCACCATCCACCCAGCTGCCCAAGCCAGAAACCTGGATGTTATCAAGGATTCCAGCCTCTTCTTCACTCCTCTTTTTCAAAATCACACTCCCTTCTGCTTTAACTGAAAGTGTGTTCTCTCACCCCAGAAGTTCCTGATTTCTTTGTACCATTTGCACATGTCTCAAGTCAGAATACCTTTGGACTCACAGCCGATATATTCAGTCACAGGAAGGACAGAAGAGGAGGGATCAAAACTCTTCCAGTTCTTTAATACTGTCTGCCTCTGATTTACTTCTTTCCATTTTCTCTGCCAGTTGGCCCCTCAAGCCCCTTCCCACCTCCTTGCCTAGTTTCCATCTCGCTTTCCTTTTCTGAGGAGTATACCCTGAGTGAGACCACCATCCCTAAATCTCCTCGTTCCAAAACCCTCCATCTGGAGCCTCAACTTTGGGATGAAAGAGGAAGTGAGGGAAGGAGAACTAATAAAGAGCATGGGTTAAACAGAAGTGACCAGGAGGAGAGAATGGAAAGATTAATATGGAAGAAGAGGATGAGGAAAGAGGGATGACAGAAGGAAACTGGGAGGGAAAGCCATGTGGGGAAGAGACAGGGAGAAAGGGACAGGGAGAAGGGGTTGGGGGAAAAGAGGTGAAGAGAAGAGGTGGGGAGACAGGGAAAGGAGAAGGGCAGGCAAAGGACATGGGGAGAACCGGTGTGGAGAAGAGGCTGAGGAGAAAGGATCGAGAAGGGATGGGAACAAGGGGCTGGAGAGGAAAGGATGGGAGATGGGGCGAGAAGAAGAGGGTAGGTAGAAGGGAGAGGGGAATGGAGAGAAAAGGGTTGGGAGGGAGATTAGGGCAGTGAGGGAGAAGAGGGGACGGTGGAGGAATGAGGGGTAGGAAAGAAGATGGAAGAGCAGGACGAGAAGGAGAAGGGGACGAGGAGAGAGGATGTAGAGAACGGGATGGGAGAAGGGGACAGGGCGCTTGGACCAGGAGAAGGGAAGAGAACGGGGACGCGGGAACCGCGCAGCGCTGGGGCCGGATCCGGCCGGGGACTGGGGCCGGGAAGTCTAGGGGCGGAGGGAGGACTGGCGGGCGCTGGGGGGGCAGCGGCGCGGAGCGCGGGTGGGGGCGGGGGCGGGGGCTCGCGGGCGGAGGGGCGGGGGCTCGGGTTACCGCGCGGAGGGCGGGGGAGGGGAGGGGAGGGGGCGCGGGGCCGCGGCGGCGAATCTCGCTTCCTCCTCGGGGCGGCTGTGTAGGAGGCGGCGCCCCGGCGGCGGCGACGGCGGCGGCGGACGGACCGACCGACGGGCGGGTGCTCGCGAACCGACGGCCGGCCGGCCGCCCGAAGCTGCTCGCTGGCCGGGAGACAGCGGTGGCGGACGATGCGCGGCCCCAGGCCCCGCGCGGGCGGGCGCTGCCCAGGGGGCTGACCGCGCCGGACGGCGCCCCAGGACCGGGCAAGGGAGCCCGCGCCGCGCGGAGGTCAGTGCCCGTGGCCGCCCGGCCCGTCCGGCCGCACCCGCCGGGCCGCCGGCCTCTCCTGGGCGGCGGTGGCGGCGACGGAGCCGGGGGCTTTGTTCTGAGCCGGAGACAATGGGGGAGGGGGGGCCTGGGCCTGCGGGACGAGGACGAGCGTGAACGTGAGCGTGGGGGCAGGGCCTGGGGGTCTTTGTGTGCGTGTGTCATCGAGTCGGATGTGTGGCGGCGTGAGTGTGCCGGGGGTGTAGGCAGGGTGTGTGTGTGCTCCTCCGAATGTGAATGTGAGCGCGAGTGCATCGCCTAGTGTGAGTCAGTGCGTGTCACTGGGGAGTTGTGTGTGTGTGTGTGTGTGTGTGTGTTTGGCCGTGTGTACGTGCGTGTCACTCCGAGGGTGTGTGGGTCAGAGTGAGTATGTGTCTGGTGAGCCAGTCCCTGTGAGGGAGTGTGTGTGTGTGTGTGTGTGTGTGCGCGCGCGTGTGTGTGTGTGTGTGTGTGTGTGTGTGTGTGTTGCCTGCCTCTGTGGGAGCCATGTGTCAGAATGTGGAGGATGGGTGTGTGACAGAGACAAACTGAGACAGAAACAAAGAAACTGAGGGGGGAGAAGTAAAGAGAAACAGAGGAGAGACAGGCGAAGCCCGAACTGGAGGTCTGTCACCCAGACTGGTGTTGAGTTTGTGTCCAGGATGCTTAGATGGGAATCCTGTGCAGGGGACGGAGGGAGGTCACTGCGGGCCTGGTCCCACGTGGAGGGGGTGGGGAAATGGAGGTCTAGAAGTACAATGAGCTCAGTGTGGCGTGGGCCGGGCTCACAGCCATGGGGTCATAGGCCAGAAAAATATTGTTGCTTATGTCAACTCCTCAAATACCCACAGGGGACACAGTTGCAGGCAGCACACATCCACAAGAGATGCCTTCACAGCCATCACACACCCCCCGGAAGCACTGTCAGAGCCAATACACATTTACAGAGGGTGCTCTCAGAACAGCATACACCCACGATAGAAATGGTGCAGCCAACACATTCCCCCCGGGATCATTGTCAAGGCCACCACAAACCATGGGAGACACCATTGCTGCCAGCACCTTTCCGGAGACACTGCCACAGCAATATACATCCACTGGTAACCCTGTCACAGCCAACCCATCCTCTAGGTTATACTTCATCAGGACTGCCTGTACATAGCAGGTGTCTCAGAGACCTGACACTAACAGGAGGCTGTGTTGCAGTCACCCTTACCAACACCCGTTTGTATATCCCATAGGAAACACAGTTTTAGGTGTCTTGCACACACCACAGACTGAGCTGTCCCAACTGCTGAATAAACTCCCATTAACTTACGATACTAACACCATGGCTTCTCACTCATAGACTTCCTAGGCTTACCCTCTAGTTCCCTGAAAACTTGGGGACCTAGATCAGTCTTCCTCTCACCCTATACACTGCCATGGTTCCAAGTGTTCCTCCAAGTGTAGCCTCACAGTTTCTTGAGCTCTTTAGCTCCTGTTACCTTCTCCCCTCCCATGACCACTCTGTATAATTGGTCCATCTCTAAAATTCTGAACTCCTACATTCCACTCTGCCCAGAGCCTCCAGTGTCCTTCCAGCTCCCGGATGCCCTTGCTCCCATTCCACTTACTTTTCAACCTCATAATGACTCCTTGCCCTTGACCTCTTTGCTTTGTCCTCATCTGCCCCTTTCTGGCTTTGTGCTCTCCTTCCAGTTTATATGCCCAGGACCATCACTTCATCCACTCCTTGGCCACTCTTTGTTCCGTTTTATTGTTGTCCTTGAGACCACCCATCCCACAAAGTCTCAGCCCTAGCTGGAATGATTTCTCAACCACACCAAGTTATGCTTCTATAAATTCACGCTTCTATAAATTGCACCCTCAACTGGGCCCTCCAGAAATAAATAGATGAAATTTTTTCTATTTTTTCACATCCCTTTACCTTACATCCCTCATTGTTTTCAGCAGATTGATTAGTCAACTCGCTGGACCATTTATTCTGCAAACACCTATTAAGCACCTACTCTGTGCCAGGCGGTGTGGTAGGTGGTGGCATTACAAGGGTGAACCAAATAGCCATGGTCCTTGCCTGTATGGAGCTTACAGGCTATGGGGTGAGCGCTGTACCATGGCAGCACATAGCAGGGAAACCTGAGCCCTTGCAGGGAGACCAGAAGAGGCTTTTGGAAGGAAGTGACATTTAAGCTTAAGCTTGATAGATACATAGGGAGTCTACCGAGCAAAGGAGAGGTGGAGGTGAGGTGAAGCGGGTGGAAAATATGCCAAGCCTAGGGAGCAGCAATGGAAAGCCCACATGTGAGAAAGTATTGTATGTCTGAGGGAAAAAGCAATCCAGTGAGCCTGGCACTAGTAGCATGATGTGAGGGCAGGTCACAGAGTCTGACAGAGGTAATGAAGGGTTAGTTAGGTCATGCAGTTCTTGCAGGTCTATATGAAAGCTTATGGAAGCCGAGAATAATTGAAAATCACCGAATCATTTGAAGCTGTGGTGTGATAGGATCAGATCTGTCTTATAAATACCACTCTGACAGCAGTGTGGTGACTGGAGGGAGGAGTCTGGGAAGAAAGGGATGGTTGGCTGTTGCAGGAACCCAGGAGGGGATAATGCTGGTCTGAACTGGAGGAGTGGCAGTAGAGGACGAGGAAGTAGATAGTTTCAAGAATTCTTTAGGCAGTGGGGTCAGAAGGGCTCAGTGACAGAATGGATGTGGAGGCTGAAGGAAAGGGAGGAAGAGTAGACATGACAGACACACCTGGTCTGTCGGCCACTCGGAGAATTGAGGCCATCCAGCTTGAATCCCCTCGGCTGTTGCGGATCCCACCCGCTTCGGCCTCACTTGACAAATTACTCTGAGTCTTATCCATGTGTCCAGTTTCTCCCTCTGTACCCATTCCTCCTGTGAGCACATGAAGAGCCTCCAGGCTCTCCTACCTTCTAGGTTATAATACCTCTCCAGGTATTAACCCTGTAATACCTGACTAAGACGCTCTCTCACTTTGCCTCCCTGCCACATTTTGTGCAAGGGTCTTCCGCACAGAGCTCCTCACTTCTCATTTGCTCCTGCCCCATACAATGTAACTGCTCTCCCTAAGAGAACATGACCTCTCACCTGCCAAATTTAGGGGCTCTTTTCAGAAGTCCTCAACTGCTTGACCTCCTGGCAGGGTCCAACATTGTTGACTGTTTTTTTCTCTTTGAATCATTCTTGTGCCTTTTGAGCCACTATTTTATTCTGTCAGTATTTAATGAGCTCACTGGTAGGTGGTGGGGATACTGTAATAGGAGACACTATTCTATTCCTACCCTTGGCAAGGGATACAGGCAAAAAAGCAGATGATACAGTAGGGTGGGATCTGTGCATCTCTCTTTCAGAGCACCTCCTGGCTGTTCCTTCTCAGTCTGCTTTGGGGGCTCCTTTGGGTGGCCCCTAAATGTTACTGTTTATTAGGGTTCTGGCTTGGACCTTCTTATTGTCTCACTGTATACACCCCTCTTGGTCATCTGTCTCATTCATTTCCAGGGCTTTACTTATCATCTGTATAAGCTGATGACTCCCAGATATCTATCTCTTCCACACCTCTCTTCTGACCCCCAGACCTGCAGGTCTGCTTCCTACCTGATCTTTACTATAGAGTCCATAAGCCCCTTAACATGTCCAGACCTGATCTCCTCATTCCTTCCTCCCCCAAACCACCATCCCCACTCAGTTATCAAGCTACAAACCCAGAAATTAACCGTAGCCACTCCCTTCTCCACATGTCCCATAACCCAGAAAGTCATTGGGACCTGTTGGTTCTACTTCCTTTCCAGCTGTCTCTGATATCCCATCCCCTTTTATCCATGGCCTCAGCTACTGCCTTCACCATCTTTTCACATGAATTACTTCAAGAGCCTCCTAACTTGTCTCCCTGGACGTCTACTCTTCCCTCTTCCAATCCAGTCTTCTCATTGCGGCAAGAGGGATCTCCCTAAAGTGCAAATCCAGCCACGGCATTCCCTGCTCAGCATTCTTTAGTGTCCTACCACTGTCTTGGGTGAGATCTCTACTTTAAGGAGGCTTAGGAGGTCTGTCATGACCTGACTCCCCCAGCCTCCCCACCCTCTCCCATTTCCATAGCTCCCTCACATTGCAAGTTCCAGCCATACTGAATTCCTTGTAGTTCCCCAAAGACACTGCATTCTTCCATGCTTCTGGCCCTTTGCACGTACTGCCTGAAAAGCCTTTTACTCCCTTTGTCTCCTGGATAACCCCTTCCCATCCTCAGCTCTAGTCTCAAACCCTGTCTCTCCTGACCACCAGGCAAGCTTGGGACCCTCTTGTCTCACTGTTGTCATTACCTCTTCCCTTTCTGTCTCTCTGCCTGGGCTGGGATATCCTTAATGACAAGGCTGTATATTATTCATCTTCGTGTCCCCGGACCCCTCTACAGATGCTTGGCAATGAACAATGAATGAATGAATGAGGCACCTCACAGCACCTCCCTCACCCTCATTCACTCTTCAGAAGACTGACCCCTGGTCTCAGCTGCCCACACAGTAGAGACATTTTCACACACGCCCACTTACCCACTAGAGACAGAAAGTCTCTAGTTCATGAACTTAACCTAGTTCATTTTCCACTCCCCTCCCGCACAAGTTGTCCTTCCTCATCCTACTGTCTCTCCTCTTCTCTCTCTTTCACCTGAACTTCTCTTTTCCTGGATCCTCTTCCGCTCCCCTATTGGACTTTATTTCCCTTTCATTCAGCTAGCAAATATTTAACAAACACCAGAAATTTGCAGATCCAAATCTACTGGGCCACATGCCTGTTGGGGTTCTTGGAGGGAGTGGAAGACGAGGAAGCTGTGACATGCCATCAGGCCACAGGACTACAGTGCCTCTCCACCTGCTCTGCTCCACCAGGCCCCCTTCCCTGGAGGTGCCGCGGGCTGCTCCTTCCTCGAACACCCACTCACATACACCACTCTGAACCCTCCTACTCCTGGCACCCAGGCCCCTGCTCCTCCCTGTATCAGCTTCCCAGATACTGGTGCCCTCTCCTTCCTTTTCCTTTTGCCCACCACTGTAGCTCCCTCACCCTGCCCTGCCCATCCCTGCCCAGGCCTCCCTACCTGTGAACACCATGAAGGCAGGGACGCGATCTGTCCAGGTCACTGGACAAAGCCCCTCCCATGGGTTCATGGTATTGGATCCCATCTTTTTCCTGGTTTCCTGCTGCCTGCCCCTTCCTTCAGCTCCGGTGTCAGTGTTTCCAGGTAATCCTCTGACTTCCGGGCATTTCAACCTCTGCCACTTAGGAGGGGCTTCTCAGTTCCTGTGTCCCCTGGTGAGAGGGCACCTCCTTCCGGCAGTCCGCCTAGAACCCCCAGGCCTGAGTCAGGATGCCCCTCTGTGTTCGCTTAGCACAGTGGAGTGCCCCGTTGTTTATGTTTTTCTGTCTAAGCTGCTCCATGGAAGGAGCTGTTTCCTCTCAGAGCCCAGAACACACTGTCACATGCTTGGTGAGGAAGGAGGAAAGGGAGGAAAGGAAGGGGGGCTACACCTCACACCTCCCAGCCTCACCATTTACCACCTGGATGACCTTAGCTTCTCTGAGCTTCCCTTTCCTCAGTTGAATATGGAGGTAACAGTAAGACAGTTGTTCTGAGGATTGAGAAAGGAAACAACTATTAAGTGCTCAACTCTTAACTTAGTTCATTTCACTTCCAAGATCTCAGCCCCTCTACTACTCTCTCCTTCTCCTCCACCTCTTGCTTCCCCAGACTCGTTCTTCCCTCTACGTCTCCAGCTTCTCTGCTAGCTCCAGCCTCACTGGCCTCCTCTGCAGCCCGGACTGTACTTGTGAGAGTCAGATCTTAAGACCAGGTCCTTGCTGCTCATCCCACCACTGTAGCTCCCTCACCCTGCCCTGCCCATCCCTGCCCAGGCCTCCCGACCCGTGAACACCATGAAGGCAGGGACGCGATCTGTCCAGGTCACTGCTATGTCTCTAGTGCCTAGTATGGTGTTTGGCACATGGTAGGTCTTCAATAGGTACTTATTGAATAAATCTATTAGTGAATCATTTCACACACATGCCCTGGGCCCACCTCCCCTATTTTTCCCTTTGTCTCCTGGAGACCTCCAAGCATCCTCTGGTCACTTCCCCTCTAACCACCTGACCATGCCCACCTGACTCTCAACCTGGATTCATAACTGCCTCGTCACTGATCACCTCCTACTCCGACCCACCTTGCATGTACTGCTGGAGTTACTCTCCTACGCACAGCTCTGCTCAGGCTCCTTCCCTGTTCGGTTGCCTGGCCACTTAATGAACGTTTATCAGACTGTTCCAAGCCCTCCAGCAGAGAAGCAATATTGTGGAAGAGAAAGCACTAGCTTTGGAGTCCATCAGAGCTATGTTCCAGACGTTTCTCTGCTACCTAGTCTGAGCTTCAGTCTCCTCAGCTGTGGAATAACACTTATCCCAGGGTTATTGTGAGTGTCTGGCACGCAATAGCAGCCAACATTTATTGAGCCTTCACTGTGTACCAGCCACTGTGCTAAGTTTTTTTGTCATTCTTTCATTTAACTTTCATATCAACCATATAAAGTAGGCACTTTAATCCCCATTTTACAAAAGAAGAAACTTAGGTCTAGAAAGGTTAAACAGTTTCCCCAGGATTTCTCTATAAGTGGCGGAGTCAGAATTTGAACTCGAGTCTGTCAGACAGCAGAGCCCATCTTCTTAACCACTGTAATAAGAGTTCATGCTTGTGTACTTATACAAGCATCTTTGTGTTCATGCTTATGTGTGCTGACTGTGTGCAACACACTATTCTAACTGCATGTACACTGTAGTATTATTATTGTCCCTATTTTTTTTTATGTGGACCATTTTTTTAAAGTCTTTATTGAATTTGTTACAATACTGCTTCTGTCTTATGTTTTTCTGTTTTTTGGCCATGAGGCGTGTGGGATCCTAGCTCCCTGACCAGGGGTCGAACCCGCCCCCCCTGCACTGGAAGGCGAAGTCCTAACCACTGGACCACCAGGGAAGTCTCTGTCCCTATTTTATAAATGAGGCAATGGAAGCACTGAGCATTTCAGAGGCACACCCAAGATTACACAGCTAGCAAGTGAGAAGCTGGGGAGAAATCCCAGAGTTGGTTTGCCCCCAGAGTCCATGTCTTCAGCACTGTCTGGTCCTACCTCACCATGACACATTGCCTCCATTTTCTAGGAGTGCAGTAAGCATGTGTTGATGAATGAATCTATACTGACATCTGGTCTATGGCTAGTTGTTAGTTGATTCATTCTCTATCAGTTCCCACTGCAGGAGGCTTGCTCCCTTAGGACTCTTCCTGAAACGATTCTCCCCAAGATCACTATGACCTCCTGACTGCTAAAACCAGTGGCCACTTCTCAGTCTTCATCTTTCTGGACCTTTCAGCAGCATTGGACACTTATCGATCTCTCCATCCTTGTTGAAATGCTCCCTCCTTTAACTTCTGAGCTATGGCCTCCTTCTCTTTCTCCTCCAAGAAGAATAATGCTCTCCTCAGTCTGCCCCTTGAATGTGACTGCTCCCCAGGGCTCTGTCCTAAACTCTCTTTTCGCTCTACATGTCCTACCTGATGGATCTCCATACCCATGGCTATGAGTTACTCCTTGATTGGTTCAAATCCATCTCCAACCCAGACCTCTCTCCTGAGCTCCAGACCTGCAGATCCAGCTGTGTTTGGGACACCTCCATGGGGGGGCCTCAACAGGAAGCCCCCAGATGGCTTCTCTTCTGTGCTGTCCTCATGGCACCACAGTAGTAATCAGGCCAGAACCCTGGAGTCAGTCTAGAGCCCCTCCATTCCCTCACCCTTCCTGAAGGGTCGGCGGCCAAATCTGGTCAACTTCACCTCCTCACATCTTTCTTCTCTGTGTCCTCTCTGTCCCGCTACTGCTGACCTGGGTTACAAACACCTTGTCCTTGGTGTCCCTCCTCCCAGAGGTTCTCTTCTCCAGGCCTCCATTGTCTTCCTAGGTCTCTCCCCTGAAATTTCTTCCTCGCTTCATCTTTCCCTTCTCCATGAATCTCAGGCAGTATGGAGTGCATAGTCCTGGGATCAAATCAAGGCTGTGTTAACTCAGGACAGTTGTTTCACTCCAAGCCCCAGTTTCCTCAGTGGAAGGTGGGATGCCTTCTTCACACGGTTGCTAAGATGATTAAATAAGGCACCGTCTATGAGTTGCCAGCACACTAGCAGTCCAGAAAAGAAACCTTCCCTCTGCCTTCTCTGCTCACATCCATCCCCGGCCTCTCCCTGAGGTGCCTAATGAGACCAGTCCTCAGGAGGGACAGAGCCAGGCCCGGGCACTGCCCTGGGCCACCCATCCATGAGGTTGTCCCGGGGACATCCAAGGAAGCCAGCTTGTCGGCCTTCTCCTCCCTCCTCCCTTACTAATGCCTCCTCTCCTCTTTACCCCCTTCCGCCGACTCCCCAGCCCTAGCTCCCACCTTTATTTACTGCCCTCCACCTCTCCAGCCCAGCTGTTCCTGTCTCTGACTTGCCTCCCCTTTCTGTATGAACTCCACTCGCTCTTTGCTTTGCCGATACACACTCCCTCTCCCTCAGTCTTGCTCCCCGTGGTCCCCCATGAGAACTCTCGCCTCTCTTCCTCTCCCCTTTACGCCTGGCCCTGTATCTCCACCTCCCTTTGCTCACCAAAGCTACCCTCTTCTTCCTCCACTTCTGAGCCAATCTGCCTTTTGCAGCCCCCTCCTCACCCTGTTGTCTTTCTGGTCTAAGTCCCTCCCTGGCTCTGGGACAGGAAGTTGAGGGAGGAGACCTGTGAGGTGCCAGCTCCCCCAGCCTGCTTCCCCTCTGCACCTTGGGCCATTCCTCTGCTTCCTTCTGGAGCACCCTTTCCCTTATGGTCCCCCTACTGCTCCCCCACAGCCCACCTCTTTCCTCTCCCATGTTCTCCCTGCTCCCAGGTCCTATAGACGCACAGCCTGCTGGGGGGGGGTGGGGATTGACATCACATTGCAGGCCCCAATGAACAGTCTCGCCCCTCCCCCTCCTAATGAGAACCAGCTGTGGTTCCAGAGGCCCAGATGTGGGGCTAGAGGGGGAGAGCAGGATGGAGCCAGAGGACAGAGTAACAGGACCGGGACAGGGTGAGGGCATGTAGCAAGGCAGAACTGGGTGGGGGAAGAGATGTGACCAATATGGGGGGAGAAAGAAGATACATCTGGGTAGGGGGCAGGACAGATTGGGGAAAGAGACAAGATGGATGGCTTAGGCCAGGTCTGGGGGAAGGGATGGGACAAACCTGGAGAGGGAAAGAGACAGGAACAGAGAGGAGGAGCAAGTCTTGGGGAAGCAGCAGTGAGAAACAGTGGACAGATGGGGAGATGGTGCTGAGAAGAGAGTTGGAGAGGGGATGAGACAGTCTCGGGAGAGAGTCTGGAGTTCGAGTTTGGAACTAGAAGCCCTGGGGCAGGAAGTGATGAAGCATAGTCCAGACAGGCCCCAGGGACCTCGAGGTCACAGCTGCAGCCACAGAGCTGACCACGAGTGCCCCAACAGTGTGTGTGAGAGCATGCCGGCGTGTGGGTGCGTCTGCAAGTGTGTGCGCGGGCCTGCCAGCGTGAGTCTGTGCAGGGGTGAAAGTGGTTTGTCTGTGTCCGTGAGAGGGAGGGGGTGTGAGTGAGTGTGCCTGTGTGTATGTGTGCGTGTGTGTGTGCGCACGCGCCTGTGTGTGTGAGGCCCACGAGAAAGTGTCTTTCTGTGTGTATGTGTCTGTGTGGGCAAAAGCATGCCTGTGTGTGTTTCCATGTGTGCCTGCACGTGTGTGTGGGGTGGGGGAAGGTTCCAGGCGAATGAACATGCCCATCTGTGTGAGTGATAACATGCTCCTCTGTGAGGTTGGGCGTCTCTGTGTATGTTAGAGTAGCTCCTGTCCATGTGAGTGTGTGTGTTGAGTGTGCCTGTCTGCATGTGAGTCTGTGCATCTGTGTGCCTGGCTGTGTGTGGGTCTGTGACTTCGTGAGTAGGCACCTTTGTGCATCCACTGTGAGGGTGTATGGGGGAGTTTGCATTGAACAGGGACCCGGGAGGGCACCAGGGTCTACACGGGTTGGGAGAAGGGACATCTGCCTGGGCCTGAATCCCTCCTCCTCAAGGCTGATCATTCACCTGAGTTTTACCTCGTACCATTCATACATCCTTTCATTCAGAAAATGCATTGATCATGTGCTACGTGCCGTGCTCTGTGCTACACACAAAGGTGAATAAGATACAGTCCTGGCCCTCAAACAGCTGACATTCTGGGTTGGGGACAAAGAATCCTAACACAGAATGTAAGAAGTACATTGATCTCACTATCCATTATCCCCACTCTGCTTTCTCTCCACTGACTGATTAAATGAACAGGACCAATTCTTAACCCTTGACTCCTAACGCAGTCTCTAGGCCTAGATCCCTGCCCTGGCCACTGCACCATCTCTCTGCACACAGCCTCTCCCCTCTCTGAGTCAGGCCTGTGTTTACTCTGACCTTCTTGTTCTGAATTCCTCTGATCTGTTATTCCATGGGGAAGCTCCACAGACTTCACAGACTTGAGCCTTGGGGAGAGGGGTCTTAGTAAATCCTAGAGCTCTGAAGCCAAGGATGGTGTTGGGAACCGAGGAGAGAGCATCTACCAAATGTCCAACTCTGAGCTCCTTGTTTCCATTGCCTGTGATTCTCCTAAAACCCCACAAAGTAGGCATTAACATGGCCATTACATAGATTAGGAAAATAACACTCAGATTGGACTCAAAGCCAGCTCAAACTCCAGAGTCCCAGCTCTCTTCATTGCCTCACACAGATGGGAGACATTGGGGTTGGAAGTGTAAGTAGAGGGTCAGAAACTCTCATCCCGTGGGAGGACAGGAAGTCCTAGAGCAGAGCAAATCTAGAAAGACCAAAGGACACACTTCTGCAGCCATTTCTACGGCCACACTCCTGACCATGGTGCCTCAGGGGCGCGGGCTCACACGTGTTTGTGTGTGTCGTCTGAGTTGGCGTGTCCAGGGGCGTTTCTCCCCGTGTCAGCAGGTGAGGGTGGTGGTGTGCACTTACGAGGTTCTGCACATTTGTTCAGCACTGATCGCCTGCTCTCGTGACACCTCTAGGAACTGCTGGAGAACCAGAAACTAAGACCCTCAAGCTGCTCTCCTCAAGGAGCTTTCAGTTCGGTGTAGGGGGAGGGGTGTGATGGGCAAACGCATGAACAAATCAGGGCTGCTGTGCAATTTATTGTCAGTGTGCATCTAAGGCAGTGAGAGCCCAGTAGGGGATACCGTAGGCACTGCAGGGAGGTCAGAGAGATATCATAGAAGAGTCCACAGAAGACAGGATATTTGAATGGGATCTTGAAGTTTGAGTAGGGGATGGCCAATTGGACAGGACTTTTAAAGGATATCTCAGGACAAAAGCATGGTACATACAAGGCAAGGAGTTGGGACGGATCAGGTGATGGGTTTAGTGTTGGAATGCAGGGTGCAGTGGGGGAAGGTGAATGTGGGGCACAGTGGAGAGGTTGGCAGGGCTCAGGTCAGTAAGATATATTAAGGAGGTTGGGCTTTGTCTTGCGAAGAGAAGTTCTATACCTAGTGTCCATGAACCCGTGAAACTGCAGACAGTTTGGGTAGATGTACATCTGCATTGTTTTGTCCATAATGGGCAGCAGTTTTCTGCCGTCAGTGATGGCAAACCCGTGGAAGCCTTTTGTCGCGACTGGTTTGGTGAGAGTTGTGAGGATAGCTCTGGTCAGGCGGACATGGATCAGAGGGGCCAATCCAGGAGGCATGGGGACCACTAAAGGGCTGTGGCAGGAATCGAAAAGAGGGATGACAGTGCTTGGACTGGGACAGCAACAGTGTGAAAACATAGGAAAGGGCAGACTTGAAACATGTCTAGTTAAGATGGTCAGGTTTTGAAGACTAATTGGAAATCAGGACTGAAGAAAAGCAAGGAAAGCAAGGAGAGTTTCTGAGCGGTGGTGCTGTTCACAGGAAAGGGAATGGAGGAAGAAAATCAGGTTGAGGTGAAGGTTGGGAATACATTGTAAGGAAGTCCATTGTATGGCTGGACATGTGTCTCCAGTGCTCTCCAGAGCTAGAGATTGCAAAGTCATCAGCAAATAGACGGTACAGAAGATGATTGATACATTTGAATTGAAGGCATGGGAGTGGCTAAGATCACCCAGGCAGTGTGGTAAGTGGGAAAACATGCGGCCCTGGACTGAGTCCTGAGGAGCACCAGTTTTTAAGGGCAGAGGAAGAACTTGCCCAGGGGACTGAAGAGTGGACACAGAAGTACAATGGAAGCGAGAGGTGGGGAGCCACCATGGGAGGCCAGGAGGGCTAGGCTTCAAGAAGCCAGTGATCAGTGTTTCAGTGTTCCAGAATGATCCAGCAAGGAGATAAAAATGTGTCCATCGGATGTAGAGTACAGCGATGACTGGAAGCTTAGTGAAAGCAGTGTCACAGGAGAGGAAGACTCTCTGTGTAGATGGAGGAGGGGGTGAGAGGTGAGAAATTGGAGGAAGTGAACAAACCTTTCAGAGAGGGCAATGTCTCCACGGATTCGGCTCTCACTCAGTCCTTAAAGGCCTTCATGGGGCTTTAGGCCTCCTCCTTCTTGAACGTCAGCAGCATTTGAAGCCCTGGCTCCCTTAGCCACAGAGGCACCGCCCTTCCCTGGATTTGTTTCTGTCTCTCTCTCTGGCCAGTTAAGGCTGCCTTGGTCCAGCTGATGGTTCAGGCCCGAAATCTGCCCATTATCCGTGACTCCTCCCACTCCCTCATCCCCTGCCTCAAGCCATCATCAAGTCCTGCCTGTTCTACCTGCGAAACGTCCGGCAGAGCTATCCGCTTCTCCCCATTTTCATTGCTAACACTCATCCAATTCACCGTCAATTCACCCTCACCTGGACTCCCCCAAGTGTGTTACAAGGGCTGTCCTAAGATAACCTTCCCATCTGTGTGATCCTTGTTTACAAAGGGGCAGCAATAGAGATCTTCACAAGACGTAAGCCATATTGCAGCACCCACTCTTAAGATGCTTTCATGGCTTCCATTTGTCCCCGGCATAAAGTCAGAATCATCAGTATGGCCTTCGAGCCCCTGCCCCATTTCATACCTTCTGCCTCAGCACTCTACACCTCACACACGTTGTGCCCTACCTGCCCGGACACCCTCAGCCCCTTCTTGACTGCGGACTCTAAGCCTCCCATTCAGTTCCCTCTTCTGAATGTTTCTGTATCCCCCTTCTCCGCCCACCATTGTCTAGCAAATACCTACATTAAGTAGATCCTGACTTGAATGTGGCTTCCTCAGAGAAGCACTCCCTGACTCCCTGACTGTGGTAAGCCCCTCCTCTATCTATGCCTTCACAGCTCCCGGCACTCCTCCCTCACAGCCCTTATCACACTTCTAATTACTTGTCCAAGTCCTGGACTGTTTCCTGTATTCTCTGAGGTGTCTCCAGTGCCTCCACATAATAGGTGCTCAATCTCTTGTTAAATAGAGAGGGAAGTAGGGCTAAAGGTGTATATATATATATATATAGAGAGAGAGAGAGAGAGAGAGAGAGAGAGAGAGAGAGAGGGAGAGAGAGAGATTATATATATATTATAGAGAGAGAGAGAGAGAAAGAGAGACTTCAGCATAGTTAAATGTTGGTAGAAGGCTCTGGCAGAGAGGACATTGTTGAGATTCGGGTGAGGTTGCCAAGCACATGATTATTGAGGTATTAATCCTGGATGAGAAGAAAAATGGGAAAGAATTGGCCACACGTTTAAGTCTACAGATGGAAGGAAGGGAGTCTGAAGGCATTTAGGTCTGAACAATAGGAAAAAACAATCTGCTGGGGGGTGGAGGGGGGACGGGAATCAGAGTGGGATGGGACCTGCCAGGTAAAGACTGGAGTGGGTCCTGAGGAGCTTCCTGGGCCCCAGACGGTGTGAGGCAGCACACGCAGGGCCACTGAGCATGCTTGAGTCCTGGTGTGGCCTAGACCCCAGCCTGGACGGTTGATTCCTCCCCCATCATGACCTTTTTGCTTCCGATTTTCTCCCAGGCCAGGAATCGTGAGCTGGAGCCAGGGTCCAAGTTGGATCTGATCCAAAGCCTGAGATCAAGCTGGGCCCGGAGCCTGGCCTGGAGCTGGAGCCCGAGCCACAACTGGACTGCCCCTGCCATGCAGAAGGAGCGGGGCATTGCACCTTCTTGCCCAGGCATGCAGAGCCCCAGGCCCCTACCCCTGCTATCACTGCTGCTGCTCCTGGGCGCGGGGGTGCCGGGCGCCTGGGGCCAGGCTGGGAGCTTGGACCTGCAGATTGACGAGGAGCAGCCAGCGGGCACACTTATCGGGGACATCAGTGCAGGGCTTCCAGCGGGCACAGCAGCACCTCCCATGTACTTCATCTCCGCCCAGGAGGGCAGTGGTGTGGGCACAGACCTGGCCATTGACGAGCACAGCGGGGTGGTCCGTACAGCCCGGGTCTTGGACCGCGAGCGGCGGGATCGCTACCGCTTCACTGCAGTCACTCCTGATGGCGCCACCGTGGAAGTTACCGTGCGAGTGGCTGACATCAATGACCACGCTCCAGCCTTCCCACAGGCTCGAGCTGTCCTGCAGATACCTGAGCATACCGCTCTTGGCACCCGCTACCCACTGGAGCCTGCTCGTGACGCAGACGCTGGCCGCCTAGGAACCCAGGGCTATGCGCTGTCTGGTGATGGGGCTGGAGAGACCTTCCGGCTGGAGACACGTCCCGGTCCAGATGGGGCCCCAGTGCCTGAGCTGGTAGTTACCGGGGAGCTGGACCGAGAGAACCGCTCACACTACATGCTGCAACTGGAGGCCTACGACGGTGGTTCACCACCCCGGAGGGCCCAGGCCCTACTGGACGTGACGTTGCTGGACATCAATGACCATGCCCCAGCTTTCAATCAGAGCCGCTACCACGCTGTGGTGTCCGAGAGCCTGGCCCCCGGCAGTCCTGTCTTGCAGGTGTATGCCTCTGATGCCGATGCCGGTGCCAATGGGGCTGTAACTTATGAGATCAACCGGAGGCAGAGCGAGGGTGACGGACCCTTCTCCATCGACGCACACACGGGGCTGCTGCGGCTGGAGCGGCCACTGGACTTCGAGCAACGGCGGGTCCATGAACTGGTGGTACAGGCACGGGATGGAGGGGCTCACCCTGAGCTGGGCTCGGCCTTTGTGACGGTGCACGTGCGAGATGCCAATGACAATCAGCCCTCTATGACTGTCATCTTCCTGAGTGCGGACGGCTCCCCCCGAGTGTCTGAGGCTGCCCCCCCTGGCCAGCTTGTTGCTCGAATCTCTGTGTCAGACCCAGACGATGGTGACTTTGCCCATGTCAATGTGTCCCTGGAGGGTGGAGAGGGCCACTTTGCGCTCAGCACCCAGGACAGCGTCATCTACCTGGTGTGCGTGGCTCGGCAGCTGGATCGAGAGGAAAGGGATGCCTATAACTTGCGAGTTACTGCCACAGACTCAGGCTCACCCCCGCTGCGAGCCGAGGCTGCCTTTGTGCTGCATGTCACTGATGTCAACGACAACGCCCCTGCCTTTGACCGCCAGCTCTACCGACCCGAGCCCCTGCCTGAGGTTGCGCTGCCTGGCAGCTTCGTGGTGCGCGTGATGGCCCGGGACCCTGACCAGGGCACCAACGGTCAGGTCACCTATAGCCTGGCCCCAGGTGCCCACACCCGCTGGTTCTCCATCGACCCCACTTCAGGCATCATCACCACAGCTGCTTCACTGGACTATGAGTTGGAGCCACAGCCGCAGCTAATTGTGGTGGCCACGGATGGGGGCTTGCCCCCTCTCATCTCCTCTGCCACAGTGAGTGTGGCCTTGCAGGATGTGAATGATAATGAGCCGCAGTTCCAGAGGACTTTCTACAATGCCTCCTTGCCTGAGGGCACCCAGCCCGGAACCTGCTTCCTGCAGGTGGGTAAGCCCCCACCACCACCCCGCACACAGCAGGATGATTCTGTGGGCAGGAGTGGGTCGATCAGAGGGTCACAGGGGACCTCAGAGCAGGCACCAAGCCTTGCAGGTGCCATCTGTTGATGGTGACATATGCCAGAGGGTTCGGTCCTACTCGATGAGCTCCACAGTCTGTGCGGAGGGTGAGGATTAATGAGAAGACGAGAAAGCAGGGTACAAGAGCTGGGCCAGGTAATCTTGGCAGTTGAGAGAATTAAGATTGGATATAGAGAAAATGTGTCTTGCGGTGGCAGGAAATGAGAGAGGACTCTTTAAAGTTTCAAAGTTGTTCTGCAGGGCAGAGACGGAGATCCTGCACACCCATGTGGCTCCTGTTCCCCAAGGGAGATGCCAGCATTTACAGAGCTCTCCAACCCTAGTCTAGTGCTGAGGTGTCCTGGAATACACCCCCATCCCTGCCCTTGGAACTGAGCCTTGATGGGACACTTGGGCTCAGGCACGAGGATGAGAGACAACAAGAAGTATCCAGTGAGATCCCAATGTCCAGAGCAGGAAGACCTCAGAGGAAAAGGCAGGAGCCCTGGAGAGGTTGTGGGGGCCACAGGCTTCCTGCAAGTCAGGCTTGGAGGAGATGGGTGGAGCATGAAACTGGAGAGGCAGGCTGAGGCCAAACTGCAGAAGTCCTTGGACACCAAGCCGTGAAGGGCTAGGGCTTTACTTGGAAGGCAAAAGAGGTCACTGAACTTCTTTGAGGCAGAAAAGGCATAATCAAATTTGGTTTTGTTTTTTTTTTCAAGACTTTATGTTTTGGGGGCAGTTTTAGATTCATAGCAATATTGAGTGGAGGGTACAGATTTCTCATATACCCCATGCCCCCACTCATAGCCTCACGCATTATCAACATCCCACGCCAGGGTGGTACATTTGTTACAACAGATGAACCTACATTGACACATCACTGCCACCCAAGTCCATAGTTTACATTAGGGTTCACTCTTGGTGTTGTACATTCTATGGGTTTGGACAAAAGTATAAAGTATATATATAATTGACATATATAATGACATACACTATAGTATTATAGAGAGTAGTTTCACTGCCCTAAAAATCTTCTGTTCTCTACCTATTCATCCCTCCCTCCTCACTACAGATTGTTTTTTTGTTTGTTTGTTTGTTTTTTGGCCGTGCCACACAGCATGTGGGATCTTAGTTCCCGACCAGGGATCAAACCCGTGCTCCCTGCATGGAAGTGCACAGTCTTAACTACTGGGACCACCAGGGAAGTCCCATTTTTGTATTTTTTTTTTTTTGGAAGCTAACTTGCTTTAAGGGTGAAAGAGAGATTAGATCAATGGTAAGTGATACATTCAAAAATTAACTTACCCACTGTAAGCCTGGCACTCTGCTGGGCCCTGAGAACAAAGAAAGGAAATAGTCTTATTCCCAGGCCGGTCCCAGTCTAGGCAAGGAGACACACCAGTAACTAGTAATGCATCAGGCTGCATATGAGGTGCTGTGGAAGCCTAGAGGCAGACCTTTGCAGAAGCAGTGAGACTTTGCCAAGTGGATAACATGGGGTATGAGGACAGGGACTCCAAGGCCACAGAAAGAGCTACAGAACACCATGATGTGTTCATGGAACTGCATTGTTCAAGTTGGCCTCGACTGTGCTGATGAGAAAGAGTTATGGGGAGGTGAGACAAGCGAGTAGACAGGGACCAGCTGCCAAGCTTTGACTTTATTTTAGAAATCACAGGGAGCCATTGAGAGGCTCTAGGCAAATCTGATACGTCTTCTGGAAAGATTGCTTTGGCTGCCCCATGGAATATGGATGCAGGAGAGGAGACTGGGGGCAGGGTGGTCTCTTAGGAGATTCGTGCTTGAAGTCTTTATGTCTCAGAAGTCCAGCAGATCCCCGAGCATTTTCTAGGAGCTGCCTGTTGGCCTAGACTTTCAAGCCAGTGCCTAGGCCTGGCTGACCTCCTGTCTGGCCAGACTCTGGGTACTTGCCTGCCTACTGCTGTCCAGCTCCCACCCACTCTCCCATGTGTTTACTCTCCCTCTTGGCCCAGGACCAATGGGCTGTGGCTTCCAAACGTCTTCCCTCCTCACTAGTGCCTGAAGCAAGAGGGCATCTCTCCAGGTGGTTTCCTGGAGTTTTTACTAGTAGTAATCATAGGGAAGCAGGGGTAAAAATGACCGTTGGGTGTTCATAACTGTTACAAGAAGTCTTAATATTTGATTCATTCAGTATTCGTTTATCAAGTATCTGCCATGTGCCTGTCATTGTTTTAGGGACCCAGAACACAGTAATGACTGAGTAACCACTACCTAATTCATGGAGTTTATAGTCTAGAGGTGAGATTCATATGCAGAGAAACAGTTTTATTCCAATAATAAAAACTTCTATATGGGGATATTCATGAGGTACAGATAGGCAGTTCGAACGTTTTCTCAAAAGAAAGGACCTTTGAGCTGAGACTTAAAAGATGAGCAGGAGCTGATGAGGGGACGAGATAAGGGAAGGGTTGAAGCAGAGGTGACACGCAGAGAGAAGTGGAAGAGCTTGACTTGTCTGACTCGTTCAAGGGCCTACAAGTGGCTCGGTATCTCTGGAATTTAAGGTGTGAGATAAAAGAGTGGGAGACGAGACTGCAGGAGGCCAGACAGTGAGGAGTCAAGCCAAGCCGAGGAGTTGGAGCATTTTTCTTTCGGGGACACTGAAGACATCTGAGTAGAGGAATAATATGACATTTGTCTTCTCAAAAGATGCTTTTATTAGTTAGTGTAGAGCAGTGGTTCACAACGGCTGGTGATTTTGCCCTCTGGAGGGGACATCTGGCAATGTTTAGAGACAGTTTTGGTTGTCACAACTGGTGGGATCTATTGGTATCTAGTGGGTAGAGATGCTGTCAACATCCTATAATGCACATGACAGCACAACAACAAAGAGTTTATCTGATCCAAAATGTCAGTCATGCCAAGGTTGAGAAGTCCTGGTATGGAGGACAGATCGGAGGGTCAGGCGCCTATGAGAAGGGAGCTACAGTAGTCCAGGGGAGAGACGACTCAGGCCCAAGTCAGGACAGTGATAATGGTGATGGAGAGCAACAGACAAGTAGAGGGATAATGAGGATTTACTTAGTCCCTGCTTGATTGATATGCCAAGAGAGGAAAAGGGAAGAACACATTGCTGGCTCGAGCAACTGCGTGGATGGAGGAATCATTAGAGAGGGGTTGGGATTATCATGAGTTTAGTTTAGGACAGGTTGGATTTAAGGGGCCTGTGGGACGTCCAAGTGGAGATGTTGAGCAGGCATCTGGATGTACAAGTTTGGAGCACAGAGGAGTGGTCTGGGTCAAAGTACAGATGAGGGTCAAAGCCACAGCAGTGGAAGAGAAGGCCCTGAGCGTGTGCAGAATGAGAAGAGGCCAAGGAAAGATTCCAGAGAACAACAGTGTATAACAGACAGAGTAAGGAGAGGTGGAGGGAGGCTGGGGGTGGGGAAGCAGTGGGTGGAGAAGCAGGAGAGCAGTGTTAAAGTGTCAAAGCAGGAGGGACACCTGGGAAGGAGGTCAGCATGGGGCAGATGAAGTAAGTTTGTGGTCTGCTAGGAATTTTAGAGAGTTCACAGATGAAGGTCTTTATTTTCTCCTTGCACTAGTGCATGTGATGAGAGCTAGGGGTGGGGTGGGGTGGGGACAAGAGGAGAGAGATGAGGTTAGTTACAGCTTTCAGGCAGAGCTGGAAGTGGGAGCTGACCAAGGTTGGACTATGTAGCAAGGCTGAGAGCCTGCTGAAACTGGAGACTGCAATTGCACTAGGACCTCTGAGCAGGGGCTGCACAGGCCAGAAAATTCACTTCTGCCTTGGTCATTTCCAGTCAACGGCCCCTGCGCCTTTTGGGGTCACTTCCTGACAACTTCTCTTGACCACTATTTATTGCTTTCTTCCTGCAGCGGGTCAGAGGGCAGAGGTCTTTAACAGCTTCTGGAGACGGTGCGGCAGCTGTGCTGCAGCCCGCCAGACTGATCCAGGGGGAAGTTTGTCTCCTGGGATATCCAGGCCCACAGCCATAGTAAAGAGTTGGGGCAGGAGCTGTTTCCAGGGTTCAGCATGGCAAGGTCTTAGTGTCTCTCAGGAGGGTAAACAATGGCACAAATCACTTCTGTCAAAGGCCCGGGCAACGATCAGCAATCCTCGGCTAGGCTTCTCTCTGAGCAACATTTTCTGGCCAAGAAAGGGGAACTCTCCAGCTTCCTTTTGCAGCATATCATGACCCTGAGGCCCGTGTAGCCACAAAGAGTACTTTGTCACAAGCTACAGCAGCCTGCACCAGCTAACTCACTACTGAGGGCCTAATGTGCACCCAATTTATAAAACTTAGTTTGAAAGAAGCTTTTGTTGTAAGGCAGGGCAATCTGAATGTCTGTTTACTCAATGAACAAATATACATAGAGTACCTACTGTGTGCCTGGCCCTGTTTACTAAATGAACAAATATACGTAGAGTACCTACTGTGTGCCTGGCCCTGTCCTAGGCTCAGAAGCTTTTGGAATGGTGTCTCCTACTGATCTGGCTCTGAAATGTTCAGAGGCTCCTGACATTGGTGTCCAGTCATAAACTCTTCCTGAGCCAGTCTGGGAGATGCCTGAGAAGTCACCAGGAAAACCTTCCCCTATTTCTTAGTTTTGGGGAGCCCCTGGAACTTAATGACCTCGGTATTTTCCTATAGACCTGCAGTTCTCCCTTTCTCATTTCCAATGAGGTTGGCTTGAGAGATGAAGGGACGCTAAAGGTGCCTGAGCCACATCCCATAAATTCATAGTGCAGATCCTGATCACTCCAGTTACCAGATCCGAGTACCAATCGGATCCCACTTTATAACCAAACGCAATAACGAGCAGGCCTATAACATCAGTCTCAATAACTCTATCGGTCAGGCAGTTCTCTGATTGGAGTGATTATGAGACTTGGCGATGGTTATTAACTCCCTGTGACCCACCTGGAATTTGCTATCACAGCCCTTAGCACTCTCCTTTTAAGTACAGTTGGTCCTCATCATTTGCAGATTCTGTATTTGTGAATTCGCCAACTCTCTAAAATCTATTTGTAACCCTTGAATCAATACTCATGGAGCTTTCACAGTCATTCCCGGACATGTGCAGAAGGATGGAAAATTCAAGTCTCTCGACAAGCACATTCCCGGCTGAGGTCGAACAAGGCAATGCTCTGCCTTCATGTTACAGCTCTTATATGGTAAACAAGGGTCCTTTTCGTGGTCTGTTTAATGCCACGTTTTTTGCATTTTTGTGCTTTTTGTTTGGTGATTTTGCAGTGTAAAATTGTCCCCAACTGTAGTGCTGAAGTGATGTCTGTTTTCCTAAACACAAGAAGGCTGTGCTGTGCCTTATGGAGAAAATACATGTGTTAGATAAGTTTCATTTAGTTATGAGTTGTGCCATTGGCCATGAATTCAGTGTTAATGAACCAACAATATATATTAAATAAGGTGCCTTTAAACAGAAACACACATAAAACAAAGTTCTATATTGACCAGTCGACAAAAATGTTGTGATCAGAGTTTCACAGGAACCTAACGCAAGTGGTGAGGTCTGAGCTGGGTTTGGATTTTGGCCCGTGTCCTACTAGTCCCTTCTGTGTGTCCACCATCCCAAGACTCTGGGCACCAACTGGCCCAGGGCCTGCTCCTTCCAGTTGCCCCTTAGTTATGGCTTTTCTGGCCAAAAAGACGGGGCATTACTCACCCCAGCCTCTCCCCAGGTGACAGCCACAGATGCAGACAGTGGCCCATTTGGCCTCCTCTCCTATTCCTTGGGTGCCGGACTTGGGGCCTCGGGGTCTCCCCCATTCCGCATCGATGCCCACAGTGGCGACGTGTGCACGACCCGGACCCTGGACCGCGATCAGGGGCCCTCAAGCTTCGACTTCACAGTGACAGCTGTGGATGGGGTGAGTGGACAGTCTGTGGGCAGACTGGGGTAGGGCATTCAGCAGGGCCAATCAAGGGCCACCTGACTTAATGGCTGCATGTCTCACCAGGGAGGCCTCAAGTCTATGGTGTATGTGAAGGTGTTTGTGTCAGACGAGAATGACAACCCACCTCAGTTTTATCCACGGGAGTATGCTGCCAGTCTGAGCGCCCACAGTACCCCAGGCACAGCTGTGCTGAGGGTGCGTGCCCATGACCCTGACCAGGGACCCCACGGGCGACTCTCCTACCACATCCTGGCTGGCAATAGCCCCCCACTGTTTGCCTTGGATGAGCACTCAGGTGAGGATCTTCACATTCCCAGGGCTTGCCTCCCCATCTGCCTAAATGAAGCACTGCCTGCCCCCCACCCCCCAACCTTTCCAGCTCTATTCTGTTTCCTTATACCTCTCCACTTCTCCGTCCTCCCAGGGCTGTTGACGGTAGCCTGGCCCTTGGCCAGACGGGCCAATTCCGTGGTGCAGCTGGAGATCGGGGCTCAGGATGGAGGTGGCCTGCAGGCAGAGCCCAGTGCCCGAGTCAACGTCAGCATTGTGCCTGGAACTCCCATACCACCAGTATTTGAGCAACTACAGTATGTCTTTTCTGTGCCAGAGGATGTGGCACCAGGCACCAGTGTGGGTGTAGTCCAAGCACACAATCCATCAGGTATCACTTATCATTATATCCATTCAGTGCCGTACCCAGACACCCCAACATAACCCTCGAGTATCACACCACTGATAGCCCCAATACAAAACACTCTGGTTCCAATCCCCGCCACCTCCGTGGGCATGGTACAGGCACTCTGCTTCATCCCCAGGTACACGAATGTCACCCTGGTGCCACCCAGCTTCTCTGCCAACACCTGCCCCTCCCCCTAATACTTCGAAAGGCCCAGGTGTGGGCACTGCCTAGCCCTTTTGGGGATCAGAGTCTGGGCTCCAACTCAATAGGTGCCCTCCCATCTCTTTTCTGACCCTTCTTTCCTCTTCCCTAGGTCGCCTGGGGCCTGTGACCCTCACCCTATCAGGTGGGGATCCCCGAGGACTCTTCTCCCTAGATGGGGCCACAGGGCTGTTACAAACGCTTCGAGCTCTGGACCGGGAGCTGCTGGGACCAGTGCTAGAGCTGGAGGTACGGGCAGGCAGTGGAGTGCCCCCGGCTTTCGCCGTAGCTCGGGTGCGTGTGCTGCTGGATGATGTGAATGACAACTCCCCTGCCTTCCCTGCACCTGAAGACACGGTGTTGCTGCCGCCAAGCACTGCCCCAGGGACTCCCATCTATACACTGCGGGCTCTGGACCCCGACTCAGGCGTTAACAGTCGAGTCACCTTTACCCTGCTTGCTGGGGGTGGCGGGGCCTTCACTGTGGACCCCACCACAGGCCACATACTGCTTATGGGACCTCTGGGGCCTCCAGGGGGGCCAGCCCATGAACTGGAGCTGGAAGCCCGGGATGGCGGCTCCCCACCCCGCACCAGCCACTTTCGACTGCGGGTGGTGGTACAGGACTTGGGGACCCGTGGGCTGGCTCCCCACTTCGACAGCCCTACCTACCGTGTGGACCTGCCCTCAGGCACCACCCCTGGAACTCAAGTCCTGCAAGTGCAGGCTCGAGCACCAGATGGGGGCCCTGTCACCTACCGCCTTGCAGCAGATGGGCCAAGTAGCCTCTTTGGCCTGGAGCCACAGACCGGGTGGCTATGGGTGCGAGCAGCACTGGACCGTGAGGCCCAGGAGTTATACACGCTGAAAGTAATGGCAGTGTCTGGGTCCAAAGCTGAGTTGGGGCAGCAGACAGCCACAGCCACCGTGAGGGTCAGCATCCTCAACCAGAATGACCACAGTCCCCGCTTGTCTGAGGAGCCCACCTTCCTGGCTGTGGCTGAGAACCAGCCCCCAGGGACCAGTGTGGGCCGGGTCTTTGCCACTGACCGAGACTCAGGACCCAATGGACGTCTGACCTACAGCCTGCGACAGCTGTCAGAAGACAGCAAGGCCTTCCGCATCCACCCCCAGACTGGTGAGCACTGGGACCCAAAATCTGAGAGCCCAAAGCCTCATCCTCTGACTGGGTGAGCACCCAGACACACTCCCCAGAGCCTGGCCACGAGGACCAGGACTGAGCTAGAGTTTTACCCGGGCATTCCCTTCCACACTCCCCAAACCCCAGCCTCTCATGGACCTCAGGCTCTGCATCCCTAGCTACCCCATACATGATCTCTGTCTGTCCTGCACTCCCAGGAGAGGTTACCACACTCCAAACTCTGGACCGTGAGCGGCAGAGCAGCTACCAGCTCCTGGTGCAGGTGCAGGATGGGGGGAGCCCACCCCGCAGTGTCACAGGCACCATACACATTGCAGTGCTCGACCTCAATGACAACAGCCCCACCTTCCTGCAGGCTTCAGGGGCTGCTGGTGGGGGCCTCCCCATACAGGTATGTGAAGCTGCAGTACTCTGCCCTGAAGAAGTAAGAGGGTATGTGGGTCTCTGCTTAGAACTGTAGGTGTAAGTAAGAGAGTCTGCGTCTTGGAACAGGTTTGAGAGCAAAAACGGGGCTCTGCCTGAACATAGGTGATGGGAACTCCATCCTGAGTTGTCTCAAGAACAGGAAGGAGACAACTGTAGATGAGTTGTGTTCCCACAGGTACCAGATGGTGTGCCTCCAGGAACGCTGGTGACAACTCTGCAGGCCAGGGATCCGGACGAGGGGGAGAATGGAACAATCCTGTACATGCTAACTGGTACGGGGGCTGGAGAGAAGGGAGTTGGTGGGTGATGGCAGGCCCTCATGACACGCCCAGCTCTGGAACCCAAGGCCTCGCCCTTCCTCTGTCTGTCCCCAGGTCCTGGCTCAGAGCTCTTCTCTCTGCACCCTCACTCAGGGGAGCTGCTCACTGCAGCACCCCTGACCCGAGCAGAGCGGCCTCACTATGTGCTGACGCTAAGTGCTCACGACCAAGGCAGCCCCCCTCGGAGCTCCAGCCTCCAGCTGCTGGTGCAGGTATGGCTGCCCTTCCTCCAATCTGTCCACGTCTCCTTGGTCACCAGTGTGGGCATCCTCTCCTCTAGTCAGGCCACTCTGACCGCCCTTCCTGCTACTCAGCAGGCCAGCCCAGATTCCCTTTTACATGGGTCCGCCTGATTCCGTACTCCCTTCTGGGTCCACAACAGGTGCTTCCCTCAGCTCGCTCGGCTGAGCCTCCGCCGGAACCCTCAGACCCAGACCCGACCGCACCTGTGCCTGTCGTGCTGACCGTGACAGCAGCCGAGGGCCTCCAGCCCGGCTCTCTGTTGGGCTCGGTGGCGCCGCCAGAGTCGGCGGGAGTGGGCGCACTCACCTACACACTGGTGGGCGGCGCGGACCCGGAGGGCACTTTCGCGCTGGACGCGGCCTCCGGGCGCTTGTACCTGGCGCGGCCCCTGGACTTCGAGGCGGGCCCGGCGTGGCGCGCGCTCACAGTGCGCGCCGAGGGGCCGGGAGGCGCGGGCGCGCGGCTGCTGCGAGTGCAGGTGCGCGTGCAGGACGAGAACGAGCATGCGCCGGCCTTCGCGCGTGACCCGCTGGCTGTGGCGCTTCCGGAGAACCCAGAGCCGGGGGCGGCGCTGTACACTTTCCGCGCGTCGGACGCCGACGGCCCGGGCCCCAACAGCGACGTGCGCTACCGTCTGCTGCGCCAGGAGCCGCCCGTGCCCGCGCTTCGCCTGGACTCACGCACCGGGGCGCTCAGCGCCCCGAGAGGCCTGGACCGGGAGACCACTCCCGCTCTGCTGCTGCTCGTGGAAGCCACCGACCGGCCTGCCAATGCCAGCCGCCGCCGCGCAGCACGCGTTTCCGCGCGCGTCTTTGTCACGGATGAGAATGACAACGCTCCGGTCTTTGCGTCGCCCTCACGTGTGCGCCTCTCTGAGGATCAGCCGCCGGGGCCCGCAGCGCTGCACGTGGTAGCCCGGGACCCGGACCTGGGCGAGGCTGCACGCGTGTCCTATCGCCTGGCAGCTGGCGGGGACGGCTACTTCCGGCTACACCCCAGTACCGGTGAGTTGGGCCGGGGGTGGGGGTGGGGACGAGGAGGGTGCTGATGTGGGGCGAGTGTTGAGGTTTCCTTCCAACCCGCCCTACCGCTCAACTAGGAGCGCTGTCCGTGGTGCGGTCCCTGGACCGTGAACAGCGAGCTGAGTTCTTGCTGACTGTGGTGGCCTCCGACCACGGCTCCCCGCCGCGCTCAGCCACACAGCTCCTGACTGTCAGTGTCGCCGACGTCAACGACGAGGCACCCACTTTCCAACAGCAGGAGTACAGCGTCCTCTTGCGTGAGAACAGCCCGCCTGGCACATCTCTGCTCACTCTGCGGGCAACCGACCCAGACCTGGGTAAGGCCTGGGGGGATGGGTTGAAAGAGGGATGGACTGGGTCAAGAAAGGGTATATTCACCCTCTGATCTTCCCCCACGCTGCCCCTCCTCAGGGGCCAATGGGCAAGTGACTTATGGAGGCATCTCTGGCGAAAGCTTCTCCCTGGACCCAGACACTGGAGTTCTTACAACTCTTCGGGCCCTGGATCGGGAGGAGCAGGAGGAGATCAATCTGACAGGTGCGCGTTTGCAGGATCCCCAAAACCTGAGGCGCTGTAAACAGCAGTGTTACATGGGCAGGACCCGCAAAGTACATTTTATAAGCTTACAGCACAGTTTCTATTATATATATTTTTTTATTTTATTTTATTTTATTTTATTTTATTTTATTTATTTATTTTTGCGGTACGCGGGCCTCTCACTGTTGCGGCCTCTCCCGTTGCGGAGCACAGGCTCCGGACGGGCAGGCTCAGCAGCCATGGCTCACGGGCCCAGCCGCTCCGCGGCATGTGAGATCTTCCCGGACCGGGGCACGAACCCGTGTCCCCTGCATCGGCAGGCGGACTCTCAACCACTGCGCCACCAGGGAAGCCCTCTATTATATTTTTAATCCTTTTGGGGAGTCAAGAGTTTGGCAGAGTGCAAGTTGAACTGACGTCTAGGCTGTCACCAGTGTGATCACACTAACTCTCAAATGCATAATGTCGCAGCTATGCCCTCTAGGGTTCCCTCAGGTTACACTGCAGCCGTTTAACAGAGGAGCAAGTGGATATTGAGTACCAAAGAGATTAAGTAACTTGCTTAGGCTAACACAACTTGGAAGTGGCAGAGCTGGGACTTGAACTCAGATCTTTTGTTACCTCACTTAGTGCCTTTTCTGTCACACCACCACATATATGTATGTGTGCCTGTGTGCTTGCGGGATGTGGAGAGAGGGACATATTCTGATTTTTGTGTGCACCTGGGGAACACTATGTGGTGTGGATTCCTCCATGGGATGGGAGCAGGCTGGATCTCACTGATTTTGCTTCCCGATAGTGTATGCCCGGGATGGGGGCTCGCCTCCGCTGTTGACCCATGTCACAGTGCGAGTGGCTGTGGAGGATGAGAATGACCACGCCCCAACCTTTGGGAGTGCCCATCTCTCCCTGGAGGTGCCTGAGGGCCAGGACCCACAGACCCTTACCACGCTGCGGGCCTCTGACCCGGATGTGGGAGCCAACGGGCAGCTGCAGTACCGCATCCTGGGTGAGAACCTTCCCGCACCCACTTGCCCAGGTGTACTCCTTGTTGGCCTGTGTCAGACCCAGCGTGCCCGGGTCTCCTTTTCCTTCTCTTTATGTTTCTGTGTCTCCAAGCATCTATTTCTGTGCCCCTCCAGTTCTTGATCTCCTCTTTGTCTCTTTTTATCTTTTTGTTTCTTTTCTTTCTTTTTCTTTCTTGATTGTCTCTCCCTGTAGAGCAGTTGTTCTCAAACTTTTTCGTCTCAGGAACCCTTAACATTCTTAATTTTTGAGAACTGTAAAGAACTTTGGCTTATATGATGTCAGCATTTATTGATATAATAAAATGTGAAATAATAATTTAATATATAAAATATATAGTAAACAAATTATATCAGTATTTACAATATTTGATATTAAAGATGAGAAAATTTTAAAATATCATTGCAAAACAAGCCAATGAAGTATACCACTTGCTGTATTTCTGCGTAGGCCCAAGGAAATGTTAGGGTTTCAACTAACAATTTGTTGGACAGTAATGAGGTTACAAAGATTACAGCATGTATAACCGAACGCAAGCCAGCAAAAACGAGTGAATCTCTGAAAACAACACATATTTATGCTCTAAACTTTCTACCTAGAATATTCTGGGAAACACAAGACTACACAAGCACACACATTCCATTAACCATCCAAGTCATGATGTCATCACATGTCATGTAGCATCCGGACCCCACTCTGCATTTGTGAGTTGATGAGAATGAAAAAGTCATATAATGTCTTAGTATTACTATGAAAATAGTTTTGATCTTATGTACTCCCCAAAAGGGTCTCAGGGGAATCCCTGGGGTCTGCAGACCACACTCTTAGAAAAGCTACTTTGCAGTGTCCTTCTTTACCTTCTGTGTTTCTCTTTGTTTCTCTGCCTTTATCCCACTTTCCCTCTTTTCTCTCTCCCTCTCTCTTTCTCTTTCTTTGCCAGGTTGCCTGTAAATCACCCCCACTCCCATGGGCTGACACATGTATGTTTATGTGTGCATGCCCTTCTCTGCAGATGGGGACCCATCAGAAGCCTTTGTTCTGGACCTAGCTTCAGGGGAGTTTGGCACCATGAGGCCACTAGACCGGGAGGTGGAGCCAGCATTCCAGCTGCAGATAGAAGCCCGGGATGGAGGCCAGCCAGCTCTCAGTGCTACTCTGTTTGTAACAGTGACAGTGCTGGATGCTAATGACCATGCCCCCGCCTTCCCTGTGCCTGCCTACTCTGTGGAGGTGCCTGAGGATGCACCTGCAGGGACCCTGCTGCTGCAGCTACAGGCTCATGATCCTGATGCTGGGCCCAATGGCCGCGTGACCTACTACCTGGGTGCAGGTGCAGCAGGAGCCTTCCTGCTGGAGCCCAGCTCTGGGGAATTGCGCACAGCCACAGCCCTGGACAGAGAGCAGTGTCCCAGTTATGCCTTTACCGTGAATGCAGTGGATGGTGCAGCTGCTGGACCCCTAAGCACCACGGTGCCTATCACCATCATGGTGCGCGATGTCAATGACCATGCGCCCACCTTCCCCACCAGTCCCCTGAGGCTGCGCCTGCCCCGCCCAGGCCCTAGCCTCAGTACCCCAACCCTGGCTCTGGCCACTCTGCGAGCTGAAGACCGTGACGCTGGTGCCAATGCCTCTATCCTATACCGGCTGGCAGGCACACCACCTCCTGGCACCACTGTGGACTCTTACACTGGTGAAATCCGTGTGGCCCGCTCCCCTGTATCCCTGGGTCCCCAGGATCGTGTCCTCTTCATCGTGGCAACCGACCTTGGCCGTCCAGCTCGCTCTGCCACTGGTGTGGTCATTGTTGGGCTGCAGGGAGAGTCTGAGCGTGGACCCCGCTTTCCCCGGGCTAGTAGTGAAGCCATGCTCCGTGAGAATGCACCCCCAGGTGGGTGCCCAACCGTGTCACCCCGCTTTGTATCCCTGGATGGGTTGGGGTTACTAACTGAAAATAGTCCCCAGACTCCCTCAGTCTAGTGCTCACATTTCAACCAATATCATCCCCTCTGCAGGGACTCCCATTGTCTCCCCCAAGGCTATCCATACAGGGGGCTCAAGTGGACCCATCACATACAGCATTCTCAGTGGGAATGAGAAAGGGACATTCTCCATCCAGCCTAGTACAGGTAAGGGGCGGGAGCAGGGGGCTCTGTGAGGGGACAGGCTCCTGGCGGGGGTCCTCTTTGGGCCCGAGGAGTCTCTGGTTGGGGAGAGGCTGCCCTTGAGTAGCGGGCCGCAGACAGGAGGCTCTAGGGCAAGCAAGAGGTCTGTCGGTGATACATTCCACCTCCCTCCAGGAGCCGTCACGGTTCGCTCAGCAGAGGGGCTGGACTTTGAGGCAAACCCACGGCTGCGACTGGTGCTGCAGGCGGAGAGTGGAGGAGCCTTTGCCTTCTCCGTGCTGACCCTAACCCTGCAAGATGCCAATGACAATGCTCCCCGCTTCCTGCGGCCCCACTACGTGGCCTTCCTGCCTGAGTCCAGGCCCTTGGAGGGACCCCTGCTGCAGGTGTGGGGTGTGACGGGAAGATGGGGGGCAGGGCTGGGCGGACTTTGTCTGTGGCCAGCCCAGTGCCAGCAGCCTCCTGCTTTCCCCAGGTCGAAGCAGATGACCTGGATCAAGGCCCCAGTGGACAGATCTCCTACAGTCTGGCCGCATCCCAGCCAGCCCGGGGATTGTTCCGTGTAGACTCCGCCACAGGCACTATCACTACCACAGCTATCCTGGACCGTGAGATCTGGGCCGAAACACGGTGAGGCTCGGGTGGGTCTGTAGACCCTGAGACTCCATCCCAGGTCCATCCACTTTTGAGCCCCGCATGGAATCCCCTTCAATCCCTAGGCCACGTCTTGAGTTCCCCACCCCCCAGCCTGTCCTGAGCCCTCCTATCCCTGCCCAAGGTTCTCCCTTATCCCCAGGCCCCACCCCGATTGTGCTCTGTGTTCAGGCTGGTGCTGATGGCCACAGACAGAGGAAGCCCAGCCCTGGTGGGCTCAGCTACCCTGACGGTGATGGTCATCGACACCAATGACAATCGCCCCACCATCCCCCAGCCCTGGGAGCTCCGAGTGTCGGAAGGTGAGGACTGGGTAAAGTGAGAGGTACAAAGGGCGGTAGGGAAGCACTTTTCCCCACTCTGGGGCTCCAGGGGCCTCTGGGACCATGCCAAACACACTTGTCCCATGTATTGCAGATGCACTATTGGGCTCAGAGATTGCACAGGTAACAGGGAATGATGTGGACTCAGGACCAGTACTGTGGTATGTGCTGAGCCCTTCTGGGCCCCAGGATCCCTTCAGTGTAGGCCGCTATGGTGGCCGCCTCTCCCTCACGGGCCCCTTGGATTTCGAGCAGCGTGACCGCTACCACCTGCAGCTCCTGGCACATGACGGGCCTCACGAGGGCCGTGCCAACCTCACGGTGCTCGTGGAGGATGTCAATGACAATGCACCCGCCTTCTCACAGACCCTCTACCAGGTACTGATGCCCCACCTCTGGGCCCAGAGTTGTTCACAACGGAGGGGAGTGACAAGGCTGGAAGGATCTGAGGTGGGCTGGATGTCAGAACTGACTTGGGGACGGATCTTTGGGGATGTAAGACCAGCCTTATAAGTCCTGGGAACTGTGTCCGGGTTCTTCATCCGGTGCCCACAAATGGGGGAAGGGGCACAGTCCAAATTCTAAGGGGTAGATGCGCTCCAAGCTAGGACGGATGCCAAGCAGAGCTCATGAGACCAAGCTCCGGAACATAGGCTGAGTGGGCAGCTGGGACGCTTGGCCTTAAACCCTTGTCCTCACACCTCAGGTGATGCTGCTTGAGCACACACCCCCAGGCAGTGCCATTCTCTCCGTCTCTGCCACTGACCGGGATTCAGGTGCCAATGGTCATGTCTCCTACCACCTGGCTTCCCCTGCTGAGGGCTTCAGTGTTGACCCCAACAACGGTGCGTCCTTCCTGGGATCTACCCCTTATCCTTGACTGTGCTGGGCCATGTTTTGACCTCATTCCTGGAATTTCTTGCCTGAACTCTTAACTCCCTAGATCTCTGACCCAGGGAGGACATTTTCTGCCCTTTGTCTCTATTTTAAGCACTGTCCTGACTGCATGCCTAGAAGCCATTCTCTGAATCCTGGAGGCCCCTCTGTAATCTCCTAGCACACGGGCCACTCCCTGGAGTCTGACTTCCAAGGCCATTTCCCAGTCCTCGAAGGGTCACTCTGCTCACCCACAGCCTCTGCTGATGGCATATTTCTCTTCCCTTCTCATCTCAGGGACCTTGTTCACAACAGTGGGGACAATGGCCTTGGGCCATGAAGGGCCAGGAGTGGTGGACGTGGTGCTGGAAGCACGAGATCATGGGACGCCGGCTCGGGCAGCACGCACCACAGTGCACGTGCAGCTGCAGGACCAGAACGACCACACCCCGAGCTTCACATTGTCACACTACCGTGTGGCGGTAACTGAGGATCTGCCCCCTGGTTCCACCCTGCTCACCCTGGAGGCCACAGATGCCGACGGAAGCCGCACCCACGCCACCGTGGACTACAGCATTGTCAGTGGCAACCGGGGCCGAGTCTTCCAGCTGGAACCCCGGCTGGCTGAGACTGGGGAGAGTGATGGACTAGGCCCCCGGGCCCTGGGCTGCCTGGTGTTGCTTGAGCCTCTAGACTTCGAAAGCCTAACCCAGTACAATCTAACTGTGGCTGCAGCTGACCGGGGGCAGCCACCTCGAAGCTCGGCTGTGCCGGTCACCGTCACTGTGCTGGATGTCAATGATAACCCACCTGTCTTCACCCGAGCATCCTACCGTGTGGCAGTACCCGAGGACACACCTGTTGGAGCCGAGCTGCTGCACGTGGAGGCCTCCGACGCTGACCCAGGCCCGCACGGCCTTGTGCGTTTCACCCTCAGCTCAGGCGACCCTTTTGGGCTCTTTCAGCTGGATGAGAGCTCGGGTGACTTGCGACTGGCCCACCCCTTGGACTGTGAGACCCAGGCTCGACATCAGCTTGTCGTGCGGGCTGCCGACCCTGCCGGGGCACACTTTGCTCTGGCACCAGTGACCATCGAAGTCCAGGATGTGAATGACCACAGGCCAGCCTTCCCGCTGGGCTTGCTCAGCACCAGCCTGGCAGAGAACCAGCCTCCAGGCACTCTCGTGACTACTCTGCATGCGACGGATGGCGATGCTGGGGCTTTCGGAAGGCTCCGCTACGACCTGCTGGACGCTGGGCCGGGGCCTGAGGGCCGTGAGGCATTTGCGCTGAACAGCTCAACAGGGGAGTTGCGGGCACGAGTGGCCTTTGACTATGAGCACACAGGAAGCTTCCAGTTGCTGGTGGGTGCTACTGATGCTGGGAATTTGTCAGCCTCAGTCACTGTGTCAGTGCTGGTGACTGGTGAGGATGAATATGACCCAGTGTTCTTGGCTCCAGCTTTCCACTTCCAAGTGCCGGAAGGTGCCCGGCGTGGCCACAGCCTGGGTCACGTGCAGGCCACAGACGAGGATGGAGGTGCTGATGGCCTGGTGCTCTATTCCCTTGCCACCTCTTCCCCCTATTTTGGTATCAACCAGACTACAGGTGCCCTGTACCTGCGGGTGGACAGCCGGGCACCAGGCAGCGGAACAGGCACCTCTGGGGGTGGGGGCCGGACCCGACGTGAGGCACCACGGGAGCTGAGGCTGGAGGTGGTAGCACGGGGGCCTCTGCCTGGTTCCCGGAGTGCCACAGTGCCCGTAACTGTGGACATCACCCACACTGCGCTGGGCCTGGCACCTGACCTTAACCTGCTATTGGTGGGGGCTGTGGCAGCCTCCCTGGGAGTCGTAGTGGTGCTTGCATTGGCAGCCCTGGTCCTAGGGCTGGTGCGGGCCCGGAGCCGCAAGGCTGAGGCGGCACCTGGCCCGATGTCACAGGCAGCACCCCTGGCCAGTGGCTCTCTACAGAAGCTGGGCCGAGAGCCACCCAGCCCACCGCCTTCAGAGCACCTGTATCACCAGACTCTCCCCAGCTATGGTGGGCCAGGAGCTGGAGGACCCTACCCCCGTGGTGGCTCCCTGGACCCTTCACACTCAAGCGGCCGAGGCTCAGCGGAGGCTGCAGAGGATGACGAGATCCGCATGATCAACGAGTTCCCCCGTGTGGCCAGTGTGGCTTCCTCTCTGGCTGCCCGTGGCCCTGACTCCGGCATCCAGCAGGATGCAGATGGACTGAGTGACACGTCCTGCGAGCCACCTGCCCCCGACACCTGGTATAAGGGCCGCAAGGCAGGGCTGCTGCTGCCGGGTGCAGGGGCCACTCTGTACCGAGAGGAGGGCCCCCCAGCCGCTGCCACAGCCTTCTTGGGGGGCTGTGGCCTAAGCCCTGCACCCACTGGGGACTATGGCTTTCCAGCAGATGGCAAGCCATGTGTGGCAGGAGCACTGACGGCCATTGTGGCTGGGGAGGAGGAGCTCCGTGGCAGCTATAACTGGGACTACCTGCTGAGCTGGTGCCCTCAGTTCCAGCCGCTGGCCAGCGTCTTCACAGAGATCGCCCGGCTCAAGGATGAGGCTCGGCCGTGTCCCCCGGCTCCCCGTATTGACCCACCACCCCTCATCACTGCCGTGGCCCACCCAGGAGCCAAGTCTGTGCCCCCCAAGCCAGCCAGCACGGCTACGACCCGGGCCATCTTCCCACCAGCCTCTCACCGCTCCCCCATCAGCCATGAAGGTTCCCTGTCCTCAGCTGCCATGTCCCCCAGCTTCTCGCCCTCACTGTCTCCTCTGGCTGCTCGCTCACCTGTCGTCTCGCCATTTGGGGTGGCCCAGGGCCCCTCAGCCTCAGCACTGAGTGCAGAGTCCGGCCTGGAGCCACCCGATGACACGGAGCTGCATATCTAGCTGTGGCCCAGGCTGGGCCCCGACCTGGGATGCGCACAGTGTCCCCAATGCAGGCCCCATCTGAGCCTGCCCTGGGCAGCCTCGGACCATGATTGGCCGCGGGGGAGGCCAGATCCCCACCCCAGAGTCCTCCAGTGGGGACAGGTCTCACGTCTCACCCTGGCCCTGTCAGAGCACCAGCACCACGAGGCCCTGTTGGGCACTGACCTGTGGCCGGGTCCGGTGTGGAGAGGAAGATGATGAAGTAGGCAGCAGCCCTGGGTCCTCCTCAGTGAGGGCTTCTTGCCCTGTGCCAGCACCCTGAGATGGAGCTGAGACTTTATTTATTGGGGGGTAGGGGGAATGGGGGCAGTCCCTCTAACTTGTTTGGGCCCAGCTCCTTTGGGTTCCACTGACACCCCTGCCCCTGCCCAGAATCAAGTGCCAATTCTCACTCTGGAGCCTTAATAAACTGCAGTTTGTACCCAGTGTCCGGCTCTGTTCTGTGGGGGCCGTAGGGGTGGGGGGATGATGGGAAGCCACCTGGCACACTGTGGACACCTCAGGAGTCACAGAAGCTGGTGGACACAGGGGCATCTAGGGTGGGAGCGAGTGGGGATGGCACTGGGAGCCCGAGCCCAACCTGAGGCTATCACATCTCTCTGCAGTTGACCTTTCCCTCTAATGGGGGCAGGAGGCCAGAAGATGGCAGACAGCAGGGGCTTGCTTGTGGCAGTGACCTAGAGAGGGGTTGGCTGGCTGGGGAGAGATCTTGGAGATGACCAGCTCTAGGCCTGAGGGTCTTCAGGGAGGTGGGGGTGGGTACAAGAGCAGCCTCGTGGTGTATTTGTTTTCCATGGGGCCCCTATATACTCGCGTGTAATAAGGGCACACATTTGTTGAGCCTTTGCCATGTGAGGCTCTCTGCTGAGGGGTCCACCTGCTTTATCTCTGTAAATTTTCACTGCAACCCTCTGAGGCAGAGCACTTTTAACATAATAGTCTCCATATTCTACATGAAGAAACCTAGGCTCCGTACAGCTCGTAAGAACCTGGGTCTGTGGGCCTCCAAAGCCCCTTTCTGAAGCACCCCCTACACTGTGGCGAGTCCTGGATTCTGGCAGCAGGTGGGGAGCCCTGAGCGTACCCAGTGTTTGACCGTCCACAGAGGGAGCACCCGAGGAGCAGCCCCGCCCCTTCTTCAGCATTCAGGACCACCCATTCAAGGGAGGAGCCAGCATCGTCACTAGTTTCTAGGCAGAGACGGGAGGTGGTGCACTATAGGGCTCATGTGATCTGTCACATGACAGCGGATCTGCAGAAAGGCAGAATGGACCCCCGAGCCTGGTAAGAAACTAGGGGGCCCTGGGAGAAGGGAATCATGTTGGAGGGAGTATATGTTGGAGGGTGGGAACATAATGACAGTCCAGCTCCTGCTGAAACCCATGTGCTGCCCCTGCAGCCTCCTAGGGCTCCTTGCCCTCTTTGTCGCCGGCAAATGCAGTTACAGCCCGGAGCCTGACCAGCAGTGGACGTGAGTTGACTTAGCACTGACAACCCCTACCCCATGGCCTCTCCTGTACCCGTTTTCCTGGTTCTAGCCTCCCTCACCCCCCTTACCAGCTCCTGGTACCCACTCCATAGCCTTATTCCCAGGTTCCCAGATTCAGTCCCCGGTAATCCACCTCCTGTGATCCATATCTGCTTCTGGAATCCTCCCCAAGTTCTAGGTTCTAATGGTGAACCTTCCCATCCCTACTCTAATGAAGGCCATGTGCCTGACCCCTGACCCTACAGGCTGCCACCAGGCTGGGTGTCTCTGGGCCGTGCGGACCCTGAGGAAGAGCTGAGTCTCACGTTTGCCCTGAGACAGCAGAACCTGGAGAGACTGTCCGAGCTGGTGCAGGCTGTGTCGGATCCCGGCTCTTCTCGCTATGGTGCCTGATGGGACTGGGGGTGGGATGTGGGATGCAGTAAAGGGACACAGGACTGGGCTGAGTGTGGGACGGTGCAGGTCATGTCAGGGATGTGCTCTTGGGGCCTGTCGAGGGGGTGGTATAGGACAGATGAATGGCAGTGACCCTCATTAAAGAGTTTCTGAATAAAAAGGTGAATTGGAACTAGAGTGTCCAAAACTAATTCACATTCTTTCCTCCAAAACTTTCCACCTATGTTCATCAGGCTCAAAAACTGAAAGTGGGTATGGTTAAGAGCACAGGCTTGGTGATCAGATCTGGATTCAAATTCTGACTCTACTATTTACCAACTACCAGACAAATGGGGAAGTAGCATCCAGTACATATAAGTGCTCATTACCTCAAATTTCACCTCCCCCCACTAAATTCACTCTCATTTACTCCTCCATTCAACCCTAAGGCTGCCAGTTCCAGCTCTGAAATACTCCACTGTCTCACCATTCCTTGTTGCCACCAACTCAGCTGATTACTCTTTCACCTGGACTGCTGCCAGCCCCCTCACCGGTCTGCAGTCTCTTCCCCTCCACTCTTCTCCCCACTTTACCCGCTACTATGCTCCAGAAGGTCCATGGTTTGCTCCAATGGTCAAGCTGGATGGTGGGCTTCCCCTGCTGGAAGCCCTGCGTGGTGAGGGGGGCAGTCTAAGGTTCACCCGGGAGGTGTATTGATCCACACAGGAGAGCAGTGACTCGCCATCATGTTAAGCTCCAGTGTCTCCTGGTTAAAGTTCAAAAAGGGCAACTTAGAAAAGCAAGGAATGAAGGCAAGAGCCTCTACTGAATCCCTGCAGGAAAGTACCTGACCCTAGAGGATGTGGCTGAACTGGTCCGGCCATCACCACTGACCCTCCACACAGTCCAAAAATGGCTTTTGGCTGCTGGAGCCCGGAACTGCCACTCAGTGACCACACAGGACTTTCTGACTTGCTGGCTGAGTGTCCGGTAAGAGGGAATAATTGCCTCATGGAGGGCACCAATCATCCCATCAGGGAGATTCGTCACTGCAGTGGAAGGGAGCTGAGAGCTTGCCAGGGCCTGTGGGTGAAAACACTTGGGGAGATAACGACTAACTGCCCCGTGATGCTCAGGCAGCCTCCTCAGCTCTGTTCCATGCTTTCTGACCTCTGTTCTCTGATCTCTGACTTCAGACAAGCGGAGCTGCTGCTCTCTGGGGCTGAGTTTCATCACTATATGGGGGGACCTGCAGAGACCCATGTTGTAAGGTCCCCACGTCCCTACCGGCTCCCGAAGGCCTTGGCCTCCCACGTGGACTTTGGTAACACCCAGTGGGGTTGGTGGCGGGGGGGGGGGTCAGTGATAAAATGGGGGGTTGGAGGCTAAAGGATCTCTTCCTCAAGGCTGACTCCTCCCCACAGTGGGGGGGCTGCACCGCTTTCCCCCCACATCAACCCTGAGGCAACGCCCCAAGCCACAGGTGCCAGGGACTGTTGGCCTACACCTGGGGGTGACCCCAGGGACTGTTGGCCTACACCTGGGGGTGACCCCATCTGTGATCCGTGAGCGGTACAACTTGACGGCACAAGACGTGGGCTCTGGCACGACCAACAACAGTCAAGCCTGTGCCCAGGTGAGCCACGCGGAAAGCCTCAGGGTCCTTACCACCTCCCCAAGGTGCCTGACCAGCTGACTCTCTGACTCTAACCCCTGGGCTCTCACCCCCAATCCTGTGATCTGGGACAGTATCCCCTGACCTGACCCTTGGGGCTGTGTCCTCTGACCCATGATATCGCCTCTGATTCCCTCCATAGTTCCTGGAGCAGTATTTCCATGAGTCAGACCTGGCTGAGTTCATGCACCTCTTCGGTGGGAGCTTTGCACACCAGGCATCAGTAGCCCGTGTGGTCGGACAGCAGGGCCGGGGCCAGGCCGGAATCGAGGCCAGCCTAGATGTAGAGTACCTGATGAGTGCTGGCGCCAACATCTCCACCTGGGTCTACAGTAGCCCTGGTACTGCCAAGGGGACTGGCTGGTGGGGATAGAGGTGGGGGTGAGTGGTGGTCTTTGCTTCCCCAAGGGAATCCCGTGAGCTCCAGGGAGATCCTGACAACCTCCCAAATGACTGCCTTTATGCCCCAGGCCGGCATGAGTCACAGGAGCCCTTCCTGCAGTGGCTCCTGCTGCTCAGTAATGAGTCAGCCCTGCCACATGTGCACACCGTGAGCTACGGAGATGACGAGGACTCCCTCAGCAGCGCCTACATCCAGCGGGTCAACACCGAGCTCATGAAGGCTGCTGCTCGGGGTCTTACTGTGCTCTTTGCCTCAGGTGACCTCCTACTCTAAACCTAGACTCCCACACCCACCCAGCCTCAGAACTTTGACCCCGCAGTGACTCCTGGACCTGATCTCTATCTCATAATCTGAACTCAACAGGGACCACTGACCTGACCTCAACTCTGACCTCTTGCAGTAATGACTAACACTTGAATTTCCTCTCCGACATCTGAACCCACATTCCAAACTCTGACCAATTAAACTGAGTGGCAAACTTGGTCTCTCTCCCAGGTGACAGTGGGGCTGGGTGTTGGTCTGTCTCGGGAAGACACCGGTTCCGTCCCAGCTTCCCTGCCTCCAGGTAAGCACCCCAGTCCACCACTTGCCTGTGGCCACCAATTCATCTATGTCCTCATGATCTGGAACCTTTGTCTTGATCACACCAGGTGCTCCTGTGGCCCAACCCTCAACTTTACCTGCACCCCCCTCTTCTTCCTGTAGGTCGCAGGCCCCGAGTCTCCTGAGTAGGACATAGCTCCCAGTGTTCCACTTCCTCAGTCTCCAGGCATTTTAGGGGGAGATTTGGTGGGTGTTCCGTAGGAAAAAGTGTGCAGTCACCTCAGGCCATGCTTTGAGGACCCAAGATCTCTCAGTCATCCCCATGTACATACTTCACCAGAGTGCTTCCCCAGTCCCTCCAGCAAGACCCAGACCCATACTCACCCATCCCCATGCATCTTGGAGGTGCCCTTTGGACCCTGCAATCTGAATGCTGTCTTCTGTCCTCAGCCCCTATGTCACCACGGTGGGAGGCACATCTTTCCAGAATCCTTTCCGAGTCACAGATGAGGTTGTTGACTATATCAGTGGTGGCGGCTTCAGCAATGTATTCCCACGGCCTTCATACCAGGTATGTGTGTGTTTGTGTGGATGGAGGGGGGACGGGTGGGATCCTCAGTTCAGCAGATGATACTCACTCAAGAATGCCTTTTAGGAGGAAGCTGTAGCCCAGTACCTGAGCTCCAGTCCCCACTTGCCACCATCCAGTTACTTCAATGCCAGCGGCCGTGCCTACCCAGACGTGGCTGCACTCTCTGATGGCTACTGGGTGGTCAGCAACCATGTGCCCATTCCATGGGTGTCTGGCACCTCGGTGAGAATTAGCCTGGCTCCAAACCCCCACCCAGGGACTACCCTCACCCTCCACCCCCAAGACCTTACACCCAGAACCCCTGATTCCTCAGAGACCTCTGATCCATCCCTCCCAAAAAGTCCAATCACTCTGAACCCCTAACCTCTACTTGTACCCTCACCCTTGCAGGCCTCTACTCCAGTGTTTGGGGGACTCCTATCCCTGATAAATGAACACAGAATCCTCAGAGGCCTCCCCCCTCTTGGTTTTCTCAACCCACGGCTCTACCAGAAGCATGGGGAAGGACTCTTTGATGTGAGTTTGGAAGAGAGGGGTGTGGCCACTTACGTAAGAGTATGTCGAGTGCTAAGATGAACTTGAGGACAATTCTGATGGGGTGGGATAGCCTCTGGAATGTGAATACAAGGTGAGGTGCTGCAGTCTCCTAGTATCAGCAAGCCGGGATCTGATGCCCACCTTCTCCCTAGGTAACACGTGGCTGCCATGAGTCCTGTCTGAATGAAGAGGTGGAGGGTCAAGGTTTCTGCTCTGGCCCTGGCTGGGATCCTGTGACAGGCTGGGGAACACCCAACTTCCCAGCTCTGCTGAAGACACTAATTAACCCTTGATCCTTTCTTGCTAGAAGAGTGGGCCTGTCCACTGCCCCACAGCCGGTGGCTTGGTCCCTGGTTCTGCACTGTTGGGAGCCCTGCTAAACCCTCAACTGTTGACTGCTGCAGCTTATCTCCCTAACCCAGAAATGCTGTGAGCTTGACTTGACTCCCAACGCTACCTGCTCCCTTACACTCAGGTACCCCTGCCCCTGGCCCAGGTTCCTCTACAGATGCTATAACCTGCACTGTTTGGGAGCGTCCTCCGCACACCGCCCCCTCTTCCATTTCTTCTTTTATTTTTTTTTCAACTTTTTTTTCAGTTGTTTACACTGTCTGTGTAGTACACTATTTCACTTCATCTTCACTCCTCAATTCATTGCCATGAGACCAGACCTCTGCTCTTATTTTTCACTCTTTCCTCCCCTGAGAAACACTGAGAAATGAATGCCTCCCTGCTGCTTCATCCAGTGGACACTTCCCAATCTTTGCTTTGTGGGCTGTCACAGTAGTCTACTGCCTCTCCTTCCTTAGCGCCCAGGGCTTAACTTCTCCTCTGACCACTCCCTATTCCTCCTTCATTCCCTCTTCCTTCTTTCTCTTTCTCTGCTTCCTCATCGAATGTTGTTGTATTTCATTGCTCCATCCTTAGTCTTTTGCTCTTCTCACTCTACTCATTGACCCTGGAACAAATCAATCACTGGCATCCACAGCCATCACCATCTCCCTATATCAGAGTTTTTATCCAACAGTGATCGATACCTCAAAAGTAATATGTGTGATACTCAATATTTCATCTCCCTTCTTCCCAATCCCAAACTGTTCTCTTCTGTTTCTTCTTTGTAAATGACACTATGCTTCTTCCAACCAAGCCAGAAACCTAAAGTGTCATCCTAGACTCCCTTTTCCTCACCTCCTCCCATCATCATCTTCAATCAACAAGTCCTGCTGACTTTAAAACTCTTAAATATATCTTTACCAATCCACAAGTCCTGCCATTTGTATTTCCTAAGTATATCTAGAACTCATCGAATTCTCTCCATCTCTACTGCTACGACATTAGCCCTGAGCCATATTCCCTCTCCTCTGAATTGAGGAGGCCCTTGCAAGAAGTGTCCTTACTTTCCGCCCTTCCCTAAACCATCTACCAGAGTAAGATGCAAATCCCATAAGGTCATTTACTTGATTAAGACCCTTCAAAGATTACTGGATATAGTTCAGGCTTTTTATCATGACTTAAAAACCTAATCCCTTACTTGCCATTTGTTCCTGAGTAACAAATTGTTTATCCTTTCCTGCCCTCCCCACAGACACTTTCACTTTTGCTCAAGATATTCTGGGCCCTAACATTACACCGGGCTCCCTTTGCCTGGTTGACTTACAGAATTCTTTCGAGAGTCAGCTCAGAAGTCACCTTCTCGTGTGAACCTTTTGGCTCCCTGAAGCTAGTTGATTTTTGTATGACAGAAAAATCCTAGGTTCTTGAAAACAAACCTGTTTGATTCTTGGTTCTGATATAGACTAGGCGAGAGCCTTGGACAAGTAAGTTCAACTCTCTGAAGCTTTTTCCTCATCTGTTATGTGAGGATATTGATACCTGCCTCTAATATTCAGGGAATCATTAAACGGGATAAAGTTAATAGAATGCCTAACACACAGATACAGGCAGCAGCTGTTAGTTCCCTTCCTCCCTTGCACTGTACGCTCTGTGTCTACCTCCAGTATTTAAACCCCCATATATTGTTGAAATGGCCAGTTAACTCTTTGCCTCCCTTTCCAAGACTATTGGTGCCTAGAGGACTAGAACCTTGTCCTACTTAACTTTGTATTTGCAGGCCCTAGCTCAGGACTGGCAAATAGGAATTAAATAAATGTTTGCTGCATTGAAAAACCCACTCTTTCACTAGCTGTGATTTTTCAGATCTTGTTTATTCAGGCTGAAAGACAGCCGTCCCTCTGTATCCTCACATACTACAGCCACAGATTCAACCAACCATGAATTGAAGATATTAAAAAAAAAAAATTCCAGGAAGTTATAAAAAGCAAAACTTGAATTTACCGGCAACCATTTACATAGCATTTACATGGTATTAGATATTATAAGTAATCTAGAGATGATTTAAAGTATACAGTGCAAATACTATGCCATTTCATATAAGGGACTTGAGCATCCATGGGTTTTGGTATCCATGGCGGGGGAGGGGGGGAAGGGGGACAGGGGGTTTGGGGGAGGGTCCTGGAACCAATACTGCCCACCCCTCACCACCTATACGGAGGGTGGACTGTACCTCCCTCCCCATCTGCAGCAGCACTTTCTCCTGTTGCCCTCACTTCTTTGGGCAGCTGCCAGCGAGAGAGGCTATCCAACTCCACTACAAACCCTTAAAAGGCTGAATAAAGGGACTAGGAAGGATGCAGACTGGCAGGCGACCAACGGTCGAGAGGTGTCGGGGCGATGGGCCCCAAAGCAAGGTTTTCGGGCGTCAGGCTGGGTGAGGGGTCCCAGACCTACGGAAGAGACTCCTCGACATTCAAGCGTTCCCATCCCAGCGGATCCGCCTAGGAGAAATGTTCGCGCTATCGCGGTTCTCCAACACTTTGTCTCCGCCCATCGGTCTTCGTCATCTAGCCGCCGGAGGGGCCGCGGAAAGAGACGAGCAGCCTAAGGGAGGAGCGAACGTGACGTGAGAGGGGCGAGTCGCGAGGCGTGTGACGCCAACCCTGGTGCGTGCGTAACGTGAACGGAAGCGGAAGCGGTTCTGTTCGCCGCCTCTCCCACCGGCCCGATGAGCTGCAGCGGCTCCGGCGCGGACCCCGAGGCGGCGCCGGCTTCTGCCGCCTCGGCCTCGGGCCCGGCACCCGCGGTCTCGGCCCCCGCCGCGCTGCCCGCCGGCGTCGCTGCGGAGAACAAGGCCAGCCCCGCGGGGACAGCTGGGGGGCCTGGGGCTGGAGCCGCGGCAGGGGGCACGGGAGCCGTGGCGGCGCGGGCCGGGGAGCCGGCCGAGCGGCGCGGAGCGGGTGAGGGCCGGGACGGGTGAGGGCGAGGGCCGCGCCTTGGGCTGGCCCCAGCGGCGGGTGAGGGCAGAGGGTTAAGGCAGACCTAGCTGGGCCCCCGCGCCTCCCACCTCCATGTCTCAATTTGCTGGTTCTCCTCCAGCTCCGGTGACGGCGGGCGGCGCGGCGCCCCCGGAGGGGGCCATGTCTAACGGGGTTTACGTGCTGCCAAGCGCGGCCAACGGAGACGTGAAGCCGGTGGTGTCCAGCACGCCTCTGGTGGACTTCCTGATGCAGCTGGAGGATTACACGCCTACGGTGGGCTTCCCGCCTGAACAGGCTGCTGGCCCGCTGTCACGTCAGCTTCTGCCACGCCGCCTGTGTTTGCAGCGTCCTCTTGCGTTTACTCCCCTACTAGCTCTTGTGATTTATCCCTTCTGCCCACCCAAATGAGGAGCTTCCTGGTAGCCAGGCTTGCCCTCCATTTCCCGTACCCTCCCACTCTCAGCCCCACAGTACACAGGGCTAACACTGACAGTCGTCTAATTGACTTCTCAGATCCCCGATGCAGTGACTGGTTACTACTTGAACCGTGCTGGCTTTGAGGCCTCGGACCCACGCATGTGAGTAAACTCCGGGCAGGTTAGAGCCTTGGGTGCTTGTGTGGAGTTTGTTGCCCACCTCCTTCTCATACCATCTTTTTCTCTCTAGAATTCGGCTCATCTCCCTAGCTGCCCAGAAATTCATCTCAGATATTGCCAACGATGCCCTACAGCACTGCAAAATGAAGGGCACAGCCTCTGGCAGTTCCCGAAGCAAGAGCAAGGTGTGAGGCGAGGCTCGTTGAGTCAGTTATTACCTCCTACAGCAGCAGAGGCTTAAATTATACTGAAACCCCTTTGAGGGAAACTAAGCCCTAGGGGAGGTGAAAGACCTACTCAGGGTCACCCACCTGGGATTGAAATCTGGAATTCCTGTGTTCAGTTGGTGCTCTTCCCTTTTCCCTCAGGACCGCAAGTACACTCTAACCATGGAGGACTTGACCCCTGCCCTCAGCGAGTATGGCATCAATGTGAAGAAGCCGCACTACTTCACCTGAGCCACCCAGTCTAAATGTACTTGTCCATCCCCTTGTCCCCACACCAGCCTGTTTTCATAATAAACTTTATTGTGACAGGCAGGGCTGATCCCTCCCATGCTGGGAGACACCGTGTGGCAAGTGACAAAGCTTTAAGCCCATTCCCTTTTTGGGCCACAGTGGTAGGGATGGGGGCAGGGGATGGGCCCCATGGCTGGGGTAGTACCATGACTAGAGGCAGGGGAGGCAACCAGAGGCCTGCTGCTTTGGGGAGGTGCACTCCCCTAACCGTGTCCTGACACCTCTGGAGTTTAGACAAGGACTTTCCAGCCCTACTTGTCCTGCATCTTCTCCAGGATAGGCACAATCATGTCAAACTTGGGCCGCTTAGCAGGGTCTTCATTCATGCAGATCTTCATGAGTTTACATACATGGGGGGAAATGCCTGGTGGGATGGTAGGCCGAAGGCCTTCCAGTGCCACCTGCAAGCACAAGGAAAAACAACGTGGCTCTCAGAACTTGAGTCTCATGTGGGGAGCGGCCTCTAGCCCTCAGGACAGGATTCTGTATATTTGAACAAATGTAGGAAGAGCCCAGCCCCACTACAATTATTGTCACTACCACCACCATTCCCCCAACACAAGTATATCCAGTTATGCTCTCACCTTCATTCCAATTTCCATGTTGGAGAGGTCAGCAAAGGGTACCTCCCGTGTCACCAGTTCCCACAGAAGCACTGCAAAACTCCACATGTCTGCTGAGCGTCTGTTTGTGTCTTCAGGCTTCTTTTGCAGAGCTGGAGGGACAGGACTTAACTGTTCCAGCTGCCTAACCTGTCTCTGCTTCCCTTCCATTACTACTGAGCTGCCCCTTCTCTGCCTCCCAATATAATGCACTCACTCACCTTCAGGGGCCACCCAGGCAGGTGCATACATGCGTCCGGGGCACTGGAAGGAGAACTTGACGTCGGCCATACTGATTCGAGCAGTCATGTCCTCATCAATCTGAGGAGGAGAAGATAGTTGTGTGGAAGGAGGTAAGTCCTATTCTAGATAGGGAAAGGGCTTCTGTGGCCTGGGCCGGGAGTGAAGTTGTGACCTCACCATTACACTACGACTGTTGAGTGCATGTCGTGGGATGAGGGGCTCTAGTGTGTGTAGGAAGGCCATGCCCCTTGCCATGTCCAGCGCAAACTTCACAGCCTGGCTCTGGTCCACAACGAAATCTAAAAGAGGAGGCAAGAGTTAAGTAGTTTGGAGAGGCTTACACTTCTCTCCCCTCCCCCGCCACGACGAGATTTGGCATCCCCTACTCACTGGTGCCTTCGTGTAGCACATTGTACAGGGATCCATATGGCATCCAGTGTGTGATGAGGGTGGGGTGAGGAGCAGGTGGGGACTGACAGGCACCGAGCACTGGGAGCACATTCGGGTGGGAGAAAATCCTGGAAGAGGGAGAGAGTGTCCCTGGCTGAGACCCAGCATAAAAGATCTCCCTCTGGGTGCTGGGCAGGGTTCCTTGGAACCCAGGCTTCCAGTTTAGGCCTTGCCGCACCTGAGCCGGGGACACTCCTCGTTGAAGTCCCTACTCTTCCTTGTACTCCAGTCTCGAACCTTCAGCATCTTCACGACGATGTCATTCCCCTGCCAGCGGCCCTTCCATAGCTGAGGGACAGATATGGGTTAGAAGGCTTTAACTAAGGCCACTGCTTTCCTGCCCACTAACTGGAGGAAAAACTTAAAATGAGTGCAGAGCAGGTAATGTGTCGGGGGGTGGGAGGGCAAGGGCAGGGGTCACCTCTCCAGAGTGATTCTCATTGAGCTTCGCCAGGAAGTTGAGCTGTTTGAAGTCAATGCCGGAGTGTTTGTTCAGAGTCCCATTTCCTGAGAGTACGGGCAGGTCAGGTACTTCCCTCTAACCAGGCTCCCTCTCACCCAGCCCCAGGAGCCCAGGATTATTCTCTATCACCACCCCTCCCCTCACAACTGACTCACGGGGCCGAGTGCGGGTAGTCCCCTTCCAGAATGTGTCCTTGTATGGAATACGGTTCAGATTCTGGCCCATCTTCTCTGCCCGCTCTAAGGAAGAAAGACAAACAGTCTTGACCTCAGCTGTTGTGTGGTGGGAGGAGATAGGCTGAAACATGATAAGACATGAGCGGTGGGTGGGGACAGACCTCGGAGAAGCTCTCTCAAGGGTGCCTTGGCTTTGTCCACAGGCATCTCTCCATACTTGTTACAGATGCTGACAAGGGCCCCATTAGCCACGAGGTCCTGGAATTAAAAGGTGGCTGTGATGAGGGCAGTCACAACCAACCATCAATGTAGATGCAGTACAAACCCTGTGAATGTCGTGAGTACTGGGCAGTACTCATAGGATGGGTTGAGGGTTCTAGAATCTCCCACTCAAGCTTAGACTTTGCTTCCCACCCATCCCAGAACTCTGGGCCTGAGTACTCACCTCTGCCACCTGATCTTGGCCCCAAAAACAGGCATAGTGCAGGGGCACATTCCCATGCTCATTCACTGCATTGATGTCAGCTTTGTACTGCAGCAGCTGGTCCCCATGGCCAAACAGAAAGAGGCAGAAGGTACAGTCAGTCCCAAATGAGAGATGTGTGTTGAGGCATGCAAGGAGGGAGAAGAGTATACATACTTTCTATGGTATGTTATAGTGCCTATGGCTGACTTCCAGACAGGTACATCAAGTAGATGACAGAGGCAGGGGTTCATACATACCTTCTGTACAATATCACGGTGCCCATGACTGGCTGCCAGGTGCAGAGGGGTGTCATCCCCACGGTTCATCACATTGATTCGTGCCCCGCGCATGATCAGCATCTCGACCACAGCAGATCGGCCTTCTCGGCAGGCCCAGTGCAAGGGGGAGAAGCCATGATCGTCCCTTTGAGGAAGGGGCAATGGTCATTGATCTGGAGGTGGGATGGGGGCAAAGGCTTTGATACAAAAAAAACTGATAGTCACTCTGCATACTCTCCCTGAGAAACTTTACCTCTAGGACTTTGATTCTCATTCATGCCAGCAACTCCCAAAGCTGTCCAATTCAGACCTTCCCCTGAGCTTCAAACCCAACCAACCACTACCTGAAATCCCAACAAATCCACATGATTCATTGTCTCCATCACCACCTCCCACTAGCCTTTCTTCCCTGGCATGCCCTCATTACGTGGTAACATTCTTCATCTGGTTTCCTTTGCACCCCTTTTGCAACATCTGTTGGTCCTTTCTGTTTTCCACTGCATCTGGCACATCCCCCTACTACAGTACTTGTCACACTGGATTGTAAAAATCTGTTAGTGGCCTGTCTTGTCTATTAGACTAAGCTTCTTGAGAGAAAGCAGTGACGGCAGCTGTTCAGTGCACGTTAATGGGAAGGAGGAGTAGGTTTGAAAAGGAAAGCCGCAGCTCATGGGAGAGGAAGCAAGCTTACTGATTGGTTCTGATACTGAAATTAAGATCTAAAAAGGAAATGGAATTAAAATGATGGTTTGGAAGGGTTTATAATGAAAAGGAGAAATGCTTTTGATAAGTCATTCATGATGAAGTAGATACCACCACATAAGACAGGATTCCTCTACTCAAGCAATCCTGGGCACAGAAAACAAGAAAATGAGAATGGCTTCTTTAGAAAGAAAGCTACACCTGACTTTTTTCTTTTCTCAAGAACTTGTATTTTATAAAGTAAAAGAAGTGTACAAAAAACAAAAACAAAAAAAAAACCCAACTGTGTGGAAGCTAGGCCGGCCTGACAGCCTGGGGCCATAAAAGGAAATTCCCTCCAGTCCTGGGCTGCAGATCCAAGGGGCGGAGCAGGGGGGCAGTCCGTGGTCTGGGCCGGGCAGCCTCAGGATGCCTTAGTGCTGCGGTCACTTCCCGTGTGCGGGCTCTGGGCGGGGCCTGGAGCCGCCACCGCGGGCCACCCAGATGTCCCCACAGCCAATGTGGGTGGTGGGTGTGGCCTTTAACTTAGATTTCCCTCCACAGCTGCCCTCATCTGCTCCCAAAGATAGCCAAAACCTTTCCTGGGAGGTGGGTATTCCCCTTCCTCTTCCTAAAGCAATCACCACCCCCTGCTTATCAGTCAGTTTTGCATCCCAGCTCTTTAATTTGTGCCCCAGCTTATCAGCCTCTGGCAGTCTGTAGCCCCAGGGCAGGCCAGAGCCTGAGAGCAAAAGTATAGGCACAAGGGTTCTGCCCACTGTCAGGCTGCTGGTCACCTCAGAACCTGAACTTTAGTCCCGAAGAGGCCAGCAGGAAGTTCACCCTCACTTCATATCCAGCATATAGCCAGTTGGGCCCCCAAAGCCTATCTACTCAAACCAGCACCGGTTACGCTAATGCCACCCCTTCACCTTTTGGCAGCTGAGTCTTCCTAGATGCCAGGCTCACTGGACAACCTCACCTGACCCGTTATAACCCCACCAACAAAATACTAACTGCACTCGCTGTCTTTATCAGAGCACCCTTTGAAGAATTATATGAAAAACGGAAGGAGTGACTGCGAATTATGGAGAAATAGCATAGAAGCCTAATGGAAAACTGTAAAGCCTGGATGAAGATGACAGGTGATCCTTACCTCTCAAACCTAAAAAATAAAATCTCCCAACCTCAAAAACTAAAATTTTAAAATAAAATTAAAATCCACCATGCTGAATCAACATCACTACAGCTTTTCTTGTCCTCCTGTCTCAGCCAGCCTTAAAGAACTTGTCTACATTCACTTTCTCTACCTCCCATTCAACCTGTCACAGGGCTGCTGCCTTGAAGGCGAGCATTATGTCTGATTCTGGACCTCTAGCACCCAGCACAGAAGTTCAGTATAGTTCTTTAAATGAAGGAACCTAGTCTAGTTTCTTCACTTGTTTTCCTCTGAAGCAGCCCTCACAGAGATCATCAAACATATAATTAATTGTAAATTCAGTGGTTACTTTAAAGTGCTCAAGTTCTTTGACCTCTCAGCAGTCTATAGTACCGTTGACCACTCCCCTTTTGTTGAAACATTCACTTCTCCAAGCCTTACTAGCATATTTTCCTGTTTCTCCTTCAACCTCCAGTTGCTCCTTTTTGGTCTTGTAGGTTTCTCATCCCCTCTGTTTCACACCCTCCTCTTCAGGTGCCACCTACATGCTAATATCTCCCAAATCTGTCTCCAAGTCATATCTCTCTCTTGAAATCCAACAGCCTACTCAACATTTCCACTTCACTGTACTGTCACTTTAACATGTCCAGATTGGAACTCATCACCCTTCAGTCTTGTCCATGTCAGTAAAAGGAACCACCATCTACCCAAGTGCCCAAGCCAGAACGCTGGTCATCATCTTTGACCTTCCTCACTTCCCACACCAAGTCTCACCAATTCTTTATCCTAAAGATTTCAGGAATTTGATCATTTTTTTCTTTTTTACCTGCCCCAATTCCAGTCCAAGCTATCACCACTTCTGGTGCCACTCTTCACATCACCACCTGCTCTTCACAAAGCATCCAAGATGACACTTAACAAATGGACAGTCTCATCATATCATTACATGGCTTTAAACTCTTGTTCTTGGAATAAATGCATTATTATAGTCTAAATATTCTTGCATGATCTGGCTGACCCTTGCAGACCTTTCCAATCTTATCTCCTGTCGTTCTCCGCTTGTACCCAGTGCTTCAGCTCACAGAAGCCCACAGAGGTCTTCTATCCTCTAGCCATATGGAACTCCGGACAATTTCTGGGCACCCTCTTCTGGGTGTCTTGCCCCCTAGCTTTTGCCCATGCAGTTTACTGAGGCTAGAAAAGTTCTCTGCAGCCTCTGCCTGTGAAATTCTTATTCAGTCCAGATTCAGCTCAAACAACAGCTTCCTGTGTGGAGACCCTCTGCCCCGCTGACTGGCTGTGCTTAGCCCTCATCACACTAGATAGGAAAGTCAGCAGCCCGCACCAGACGTGAGCACCCCACATCAAGGAGAGAAGCATGTCTTTACCCTTCCTCTCCCCCACCAGCCACTTCAGCTCACCCCTGGTTGAGGTCGTTCTCCGTGTTGTCCAGCCACAGGCGGACGGCAACCGCATTGCCCTCCCGGCACTGAGTGAAAATGTCGTCCATAGCAGCGTCCCGGCGCTGAGTCCCCTCGATTGGGAAAGCGTGGGGACTGTAGAAGGATCCAGGGAAGGGGGGGTGAGCCCCAAGCCTTGTCCCTTAAAGGAGAGAAGTGTTTGTGTTGGGGTGGGGGTCTGGGCACTGCGTACCCGGCTACTGGAGGTCTGTGAAGGGGTTAGGGGGGCAGCGGGATGATCCCGTACTGTGTCCCCTGGGAGCGAGGGACAGGCGGGTCGGGCGAAGTAGGGGGTGATTAAGAGGCAGTACCTCCCGAAGGGATGTCAGAGAGCAAGCACAGAGACCCTACCCGCGGACAGAGCTGGGGGGAGGGGGGAGTTTAGGCGCCCTATACCCTAGGGGAGGGGATCGGAGGTCCTTCCCGGGGATGGCCTTCGTTCCCCACTCAGAATGGAGTAGGCGGAGTGAGGGGTGACCGCCTCGTAGAGCTTGAGACTTGGGGAGGGGGCACGGGTGCTCCCACACTCACCGGGACTCGGGCTGGAGGAGCCTTCTCCGGGGAACTCCCGTCCGGCCGCGCCCGCCGCCCGGCCCCGCCCCTGGCCCTCTCTGGCTAGCGCGGGCCTCCTTCCCCCAGCCCTCCAGCCCGCCTTCCTTGACCTTCTAGCCCACCAGTGTCTAAACTCGATGGTTTTCGGCGCTGAGCCGGCTGCTCTAGCCGCCTTAGCTTTCACTCTTTGGTTTCCGGACCTGTGTTGGAGGCTCTGAGCGCTTTGACTCCTGGAGACTAGCTGGGCACGTGGAGAGGCTGGTGGACCGCGCGACCTCGCTCTCCCCAACCCCATGTTCGAGGAGCCGGAGTGGGCCGAGGAGGCCCCAGTAGTTGCGGACCTCGGGTCTGTAGCCTTACGGCCTCGGACCACGGCCGACTCGCAAATCAAGGTGAGTGGACCCGCAGGGGCACTCGGAACGGACCCCGCTGGCTCCCAGAGCTGGGGCGCGCCGCATGTGTATTAGGGGGAGGGGGACGCCTGCGACCGCCCGAAAATCCGGGAACTTCCAAAAGAAAGTGATGTTGGAACTGAGAGAGACTTGGTGAGTAGAAGTTAGTGAAGCAAAGAGGGTTTCTTGGAAGGAAAAGCACGTGCAGAGACCCTGGTGTGAGAGAGCATGTTCTGCTAGGGTCACACACCTACACAGAAATAATCTGTGTAGTTGGAACGGAGAGAGTGAGAGGGGGTGCCGTATAAATTGGAGAGCTAGATTAGAGGCTTTGCATACGGTAAAGAGAGAGAGAAGCCAGTGGAGTGTTTTAGCAGAGGAATGATTTCTTCAGATTTGCATTTTGAAAAGGTCATTGGGTGCTGTGTGGACACTGGAGAGAGCAAGAGTAAGCGACGTTGAAGGGTTGTCAGCACTACCTTTCAAAGGGAGGTGGTGCTGAGGGGAGCTCCAAGATAAGTGCCTGGTTTAGGACCACCCAGTAGGACTTCAACCTAGAATGGCCTCCCAGACAGCAGGCCTTTCTCCTTTAAGCTTTTGCCGATGTGAGGGCTGCTGCACTTGCTCAGGCTCTTTCTACCCTTCGGTCAGCCTCCAAGATGGAATCTGTCTGCTTTATTCCCTCCTCTTCAGCCCCTCAACCCATTGCTGTAGTCCGTGCCACTGGCCTCTGTCTACAGCTTGTCCTTTTCAGTTTGTTCTCTACACTACAACTATTAAAGGAGGCACCTTTAATACACACACGTGTGATCCCGTTACTCTTGTTTTCAGAAACCTTCCTAACTTTTATAAAAAGATATTAGTTAGAGGTAGAAGCCTGAGATTGAGGGTTGGAACTCCTGGTCCCTGGCCTTGATCTTGTAGCTTGGAAGGAAAAGCACGTGCAGAGAACATTTCTCTGGGGAACCCCATTACCTCATCTGCACAATGAAGAAAGTGGGGTGGCTGATTTCTCTGCCCTCCTTGGGATGGCGACTTGAAAGTTCTTCAGGGTCTGGCAGTCTTCATGACAAGTTAAGTTGACTGGGAATAATCCATATGCCTCTAACCAGTGTCTGAATGAGGTCCCCATCTCTCCTTTCTTATTCTCCAGGCCCCATCCATTCTCCTCGCCCCTGCTCTCATCCCTTGTTTTCCCCCAGGGCTCCAAGCACCGCCAGCTCTTGGCCACATTACGGGCCCTGGAGGCAGCATCTCTTCCCCAGCAGCCCCCCAGTCTGCCTGGCAGTGACGAGGAGGACGAGGAGGAGGTGGTGCAAAGAAAGAAGAAACGCCCAAAAAAGGTCTTGTTTGCCAGCACTTCTCCTGAAGTAAAGAAGAAAAGGAAGAAGAAACGTCAAAAACAGGGCCCACCTAGCAGTGGCTCCAAGGAAGGGGAAGTGGAAAGGAAGAAGTGCCACAAAGGGGCTCTTCTTGGCAATGACTTTGCTGCAGAAGAGAAAAGAAAGAGGAAATGCCAGAAACAGGACCCTTCAAATCCTGCCCAGCCCCTGGACAATGTTGACCAAACTGGTATTAGTGCATGTGGGACAGGGAGGGGGGATCAGCTGATCCTACATATGACAGAGGTTATCTGCCACCACTAGATTTGGGGTTAGGGAATAAGAAGTACTTTCATCTAGGCCACAATCTCTGTCTCAGGTTTCGTCTCTTGCTAAGCCTCTGAATTCAGGGGATATCGCCCCAAATATGCCTTCCCATCTCACTCCCTGCAGGTTCCAAAGCTTGGAATTCTAGTGCTGCAAATGACTCCACCAAGCCAAGCCCTGAGACCCCTTGCTCTAATCCTCCGCACACCTTGAGTCGCAAGCAGTGGCGGAACCGGCAGAAGAACAAGCGTAGACAGAAGAACAAGTTTCGGCTTCCTCGGGCGCCAGAGCAGGCCCCAGCCACAGCCGCCACAGAGGAGACAGAGGTGCCTCCTGCCCCCAGTCCAGACAGCCATGGAGCCCGGGCGGAGGCTCTGCGAGCCCGCATGGCCCAGCGGCTGGATGGTGCCCGGTTCCGCTACCTCAATGAACAGCTGTACTCAGGGCCCAGCAGTGCTGCGCAGCGCCTCTTCCAGGAAGACCCTGAGGCCTTTCTCCTCTACCACCGTGGCTTCCAGAGCCAAGTCAAGAAGTGGCCACTGCAGCCAGTGGACCGCATTGCCAGGGATCTTCACCAGCGGTGAGTGGGAGTTGGGCATTGTGAGAAGCGAGGTGTGTCAGTCACGGGCTCAGGCCAGACCAGCGAGCTGTTCCTCCCTTCCACTTCCAGGCCTGCGTCCCTGGTGGTGGCTGACTTTGGCTGTGGGGACTGCCGCCTGGCTTCAAGTATCCGGAACCCTGTGCACTGCTTCGACTTGGCCTCTCTGGACCCCCGGGTCACTGTGTGTGACATGGCCCAGGTAAACCCCACTCCTTCCACGTATCTGGCCTGTGCCCTAGGCCCAAACTTCATGGGCTAATCTCTAACATGCCCTCTCTGCCCGGCACCCCTAGCACTCGGTGCTGGCTTTCTCCTCCCCATAATGTGTGCTTCATACGATACTCTTCATAGGTGCCTCTGGAGGATGAATCTGTAGACGTGGCTGTGTTCTGCCTTTCACTGATGGGAACCAACATCAGAGACTTCCTAGAGGAGGCAAATCGAGTGCTGAAGCCAGGGTAGGAGTCCCCAGGAAACAGATGCATGTATATGTGCACGTGCGTGTGTCTGTGCATTTACCCAGAACTTTCCATCCTTTTCAGGGGTCTCTTGAAAGTGGCTGAGGTCAGCAGCCGCTTTGAAGATGTTCGGACCTTTCTGGGGGCTGTCACCAAACTGGGCTTCAAGGTCATCTCCAAGGTGAGGGCCCCAAGAAGTCTGTCCGTATCTTTGTCACATGTGTGGCCCTTCAGGGTAGTAGTGGTGTTCAGGATGGAGGTCATAATCAGACACAGACGTTTGCTCCTTGAAGGCATGACTTGGGGGAGAGCCCTGGGAAGCTTTCTGAGCAGGGACGGGATGTGGATGGAGGTGGTTTGAGGAGCTGGGGTGAGGATTTAGAGCTCACTGGGTCTTTTCTGTCCCTAGGACCTGACCAACAGCCACTTCTTCTTGTTTGACTTTCAAAAGACTGGGCCTCCTCGGGTCGGGCCCAAGGCTCAGCTCTCAGGCCTGAAGCTCCAGCCTTGTCTCTACAAGCGCAGGTGACCTCTGGACCCCCCTTGAAAGGGGAGGCAAGTCTTAAACTCCAGGCTCAGTACTCTGAAGTACTCAGGCTGTGACCCGGGGCCTGGTACCACCCTTACTCCATCCCAAGAACAAAATGTAATGAAACCCCTGGCTCAGCCCTGCTCTAATGAAGGCTTCTTGGTTCCAGGAAGCATAAAGTCATTTGGGCTAGCTAAAGAATAAGGAGTTACTGTGAGAACGCAGGATTATCTGGGAATTGTGGATGCCCTTAGTGTCATGGAAACGACATGGTTTGGAATTCAATGCATCTCTGGGTGTGGCTCCTCTTTCCATCTCTCAGGAGCCACGTGGGCTTTCTGTCCTAGCATCTCCACTCTCCTCTATTGTCCTTTTCCTGTTTGCACATCAGCTCCTTCTGCTTACCCATAGCTTCTACAGCTTTGGTTTGCCCAGGCCTTGAAGGCCTGGGGCAGGCATTGCTTCTTGGCTCTGGGGCAGCTGGTAGCCCACCAGCATCCTGGCTGAGCACGTCAGTCTGGGCTTCTAGGTCAGGATGGTTTGATTGTCCCTGTACTGAGTGCTTCTTTCCCCTGATCCTTATCTCCATCTTTGGAGCTGTATGGCCCAAACTACTCCTAGTATCTGTTGTCCCATAGGGCCCTGGTGTGTGTCTGGCTGAGGGCACAAATTTGGAATCAGGTAGCCTGCCACTGATTGCTGAGTCTTTTAATCTTTGAATGTCATATTACTCATTTGGAAAATGGTAGGATTCTTGTCTCATGGGATTGTTGTGTGGTGTGGGTTAATGAGGAAATCTGTAGCTAGGGCTGGGTGCACAGGAGGTGCACAATAAACTGTAGCTGTGGCTGATGTGTGTTGTAAGCATTACTGTTTTCTAAAGACCTTCTCCAGGCAGGGTTAGGGGTTGAAGAGTAAAGAATGGACTTGTTGACTGAGGAAGACTCTGGGAGAGCTCAAGATAGGCCTTTCAACAGGCTTATTTTATAGGATTTTTAGAGATTCTTGACAGATTGTGAGCTGTTCTTGGGGGGGGGGGTGCAGGAGCTGGGCCTCTTCATAAATCACACCTGATTGATGCTATTTGGGGTGGAGATTGGGCTGTTCATTGGCAGAAGGGTCTGTCTGTTGTTTCTGCCTTGTAGTGGGCCCAAATCAGCATGTCTTAGGAAAGCTATGGGCAGGGAAGGCTAGTGCCGGGAGAAGATGAACTGGGATGATAGGTCCTTGGCCCCTTCCAGAAGGCATCTGCCATGAGCCCAGGTATAAAGATATAGCCTGTTCTCCCTATTTCAAAGAACAAGAACTGAGAGTGACCACTGGGACACAGGTTCCAGGGCTCTGAGCCAGTTGGGTGCCTCCAGTAAGGTGGGTGTTTTGAGGCAGGCTGTGTAGGCCAGAGGGCATGTTTGGAGACTGGGCTATGAACCATCCAGCAGCTACTGCTCAGTACCTTTGCATGTGCTTCTCTCTGCTGAATACTCATCTGACCAGCAGAGTCTTACTCATCCTTCCAAACAGCCTAGTTGTTTCCTACTCCGTTACTCCCAAAGCAGAACTAACTTCTTCATCCGCACTCTCAAAGCGCTACGTGAAGAGTGCAGTTTCAGCATCTAAATACTGTGTGGCGATTGCTTTGTGCATTAGGCTGCAGTCTTCTCAACTCATATTTATCTTTGTATTCCTGAGCTGGTCACTTGAGATCCATCTAAGGAGGTGATAAGGATGACAGGGTCCAGTTGAGTGGGACCGATGAGAAGCAGGGGTGTTGCAGGAGCCCAGGTTCGGGCACATGATGAGGGCACTGTGAACTAGTGACGGTGGAATAGGCGGAGGCGGTTGGGAGAACTTCAGTGAGTAGAACTGGTGGGACATTGCGGCTTGGTGAGAGAAAGGAATCTGAAGCAAGTCTTGGGTTTCTGGCTTGAGCAACTGGTTGGGCTGGTGACGCCATTCAAAAGGTTGGGTTTTTGGTACCTTGATGTTCACTTGGAAGTGGGACAGAAACTCAGCAGCCAGAGGAGGTAACTCAAGTCATAGGAATAGGTAAGATATCCAAAGTAAGATAACGAGAAGAGAAAGTGGCTTGGAATAGAACTCACAGGAGCATTTAATGGATGAGTAAAGGAAAATGAACCAATAAAGGGGACAAGAAGAGAAGGTGGGGCCAGAGATGGAGGAGTAAAACCAGGAGAATGAATTTCTTAATGTGGAAGGAGTGGGGAGGTTTTAGGCCGACAGATGCTGTTGAAAGGTCTATTAAGATGAGAGAGAGGTCAGGTCGCAGCAGGGAGAGGATTGCTGCATAATGTTGAGGGCCTGGGGTTTGAATTTATAGTGGTATTATTCATGAATTTATAGTGAGTCCAATGCTGTGGTTCTCTCTACGTACTCAGGAATCTAGGTGTAGCTGTGGAAAAAATGAGTACTGAGGGATCATCCAGGATTGGAAACTTGCCATGCAATTGAAATAAATGAGCAAAGGAATTTCAGACCGTTCGTAAGTAAGCGATTGCTATGCTGGACCATGGAATTTGGTAGAACAGGTGAGTGGAGTAAAGACAGGAGTAGGTTGTTGCATTGGGGGTAACTGAACAAGTAACCTAGAAGGATGGGAGACTGTGGTCAGAAACTGGAATGCCTGAATAATTCATATTGGAAGCAGAGCAGCTCCAGGCAATGGCTAAGTTTAGAGTGTAGTTATAGGGGTGAGTGCCTGAGAGGTGTGCAAGGGAGGTTGCCCGGAGATTGGTTAATGCATGGAGGCCTCAGGTATTGAGAGAGGTTCTGCGTGGACTTTGAAAGTCTCCAGGATGATGGTAGACATAAGCGTGGAACAGGTGCCAACCTCTTGAAGATGGGGGCAGATCCAGGAGATCTGCAAAGAGTAGGAGAGGCGGGATAGCGTGAATTTCAAAGGGACAGAGGGTTCACACAGCCTACTAGAGAGACTTCCATCTTGGGGGTGATGTGAGGCTGGTGAGTGGAGCTGGCTACCAGGCAGCCAAGACAAAATACCCTGACAGTCCTCTCCAGCTTGGCGGGATTCACTGGGGATTGTTGGGGAGACAACTGTTGTGGCAGCTCCATGGGACAGGAATCTCCTGGGATAACAGGGAGGGAGGCAAGCCATAAAGTCTAAGGGATGTTTTGGAGTAGCAGGGCATCTGTCTCACTGTAGTGCACACGTCACCTTTTTATAGCTCCATATCTCTGTTTCCCAAGTGTTATTTATATTCCTAGATCTTGATTAATTTTCCCTGCTTTATTATCATGCTCAGCAGGACAGCTGGGGTCTGCCTTCTTCCCTCTTTTGCTTTCCTCCCTTACTTAAAATTTGGATTCTTTCTTTGCCTGTTCTGGCTCCAGCCACCTACATAAACATCTTTCTGGGTCTCACTCAGGACCCCGGCTCCCCCTAACTCAGCCAAGCCTCCATCTGCGTTTCTATCAATTCTGAAAGCAGGACTTTCCTGAGTCTGGGTGCCCCCCTGCTCCATCGTCAGCTTCAGGACAAGCTGTTCTTCAAGTCCATGCCTGGGCTTCAGTGTCTAATGTTGAGAGCCGAGACTGAAGAGAGAACAATATATATTTCTTTAAGAAATAACAGCATGCCAGCTGTTTAAGGAACAGTGAGATCAGTTTAAGGAACAATTGGAGAACAGAATGAAGGAGTGCAGTCATAGTAAGAAGTAAACAAGAGTGGGAAAGAGTGTAATTGGAGATTCCACTGGGAGCATTTGGGAAGCCTGAGGTATTTATTCCTAAAGCCAAGAAATGGTGAACCTGGAATCTGACTCCTGCCCTGGAAATGCGGAGGGCAAACAGAGATTCATTAACTGTTTCAGGGGTGGAGCCAGGGGCGTGCTGCTGCTTTTGCATTGGCCTGTGTTCCCAGAATTTGCCGTGGTAAGCCATGCATGAGTGTATCCTTTGCACCTTGCAGGAGAGGGAAGTGTCAGCTGGTCTTGAGTCCTGTCCAGTAGGACCATTTGAAGAGGCAAGGAGACCTTAGCACAAAGAAGCTAGGAGTGTGCCATGTGGGCTGAGGAGGGAGTCTCAGGAAACCACCCAGAATAAAGCTGCATCCACCAAGGTAAAGGGGACTGCAGAAAAGGGACAGCATGATGCTCCCTTTAAATATCTAGCAGGCCCGTGGGGCACAGAAACACCCAGTCAAGCAAGCACAGTTTTATCCCCTTCCTCTCTGCAGCTGGGCCCAGAGCAGTCAGCAGCTCTTAGGTGGAGAGGAGGTGAGAAGAGCAGAGAGCATCCAGACCATTCCTCCCTTCCCCAGTGCAGGCTCCTTGACTTAAGTGGGACAGAGCTGGGAGGCGAAAATAGGTAAAGCTACAATAGGTGCAGATTATTTATTGTAATGTAGGATTAGACATTGCAATCATCTGAGACTGGTTTTGTATCTTAAACTGATTCTAAGACATCTGTGAACTAAGAATGAGCTGAAAAGTCACAGGCTTGCTGCAGCTTTTCTCTAAATGAAAAAGGGTTGGAGGCGTGGTGAGAGACGAGAATAAAGTTGGGTTTGGCTAGCAGTCTGTGCTTATGCTTCCTCAGCATCCCTTTTAGAGGCTTATTGCCCCTGCAGTCATCGGGGTGCTCCAGCTTTTGTTCCTGTAACACTGTTCTAAGGGAGCACAGTTCCCAAAGAAGCAACGTGGTCTTGGCAGAGACACAGCTCGGCTCCAGTCACTCAACCACTTACGTAATTTCACGAAGCACTTTACAGATTCTCACAGAGACCTCTAATTACATTGTCCTCCATCCCTGGTGACCTCCCAGGCTGTCCACCTGGTTCTAGGACATTCGACTACTGCAGTAACCACCTTACGGGTCCAGTTGCTTCCACTCCTGTCCCCAGAGCAATTCATTTTCCACTCAGCCAAGTGAGCTTTTTAAAATGTAAGTCAGATATGTCACTTCTCTGCTGAAAATCCTTCAGTGGATTCACAGTGCTCTAAGAACAAAAGGCAAACTCCTTCCCAGGCCCTGTGTGATCTTGCCCAGGCCTCCCTCTCCAGCTGCACCTTAACCCACTGCTTCCACACGAAACTGCAGCCACACAGGCTTTCTTTCCATTCCTCAAGTGTTCCAAGCCATTTCTACTTCTGGGTCGTTACATTTGCCACTCCATCTTCTCAGGATACTTTTCCCTGGTGAGTTCATTTTTATCTTCCAGATCTTCACACCAGCATCACCTTTTCTTCTGTGGAAAAACCGGGCTAGATGCTCACCAAAATGTCCTTTTCCTGGACACACAGTTAAATTACATTTCCCAGCTTCTTGCATCAAGGTGGGGCTGTGTGCATCGTCCTCCCCAGTGGAAAGGGAGCAGAAGTGACGTTTCACTACCAGACCAAGACAGTTCAAGAGTGGACGAGCCTTCTCCGTGTTCTCCACCCCCTCCTCTGCCTTCCAGGGTGACCTTGAAGCACGTGTTTTGAAGATGGAGTCAGAGCATAGAAGGAGTCTGGATATTTAAGTCCCTGCTTAGAGGAGAACTGCTTGATCGAGAATATCCACACTTCTTTGAACAAGGAATAACCTCTGTTGCATTAGTGTTTAGCATGATATGCCCTGGCTAATATAGCTTCTCTGGCCACCCTGTCCACCTTGTCTTGATCACAGAACCCTTTCTGTTTCCTTCACGGTGCTTCAGACATTTAATTAGCTTACCAGATGCCGGTCAACACTTCCCCAGTCCTATGAATTGGGCTCCTAACTGGGGAAAAAAATGCTCACATGAGGAAGTTGAGATACTGATTTTATCAGTTTATCAGTTACATTTTGATTGTGACAAAAGCCACAACAAAAAAAGGAAATCCCCCTAAAGAATATCTTAAACAAATTAGATTTTTCTTCTTGTAAAACTAGAAACCTGATGGTTGGTGGTTGTTGGCATTGGTTCAGGAATTCAAGGATGTTAGCAGTTAGGTCTGTGTGACTCTCTTGATCCTCATGGTCACAAGATGATGTGTTTTGATTAAGCAGAGACACCCTACTTACTATTACCCTTCTCAGGAGTCGCACAGGTAGCCACAGCCCCTATCTTTTTGGCCTTACTTCAAGGGTCCTTCTACATTGTTAGTACTCTGGTGTAAATACGTTCCATTTATTCCCTATAACATGGCTGAGACCAATCTGAAATATTACTATTTTAAATATATTTGTCTCCCCCGCCCCTTCCCACATCTCAGTGGCCTGTCAGCAACTCATCCAATTCAAAGCTGTTCTCCCTCCAGCTCAGTGGGGTGGGGAAACCTTCATGGTCTGTTTATTTCACTCATTCTCTACCTCCTCTGTCACTTCTAGGACTGGGATGGGGGAAGGCATGTTAGAGGCACAAAGGCTAAACTTTGATTTAGTTTAGCTTCATCAGTGTGTTCTACTAAGACAGGCATTTAAATGTTGGCTCAGTGTGTGGGGTTCTCTGGAGTCCCGCCATGGCACTTGCGCACTAACTGGTTTTGGTTCCCTGCTTACAATACTCAGCCCACACTCCCCCTCGGCTCTTCAGCTCCCGACACTGACAGCGTATGCACAGCGTCCTAGTGCTGAAGTCCCTCACCCTGGCGGGCAGCCCTCCTGGGAGAGGTTCCAACAAATACCTTAGGAGTGGTTACCTTTTTGGGAGCTCCCGGGAAACTCATGCATGTTTGTCCTACCAAACAGCAGCAGTGCAGCCCCGCCAGCCCCTGACTCCCCTTGCCCTGTCCCAGCTAGCCTGACTCTGACCTCTCCATCTCTCTCTCTCTGGCTCCAAACCCTCACAAGTGACTCAGGTTACTTTCTCCCAAGAAGCCTCTGCCCCAGGCTCCACCCCAGTGGCCATATGGAGCCGGGTCTATAAGTTTCTGAGTGTAGCAAGCGTCTTGCTAGAGAATGTAATGCTGAATGAATATAAGGTCTCTCCCTCTCCTGGGAACATGAAATGACTATAAGTGGTTGTGTTGGAGCCTTCCTCGCTTGATTTAGGATGGAGGGGACAGCGCTGCTTCTTTACCTTTCAGGGAGAAGTTCTCTCTATTCCTAAAAATTCCCGTCAATGAAGCTTGCATTTCTAACTTCACGTACAATAGGAAGGTTGGTGGGCCTGGATCAGCTTTATTACCTTAGAGTAAATTCTGTGTAGGTGTATCTAGCACCCTTATTTAACATCTTCTTACTTGTGCAAGTATTCTTGTAAAATGTGAATTGTTCTCATGCATGTGCTTTATTATTTATAGAGTATTGTCAACAAATCTTGTCTTCTTTTTTTCCATCACTCAACTGTGTTTTTAATATCCATCTATGTTATCAATCAGGGCCCACTCAGGGAAATAGAAACAGTACTAAGTGTTTCAAATAGAGGGCATTTAATGCAGAGAATTGATTACAAGTGATAGAGGCTGAGACAAAAGAAGATGCTTGATGTAATTAAAAATTAAGAACTGGAGAAATCAGATAATGTCCTAAGGCCTGGGAAAACAAAAGGGAAGAAGGGAAATAATTACCAGAAACTAGGAGCTCAGAAAAGGGACCACTTTTAACTGGTCAGTACTCAGATCTCTATGGGGAGGCTCCCTCCACATACCTGGTGCTTGGACTTCTGAGGAAGGAAATGGCCTTGAGGGTGAGGGAGCAAGGTCTGACTGTTCTCTGACTGCCAAGGGGGGAGCTGATCTGCTGCTGGTGTCTCAGAAGTGTAGCAAAGCTGCTGCTGAGTGCAAAAGAAGCTAGTAGCCAGAGACAACTGTCTGCAGCTGAAATACTGTGACAGCAACCAGAAAACAGGAATGAAGACTCTCCCCCCATGTTTCATTTTCAGTTTCCCTCTATGGCATCCTTTGGCAGAACCTAATGGAACCACCTGCCAGTGGATTCTGGGAAATACACTCTGCAGAGTCACAGCTGCAACAACACAACTCCAGAGTGTGTGTACGTGGGGGCTGAGACGGAGGTGTGCTGCAGAGGGAGATATGGAGAGTGTAGGAGCCAAAAGAAAATAGGTAAATAGCCAGTATATTCCACGTAGCTGCTCATACATCTAGATTGTTGCTTCTGTCAGCTGTGAAGTACTTCATAATATGCATCCACCATAGTAAACTTATATATTGGCCTGGTTGCCTCAAATTCTTTGCCATCTGGAGAAATTAAAATCCTTGCAGCTAGGGTTCTGAGTACAAAATAAGTGCCCCCGACTAGATGCACTCATTTGAGATTTGGGAGGTAAGGGTCATCTTCCTGCCGCTTGGCTGTTATTGCTGGAGGCAGGTGTAAGCGCTGGGCTTTCTGCAGCAGCGTCCCGCCGAAGCCAGGGACAGAATAGGGTGCCTGCTGTAAGGGCGAAAGTTCAGCATATTCTGGAAGTGCAGTAGGTAAAATAAATCTGCTCTGTACAAATTTGGCTTTAATAAGATGGTTAAGAAGAAAAATTATTGGAAGGGTGTCAATAAGTTACTCAGAGAACTAATGGAAAGTCCAGGGAGTGAGGCTTAGAGAACAGACAGGAGCCAAGGGAGGATGAACAGGTGCAAAATCTAAGGTCAACTTTAGTCAGTCTGGTTAGGATGGCACTGCTGTCACCATTGCTACTTGACTTTACTCTCACTGTTTTGGGTACATAGATTGATGCTGAGAATTGAGATAATCCTCCTCTAGGTTCATGGCGCTATATTAGGACCGGCTCAGAAAGGCCCCTCTCCTGTTCTTTATTTTGTTTGTTTACTTTATTCCTGATTCATATTTCTGCTCCTCTTGTACCCCACAATGTGTTTGTTGTGTGCCCCTGGACACCTGTGTATCTTTGGCAAAATAGATGGTGGTTTTGGTATATGCATGCTGTGGCAGAGACTTGCCAGCTGTTCCTCGCACCCATTTTCTTCTTCCTGGGAAATCAGCTGTATTCTTTCCCAGCTTCCCTTATTCTTAAATCGGGCCATGTGATTGAATCTAGCCAGTTGGATGGTAGTGGAACTAAGGTGTGCTACTTCTGTGACTTGGGTCCTTAAATTTTCCTATGCACAGTCCCCCATGTTATTTCCACTTTGGCCTTTGGGCATATGACCTTGAAAGCTACACGTTGAAGATGACGGAGCCAAAAGGTGGAAGGAGCCTGAACATCACTTAGAGGAGAGCCACCCACCAATTAAGAACATCTGTTTTGGATTTCACGTGAGTGAAAAAGAAATCTCTATCTTTTTGAGCCATTATACCCTTGGTTTGTTGTTACAGCGGCTAGTAATCTTTTTTTAAATCCCTTTTAATTGAACACATCAGAAAAGTAAACAAAACACACACCCATACAGAAAAGTAAACAAAAATGTTAAGCCTAATGGTTTATCACAAGGCCGGTACCTGTGTACGCGCCACCTAGACTAAGAAACAGAAGGCTGTCAACACCCAGAAGCCTCTTTTATGTCACCTCCCAACTTTCTTCTCTTGACTTTGCGAAGTTACCACCATCCTAACTTTCATGACATTGATTTCCTTGCTTCTCTTTATAGTCTTACCAGTTGAGCATCCATACCTAAATTGTATATATTTCCATGTGTCTGGCTTCTTCCTATCCCATGGATGGGATTCATCCATGTGTTGAGCGCAGCTGAATTTCATTCATTTTTATTTCTGTAGAAATATATCCCATTCTGTGAAGAAACCACAGTTTATTGATTGATTCAACTGTTGATGTACCTTTGAGTTATATATCAATCACAATGGGCTGGATCATGCTACAGGAAACAAAAACCCAAAATATTAATGGCTTAACCCCACAAAAGATAATTTTTTACTATTGCTGTAGGTTGGCAGGGACTCTGTTCGTAGTCACTAAGGTACTCAAGCTAATGAAACTCCATTGCAATACATGCTTCCGTAATCACTAGGCGAGAAAAGGGAACAAGACAGATCACACCCTGGCACCAAAAGCTTCACTCTGGAAGCGACACATGTCCTCTTTGCCCCGTTTAATTAGCCAAAACAAGTCTCATTGCCATATATACCTCCCGTACGAGCCTACCGTGTACCCGGAAGGAAGAGAAACAGAATGTGAACTGCCTAATGATTAGTTTGTGGTTTCTACAAACAATGCTGCTGTGAACAATCTTGCAAGTGCCTCTTGTGCATGTGCACATGCTTCCTTTGGGAATATAACTAGGAGAAAACTGGTCATAAAGTATGTATATCCTCAACTTTAATAGTTAATGCCAGACTGTTTACAAATTTTTCAATTTATACTCCCTTCACCAGGGAAATGAGTGTTCACTTAATCCACGTGAGAATTCACTTTATTCCATATCTTTGCTATCTTGTGGCATTGTCCCCCAGTTCCAGTATATGTGTTATGTTATGTCCTTTGGTTTAACTTTTCATTTCCCTAATTACTAATGGGATTGACCTTTTCATATACTGACTGCTTGAAAATTCTTTTCATACACTGACTACTTGAAAATCCTCTTCGATCAAGTGCCTGTTGAAGTCTCTTGCCCACTTTTTCTAATGGATTGTCTTTTCTTTGTTGATTTTGTATTTTATACACACACACACACACACACACACACACACACACACACACCCCATAATCCCTTCTGGTTATATGTACTGCATGTATCTTCTCCCATTCTGTGGTTTCCTTTTTCACTCTCTTAATGGGTGTTTATTGATGAACAGAAGTTTAATGTAGCCTGGTTTATCGATTGTTCATGGTTAATGCTGTGTGTGCCTATTTAAAGAATCATTCCTACCCCAAAATGATGAAGATATCTTACTAACTTATCTTCTGGATGTGTTAGTATTTTGCTTTTCATAGTTCTACAACCCATGTGCAACTGATTTTTCTGTGTGGTTAGAATAGGAGCCAAGTTGAATTTTATTTCCATCTAGATATCCAATTAATACAAAACTGTTCACTGAAAAAAAAATTTTCCTGTTACTCTCTACCTTTCCATATTTTTCTGTTAAGTGCGAGTTTGTTTCTGGGCACCCTAATCCATTCCTTGGTCTGTACGTCTGTCTTCACAGCAGTACCTCACTGTTTTAACTACAGTAGCTTTCTAATAAGTCTTAGTATGTGGTACAGCAAGTCCCACACGTTTTTCATCTCCAGAAGGACTATTGTTGGACCTTTGCATTTCCATGATTGTCAAGTTCCCTGAACACCCTGATGGGATTTTCTTACGCAGGCTCAGTTTGGTGCGAACTGATCCATTTGTAATACTGAGGCTTCCAAATCTGTGGTCTGTGTGCGCCATTTCATTAATTGCTGTCAATAATGTTTTATAGATTTATGTGCAAAGTTCTTCTTGCACATCTTTTGTTATATTTATTCCTAGGCATTTACTGTTGCTTTTTTAAACATCTTGCAAATGGGATCTTTAGAAATTTCATTTTCTCCTTGCTTTTATATAGAAATATAACCAATTTTTGTGTGTTGACCATGGAGCAGCACCCTTGCTAAATAACCTCACTTACTAACTAATAATTTATCTGTATTCTTTTATGTTCTACATATATTATACTCATATCGTCTCTGAACATCATATCAGTTTATTTCACCCTTTCTAATTCTATAGCATTTATTCTTATCCATGCTATACTCCACTGGCCAGGAGATCCATCACTATGTTCAAGAAGAGTGATGTTGGTGGAAGTCTGAATCACTATCAGACTTGAAGGAAAAGCTTTCAGTATTTTGTCATTGAGTGTGGTATTGGAAGTGAGATTCTGATTAATGGTTGTCAGATCAGTAATGTGCTCTACTTGCTATTACTTGTATCATGAATTGGATTTTGAATTTTGTCAAATGCTGCTTCTGAATTGAGATGATCATATATTTTTTAAAATTCTGTCAGTGTAGCAAGTAAAAGATATTTCCATATGTGAAATCAACCTTGAGTTTTTGGAATAAAATTAGCTTAGTTGATTATATCTTTTTTATATATTGATGAAATCAGTTTAATAATACTTTGTATAGGACTTTTTAATCTGTGCTCATGAGTGAACATAAGTGATATCTTCCTATAAATCTTCCTTTTCCCACTCAACACAGTGCTTTTAAGTTCTCTTCGTGTTGCTATATGTACCTATAACTCACTTTAACCTCTTCTTCACATGCTCTAATGGCTTCCCATCTCATTCATAATATAGCCCAGAGTTCTTACTATAACCGAAAAGCCCCTTGTATTATCTGGATTCCAGTTACCTCTCTAACACTCTCCCCCTTCATACACACCTTTTCAGCCATACTGTCCACTTTGCTAATTATTGAATATTCTAGGCATGCCCCTGCCTCAGGGCCATTGTACTATTTCAACTACCTGGAATATACTTTCACAGTTATCTTTATGGCCTACTTCCACACTATATTTGGATCTCTGTCCAAATGTCAATCTATCAGGTAATCCCTCTCTCTAGCCAATACTTTTTTTTTAACTTTTTTTTTTAAGCCAATACTTTCTACTGCCTTACCATGCTTAGTGTTTCTTCAAGGGACTAATCACCACCTTTTAAATTACATATTTATTTGTTTATATAGTTATTATGTATTTCCCCACACTAGAATGTAAATTCTAAGAGAGTAGGGACTTATCTGTTTTATTTAATACTGTATCCCTGGGATCTAGTACATACTTGCATCTGACATCTGTTTAGTGTTCCAACATGTATTTGTTTAGAAAATTTAACATAGCCATTCCTCTAAAGACATTTAGATTATCCAAATCCTTGTGACTACAAAAAAATGGGGGAAGGATTTTCTTATAAATGTTCTCTTAAATGTATACAGTGTATATATGAGTCTTGGTTCCAGATTTCGAGTTACTTTGTCAGGCCAGTTATGCCACAATTAACAACTATAAAATCTGAGCAAAATACAAACAAAAAACAATATTTGAAGGCCCTGGAAAGTGAACAAAAGCAGGCAGAAAGCAGAGGAGAATTTACCCATGAAAGACTTTAGCTGCAGTGGGTAAGAATTGTGATTTTTGTGGTCTTTCTGTCTGAAGGTTTTCCTTCCCCACCCCATTTTCCAGCCCCACCCTATCCCCCAGTTCCAAACGCAGAAAACCACAGCCTTACTCACTCAAAACAGCAGAGGACAGAGTTCAAGGCTGGTAAAAATGCTGGAAATTTAAGAGCAGAAATCCTGGAAGAGAGAGTGGTATAAGGGGTGAAACCAAAATTTGGACAAACTCAACCCAAATCTTTGGATGACTACTAAATTACACATGCAAAGGGGAGACTCAGTGGGACCTAGCAAAAATAGCTGGCAGAATCCAGTGTGGAGTCTATCTTCGAATGACAGAAATGCACTGGAGTGAGATATGCAAATTTGCTGCTTTTTTTGCCTGAATACATTTCCTCAATTCATGTCCAGCTTGGGTGGCAGCTGAAGTGTCAGAAGACAGGGTTTGGCAGTGGAGAGCAGCTGGAAATTTAAACGGAAAATCCCAGAAGCAAAAGCACTATAGAGGAGATGAACCCCCAAAATCTGTCCAAGTCTTTGGCCAGTGACTAACCTATGTAAATGCAGGTGAGATGCTCTGAGGCTAGGCTGAAAAAGCAGCTGCTAGAAGCCAAAAGAACTAAGTAGATATGTCAACTGTTGTATGCACAACATAGGAAATATAAAATTTGCATTTTGAGGCCCCCCCATCCCAAAATTCCTTCATAACAACACCAACAACAAATCTTCAGAACATAACAGAATGAAAATTTCCATTTGGTTCTTTCTTGTAGTTTCTGTTTCTACAACATATTATTCACAATATCCAGTTTTCAACCAAAATTACGAGACATGCAAATAAATAGGAAATTATAGCCCTATTATAATTATAAAAATATGAAATTATAAACAGTAATTTATACTCAAGGGAAAAGACACTCAATAGAAACTGACTCTAGTGGGCTCAGATATTGGATTTAGTTGTCACAGAGTTCAAAGTAGCTGTTATTAATGTGTCCAAATAATAAAATGAAAATATGGATAAGAAATTCAAGGAAAATATGGCCTCAACGAATATACAGATGGAAAACCTTGCCAGAACATAGAAACTACAAGAAAGAATGAAATGGAAATTCTAGAACAGAAAAATATAAATAACTAAAGGGAAAAAAAAAAAGGATAATACGAAGTACTTGATTCGTACAACAGAGAAAATAGGCTGAAAAAATTGATGGGGCCTGTGGGATTATAACAAAAGGTCTGACATTGTGTCATTGAAGTCCCAGAAGAAGATGAGAAGGAGGATTTAGCTGAGAAAGCACTTGATGAAAAATATCCAGAAACTTCCCGAGTTTGGTAAGAAATCCATATGGATTCAAGAAGCAAGTGAACCCCAAACAGAATAAACATGAAGAAATCCATTTAAAACATATATAATTAAACTTATGAAAACTAAATAAAAAGAAAAAATTTGAAACAACAAAAGAAAAATGACACCTTACCTAAAGGGGAAAAACAATTTGAATGACAGCAGAGTTCTTATCAGGAACCATGGAAGCTATAGGGGAGTGGCACAATTTTTCTCAGATTTTGAAATAAAAGAACTGTTAACACAGAAACTTATACCCAGTGAAAATAAAATATCCTTTAGGAGTGAAGGGGAAATTTGGATATTCTCAGATGAAGGGAAACTGGGGGAATTTGTCACCAGCAGACCTACCCTAAAAGAATGGCTAAAAGAAGTTCTCCAAATAGAAAGGGAATAATAAAAGAAGAAGTCTTAGAACATCAGGAAGGATGAAAGGGCACAAATATATGTGTAAACAAACATGTATGCATGTACAGCTAGCTTTCCCTCTCTTGAGTTCTCTGAATTGTGTTTGATGGTTGAAGCAAAGTTTATAACATTGATGTGGTTCTAAATGTATTAAGACAATTACATTATAAACAGGGAAGGATAAAGGGAAGTAAGGTTTCAGTACTTCACTTGAACAAGATGACAACATCAGTAAACCATGTTAAGTAATGTATATATAATGTAATACATAAAACAACTACTAAAAAGCTATATAAAGATATAAACTCAAAAACACTATAGATAACTCAAAATGGAGTTCTAAAAAATATTCAGTTAACTCACAGAAAGCAGAAAAAAGACAAAAATCAGAGAGAGTAAACAGAAAAACAAAAAGCAGATTTACTCCCTAGCATATCAATAATTATATGTTAATGAACTGAATACACCAATTAAACAACAAAGATGGGCAGAGTGATTTGAAAAAAAAAGACCAAAATATATGTCGTCTACAAGAAACTCACTTTAAATATAACAATATAGGCAAATTGAAAGTAAGAGGAAGAAAAAGATCTATCATGCAAACATTATTTAAAAGGAACCAGGAGTGGCTATATTGATATCAGATAAAGTAGACCTCAGAGGAAAAGATTTTGACAGAGAGCGAAAGGGACATTATATAATAATAAATGGGTCAATGCAGCAAGAAAGCATAGCAATCCTAAATGTATACACACCAAACAACAGTGTGCAAAGTACATGAAGTAGATCTGATATCACTGAAAGGAGAAATATACAAATCCAAACTTGCAGTTGGAGACTCTCAACAATTGGTAAAACAACTAGACAGAAAAACAACAAGTACATAGAAGAACTCAACAACACCTTCAACCAGTAGGCTCTAACTGACATTTATAGAATACTCCACCAACAAATCATTTTCAAGTACCCATGTAACATATCATTAAGATAGGCCACATCTTGGGCTATAAAATAAATTTCAACAAATTTTAAGATTTGAAATCATATAGAGTATGTTCTCTGACCACAAAAAAATCAAGCTAGAAATTAGTAACAGGAAAATTTCCAAACATTCAGAAACTAAACAATACACTTCTAAATAATCTATAGGTCAAAGCGGAAGTCACAAGGGAAATATAAAAATACATTGAATGTAATGAAAATAGAACATATCAAAATTTGTGAGGCATAGCTAAAGCAATGCTGAGAGGAAAATGTATAGCACTAAATGTATACATTGGGAAAGAGCCTTAAAAGAATGTAATCAAAGTTCCCACCTCAATCTAGGGGAAAAATGGGGGGAAATAAATCCAAAGCAAACAGAAGGAAGGAAATAATAAAGGTAAGAGCAGAATTTCATGAAATTGAAAACAAACAACCAACCTGAATAGAACAAATCAATGAAACAAAGGGCTGTTTCTTTGAAAAGATCAATAAAATTACAAACTTCTAGCAAGACTAACAGATTATCAGTATCAGGAATGAAACAACAAATATCACTACAGACTGTGCAGACAAATATAAAGGAATACTGCAACTCTGGACCTATATTTGACAACTTAGTTGAAATGGAACAATTTCCCCCCAAAAAAAGACACCACAATATTACAATTCATGCAATATGAAATAAATAAATAACCCTGTAACTATTAAGGAAATTAAACTTGTAACTTTAAAACTCCCAAGAAAAAAGTCTCCAGGACTTCTGTGCTGAAAACTACAGCACTGATGAAAGAAATCAAAGTTGTAAGTAAATGGAGAGACATGCCATGTTCTTGGATTGCAAAACTTAGTAAAGACATCAGTTGTGTACCCACATGGGTACGGAGGTTTAAACACAATTCCTGTCAAAATCCCAGCATGACTTTTTGTAGACACAGGTAAGATTACAGTAGTTCCCCTACACACGAACCTTCAAGTTTTGAACTTTCAAAGATGCAAACATGCGTCCAGATGTCCAGTCACGTAAGTTAGTTCACATGTCTGGCGTACATAGTCACATGCAGCTTGCCCTCCGTTTTCTATTGCTGACGGTCCTTCAGCTCTACCATCTCCCACCTCCTCTCCCTCCTCCAGTCAGTAACTCTTCTTGCCTGTTCGCTCGATGCCAGCCCCTGTATGCCACCTGTTGTACAGTACTACTGTATTTTCAAGGTACTGTACTGTAAGATTAAAAATGTTTTCTTTATTTTTTGTGTTTGTTTTTTATATATTATTTGTGTGAAAAGTATTAGAAGCCTATTACAGTACAGTACTATATAGCTGATTGTGTTAGTTGGTACCTAGGCTAACTTCGTTGGACTTAGGAACAAGTTGGACTTATGAACGTGATCTCAGAACGGAACTCACTCGTATGTAGGAGACTTACTGTATTCTAAAATTTGTATGGAAAGGCGAAGGAACTAGAATAAATAGACAGTTTTGAAAAAGAAGAATAAAGTAGGAGGAATCGGTTTACCGAATTTCAAGACTTAACTACATAGCTACAGTAATCAAGACTGTGTGGTATTGATGGAGGGGAGGGTAGATACATAAATCAATAGAACAGAGAACCCAGAAACAGACCCATACAACCATGCCCAGCTGATTTTTGACAAAGGTGCAGGCACAATTCAATGGGGGAAAAGTAGCCTTTTCATCAAGTAGAGCTGGAGAACTTGGACATCCATAGGCAAAAATAAATGCATACAGAAATACATAAGTTTTAATCTATCTGTCTTGACCTAGTCGCACACCTTGTACAAAAACTACCTCAAAATGGATCGTGGACTTAAGTGTAGAATATAAAACGATAAAACCCTTAGAAAAGAGACACAGGAGAAAATCTTTGATATCTAAGGTGAGGCAGAGTTTTAAACTTGACATCAAAAACATGATTCCTAAAAGAAAAAATTGATAAATGGTGACTTCATCAAAATTTAAAACCTTTGCTCTATGAAAAATCCTATTAAGATAGGAGGGTACAGACTGGGAGAAAATATTTGCAAACCGCCTATTTGACAAAGGATTAGTATCTAGAATATATAAATAACTCTGAAAACTCAGGGGTAAAAAAACCTGATAGCCTTATATCAGGCTACCTTATAGCCTACTAAAGAAATTGAATTTGTTATTAAAAACTTCCTCAGAAAAACAAAACTAAAAAGGTGGCTTTACTGGAAAATTATATCAACCATTTTAATAATATCATTCTGACACAAGCTCTTTTAGAGAGCAGAGTCGGACAGAACACTTCCCAACTCATTTTGTGTGTGACTCTCTAAGACCTAAACCTGGGAGTGAAATTGCTAGGACATATGGTATTTAATTAATTTCACTACGTGCTGCCAGATTGCTCCCCAGAATACACTAGTATACCCATCTACCAACAGTGCTCCCCAGAATACACTAGTATACCCATCTACCAACAGTGCATGAGGATTCATGTTTTCCACTGTCTACCCAACGTTTGTTACATTACAGGCAATAGAATGCCATAGCGAGAATGGATTCTGGAGACAAATGCCCGGATTCAAAACCTGGCTCTGAATACTTTATAATAAGCATAAATGGAGTATGACCTTTACAAATTGTGAACCACTATATTATGTACCTGTAACGTATGTAATATTGTACATCAGCTATATTTCAATTTTAAAAAGTGCAAAAAGATGGGGGGGGGTTGACAACACTCGCAGGATTGTTAAAAGGATTAAAGGAGAGAACCGATTTGAAAGTGACTCCTCTAGGACCTGGCATATGGCCTGTAGGATCTGCTTCCCAAAATGGGTTAATCTATTCAATCTAAAAAGACTAAACACTCAAAAGGCCCATGTCTCTACCTTCAGTGCTGGCACCAACCAGTCTTCCAGCAGACCCATACTCTCTGGGGTTGGGCTAATCGTTCATCCAAGATCAAAGAGGGGCCTCCTTCCCCCAACTCAAATACACCTAGAGAAAGCCATATTCAGTGGGGCGAACTTGAATCCCCATTCTAACCAGTGGCTCAGATCCTCAGGGCCAGTGACGACTGTGCTGGATGTTTACTATCATGCAGAAAAAAGTTCAATATAAAGTAGTGCTGTCTTAGGTCCCATCCAAGAGGATTTGTCATCCTGAAGTGTTTAAAAATACTCTTATTCAAAATGCCATTCCTTGCATGGCTCTCAAGCACAGGCTCATAGTCATATGGTCTAAAATGGTCCAGTTTTCTCTCACAAAGTGAGAAAAGTATGTCAAGCAGAGTAAGAACTTGAAACCTGAGTAAGAGTATACTTAGCCTAAAATAAGACCCAGCTATGATTTTGTTGTAATAACTATTAAATTTTTTTTTTTTTTTTTTTTTTTTTTTTTGCGGTACGTGGGCCTCTCACTGCTGTGGCCTCTCCCGTTGCGGAGAACAGGCTCTGGACGAGCAGGCTCAGCGGCCACGGCTCACGGGCCCAGCCTCTCCGCGGCATGTGGAATCTTCCCGGACCGGGGCACGAACCCGTGTCCCCTGCATCGGCAGGCAGACTCTCAACCACTGTGCCACCAGGGAAGCCCTGACTAAATTTTTTTTTAAGAAAGTATAGACAATAAAGGTAAAAAACAAACTGGCTCTGACTTTATGACCTTGAATAACTGACTGAATCGTATCTCAGTTTCCTAATCTGTAGTACGGAATAATAATAGTACCTATTATAGCTACTATTACAGCTACCAGGGCATCTTAGGCATTAGTGGGTGAACTGGCACTTTTTTTTTCTATTTCAGACATTTCTCCTATATATCCTATTTCTGAATGAGGATTTCAAATTAGACTGAAAAGCTGAAAAAATAAGAGTTTCAGGTGAGCTGCAGAGCACTAATGAATGAAATTTTTGGTCTTTGGATTCTTAGTGCATATAGTGTACAGAGCAGGTCACAAATTTCCTCACAAATTTGGATATGCAAATAAAATTTAGCTCCTTTCTCAATTACTGATCTGATTTTCCTCACAAGTCTCACTCCCATTCTCTACTCTGCTGGATAGTAGAAGAGGCTAGAAATCAATTTGTTTCACTCTCTTTAGGTTTCATTTTTTCTCTTTGAAATACAGGCTCAGAATTTCAAATTCTGAGCATTCTACCTTTGCTCCTCTCCAGAGTGGCATCTAGGTGTAGACAGGAGGGCTTGTGTGTCATTTTGATGTCAGAAGGAAGGGGTCCCTGGCCTAATACTGGTTCTTGGGTGTGCACAAGCTGGAATTCTCTGGGTATGGTTGGCCCAGTTCCACCCGTGGGCATCCTGCCAGAATTTGCTTCTAAAGTTGATGAATTCGTGGTCTTGTCTTTTTCAGCTGTCAGGGCCTTTTGCCCCTCCCTGCCAATTTGGCCTCCTCTCAACAACTCTGTTTGGTGCTGCAGACCCCAGTGATTCTCTGCCTCGTATTCCCTCGAGCCTGACAGGTCTCTGTTCAGTTTCCACACCATGTAGGGATCAAGGGACACTTCTTCCTTGCCATGTCCCTCTGCCTTCTTTATCCTCTTGGGGCCACAGTAGGTCCATGCTGCAGAGCAGTTCCCTTCTAAAGTCCCAGTTAGGGAAGAGGGCAAAAGCCTCTGCCCTCAGTACCTCAGTTTACTGCTAAAGTCCCAGATCAGGTTGATTTTGTCATAGTCCTCCCTGCCTTGATTCCACTCCTTCATCCATCCCCCCCACCCCTGCCACCCCATCTGTCCAGACAGGATGGGACATGTTTCTCCCCTTTGTCATGTGTCTTACTTCCGCCTTCCTTTCATTGAGACTTTACTTCCCTAATGAAATTTTTTTTTTTTTTTTTTTTTTGGCCACACCTAGCAGCATGCAGAATCTTAGTTCACCGACCAGGGATCAAACCCAGGTCCTGGCAGTGAAAGCACTGAGTCCTATCCACTGGACTGCCAGGGAATTCTCTCTAATGAGATTCTAATTTATCTGCTAGACAATTTCAACAGTGAAATTGTCAAATCTGGAACATTTTTACATGCATTCATTGTATTTGAGCGGTGCTGTCACTTGGTACTTATTTTATAATCTCTGATTGACTAAGTTTAATAATTTGCTGGGCATAATTCAAGAATGAATTGCAGTCAATTATGCGTCAATAAAGCTGAAATTTAAAAAAAGAAAAGAAATGCTAGGTTACAAAAAAGAATAAATTTTGGCCTAGAGAAGGATGTGGATTTGTAGAAACTATTCTGTGCTAACCAATTTCAGATGGTTTTACTCGTATATCACTATTGTTCCCTGTTCCCACTGGGGAAAATAGTACTGATGGTAAATATGGACAGAGGGTTCATTTATCCAGAAGGACTTCTTTAATACTCTTCTAATCTCCTCTCCTGAAGGAGTAGGCATGTCCCTGGTTGAGTGTGGAAAGGAAAAGGGAAGAGTTTCTGAGGAAAGAGAAAGCTTTTCCTCTTTGCTTAGCCTTTCGTTAAAGGAAATCAGTTGCACCGCAGTCACCAGCAAGTGGGATGACTGTGAAGAGGTTGTGCACTGATGCTCAGTATACACCTCTGTCTGCATTTCCTTCCACCATGTAGCTTGTACCGAATCATACAGCAAGGGGAGTAAGTTGTACCTAGTAAGATTTGGTGCTTGGGGGCAAGGAGAGGAGCTGTTGTTGGCTTTTAGCTGGTGTTGTCTGCTATACTCTAACCCAGCTTTTGTCAGAGAGGTTTGCCTTGGGGTAGCAAGCAATCATGCAACTGATAATAACTGAACGTATCAAAGCAGAACGCCTGATTCCCTACCTCCAACCTGTCTCTCATATTTCTCTCAGTTAGTGACACCACGATCCACCCAGTTGCTCAGTCATCCTACGGTAGATTTGCCCATTTCCCTCACTCTTCGCATTCAATCCATCAGCAAGTTCTGCTGGCTTTGCCTCCAGAATATTTCCTAAATCCATTAATTCTCCATCTCTACTGTTAATGACCTTAGTCCAAACTCCATCATCTCTCACTTGAATTACTTCAATAGCCTCCAAACAAATCTTCCTCCTTGTTACTCTGGGTTTCCTTCCATCCATCCACCCACCATAGAACAGCCAGAGTGATCTTTGATAAAGCTCATTTCCCAACTAATACTAATAGATTCCTTCTTTTAAAAAATACAAGCTCATTCTCATGAAAAGGCTCTAGTGATCTGCCCCTTTCTATACCTTTCCATCCTTTTGGCTTACTCTGACCCTCACTCACAGTGCTCCAGCTATATGTTCTGTTCCTTGAACACCCCAAGGTTGTTCCTGCCTCAGCACCTTTGCATCTGCTGAGGGCTCTACCTGAAACCCTCCTTGATCTTCAAATAGCTCTTTCAAATACTCATCAAGCCTTCCCTGAACACCCAAACTAGATTAACTGCTCCCCTCTAGTCACTCTCTGACACATCAGCCTGCTTTTTTTTTTATAGCACTTAAAAGTCATCAAATTTAACTCATTTATATGTTGTCCTTTTATTATCTGTCTCCCGGCATTAGAACAACCTCATCAGTGCCTGGAAGAGCACCTCGTTCAGAGGAGTGCTCATAACTAATCGTTGAATGAACATATGACCTTGTGTCTTATTTCGCTTGTGTGTGTGTGTGTGTGTGTGTGTGTGTGTACGACTCACTCAGGATCCATTCTGGGGGAGGGGATGACCAGTAGGGCAGGATTGGGGCATTCCCAATAGTACTGCTAAGTGCCTGAAGAAATTTTCTTGAGTTCTAATGTTCTCCCTTTAAAAATATCGCTTGCGGGTTTAGCACAAGAGCTGAGAGCACAGTCGAGAGCTGGGTAGGGATTCCAAGTCCTGTGTGTTAGCCATCCTGAGATACAGGACTAGCCCCAGGCCCATCTCGGGGGCCTAGCCCCTTGGATACAGGACTAGCCCCAGGCCCATCTCCCCCACAGTGTACCCACACTCCCCTCTCCCCATCGCCAGGCACACACCCTCTTCTGCCTTCACTGTGAACAGACCACCTCTCTCAGTCGTGTACACTGTGCTTTCCCCTCAGTGTGTCGCATTTTCAGTGGGCACACACCTGCATTCCTTATTAAGTCTCAGAAATCTTTCATCAAAGCACTCCAACTTTATTTTGGCGGAGGGCTCAGGGCAGCGGTGGGCTGCACACATGGACTCTCCGTTGGGCACAGGTGGCAGGGCTGAGCTTCGTGGGCAGGGGCAGGTGCATCAGGATCTTCCTGCTGTGCAGCCTAGTGGTGCCGAGGGGCCCTTCCAAGTACACAGGACAGGAATACACGGCCAGGCCGGCTCGGGGTGGCATGTCATTGGCCCCCGGGGCCTGGGCGCTGACTCTGACCAGAGGCAGAGGGCTGGGCTGACTGGAAGAACTGTCCTGCAAGGCCCCTGCGAGCGGGTCCCACTCGGCGTTCCGGAGCTGTAGCCCAGTCAGCAGCAGCCCCACCTCTGGAACCCTGGGGTTTGGGCCGTTCACCACCTGGGGGCGCCAGAAACTGGTCAGGCAAGGCTGAGAAGCTGGGGGGTCGTGGTGGAGCGGGATTAGAGAAGCAGATGAGGCTAGCGGGAGTAAAACCAAGAAGAGGCAAGGTGGGGTAACTAAGAGGTGTAATCAGGGACTTCAAGGGGCGGAATTGGAAACGAAGGGGCAGCACGAGGATACCTGGAGGTGCAGAGGGCTGTTTAGCTCCTGACGTTTATGGGGGAGCTGACTGGAGCTAGAGCCTTGGCAACCAGGGAAATTCGTCAGGTCAACCCCAGCAAAGGCAGCCTCCCAACGCAGTGACAGCAGCAGGCGGCGCGGGCGGCAAAAGGCTGACAGGTGAAAGATGCGCTCTGGTACTTGGGTCCCCACACCCAGGTAGCGAACCAACAGCTGCCCACGGCGCGATAGCTGTCGCAGCCAGTGCCAGGGCGGCTGAGGCCCGGCAGGCGCGTGGGGTCGCCAAGGCGAGGGTAGGCGGCCAGTCCAGAGAGCGTGAGCCACCGCGGCACAGCGCCGGGAGGCACACGGGGGCGCGCCCTTCAGCTGCTGCAACAGGCAATCAAGGTCCCGTTGCAGCGCGCCCACCAGCTGGCTCAGTTCCAGCACCTCCATCTTGAGGAAGCCCTCCAGAGGCCGCCGCGCGCTCAGCCCCAGCTCCCCCCACCCCGCGCCAGACTCAGCTTGGCGAGTGGTCTCGGTCAGCAGAGCCTGCAGTGACTCCAGCCTCCGCTTGGCTTGCACCAGGCGCTGCCGCAGCCGCCTTTCGGCACGCCGGGAGCCTCCGCTGGCCTCCGGAACCCAAGTGGGCGAACACCGCTGCAGCGCGCTCAGGACAGCGCGACTCTGGCGTCGCAGCAGCCAGGTCTGGGGGCCAGCACTCAGTCCGCAGGTCCGGGGTTCAGGTGGTGTGGGCAGTAGATGCATCTGGGCCTTGCACTCTTCCATAGCATCCGGCTCCCCTAGTTCTTGGGGGTGGAGGTGAGTGAGGGGTGAGAGATAAGACTGTCTCTTCCCACCCCAGACCCAAGGGAGTAGGCCTTTCTCTGACACTTTAAACCATCATCATCCCGTAACTGTGAATATTGCCCCCTTCTACACCTTTTTTGGTACCTCTGTTACATTCCCTTGAGCAAGGTGGTATTACTGGGCTGTTCCCCACCTCAACGCAGATACCTGACTGCAGCTTACCCGGGCTGGGCATCAGAGTGGCCAGCAGATACTGGGGTGTGTGTGGTTGGGCCCGGTTCCTGCTGCTGGAGCTCAGGCAGGCTTGCGTGAGGCTATTCAGGACCTCCCTGTCCTTCTCGTCTCCCACAGGACCCCCATAGAAAACTGAAGCTGAGGATGAGGTCAGAGCCCCTCAGTTACAGCCCCTCCAGTTTCCACCACCTCCCAAACCAAGGTTGTAGGTTATGTCCCCATCTCAGTGCTCCCCTCCCTCCCCCTTTCTGGGCTCTCCTGGGAGCTGGTGACTGCATGGGGGACAGGAGGAGTCTCACCAGCCAGCTCCTGCATGGCAGCACTGGGATTGCTCAGGCTGGCCCACAGGTGGTCTTGGGTCTGCAGGATCCGGGTCAGCGTCCCTTGACTCCTGGGGGTGGAGAGCAGGAAGTAGGCTTTCAAAACCATCTATATGCTGAGGACTTTCACATCTTTCTCTCCAGCCCGAACCTCCCTCCTGAGCTCCAGACCCACGAGGGCTCACTAGTCATCGCCACTTGGCACCACAAATACGACTTCCTTTCAACTGAAATCATCATTTCCTCCCACACCACCCACCCAGTTGTCCAAGGCAGAAATCTGAGAGCCTTCCTTGACTCTTCCCTCTTCCTAACCCCATATTTACTCTCTCCCCACTGTGACTACCCTAGTCCCTACCACCCATACCATGACCTCGTTCCTCAAGCCTGCCAGAGCCTCCCAAAACTATTGTGCTTGCCTCCAGCCCTGCCCCATCTGGTCCATTCTCCACGCTGCAGCCAGCGTGATCTTTCCAACACACAGATGGGATCATGTGTCTTCTACTTAAAACCCTTCAGTGGCTTCCCACTGTCCTCAGGATCCAATCAGGTCCCTTGTGATGGTCTTAAAGGCCCTTTACCACAAGCCTCATCTCTCCCCACTCAAGCCCCAGCATGTCCACCTCAGCCACACTGAAGTCCTCTCTCCTGCTAAGCTTAGTTCCTTCTGCTCAGAAAGGCCTCATCTCCACCTGATCTGCCTCTGCTGTCAGGACTCAGTTCAAAGTGAGACCCCTAAGTCCTTGGAGAAGCCTTCCTTGACTTCCCCCTGCCCTCACATTTTGGAGCTCCCCAGAGATGAATCCCATCATGTGAAAAATATTCAGTGTTTGCTGAGTGACTGACAGAGTAGGATGGGCGGGGTCCCTCACCAGCACCCCCTGTGAGCCTGCAGCTTCATTCCATAGAGCTGCCGGTGTAGCAGGAGGCCATGTAGGAGGAGCAGAGGCAGCACCCTGGTTGGGGGTTGCACACAGAGTCCTTGCTGGACTAGCTCCACACTGTCGACCAAGACATGGGACAGCTCCAGGGACTGGTCCCAGAAAATAGGCATGGAGTGCAGAGTCAGCACGGCTGGGGAGGAAGGAAAGTGCTGAGTCAGCACAATACAGTTACCTCCCCGCTCCAATCTGAGAGCCTGTGGGGGGAAGCTCCTCACCTGGTAAGGAAGCAATAGCCTCTGCAGACACAATAAGCCAAAGACGGAAATCTCTGTGGACAGTGGCCACGTTCTCTCTTGCTTGTTGAGCAGAAAGCAGTTCTAACTCCAGGTCGGAGACCACTAGGGGTCAGACATGGGGCTGAGATCAATCGCTGGGTAAAGGGTCAGACATAAGCCTAGAGATCAGACTTGAGGCTAGGGGGTTAGGAGTCAGATACAAAGGTGATTAGGGGATCAGCCATGAGATCTGAGTTCAAGCTCAGGCCCAAGTGTAGGATAGGGTCCTAGAAGCCATCTCTAGGCAGCAAACCCACCCTTGGCTCTGGCCAACGGCCCCAGCAAGGGCTGTAGCAGCTCTTTTGGCCAGTGAGGCATCAGATGACAGTTCTCCAGCACCAGCCAGTGCCCGCTGTGCATAGCCTTGCGGAGAATGCCGACCACATCCGAGACCGGGTCCCAGGCTTCAGAGCCCAGAGCTATCACCTTCAGATGCTTCTGCCCCTGAGGACCAACAGCAAAATGGCAGGGTAACTCAAAGGGATCCTAGGGTGACCCAAGGGACCCAGAGTAATGCCACAGATGACCTGAAAAGTCCCTGAGTAATCCAGAAAGATCCATGAGAATGCTGGGAGGGGAGACCCACACCCCAGCCCAGCCCTAAGAGCCCGGTGGCTCTGTGGCCGAGAGGCCAGGCTCGAACCTGCTCGTGTTTGGCAGCCAGTTTCTGGATGACGGTCAGGGGGTGCACGGTGGCGGTGGGGTGACCAGGTGGTGGCAACAAAATCAGCGTGGGCTGAGTAGCCTGACTGTGTTCAAAGGGTATGGTGGGAGCACGCAGGTTTTCATCCAGGGGCCGGCCCAGGAGGCTGGTGGTGAAGGTTGCCAGGGCACTGGCCAGGCACTCAGGGCGCAGCACACGCCACAGGATCAGCTTCTGGAGGAGGCTGAATGAGTCAGTCCCAGGCCCCGGTGCAGGACCCAGCACTGTGGATGACAGTGACAAGTAAGCCTGCCAAGCACTGGAGTGGCCTGCCAGGGATGCACACAGCCCAGCATACGGGGGCAGTACCTCCAACATCTCACATTCGTGCCAGGCTCTCAGCCCTAGCCAGGCCGGTCGAGCCACACCTGGGTCTGGTTTTCTGTAGCCTGTGCTGGGAGAGGCTGCCAGTCCAGGCCAGAGGGCCAGCCTCTCGAGCTCCGGTGCCTTCCTTGCCACTTGCAGCAGAGCCAGAGCACCCAAGGCACCCACCAAGGGTACTTGGGTTAGGCCCAGTGTAGCGGCAGTGCTGCCCAGTAGCTGGCGGGTCAGCTGTCTTTTTAACTGCAGCAGATGGCAGGGTAGTTCTTCCTGCTGATGAATCTCACCTTTCATGCTGTTCAGAGCCCGCTTGGTGGCTGCCAGCCAATTCTCTGGACTCATACGGAAAAGCGGTAGCAGGTTCTGCAGTGAGCTAAGAGCCTTTATAATGGCCATTCCATGCCAGACCACATGCCGATACGGTGCCCACGATGCCACCTCCTGCCTCCTCAGCTCTTGTAACTCCTCGAAACGGGCACGCAGCCGACACAGCTCTGCCTGGGCCCTCACCATGTCTCGCAGGAACTTGGCTGGTTTCTGACGCCTTGGGTTCTGGAGCAGCAGCATCGTCAGCAGCCGCTCCTGCAAACAGTCCCTTGTTGCGCGGATCCGGCCCTTTCCCACGTAGCTCCCGATCAGCAGCGCTCATCTCCACCCCCGCACCTGGGCCACTGCAAAGCTCATCCCAGCCCACAGACCGGACCCCCCAAGTACCTCAGCAGCCTTCACAGCTTCCCAGGCGTCCAGGAATCTGATCCTCAGGTCCTGCCAGTGGCTCTCAAGCTCAGGACGCTCTGTGCACAAGATTTCACGCAGCATCTGTTCTTCTAGGATTTCCATGTTCATGCCCAGGTCCAGCACATTCAGCCCTTTCAGCAATTCACAGCCTAGCACTTGGAATCACATGGGAGACGCTTAACCTCTTCCCTGGGGCAGAGCCAGGGGTGAGAGGCACAGGGAGTGTGGCTCCCTGCTACGGTCCTGAGCCCGCTCTGGGCCAGACTGAGTGAAGCTCAGGCCCTGGTGTTCCCACAAAGCTGTGCTGGCGACTTACCCACTGGGCCTCACCTTTTTCCAAAGAACTGAGGGGAAGGGTAGTGCTCAGATAGAGACAGAAGCCAGGCTGCAACTGGGGTGGGCACAGCTGTTCCCGCTGCAGTAGCCATTGCAGTTCTGGGCACTCTAGGCCCAGCTCCATGTTGGTCAGTAGCACCGGCAGGCCTGCGAGGGGGAGGCAAGGACACCCTACCCACCATGCCAGCACCTGGGCACCCCCATGCACAAAATCGGGCTCCGATTTTGCTCCCCTCTGGCTGACGGGAAGGCTCCCTCAGGGCTCTTCCACTGAGTTAGTGCCCAGGGTAGAGGTGGGAGCTGAGGTCAGACTGGGGTGTTGGAGTCCTGTGGGGCCACAGAGTAGGGGGAGGACACAGGAGACACGTGGGTGCAGGGGACGAGTTCTCACCACCGGCAGCTGCCTCCTGGAGCTGAGGCCCCAGCTCTGGGTCAGCGCCTGAGAGGACTCGGGGTTCGGGAGGGGGCGGGGACTGAGTCACAGTCCCCGCCCCCTCCTCCTGTTCTTTCTCCTCTTCCTCCTGCGACGCTTCCTCTTCCTTGTTCTTCTCCGTGATTCCCCTTTCTCCTGCCTTCTGTTCTTTTGTCTTGTAACACTCGTCGCTCTCATCATCTTCGTCTTCCGTGTCCTCCTCTTTAGACTCTTTTCCTTGATTTCTCTTGAAGCCCTTCCCTGTGGCAGAAAGAGGAAGAGGGGCTCTTCTCAGGGAGGGACTCAGGCTCCTGGGGAGCCCCGTTCACCCAAGGGCTCCAGCTCATGAAGGAAGTTCTGCGAGAAGACACCTTAGGAAAGTCACTTAAGCTCTCTGTGACACAATTTCGTCATCTGCAAAACGGGGTTGATAGTAGTGAGTACCTCATAGGGTTACTGTGAAGATGACATGGAACAGTGCATACAAAGCACTTTGCTGGTACCTACCAAGCACTCAGTAAAGGGTAGCTCTCATTATTGCTACTCTAAAATTCCAGGGAGGGGTTCTAGTCACCACTGAAATCAGCTCCATTTCTGCTTTTCTGTAGGTTGGTTAGAAGAGTCAGTGCGTTTCCCTTTTTGCCTAAGCAAATTCTGTCACTAACAACTACAAGAGTCATCACTAGCATAGAGGTCATTGCCTGGAAGTAACAGCTGGTAGGAGAAAGGCCATAGACTGTGGCATTAGCCACGCCATGGACAGTGCTGTGCACCGGGTGGCTAGCTGACCAGCAGCTGTCTGCAGCCCCCTTCTCCTTTGCCTCCTCTATTGCAGGATCTGGAAAAGATAAATACTTATTTTTTTAATTATCAAGAAATTTTTTAAGGATTTTTAAAAATATTAAGTGTTCAAGAAGTGGGCAAGTGGAGGTTGCCAGGTCCACAGTTTGGTGTGTTCATTTCCTATTCCTTAACAAGTTACCACAAACTTAGCTAAAAACAACACCCCATTTATTATCTCTCACTTCAGTAGCTTAGATGCCTGATCAGGCACTCTGCTCAGAGTTACACTGGGCTAAAATCATGGCTAAAATCGGGCTATCCTGGTGGTGCAGTGGTTAAGAATACGCCTGCCAGTGCAGGGGACACAGGTTTGAGCCCTGGTCTGGGAGGATCCCACATGCCGCGGAGCAACTAAGGCCGTGTGCCACAACTACTGAGCCTGCGCTCTAGAGCCCGCGAGCCTAGAGCCCATGCTCTGCAACAAGAGAAGCCACCGCAACGAGAAACCCGCGCACTACAACAAAGAGTAACCCCCGCTCGCTGCAGCTAGAGAAAGCCCACGTGCAGCAACAAAGACTCAACTCAGCCAAAAATAAATAATTAATTTTTTTAAAAAAAGGCTAAAATCACTGGGGCTGCGGTGCTCATCTGGGACTTGTGTGCTCTTCCAGGCTTACTATTTTGGAGTTTTTTGTTTGTTTTTGTTGTTTTATTGAAGTATAGCTTATTTACAATGTTGTGATAGTTTCAGGTGTACAGCAAAGTGATTCAGATATATATATATACACACACATATATATGTATATATATATTCTTTTTCAGATTCTTTTCTATTATAGGTTATTATAAGATATTGAATATAGTTCCCTGTGCTATACTGTAGGTCCTTGTTGTTTATCTATTTTATATATAGTGGTGTGTATCTGTTAATCCCAAACTCCTAATTTATCCTCCCCGTTCCTTCCCCTTGGTAACCATAACTTTGTTTTCTATGTCTGTATGTCTATTTCTGTTTTGTAAATAAGTTTGTATGTTTTTTTATTGATTCCACATATAAGTGATGTCATATATTTGTCTTTGTCTGACTTGCTTCATTTAGTATGATCATCTCTAGGTCCATCCATGTTGCTGCAAAGGGCATTATTTGTGCATGTATATATATATATATATATATATACACACACACACACACACACACACACACACACACCCCACATCTTCCTTATCTGTCGATGGACATTTAGGTTGCTTCCATGTCTTGTCTATTGTAAATAGTGCTGCTATGCATACTGGGGTGCATATATCTTTTCAACAAGGGATTAATATCCAAAACATACAAACAGCTCATATAGCTCAATATCAAAAAACAAACAAACAAACAAGCAAAAAACAGGGACTTCCCTGGTGGCGCAGTGGTTAAGAATCTGCCTGCCAATGCAGGGGACACGGGTTCAAGCCCCGGTCTGGGAAGATCCCACATGCCGTGGAGCAACTAAGCCCATGCGCCACAACTACTGAGCCTGTACTCTAGAGCCCGTGAGCCACAACTAGTATAGTTGTGCAGAGTTCTTGAGGAGAGGCATTATATATATATATATATATATATATATATATATATATTTTTTTTTTTTTTTTTTTTTTTTTGCTGTACTCAGGCCTCTCACTGTTGTGGCCTCTCCCGTTGTGGAGCGCAGGCTCCGGATGCGCAGGCCCAGCGGCCATGGCTCACAGGCCCAACCGCTCTGGGGCATGTGGGATCCTCCCGGACCGGGGCACGAACCCGTGTCCCCTGCACCGGCAGGCGGACTCTCAACCACTGCGCCACCAGGGAAGCCCATGACTAATGTTTCTGAGAACTTATTATGTCTTAGGCACTGTGTGAACTCTTTTTTCATGAATTATCTTACTTAATACTCACAACAATTTATGAGATGGGTATAATTAAGACCCTCATTTTATTGGCAAATAAACTTGGGCTTAGAGAGGTTAAATACCTTGCCTGGGTCACACAGCTAGCAAAGGACAGATAATTGACCCAGATAGTCTGCTTATAGAGCCCGTGTTACAGACAAATTAATTATACGCCTTCTATTCTAGATGTCTATTGTTCTTACCAGTACAACCCTCAACCCCTTCTTCTGGGAAATAAACACTCTCCCTTCCCCTAGGAAATGCTCCCTCCGATGCTCTACCCAGATGGGTCCCTGATCCAAGCAGGACCAATAGAAATATTTCCCCAGAATTCCTGAACATTGGATAAATTTGGGTAGTAAAGCTCTGAGTTGTAGTTCAAGTTTCTAATAGTGCTGAGCAGATCAGGATGCGGATCACGGTCAGCCACGTAGATTCAGAATCATTGCAATATGGGCCCCAAATGTAAATGTGACCTAATTTATTAATATCATGTTGGCTGGGGACTTCCCTGGTGGTCCAGTGGGTAAGACTCCGTGCTCCCAATGCAGGGGGCCCGGGTTCGATCCCTGGTCAGGGAACTAGACCCCGCATGCATGCTGCAGCTAAGAGTCTGCGTGCTGCAACTAAAGATCCCGCGTGCCGCAACTAAAGATCCCGCGTGCCGCAACCGAGACCCGGCAGAGCCAAAATAAATAAATAAATATTTTTTAAAAATATCGTGTTGGCTGATGAAATCTGGGATACCCTGGCCATAAAAATTTAGTGTCTTCATTAAGAAAGGGAAGAGCACATGTGGCTGAGAGTGTTGGGCAGCTCAGACACCCAAGATGCACTGTGTTTACTCTCCCTGGCTTTACCTCTGTCTTTGGTGGGACCTGTGGCCGAGCATCCAGCCTCTTCTAGAGGCAGTGGATTCAGCCAGGTGAGGGCCTGGTTGCTGGGGTCAAGCAGCAGGGGCCAACGGCAACTGAAGTAGTGAGTGTAACTTCGCAGAAGCAGGCCTTCCAGGCGGGCTGACTTTGCCTGGGGCTTCAGGTCTCGGTCCCACTGTAACTGTTCCGATTCAGAGCTCAGCAAGGCCAGAAGGCTGAAGGGAGAGCGTGTGGAGAGCAGGGCTTTCTTTGGTGGCGTGATGACAGATTTCTGCATCTGCTTCAGTGCCTGTGCCACGTCATCTGGGCCCAGCGGCTCCTCACAGCCCCTGCAGAGAGCCAGCCACTTGTCGAGTAGCTCCTGGCGCCGCATTGGTGGGAAGGGACCCAGGTAGCTGATGGCGGCTGAACACAAGACAGCATCTCCGAACACAGTCGTGCAGTGTCCCTTCAACTTCTGGTGCGGAAGGGAAGACCGGAGGGTGTGTAGGCCAGCGGGGAGGGTAGAGGCAGAGGGTCTGGCAGAGAGGGAGTAAGGCAGGGTGTGGAGGAAAGCGTGGCAAGGAGGGCAGAGTGGGACAGAGGAAGGCAGTGAGGGCACGGGGAGGAGCAGAGGAGTGGGACTGTGGTGCAGAAATGAACTTTAGGGGGCAGCCTAGGAGAGGCTGGCTACCTGGAGCTCTGTAGTCCAGGAGTGCATGGGCGTGAGCAGTGCAGCCTTGATGGGCCACTTGTGATGATGGCCACGCCGAGCCTGACCGAGTTTCTCTGCCACATGCTTGTGGGAAGCCTGGGCATCTTCCAGCTTCTTGGACAGGGCCAAACTGTACGCTAGGATCTCCTGGGCCTGGAACTGGTACTGGCCCAGGCGGGCCTGCTCCCGAGCCAGTGTCGCCTCCGCCTGCTGCAACAGCAGGCCCGTGGGCAGCCCTCGGCGCCGTGCCAGCCCGTAGTCCAGAACGGCCCAGAGCCAGGCTGCCAGCCGTGCTGCAGGTGTGCTCACTGCTCGCAAGGCTGCATCGCTCATGCCTGGAGCTTTCAGAGCTAGGTTTAACTTTATAATCTCTGAGTCTGTCATCTTCTCCTTAGGGAAGAACACCAGCTCCTGGGAGAGTGTGTGTTAAGAAGGGTGGGGGAAGACATAGGTGCTCTGAACCTTGCCCCACAGCCTTGCCAAGTCTCCCCTCCATGCCTCCACTATCCTCCTCCATGGCGCCCCACATTCCCTACCTGATAAAAGTCCTCAGTGCATAACAGCTGCTTGGCACTGGCCCAGCCTGTTTCACGGTGGAAGAGGTCACACAGAGCATCAGTCACCTGGACCACAGATTCTGGTGGCACTCGATAGCTCCGTATCTCCTCAAAGTCAGCCACCTGTAGCTGGCTCAGGGGCCCCAGGAATGCCTTGCCCATCTGAATGAGGAGAGATGGGCTCTTGAAGTGAGCTCCCAGAAAGTCCTCTTTCTTCAATGTATTTCCAGGAGGGATCATCTTCTCCTAGGGTCCCCAAAGGGACCACACCCCAAGCCATCTTATTACCTTTACCCCCTCCCCCAGGAGACTTCATGACAAGTCAACCCATCCTCTCCTCTGGGCATCCTGTGAGGGGTTGTCCTCTTCCAAGAGAGGAGCAGTGCAGGGCAGGCAGCAGGAAGAGCCCACCTGCTCCAGGAAAGCCTCATGCTGAGCCTGCAGGGCATCCCGCTGCTTGGTCAGTTTCTCAATGAGGTTCTTCTGCTGCTGACACCCTGCCAGCTGCCGCTTGTGCAGAAGCTTGTTTTGGTCTAGCTGCTGATGCAGTCTGCCGAGGCTCTGTGAACAGAGTTCAGGCTCTGTAGCTCTAGATCCCGGGCCAGGTGGGAAGACCCCAAGGGAAGACCCCATGGGCCTGGACTCAGGCATACTCCTCATTCGATAGTCAGGGTGACCAAGTTGAACTCCACATAGGCCACAGATACTTGCTGAGCTCTGAAAGTGTCATTTTCTTATCTGTGAGTTATACATCTAGTAATGCAGCCCCGAGTGGGTGGGTGCTTCTCCTGACCTACCATACAGGCCCAGGAAATCTGAATACAAAGCCTACACACTTAACCACTGGGCTACACTCTTCATCTTACTTGACCCATCAGTGGCATTTGCCGCAGAAGGCAGCTCCTCCCTCTTGAACATTCTCCTCTCTTGACCTTCATGAGCCCATGTTCTTCTTTGTCTTTCTCCAACTTCTGTGGCTGCTCGTTCTCAGTCTCTTCCGGTGCCATCCCTTAAATATTTCTCAGAAATGTTTTCAGGGCCCCCGTCTCTTCTCAGCCTACACTTCTGGGCATCCTCCTTAATCTCATGTCTCTGATTACCACTTATACCTTAACAACTTCCAAATCTGTATATCTAGCCAGATTCTTTCCCAAGACCCACACCCCCGTATCCATCTGCTTAGTGGGAATCTCCTCTTTGGTGTCTCACAGGCCCCTCAGACTCCACGTGTCCAGAAGTGAACGTATTAGCTGTGCCTCGTCAGATCTCTTGCAATCTTACTCATCTGTTCGTGTGTTCTTTTCTCAGAGAACTGCGGCAAAGTACATGGAAGTTTCCCAAGGAAGAAACCTAATTGTTACCCTGACTCCATCTCTTCTAGTCCCCCAAACCCAACCCATCTTCAAGGCCTTTTGGTTCCACCTCCTAAACGTCTCTCGTATCTACTCCCATCCCCAACGCCATCATTCACGCCCATGCTCTCTCACTCCTGACCTTCTGCACTGGCTTCCTAACTCCTACTCCCATCCTCTAACTGGCTTTTCATGCTGCAGCCTAATTGGTTTTCTCAAAGCCAAATATCATATCATCAGGTCCCTTAACACTTGCCACTTTTTTCATTTGGTTTACGATGCCTCCATGACCAGGAGGCCTCTACTCATCTTTCCAACCTGATTTCCTTTTCCTCTCCCAGCACTCTGCTCTCCAGCCATTCCTGACTTTCAGCTCCTCCAACGTGACACACATCCTCTTGCCTGTGGGCCTTTGCACCTGCTGTTACTTCAGCCTGTGACACTCTTCCCAAACCCTTTTATACGTAATCTTACCTAACCTTCAGGTATGGACCTTGATACTTCATTCATTCGTTTACATATTTAAGGAATGCTTTTGAACACCTGCCGTGTTCTACACGTGCCTCTGTGTTACATACTGTGTGGCACTGTGCTTTCTCTAGAAAGTCTTTCTTGATACTTCAGAGTATCTTGGACTTGCTGGACTTGCTGGACTTGCAGAGTATCCTGGACTTGCTCTGTCATAACACACTGTTTTGTAATCGCCTGCATGAGCCTATATCTTCCAGTAAACTAGGCACCACGAAGGCAAGGACAGTGTCTTATCTTTCTTATTAGGAGGCAATCTAATACATGATAACATTTATCGGGCTCTTGCTATGTGCCGGCACTTTGAAGTGCTTTACATGTAAGATCTCATTTAATTCTCATCCTGACCTCTCTGGATCTGAGTTTTCTCATCTGTAAAACGGAAGAAAGGATGGCCTCCATAGAAAAGTTGAGGCGAAAATTCTGTCTACCTATCTAGATGTAAGCATAGATGTAGACATGGACAAAAATATTAATGAGTGCTCGGACAAAAAGTATGGAGTTCAATTAAGTTTTCTGAGTACAGTAATAAATAAATGAACCAACTGAATATGAGAGGGAAAAGAGATGGAGGGGCCCAGAATGGCTCCTGGGATTTAGCTTAATTCACTAAGTGGATGGTGGCCATTTCCTGAGGTAGACAACGTTGAAAGAAGTACACACCATTATGGCTGTTGAGTGAGTGCCCCTGAGCCTACGAAAATCTCATATCCAGATTTGGGGGTTCTTATGTTGTGCTCTGATGCAACTGACCCAGGGATCAAAGAATAATAACGTCCCTAAGCCATATCAACAATTCCTGGTATTATCCATTTTGGGAAAACGTAAGGTCCAAGACAAGAAACTGGAATTTGGAAAACATGGGAAAGAGGACTCCTGTCCATCTATGAACGTCTCAATTTTTTTGCATCTCAACTGAGTCTTCATGTTTCATCTAAGCTAGTGATCCTCTGTGGCTGATGGTAGGCGGGCACCAGTACTATGAGGACTGCACAGAACACATGTGGAGTAGATACGTGCACTTAGACACAATGTAAGCCATGCCCCCGGAGTTGCGTAACACTGGATGACAGCCCTGAGGGCACCCATCAGAAGAGGCGGGTTAGGCATTGGGAGCTGGAAGCCCTGAAAGTCCAGTAGAAAGTAACTCAGATTATCTGCTCATAAGTTGATCACTAGTTTACTTCACTGTAGTTATCCCTGAAACTTCATCAAAAAGTCTTGCGTAGGGCTTCCCTGGTGGCGCAGTGGTTGAGAGTCTGCCTGCCGATGCAGGGGACACGGGTTCGTGCCCTGGTCCAGGAAGATCCCACATGCCGTGGAGCGGCTGGGCCCATGAGCCATGGCCGCTGGGCCTGTGCGTCCGGAGCCTGTGCTCCGCAATGGGAGAGGCCACAACAGTGAGAGGCCCGCGTACCAAAAAAAAAAAATCTTGTGTAGCAGGAAGGAAAAAGAAAATGCAATTTCAGAATTCCTCTTATTAAAAACAAAAGAAAAAAGTCTCTTTATTTTAGGAAAACACTATTAACTAAGAGAGTTTGACTACAGAAGGTGTGATGACCCCATTGCTACCAGTTTTAGCCAGATATGAGCGGTTTGTTTATTCAAAGAAGAAAATTGCTCTGTATAAGAAAGCAACAGGATTTAGGGTTTGGACTAGAAAGAAAAATCTCTTATTACATGAGCACTGTATTTGGGGAGCTCTAAAGGGAAAGTGGGGTGGCTGAATAGCATTGCGGAACAGTATTGTGGAGATGGGAGGAGGATAGAAAAGTCCGTCACTAGCAAATGCCCTGTAGAGGAAGGTGACAGAGAAAAATTCAGGACACTGAGGTCTAGTATGCCATTTAATCTATTTCTGGCTCTGTTCTAGAATGTAAATGGCCCCCACAGCCATCTCCCATCCGCTGTACATAACAGTGTATATTTATATATATACAGTGTATATATTTGTGTATTTGGTGCTTTTGTGGAAGGAAGCCGTGCAGGGACAAAGCAGCATGGGAAGAGAGGACAGCTACAGGAGGTGTGCCAACTAGCAGTGACAGAGAATCCAGGAGAAAAGAGGATTACAATGAGAGGGGACCTTGAGGATGTAATCCTGCCCCATCCCCAACGGGGATCTCTGGAGAGCTTGGGGAGCATACTGAAATTCACACAGTCAAGGTACCAGGGACAACAAGAAGCGGACACTTGGGTTTCACGTGTTTAGAGGAACCAGCCCGATCTCAGCTGTGCCATGGGGAACTTTGAGCCTGAGCTCTAAAGGAGGAGGTGGCAGGAATTAGAGAGATCCCCTGGGGAAAGGGGGACTCTCAGGAGACAAGAACTAAGGTTCAGTCTGTATGGTTCCTCCAAAGTCCCCGTTTGGGCTCCCGCTTTGACCCTACTGTGCACGCCTCAAAATCCTCTCCCCTTTACCTTGCGGGAGTCTTTCAGCTGCTGCTCCAAGCTGACGACCAGGTGGGCGTGGGCACTGTGCTGCTCAATCAGCATCCTCAGAATTCCCAGGGCTTCCTGGATCCTGAAGACACAGTGTGCCAGTGAGTGGACCTGAGGGAGCAGAAGGAGGTACAGGGGAGGGAATGGGGCCACTCACCGCTGGGCCTTGTTCTTAATCTGCAGGGTCATCTGTTGCTGCAGCAGCACGAAGTTGTCCAGGAAGTCCAGGAAGGTCTTGGGGGTGACGAGAGGCAATTCCGGGCACAGGTGCCGGTGGTAGCTGGCAGCCGAAAGGTGGATGAGAGCCATGGATTTGGCCACACTGGGAATTGAGGCCTGAAGGTCTGGGCACTTCAAGAAGTCTGCAACAGGCATGGCTTTAGCCTGGACTTGTGAGTTCGTAGGGGAAGAAATGACAGAGACCCTCTCTCCTGGCTCAGGAAGGAGGGCAGAAAAGGTGAAGGGGGCTCAGCTAGGTTCTGGAGAGAGAGACTGACCTAAGTAATAATCCTTTTTAGAACCTGGTCAAGATGAGTGGCAAGGACAGGTAAAAAGGGCTCACCGTCATCAAGGGGTGGGCTCTGAGCCCCCTCCAGATGGCGCTGGGCCACACTGACCAGGGAATCTTGGTCCCAGGGTTCGTAGCAGTCGGTGCTGGCGATGGCCAGTTGAAGGAGCCTCAGGAAAAGGGTGGAAGGCAGCTGTTTGTGGGCCTGGTCATCTCCGATCAGGATGAACATGTGCAGGTGGCTGCACACCTGCTGGTAGAACCTGTGGGGCAGGAGCTCAGATACCGTCCTCCCCTTTATCCCTGTTTGCCCATCGAGGCCCCCATCCCAACCTGACGCCTCAGCCCTGCTCTCTGTGCCCTCACATCAGCCCTTAGGTTGTGTGGGGGATTTGGGCCTCTGGCCAGGGTGGGGCAAGGGCAGAGCAGCCCCTAGCTTGGGGTTCTGGGCCTCACCTCTGCAACAGCATTTCCTTCTTGACGTTCTGCCTGACACTAAGGTTGTCCCTGGGGAGATGTTCTTCAATGTTGTCCAGATCTGCCTCTGTGTACTGGTCAGGGAACCTGCCTGAGGTTGCCAGGGCCAGCAGGCGATGAAGGGTAGTGAGATCCACACCCTTGGGCACCAGCAGGGCCACTGGCTGGCCTAACACGCCAGCATGCCAGCTGGCATCCCGCAGACACTGGAGAACGGCCTCCTCTGATCCACGTGGCAGATGGAAGAGGCGGGCCTGACAAATGCTAGCAGCCAGAGTGACGGCAGTACGGCGCCCAGTCCCCTGAGCCCCCGAGAGCAACAGGCCATGCTGCCTGGGCCTGGCTAGCACCCGGACCAGGCGGGCCACATGCCGGGCCATCGAGTGGCACCGGGCCAGGTGGGGGCTCAGCTTCAGCTGCGCAGCTGATGTGGCCAGCTGCTCCTCCAGGCTCACCCACTGCCGTTCCACGTACAGGTTGGAGCTCTCCGAGTTGGACCGCAGTGTCAGTTCCTGACTGAAGACCAGGTCTGAGGGCTTTTCCTGGGGGCAGAGCAGTAGCACCTGGAGCAACAGCGGGGAGGTCACGTCTACCTGGCTTGTCTTCTGCCACCAGTTCTTGGCTCTATTATTCAGCTGGAGTTTGCAGTTGGAGGTCCTTGTGCCTTCCTCCTGGCTTATCTTCTGACTTAGGCTCCCTGTGGCCACCCTCTTTACTGGTGCTCTGGACGGCGCTGAATCATTGGACACGGAGCCTGTGCAGACCTGCAGGCAGTACGGGTCCTCGTCCTCCTCGGTCTCACTGCCGCTGTCGCTCAGGTCCCCCCACTGGTCCAGCTCCCCTTCGGACTCCACTCCAGGCACCTGCTCTTCCCCCTCCTCCTCCTCGTAGCCCTTGCCCAGGCTCGGGGGCGCTGGCCCACAGCAGAAAACATTCTGAGCTACCTCTAGGAGCAGGTTGGCACAGAAGGAGCGTTCCCCGGGGCTGCTCAACTGGTCACAAAAGGTTCTCTGTGCCTCATGCAACCAAAGACGCACTATGTTGCACGTGGCCATCGTGACTGCCAGGCGGGTGCCACATAGGCCGGACACCTGGCGCAGGTGCTCCTGGTGGCTGGGACAATCCACAAAAGCCCGGGAGCCCACCCTGATGGGCAGCAGCTGCAGGCTGCCCAGCAGCTGGCTCACAGAGTGCAGGGAGAAGCGGTAGTGTGGGCGGAGGGGTGAGGGCAGAAAGCGCTTGCGCACCGCCTCCCAGGCCTCCACCGACGCCTGGACCAGGGCTCTTGCTAGAACACTCTCCCGCTCCACAGAGGGGAGGCTTTCGAGCCAGGCCTGGATGCTGGGCACGTGCCTGCTCAGCAGCGTGGCCAGGGTCACGCTGCCCAGGGCCAGCACGGTGAAGAGCCGAGAGAGGCGTGGGCACAGCGGGAGCTCGCAGAAGCCTGGCACTGTGGCGGTGGCAAGGAAGTTGACTATAGGCTGCAGCGTCTGCACTTCCAAGGTGCTGTGGGCGTACACGGTGCCGTCTATGGCCTGGCGCAGAGTCTCCAACACCGGCTGACAGCTCTTCTCTGGGTCTGTGGGCCGTGAAGAATAACAGAGAGAACAGGCGTAAGTCCGCATGACAGTGTCACCCCACTCTTCCTCTCCCTGCCTCACTGGGTCTGCTCCTGGCACACACGGGGTTCTAAGGAATTTTATGCATCTGGTGTGTTGGGACTTGGTAAGTTCTTCTCTCTCCCTTGCACTCTCCTTAGGAGTGAGTGACTTTTTTCCCCCTCTTCTGCCCCAAATCCTACCTCTAAGACCAATTACATATTCCTTAACTGAAGGTTAATGAGTAGGAAGGTTTGGAGACCGAGACTGGTGGAAACATGCTCAGAGTGGGATGGAAGAGGCAGGCTAGTAAACGTACAGTCATAAAACCATATTTGTCATAGATTTTTGTACAGAGCACAGGATGAGTATCGAACCTAGCCTGGAGGCCCAGACCTCCTGGAGGAGATACTGCCTGAGATTATTTGTAAAGAATAAGTAGGATTTAGCTAGATAAATGCAGGAGAGAAGGCCGAGAGGATGGCGATCCCAGAGGCTAGAGGAAGCCTAACTTATTGGATGCCTGCGTTACAAAGTTGAATCCAGTTAGAGGATAGAGCATAAAAATCTACAGAAGAAAGACTCATCACAAGAAACCTTGAAGAGCATTTGCCAGAGCTCCCGGTCATGACTGCCTGAACCAGGGAAGATGGAACAGAAATAGTTGGAGAGGTTTGAGAGATACTTGGGAGGCAAAATGAAGACACATGGTGACTGGATATTGGTGAGGGAGGGGAAGATGTCAACAAGATTTCTGGCTACAGTGACTGGATGGATGGTGGTACCAGGTACTGAGAGGGCACGTGAGAGCAGGGTTTTGGGGGAGGATGATGAGTTCAGAGTTGGATCCGTGGTGTCAATGGGACAACCAGGTAGAGACATATAGCAGACTGTTAGATAGACAGATCTGGTGCTTAGAAGGGGATCTTGGAGACGGAGATTTAGCAGTCAGAGCATAGAGATGGTGGATGAGGCCACGCAAAGGACAGGATTATTCAGGGAGCGTACGTAGACTGAGAAGATATTAAGAATGGAACACTGAAGTTTGGTCTGTAGGTATATGTTTGAGAGTCGAATATTGCTAGGGCTTTTCCAGTCTCAAGAGACGACAATGACACCTTCCCTCCTCCCAGCTCCTCACCGGAAGCAGCCAGGTGCAGATCTTCCAGCAGGAAGAGGAGAAAGCCTTTGCAGTCCACGTGCTGCCCAGGCCACGGGCTGGCTTGTGATTGGCCCTGGACGCCCCGGCTCAGCAGGAGGCGAAGGTGGGCGGGACTGACGGCAGGGTGGATGGGGCTGGACACGTAAGGGTGCTGTGGCTCCACTAGCACGTGCACAAAGGCTGACTTCCCCGTGGCTGCCTCTCCAGCCAGCAGCACCGGGTGTCCCTCTGACAGAAGCAGGTCCGCCACGTACAAGAGCCGTTCGGTCTATAGGACAGGAGCAGGGCTTACTGTGGCAGCTCCAGGTTAGCACAGCGATCTAGCCGAAAGTAAAGGTCTAGGAATCTTGTGTTAAGGCTGTATTTGCAGAACACTGCATGCATTCTGGAGACTGTGAAAACATTTCAAGGAACGGGAGCAGGTAGGCCTAGGACATGGACCGCCCCAGGATATCTCTTTGAGCCCCAGCCCCAGCTACTGCCCCACTGTCCTCACACCTGAGGAGAAGGGTTGAAGGTGCCCTGAGTTCCCTTGATGCGGCTGCGCAGGTATTGGCCAGTGAAGGGGGCCAGCGTCCCATCTTCAGGGCATACATGTAGATCAAACACCAAGGCTGAGGCTGGTAGCTCAGGGTAGTTGGAGAGGCAGCTAATAGAATCCCTCAGGAAGGTATCAAAGAGGGGCCAGAGCCTGCTCAGATGGACATACAGGCAAAAGTGTCAGACAGTTACAACAGTTCCATTTGCGATACACTCACACACTCCACCCTCCCCCAACAATGTCACCTGGGTTTTGACTCCCATGGGCCACTCACTCCATCTCAGCCCTCTGCATGCCCCATCCCCCATCCCTGTAGATACCTGGAGGGAAGGTGGGCTCCAAAGCCCCAGATCAAAGCAAAAAGAAAGCTGCTGACAGCCAGCAAGTGCTCCCTGCGCTTACGAGGCACAGCGTCACTGTCAACCTGGTACAGGCTCAGAGAGCTTCTTTTCGAGGACTTGAAGCTTCGGGCCACAGGGTCACTATAGCTGAGGTCCTCTGCAAAGGTCACCACGGCCAGAATCGGAGCCCCAGGAGGAAAAAGGGGAGGGAGTTGGGGGAAGAGAGTAGGGGTTGGCTATTACTTTTCACTTTCAGTCCCCAGGCCCAAGTCCACCTAAGAACCTGGGCCACAGGCTCGAGCTATATCCCAGCTATCCTCAAGGCCACATAGCTCTCACATCAGCCCTTCCCTTCACCTGGGATATGGGCCTTCTCCTTCTCATCTGTGCGCAGGTGTGGGTCAAGCAGACAACGCAAGATGCGGGCCAAGCTGGTGACTTCAGCCACACCTGGGCAAACGGCCTGCTGCCCATGTACCTGCAGCAGGGAGCTGGCACCCTGGCAGGTGAGGAATCGGAACGTTGCAGGCACCAGCACTTCTGCCAGGTGGTTGAGCTCAGTGACAGTCTGGAGCTGCAGGTGGTACTCCTGGGGCAGGGCTGCCATCAGGGCGCTCAGCATAGCCTGCCAAGTCTGCTCCCCACGGCACCAGACTAGGGCACAGCGGCCCACCGCTGTGGGAGACATGCCTGTCGCATCTCCCACCTCCATCAGAAGAAAAGTACCTGGGGGTCGTGCTATTTGCTGACCATTGGGGAGGCTAAGCTGGGGGGGGTCACCCAGGAGGCAAGTGATGGAGTCCAGCCAAGCACCACCGGAAGCCCCATCGCATATTATCCAGTGATGAATCCCCACTGATTCCTGCACCTGCCCCCTTGCGCCCACAGTCTTACACCGACTGGCTTCACGAAGCAGCCTGGGGAAGACACCGTGGTTCCAGCAGGGGCCCTCCAGCCACCCCAGGAACTCCTGGGGGCTGAGGACACTGGGATACAGGTGGGTAATTTCCACAGGCTGGCAGCAGCTCTGGGTCGAGGGGTCCTCCATGGCTGCCAACCAATTCTGGATCTTAAATAAGCTGCGCCAACATGTGGTCTTGCCACTGCCTGCGGGGCCCAGGAGCAAGACACCTGAGGCCTGGCCCAGGGCCTGACTCAGCTGCTCCAGGGACCCCAGAATATCAGGGCTGGGATGCAGGCCTCCTTGCTGCAACTCCTCCAGCAGCAGTGAATTCCTCAGCCCGGGGGCTATAGGCTCTGCCAGCACCTCGCTGGCGGCAGGGAAGAGCCCACAGAGCAGCTCTTGGAGGTTGCGCAGGTGGACCCCATCCGGGATGCTGAACAGCGGGGAGCGCAGCAGGGCGCGCAGTAGGGCGGCCTCCTCGATGGCGGCTAGGCTGCAGGGCTGCTTGGACTTGGGATCCCCCTTGGTCACGTTTAGAGCCTGTATCATGTCTTCCAGCACCTTCTTGAGCAGGGGCAAGCGGCAGGGCGGGGGCCCAGACACCAGCTCACGCTCAAGGGAGAAGAATTTGGATAGCCGGGTAGCCATGCGGGAGGCGTCCCGTATCCCCGCACCCAGCAGGGTCAGCTCTGCCACTTGCCGCAGGTCAGGCAGTGTCAGTGCCACAGGCCTCAGTAGTTGGCGCAGGTTGGCAGGCACGGCAGGGCTCAGGGCACGCAGTGTCAGGAGACAGCCGTAGCCGAGGCGCACGTCCACGTGATGTTTCTCAAAGAAGCCGCTGCCGAGGAGCTGGGGGTGGGCGGGGTCAACGGTGCTGGTACTTCGGGAAGCTTCCTGGTACAGTGGGGCATAGAGGTGGCGCAGTTTGGCCAAGCGCTGGCCCAGGGCAGAGAGTAAGCCAAGGGGCAAGCGCTGAGCTGCTTCTAACAGGAGCCAGGCACCACCCTGCAGGGCACCGTTCAGGTAATTGCTCAGGCTTTGGGCCTCTATCTGAGGCAAGCAGGGCACCACCACCAGCTGGCGCCCCAGGGCCTGCGCTAGCGTCTTCACCATAGCTGCCTTGCCCACACCATCAGGGCCCAGTAGGGTCCCACAGGCCACCTCTTCCAGGGCCAATAACAGCACTAGGGCCGGCCGCTCAGGAAGCAGGCTGGGTAGAGACCCCAGTCTGGGACCCAGGTACTCGTAATTGTACAGGAAAGACCGACCCAGCACATCTATCCAGCATGCAGCTGGTGACAGAGAAGTCTCAGTAGGTGCGAGAGACTTGGGACTCTGCAGGGGTCTTTGGGGAGCGGTGTGGGGTGAAGCCAGGCGGTACTTGAGTTGGCGGGCCCAGTGGAAGTCCGTCAGATCACTGACCTGGCGTTCCTGCAGCAGCTGTGCTATATCCCGGTGAGTCACTGTCATGACCAACAGGGCACTAAGCAGGCTGGTCTGGCGGACAGAGGGCAGGGGCTGCTCACCCCGAGAGGCCCTCCGGGCCCGCAAAAAATTCACCAGTACGTCAAGCTTGCGCACGTGCATGGGGACCGCGGCCGGGGCCTTCCCTTCAAGCAGAGCCTCCTCCATGTTGGCCCGCCATACCACCTCCTCTGCCACCAGCACACACTGCCACGGGAAGGCCTGGGCTAGGTCCAGCCAGTGCTGGACATACATCTGCGGGGGCGACTGGCTCTGCTGGGGCAGCTGCCTGAAGGCCTTGTCTAGGGATGGGCCCAGAGCAAGACGGGCAGCCACACAGTCCTGCAGCAAGTGCACCAGGGCCAGACGCAGACCCTGCTCCAGGGAGGCCAGCCACCTGGGGAGATCTGAATGCAGAGGAAGGGACCCCGGCAGCTTCACCTCCTCCCCACCTGCCCCGAGCACTGCAAGCGCCTCCACCTGAGTCTGTGGGCTTGGGCTTGGGCTTGACTCCCGGTCATCCGTGTTTCTATCAGTTCGGCTGGACTGGAAGCTCACGGCATGCACGTGAGGAAAACAGCGTCGTGCCCATAGCTGGGCCTCACAGGACTCCAGCGGGGCAGCTAGCAGGGCCACCAGCTCACTGCCACTGAGGAAGAAGAGGCGGGGGAAGTGAGCACATATGGCATAGAGCACGCTCTCCAGAGCCACGATGATGCCCTCCAGCTCCACGGAGCCCGCTTGCAGCAGCTGTTGCAGCTGCTGGCCTTGGAAAGAAGGGCTCCGCTTGGCACTGGGCACTATAAGTGACAGAACCAGGGGGTCAGCTACAGAGATCCTCATCAGGGTCCGATACTGTTCGTCCACGGCCTCGAAACGGGAGTGCTGTGGTGAGAGAGAAGGTGAGAGTGAGGGCGGCATCCCCCTCCCGCCCTGAGCCCCACTGTCCAGTAGCACTTGTCCACCCTGCCACACACCCCCTTCCCTACCAGGTCAGAACTAGGAAACTGGATCTTCATCTCATGCAGAACTTTATTCAAAAAGATCCACTTCTGCTGAAAAGTCACCCACACCTGCAGCAGGGCACCTGTGAGAAGCAGCCAGGGGAACACTGGAGGGAGACTAGGGTTCCAGCTTCTGCAAGGGGGTCCAGCCTGCTCCTGCCCTCTTGGGATGCCCCACTCCCAAAAAACTCTGCTCAGCAGGACCCAGGGACCTTGCTCGAAGGAGAGAAAACCTGCAGCGTGAATAAAGACCTGGTCACTTCAGCCCAAGAAGTGGCCCTGGAGGAGGTCCTCACTCTGTCCTCACCCACCCCCGACCTCTCTCCCCATCCCTCTGGGCCATCTCACCTCAGGACCCACCCATCAGCCCAGCTAGAGGCCTGCACTCACTCAGGCCATGCATGATAGTCACCCACTCCAAAGCCATTTTGTTTAAGTCTCCTGACTTCTGGGTGGCCAGGAACTTGAACAACACCTGAAGACTTTCCTGGATAGAATCCTGCAGGTTGCTGTAATCTAAGAAAGAGTGGGCTCGAGCTGAGCTGAGCTGGCAGTCAGATGGGGCAAGGGCAGGGGTGACTGATACCCAAAATACACTGAAACTCACAGATCTCAAACTACTCTCTAGACGACACAAACTTTTTTGCTTCTACTAGTTGAACCTAGTATGCTCACCAAGAGTCAGAGTATGTTTGCAAACTTGTTTACGTGAGTTCCGTTTGTGTGAGTTATAATTTTAATTACAGAATTTAATCTTATATCATGTTAACCACTGAAATATGGGTGGCAAAATAGTTGCTGGTTCTATGGAAACTATGGAAGGGCTTCAGTAAGCCAATAAAAACATGATATTAAATTAGATATAGGCAAGGCGATTTTTTAAGATTGTGAAATTATAATAAAAATCTAGAAAAGTTCTGGATTCAGATAGCTTTACAAATGTCCTCACGTCACTTCTCAACTTTACAGAAACTGAAAGTGGAAATAGCAGATGATGTATTAACGCAAGAAAGGCAGTGAGGAGCTTCTATCACTTGACTGCAAATCAAAGAAAACCTCGTCTTTAGATTAAAAGGTTAGTTAATAAATGTACATTATATGATTTAAGCTAAAATAAAAATCTTAAGCCATGTATGCATATTTTATGATTTCCCTGTTTAACTAACTTTTTGAATTTGCCAGTTGGGTTTCAATTAGGCTGGATAAGAGAATTTCTCCTTTACTTCCCTAATTGTACCATCTTGAGTGCCCGTACATATGCTGCTCCCTCTGAGTGGCATGCCCTTCTCCCCTTGCAAACTTGGCAAACTCCTACTCCTTCAGAAGTCAGAATGAGGCCTTTGCCTAAGGGAAGGGAAGATTTCTCTAACTCTCCCGGTCCTTTGATGTTGGTCCTCTTTCTGAGATGCTACTGCCCTCAGTTAGGTGCTCTGTCATGCACCTGTCTCTGTTCTCTTGTCCCTCTCTCACTGGACTGGGAGTCCGCAAGGGACGGGACTTCGGTCTGTAAATCTCAGAGTCCCCTGCATTTGGTTCAGAAGAGGCAGGTGAGTTTGATGAGGGAATGACAAAGGAATTAATGAGTGGGTGCAGTCTAGAGGACAGAGCATTGAAAGCTGGAGAGACGTGACCACGAGGAATTTCTTAGCACACCCAGAAAGGGGAGGACCTTTGCTGAAGAGGCCAGGCATTGGGTGGGAGGGAGTGGATGGGGGGCTCCCAAGAAGATTAAGACTGTACGAGGGCTACATGGAAGATATTGTCTCAGAACAGACTGATGGCTCAGGCTGTCCAGGGGGGAGGGGGCCCCGGCTAGAGAAGCCAGATCTGGCAGGGCTTGGGGGATGAATACGTTCCCCAGCAGCAGGGGCTTTCACTGGGCCACGAGGGCTGGGTCTCACCTGAAAGGATGAAGGTGCCACTATCCTTGCCCACCACCTGCCACTGGGGGCTGCGGGGCGCTTGTCTCTTGGAGCGCTCTGAAGCTGGGGGCTCATACGGCACATGCAGGATGAAGTTGAGCAGTCGCAGCTGTCGTGCTTCCCAGGCCCGCTGCAGCTGCAGTAGGGCCTCCTGGGCACGAGTCCGTATGTTTTCACACTGCCAGATCTGGAACAGTTGGGTCTCAGGAACCAGGACTGGCTAATGGCTCAGGGGATAGCCTTGGAGCTGGGACTCAAGGGCCAGGGCCCAGGAGAGTGGAGGTCTCAGAGATGGAGAGTGGGACCATCAGGCTTCAAAGACAGGCCACCAGCATCACACTGTGACCTAGGGCTGCTGCCCTGAAACCCACTTTTTTGCAAGGCTCCAGCTGAGCAGACAATGCCTCAGTCAGCTCATGCTCTTTTGGGCCAGGGGACATCTGCCATCCTGTGTGCCCACAACTTCAGGGCTGCCACCCATTTCCTTCCCCTGGGAGGGAAGGGACATACTTTCCGTCACAGAGCCTCTGGAACTAGCCATCAGATCCCCATACCCTCCAGGCAGGCTAGCAATCTCAACCCCACCCCACTACAAGCCAACACCCACTGTCCCCCTTGTCTCAAGGGGCTGCTAAGCCTTAACTGGCTCTATTAGAGCTTAGCAAACAGGACCTGGGCTTGGACCACCTTTCCTCTGTGGGCGCAGAGCGGGGGTGAGCCCACCTGGTTGATTCGATCTGTAAACTCCAGCAGGGGACAAGAGAGCAGCTGGCCCACTGTTAGGAGCTCTATGTTGTGGAGATCGCCTAAACCTAAGTCTGGAGGGGGAGGGACAACAAGTCAGAGCAGCTCTCGGTCTTTGGCAGAGTCCAGCCCAGCCCAGCCCAGCTCCCAGACAGCACGACACAGAGGCAAGGGCCCAGAACCTAAGGTCCAGAGCACAATTCAGTCCAGAGGTAAGACTCCAGCCCAGCCCAGCCCAAGTCAGCAGAGAGGACCCACATGGTAGTGTGAGAGGTTAAGAATGTTTGTCCCTGTGGGGGAAAGGAGGCTGTGGTCCGTGAGGGAAGGCCAGGGCAACCTGGGGAGGAAAGGTGTTTCCAAAAAGAGCAATAGGGAACTTAGTTGTCCCATTGTTCAAACCCTACGTCCTTCCCTTCCCCTCCCTTCTGACTCTACCCAAACCCACCTCGCAGGAGGGCTTGGAAGTTGACGTTCTGCAGCTGGAGGCTGCCCAGCCTGGTGAGCAATGGCAGGAGGCTGCAGAACTCCTCCAGCACGTGCATGCAGCGCTGCAGAACTGGGCTGTGCAGCCCCGGGGTTGCACTCATCTGGGCCGCCTCTGTCAGCCAGCCATCTGTCTTCTCCTGGGCCATAGCCAGATTGAACTGTAGGGAGAAAGGCACATTGGCAGCTGGAGACCCTTCCCCACCCCGACCCATGCAGACTTTCCACTCCCAGGCAGGGGGTCCAGGGAGGGTGTCAGCACCTTGGCAAAAGCCATGCACTTCCATTCGCTGATACTTTCAGAGACGACTCGGTACAGGTGCCAGATGCGCTGCTGCTGCACAATAGGACGGGTCCCACAGGCTGGCAAGGGCACAGGACTCTCGTCCCCTGTGGGATAGGGCTTGATGAGGCCTAGGCTATGTGCAGGGCTGGGGGTGGGGGCATGATGGGGGATGGTCAGTCAAGAGCCCATAATGACAGAAGGGAGGGTCCTTAAAGTGCCAGGGACGGGGCGGGTGTGGTTGTCCAAAATTGTTCAGTACAATAATCCAAGGGAGAGTTAGTCCAAGGAAAGAATATCTAGGAAAATGTGATAGTGATGAAAGGGAAGGATTCCTCTTCTATTAGTCTCTGTCTCACTTATGCCACTCTGGCCACACCACACTCTTTACTGTTGCTCAGATACACCAGGCATGCTCCCTCCTGCTGAGGGCCTTTGACGGGCAGTTCATTCTTCCTGGAACACACTTCCCCTAGAAAACCACATGGCTCACTCCCTCACCACATTCAAGTCCTTGCTCAGGTATCACCTTCCGAATGAGGCCTACGCAGCCCACCTCATTAAGAACTGCTAGCCACCCTCCCTGGCATTCCCAGCCCCTCCTAACCTGCTCTACTTTTTTTCTATACTGTTTATCACTTTCTAACATATTCCATCATTTGGTTATATTTTATGTTTATTATTTGTTGTCTTGCTCTCCCAGCTAGAACGTTCAGTTCATGAGGGCAAGGGTTTTGTCATTTGTTCACTGATATACTTCACGCATGGTGCACAGTAGGCACTCAACAAATATGTGTTGGACAAATGAATGAGTTCAGTGAGATGCATATGAGAAAGGATCTGGCCCACAGGGAGGACCGTAGGGGCAAATGGTGACACTCCCTATCGTGTCTGTCTCTGACCATTATTCCCTCCCTTCATCTCACAAGCTTCTGCGTTAGTTCTTAACCAAAATTTATATTCATTTTTGAGATATGTGTCAAAAATAATTTGTTATTAATAATAATTATAGTACTGAGGTTTGCAATTTACTTAAAAGACATCAGACCAGATTCAAGAATATTGCAATAAAACTGTCATCCTCATTCACTTGAATTCCACTGTACCTTCTTGAGTGAGAGAAAAAGTGAAAAAGCTACACCCAAATGCTGAGAACCATGCATCTTACATGATGTGTCATCCATCATGGAGGTCTGAGAATCACGAGGCTATCAGAGCTCCGATCTAACCAAAAAACAAAACAAAACAGAACCCAAAACCCACACATACAAAGTAAATTAAACTCTTTAATAAAATCTTCCTTTGTCTGAACTCAAAAGATGCAGCTAGAAACCCATATAATCTTTTTTTTTTTGGCTGTGCCACGAGGCTTGAGGATCTCAGTTCCCAGACCAGGGACTAAACCCGGGCCAGAGCAGTGAGAGAGTTCCGAAGCCTAACCACAAGACCCCCAGGGAACTCCCCCCATATAATGTTTGATAGCAGTTGTCTTAACATTAAATATTGAGCAAGTAAAGAACTCTCTTTGTAAGAAGGAGCAGACATAGTATCTCCAGACACACGAGAAGATAAAGACAAATTTGAGGATTATCTATTTCGTAAATTCCATTGCATTTTAAAACTTTTTATTTGGAAATGCTATCCAACTTTTTAAAGTTGCAAAAACAAATAGTAAAAAGAATTCCTGTATACCTTTTATCAAGATCACCTTTTGTTAACATTTTACCTATTCTCTTTACCATTTGTGTTTACATGCCCTGTGGGTGTCTGGGCAGGTGTGTATACACACACAAACGCATAATTCTTCTCTGAACTATTTAAACTAAGTTACATATATCATGTCCTTTTACCCCTGAATACTCAAGTGTGTATTTCCTAAGAAAAGGGATATTCTCTTCTACAACGTTGGTACAATTATCAACTTCATATATTACATGGATATAATACTTTTATCTGATCTACTGTCTATATTTCAGTTTTGTCAGTTGGCCTAGTAATGTCCCCTATAGCATTTTTTTCCCCTCAAGTACAGCAGCCAGTCTAGGGTCAAGTCCATATTTACTTGTCATGTCTCCTCAACTTCTTTTAATCTGGAACATTCCCCACAGTCTTTTGTAACATAGACATTTTTGAAGTAGACAGTCCCCTTTCTCCCTTTTTTGTTAACAGAAAGTTTCTTGTGCCGTGTTTGTATGCTTCTTTTCATGGCTGAGTTTGTAAAATCACTCCCAGCTGGACTGTTGAATCGGTCATGTTGTGTCCTCTGGGTATCACGTCTGGAGGTACGTGATGTCCATTTGTGTCTCATCTGTCCCTCATTGGAGATATTAATTTTGATCACCTTCAAAATGTTGCCTAATTTCTCCACTGAATTATTACCTTTGCAACTAATAAGTAGTCTCTGAGGGAGACTCTCTAAGACAGTGCAAATATTCTGTTCCTCATCAAATTTGCCCCCAAATTTGGCATTCATTGATGATCCCCTCACCCAGTCCAGTATTTACCATGATGGTTGGCAAAATGTGGTGTTCCCTCTCCAGCCCTCCCTTCACACTGCCCAGCTGGCTCTGGCATTCTACTATAAGCACAAGTCCTCATTTCTCTCTCACTGATTTATCATCTACTTAGTACTAGTATGGATAATACATTCCTGTTTTTTTCAGTAGTTTACTTTGTACTTACCCTGGTGGTCAAATTGTCCCAGATTTGTCCAGTTAGCATCCCTTCTGTGTCCTTGTGCCATGTCCCATCACTTTTATCAGGATTTTTTTTTTTTTTTTTTGCGGTACGCGGGCCTCTCACTGTTGTGGCCTCTCCTGTTGCGGAGCACAGGCTCCGGACACGTAGGCTCAGCGGCCATGGCTCACGGGTCTAGCCGCTCCGCGGCATGTGGGATCTTCCCAGACCAGGGCACGAACCTGTGTCCCCTGCATCGGCAGGCAGACTCTCAACCACTGCGCCACCAGGGAAGCCCATGTCCCATCACTTTTAAAAAGAACTTAACACTTCCTTACTTTCTGGCTTAAAAAGATATTCCACTCTCATCTTGTACCTACCCTGCCATGGCCCTGGAATCATTCATTCTCTGAGGAGCCCTGATTTCTTTTAGTGGGGAATGGTATTAGAAACTACGATCTGGGCACAATGTGGTTCCTTGCTATTGGAGTGTATTTCCTTCTTGGACTCTTCAGTAGACAGAGCTAGGAAATATGTTCACGTATATATACTCATATACATACACTTATATACATATACATGTGCACTTAATCACACAAATACAACATGTGTATGTGTGTTTTAAAATGCAGTGGAAATTGCAGGGACTGCCCTGGTGGCGCAGCGGTTAAGAATCCGCCTGCCAATGCAGGGGACACGGGTTCGAGCCCTGGTCCGGGAAGATCTCACATGCCACGGAGCAACTAAGCCCATGCGCCACAACTACTGAGGCTGCACTCTAGAGCCCATGAGCCACAACTACTGAGCCCACGTGCCACAACTACTGGACCCCGTGCGCCTAGAACCCGTGCTCTGCAACAAGAGAAGCCACCGCAATGAGAAGCCCGCGCACCGCAATAAAGAGTAGCCCCCACTCGCCACAACTAGAGAAAGCCCACGTGCAGCAAAGAAGACCCAACGCAGCCAAAAATAAATAAATAAATATTTTTTTAAAAAGAAAGAAATTACAGAGTAGACACCACAGAAAATGGAAGCTTATAAGACAAATTCACATTTCCCCAGAACTCAAAAAAAAAAAAAAAAGAATAAAAGAAGTAATGATGAAGCAGATGAAAGAAATGGAGGAGAGATCCAGAAAATCCAACATACAGATAAAAATTCTGAAACGGGAGCAGAGCAACTGTAAGAGCCATTATCAAATAATCGAAAAAAAGATTACCTACAAAGGAAGAAAATCAGATTGATATCAGATTTGTCCAAAATGATAAATGTCAGAAGACAGTGATGTAATATCTACGTCTGGACAAAAAAGTGTTGTGACTTCAGAATTCAATATCTAGCCAAGCTGTGATATAAGGACATTATACAGTCATTCTTAGCCATAAGAGGTTTAGAAATTTTAACACCTCCAACTCCCTTCTTAGAAAAAAGAAATTCTCAAAGAATTATTGCAGCCATCCAAGGAAGGAGTGAAAATAATGAAAAGATGTGGTACTTTAAAAATTGGCAGTGGGTAAACAAAACCATTAAACCTTAGATATCAAAGTAGTTGTTAACACAGTTACAGAACAAAACAAATGTCAAAGGTAGTAAGTAAAATAAAAGATATGTAGTGGAAAATATAGAGTAGTATTAATGGTCTGGATCTAAGATCCTAGATTATTTTTAAAAACCGGAAGTTTGGTGAGGAGACAGGGATGGAAGAAGGAAGTAAAAGCAATGCTGTGGGGTTTCCTGGGCCTAACCCCACAAGGCCTGAGTCCCCTACTCTGCTTTTCCACAAACACCCCAACCACTAGCAGGAAAGGTCAAGGTCTGGTCTACATCAGTTAGAATATAGGATGAGGGTCTCCCAATACTTGACCAAAGAAAAAGCCCCTTGTTTGAGGATGGTCCCAGAGTGTCTTCCACCTCACATCTGGTCAAATGGCCCTCCCTGGGATTGAGGATCCCATAGGCAGGGATAGTAACGGTTGGCGGTTGGCCAAGAGGCCAGTCAGAAGCAGTGTGCCCTTCCAAGGGATACGAGTGACTGACAGAAGTGACGGCACCTGAGAAAAGAAACTGGAGCCTGCAAAGTTCTTTACGTGCAGAGGGGAGCCAGCCTAGCTGCACCACCGCACAGAAGGGCTAAGGCCAATAGTTCTGTCCCGGTCTCCTCCTAGGGGCCGGTGAGGCCTTTAGCAGCCACCTGTCTCCACCACACTGGCTGGAAGCAGTGGCCGTGGAGCATCATGACCCGTTTTTATCTGGGACCTGGTGCCTGGTGTAGGACTGGGTTGAACAGGGCTACACAACTACGATGAGGACACCTTTACATTTCTCCTGCACAGGCTTTTAGCCCTCTGACCCCATCACATTCTGATGGAACGCTCACCTATTTGCCTTCTCTACCAGACCGTGTGCCCCCCTATCCCCACCCTAAGCACAACACTTGACATACCCAATGTATTTAGATTTTGTCCTGCAATTTTCACATATAAAATAGACTAAAATGAAGGTATGTGATTCGGGTCACCCAAGATGCAGGTCCCTAAGTCCCAACCCTGATCTCAGTGGGAGGGGGCATCCCAGGGTGGCGATGGAGGGGGCGGGACCCTCGGTACCAGTGAAGGTGGTGTAGGCATGGTGCAGTTCACTGAGGCCGCTGGCTGTGTTCTGGAACTGACGCTCCAGGGAGATGAGCTGGCGTTCAGTGCTCCTCTGCTCTTGCTCAGGGTCCATGAAGGGACCGGACAGGGCCTTCGCAATCAGGCCCTCCAGCTCCGCCAGCGCCGCCGCCATCAGCTGCTGCAGCTTAGGCACAATGGCGTGTCGCTTACTGAGCAGGAACCCCGAGGCCTGGCTTTTCTCAAACTGGAATGACTCCCACGTGTCCAGAAGCTGCGGGGCAGGCAGAGGGTAGTCAAGCAGAGGTGGTTATGGGGGAGGGGCACTGGGAGAGACGGGAGAGATGCCTTCTCACCGAGATGTCCAGTGCCTCATTCTCAGCACTGAAGACGCCAAAGTGGTTGCGGACGAGCTCACAGAGTGACCGCGTATATTCCATTCGCTCCTCCAGCTCTGTGTACCGCTCGTTGGCCTCGTTCAGCTGCAGGGACAACAGTATGAGACCAGCACTCCCACAGCCCTTTACATCCTGAGGGACACTCCCACCTGCTAGAGGCTCCAGGCCCCAGCAGCCGCCTTTTAACCAACTGGGATCAGGGCAATCTGGGATCAGATCCCCCATCTGACCTAGGTCTCCCTGAAGACAGCACAGTTCCTCCCCCATCAGATTGTTGCCCTGATGGCAGGGTTTGGATCCCTACTCGACTGTACAGAGAGCAGAACTCGGTCTCTGAAAGCCAGATTTTCTCCCTCTCAAAACACCAGGACCTCCCCCTCTCATGAGGATGTTGAGGGCCACGTTTGAACAGGATGAGAGCTGGCAAGGGCAGACCACACATGTGAGCACAGTTTAAGAGCGTCACGCCCCACCGAGAGCTCAGCTGAGACTTGAAGGGAGTGTGCTGGGCATGCGAGCGGGACGGCCCTGGATGAGCTGGGAAAGGAGGATGGGGAGAGCCCACCTTCTGGGAGCACCACGTGAGGGCGTGGATGTCGGTGTTGAAGGTTCGGAAGGCCTTCGTGAAATCTGTGAGCTCTGTTATTAGCTGCTGACCGTGGCTCCGGCATTCGTTCTGTATCTGTTCAAGAATGTCCTTCCTGATGCCCACCAGCTTGGATTCTGAAGACAGGAGAGAGTTAGGCATGAGGGGGTGAAGTACCAGGGGAGCGTGGCGGGGCCGGAGTGGGAGCAGGTTGAAGGGGCAGCCAGAACGTGAATTCGTTCCCCCAGTCGCTGAACACTTACTGGACCCCTGCTTGGTGTCCAGTCAGCTGCAGTGCACTTGGGCCTGTGCTGGGCACCGGTAGACAAGAGTGATGAGTGAGACAGAAAGTGTTCCCACCCTCAGAAGCTCACAATATGGCAGCAGAGACAGACATAGAAGGGGATAATCACATACCAGTGTGGTAGATGCTCTTCAAAGAGCCCTCAACCTGGCTCAGTGACGGGGCAGGAGGCCTGAGGATGCTGGGGAAGGCCTCCTCAGGGAAGGGGACATTGGAGCTGACTGTACTGAGTGGTTAAGGCTTCCAGGGGCACTCCAAGTGGATGAAACCATGTGCAAAGGCACAGGGATGCCGTGTCCATGAAGAGCAGACTGCCCACCACAGATAAACATTTTCTATCTGAGGAGTCTTACTGCCTCTGCTCTAGTAGAAGAGGTACCAAGAAGAGTGTGTAATCTGCCTTTTGTTTTTAAGGATTAAAGGAAAGAGGCTGTCAGGTGGACTTGGGGCGAGAAGATAATCTTGGAAGCTGGCTTTGGCAATATGAACACCTCCACTGTCGTCGAGGACAGGAGTAATACCAACACGAAACCTCGTCAGATCTGAGATACCACTGATTGTAAGAAGCACCATTATTTTACACACACCATGAAAAAAGAAAAAATGATGCCATCAATTATAATACACCTCTTAAGTTCAGAGATGTTAAAATATGCACAGAGCAGCAAAATACAATATAGAAATAGGGCATGGAGTATGCCACAAAATATAGTATAGAGTACTTACTACATGCCAGACACAGTGTCAGCTACTTTACCTGTATTAACCCATTTAATCCTCACAAAAGCCTTTGAGGCAGATACTATTATTGCCCCTGTTTTAAAGATAAGCAAAGTGAGACTCAGAGAGTTTAAATATCAACATCACACAATGCTAGAGCAAGGATTCAAACTCTGGCAGTCTGGCTCCACTGTGTTACATTTTATGCTTTGAAGGGTGAAAAGTAACTTAACTCATCCTCCATGAGCATCTCTGCAACTGGAAAGTAGGACAGTGAGTTCCAGGCACAGATAATTGAGACATACAGGGAATGGACCTGTGGGAGCTTTGGAGGAGGTAACGAATAGGACATGGCACCCACAGCTGAGACTGAGAAAACCAAGACAAGGGGACTTCTGAGGGGTACCCAAGGTTGAACAGAACACAAAGATGTGCACTTATGCTTTTTCAAACTATCCCATTGACCTATGACAGTAGCTAGGCTATTGCAATGGTGCCGCCTTCTGACCAGCAGCACGGGGCCAGTGAAGACAGAGAAGAGCTCAACAGTGACACCGTGTGGTATAAGGGAGCAATGGACTGATAAAATACCCGGGCTCCTCGGGGTTGGAAGTTGGAGATGGATGGGAAAACACATTTGAGAGATATGTAGGAGGCAGAAGAATGGAAAGGATCTGATGACAGGCTGGACGTGGTGCAGTTAGGGAGAGGGAAAGAGTAAAGTATGAAGTCAAGTTTCTGGTGAGGCCAGCTCATAACAGTAGGTAATTCAAGTATTCAAGGGAGCCCAAGTAGAAGAGGAACAAAGTTGCAGGATAAGAAGATAGAATTAGATCAGCAAGAAGGATGAGAGTGGACAGAAGGGAATAAGGTGAAATGAAAACAGTTAAGCATCTACTGCATGCCATACTCAATGCTAGGAACATTGCAAATAATATCTCATTTAATCCTCCTTCCCATAACCCTGTGAGCGACTACACTGTTATGCCTATGTTACAAATAAAGAAACTGAAGCTCAGTGATCTGAAGTCATGCAAGCCAGTAAAAAACAGAGCCAGGATTCTGAGCCCTGTGCTTTTACCTCTCCATCTGTTCCTCTTGAAGAGGCCAGTTGAACCTGGACTAAGGACCAAGAAGCCAACAGACTAGAAAGCACACTGACTTCCTGAGCAAGAGTGGAGAGAAGCCTGCCCAAAACAGGGTCAGAAAGAAAGCAGGCCAATCACAGGTCCTCCTTCTTCTGCCTGGCCAGCCTGAATCCCCTGTGCATTTAGGAGCGAGGCTTGGGGAAAGAGCGGGGAGTTCTGTGGTCTAGACGATACCTAAGGAGGTATGTGCTTTCATCTGCGGAAGAGCAAAGGCAGGGAGGGCTAGGTAGGCAAGCACTTTCAGGCAAACTCTTTCAGGCCCAGCTCCAAGGCCTCCCACCTTATAAAGATAGCAGACCTGGAGACTTCCCTGGCTGCACAGTGGATAAGACTCTGCGCTCCCAATGCAGGGGGCCCGGGTTCGATACCTGGTCAAGGAACTAGATCCCACATGCATGCCGCAACTGAGAGTTCACATGCCACAACTAAAGAGCCTGCCTTCCGCAACTAAGGAGCAGGCGAGCCGCAACTAAGGAGCTGGTGAGCTGCAACTAAGGAGCCTGCCTGCTGCAACTAAGACCTGGTGCAACCAAAGAAAGAAAGAAAGAAAGCAGGCCTGGAGGCCATGGATGTGAGAGTATCTAGTCTCTGCAGGAAGCAGACACGATTGGTTACTGCCGTTCATGGGTGTTAGGTGACAAAACCTCTCTGTTTCCCAGAAGAACAAATCAGCAGCTTCCCAGTCTACCCCTCTGTGTGTTTCTCCACAGCCATCTCTGGGGGGAGGCGCTTAGCTAGTAACCAGTAGTACGAGACATCCTTCCCATGGAAAGGGAGGAAGAGAAAAGACGAACAAGGTTAGGTCTTAAACCAGATTTCTCAGAGACCCAGGGAGACCAACTAGGCCTTGGCCTCGTGGGGGTAGGTAGACACATGAGGTGGGAAACTGAGATGGGCTGAGCAGGGAACAGACAGCAGAGTGGGCTCGAGCTCCACTCTCCGTGTATCACTTTGGGAAGATACCTCCTTGCAGGGCGCCCTCATGGTCATGTGGCATGAGATAGTCACAGCAGAGCAGAAATCATGGTGTGATGTGTTGTGGCAGAAAGAGGGCCAAATATAACGTTCCCAAGTCCACCACAGCTCCCAAATGGCAGGGGATACAGGAGATAGTGGAGAGTTGATAGCCAGTGGGCCCAGATAGGGTTCCTGTGTTGAGGGGCGAGGGACCCTTAAGCAGAAGCTATGGGGTGGCCAGCCTAAAACAAAGACTGGATGAAGGGTTCACTAAAACCCTAAGGATATGTAATGTCAGCAGAGCCAATGCAGAGCCGAGTCAGCAGAGGTAGACACTCTGGGCTCCTATTAGCCAGGAGAACACACGCCAGCTACACCAGCTCAGGACACAGCTTCACCAGGAGCAGCAAGGTCAGAAGGAGGGCAGGGACCTCAGGCAAGTCAGCAGAAGCCAGCAAAGAAGAGCACACAGCCCAGAAGCCCTCTCTAATGCCGGGGGCCACCTTGGGGAGGAGAAGGAGTAGAGGACACTCGAAAATCAAAACAATCAAGAACCGTAGTATGAATTTTGAATTGACCAAATACCCAAAATAGACTGAATTAGACCAAAAGTGCTGCTTTAAATAAAAAGAAAAAAATGTGCACTTTCAATTGGAATACAGTTGTCCCTTTGGGGGATTGGTTCTAGGATCCCTGAGGATACCCAAATCCACACATTTTATAAATGGCATAGTGTTTGCATATAACCTATATATGTCCTCCTGTATACTTTAACTCATCTCTAGTTTGCTTATAATACCTAAAATGACATAAATGCTATGTAAATGGTTGTAAATACAAGGTAAATGCTATATAAACAGTTATCGGTTCAAGTTTTGCTTCTTGGAACTCTCTGGAATTTTATCCACAGACACAGAACACGCAGATTGGGAGGGCCAACGGTCTCTTTTTTCACCATCAGCAGAATTTAGGGCTACAGACTAAGCCAAGATCAGTTAAAGAGAGTAACTTTTTATACGTGCAAATTGTAGTGTCGATTCTGACTGCCACACGTGGGCAGAGGGCACCCTTGATTCCTGGGAAGCTCTATAGAGAAACTGAGTTCTCCTAGCCGAAGGAGCGGGCTAGGATTTTTCTCAGTCACATTTGGTTTGAACTACTTCCGTGCCATGAGAATAGAAGGCGCTAGGAGACAAGGACACACAATTCCTAGGGAGTGTGGTGAATGAGTAGAGTCAGGACAGGCGGAGAGGCTGTCCTCTGCAGTGATCGCACCTTCGGTTGCAAAGGGAAGGGCCTGGGACCTGGGGCTTTGGGAGGCTCTACAGGTCCAATGAGGGGCCTGCACCAAAGGTCCCTGGAGGACACTGAAGGCCCAAGAAGGGCTGTGCGGATAAGGTACAGAAGGCAAAGGAGGGGGGGGTAAGCAGCGCTCACCCATCTCCACCTGTATGTCACGGCAGCTCAGCCGCAGCAGCCTGCCTTTTGTGATCAGCTCCACGGGGATGCTGGAGACGCGGGCCTGCCAACCATCCAGGCAGCTCACCAGCATCGCGTAGTTCTTGACAGGACAACCTCTCATAGACTCCAGCTTCTGAGGCCCCCAGGCTTGCAGGAACTCATAAATGCCTTTCATCCAGTGATGGTCCCTGCAGAACTCCTGCACCTCCCGCAGCATGCCCTAGGGGCAGACAGGGTGTTTAGGGCAGAGGTGGGTGGCTATGATGGGAAGTGGTGGCCACCGTCCCATTCTTTAGACCTCCGTCCTCACCTCCAGCAGGGCCTGTTGTACAGCCAGTGCCTGCTGGATTCGAGGGCTGTTGTCCAGATCCTCTTGCAGCTGCTTATAATTGGGGGGCAAGTACTGGCCCCGCAGCCGGTGCCCACAGACCTCCAGGGCTTCAGTAACTGTGTGAGACTTCCAGGGCCACACCAATCCTATGCTCGGGCCGCAGAAGATGTCCACAGCATCTCTGGGTTGGTCCTGCAACTTGGGCATCATGAAGTCCATGTCCGAGTCCTCCTTTTCATGGTCTTCTAGTGGGGTACATGCCATAATTGTCCCTGAGTGTCCTCCAGGGACCACATACAACCTCTCCCTCTACGCTGAGTGTGTACATACACATTACACACACACACACACACATTCTCTGTTCATGAGTGAGTTTACACGTACATCTACATCATAAACACGGTACCAGACCCACCGAGGGAATTTATGAGTTAGGGTTCAGGTGCAGAGAACAGAATTCAGTCTAGCTAGTAAAAGCAGGGAGGAAATTATTAGAGATTATTACATGGGTTATGAATAACTGCAAGAGCTGAAAAACAAAAACACTCTAGGCCAAGTGTCTATGGCTCTGTGCTGCCTGGCAAACTGGGATGTCACTGCCATACCACCAGCTACATAAGCACATGGGCATAAGCGATTATGAGCCCCACCATCAGAGTGCACGGCATATGCCCTGCCTCTCTCCCCTACTTACCATCAGAGTGGACGGCATATGCCCTGCCTCTCTCCCCTACTTACCTCAATTCTGAGCTGAAGTCACATATAGATCTAAATCACATGTGACTCCCAGCCGCAAGGGGGTCTGAGAAGCACAGTTTATAGCACTCTAGCCTCTGCAGAACAGAGGAGGAGGTGAGAAAGGAAGGTGAGCAAGCCGGTCCTCAGTATCCGTCTTAAGGAATATCCTTGAACTTGGCCTCCCCCTTGATTCTTAGAAACTGTTTAATTGCCAATTTTAGTATTTGTGTTAAAACTTTGCACAAAAAGGGAGAAGAAGCATCAAAATGTTCAGAAATTAGATCCATACTGCCAACACCTAAGCACCACAGTGCCCGCAAGGGCCCATCCTCAGATCCCTTCTCTTCCCCGTCAGTACTCACTTTCTAGGAGAGCACATCCAGTTTCATGGTTTTAAGTACCACCTATTTGCTCTGAAATACATGTCTAGCTCAGATCTCTCCCTGAATCCCAATCCCACTTAAACAACTGCCTAGTCTACATCTCTACTTAGATGCCTAATATGCACCTCAAACTTTCAACAGCCCAAAATGAGCTCTGATCTCTATCCGCCCCCAGATTGCTCCTCATGCAGTCCTCCAACGTCAGTAAACAGGAGCTCCATTCTTCCGGGTGCTCCAGTCAAAAACTTTAAAGCTATCTTTGACTCTTCTCTCACATACAACACAGCCAGCCATCAGAAAATCCAATTGGCTCTATGTTCAAAATATATCCAAAATCCAACCGATTCTCACCACCTGTACCACTGCCTTCTTCTCTTTCCCCAGCCCAAGTCACCATCAAATCTCACGGCATTATTGAAATACCCTTCTAACTCGTCTCCCTGCTTTGGTCGTTGCCTCTATCCCTTTGCAGTCTGCCCTGCATATCCAGAATGATCCTTTAAAAATAGTGCCAGAAGGGGTTCAAGGAAGATGGTGGAAGTGGCAGCATAATTTTGAAATCTATTCCAAATTCCCACATGAATTTGGTACATAAAATTGACAGAGCAATTAGACAGTAAAACGAAAAACCCATCTGGAGAACATTTTTTAACAAAATGAAGACAAAGGATCCTTACAAACACTAAAATATAAGTGGGTGGGAACAAACCACCTACAGCCTCAAGTCCCAAGTGGCATCGCCATTTATGGGGAAGGAAGCAGAGGAGAACAATGGTATACCAGACTGACCTGAGACTAGGAAAACTCCGCAACAGCCAACAGACATTTTGTGGAAAGAAGAGGGCTAATTCGAGAACAGCAGGTAAAAATGGAAGGGGATTTGCCCGCTCCAGTAGAGGTAGGTAAGGTCCATAGAAGCTTTAGCAGTCTATGCCCAATGAGCTCCTAAAACCAACCGGCGAGGGCTCCCTTCTGGGACAGTACTCAGCACTAAGGTGAAACTGCTGGGGGTAAAGTAAAAAGGGGGCAGAATGGAAGCAATAGAGAAAAAGAAAAGGTCCAAATAAAACTGGGAGAGAGAAACAGAAATCAGGAAACCTCAGAAAGTTAGCCCCCATTTTTTGAACACTACAGAAAATCAACAGAAAAGGAAATTGAAAGGTTAGAGAACCAAGCTGTCTCCTAAAAGTTAGTAAAAGAGAACTTTTCAGAAATGAGTAACAGAAAAGTACCAACATCAAACCCCATACAAAGCTAGTATAAGGAAAAAGAGAACGGGGAGTAGAATAACATCTTTATAGACAATGAAAGCATGTCAGGAAACAGATCAAGCCCATTTCAAAACAAGTCAAAAGACACCAGGAAAACGGCATAACCCATGAAAGAAAACCACATATCAGAGTTAGAAAAACTCAGAAATTATGCAACAGAACTCAGGAAAGAATTAGAAATAAAAGAAAGCAAAATTTTGGAATGGAAACTGAACTAAAAGGAAGATAAGAGCAAATAAACTTAACAGGTAAATAATGTCTTAAGAAAAATAGAAGGTAAAAATAAGGATAATTACAAAATAAAAAAGAAATAAGGATTAAAAGAATATATTTCAAGAGAAAGGAACATACATTGGGGGAAAAGTGATAAGGATCTAAAACACATGTAATAGGAGTCCCTGAAGAAAAATCCAAAGCAAGGGAAGAGAACAATACTAAAAACCTTAATTCAAGCATACTTTCCTGAAATAAAAAAGGCTTAAAGCTGCATTATAAAGGAGCATACCTGAGAATACTATCTTAGAATGTTCAATACCGAGACATATTCTACTAAAATTACTGAATTTCAAGGAAAAAATATTTTAGGTATCTAGGCAAAAAAAAAAAAAAAAAAAGCAAGTGATTTATAAAGGAAATAAAATTAGATTATTATCAGATTTTTTTGACAACAACTTTTAATGCCAGAAGAAAATGGAGTAATATCTTTAAGATATGGAAAGGAAGAACATATGAGGCAATGATTTTACAACTGGTAATACTAACTTTCAAAGGGTACAAACTATTATCAACATAGAAGAACTTGAGACTTCTGCTCCCACAAGCCCATCCTGAGGAATCTAAATAGAGAATGAACATTGGACAAACAAAATGACTAAAAGAGACATCAACATAAGGACTGCTAGTGAGGATATTGTTACTTGTAGAACTCAAATGAGGTTTTATTCAATAATAAAATTATTAAAAGGGTAAGAATATAGCAGAAATGACAATGTAGAGAATGCTGGAGATTCTCTTCCTTGCCAGGAGGAGAGAGCCTATCTGAAGAATGAAACCTTGGAAGGCATATTGCTTGACCAACTAATAGCCATTCGCTTCTCCCTTCTTCCATGGTGGTAGAGCCTATCTTCCGCGAGAAACTAAAAATATCAGCCCTTTGGTTTCCCACACCTGGATTTTTACAATGAGCTGTAACAGTGCATCTGCTGGGGAGTTTCTGGAGAAGATTTATTTTTCTGATAATAAGTGAGAGTCAGGCAAGGAGAGCTTTCTCTCTAACCTTGCCTCCCCTTTTTAAAACATGGCTTTGCTTGAGAATGGGATGCATGGAGCTGCAACTTGTCTTGCAACTACAATGTAATAGCCTGAGGATGAAAAAGGATTTTTGACTGCAGCTTCCCCTAGCACACATACCCTTCCAAGAGGATCTGTCGTTACCTAGAGCTAAACCCAGAATGGAATTGGGGAAGGATATAAAGAGCCTGGTACTTGATGACATTTCTGAGCCACTGAACCAACCCTGGAAGCTACCTGGAGACTTCTTGTTATGTGAGCTGATTGTATTGTTTAGGCTGCTCTTAGGTCTTCTGTTACTTCCAGCTGACAGCATTCTCAGTGATTTAGAATTCAAACTCACAAGTAAAATCAAAGGACTAAGAGAGAGAGATAAAGCCTTGATGACACTGCCTGAGCCCTGAATCCAGCTGAGCCTGAATCCAGCTGTATTCATTAATTTCTTAGTTATAGGAGCCAGTAAAAAATCTCCCCTTTTCCTTAGCTAGTTTTGAGTTAGGATATGTAATCCAAAACCAACTTGCACATTTAGGCCCATATAATAGATGTTTAGAGCCAGGACAAGCATAGCTGAAGATTGGAGCCTCCTCCACCATATACACCCTTCTAAGAGGATATGCTCTGACCTATAGCGAAAACCAATTAATTCGTACCATGGCCCATTGCTCTTGCCAGATCTTACGGATACATGACTCTCTGTAGGGTAGGCTGAATCAATCCTATTTCTTGTCTGGAAAATTTGAACTAAGTCACACAATCAGGAAAACTTAACTGAAAGATCATATATAGAGTCAAGAATGGAGCTGGTGGCATAGAAAGTCTAAGTCCTTTGGAAGCAATGGTTATAAGGGAGCAGAAAGTTCAAAGGAAGCAGAGACAGCTAGTGTTAGGAGAGAATCAGGGGAATTGGGAAGAAGCACAGGCAGAAGTAGAGATGAAAGGCTAATCAGCAATTTGAGAGACAGGGACTCTCTTCCTGACTTTCTAGTTTCAATTTCTCTGAAGTTTGGTGCTGCTACATCTTTTCTGCCTTTGAATTTGGTAACTCTCTATTTTGTGAGCTCCAAAACAAAGATGGGGTTGGAGAACTGTGATTCAAGGTGCCAAGACCCATGAGAGCACTCAGGCAATATGGTGCTATACAGTCAATTCATGTGTGCTTCTGAGCAATGGAAAGAAAAGCTAGTGCATTTTTAATATAATTTGGCGAATGCAATATCCCAACAGCACAGAACACTAATGACTTCTTAGCCAGAGTAAGAGTGAAATAAAGAGAACTGATATCAAGTAAATCAAAGAAACATAAGTTACCTGTCACTGCTGAGTGATTTGGGCTTCCATTTAAAATATATATGTTTTAGTATAATACATATGAGTCAACATGGAGCTGCATTTTAAAATATCCATCCAACTTGAAAGACCTAAATAATGATAGGTCTTTACAGTAGGTTTCCTTGAAGGAGTAACTCAGACATTTCACACAGAGCAAAGCAACTTGTCAAACATATTTACAGGACTTTTCATCGTTTCAAAATTTCTTACAGAGTGGCAAGAAAAAAAACTCCTTCCCCTCTCATCTATGAATCCACTCACTGTTACACTGCTTCCATCTATACTTCCTCTTGCTGGTCATACTGTTCACACCTCACATTCCCAAGAGACCCTCCCTGCCATATGCAGCCCCCTGGAAAAATATATACTAAGGACAGTTTCGTTCTTTGCATTATATCTCTAAGCTAACTTCAACACCATTCCAACAAAAATCTACTTCAAGAAATTTTTATAATAAAAATGAAGTAATCCTTTGTCCCTTTTCAGGGTTACAGATTTATCTTACCACAAATATCAAAAATATATTCTTTTATTTTTAAACTTCTTTATTGGAGTATAATTGCTTTACAGTGTTGTGTTATTTTCTGCTGTATAACAAAGTGAATCACCTATATGCATATGTATATCCCCATATCCCCTCCTTCTTATGTCTCCCTCCCACCCTCCTTACCCCACCTGTCTAGGTGGTCACAAAGCACCGAGCTGATCTCCCTGTGCTATGCAGCTGCTTCCCACTAGCTATCTATTTTACATTTGGTAGTGTGTATATGTCCATGCTACTCTCTCACTTCGTCCCAGCTTACCCTTGCCCCTCCCCATGTCCTCAAGTCCATTCTCTACGTCTGTGTCTTTATTCCTGTCCTGCCCTTAGGTTCATCAGAATCATTTTGTTGTTGTTGTTTAGATTCCATATATATGTGTTAGCATATGGTATTTGTTTTTCTGACTTACTTCACTCTGTATGACAGACTCTAGGTCCATCCACCTCACTACAAATAACTCAATTTCATTTCCTTTAATGGCTGAGTAATATTCCATTGTATATATGTGCCACATCTTCTTTATCCATTAATCTGTCGATGGACACTTAGGTTTCTTCCATGTCCTGGCTATTGTAAATAGTGCTGCAATTTGAACATTGTGGTACATGACTCTTTTTATAGTTTTCTCAGGGTATATGCCCAGTGGTGGGATTTCTGGGTAGTATGGTAGTTCTATATTTAGCTTTTTAAGGAACCTCCATACTGTTCTCCATAGTGGCTGTATCATTTACATTACCACCAACAGTGCAAGAGGGTTCCCTTTTCTCCACACCTTCTCCAGCACTTATTGCTTGTAGATTTTTTTTTCTTTTCTTTTTTTTTTTTTTTTGCGGTATGTGGGCCTCTCACTGTTGTGGCTCCTCCCGTTGCAGAGCATAGGCTCTGGACGCCCAGGATCAGCGGCCATATCTCACAGGCCCAGCCACTCTGCGGCATGTGGGATCTTCCTGGACCGGGGCACGAACCCGTGTCCCCTGCATCGGCAGGCGGACTCTCAACCACTGCGCCAACAGGGAAGCCCTGTAGATTTTTTGATCGTGGCTATTCTGACCGGTGTGAGGTGATACCTCATTGTAGTTTTGATTTGTATTTCTCTAACGATTAGTGATGTTGAGCATCATTTCATGTGTTTGTTAGCAATCTGTATATCTTCTTTGGAGAAATGTCTATTTAGATCTTCTGCCCATTTTTGGATTGGGTTGTTTGTTTTTTTCATATTGAGCTGCATGAGCTGCTTGTAAATTTTGGAGATTAATCCTTTGTCAGTTGCTTCATTTGCAAATATTTTCTCCCATTCTGAGGGTTGTCTTTTTGTCTTTTTTATGGTTTCCTTTGCTGTGCAAAAGCTTTTAAGTTTCACTAGGTGTCATTTGTTTATTTTAGTTTTTATTTCCATTTCTCTAGGAGGTGGGTCAAAAAGGATCTTGCTGTGATTTATGTCATAGAGTGTTCTGCCTATGTTTTCCTCTAAGAGTTTTATAGTGTCTGGCCTTACATTTAGGTCTTTAATCCATTTTGAGTTTATTTTTGTGTATGGTGTTAGGAAGTGTTCTAATTTCATTCTTTTACATGTAGCCGTCCAGTTTTCCCAGCACCACTTATTGAAGAGGCTGTCTTTTCTCCACTGTATATTCTTGCCTCCTTTATCAAAGATAAGGTGTGTGGGTTTATCTCTGGGCTTTCTATCCTGTTCCATTGATCTGTATTTCTGTTTTTGTGCCAGTACCATACTGTCTTGATTACTGTAGCTTTCTAGTATAGTCTGAAGTCCGGGAGCCTGATTCCTCCAGCTCCGTTTTTCTTTCTCAAGCTTGCTTTGGCTACTCGAGGTCTTTTCTGTTTCCATACAAATTGTGAAACTTTTTGTTCCAGTTCTGTGAAAAATGCCATTGGTAGTTTAATAGGGATTGCATTGAATCTGTAGATTGCTTTGGGCAGTGTAGACATTTCCACAATGTTGATTCTTCCAATCCAAGAACATGGTATATCTCTCCGTCTGTTGGTATCATCTTTAATTTCTTTCATCAGTGTCTTACAGTTTTCTGCATACAGGTCTTTTGTCTCCTTAGGTAGGTTTATTCCTAGGTATTTTATTCTTTTTGTTGCAATGGTAAATGGGAGTGTTTCCTTAATTTCTCTTTCAGATTTTTTATCATTAGTATATAGGAATGCAAGAGATTTCTGTGCATTAATTTTGTATCCTGCAACTTTACCAAATTCACTGATTAGCTGTAGTTGTTTTCTGGTAGCATCTTTAGGATTCTCTATGTATAGTATCATGTCATCTGCAAACAGTGACAATTTTAATTATTCTTTTCTGATTTGGATTCCTTTTATTTATTTTTCTTCTCTGATTGTTGTGGCTAAAACTTCCAAAACTATGTTGAATAATAGTGTGAGAATGGGCACCCTTGTCTTGTTCCTGATCTTAGAGGAAATGGTTTCAGTTTTTCACCATTGAGAACGATGTTGGCTGTGGATTTGTCATATATGGCCTTTATTATGTTGAGGTAGTTTCCCTCTATGACTACTTTCTAGAGAGTTTTTATCATAAATTGGTGTTGAATTTTGTTGAAAGCTTTTTCTGCATCTATTGAGATGATCATATGGTTTTTCTCCTTCAATTTGTTAATATGGTTTATCACGTTGATTGATTTACATATATTGGAGAAACCTTGCATTCGTGGGATAAACCCACTTGATCATGGTGTATGTTCCTTTTAATGTGCTGTTGGATTCTGTTTGCTAGTATTTTGTTGGGGATTTTTGCATCTATGTTCATCAGTGATATTGGCCTGTAGTTTTCTTTTCTGTGACATCTTTGTCTGGTTTTGGTATCAGGGTGATGGTGGCCTCATAGAATGAGTTTGGGAGTGTTCCTCCCTCTGCTATATTTTGGAATAGTTTGAGAAGGATGGGTGTTAGCTCTTCTCTAAATGTTTGACAGAATTCACCTGTGAAGCCATCTGGTCCTGGACTTTTGTTTGTTGGAAGATTTTTAATTACAGTTTCAATTTCATTACTTGTGATTGGTCTGTTCGTGTTTTCTATTTCTTCCTGGTTCAGTCTTGGAAGGTTGTGCTTTTCTAAAAATTTGTCCATTTCTCCCAGGTTGTCCATTTTATTGGCATAGAGTTACTTGTAGTAATCTCTCATGATCCTTTGTATTTCTGCAGTGTCAGTTGTTACTTCTCCTTTTTCATTTCTAATTCTGTTGATTTGAGTCTTCTCCCTTTCTTTTCTTGATGAGTCTGGCTAATGGTTTATCAATTTTGTTTATCTTCTCAAAGAACCAGCTTTTAGTTTTGTTGATCTTTGCTATTGTTTCCTTCATTTCTCAAAAAGATATTGCGATCTTGGTAGGATATTGCCATAGTAAAGTTAAAGTAAGAACTTTAAGGTAATAGTTCCTGAACTTGACACCTGCCAGATGAGGAAAATGATTATCTGATTGTATTTCTCAGTTTTAAACTGCAGAATATTCCTGATAAGACTGTAAGAGCATCCGATAGTAACATTAATAACCTCTTTTTGGTCTCAAAATGTTCCAGTTCTAAGACTGTCCTCTGGAAAATGTCATAGAACGTAGCTTATGAACAGAGAATATGTTACAAGCACTTTATTAGTAAAGCACTGGGTATTCTTCTAGGGACTAGAATCTAGTAAATATATAATTTTCTGTTATAAGGGGCTTATTTTTCATATTTTGGGGTATAAATGGAGGTACTGAAATCATTTTGTAATTTGGTTAAAATGCCATACAAATTTTGCCTCATTTAAGTAAAAGATTTCTCAGATGAATGTATTTCTTAAAGACTACTTGTAGTGTTTTACCTGCTACATGTTTATTGTATATTACTCTAATTTTCATAAAGAACTTAGAGAAAAATCCCAAATCAGAACTTTGATTCTGGTTCCTCCATGATATTAACTTGATTTTCCATGCTGGCCTTGTTTTTTTCCTTCAAATTCTGATTTTGAAAAATCTCAAACATGTAGAAAAGTTTAAAGGATCTACACACTCCTTTCTTTATCTGTCCACTTAGACTCAACAATTATTAACATTTTGCCACATTGCTTTTTTTGTTTTTCCTTCTATTTTTCTTTTCCCTAAACTATTGGTTTGGCCAAAAAGTTCATTCAGGATTTGCCGTAGTTATGGAAAACACCAAATGAACTTTTTGGCCAACCCAATACTTGCAAGCTATGAGTATCGTGACACTTCACCCCTAAATACATCAGTCCCTGATGCTTTTCTAAAAGTAGAAGGGATAACCCAAGACATTGCAAGTGAATATTCTCCCTTTCGCTGGATTTAGAATAAAAGTTGAAGGGTTTTTGTTTGTTTGTTTTGCCATTCAAAGGAAAACACTGGAGCATGTGCACAGTATGAATAATGAGAAAGCACTGTGAAATGTATGATTTACCTAAATCTTTAATACTACTACTAATAAGATACTATCTGTAACATGTACTACTATGTGCTGAACACTATTCTAAACATATTACTCTTTTATTCTTCAAAACAATGCTGCAAGTGAGGTATTTTTGTTTTCCCATTTTACAGATTAGTGAACTAGCCTGTCTGATTTCAGAGCCCTTCCTTTTTCCACTGTACCATGTAAAACAAACATCAGTAATCTCTATTGATTAATCTAGATTCACTTGAGAAAAAAATGTGCCGCAACTGGTGTGATTTGTCAAAGACACAGGCTCGGGAATTCCCTGGAGGTCTAGTGGTTACGACTCCGAGTTTCCACTGCAGGGGGCACTGGTTCGATCCCTGGTCGGGGAACTAAGATCCTGCATGCTGCGGGGCGCGGCCAAAAAAACAAAGGAAAGAAAAACACAGGCTCCTTTCAATGACCCTTTTTCTTCCTTGTCACCTAATTCCTAAAATTAACCTGGTGTCTTTACATTATCTTAATGAAAACGTACTAGTTGAATGGGAAAATGAAAAAGTACCTACATGTCAGAGGTGACTGAATGCATTTAATGGTTTTATCTGTGACAGCGTGAGTATTCCAAATAAAGGGAATGTGAAGGTGTATTTCCTCCCTGACGATTTACTAGTTTTGAGGATTGATAATCAATGATAACTGGTAACTATAAAATAGCTCAATAATACTAATGAATTATTCTATATGAAATGAAAAAGAGCTGCATGAAATAAAGCAAATATTGAACAGGCAGAGTTCTTCAAACAAGTACAAATTAACTTAGCAATCAAATCCAACTGTAAATGAAACGCCATTATGACATTAGAGAAAAACCTCATGGAGTTAGGACAAATCAAAGGACAATGTATCCACACTCTTTCATACACCTCTCACTGCACTCAGGTACGTGCACGTACATACACATAGGCACATGCACGAGTGAGCAAAAACATGCCTCCACTCTCCTACCCCCCAACACATGTGCAGACCCAGGTTAGAGCTGCTCCATGCATGCCCAGTGCCCAACTCTCTGGCCATTAGGACACTGCACGTGCCCTTCTCCCTCCTTCCACCCTTCCTCCCCGCTGCCTAGGGCTCCTTAAATACCTTCAAAATACAGGGAATCCCAGAAGGTCTTCGGGTCTGTACACTGCATTACCTTCATGCCAAGGTACAGAGAAGGGGCAGAGATAGCAAACAATGAGGGTTCAGACCAGGCTGAGAGCTTCTGATTATACAGAGGATAGGAAGTGGGAATTCCTACAGCCAGCCCCCTGTCCAATCCAGAATACCTTCAGGGCAGAGACCTTCGTAGACCTTAGGCCCCCAATTATAATCTGGATCATATTTTCAATACAGGGCTCATGAGACAGCTGGCCACAACTGTCAAAGACCAGCTGCGCTGAGAGAAAGGGTTCCTGCCTTGGAGCCTGTAAAAGAGGGTTAGGAGAGGTGGTGGGGCTAGATGTCAGTATCCGCTCCCTACCAGCTGGCCCCTGGCTGCCCGCCAACCTCCACACGTGCCACCCACCACCTCACTTGCAAGATGTTGGCCACAAAAGAGGTTATCTCGTCCTCTATGATGGACACGAGGTTCTGGCAAATCATGTAGTCTACCAGGCGGGCCAGTTGTCCCATCTGCAGCAACCAGGCTTCTGCCTGCTTCAGCTTCTGCTCCAGCTGCTGGCACTGCACCCTCTGAAGGTATAGGGAGCCCTGTCCTGTCCTGATCCCCTTGCAGTTTTTCACTTGCTCCTGCAGGCCCTGTTGCATGTGGTAGGTATCCTCGTGAATCTGTCAGAATAGAGAGTGGAAAATTCACTGGAGAAAGGGGGATGGAGACCAAACTGGCCACCCACTGGCCCGTTGCAAAGCCCTCAGGTCATGGAGCCTAAAACCTAGATATACACATGAATGGCTGCTTTTTAGTACAGATTGGCCCTGGAAATCTTTAGGCGACCAGGGAAGACGTGAAATGGAGAAGATACATGGAGAAGCTACAGTGAGTTATTTTGATAGGCCAGGCCTGTCTGCCAAGAGCCCCCAGGATGGAACTCAAATAGAAAATGTGTGAATGTGTAAATAGAGAGATTCACAATGCATAGATTAGACAAAGAAAAAGAGAGACTGGCTAAGTAAGGCTCAGCAATTATTCCAGGATATGGAGTCCGATCACCAGGCCTGGGTGATGTGGCCTGCTGACCAGCACAACACTGCCTTCTGTGAGAGTAGAAGCTGTCTCTGGCTACTGACATAGACTTTCTAGTGGGGGACAGGGAATAGGGTTGAAAGCCTGGGGACCTCTTTGTGGGTTCTTCTCGCAACTGGGGAGTTCCTCAGCCTACACAGGCGGCTGATAGTTGCCACCTCTGGGCCTGTCCTGTTGAGGAACAGCGGGGAGACACCAGAAAGACACATTTGGCCAGATGGACCTTTTGTCCTTGCTGCTCTCCTATTCTTTCTGATGCTCAACAGAGCTTGTGATTAGAACTACGAGTGGTCTGTGGATTGTATTCTGCTAACTCTGAGCTCAGATCCCAGTCTTCTGAGATCCAGACCCAAGGCAGTTGAGACTGCTAGGCGTGTCATATACGGACATGCCTCGGACTTGGCGAGGTGTCCTCTCCTGTGCTCTAGCAATACCCTCAATACCCAGTGCTTCCCACGTCATAGTCCTTAGTCCAGTGTACCATTATCTACTCGTGTGACTCATCCACTACACTGTAAATTCTCCAAGGAGGCCTCCGTCACACCTTATTTCATGTCTCTACTGCTTAACACAGTGCCTGGCATGGCCCGTTCCACAGTAAATGTTCATAAAAAGAATGTACCACCTCACACTGAAAGGGCTTACTGAGTGATAACTAGGATAAAACCATAAAAACAACAACAACAATAGTTATTGAGTTGGCCGAAAAGTTTGTTTAGGTTTTTCCATAACATCTTATCAGTATATGTTTTTAAAACCTCATCATTAGGGGCAATATCTTTAGAGTTCTAAGGAAATTTTTAAAACCTAGGATACTGTATCTAGCCACGGTATCACTTTTTGTTTGAGGATGAATAAAGTTTGAGGATGAATAAAGACATTCTTAGATATACAAAGACTAAAAATTCACCATCCACAGATTCTCTCGGGAAAAAAAAATAAACAACAGTATATTTCTGACAGAGGAAAATGAATATAAGAGGATAAAGTGGTCTACAAGAAGCTCTGATGAGCAAAAAACAATTTGTGATACACATCGTTAATTCTAAATGAGTAGCTGTAAAACAAGAATGTTCATAACAATCTAGAACTAAAATTCCAGGAGATATCAATAAAAGCATAATGAGAAGGGTAGAGAGTGGGGAGAGGAAGAGAGGAGAAAAAGGAAATTAGAAGAGTGCTAAGGTTTTATTCTGCTTAGAAGAAAGATATAGACACAAACTCAACTTGGCATTCATTCAGTCAACAAATATTCACAGAGCACCTACTCCATGGCATACACTATAGTAAGCAATAGAGACATGTTAGTGAATGAAACAGATAAAAATCCCTACCCTCTTGTTGGGGGGGGGAATACAAGAAACATAATAAATAAATAATATACAGTAAACATATAAATAATAAATTTATATTGTATGTGAAAATTATAAGTGCTGTGAAAAAAACAACAGAGCAGAAGAAGAGGAATCAGGAGTTCTCGTAATAATGGAGCTTTCACAATCTCAAATAGGGTGACTAGAGAAGGCCTCTCTGAGTGGGTGTTTTTAGGAAAAGACATGAAAGAAACATTGTTATAAAAATATAAATTGAACAGCTACCTCTGTTAGGCAGGTGTATAAATGTCTTACATAGGCATTCAGCTGCAAGGAAGAGAAAACCAGAAAAAGTATGGCTTAAGCAAGTAAAGGTTTATTTAATGCAGTAAGAAATCCATGGATGGCATATTGCCCCAATAATATCAGTCAGAACAAAGCTCCCTCTATCTTCCTCTTCTTCCATCCTCAATATGCCTTTCGCCCTCATCGTGGTGAGATGGCTTCCCCAGCATCAGAAATTTCATCCAAGGGTTAGGCAATAAGACAGGAGTAAAGGTCCCCAAAGACATTCCAGTTGGATCTGCCTCTTTCTAAAAGTTTTCCCAGTGACTTCCACTTAAGTTTCATTGCCCAGAACTGAGTTACAAGCCTTTCTCCAGGTAGGAGTCTAAGAAAAGAAATAAAATCAAGATTCTGAAACTAAGAAAGATGAGTAGACACTGAGTAGTTCCTGGGCAATCACGAGAAGAATAAAATGTATGACATGCAAATCAGAAGAGGATAGCAATAGCAACAAAAATGTAAAACAACCCAATGAAGGACAAAAAACACAAGGAAGACTCAAATAGAAAGCATAGGAAATAGAAAACTCCAAAATGAGATGGGAAAAACAAAGCCAAGCCTGTAACAGACCCTCAGACAAAACGTTTCCCAGCTCTTTCTAAGAGATATATATAAAACAAAGTAACAAAGGGAGGTTGAAAACAAAGGGATAGAAGAAGATAGTTCAAGCAAATGCTTGATGCTGTTAATATCAGACAAAAGAGAACTCTAGTAGAAAAGTAGTAATAAGAGTGAAGACATTTTCATATCAATAAAGTTATGAACCTTTATGCACATAACAACATGATTTTGAAGTACATGTTGCAAACCTAAAGAACATCAAGGAGACATTAATAAATCTATAGTCATAGGAGGGGATTTTTTTTTTTTTTTCTTTGCCGTACGCGGGCCTCTCACTGTTGTGGCCTCTCCCGTTGCAGAGCATAGGCTCTGGACACGCAGGCTCAGCAGCCATGGCTCACGGGCCCAGCCGCTCCACGGCATGTGGGATCTTCCCGGACCGGGGCACGAACCCGTGTCCCCTGCATCGGCAGGCGGACTCTCAACCACTGCGCCACCAGGGGAGCCCATAGGAGGGGATTTTTAATGTATATCTCTCAGTGACCATTAAATGTGATGTATGATTCTGGATTGGATCATAAAGCAGGGAAGAAAACATAGTTAAAAAGGACATTATTGAAATAATTGGCAAATTTTTAATAAGCGTTGTGGGTTAGATAGTAGAACATATCAAAGTGAAATTCCTAATTTTTTATAATTGTACTATAGTTATGGAAGAAAATGTTCTTATTCTTACAATAAACACACTGGCATATTTAGGGGTACATGGACTTGATGTCTGCAACTCACTCTCAGATGGTTCAGCAAAATAATGTATATACACATAGAGAAAGAAAAAGAGCATAAAGGATAACATAAAAGGGACAAAGATAACCATCTGGGTGAAAGGTATATGAGAATTTATTACACTATCCTTGCAACTCTCCTAATAAGTTTGAAATTATATCAAAATTAAAAGTTACACAAGGAAGGAAAGAAGGGAGGAAGGAAGGAAATGGGTTTATCCCAGTAATGCAAAGGTGGTCTAACACTGAGAATTCACCATATTAACAGACTAAAGGAGAAAAATCCCATGATCATCTAAATAAAAGTAGAAAAAAAATCATTGGACAAAATTCAACACCCATTCATGAAAAAAACCCTCTTAACAAACTAGGAATTGAAGGAAACTTCCTTAAAAATTGGTAAGAGTGTCTACCAAACATTCTCATTTAATATCATTATTTATTTGTTTCTAATCTATTTGAGTTGTTCAGTAATGCTACATTTTGACGGGCAGCAGCATGTTTTTATTTAGCACAGATTACAAGCTTGGTTCTGTAACAATCCAGTTGCCAGCTGTGTTGATTACTCATCTTCCCTCACTGCCCCCCCCCCCCGCCTTTGGGGTGACTGCCAACAGGGACAGGTTCCATTCACTCCACATAGCGGCACAGAAAGAGGTAACTGTTGCATTTGCTTGTCCTTTCACTCTTTTTATGGTGATTTTTTTAAAAATTAATTTTAATATAGACAATGTATTATTTTATGGTTTATAATTTTTATATTTTCGGGACCTCTAAAGGAAACCTACAAAACCTTGTTAAGAGTAATTAAAGAGGGACATGCAGGGGACATGGGTTCGAGCCCTGGTCTGGGAGGATCCCACATGCCGCGGAGCAACTAGGCCCGTGAGCCACAACTACTGAGCCTGCGCGTCTGGAGCCTGTGCTCCGCAACAAGAGAGGCCGCCATAGTGAGAGGCCCGCGCACCGCAATGAAGAGTGGCCCCCGCTTGCCACAACTAGAGAAAGCCCTCGCACAGAAACGAAAGACGCAACACAGCAAAAATAAATAAATTAATTGATAAACTCCTACCCCCAACATCTTAAAAAAAAAAAAAAGACATACAAAAATGTTCATAACAGTTATTCACAATAGTAAAAAACTGGAACCAACATAAGTGTCCATCAACAGGAGAGTTAACAAGTAAACCGTGGTACATTTTTATAGTAAAACACTACATAGCAATACAAAAGAGTGAGCCACTACTACCTGCGATGTTATGGATAAATCTCACTAACATAATGTGGAGTGGAAAAAAGCCAGACGAAAAAGAGAACATGCTGTCTGATTCCATTTACATGAAATTCCAAATCGGACAAAATTAATCTATGGTGACAGAGGTCAGAGCAGTGGTTACCTTTGTGGAGGCACTGATGAGAGAGGTACCGGGGAGCTTGCTGAGGTGCTATAAATGCTCTATATCTTGACCTGCTGGTAGTTACATGGGTGTATACATATGCAAAAATTTCAATAAACTGTATTTAGGTGGCATGTATCACAGATACAAAGTAGGCACACGAAGGAAGGACTCCATGACTGGATGCTTCTACCAGCCACAGTGTCCTGTCAAAGGTTCAAGATATGCTCAGACATGAGCCTAGCAGCATGAAAGATGAGGATTCCAACTCTCAAATTCTCTAACACTCCTGGCACAAACAACTGAAAAAAAGACGTTGTTATGTTCCTTTTCCTCTCTGCTCAAGGCTTTAGGAAAAGGTTGAGTCCAAGTCTCTGCCTACCTGTTATTAATCCATCCACCTAGAGCAGAGACTGCTGTTGCTGGACAGGACAATGGCTCTGAGCCAACTGCAGAGTCCAGAACACACAGGCAAGCTTAAGCCAAGAGAAGGCTGAAACACTGGCGAGTTCAGCTTGGAGAAAAAGCTCCCAATAAATCGGAGCCTCTTACCAGATGAAGGATGGATGTGCAGAGATGCATGCAGCGATGGAGCAGCCGCAGAGCTTTGTGGTTTTCCTTGGCTAGAGCCCGCCGTAGGTCCAGCAACTCGTAGCACTGATCTGCTTCACGGGGGAGCCAGGACACAGAGTGCAGCTCCTGCAGAAGCCTGGAATCAAGGACTAAACTGCTCAGAGCCAGCGACTCTGCCCTCTTACCTTGGACACCTTTGACTTCTTCCTAGCCCAGCTCACATCAGAATGAGCAAAGGTTTAGAGAGGTTATAATATTCCCAGGGACCAACAGTGATAGCCTCCTCTTGAGGGTTCTTTGGAAGAGTTTAAGCCCAGGAAGTTGCTGGCTGGGGAACTCTTTGGGAAAGGCTTGGGGTATGTGCAAATGTTTTTGTTTTTTTGTTTTATGTATTTAATTTTTTTTTAATTTTTGGATTTTATTTATTTTTTTATGCAGCAGGTTCTTATTAGTTATCTATTGTAAATGTTTACACTGAGTTACCTTTCTGCCAGGAAAGAGGGTCAAAGAGATCCCAAGGTGTGACTTAGAAGGAGAGACTGCAGAGGCTTCTTCCATGGAATAGGGGAAGCCAAGGGCCCTAACAGTCTAGATGGACAGGTAGGTTTTATTTTATTTTTTCTTTCTTTCTTTATTTTTTTACTATTTTTTAACATCTTTATTGGAGTATAATTGCTTTACAATGTTGTGTTAGTTTCTGCTGTACAACAAAGTGAATCAGCTATATGTATACATATATCCCCATATCTCCTCCCTCTTGCGTCTCCCTCCCACCCTCCCTATCCCACCCCTCTAGGTGGTCACAAAGCACCGAGCTGATCTCCCTGTGCTATGTGGCTGCTTCCTACTATCTATCTATTTTACATTTGGTGGTGTATATAGGACAGGTAGGTTTTAGAATCAAAGGTGAGGAACCTTCAACTTCCCTATGGGGAAGTTTCATCCCTGACGAAACCCCACTTCTCTTATTCATTCCCCAAACAACCACCCTGAAAAATCTACATCTCTAAATATCCTGGAAAAAATGAAGGACCCCCCTAATAAGCAGAGGATGATCACAATGGGTGTAATTTATTCAGTACCTCTTGGGGCACTGAACATGGTACTTTATATTCACAATCTCATTTAATTCTCACTACAGCTGTGAGTAGCAGAAATCTTCCTCTCTTGTTTTCAGATCAGGAAACTGGGGCTCAAAGAGTAAAGTCCCTTGCTAGTGTTCAGGACTTAAATTCAGATCTGTGCCGCCCAATTATGCCATGATGATTAAGCTAGACTGGAGGATACCTAGAGCAGAGGTTGCAAACTGGTAGCCCATGGGCCGAGTTCAGACTGAAAAGGTTTTTATATGTACCACTAAGAGTTGGCCAGCACAGTGTTTTAATAAAAATTTTCACTAACCAGGTAAAATTAAGAGATTTGACAACAAAATGTGGATTCCCAGGTCATCCTGAAAAAATAATGTGGCTGACACACTGGACCCATGTTCCCCATGGCAACAGTCAGTTGGAACTGAGTAGTGACTGTTCTCTTTCGGTGCAATCTCCAGACTGACTGCAGTCCCACACTCCCTAAAGTCTTGAATCGAACCCACTGCATTTCTTCCATAGCTCCTCCTTGGGACCTGTAGGCATCTGAGCTTGCAACTCCTATCACAGAACATAACTGGAGTGGTTGAAGAGTTGTGCAGAGAAAGCAAGAAAGTACTGAAAATAGGAGTAACTAAGCTTTTCTTAAAAAAAAAAGAATCCAATTAATACCATAGTAAGAGCAGAGTTTCAAACACCTGCATTATCATCCTCAAATTTGATATTTAATAATTGTATGATCTGGGGCAAGTTGATGTAGAAATTAATTAATACATAGAGCTATGTTTAGAATATATTATTCAGAGAAAAAAACTGGTTACTTAACAATATGTAAAGTATGATCACATTGGTATATGTGATGGAAAAAAGACTACAAGGATATGCAACAAAATGTTTGTCATGGTTATTTGTAGATGGTGAGACTGAAGATTTTCTTCCTTTGTGCTTTTTTTTTGTATTTTCCAAATCTTCTACGATGAACGTGTTGTTACTTCTTGTAAAATAATTTTTTAAAGTTCATTGAAGTTGTGTTTTGAAGACCTCACCTGCTAATATGGAGTAGCCCAACTCCAAAGTGGGGCACGGCAAAGAGCAGATGCTTCTCTAGGAAAGTCCGGTGCCGGTGCAGCCTCTGAAACTTCACACCCTTCTTCCAGCTACAGATCAGAGGGCAGTGACAGTGGCTGTTGCTCTTTATGACACTTCTTCCCAAATCCCATACCCGTCATCACCTACCAGGCCAAGGCCTTGCGTAAGAGGAAATACTTGAAGAACGGAATGAACTGGAGCTGTTGCCAGAGGACAGAGTGGTGGTGCCAGGTACCCAGCGTCATTGCCTCACTGCCCTCCACAGGATGTACGTGCAGGACCCCAAAGGGAGAGAAGATGTAGTGCTCAGAATTCACCTTGTTGGGTGGTACCACCATCAGGCTGTAAGGTCTTTAAGAAAGGGCACAGATCAGAGCCTTGCAAACTTGTGCAGACTCCAGGGAGGGACAAAAGAAGGACAGGAAGGGGGAAATAAGGAGGCAGGAAAGAAGGCGGAAGAAAGTGGGAAGAGGGGAAAGAGAGCAGAATGATCTTCAAACCAGAAAGATGGAATATTCAGAAGAAACAGAAGCCAAAAATAGGTGGGAAGAAAGAAAAAGACCCCTAGCCAGTCCCAAGAAGTTCCTATCTCCAGACCCAGAGAGCTAACATCCCATCAAATCTAAGATGCCATCAATTGTAAGCTTGCAGCATTTTTAAAATTATTTATTTGTTTGTTTATTTATTTAGGCCATGCCAGGTCCTAGTTGCAGCATGCATGCGGGATCTAGTTCCCCAACCAGGGACTGAACCCGCGCCCCCTGCATTGGGAGCGAGGAGTCCCACCCACTGGCCCACCAGGGAAGTCCCTAGTTGCAACATTTTCTTATGAAATGCTAAAATTAAAAAAATGCCACCAATATGATATGCCACCAATTTGTAAGCTGCATCACAATTTCAGAGATGTTGAAATGTGAAAAAAAATGTGCATCTTAGAAATGATAAAATATGTATATCCCTAGATGCTGAAATAACATGCAGAGATAATCAGGGAATGTTGTTTGGAGTAACTGAGAATGGGGAAAAGCAAGAGTAACTAGAAGACTAGACACAGGCCAATAAAGAGGAAAACTGCCACCTAGTGAACCAGACAAGTACCTCCAGAGCCATCTTAACATCCTACTAAGTTGTCTTATTTCAAGAAAATGCACCTACATCCCACATTAAATACAATTTATATGTAACTATATAGTAGTTGCAGAAAACTAGTTGCCATAATGCTATGTTTGGGCACATTTAATAAAGCATTTATTCATTTTTAAAAATATTTATTTTTGGGGCTTCCCTGGTGGCGCAGTGGTGGAGAGTCCGCCTGCCGATGCAGGGGACACGGGTTCGTGCCCCGGTCCGGGAAGATCCCACATGCCGTGGAGCAGCTGGGCCCGTGAGCCATGGCCGCTGAGCCTGTGCGTCCAGAGCCTGTGCTCCACAACGGGAGAGGCCACAACAGTGAGAGGCCCGCGTATCACAAACAAACAAACAAACAAACAAAAAAAACAAATCTACATGACTCAAGCCCCCTCTCTTAACCACTGGGTCAGTTGGCATTTCACAGGGTAGCTACCTACCCTAACTGAAGCCTGACTTCCCAAGGGAACACTCCTTCCCCTGTGGCCTTCTTAATGGAGGCTACTCTTCCTGCACAGGGCCAAGAGTCAGGGATAGCTGAGCAAAGACTCTAAGGAAGTGAGGGAATATGTTCTCGCCTAAGTATAAATCAAAATCTAGGACAGGGAGTTCCCTGGTGGCCTAGTGGTTAGGATTCCGGGCTTTCACTGCTGTGGCCCAGGTTCAATCCCTGGTCAGGGAACTGAGATCCCACAAGCCATGTGGTATGACAAAAAAAAAAAAAAAACTAGGACAAATAAAAGAAAAAAACATTTTTTATAAATTTATTTATTTTATTTATTTATTTTTGGCTGTGTTGGGTCTTTGTTGCTGCACACGGGCTTTCTCTACTTGCAGTGAGTGTAGGCTACTCTTCGTTGTGGTGCATGGGCTTCTCATTGCAGTGGCTTCTCTTGCTGTGGAGCATGGGCTCTAGGTGCGCAGGCTTCAGTAGTTGTGGCATGAGGGCTCAGTAGTTGTGGCTTGCGGGCTCTAGAGCGCAGGCTCAGTAGTTGTGGCACACGGGCTTAGTCGCTCCGCGGCATGTGGGATATTCCCGGACCACGTATCGAACACCTGTCCCCTGCATTGGCAGGAGGATTCTTAACCACTGCGCCACCAGGGAAGTACCAAGAAAATTTCGATAAATGCAAATACTTTGAAAGAAAACCTGTTACATGGCAAATAAATAAAGTGAAACAAAAAATGCCAGTTTCCACTTTTACTGATGGTGCACTTGAAATTTGGACCAACACTCCCACTTGAGAACAACTAGAAAAACTGGGCAAAGTATCTGGATAAAATATGAAAATCATCAGATAACCCACAAATCAATCCCCTGGGCTTCCAGTTGGGACCCTGGTTACAACACAGGTTGAACCAGAAAACACCTCCCTCCTTGGTGTGGGCCCCCAGCTGCAACTTCTGCTGTTTAGCCTTCCAAGTCTGTTGAAAGCTCATCTCCTCTTCTCCATCTTTCAGGAGCATATAGTAAAACTGACACACCATTGCCTCTACTGGAATCTCTGGCGAAAAGCAGAACCAAGTGCGAAACTCACTTCATTGGGTCCCTTCTTTGACAGATGTTGGCACTGTGATTATCCACTGCCTTTTTAGTTCGCTTGCTCATGGTTTCTTGTCTCTCTCTGTGCCTAATTGTCTTTGATTGTGCTGCTTCTCTGACTATGACTGAGCTGATAGTTGAAAGCCCTAAGCTTGTAATTTTCTTTCTGTAGGCTCTCCACCATGGTCAATAGGCATCTCATCCAACATTGCTACCATTACTATCACTACTGCCGGACAGTCAAGTGTAGCAGCCGCTAGGTGTCAGTAGGTAGGTTATCACTTCCAACTACAGTGACTAATTAATTGTGATGCCACTATAGGTCATGGATTACTAGTATACTATTTCCCATTAAGAAGGAGGCCGGTACTGTCCAAGGCCAAGGACATTACCAAAATAATATCAAAATCCCATATTTGAGGATTGTTTCCTGGGACCACTCGTAATATCAGAGTCTGGTCAGGAAAACAGAAATTGCATTAGGAATTTCAACAAAGTGAATTTAACAGAGAAAATGTGTTTTAGAAAAAGTGTCATAGGACACCTAAAAAGCAAAAAGGGAATATTAAGCGCAGAGACAATAACTGCAGGAAATGGACGCCAGCCCTAGAACTAGAGGAGCAAAAGGAAGAGGTTTCTCTAAGAAGGAGATGCTGCCTGGCTGTTACTAGTATATAAGGAGTTTGCAGGGGTGTGTGTGTGGGGGGGGGTGCCTTGCAGAGCAGTGACTCAGAACTCTGATGGGAAGATGCTACCCAGCTGGCGTTGGTCCCTCTCAGGATCAGAGGAGGCTGATTCAGAAACTGGCAGCTGCTGCCAGAGTGAAAGACATGAAGAACAAGCAAAGGAAGGACAGAGTCCCTTCTCCTCTCATCCTGCTGTCCAGTCTCCTTCTAGCACCCCCTATTAATCGAACCTAACAGGAAGCTGGCTGAAAAAGGAGAAATGAAGTTTGCAGTCCCAGCCCCAGTATTACAAAGCAGGGAGAGGAGAGCAGAACTAGAGCCAAGAGACCATTGCTTAATAACTGGCACAATGCTCTCAGTGAACTTTCGTTAAATGAACTGATCAGTAAATCAATGGATGGTACAGCTCACTAGCGCTACCTACGTTCAGGAGGAAGAGGTCAGTGTATGCAGGAAATAAGGCTCCCTGGGAGTGGGTATCAGATACTGCTTACCAGTGAGACAGTCCTAGGTTTAAGTCCTTTTTCCATCACTTACTATGTGGTCTTGGACCAGTTACTGAACCTCTCTATGCATCAGTCTATTCATCTCATATATGGAAATAATAATGGCACCTATCTGGTAGGTGGGGATTAAATGACACATGGATATAGAAAAGCTTGATTAATGGTAATTGTTATTGTTATTTCTGGGAAGAGAAGAGACTTGAATAAAGCATTTAAAAATACTAAGATTTGGATCTAATGGAAGAAAGTGAATGAATGCCTCTCAAGTCATGTGGATTGAGACTTGTTTTTATCGCACAGAGATAAAATTAGGACGAAAATGTAGAAGTAAAAAGAAAGTAGTCTAAGGAACAGGATGCCTTGCAAAACACAAAGCTTCCCTGAGAGTGTAAAGATTTAAACAAACACCAAGATTCTTGCATTGGAGTTAGAAGAGATCACCATTAAATTCCCTTCTGAGGCAATGACCAAATGTTTCTATCACTCTAGGACAGAACAAAGAAGACAGAGAAAAAAGTAGAAAAGAATGACTAAGACAAAAAGCTATGAGAGGGCTTCCCTGGTGGCGCAGTGGTTGAGAGTCCGCCTGCCGATGCAGGGGACACGGGTTCGTGCCCCGGCCCGGGAGGATCCCACGTGCCGCGGAGCGGCTGGGCCCGTGAGCCATGGCCGCTGAGCCTGTGCGTCCGGAGCCTGTGCTCCGCAACGGGAGAGACCACAACAGTGAGAGGCCCGCGTACCGGAAAAAAAAAAAAAAAGAGTGGAGAGGAAGCTGAGGAGAAGGGAAGACAGAGGGAAACCAGGAGACAGAGGAGAAATGAGAGGGAAGAGGAGAAAGATAGGAGAGGAGCGGGTCTAGAGAGGAGGAGGGAGGTGGGGAGGCAGCACGGGAGGAAGTCCGGGGGCGGGAGGAGTAGGACAGGGGTCTAGGCGGGCGCTCTCACCGAAAGTCGCTGCTGGGAGCCACGTTGAGATAGAGGAAGTGGATCTTCTTCAGGTATCTCTCTGTCTTCATTACGGTCATTATCTGGCTACCCAGGAGGGAAGTCTGCGGTAAGAAGCCAGTGCTTCTTTCTTGGAAGATCTCCTCCCCAGGAACTTCCGAGTCAAGCTGAGACCTGTATGATAAAAAATCAGGACAGAAGAGGCAGAGCAAAGCGGTCAGGTGGGCACTGTCAGCCAGTGAATGAAGGAGCTAGATCAGGTGCCTGAGAGGACCTGATGTGACCTTGTCAGAGCCTGTCGACCATCTACACCCGAAGGTTCACATACTGAGCAAATACAGCCCATGAGGAGATACAGTCAGGCAACTATATTCGTACACCTGTGTGTGAATAACCTCTCCCTTTCTGATAAGTGAATAATCATTCTGGATTGATTGTGATTACTATGACGTCAGTATTACATAATACTGAGTAAAAGTAATGGGAATACTTGGCTGTCCCAACTCATCACCTTGCAAGCGCACGGTCCTGGATTTCTTCCCTCTGGCAGCCTTCCTAACATTCTTGATCTCCTATCTTTGCCCCCGTTATACCTGCTTTCCAACCCTGCATGATCTCCATGCTTGTGATTCTTTCTTACTCTTCCTCTAACATCACCCAACTTCCAGCTTCACATCCATCTCTTCCCAGCCGGGATCCGATGATGCGTCCTTCAGCTCACTCAAGCCTGCACCAGTACCAACAATCTTCCTACACTTCTACCATACCAGTCGATAAAATTGGTATTAAAATTAATTATTCAAGAAGCCAAAAGTCAATTACCTGGACTAATAATTTTGGTTAGAGCACAAAAATAAAACTCTGAAAAATTAATCAAAGTATTTTTGTGTCATTAATTGACCCAAATCTAGATCAACAGAACAAGTTACCCCAGGGATACAGTGCAATCCTATTCTAAAGTTCACATCAACGGTAGGGTTTATGATTTTGACGTCAGATCAGGACATCTTAATGGTGTAACTGCTATTAAAGATTCATTTCCTCAATAATTAAAGTGCTACATGATCTAAGTAGGTTCAAAAGATCTCAGAACAAAGGAATGTCATCAGCTCCTCTATAGATTCCTGGTGTCCAGTCTCATCTGTGGGCTCACTCTGCTCGATGTCTTAGTACAAGTCCTCAGGGAGCTACCCCTTGCAGTCTCCTCAGCTGCTATTCCAGGCCTCAACCTACCCACCCCCTCAACCTATGCCCAGCCCTGCTGAGCTCCCAGTCACCTTCTCTGCCTCCATCTCTGCCCAGGGGAAACTGAGGCTCTCAGCCATGAAATAACTCCCTCAAGTTCAGCTGCCTTTCCACACATTTATCTGTACATATTTCCATCCTAATCTTGTCTCCTAATTTGCGAGGAAGGAGTGACTTTCTTCTCTGCAAGGCTAACTCGTCCATTTGTGCTCAGGATCACTTATCCCGCCTTCATGATGTATTTTTTCTTTTTTTAAGATTTTTTTTTTGATGTGGACCATTTTTTTTAAAGTCTTTATTGAATTTGTTACAATATTGCTTCTGTTTTATGCTTTGGTTTTTTGGCCCTGAGGCATGTGGGATCTTAACTCCCCAACCAGGGATTGAATCCGCAGCCCCTGCATTGGAAGGTGAAGTCTTAACCACTGGACCGCCAGGGAAGTTCCCTTCATGATGTATTTTCAATCTCTTCTTCTTTGACTGTTAGCCTATATTTATTCATTCACTCTACAAATATTTATTGAGCACTTACTTCTCAAGCACCGTCTTAAAGACTATAAACATCTCTCCATTTTTTGGAGTCCTACTCAGACACCACTATTCTTTCAATCTGCTGTCCTAATCTCTCTCTTTCCCTTTCAAGCCAAGCTTCATGAAAGAATAACAAAACGTGATTTCCACTTCTTCACCTTCCATTCACTCCTGTATGCACTACAATCTGCCTTCCTTCTCACAAAATGCCACTGAAACCACTCTCACCAACCTCTTCCTTATTGCTAAATTCAATGAGTATTTCTCAGGTTTTTCTTACTTGCCTCAGTAGCATTTAACACTACTGACTGCTCCCTCCTCCTTGAAACTTTCCTCTTTATTTCACCTCCTAATCTTCAAGATATTTTGTTAACCCTAATCTAAACCCAAACTCCTCTGACGTGCTTTCCCCTAACTCTGATGTGTATACACACACACACACACACACACACACACACACACACTCCAGAGGAGCAGCCAGGGGAAAGGCCGTGTTCTTTGATTTTTATAGCACTTAACACAAATCGTCACGATATTTTACTTAAATCAACGTACTTAACATCTATCTCCCTTAACTAAGCTGTAAAACCCCAGGGAAGAGCTTGAGTCTATCTTACCACTTCTGTATCCTCACCATCTAGCAGTTCCTGATATATATTAGATAACCAATAATACTTCTTGAATGTATCAATGCCTGGGAGGCCAGGCCTGGGGAACATGGTACAAATTAAGTCACATTAGCTAGGCCTCAGAGGTTTACCGCCAGCTCCAAAGAGAGGACAAAGAACTTGGCTTCTTGCCAACATCTCAGCCCATTCTCACTCCAGTTAGGTTCCCCCGGGAAAGGAGACTTATACTTAGGGCCCAGGGAAGATCTTTGACAAGAAGAGTCTGCTGGGGTTACTGAAGGCATACACTGTTGGCACTGGCCACCTGTCATCAGGCCCCCAGGAGCCTGCCTATCTGCCCACCAGTAAGACTTCAGGAAAAACTTGACCCCGCCATTAACTTAGAGCAAAAATTGAGAAAGCCAAGCTAGATTAAAGGTAAAACTACCCTTCTTCCCAGACAGTGAATACGTCACAGACAAGCTGGCCAGAGGACAAGGAGAAATTCCAAGATTAGAGTTAGAGAACTCTCAGAAGAGGGGGTCTCTGGAGGCATTCTGAAACCCTGAAGAGAGCAGTGAGAGCCAGATTGGGGAGAAAATCACCTCTCCAGGGGCCAGGATCCCCTCACTCGCAGGGCAGGAAGAAGGCTCTGGAAGGTCAGAATGAAAGTCCTACCTGTCAGTGCTGCCAACTGTAATGTGCCTTAGTTCACACAGACATGAGTGGGAAGGGTCCTCAGACAAGCACTCACCTAGGAGCATCCCGAGGGAAGGACCTGGATCAAACATCCGGCACCCAGCACTAGGGAGGCCCAGAGGCCAGACTCAGGGATTACGAACAAGTGAGAAAAACAACTAAGCGCTATATGAAAAAGAAGTCTAGAAACTCTGGAAACTCAAGCTATTGTCTGAAGCTTTGGCCTCCTCATCGTTGACTTTTGATTTTCATTCATGTCTGCATTTCCCTATGGGGATTAACACTGAGACCGCTGGGTTTATTTTGCAGACAGAAAGGAAGAGGGTTCTTCCTCTCTTTTGCTCAAAGCCCCAGACTAGGTCCCTCACTTACTTAGTCTCTCTTCCTCCGACAGGCTCCTCTTCTGCGTTGTCACCGTCACTGCTTTCATACTGTACAGGGATGTCCGTCGCTAGTGCCAAGGGCAGGAGGCTAAGGCCATCTAGCCAGTGGGCCTCTTCCAGGGCCACCTCAGTACCAACAATACCCAGGCTGTGCTGTAGCTCAGGCAGTGTCAATGGTCGTAGCCATGTGGCCAGCCCCTCCTCTACTTGCTGCCCTCCCCACCGGGCCTGCACAAAAGGGCAGGCTGGGCGTGGGGGCCCGTGATGGAACCTCTGCTTCTGGGGATAGCAGTCAACATGGGAGGTGCCCTCTAACAAAGAGGTGTCTCGGGGAAAGGCCTGGTCCATGGCACCTAGCAGGTCCAGCTGGAGCTGGGCCTGGACCCAGGGTGCCCAGCGGTATAGCCGCTCCAGGAAAGGCAGCAAATCAAGGCGACCAACAAGCAGCGCACGATATGGAGGCAGCAGACCCAGCACTGCGTACATGTAGTACCAAGCTGCAGGGCCGCCATCCTGCAGCACTGCTGAGAACAGAGTTTGGAGCTCAGCTACCAGGAGCTCCAGCACTGCAGGCCGCCCTGGCTGAGTCACTGCCTTCAGAAACTGCCTCTGTTTTCCCTGACAGGCCCAGCGCTGCTCTGCTGTGTCTAGGACACCTACAGAGTGCCAAGATTCAAGGGCTTTAGCTGACGCCTCTTCATCCGAGACCAAGAGGAGCCAGGCATTCAACTGCCGTCGGACTGACCCTGCCCACTGCTCGGGATCCGACTGCCAGTTCCAGGTTCCTGGTTGCTGGATCTCACCTGCTTAGTTCAGCCCAAGAGAGGGCAAGAGAAGGGGGCTTAGGCTCTGGGCAGGGTCAAAGGGATTGGGAGAAAGGGGAAGGGAGGGACTTAGGACAGGAAAATGGATGGAGCTGCAGGACAGAGCTAGACCAGCAGAGGGCCTTTCCTGAGACCCTCAACCGACCCCACAGATTCCCCCCAAGACTGCTAAAAAGCAGGCCCAGGACAGAGGTAGGGCCCTCCCCGCACAAAAGTCCCTTCCCACTGCCCAGAACACTGTCCCCTCACCTGGCCTAAGGGGCACAGGAGGCAAGGGAAGGGAAGAGAACGGCATCTGCTGGTGAGGTTTCATGGGGAAGTGCCTGCTGGAAAAATGGATGAACTTAGACTCGGGTCCCAGGCACAGGCTCGCTCTACTCACAGCCACCTCCACCCAGAGACTCGCACACACACGTGTGATCACTTGTAGACACACACACACCGAAAGGGCTCACTCAGAGGACCTTAGAACAGCAGGGAACTGTCACTGGGATTGGAGCCTGGCGATCGCCTGAAGGGAGGAACAGGTCGTCACTCAGAGGCAGCAAAGCCCCAGTCCCATTTGCCCATGGGCTGAGGGATGTGTTGAGGACAGAAAGCAGAGGGGTGGGTACAGAGAACTACTTGGTTGGATGGAGTGGGGCCCGGGGTAGACCGGAGAGGGCCAGGCTGGAAGGAGGAGGAAAGAAGGAAGAGGAGGGGAGGAAAGGGAGGGGATGAGGGTCCGTAGGAGCGCAGGAGAAGGGGACACGCCTGGGGGCAGTGGCGAGAGTGGGTGTCTAGGGGGCGGTGCGAAAGGAAGCTGATCCCCAGCAGCAGACTCACCCGCAGCCCCACCCCCTCCCAGCGGTTAGAACAGTTACTGGATCGCTTGAGGCCCGAGCCTCCTTTGAGAGCCCGGGCGAAACCAGAAAGGGGCGGGGCCTAGGGGGGAGGGGCCGAGCCCAGGCCCAACCTACAGGCTGCCTGCCGGCCTTGGGAACAGGCCGTCTGACTGGTTGGGTCTGGAAAAGAGCTACGTGGCTGATTTGGGGAAGTCGCAATCCTGAGGGCGTCGTGGGCAGGTGTAATGCACGTGCCTGTTTATCTATTACTGAGCCTGTAAGCTGCCACGGGCACCAGCAAGCAGTCTTTGGGACACTCCCCAACCCGGGCACCAGCAAGCAGTCTTTGGGACACTCCCCAACCCGACACACACTCGCAAGTATCTGCCTAGCCCACCTCACCCCCTGCAAAAAACCCAAACAAGACACACTCCTTGATCACAGGGAGCTCAAAATTGGGGTTGGAGGTGGGGGGAACGCCTGAATGATTACAATGAATAGAAACTCAGCACGTGATAGAGTCCCACCTCTGCTTTATAAATCTGATAAGAATCCCAAACTTAAAAACTTAAAATGTCCAAAACCAGACTCCTAACTGCCTCCTTCCAAATAAACCTGTTCCTTTCACTGTCTTCCCCATCTCAGTAAATACCAAGTCCATTTTTCCAGTTGCTTGGGTCAAAATTTAGCGTCACCTTTGACTCCCCTCTCCCCCCACACACATCCCATGTCTAATGCTTTAGCAAATTTTGTTAAGCTATAGCTTCAAAATATATCCAAAATCCAACTATTTCTCACCACCCTAAGAGCTAAACCTTGGTCTAGGCCACTATCACCTCTCACCTAGATTATTCCATAGACTTCTAACTGGTCTCTGTTTCCTCCCTTGCCCCTACAATCTGCTCTTTTCAGAGCAGCCAGTGACCTTTTTCAAATACAGGCAGATCCTATGACTCCTCTGCTCAAAACTCACTAATGCCTTATCATCTCATTCCCTCAGGAAAGCCAAAGTCCTACACAGCCTACAATTTGCTATCTCATCAGCTGGCTGCTACCTCTGTGGCCTTTTGACCATCTATCCCTATTCACACCACTCCTCTGTGCCTGGATCACACTGAGCATGCTCCCCCCCCAACCCCGCCAGAGCCTCCATACAGTACATCTCTGCTTACGGTTCATTTAGAAGACAGAGAAGTTTTCTGTGGCTGTGTAACCAATTGCCACAAACTAAGCAGCTTTAAAACAACATCCATTTAGTATCTCACAGTTCTGTACATCGATGCCCAGCATGGCCTGACTGGGTTCTCTGCTCAGGATATCATAAGCCTGAAAGGTCATCTGGGCTGAGTTCTTGTCTGGAGGCTCTGGGGGAAAATCCTCCTCCAAGCTCATTCTTGTTGTTGACAGGATTCAGTTTCTTGCGGTTGTGGGACTGAGGTCCCTGTTTCCTCCTGGGCCTCAGGGGCCACTCTCAGGTCCTAGAGGCCACCTGTCTTCCTTGCCATATGGCACCTTCATCTTCAAACCAGCAGCAGTGCCTCAAATCCTTCTTATGTTTCAACTCTTTCTGACATTCTCTTCTGCATCCAGCCAGAGAAAACTCCCTGCGTTTAAAAAGTTCATGTGGTTAGGCCAGGCCCACCCGGATAATCTCCCTTTCTTACAGTCAAGTATGTCATATAATACAACCTAATCACAGAAGTAAAATCTGTCATATTCACAGTCCTAGGGATTATACAGGGTGTGTACACAGGGGGTGGGAAATCTTGCGCACCATGTTAACATTCTGTCTACTACACATATGCTGTAATAACAAAAAGACCCCCAAAATACGATGGCTTAAACATAATAGAAGCTTACTTTTTCTCTCACACAACTGTCCAGGAATAAGTACTCCAGGGCTAAAATGGCAGCCTTTTAGTTGTTCTGCCTTCTTCAAGGAAGTGGTCCTTATCTTCAAGGTCCAAGACAGTTCACCACCATGTGTGTTGGGCCTCATCCCAAGTAGTGAGATGGGGGAAAGAGTAGGAGAAGGCCCACCCTTACCCTTAAGGGCACAACCTGGCAATGCATGCATCACTCGATCACATGGACACACCTAGCTGCAAGGAAAGTTGCAAAATCTGATCTTTATTTTCAGCCACCATCTGCCCAGGTTAAAGTCAGGGGTTCTATTAGTAAAGGAAGAAGGGGACGATGGATGCTATGGGCAAGTAGAGGCTGATGCCACAGTGAACACTCTTTTTCTAGATGTCCACGAGGCTTCCTCCCTCATTTCAAGTTTCTGCTTAAGGAGACCTCATTAGTGAGTTCTTCTCTGACAACCTAGCCTAAAATAGCAACACTGTCCCCAGCTTCCTTATCCTTCTTACCCTGCATTGATTTTCCCCATAGCACTTATTACCATCTCATATCAATACTTACTTAACTGCTTATTGTCTGTTTCCCCTGACTAGAAGCATAAGCTCCACGGTGGCGGTTTCTGACTGCTCTCTGCTGTACCCCCAGCCCCTAGTACTAGGCACCATGAGTAGGTGATCACAAAATATTTGTGGAACAAAGGCATAAATGTATAGCAATCAATCGTCATTAGTGAGAAACAGGACAGACTCTGGAAGTCACACTGACTGGATTGAAAACCTGACTCCACCACTTGCTAGTCATGGGATATTTTACTGCAATTTTATTTTTTTGTGTAAAATGAAGATAACAGTAGTACCTACTTTATAGGGTTGTTGTGAGAATTAACTGAGTTAATGTATATAAAATGCTTAGACTAGAGCCTGGTAGATAGTACACACATGATATAACTGACCTGTGTGAGCTGCGTGCTTTTGTTGTTGTTTATGGCACTCTACCAAGTGCTGTGGACGTAATGGTGAACGAGACATAAAAGGGTTCAATGAGGGCACAAATAAGAATCCTTCCTGGAAAAGGCAAGGAAGAGTTACAGGTAGGCCTTAAAGTTTTAGCCCTTAAAATAATAGTTTTTTCCAGTTATAAAATAAATTATGGGGATGTAATACACAGAGGAGGGAATACAGTCAATAATATTGTAATAACTTTAAATGGTGACAGATGGTGACTAGACTTACTGTGGCGGTCATCTCATAAGGTATATAAATGTCAAATCACTATGTTGCACACCTGAAACTAATATAACTATGTATATCAATTATACTTCAATTAAAAAAAGTTTTCCAGACAGACAAAGCCAAAAGGGAATTCTGTTCAGTAACCTCTACTGAGCCTTCAACACTACCTAATAATCTAATTATGTTCCTTTTGTCAGTTCACTCTCTCATTCTGTGCAATGACTATTTCAAACCTTCTGCTGTACTTTCTCATCTTCCATTTTCTTTGGCTTTACTCTCTGATGATAACTTCACTTCTGAATTATCAGTGACTAACGCTCAAAATGGGGATGAAACAATCCCAGAAAAATTACACTGAGAAATAACAGGACCTTGAGAAACTTTTAGATTTAATGGCTGGAGGTGGGTAAGCCCGCAAAGGAGGCTAAGAAGCTGTGGCCAGAGGTAGTAGTGAAAACACAAGTGGAATCACAGACACCAGTGAGAGTGTCCATGAGGAACAAGTCGATAGTACCAGATGCCACTAAGAAGTGAAGTAAGCTGAGGAAATAACCACTGGATTCAGGGATATGAAGGCCACTTGGTGAGCTAGGGTGACCTCAGGAAGAACTATTTCAATAGAATAAAGGTTACAGAAGTCAAAATAGGGTGGGGGGAGAAGTGGGAATGGAGAAGACCAACGTATCCACTGTTTTGAGTTTAGCCGTAAAATGGAAAAAAACTGGACGGTACCTGTGAGGTAGAGTGGTTTGTTTGCTGTAACGGGAGTCTTCGGCATGCTTAAACACTGATGAGAATTTAGTAAAGTGGGAAAAAGTCAGAGATCTCCAAAGAAGGAAGGACTAGGATTCAGTGCACAGGAACAGGCACTGGCCATGAGCGATATTTGTCCTGTTTAGACAGGAGGGAAAGAGGAGGGAATGATGCAGATGTAGATGGGTGACCAAGTTTTGAGTTGCAAGATGTTGCGGAAGTTCCTAACTGATAGCTTTTACTTTTGCCTATGAAGTTAAAATAAGGTTACCTGCGGAAAGTGAAGAGAATCATGGGGATAATAAGAGGCTTAAGAATATTGGTTTGGGGCTTCCCTAGTGGCACAGTGGTTAAGAATCTGCCTGCCAATGCAGGGGACATGGGTTCGAGCCCTGGTCCGGGAAGATCCGTGGAGCAACTAAGCCCGTGAACCACAACTACTGAGCCTGCGCTTTAGAGCCCATGAGCCACAACTACTGAGCCCACGTGCCTAGAGCCTGTGCTCCGCAACAAGAGAAGCCACCGCAATGAGAAGCCCGCGCACCGCACCGCAATGATCAGTAGCTCCCACTCACCGCAACTAAAGAAAGCCCATGCGCAGCAAAGACCCAATGCAGCCAAAAAATAAATAAAAATAAATAAATTTATATAAAAAAAGGAATATTGATTTGAAATAGTCATTGCAGGGAACAGGAAAGACGACTAGAAAAATCTAGTGGGATTACAGGGCCTCAGACTCCATTTGAAGTTGATAACCATGGATTCATAGCGATATAAATCTGCTCTATAGTCATTACCTTGGGCAGTTTTTAGATGTCCAAATGCAGGCACAAATGTTTCATTTTACCCAGGCCCAACAAAGAAATGAGAGGGAAGGAAATTTAGCCTATTCCAAAAGAATTACTAGAATTTCATAAGGACTTTGTTTTTGGCCACGCCCCATAGTGTTCGGGAGCTGAGTTCCTAGACCAGGGATCGAACCCAGGCCCCCTGCAGTGGAAGTGCGGAGCCTCAACCACTGGACGACCAGCGAAGTCCCAAGAATGACTAGAATTTAAGCTCGACAGGAATCTAAAGACAGGAAGGTGTTAATGGAGAGAATGTAGAAGCAATGGTCTGAACGCTGCATTGAAATTTAAAAAAAAAAAAATGGTAGAGGAATAGTCCAATAAACAAAGAGGAAGGAATACAGTCAGTGAATAAGATGCAAGTAATAGTGTTTTGAAGATGGAACAGTTTGGGGTGGTGGACAATGGAAAGGATGTAAGTAAGAGTAGCCGAGACAGAGTAGAAATCATTAGAGATTGGGTCAAGGAACTAAGAGACAAAAAACACTGAATGGACTGTCTTGTGTAACATTAAAGTATCAAGAGGAAGACCAACGGCTAGCTCTGCAGAGGAAAGTAGGAGAGTGGCAGTTACTACAGATAAGTAATAAGAGAGGTGATACAGTTGAATAGGCTCAAAGGAATTAGACTTTGCAAAGGAGTAGGCAGTTAAGTTCTGAAGCCACAATAGCAAGAACAACTCTGTCTCAAATATGTGTTTGTGATAAAGGGATAAAGCTTTGTCAACATTTATCCTCGTGTTGTGCTTGAAACATCACATTGCTCATTATACCAATGGCTAAGACGTCATGGTAAGACCTCAAGGAGATTTCAGTGACAAAGGAAGACGGATAGTAGGAAGAAGGTACTTTTCGTTAAGTATTGAACCTATTTATAAACAGAAAGGAAAGAAGAGATTAAAAAGTCTTGGTGGATCAGACTGAGGGACAGTTGTCTTTCCATGCCTAGGGAAAAGTTGACTGCAGATGAGCAGGCAAATATAAGCTCTGGAAGTTCAAAGGACATAGGCTTTAGAGTCAGACAGATCTGTGTTCCTAGCCCTTCTCCAGCAATTACTAATTACGTGACATGGAAACATAGATAATTCACAGTGGAAGTTTATTGCAGGGATATACATAAATATCGATGAAGAATCCTCCCACTATCAGAATATCCCAGGTCCCCAATCCTGTCTCTGGGAATTGCAAAGTTCACAAGCTGCTTTACCTGCATTTACACTTTTCAAGGAGAGAACTTTATTGGGCAGACATGAAGCCACTCAGTAGGAAAGTTCCTGATCAACAACTTTTTTTATTAAGGAAGGGTCTTAGCAGACCTTTCTGTTCAAGATTTGTTCAGCTAATGAGGCAAAAAGCTGATTAGAGCCACTTTTCTCAATAGGTAACTGCATATAAGGTGGGCTTCTGGTACATACTGAATTCTTGCCTCCTCATCTGTTAAGTGGGGATAATACCAAGACCAGAACCTATACAAAGCGGGTGCTCAACAGATATTTTGAAAGGCAGCCTGGTGTAGTAAAAGATTTTAAAGACAGGTCTGCATTTTCAGACAGGGTCTGCTACCAGAGAATTTCAATGCCCTGATCTGTACAGGAGAGGAAACATCTGCTTTGTGGATGGTTGTAAGTTTTCTTTTATTTCGTTTTTTTTTTTTTTTTTTAATGATTGTAGGAGCCAATGTCTAAGAAGTTCTACTTCCATTTTAAAAATCAAACATGGTCACCTGATGGGGAATAGTCAAGGATGAGGCAGGGGATTAAGGAGAGCAATGAAGGTGTAAAATAACTGCTGTAGTGATTAGGAGAGCAAACAGACCAGGAACTCACAAAGGGTTGCTTGTTTGTAACGAGGGCTTGGTTGAGGTTGGAGATCTTGAATATTTAGTGGCACTCACTACACAGCTTTATTTTTCTCTAGCAGTGTGAATGGAGGAACAGAAATGTTAAAACAGCTGATACAAAAAGGACACAAAAATGGCAAGAAAATTCAGTGATGTACAGGCCACTCAGATTGCTGAATACAGAAGTAAATTCCACACGGAGGGAAATAATGAGGAAAGAACAGACAGGCTGGAATTAGAAATCACAGAACAGGCACAGTGGGAACAATCTGGGGTAGAGGAAAAGATGGAATCAGGAGATTACAGACAAGCAGTGAGACATTAAGGTAACATTCAAGAAGTCCTGAAGATTTGGCTTTCTTCCTTTTTTTCCCATAACCATCACCATCTACTTCTCCCTTAGGTTTTTATCCCTCGAGTCTGACTGTATTGCAGAATATGGTTCCACAAGTTTTCCCCTTTCTGACTGCTCCTGAAGACAAGCACACAGATCTTCTTTGTTTAAAGATTTTACTGCTCATCCTAAGAAGACAGAAAATATTAAGTAAGTAACAACTTGAGGAAGTGGTTGACGTTCCAGAACACCCCAGAATTCTTACAGGTTTCATCTCTGTCTGAGGCTACTGACTTCCCAGGAGGTAGCGCCTAAAAGCCCTGTGGATTCTTAATCTGCTGTCCTTAGATATCTCTAAGTGAGCCATTTAAGTCAGACAGATTTAAGGACAGCTAGACAGAGTTCCCATTTTCTGTCATCTGGGCAGAAACCAACTTCTTGTCGCTATTACCAGTCTTAAAATTGTACCCACAGATGTCGCTTTAACCAGGTGCCTGGGAATGCTGACGTTTTCCTTCTACACATTGAAGGCAATTTCTCTGCTGCCAGGGCTGAAGCATCCTGACAGAATAATAAAGATGGTGTCAATCAAGTGGGCAAAGCTTCCTTGCCCAGAATACAAACCAAACAAAGTAAAAGTGGGTTTATTAGCTCCAGGAAAAGGAGCAACAGTACCCAGCTCTCAGGCAACTCCTCACTTTCTATATACAGGTCGCACCCAGCCCAAGGTCCACTGGCTCCTTAAATATGAGGGTCCATCCAGTGCCTCCCTTCCCGGGGTTGGGGACGGCTAGCTCCCTGATGGCGAGGTTTCGGGCTGTTCGGCAGCAACACCTGGCACAGATGAGGCAGCCTCGTAGTCTGCGATGCGGCGCTGTACCAGGGCAGGCATGAGCTGCACGTAAGCGGCCATGAGGCGGTGGTTGGAATGGATCAGCTTCCCAGCACAGCTGTGCAGACAGGCCTCCTGGAAGGAAGACAGGGTGGAAGTAGAAGCCAAAGGTGTCTCGTCAGGTCCGTCTCCTTCCTTCCCATCCCCAGCCTAGGGGCTAGGGTCGCAGAAAGGCCAGTGCCAGAGGTAGGGGAAGTGGCGGAAGAGGGAAGCAGTCTACGGTTAACTCTGAGGATCGAGGGTAATCTCCCTACTCGGTTCCCCCACCTAACCTCCTCAGCATCCAGAGCTCGGTGGTGCAGGCTGGGCACGCAGCGCTGGAAGCAGAGTTCCGTCATCCGATTGTAGACCAACAGGAAGTCCCGCAGCTGGGAAGAAGGGGGACAAGGAACTCAGCGAAGAGGGGCCACATCTCAATTCAAGGCCGCGCCGCCCGAGCTTTCCCAGGACCGCACCCCATGGCCCGACGTTCCCAGCCCTCTGATGCCTGGTTCCTTGGGGTTCCCGCCATGCAGACAGGGATGCTAGCTGAACGCGTGGCCCCAAAGCTCCCACTCACGTTTCTGAGCTGTTGCTGCTGTTGCTGCTGCTGCTGCTCCATCACGCCACCGGCGCGTGCCCTACGTCACTTCCTTCACAGCTTCTTGGTAACGCCCGGAAGTGACCTCTCGTGACTCCCCAGGGACAGAGAGGTTGGCTCCAGGATAGCCCTGCCCCCAGATGCCAACGTCACTTCCGCCCTCATAATCTGCGACGTGGCCGGCTTCTTCTGCCCGTGAGAGGACGTCACTTCCGCCGAGTCCCTGACCTGCTGCTAGGATCGCGACAGGAACTGGAGCCCGAGGTCCCCGCGCGGCCCGGGCCTGGCGCCCTGAGGGGAAGAGCCGCCCGGCCCGAGGTGAGAGGGACGTGCATGGGCGAGGGCAAGTTGAATGCACGAACCTGACGTGAGGGCAAGATGCCTCTGAACCCTGGGGAAGGATGAGGACACACCTGATGCCCAGGTGTATGGGGGGAGGGCGGAGACTCACACACCTGGGGAGACATAACTGACTTTGGAAGGGATCACCTACCTATGTACTGGGAAAAAGAGGCTTTTCCCAGAGGTCGTGAACTTATACCAAGTGATTCAACAAAGGCCTGAAGGGGGAGGGCCCGAGGAAGAGGAGGTGCATGGGATAGAGGAAGGGGAGACCCCCTGCAGGAAAGAGGAAGAAACACTAAAGGAGTGTGAGAGGCCGAGCAGTGGAGAACATACCTGAATGGGGGTACACACCTGAGCCCTGGGAAAGGGGTTCATCTCCTGATGGGGAGAAACACCTGCATGGGCATATGCTTCTTGAGAGCACAGACTTTATCTCTCTTGTTCACTGCTGTTTCTCTATTGCCTCAAATAGTGCATGACACATAGTAGGCACTCATTAAATGTCTGTTGAGTGAGTGAATGCATGAATGATCACCGGAGTCCTGGTAGGATAGGGGGGTTCATGAGAACATGACCTCAGGTCAGGCACACCTGAGGCCTGGGTGTGCGTGTTACCAATATGCACCTTGGAGGGGAGAAACACATATACTTCAGGGAAGAGTAGTGGCCAAACCCCAGAACACTGAGGCCCTGGGACAACCTCCGAAATGGCAGGGGAGATCTTCCTCTTTGGAGTCCTGGCCAGTTTCCAGAACTGTCTGTGTTGGGCTTTGCAGGGCGCTGGGGTAGAGACTTTGACTCCAGTCCCTTCGCTAGCCATGACGGACGGGATCCTAGGGAAGGCAGCCACAATGGAGATCCCCATCCACGGGAATGGTGAAGCTGGGCAGCTTCCTGAGGATGATGGGCTGGAGCAGGTGCTTCTGTTTGATTCTTCATATTGTTTCAATTGAGGAATCCCAACTCATAAACCCTGAACCCTCGTCCCTATTCCAGTAGCCTTCCCCTAACTTACCTAATCTCCCTTCAATCTTTTTACAAATCTTTGTTCTGATTCTGTGCAGACTTCCCTTGTGTGCTCTCTCTATGATGCTTCAATCCAAGCTTGTTTTCACCCCCAAAATGCTTCAGCTGCCCCTATGTTCCTGAAGCCCCCCTCTTCTCTGGCCTATAGGACCTCCAGCAGGTGATGGTGTCAGGACCCAACCTCAATGAAACCAGCATTGTGTCTGGTGGCTATGGGGGCTCTGGTGATGGACTCATCCCCACAGGTATGAATGATCAGAACAGGACAGGAAGCTTGAGTGGAGAGGGGGAGAGTGGTGGTTCTAGGGAGCATAGAGTATGTCTAAGAAGGCTTGAATTATGTCTGGAGATCCTGGGAAACTCTGCTAGTATGAACCCTATGGAATCTCAGCCCAAGGCCAGTTCCCAGAGTTGTCCATCTGCTCCCACTTGTCATTTAGCCCCACTTGTCCTTTCTCTGCTGTCACCACCTAAGTCAAGCAAAGAACTCTGTTTCCCAGGCCTCCCCTGCCTGCTCTGGAGCCTGAATCTGATTTGGAACTTTGTGAGGCTTCTCAGAGTTTTACTTTAGACTCTAACATTTAGAGGAACAAACAGCTCTGAATCTCACACTGACTAGTATCCACGTGGGAATGTCAGCCGGGTTTTCTGTTTGATGGACCCACTATCCTTGATCAGTCACCCCATACTCAGCCTATTTCCTGCTGTTTTCTCTACCCCTGTACACTAGCAACTCCCTCTTCCCTCCTTCTTCAGTCCCCACCACCACTTCAGAAGGAGGCCGGATGTATATTGGGTTTTGGCTCTCAGGGCACAATGTATGAGTTCCTTCTAGTGAGTAGGAGAATCTAATTGTCTCTAGGTTCTGCTCCTTCAGGGAAGTCATTTTCATGTGCTGGGAGGGAAGTATGGGCGGAACCACAGAGGTGTCTGATTGTATCTGAGAGAGGCTGGTGTCAGAGAACTTGGTCCTTTAGGGTCTGGCCGCCATCCATCTCACAATACCAACTCTGCTGGCCCTGGAGATGAGGTGGCTCGGGGCATCGCTGGAGAGAAGTTTGACATCGTCAAGAAATGGGGCATCAACACATATAAGGTGGGATTCAAGCACCTCTCCCTTCCCCCAAACTCCCCTGGGTACCTTTTCCCCATCTTCCAGATCCTAATGTCCCATCTATGGCTGAGACTAGGAGCCTGGGGTTGCTGGGGTAGGTACGTTTTGGGAGGACAGGGTGCTAGGGTCTCTGACCTATTCCCTCACTTCCCAATCAGTGTACAAAGCAGCTGTTATCAGAGCGATTTGGCCGAGGCTCCCGGACTGTGGACCTGGAGCTAGAGCTGCAGATTGAGCTGCTGCGTGAGACGAAGCGCAAGTATGAGAGTGTCCTGCAGCTGGGCCGGGCACTGACAGCCCACCTCTACAGCCTGCTGCAGACCCAGCATGCACTAGGGGACGCCTTTGCTGACCTCAGCCAGAAGTCCCCAGAGCTTCAGGTGCCTCAGCCAGGCCTGAGAGGGTGGGGGACTGGGCCCGGGCCCGCCAGGCAGTCACCCCTCAGCCTCCCTCCCTCCTGCAGCCCAGAGGGAGAACCCCTCCAGGGCGGGCCCAGCTCTGCCCCCAGCAGCACCCACCTGTGGAGGCAGGGGCTTGTATGGAGGTCCAGAAGTTGGAGGGGGTGGGGCAGGCGGCACACCAGGTGCCTCACAAGTACCCCTCTCTGCATTGACAGGAATGCCTTCAGTGCTCAGCCTAATCGGAGCCCCTCCTTTGCCTGCTGCACTAGCTTTCCCTACTCCAGTTCTGTGAACTTCATCTGAGGCCCTCACTCCCACATTCCTGTCCCAGGCATCCCCAGGGCAGCCCCACTAACTTTCTGGCTAAGAGAGCCTTGCTGGAGGCAGTGCTGGGTTGTTCCACTTTCAATGGCTGGTTCCTCCCGGGAGAGGAGGGGAAAGAAGGGCCCTACAGCCCGGACTGTTACTCAAGGCCTGTCCCTCCCTTCTGCCCTCAGGAGGAATTTGGCTACAATGCAGAGACGCAGAAGCTGCTGTGCAAGAATGGAGAGACGCTGCTAGGGGCTGTGAACTTCTTTGTCTCTAGCATCAACACGTTGGTAACCAAGACCATGGAAGACACGCTCATGACTGTCAAACAGTATGAGGCTGCCAGGTGTGGGCACTGGCAGGGCCTAGGGTTTGGGGCATTTGGCTGGCATGGGTGGAAGTTTGAGCTTTAGGGGCACAAGAATTGAGAAAAGAAAGGAGAGTATGTGTGGAGGGCAAAGGGGTGGAGACCAGCCCATATCACCCCCTCCCCAGGCTGGAATACGATGCCTACCGGACAGACTTAGAGGAGCTGAGCCTAGGCCCCCGTGATGCAGGGATGCGTGGTCGACTTGAGAGTGCCCAGGCCACTTTCCAGGCCCATCGGGACAAATATGAGAAGCTGCGGGGAGATGTGGCCATCAAGCTCAAGTTCCTGGAAGAAAACAAGGTGCTAACCCCACCCCTTTGACCCAGCCCACCTTCCCATCTGTAACACTGACCTCACCCCCCCCAAAAAAAAAACCTCCCCATTATTGGACGGGGAAATGCGGCCTGGCTAAGGAGTGGGATCTTCCCCAGCCCACTCAAGCCCTGGGCCTTTCCCGTCACCCTCCCTCTGATCCCTTGAGGATTTGACTGCTGATCCCAAGAACATAACTGGGAAAAACCCACCCCTTAAGCTTGGGTGCCAGAACCTCTGGCCCTGCCAATCAGGTCAGGTTTCTCCTATCACACTGGCGTTTATCCTTTGGCTCCCTTGATGGAGGTCAGCCCCCACTCCAAAAGCACGATCAGAGCAGAGTCCATGTGCCCCTGGTCTGGGCTCAGGCTCACAGCCCCTCAGGAAGGGTGTCTGAGTCCAGTCTCGGCTGACCTCGCTGGCCCCCCAGATTAAGGTGATGCACAAGCAGCTGCTGCTCTTCCACAATGCCGTGTCAGCCTACTTCGCTGGGAACCAGAAACAGCTGGAGCAGACCCTGCAGCAGTTCAACATCAAGCTGCGGCCTCCAGGAGCTGAGAAGCCCTCCTGGCTGGAGGAGCAGTGAGCCACTCCAGCCCAACCTGGCTGTCAAGGACATTGGGAGGGGCAGTCCCAGGGTGGGGGAGATTTGGACAAGGGACATCCCTTGCCACCTGCGCTCTGGCTTGGGTTCCCTTTCCCTGGCTGGGGCCTGACAGGAGGTCTGCAGGCCCAGCAGCTGCTGCCCTGTCCTTTATCTTCCTGGCCACTGGGCTTCATTCCCAGATCTTTTCCTTCCACTCCACAGCCAAAGGCTATGACAAAAACCACTCCCTGGCCAATGGCATCACTCCTCAGGCCTATCCCAGTTCCTGGGGTGTGCCCCCTGACCAATGGCAGAGCCTCAAAAGGCCCTGTCAGCCAATGGCAGCTCTTCTTGGGCTCCCCTGGGCCAATGATGTTGCCTCCAATATCCTTTGTCCCTCCTCAATGCGTGCCCATTGCAGAGAAGGGGACTGGGACCAAAGGGGTGGGGATATGGGGAGCCCCATTTCTGGCCCTGCATCTGAATGGGTCTCCCCTCACCTACCCACCCAGTTTAATTGTGCTTAGAGCCCTGGAAGATTGGGACCTAGCACTAGGAATAAACCTTTCATAAAAGCAGGCCCAGTGAGGTCAATTTGTGGGGGACTCTAGGAGGGTGGTCTGGGTAGAGAAACAGTCTAATTACACACCAAAATCCTATCATTTCAGGAGAGCTGGGGCTAGATAGCTGAAGTCACAGGTTTCAGGAACAATCTGAGGGCCTACTCTCCTCCCCCAGCCCCAGTAGGAGCCAAAGCTTTATTTGCCCTTTAGGCTAGCACCAAGATAGCAATGGATCTTAAAACACAGGGCCCAGAGCGGGTTGGGCCCACTGACCTCCATCATCCAGTCATTCATACAGCAAATATTTACTGAGTGTTTTTATTTGCCAGGCACTGCGCTAGACCCTGGCGAAACATCAGGGAATAAAACACGGTCCCTGCCCACAGTGCTTACAGCCTAGTGGGGGATAGAGGCAAGTTAGGCAACTACAATACAGTGATAAGTACTAGGATACAGAAATACAGAAGTACAGGGGGCTATGGGAGCACAGAGGAGGGGCATCTAGCCTAGATAGGTGGAGATGGGGATGTCAACTTGAAAGCTGAGACCTGAGGGTAACTAGAGGATAGCCAGGTAAAGAGTAGGGGGAAGAGCATCTTAGGCAAAGAGGCCAACATACGTGAAGGCCCTGAGTAGGAACAGGAAGGAATTCAGCTTGGGAAAAATGAAGGGGGAGCGGCTAGAGGATGACTCTAGAGGTAAGGTGGTAGACCATGCTGAGCCTCTTCAGGCTGCTTACGGACTTTTGCCCTTTGTTCAAAGGAGCTGTGAAGCCTTATCAGCAGATGTTTGATGACAGGGGAGTTTAGGACTGAGGAAAGAAGTCTTTGTGAGGCTTCAAATAGTGTTATACAGACCGGAGTTGCCTCATATTGAGTAGTCTCTTAGCCCTGGCCCCATATTCCAAAGCAAGGGTGAACCCTGTCTGAGCAAGCACCAGAGCACCTGCGCTGGGTGCCAGAACTGAGGCAGATTAGAAGTCAAGGCACTTCCCAGGGTCCCTGCTGCATCCCGGTGTTGAGCCCAAATCTGAACCTTGTGTGATGCAAGAAAGCTCCCCAATAGCACTTTGATTTACTCAGGGACCAGCTACCATCACCCTATGCTCCTTGACCAAGGAATGCTCCAGATTTTTTCAGCATTCTCCCCTACCTCTGGAAGGGTGCAGTTATCTGACTGGAGCTTCATTATAGAGTGGGGTGGCCCCTCACTTTATGGGCCACTGGGGCTTTTTCAACATGAAAGGTACCGAGGTTCCAAGTGACTAGAGGCAGGACCTATAAGCAGAGCTCAAACCCTGGTTCCAGCACTTTCTGCCTGAGTGATCAGGGTTAATGTCTGGGGAGCCAAGGGCCCTCAGTTATTTCCGTTGCAAAACACGGCTAATAAAAGAAGCTACCTATTAAGATTATGTGTACTAAAGAAGATAATATATGTAAAGTGATTCGTTAGGTGTCTGGCACATAATAAGCACTCAGTCCTTGTTAACTGTTATACTTTTTATTATTTTCCACCGGGGCTGCTTTTCCACAAGGTGATGATTCTGAGAATTGCTCTGGTCTTTGGAGGGTGGAAGGGAGTCGCTGGATGGTCTGAACCATAATTTCCTCGCGAGGGGGCTCCTGAGAGAGAGCCAGGCACCTTGAGCCAAGTTAAGTCCCCCATCTTTCTACCCCGTCAGCCCCTTCTCCCCAGAGCTCTGCGTACTGCCCTTCTACCCTGGGGCTCGTCCGCCGCCCAGAGATCAGTGCCGAGGCACAGGCGATCCCTGTCTCCCCCTGCTCAGCAGAGACCACAGTAGCATAGTCCGTAGGAGCCCCCCCAGGAAAGCCTGGAAGGGCACCTCCAGAAGACAGCCCTTACCGGCTCCCAGAGTCCGAACACCCTGCTGTCCAGCTGCCTTTTCGTGACGGAGCGTCCGCCCAGTCCCTGAGACCCACTGCGCTGCCCTTTCCTGGAGCCGTCGGGAGCCAGAGGCGGCTGGCGGGGATCGAGGATCCGGGATCCGGGATCCTGCTCAAGGGTTCCCCAGCCCGACAGGGTAGGCAGCTCCTGCAGGAGCTTCGGGAGAGTTGGAGGAGCGGTGCGGGTGGGGTTGGGGCGGGCGGGGCCTCCGTGGCGGCGGGCGGGGCGTGGGTGGGTCTTCGGTCTCCGAGCCGCCCCCTCCCCCGGCTGGTCCGCAGCCCCGCCCCGGCCCCTCCCTCCGGCCTGTGCGGCGGGTCCGGCGGCGGCGCCGGCGCGGGGACAGGCGGAGGCGCGGGACGTGGGGCGGCGCCGCGGGCAGAGCCGGGCGGACGGGCGCTGGCAGCAGCAGCGCCGCGGGCCCTTCGGAGTGGCCGCAGTCCGGGTCTTGGCCCTCCCATCCTGCCTCGCCGCGGTGAGTGCGACGGGCGGCCCCCAGGGGTGCGTTTGTATCCCTGTCTGCCCAGGTCCCGGTCTGGGTGCGAGCGGCGGTGTGTCTGTCCGAGTGTCTGTGGGTGAGGGCATAGATGCTTTTCAAAAGCTGTGCCTGTCTCTGTCCACGTGAGGCGTGTCCCTGTCCGTGAGAGCAGTGGGGGGATTCTTCGGGCTGTGGCTGCTCACGTGAGGTCCATGTTTGAGGGGGGAGGCGCGGGTGGATGGGTGATGCTTCCTTGGAGGAGCGCGGGGTTTGGGAGCTTGTGTATGTTGGCGGAGGGTGTCGAACGCTGCGGCCGAGGATGGTGGGGGGTGGGGGAGCGGGTGGGGCTGCTGAGTGGGACTCTGGAATCTTGTGGCCCAGCTTGTCCGAGGGTTCCTTTCTCCCTGGTGCAGACACTTCCACCCTTTGCTACCCCCTCCCTCCTCGGGCACCTAGAGGCCCACCAGCGGGCATAGAGGACACCCTTTCCTCCTCTAGCACTGGCCTCTGGACAGGAAGCCGCATCCGGAGGCTGTTTCTTGTAGGAAAGGACCCTTCTGTTTCCCCTGCAGCCTGGGCCCCGCCTGGAGGACCCCAGGCTCCTCCCTGGTTCTGGCCTCCTCCCTTCTGGACTTGGCTTCAGATCGTGGGCTGCAAACCTGCAGGGACAGATGGTTGCAGGTTGGAGGGGCAGGCTGCACCCCAGGGAGGTCAGTCCACTAAAGGCCAGCCCTGGGCTTGTTCCTGGTGTGTGGGTCTCCGATGTGGAAAGCAAAAACCCAGGACTGGCCCCTGTAGGAAGATGAGATCTGGTAGGTTGGAGCAGGTGCAGAGGTCCTTTTCACAGGTCTCTCCCTGCCTGTCTGTCCACCTCATCAGTGCCCATTCATCCCCTAAGCAGGGTTCTGACTTGCTGCAGAATTGGAATCAGAGCTGCAGGCCTGACAGGTGCCCTGCTTCTCTTGGGTTGCATGCCTCCAGTGACAGAGCACTTACCACTTCCGCTATGGGAAAGCTTCTTTATGATAAGTGGAGGTCGTTTTCCTTGGAACTTCGTTCACTTGTCTTGTTATTGCCTTTGATTTTGCCTCTCTGTCTGGTGAGAGGATACTGCAGTGATTTAAACATGGCTCTCTTATCACCAACATATACTGAGCACCCTCTGTGTGCCAGGTGCTGCCTCAGCCACTTAGGGGACAATGGCATTCTTGCTGAGAGAAGAGCTTGAGCAAAGGCCCATAGTTGATATAGTACAGCCTGTGTTCAGAAAAATGGAGCAAAACCATTTTGCTAGGCTAGGGTAGGGGGTGCCCAGGGGGAGTGTCATGGGTGCCCTAAACTCAGCAAACATTTATTTTGGAAGGGAGGTAGGGACAACTACAGCCACTCTCTAACACACCTAGCCTTCCTGTGGAAACCAGCAATCATACTCAAGGTAGTACAAGATTGGATTTAATCATGGGCGCATATTACAGTCTGTAGGGACCTTTGGCTGGACAGGAAACCTTGGGAATCTCAGATTTGGGGAAGAAAAAGATACCCTCCCCCAATTTGCAAGTAAGGGGATGGAGTAGTCCAGAGTCTTACCTTGCATTGGTGAAATTAGTGAGAGTCAGGACTAACTCCTGGATCTCCTGACTTTTAACCTAGACACATTTTAGGAGCAGAAGCAAGGATAATAGTCATACCTTATATCTGAAAGTTGAAAGAAGAGGAGGAATTGAAAAGACTCCCAGGATTCTGGCTGATGTGGCTAGGTGGATGGTGGTGGCTTTTACTGAGATGAGAGACGCAGCAAGATGAGTAGGTTAGGGGAAAATGAATTCAGTTTTAGACTAGTCTCTAGCATCATCCCTGTACAGATGTCCAAGGTACAGCGGGATATACAGGTGTGGGTTCAAGAAGTTTTCTGCACAGGAGGTAAGGCTTTGGGAGTCATTAGCAAGCGGATGGTAACTGAAACCATGGGAGATGGTGAGATTTTCCAGACAGAGTATGAAAGTGAGGGGAGAAGAGGCCCTAGAACAAAGCCCTGAGGAGCTAGACATATAAGGAATGGACAGTGAAGGAGCAGCCAGAGAGGCAAGTGGAGACTTCGCATCGAGTGGGTTGTGATAGCATCAAGTACGGCCTCTGCCCTTTTGAGTCTTGCTCTCTTGCCCACCTGGTCTGTGTTTCTTAATTTTTCATGCTTCTGTTCCATTACTCACTGTTTTCCCAGTGTACCTATCAAACTCCTATTTGTCCCCCAAGAGCGGGCTCATATATGCCTTCCTCTGCAAGTCTTCTTTATTCTCCACCACCTTCAGAGTTGGGTACTTCCTCCTCTTTGCTGCCATAGCAGTTTGAATATGTCAATATCATGAGGCTTATCACATGGTAGTTGTATATTTCCATGTCTGTTTCCCACACTAGTCTGAGAACTTGTGAAGGACAGGGAGTGTGTCTGTTTCAGCATGGTGTCTCCAGTAACCACTTTAAGGGCCTTGTGCAGAGGGCCCAGGAAGTTTGATTGTTTGATAGGTTTATCAGCTCATTGAATGGTTCATTCACCTACTTACTCAGTCTGGCAGTAGTGGGTGGGAGAGTTGGTACTGCAGATTTCATCATTTTCCTTCCCTGCCAATCTTATTGCAAGGATTCCTTGGCTTTGAGGACTTCACCTCCTCCAAGGCTTCATCTGTTTCAAAGAAAACCCAAAGACTGTAGCCTGCAGTCATTTGTCATTTTACTGAAGCCTAAAATGATCAAATACACTTGGAGGCTAGTGACCAGGAGTGAGTCATTTTCAGAAGCAAGTGAGCCTAACTGGCCTCTTGCATCCACTTTTTAACAATGCCTCGGTCACCTACCTTCACTCACAGCTGTGTCAGTCATGTATACTGGGACTCTCCTGAGGTTGTACGAGGAAGTCATGGAGGAAATTAGATGCTGTTTGAGAATTTGGAGAAACTGAAAAGCCTTGAAACACATCCTTTGCAGATGTCAAAGATCAGGTGGAATCAGCACTGGCTGTCCTCATTTGCTCACAATCAACTTCCTCTTCAGCCCCCTGGATCTGGCTTCCTTTCCTCCAGCCCTTAGAAACCACACTCCCTGAGGTTAATACCAGCTTCTTTTGGGCTTTAGATCATGGGAACTGTTTGCAGCATTTCACAATGAAGCTTGTTCTCTTACTCGTGAAGCTCTCTTCTCCCTTGGCTTTCATATCTCTTTCCTGATTCTCCTGCCTCTCTGGCCACACCTTTTCAATTTCTTTTCAGGCTTTTTTTTTTTTTTAAATGTTGAGCCTTCTTTTAATTTATTTATTTTTATTTTTGGCTGTGTTGGGTCTTCGTTTCTGTGCGAGGGCTTTCTCTAGTTGTGGCAAGCGGGGGCCACTCTTCATCACGGTGCGTGGGCCTCTCACTATCGCGGCCTCTCTTGTTGCGGAGCACAGGCTCCAGACATGCAGGCTCAGTAGTTGTGGCTCACGGGCCTAGTTGCTCTGCAGCGTGTGGGATCTTCCCAGACCAGGGCTCGAACCCGAGTCCCCTGCATTAGCAGGCAGATTCTCAAGCACTGCACCACCAGGGAAGCCCTCTTTTCAGGCTTTGCTTTCTGGGCCTGTCCCTTAAATGTTTAGGTTCATTGGGGCACAGTCACAGGCTCTTCTTTCTCATCTTGTGCCCTCTCTGGGTGATGTCATCCACTTCCATGCCTTCAGGTACCATCTCTACACCAACTCCCAAATCCATATCTCCAGGCCAGACCTCTTTCCTAGGCTCCAGCTTGTCTTTCCACCTGCCAGCTGGACCTCTCAAATGTCCCATAGGCACCTCAGATTCCTCTTACTAAACACTGAGCCTGTCACCCTCCCATCCAAACTGCTTGTCTTTCAGAGTTTTCAAGCCAGAAAACTAGGAATCATCTCTAATTCTTTCTTCTCCCTCTACTCTTCATATCTAACCAACTGGTCACCAAGTTCTATTGATTCCTCCCTATAAAATCCACTTCTGTCAACCTCCCCTTAGCGACTCCCCTAATCAAGGCCACCGTCATCTCTCCTCTACGATATCATGGCAGTCTCTTAACTTTCTGCTCATGATACCCCTCAACTGTTTCCCACTGTGCAGTCAAAAATTTACTCTTTTTGCTCTCTCACTCTATACTTAAACCCTCTTCACCTCCCCACCCTGCTCCTTTGCTCTTTGGATAAAGCCTTAATCCCCTAGCAGGGAAGGGTAAAGTCTCAACTCCTCGATAAGGCCAACAAAGATTTGTATGATCTAGCTCCTGCCTACCACTGCATCTCATTTCTTAGTCCTCCCCTGTCACAGTGTTTGATTCAGTCTCCTGATGCAGAAGGCACCATTCTCTCTTTAACTCTTACCCATCCTGGAGCTCTTGAATGGCCCTTTCTTCAGGAGGACTCTCTGGACCTCCAGCCTTCTGTACATCCTTCCCTCGCCCCAGACCTAGGTTAGGTGACTCTCAGCAATCTGTGCTTCCCTGTCATAGCCCTCACCATATTGCACTACATTAATTGATTTTTTAGATTGTGGAATCCATGAAGGCTGAGCTGTGAGTATTTATCTCTGTATCCCCAGGCCTAGCAGAGGTGTTGAATGAATGCTGAAAAAGGAAATGAAGTGCCTTTAGAACCTCAGTTAAAAGATGAGAAGGATAAGGGATGCAGAGATGGCAGTAGGCAGCCCGAGGAAAGAGGGTGAAATCTCAGCTCTGAGTTCAAGATCTTCCAAGTACCTGCTGTGATAAACAGTCTATTTAAACCATGGCCTGTAGGACCTCGGGGGCAGATCTCTGAGGAGCAGCGAGATGGGAGAGGTGGGAGTAAAAGCCCAGGAGGGGAAGGGAGTCTTGGTGATTTAGGCAGGGGTGTGACCTCAGCGGCTGCATGCCCAGCACGTCTGGGTGGGGAACTGAAGCAGGAAGGGGAAGGGAGGGAGGAGCTGTCCGTGCTTGGATGTTGCCCAATCACCGCCCCTGTGTGACAGGCTGGGAGAGCCCCTTGGGCTTGGAGAGAGGCGGAGCCTGACTTCCAGCTGCCCCAGAAGGGCCCAGTAGACCACTCCTACTCTTCCTCTCAGCCCTCCCCTTCGCCAAACAGAAGCTTCAGCTTGGCTCCGGCCTCCTGCTCCCTCTGCCAACCCTCGGGCTGTCCTCCTCCTGCTATGTTGTTGTCTTTGTATTAAGTCTCCAGGTTCAGAACCCTGCACATCTGGAGAAAGAACCTCAGAATCCCATTGTCCACATTCAGGGATGCCCTTCCTATCCTATCCATGCCCACCCTCACATAAACATAAGGCACATGCAGCTGAGCCCCTCTCCTGCCCCTCCGCAAACCTGGAGAGAGCTCTGGACTCTGGACTGGCCCCACTGCATTCATTCTTCATTCACGCATTGTTTTTAGAGAGGGCCATGGTGCATCGAGTTGGGCACAGATAGTGGTGACCTGCTCCCAGTCACTGCCTGTTTTGAAGTAGTCTGGCTCTCTTTCTGCTTCCCTTCATGGCCAGATTTCTCTCCTGAATTGTCTACAACTGCTGTGTTAATTTCTTCATTTCCATTCATCTTTCCATCACTCTGACCTGACTTCTGCCCCTCCCATTCCACCACAGCCAAATCTGGTGGACGCTCTCCAGTCTTCATCTTACTTCACCGCTCCTTCTTTCTTGAATGCCCCTCCTCCCCTGACTTCCTTGACCCCACACATTCTTGGTCTTTCTCCCATCTCTCTGAGTTCTCCTTCGCTCTTCACTCTCTATCCCTAGATGGTCCCATCCATTATCATTGCCTTGTGTCATTAATATGCCAATGCTTCCAAGTCAAAAACCAGCCCAGACCTCTCCCTGGAGCTCCTATATTCTATTTCTTACTTGACATCTCTACCTGGGTATCACACAGGCACCTCTCAGACGTCTCATGGTTAAAATGGAATGGCCCAAATCAGCTCCTTAGCTTTCACTGTCTCTAGGCATAGCCCAGCATCCTCAGGGGAGAAACTTGGGAGGCCTTATTGTCATTCCTTTCCCCTCCCACATCCAGTCCATCGTGGTGTCCTTTTGACTCAACCTCATGGTTATTTCTCAAATCAGTCCACTTTTTTGCATATAGCTCTGCTAATACCCAACATCAGCCTACCTGAAGAACTGGGGTAGCCTCCCAAGCGGTCTCCCTGCTTCCACCCTGGCTCCTCTTCAATCCTCATAGCTGCCAGTGTAGCTTTTTAATTTATTTTTATTTTTTGTAAATTGCATCATTTCCCTCCCAATTTGGGATAGAACCCAGATTCTTAACATCAAGGTCCTTTGTGATCTCATTCCAGCCTACCTTCCCAAACTCCCCTGTGGCCTTTTATTCCCTTTGCTCTGACCACATGAACCCTTTCGGGTTCTCAGTGAGTTTCTGCCTAAGGACTTTCCTTCATGCTGTTCCTTCAGCCTAGAATGATTTCCCTCCCTCACTCTCTGATGCCCACACCCTCATCCCTACTATTTTCCTTCTAGCCCTCAAAGCTCTACTTAAAAGTTACCTGCTTGGAAAGGCCTTCCCCAATCACCCAATCAAAAAAGCATTCTTTCTCATAGCATCCTTTTCTTCTGTATAACACTCCCCTCTCCCAATCTGTAATTATATATTTATTCATGTATTTACTTTTCACTACCTCCCCACCACAAGGACAGTGACCATATCTGTTCTGTTTATCACTCTATCCCTAGCACCTGTACGAAGTAGGCACTTAATAAATATTTGTTGAATTACTGAATTAATTCAATAAATATAGACCAATCCTTATGTCAGGCTCTGTGCTAAGTGCTAGGAATAAAAAAGAAAGAAAATATAATGCCTCTCCTCAAGAACTCTGGAAAAAGCAGAAAAATAACAAGAAAATTACAGTATAGTGTATAAGGGCCAGGATGGAGGAAAGACAAGGTGCAGAGTGACATAAAGGTGGAGCACCTCACCAGACTTCAGGAAATCAGGGAAGGCCTTCTGGAGGAGGTGTCATTTACGTGCAGACCTGAAAGATAAGCAAGAGTTAGCCAGATGAAGTGGGGGTGAGCAGAGGATCTCAGGCAGAGGGAACAGAATGTGTGACTGCCCAGAAGCAAAAGAGAACAAGGAGTTTTCCAGGAACTGAAAAGAAAGAAACCAGTGTGACTACTCATAGAATCCTGAGACGTGAGGTGGTAGAGGGAGGTATGGGCCAAAGCTAAGCTTTGTTGGCCAATTTAAGGAGTTTGGACTTTGTCCTCTGGACAATGGAGAACCATTGAAAGAATTTAAACAGGGAGTTAGTGATAAGGTGGAATGTGTGTTCAGAAGCCTCCTTCTGGCTGTGAGGGAGAGGGATGAGAAGGCATAGGCGAGGAGAAGGACACCAGTTAGGAGGCTGTTGCTGTATCGCTGGAGAGAATTGGTGGCACCTGAATTGGGGTGGTATCTGTGCAATTGGAGAAAAGGGGATAAGGTATTTGGGAGGCAGAATCCACGAGACCTGGATACTGATTGGATGTGGAAAAGAATGTGATCCCGGGCAGTTGTGCTGGGAGGTGGGTCAGAGCATAGATAGAAGGGCTGCAGGTGGTCAGAGGAGAGACACTCCATCAGGAAAGTCTCCCGGGGGAGGGTTTGGGGGAGGCAGAGGAGATGAAGGCTGGGTGTGTCAGTGAAGGGCATCCCCGTACCACACACTTGACATACACTAGCGCAAATTCTCAAAACAACCATTTGAGGTAGGGATTATTATTTCCATAACTGCAAATTAGGAAACTGAGGCTCAGAGAGGGTATATGAATTGTGCAAGGTCACATAGCTGGCAAGAGGCTGAGCTGGGTTTAAATCAATCTAACCTGACGCCTGTGCTTTTAACCAGAGCAGCAGGCCCGGAGGATACTCAGTCCATGTTCTTCACCCTGCTCGGTCCCTGGCAGAGAAGAGATGGGGCTAGTGCTCTGTGGGGGATCAGGTGGGGAGAGGGTTTGCTGGCTTCCCTGGCGCTGACCGTCTTTCCGTACACAGGCTGGTGTGAGTGGCAGGTGCCATCCGCGGGCACCATGGCGAAGAGGGAGGACAGCCCTGGCCCAGAGGTCCAGCCAATGGACAAGCAGTTCCTGGTGTGCAGCATCTGCCTGGATCGGTACCGGTGCCCCAAGGTTCTGCCCTGCCTGCACACCTTCTGTGAGAGGTGAGGGTGTGTGTACCGGGGAGGGATGAGGACCTCGCAGGCCCCCCGGGGAAGGGAGTGGCATGTGTAAACCTGTAAGAGGTGAGGGAGGTGTGTGCACACATGGAGGGGAGGAGATGGACCCCAGCCTACAGGAGGTAAGGGTTCGGTGCAAGAACCTGTGAGAGGACCAGAGGTTCCTAACACTGGGCTGTGGCCCCTGCCCAGAACAGGGCCTCCTCTGCCCCTGCCCAAACCCCAAGGCAGCCTTCGACACCACCAGAGAAATCAGGCAGAGCTGAGACTCTCAACCAGCTCTGGCACCAGAACTTTCTGACCAGTGGGAGGATGTTCAAAACTACGTCTGTCCTCCCTGCCTGTCCTCACTGTTGTCCTGAGGCACTGAATGAAAGGCAACCCCTCCCAGCCTCTGGGCTTCTATCTATTATTCATTCACTTAACAAATATTTATTTATCGAGCAACTACTATGTGCCAGACCTGTCCCAGGCACTGGGCAAGCAGTGATAAGCAAAAACAGATATGATCCTTGCTCTTAAGGAGCTTACAGTATAGTGAAGGAGAAAGATAGTAATCAAATCATCTTACAGTCAGACTACAGATAAATGTAGTCCGTGCCACCTCCGTCAGACACCCTCCCAACGACGCCCTGCATCTTGCCATCACCCAGAATAACACCACTTCTTCTGTGGTTACAGACTCCAGTATCCCACTCTTGGCTTCCATTACCCCACTCTCACTACACCAGCTTTGACTGGATGTAGATGTCCAATGCCCTTGACTGCTCCGTCTTCTCCCAGCCACCATCTCCTTCCTGGTCTCCCTTCCTTTCCTACCCATCCTGAATCCCATGGTGGACCATAGGCCTCTACAATTCCCACACGCCTTTTTCCTTTTCTAAACCCACGTGGCAGAAGCTCAGTCCTGGATCTGAGCTGTAATTGGAAAGCTCCATACCTTCTCCTATACCCAGATCACTGAGCACTCTTGGAGAAAATCAGTGCCAGAGAAATTATAACAACAGCTACCGTGTATTGACTGCTTACTGTTTGCCAGGGACTGGCTAAGTGATTTACACATATTGATTTACTTGATCCTCACAACAGATACTTTATTATCCCCATTTTAGAGAGGAGGAAACTAGGGTTCAGAGTCATTAAGTAATTAAGAGATATTTCTGAGGCTCCGCAGCAAGTAAATAGTCAAGGTCTGAATCCAGGTTTAACTGCAGAGCCTTCTCTCTTAATACTACTCATTCATTTATCCCTTGGTCCCTGCTCTCAAAGACTTATGCTCTAGTGGGAGGTGACAGACAGGCAAGCAAATAATCAAACAGGAGAGTCACAGCTTGGGCTAAGTGTTTTCCAGGAAATAAACAGGGAGTAAGTGCGGGCGGTTGGGCCAGGGGCTAGTCTACGTAGAGTCATCAGGGAAGGCTTCCCCGAGGAGGTGACATTTGACCTGAGACCTGAGGATGAGAAGGAAACAGACATGTACAGATTGTTCCAGGCAACAGGATTATCTTCGCGCTGTTCCATGCAAAGGCCTTAAGAAAGGAGTGAGTGGGGCATGTTCAGAGACCAGGGGAGAAGCCAGCGTGACTGAGTGAGGAGGAAAGTGGGATGAAGTGAGGTCCAAAAGAGTCAGAACAGTTCATGGGGGAGCTTGGCAGTTTTAGGAAAGTTTTGGATTTTGTTCTATATGCAGTGGGAAACCACCGGAGGATTTTTTTTTTTAGCAGAGAAGTAATGTGACATAAATTAGACTTTTGTTTTTTGGCCGCGCCGCATGGCTTATGGGATTTTAGCTCCCCATCCAGGGATCGAACCCGAGCCCTCGGCAGTGAGAGCACGGAGTCCTAACAACTGGACTGCCAGGGAATTCCATAAATTAGATTTTTTTTAAAGCTCATTCTGGTTGTCGTTTGGAGAGTGGACTCTAGAGAAGCAACAGTGGAAACAGGAAGCCAGTTAGGAAGCAGTCGTAAGCCAGGTATGTGCGACACGCAGGACGGAGATCTTGATGAGTTCAAAGGTATTCAGGGTAAACTCCAGATTCAGCAAAGCTGGGGAGAGAATTACAGGGGAGCTGAGTAGAATGGTTGAAATGCAGATTTCGTAGTTGATGCCGTGATGGGTGATGAGACATAGGTAGTGCTGGGAGCATGGGAGTGGATAGCTGAGGTGAACTGGAGGAAAAGATCACGGGGGGAGGGGCTGAGAGGAAGCTTAGGAACTAAGAAATCTTGATGGTGGGTGGGTCACCCTGTGGATGTCAGAGCCACTGAGAATGATGGCAGGAGTGTGTGTGTGTTGGGATGGGACGGAGGGTAACAGAAGAGAGTGAGCCAGAAGAAAGACTTCGGCCAATGGGGAAGCAACCATTGAGTCAGTGGAGACAACGTCAGGGAGGGGTGTTGTAGACAGGCCTGAGCTTCCAAGGAGCTGGAGGAGAAGAATTTAGAAATGTTCCAGTTGGGGGCGGGGAGGACTCAACCCCACCTTCTGGTCCTGAGGAATGTGGAGTATGAGACAAAAAACACTCTCAACTCGAGAAGACTGAAGGGGAATCTAGGTCACAAATAAGTTAATATTTGTGAAGCACTTAGCATTGTGCCTGGCACACAGTGTTTGTTAAATAAAGAAAAATTAATTAATTCAGATCAAGAAGTGTAGAGAACGTTAAGAGAAGAGATTGAGGATATGGGAAACTTTGCAACAGGTAAATCTTCCCTCCACAAATTTGTGGTCTCCAAACACAGCCGCCGTCAGTCTGTTTCTAGTAAGATTCCTCTCCCGCTCCGTTCAGTGACTGATCCCAGCCTCCCTGTCCCCCTGGATTCCCACCACCACCCCACTCCTTCGCTTTCAGCAGCTGACCTTGCCGGAGGCAAGTTGGGCATCCTCTCTCTAATTTTGCCCCCTGTGCTCAAGTGCATCTACCTCATTTTCCCCTCCCTCCATCCAGAGGATGGGGTCCACTCCTTCTCTTCAAGCCAGCCTGAGCCACTCTCCCATCCCCAGACCTCGTCCCATGTCTTCTAGTGTCTTCCCTCCCTCCTTCTCTACTGGCTCCTCAACTTAGAAACGTGCTCAAGCCTCCCGTTACCAACAGATAAGAACCCTCCTTTGTCCCTCTGTCCCTCCCAGCTGCCATCTAACCCATCAACCTACTTTTTACTCAAACTTCCAACCTCCCATTCACTCTTCAACTGGCAAGAGTCAAGCCTTCCTTCCTCTACCCCTCCCTCCACTCACTGTTTTCCTTACAGACAAAAGTACTCTTACAGTTGCCAGTTTCCATGGGCATTTTCCAGTCCTTAGCTTCCCTGACTCCTCAGCTGCTTTTGACACGGATGACCACTCATTCCCTGCTTCTGAAATTGCACTACTCACTTTGCTGCCCTGACACTCTCTCTCCTCCTACCTCTCTGCCCGTTCCTCTTTGCTCTCCTCTTTCAGTATTTGCTGGGTGCTCTGTCCTGCTCTTGGCACTGTAATCCCCTTCTTGGTGATCATATCGTCTCCCATGGCTACATCTAAATGTTGATGGCCTCCCTGTCTTTATCTCTAACCTGCCTTCTCCCCAGCTGTCTACCGATCCCCTCTGTCTGGATGTCCCACCGTTACAGTAAACTCAACCGGGGCAAGGCTGCACTTCCCTGTAAACCAGTCCTCTTTCTGTGTTTCTCATCGTGGTGAATGTCACTCAGTCATCTAAGCTAGGAATCTGGGAGTCAACTGAGACTCATCTCTCACTCCCCATATCTAATCAGACAACACTGCCCACTGGCTGCACTTCTTAAATACTTCTCAAATTTGGTCCACCTCAGTCTGCATTGCTGTTGCCTAAATGCAGGGCTTCCTCACCTCTTGCCTGGACTATTACAAGAGCACCTTGGTTAAGCACGTGCTTCGCCTCGGATCTGGCTCTCGTGCTTACTAGCTTTGTGACTTTGGGCCACTTACCCTTTCTGAGTCCATTAGCAAACACCAAGTGCAAAGCACAGCCTGCCGCATCGTGCTTAATAAATGGTAGCTGGATGCTGAGGAGGACGGTGCTCCTGCCCCTTGTCTGCTGTCTCATCATGTTCACATTCACCCTCCACACAGAGGCAGATGAAATGGAAACCTGGCTGTACCATGCTCCTGCAGCTCGCTCGTGCTGTTGAGATAACGTCTAAGCTCCTTGACGTGACCCAGGAGCCCTCCATGAACTGGCCCACGCCTCTCTCTCCACACTTCCCTTACCATTCCTTGCCTTGGGCGTCCTCTCCAGCCACCTTGAACTGCTTATAATTCCCTACTCATACATGCTGTTTCTGGCCACCTTCTGTATCTGGAACACCCTTCCTCCTCTCCCTGCACCTTTCTTGGTCAGACTAACAATTATTTATTGGGCTTCCCCGGTGGCACAGTGGTTGAGAGTCCGCCTGCCGATGCAGGGGACACAGGTTCGTGCCCCGGTCCAGGAAGATCCCACATGCCGCGGAGCGGCTGGGCCCGTGAGCCATGGCCGCTGAGCCTGCGCGTCCGGAACCTGTGCTCCGCAACGGGAGGGGCCACAACAGTGAGAGGCCCGCATACCGCAAAAAAAAAACAAACAAAAACAAAAACAAAAAACAATTATTTGTCCAGGAAGATTTTGCTTACGTCACCTCCTCTTCAGCCTTTTCTGGCTACCCTCTCTACTACCAGAGGCCCCTTCTGTGTTCCTTATATTAATGACAGGTAATACTAATAGCTATAATTAGTATTATAATAGTATTGTAATACTACAATATATCATACTTTCTGAGTCAGGCATGTCAGCACTTTACATTTAATTCTCCACACCTTGTGAAGCCTGTACTGTCTCCGTCTTACCAAGGAGAGATCCTTGGCTCATAAAAGTTAAGTAACTTGTCAGGGGTCATACAGTATAATAGTTGACTGACCTGGGAATTGAACCCAGGCAGCCTAGCTCCAGGACCCATGCCTTTAATCATCACACTGTTTACTTCTACAAACTCTAATTTTGTTACTTTTTTTCTCTACAAACGGGGAGTATTTTAGAGGTAGGCACTGTGCTTTATCTTTGTATCCCCAGAGCTTGGCATAAATTTGGCAAGAGCAGGTAGTCAGTAAATGTTTAATGAGTTAATGGTGCGGGGGTAGGTAGTCACACATTTTCTGTGAGAAGGGTTTGTAAACACCTGTGAAAGGTGAACTTGTGTCTGTGCACACCGTGAGGAATGCGTGTATGTCTGATCCTCTGAGAGACGTCAGGGATGTGTTGCCACTCAGTTGTGAGAGGTGAGGCCTTTTACCCCTGCTGTTAGGACAAGATGCGTGTGCTGGCCAGAGAGGTTTCTAAACGAATGTGACAGCACAGCTGTGAGCACAAGGACTGGCGCCCATGGCAGGTGACAGGACGGGTGCACTGACACCGCCCTGCCGCTTCATCCCTTTGACTCCCCCTCCTCCCCGGCCAGATGCCTCCAGAACTACATCCCTGCCCAGAGCCTGACGCTGTCCTGTCCAGTGTGTCGGCAGACGTCCATCCTCCCTGAGCAGGGCGTCTCTGCGCTGCAGAACAACTTCTTCATCAGCAGCCTCATGGAGGCCATGCAGCAGGCACCTGATGGGGCCCACGACCCCGAGGACCCCCACCCCCTCAGCGCAGTGGCTGGCCGCCCCCTCTCCTGCCCCAACCATGAAGGCAAGGTGGGCCCAAGCAGGCCCAGTGAGGCCAGGACTTGGGGTGGAGGGGGAGGAGAGGTCGGGGGAGGGGCCGAGTGGCTGCGGGTCAGAGGGTATTCTAAGTGGTCCAGGTAGCGGGGGTGCACCTGGAAGGTGAGAGGCAAGGAAGGCAGGTGGGGTGGGGGAGGGCAGGGGACAGAGAAGCGTGGTGTCTAGTCGTTGCCTGATGGGAGTCCTTGCGCCGCCAGACGATGGAGTTTTACTGTGAGGCCTGTGAGACGGCCATGTGCGGCGAGTGCCGCGCCGGCGAGCATCGGGAGCACGGCACCGTGCTGCTGCGCGACGTGGTGGAGCAGCACAAGGCGGCCCTGCAGCGCCAGCTCGAGGCGGTGCGCGGCCGGTAGGCGCCCGGCGGGAGCCCGGGCTGGTGGGGCCGTCTGGGATGGTGTCTCAGCGGGGGCAGAGGAGGGACCTTCGGGAGGGTGGAGATAAAATTCTCAGGGAGGGTAGGGGGGGGTCTCAGGGAGCGGAAATCCTGGAGGGCGGCAGTAGGGTCTCCAGGGAGAAGGGACAGTTTCTTGAGGGCATCCTCAAGCAGCCCTGGTATGAGCTGTTTCCCCTCCCCAGACTACCACAGCTGTCCGCTGCCATCGCCTTAGTGGGGGGCATCAACCAGCAGCTGCAGGAGCGCAAGGCAGAGGCCCTGGCCCAGATCAGCGCGGCCTTCGAGGACCTGGAGCAAGCGCTGCAGCAGCGCAAGCAGGCCCTGGTCAGCGACCTGGAGGCCATTTGTGGAGCCAAGCAGAAGGTGTGTCCGCTCACCCTTTCCCACCACCGCCCATCATGAGATGTCCTGTCGCCTCCACGCGTCCCCTGCTCCCCACATGCGCGCACCCCTTCCCCTAGTCTATACTTGCCCCCTTCTGGCGTGGCCAGTAGGTACTGCGGGCATCTGTGTCCCTCGTCCACACTCACCCTCTTGTATTCCCTTCATGCCATAGTACAAGTTCATCAGGGATCACAGAGACACCCCCCTCACCTTCCCCTCCACAAGCCTGCTTACCCAACCCTCCCCTGACCCCTCCTCAGGTTTTGCAGACCCAGTTAGACACACTGCGCCAGGGGCAGGAACACATCGGCAGTAGCTGCAGCTTCGCTGAGCAGGCACTGCGCCTGGGCTCGGCCCCGGAGGTGTTGCTCGTGCGCAAACACATGCGAGAGCGGCTGGCGGCGTTGGCAGCACAGGCCTTCCCGGAGCGGCCCCACGAGAACGCGCAGCTGGAACTGGTCCTCGAGGTCGATGGGCTGCGGCGATCGGTGCTCAATCTGGGTGCGCTGCTCACTACGAGCGCCACTGCACACGAGACGGTGGCCACTGGCGAGGGCCTGCGCCAGGCGCTGGTGGGCCAGCCCGCCTCTCTCACTGTCACTACCAAAGACAAGGATGGGCGGCTGGTGCGCACAGGCAGCGCCGAGCTGCGCGCGGAGATCACAGGCCCCGACGGCACACGCCTGCCGGTGCCCGTGGTGGACCACAAGAACGGCACGTACGAGCTGGTGTACACGGCGCGCTCCGAAGGCGAGCTGCTCCTCTCGGTGCTGCTCTATGGACAGCCGGTGCGCGGCAGCCCCTTCCGCGTGAGGGCCCTGCGTCCTGGGGACCTGCCACCTTCCCCGGACGATGTCAAGCGCCGCGTCAAGTCCCCTGGAGGCCCGGGCAGCCACGTGCGCCAGAAGGCGGTGCGTAGGCCCAGCTCCATGTACAGCACCGGCGGCAAACGGAAGGACAACCCCATTGAGGATGAGCTCGTCTTCCGCGTTGGTACAGAGAGCCTTGGGCGGAGGCAGAGGGGGGATGAGGCGGGGCCAGAGACTCAAAATGACCTCAGTGTGAATTTTTTGCTTCCATCCCGTTTCTTCCCCACAGGCAGTCGTGGAAGGGAGAAGGGTGAATTCACCAATTTACAGGGTGTGTCCGCAGCCAGCAGCGGCCGCATAGTGGTAGCAGACAGCAACAACCAATGTATCCAGGTAAGCTCTCCCCTAACACCAAAATAGAAGTTCTCAAGCTACAGCCTAGTAAAACAACAACAAAACAAAAACAAAACAAAGAAACAAAAACCCAACAAAGTATACAGGTCGCCTCCTGAAGGGTGAAACCCTACAGATAGTACCTTTACTTGAAGAGCCATGAATCACAGCACCACCCCTCCCCCACTCACTCGCCATCCGTTCCACAAGGGCCACAGCAGTAACCAGCACCTTCACAGTTAGGCACTGGGGTTGACTGTGCTGGCGGCCTCTACCTCCCAGGCTGTGGCTCAGGCCAGACCAGCTCCTGGACCCCAAAGATCCGGCTCATTGTTCCCTCCCCTCTGCCTCCACCTGAGTCCCTGGCTGGCTCACTTTCTGCCCACCACAGTGGTCAGGATGCAGGCTGACTTCTTATGCCGCCTTCTTATGTCCGCCGGACTGACTTCTTATGCCGGACTTCTTAAGACCGCCTTCTTATGCCAAGGATGCTTTTTGGCACAAAAGTGCAGCTCCGCACTATCTTCCAACATGCCTGTGTGGACCCAGAATGCGTGTCGTCTGTGCCCGTCTCTGCAAACGTCCAGTTGACTAGACAGTCAAACGGGGATAACTTGTGAAAAGGGGTGCCTTCCAGTGGCTAGACTATAGCGCATCCTCATAGGTGGTCCTGCCTCTGGCCCTCCCAGCGCCTCACACACCTGAGTAAAGCATCTGCCACTTGAATGGACGTAGCCTCTGCTGCACTCTGAGCTCCATAAAGCCAGAAAATGCGGCTTTCTCTTTTCCTTGTAGTGAGCCTACGAACAGGCAGAGCCAGTGACGGCCACCAGTATGGTAGGCGCAGCAGAGCAGTTCACAGCTCAGGCTCTGAAACCAGACACCTGGGCTTGGATCCTAGCGCTGCCACTTACTGACAAGTCATGTGACCTCCCTGAGCTTAGGTTAACTCATGTGTAAAATTAGGAAAAGAATACCTCAGAGGGTTGCTGGGAGCATTGAATGACATCATGTACTGAGCCTGGCACCAAGTGAACCTTCTGACTCTTAGCTGTTGTTGAAAATACCATTGTCCAGGTGGGGACAAAAGCCAGGAGGTGGGAAGGTGCTATAGGGCGTTGTTCAGGGAACTGGAAGGGTCCCAGAGTGGCTGGAGGGAGATTGCTATCAGAAGTGGAGTAGCTGAGGTCACGCTGTAAATGGCTTTGGAGAGGAAGCTGTGGAATTTTGATTTTATTCTGTACAGGATTGTTTCTAACTACTGTAAGCTTTCAGTTCTTGGAAACGTTTTGTCAGGTAGTAAAACTTTTCCCTGAAGATCCTTACTTCCCATCTGTACATTTAAACTTCTTCCTGACCCTCTGCCTGAGTACCCCCGTCACAGATGCAGCTCTGTCAAAGGCCTGTCACCTCAGCATCAGCTCCTCCTGGCCCTTGCTTTCCACCTAGCCGACTGAAAGAGCCAGGAACTCTTCCATGGCTATATTCCCAAGCCTGTCTAGCCCGCCTTTATTCCCACCTTGTTCCTAAGAGCAGAGGAAAGGAGAAGCTCAGGTCCACGCAGGGAGGCGTTTGGGTCTAGGCTGGATGGTGAGAAGTGGAGGGGTTTGGATGGGTAGGGGTGGCGCTGAGGCCCTGCTCCGTCGCAGCCTCCACCCTCCAGCTCCATTCTGCCTTCTTATGCCAAGGATGCTTTTTGGCACAAAAGTTGAGGTTTGGGAAACTTCCCCTGGGGTGCACACACACGGGTACTCATATCCCCGGAAAGACGTGCCACTTGGTCTCCCTCACGAGGGCCTGTGTCTGTCTGTTGTTTCAGGGTGGGGACTTAAGAGGGAGGGCCTAGTGCAGCCCCTCCCCCTCCAAACACTTCCTTCTACTACCTCAGTCCTCCTTGCCCCTGCTGCCACCCATGCAGCAACCTCATAGCTGCTAGGAGCCTGGCTCTCGATTCCAAAGCTGAGGTTCTCTCACTCTGGGGTCCTCAGGTCTGCTATGGGCCAGGCTCCCAGATGCACTGTGACTCCCCCTCAGTTCATGAGGATTGGGGCTCTCGTGAACTTCTCCACAGGACCCGGCTGTGGTGGCAGCTGAGGCAAATCCTCTCCTTGTGCTGAATCAGCATCAGCTGACAGAAAAGAAGAAACATTTTGTGATTCTGAATGAAGAATTTGATTTGGATATATTACATCCTTGTGTAATGGTCTGAGTCCAGAAATTTTATCAGCTCTTCTGTGAAAACAGCCTCATTTCCTTCAGGCAGAATGCTAATCACACTCTCCTCCAAGCTCCCTCAGCCTTTTGCCATATAGCACTTTTCATTCTCTGCCAGAATCACTGGTTTGTTCGTTTTATTTTGTTTTGGCCTCTCCCCCAAGTAGACTCAGATCCTGAAGTTGCTTACTGCTACCGTGGCAAAAGAGAGAGATGTTAAGGATCACATTAGGGCACTGGCAGATTCTAGAGATAAGGAAGCGAATATGGCAGGTTTTGACGAGCCATCAGATATCCAGGGAGAGGGAGGGATCAAGAATCGCCGGGCTTGGTGACCTGAGTAGACAGTGTTGCCATTTGGGAGCGGGCCTGGGAATAAGTTGATGAATTCACTTTTGCCTGCGGTGGGTTTGAGATAGCTGTGCGGCATCCAAGGGGAGGTGTGCGATTCTGGTCTGGGAGGGAGCTGACGGATTTATTCATTTGTTGAATGTCTGCTGTGTGCCAGTTGCTATTCCAGTGCTGCAAATGCAGCAGCGAACAAAACAGACACAGTCCCTGTCCCACCTGGGGCTTACGTCCTTACATGGGGGACAAGGATACTTAGCGGTTATTTAGTGACAGGAGTGACAGTCGTTATGAAAAGAGCTAAAAAGCATATATCACGGAGACTTAACTTTATGTGTGTGTATTGATTTAGGAGATGGAGTTGTTCATTAAAACCTTCTCTGGGGCTTCCCCAGTGGCGCAGTGGTTGAGGGTCCACCTGCCGATGCAGGGGACACGGGTTCGTGCCCCGGTCCGGGAAGATCCCACGTGCCGCGGAGCGGCTGGGCCCGTGAGCCATGGCTGCTGAGCCTGCGCGTCCGGAGCCTGTGCTCCACAATGGGAGAGGCCACAGCAGTGAGAGGCCCACGTACCACAAAAAAAAAACAAAACACAAAACCTTCTCTGAAGAAGTGACCTGGAAATTCTGAGAACTGGAGGATGAATAGGAGTTGGCCAGGTGTAATGGGTGGGATAGGTTAGGATAGGTTGGGAAGAGGAAGACCCCCTAAAGCCTCAGTGTTGAGCTAGAAACTAAGCTGCTCGGAGTGGAGGAGGCAGACACATTGCCTCACTACCCAGCTGGTGGTACCTTTTCGTCCCTCTCACAGCACCTCTTTAGCCCGTGGCGCCTACCTTCTCCAAGTGCTGTCCAACCACAGGGGACCAGGGCAGAAGTCAGGGGCATTTCTGATCAGCCAGGGAAGGGCATGATGGGAGGTCCACATCAGGAGGAAGTGATGTCCATTGGTGAGACCAGTTCAAACAGCCCTGCGGGCCTAAGAAATAGAGATGATGCAGGGGCGGGGGGCTCAGTCCACGCAGGAGGGAGAACATCTGGATCAAAGAACAAGGCCAAGGCCCATGACTTGAGCCTCCAAGGCTGCTCCTGGCTCTGATTTATCTTGTGTCCCTAGAGTTATAACAAAGCAATGTGTGAGCCTTATGCAGTGAGTGATGTTGTGGCTGTGAAGGAGAAGCAAGAAGGCTTAGCTATAGAGGAGAGGAGCATTAAAATCGTAGGTGCTTTTAGGATGGTGAGACCTGAGCATGTTGCTAAGGTGAAAGAAGTACAAGAGGGTGAGAGGTTGAAAGGTCTCCTCTGTCTAGATTACCTTATCAGCCTCATAGCCTGGACGGGCTAATCCATGTCCATTCCCCCACCCTCACCTACCCCTTTCTTGTTTGCTCCTAAGTCCTGTGGAGTCTTCCTCCCGTATGTCTCTCGATCCATCTACTTCCCTCCAGGAAGTGCCCTGGTCCAAGCCATCATCAGTTGTCACCTGGACCACTGCAGCACCTCTGCCTGGCCGGCCAGCTTCCAGTCTCGACTCCTCCCTGCAGCCAGAGTGCTCTTTCTGAAAAAGCTCCCATGTGCTTTTTCCAGCACCACCAAGCAGTTCTCCAGTTCTCAGTGGACACTGACCAGGGATCCTTTAAATTCAACTCAATTCCGACATGATCTACCTGGAGATGGCATCACATCCCACAGGTTGAAGGCTCAGTCCCATGAGACTGCCCCTACTTCAGATGCTAATCGAAAGTTCAGTTTGTCGCCTGTAGTCTGACCAACCAGCTATAAAGTGGAAGTTCCCACAACCCACTCCTGTGTTCAATTAATTAGCTAGAGCAGCTCACAGAACTCAGACAAACATTTAATTACGTTTATCAGTTTACTGTAACAGATATTATAAAAGATACAGATGAACAGCCAGGTAAGAGATACATAGGGTGAGGTCTGGAAGAGTCCCTAGTATAAGGAGTTTTGGTTCCTGTGGAACTGGGGTACACACCCTCCTGGCACCAACCTGGAAGCTCATCATATCTTCTTGTTCAAGAATTTTTATAAAGCTTAATCTGTGCTCCCCACCCCTTCTCCTTCCCAGAGGTTGGTGGGTAGAGCTGAAAGTTCCGACCCTTTAATCAGATGGTCTTTCTGGTGACCAGCCCCATCCTGAAGCAATCTAGCCCCCCCACCCCCACCCAAGTCGCCTCATTAGCATAAACTCAAAAGAGACTCCTTATGAATGACAAAAGACACTTACTGATCAGGAAATTTTAAGGGTTTGAGGAGCTCTGTGCCAGGCACTGGGGACAAAGGCCGAATATATTTCTTTTTTTTTTTCCCCCAAATTTATTTACTTGTTTATTTTTGGCTGCCTTGGGTTCGTTGCTGCGCGTGGGCTTTCTCTATTTGCGGCAGCGGGGGTTACTCTTTGTTGTGGTGCACGGGCTTCTCATTGTGGTGGCTTCTCTTGTGGAGCAGGGGCTCTAGGTGCGCGGGCTTCAGTAGTTGTGACACACGGGCTTAGTTGCTCCGCGGCAGGTAGGATCTCACCGGACCAGGGCTCGAACCTGTGTCCCCTGTGTTGGCGGGCAGATTCTCAACCACTGTGCCACCAGGGAAGTCCCTCAAATATATTTCTTATTATATTACAAAGTCAGATCTCCTCTTGTCACTTTCCTGCTCAGAAATTTTCAGTGAATTCTCATCATACCCAGAATAAAACCTTACTCCTTCTGTTCTTCACGGGAGTGCCCACTGCCCTCCATCCACACTAGGCAAGTAGGGCCCATACTGAGTTCAAGCAGCGCCCCTATTGGACTCTGTGCCTTCTGCGTACTGCTGACTCTGCTTAAACACCTTTCTTCCTCCTTCTTTACTCGCCAACTTTGGTTCAGCTCTTGGCGTCCTTATTAGGCTTTTAGCTCAGATTGCCCCTGCTCCTGGACCACCTCTCACCCCTTTCACATTCTCACAGTCCCATTCACGCCTCTGCTGCCTGTCCCCTAAGGTCTGCGCTGGCAACGTCTGATTCTACCCACGGCAGGGTGTCAGAAAGTGCTTGTTGAGTGCTGAATGAATGGGGGTGGGTCTCCTCCCTCAGGGTCCTGCTCCCTCCCCTCTGTGACCACAGTCTCTCCCCCCCTGCCCCCTCCCTCCCTTGCTCCTCTGCTCCAGGTTTTCTCCAATGAAGGCCAGTTCAAGTTCCGCTTTGGGGTCCGAGGACGCTCGCCTGGGCAGCTGCAGCGTCCCACAGGTGTGGCCGTGGACACCAATGGAGACATTATCGTGGCAGACTATGACAACCGTTGGGTCAGCATCTTCTCCCCTGAGGGCAAGTTCAAGGTGAGAGGCCTGCTGTCTCTACTCTGCACCCTTGGTGGCCAGCTGAGATGACCATTCTAGTGCCTTCTGGTGGTCAGGGCCTGGACTGCTCGATCCATCCTCAGCCTGAGGTTCTGCTTTGGTGCCAGGCTGGGTCTACTCTCCCCACGGGGCGGGATAAAGCCCCTAACGGATATCCCCTTCCTCCAGACCAAGCTTGGAGCTGGCCGCCTCATGGGCCCCAAGGGAGTGGCTGTAGACCGGAACGGGCATATCATTGTGGTCGACAACAAGTCCTGCTGCGTCTTTACCTTCCAGCCCAATGGCAAGCTGGTTGGCCGTTTTGGGGGCCGCGGGGCCACCGACCGCCACTTTGCAGGTATTGGGAAAGAACTTAGAGACCTAGTCTCTGATACCCCAGTCCCAGAGAACTCCCCTGGATGTCCCAGCTCTACAGACCCCCTCCTCCTATATTTTGACCCTAGGGGACCCCGTCCCTTCACTATACCCTAGCACCATCATCCCAGAGACCCCACCCCTCTCCTCACACCACAGCTTTGTCATCCCAGATGTTCTCCCCCATCCCACTCAGTATCCTGGCTTACTGCCAGAGAGCCCACTTTGTATTTTCAGGGCCCCATTTTGTGGCTGTGAACAACAAGAATGAGATTGTAGTGACGGATTTCCATAACCATTCAGTGAAGGTCAGTGTTCTCCCTCCCTCTATGACCACAGTTCCATCATCCTTTCCTCTTGCACAAGACTCCTCTCTCCCTCACCTACCTCCCTTTTCTCCCCCTTGAGATCATTCATTTGAACAATTAACATTTATGGCGTGGCCGCGTTGTCCCAGGCACTATGCTAGAAGCTGGGAATACAGTGATGAATAAAGCAAATACATTCCCTATCTTATTGGTTATGGTCTAGTGGGGAAGAGAAGAAAGTACCAGGATATTACAGTGTGATGTGATGCATTCTGTGCTAGGAGAGTGCAGGGAAACTGAGTGAGGTGGGGGGGGGGGGGTAGCAGGAGCATTTGATTCAGGTGGAACTAAGCACAGGTGGGAACTCACCAGAAGGTAGGGGGACAGGAGAAGCCAAGGAGGTGGGAACTCATACCATGTAGTCAAGAAACTACAAGTAGTTCAGATGAGGTTTGAAGCAGGGAGTGGCGCCAGGTGAGAATGAGGCTTGCTCATTCCCTCAAGGGGCTTGCTCTCTTCCTAAGAGCTATGGGGAGTCACTGAATGATTGCAGGCAGGAGGGTGATGCAGTCCTGTGTGTCTTAGAAAGATCGCTCTGGCTGAGGCGAGACTAGAGGCAGGAAGATCAGGCTTCTACAGTAATCTAGCTGAGGACCATTGCAGTGGCAATGTATGCATAGGGTACAGATTTGCGATACAATCAGCGGGTTGTGGTAATTCATTGGCCGTCGAACAGAGGAGAAGGTGGAGTCGAGAATGACTCATGGCTACCTGGGTGTTGCCAGTCACTGGGAAGGAGAAAGATGGGAAGGACTTTTCCAGGGAAGATAAGCTGCCCAAGGGACATCAGCTGGAGATGTCCAGTAGGCAGTGGCATGCATGGACGTGAAGCCTGGGAAGAAGAACTGGTTTATAGCTGCAGATCTGGGGGTCCTCAGCCCTGGGGCTTCACCCCATCCTCCTCCAAGGCCCCGCCTTCTGCCTGAGGCCGGGTCCCCAGTCCCCAGCCCTTTCCCCTGCCAGGTGTACAGTGCCGACGGAGAGTTCCTCTTCAAGTTCGGCTCCCACGGCGAGGGCAATGGGCAGTTCAATGCCCCCACGGGAGTAGCCGTGGACTCCAATGGAAACATCATCGTGGCTGACTGGGGCAACAGCCGCATCCAGGTGAGGAAGGCCCGGGGATGGCACCAGGGTGAGGTTTCCCGCTGGGCCCCAGGCACCCCCTCCCCAAATGCCACGCATCTGCCTGATCTCACGGCTCCCTCCAATCTCCGCTCGTCCCTCAGGTATTCGACAGCTCTGGCTCCTTCCTGTCCTATATCAACACATCTGCAGAGCCACTGTATGGCCCGCAGGGCCTGGCACTGACCTCGGATGGCCACGTGGTGGTGGCCGACGCGGGCAACCACTGCTTTAAGGCCTATCGCTACCTCCAGTAGCTGCACAGGACCTGCCTGGCTCTTGGAGGGACGGACATAGGGGTGATTGGACAAGATGGTCTGGCCAGGAGGTGGGCCAGACCTGGCAGCACTGAATGTGGGCTGCGGGCGCGGGTGCGCCCGGTGCCCTCCCTCTCCCCCCTCCCAACCCCACGGTTGCACTTTATTTATTCGGTTCTTGCTTTGGTGACTGGGTGGGCCTGGACCATGGTCCCAAGGATGTGTGCAGAGCTTCACCCTCCCCTCCCCTCCTTACACATCACCCCATCCCTCGGTCTGCTCCCCACCCCCCCAGCCTGGGGCCAGAGCAGCCTCTTACTCCAGGGCAGAAGTCCCTCTGGTTGTCTCCCTACCAGCCCATACACACTGACAGAGACAGCAGTACCCACCCCTCACATTAAATAGATGTGTTCACCACGATGGTTTTGTTGCTTTCTTGTGGGCCGGGGCTGGGAGGGGAGGGGAGGGTGCAACTACCTCATGACGAAAAGGTGGGCAGGCAGCTGGGAAGGGGACCCCGATTCCCAAATGTGCCCTGATGTTTTGAAGCTTCAGGAGAGGAGAGCAGAGAGGGGGAACGCCTGGGGCTCAGCCACTTCTGAATGCCTGTCCCCAGACCCACGTCTCCTGCAGAAATAGTAAGTCCTTTGGCTATCTGCTCTGGGGCTGAGAAATGACCCTGGCCTAGAACACAGCCAGCAGCTGTAGGGAGAACAGTTGGAGGGATGACAGCAATCCTTGAAACACAGGCCTGGGTTAGGGACCTGGGGCGAGCCCAGGTGGAAGCTGGCTGTGGGAGGCTCCGTGGCCGATTTTAGAACTCAGTCCTGGAGGCTCGGAGCTCTGCTTCCCCCTCCTGCTGTTCATGCCAAGACTGCTGCCCTTTCCCCACAGAGGAACAAGGGTCCTAGCATCCCCTCCTGAGCTCTGTTCTGCCAGGGTTTGGCTGCCAGTTCCAGAGATGATTACCACTAGCTCTCAGTGATTTGGGAGGTAGGGACTGTGATTCTCCCTGTCTACAAAAGGCTGAAGCTGCTCTTCATTGCTGAGTAAGAGCAGAGCCCAGTCTTGAATCTGTAGGTGTCATACTCCTAACTGGTAAGTTATAGCACCTTACTCATTCTTACGCCCCTTGCACCTAGCATGGTGACTGGCAGAGAAGGCACTCAACAATATCTGGGGAGTCATGGATCTGGGAAGGTTGGTTATAAGAGGTCATGGGGAAGCTCAAGACTTCGTCCTGGTGTAGCATGATTCCCAGGGCTAGGGTGGGAGGGCCTGTCCATGGACCTGTGGAAGACCATAGGGGCTTTGCAGAGATCAAAGGGACACCGTGTGGACCACATGGTGTGTTCACCTTCCTGGTGCTTTTTGGCCCACTGGTTGGGACCTGGTAAGCAGGTGGAGGGACAGATGAACTCCCTGAAGGCTCTAGGGCAAGTGTTACAGGGCCTGGCGCCAATTAGGAGTAGGATTGCCTGAGCCCATGCCCTGGCCAGCAGAGATGGTGTGCTCAATCGTCAGTCACCCAGCACCAGCCTAAGCCATGCAGAAGTCATCTCAAGCCAGGGCGGGGGGTGGTGTGTGGGGGGGCAGTCACTCACTTTTTCCTAGATCTGATCACAGTGGGCATTTTATTTCCAATTCAGACCTTGGGCCCAGAAGTAGATGGAAGGGGTGACAGGGAGTGGAAGCTATGCCTTGACTTATTTGGCCTAAGTCTTTTTTTTTTGCTGTACGCGGGCCTCTCACTGTTGTGGCCACTCCCGTTGCGGAGCACAGGCTCCGGACGCGCAGGCTCAGCGCCCATGGCTCACGGGCCCAGCCACTCCGCTGGCCCGGAGTGACAGGGATGAAAGGGATGCCTTACGGGATGAACTGGCAGCTGGACAGTGCTTCTGTGGGGTGGGAAGAGAAGTGAATCTGAAAAACAAAAGAAATTTAAACATCTCTAACTTGCTCCTCTTTAAGACTTTGGATGCCTTAAAATCATCTATAGTCTTGCAATTTTCTAGGTATGTCTGCTAAGAAAATAATTGGGCAAATGCCCAAAGAGGGTGTGTGTAGCAATGTGTATCAGAGCTTTATTTATAATAGAAAAAAAAAAATCCCGGGGAAACCTAAATGACCATCAGCAGGGAATGGTTATATAAAGTTCTGCTTACACGTATAATGGAATTATATGCATCCTTTCAAAATGCCAAAGTCTGAGACACACTGTTAACAGAAAAAAAGTTAGTGTTTTTTTTTTTTTTGGTTTATTTTTGACTGCGCTGGGTCTTCGTTGCTGCTTGAGGGCTTCTCGTTGCAGTGGCTTCTCTTGTTGTGGACCACGGGCTCTAGGCGCACGGGCTTCAGTAGTTGCAGCATGTGGGCTCAGTAGTTGCGGCGCATGGGCTTAGTTGCTCCGCGGCATGTGGGATCTTCCTGGACCAGGGCTCAAACCCGCGTGCCCTTGCATTGGCAGGCAGACTTTTAACCCCTGTGCCACCAGGGAAGTCCCAGAAAAAAAGGTTTATAAAATCATACCTTTGTTTTAAAAAGGAAATTGCAAGAATAGAAAAAGACTGGAATAGACAAAATGTCAATGTATAGTGGTGTTCTCTGGCTAGTAGAATTAAGACTGATTTTTATCTTCAAGAAAAAAGACTTTTAAGCCGGAGCATAATGTGGTCTCAGATATGTTTTTGAAGAGTACCATGGTTGCTACAAAGAACGTGTTATAGAGGGGCAGGAGAAGCAGAGAGGGAGAGGCTGTTTCACTAATCAGATAAGAAATGATGGTGTTTGCACTCTTAGGTCTAATTAGGAAGTAGGAACAATAGAATTCAATATTTATTAAACACATACAGTGTTTCAGACCCTGCTCTAGGCATTGAAGATACAGCATTGAATAAAGCAGATAAAATCCTGGTCCTGTTCATTAAAGCAGGATGGTGAACAGTGCAGTGCTGGAGCTGGTTCATACTGGCCCACGAGGGCTCACTGTCAAATTTTCAGGAATTTTTTTTTTTTTTTTGGCCGTGCCACACAGCTTGTGGGATTTTAGTTCCCCGACCAGGGATTGAACCCAGGCCCTCTGCAGTGAGAGCTCGGAGTTCTAATCACTGGACCACCAGGGGATTCCCAAAATTTGCAGGAATTTTGACAACTGATTGTTGAAAACTCAGCCATTATTTAAAAATTAAATTATGTAAATTTAAAATGAAATTCATTTTATTAAAATCAAATATAATAAATACTCAAAACTCATCACTTCCTAATTATTTTACTGCATTTTACTATTACCTGTGCTCGTGGGCTTATTTATATGTGTCCTATCTGCAAGGTGGAAATACCACATAGTAAGTAGTATGTTACTGTGCCTTTCTTCTCAACTCCATGAGACGATGCAGCTTGAAGATGCTTGTTGGTAGCTTGAAGATGGCCGTGATAGGAGCATTTACACCACAGAAACTAATAAATGCTACAAATCAGGGCTTTTTCCCTTCTGGAAAGCTGGCTGTTAAACATGCACAAGACACCCCTTGAGAGGGTAAAGAGCACACCCCAGGGAGTCAGGCAGTCAGATCTTAATCATGGCTCTACCACTTGCTAATAGTGGGCTTTGGCTAAGACACCAAAAGTCGGTTTCCCCATGTGTAACATGGGACTAATAATACAGTATATATTTTATTAAATCATACCAATAATATGATTTAATAAAATAATCCATGTTAAGTGTTTAGCACAATGCCAGGCACGTACATGTGCCCAACAGATATGAGCAAATTATTATTATAATTAGTTATTCATAGGGAAGCAAGAATAGACTATGCAGGAAGGTCCATTAGAAACAGAGCAAGAGAAAATCCTGGAGGAGTTGTTTGGGAGCAGCAAGCACTTTTTGGTACCTGGAGCTGTATCCCAATTCTTCTAAGCCCAGGGCAAGGGAGAATCCAGTCTCTGCTCCCTGGAGTACACAGCCACAGGCAGCAGGCCCAGCACAGGCAGCACTCAGTGGACCCAGGAGAAGTAAGTGAGGTCAGAGAACTCAGATGACAGCAGGGCAGGCTGTACACATCCATTCCAAGGGACAGTGCGTCAGTGTCCGGCTTAAATGTGATCCCTGGCAATGCAGGGGAAAGCTCTGTCCATGAAGATGTTTGCAGGCCCATATTCAGACTGCCTTAGGGGGAAGCCAGAAAGCTGCTTGTTATGAGGATTGGGAAGGCTACATGGAAAAGGGGACGGTTGTATATTTCTGGGCTTGAATTCCCCAAGAAATCAAGCAAGAGACTGAGATCCCCACACCCGCTCTGGGCAGCAGAGATTTGCAGAGGGAGAGGATGTGGCACCAAGGCCCCACAGCCAGGCTGAGAAGAGCGAAGGAGGAAGGCTGTAGGGAGCCAGTTTCTGGGAGGAAAAACTCCGGGGCTGTGGCCTCTGGTCGAAGGGTGGGAGCGCACTGATCCCTTCGGCCTCCAGGGGGCGCTCAGGCCCAAGTATGGGCAAGCGCTTTGTCCTGAGCCGAAGCCAGAGCGCTGGGAAGGACTCAGGACAAGCAGAAACAGCCGTCTCAAGTGAGGAGAAGAGAAGCAAGGCCAGCCCTATCTTGGGCCCCCTGAGAACAGTTGCCTTGTGCTCTGTTACCAGCACCAGGATGGCCAACATATCCACAGCCTGGGTTCTCAAATGGCCTCTCAGGCCCTGCTCAGAATATGAGCTTCGACCTGAGCTGCCTGCCATGTAGAAGACTCTGTGCTAGTCTAGTCCCTGAGAGGCTGGGGGGATGGGAGTGGGCGGGAGGAAGGAGGAAGGCTTCCAATTATGGCATCTAAGCCACCTTAGGGTAGACAAGCAAATTAGGAAACAACACGGGAAAAGTGCCACAAATCACTCTTCTGCGACAGGTAGATAGGGGTGCCATGAAGGGGACCAGAGCTGTGTGGGAAAGAAGAGGCTGAGCTGAAAAACCGCCATCCAGTATATGTGCTGTCTCCCCTCAAAGAGCCCGGCTAGGGCACAGGAAGCCTGCTGCCTGGACCAGCAGGCCCGTGCGGGGCCCTGCCAGTACAACTATCGAAGACCCTCACTGTGGGTTTTCTGAGGGGTGTCCGGGACTCGGTGTGAATGCTTCCATCTCCCCAGGCAGGCTCAGTGAAATCTGCAGGACACGCAGACACAGTTCTGGAGCTAGAGACAGCTGTTGAGGGGTTTGCTGATGAAAGGTTCACGGGGTGCTCAAGGAGGGAGAATCCCAGGAAGGTTATATAAGGTTTGAGAGGCTGAAGAACAGGAGAGGGGGAGTCTGGGAGTAGCGGCCCCCAGTGCCCAGTGCCCAGCAGCTGGGGGGAAGCAGGTGCAGTCAGAGACGCCCAGCAGTGGGAGAAGGTGGGTGTCAGGTATGTGTTGAGGGAGCCGAGGCACTGTCCATACTGCCAAGGGCCCGGGGAGTCCAGCTTTGTTCACTAACCTAAGGGGAGGAATGCTGTTAACATGGCTGTCTCCACTGCAAGTCAGGAGAGGATGCTGAGGCTTTTGGCAGAGGCGTGATGACACGCTGTTCCAGAGGTCCCAGAAATCTCTGTCTTCCTGTTAGGAGGAATCTTCGCAGAGTAGATAAGGGAAGTGAGAACTTTGCTAAGGTTATATATGTCAAGGGCATCTGAGAGGGATCAGGGCTCCTTCAGGCTGGACTGGGGAACAGGGATCCTGGAACCTCAGCCTGGCCCAGAGCTGACTCTGCCCATATTTGTCTCCTGTAACTACATCTCAGATAGAAATGGGGCAGACTTTGGGAGTAGCCCCAGTGAGTGCCGAAGATAGCAGGTACCAGAGATAGCAGGGCTAAGAGGAGGAGAGGGATGTAGGGCAAGGACACTGGAGAGAGAAACAAGACCATAAGATGGTCAGTGCCAAGGAGACCTGGGACCCTTAGATCACGACATGCCTCCAAAGTAACACACCCCCAATCCCGATATTCTCCTTACCCCAGAAGCAGGAAAATTGTTAGCAATTTGGCTGCAACATTAGTAACACTATGCAGTACTTGAAATTAATTTTTTTCATTCAACAAATATTTATTGAGCATCTATTACAGGCATACTTGTTTATTGCACTTTATTGCACTTCACAGATGTGGCATTGTTTTTACAAATTGAATGTTTGTGGCAACCCTGTGTTGAGCAAGTCTGTTGGCACCTTTTTTCCAACAGCAGCATTTGCTCAGTTCATGTCACTGTGTCACATTCTGGTAATTCTTGAAATATTTCAAACTTTTTCATTATTATTATATTTGTTATGGTGATCTGTGATGTTACTGTTGTAAAAAGATTACAACTCCCTGAAGGAGCTGCACCTTCTCTCCACGTTGTGGACCCCAGATCTGGATCTCTCCCCGGAGCTCCAGACATCTCTTTCTGATTTCCAGGCTGACATCTTCAACTTAGACGTTCTGTAGGCACCTCAGATTCAGCATCCCCCAAACGGAGCTCAGTATTTTTAAATTAAGGTATGTACATTTTTTTTAGACCTAATGCTATTACATACTTAATAAATTACAGTATAGTGTAAACATAACTTTTTAAAATTTTTTATTTTTTTAAAATTTATTTTATTTTTGGCTGAGTTGGGTCTTTTTTGCTGCACGCGGCCTTTCTCTTGTTGTGGCGAGTGGGGGCTACTCTTCGTTGTGGTGGGCATGCTTCTCATTGCGGTGGCTTCTCTTGTTGCAGAGCACGGGCTCTAGGCATGTGGGCTTCAGTAGTTGTGGCACGAGGGCTCAGTAGTTGTAGCTCGCAGGCTCTGGAGCGCAAGCTCAGTAGTTGTGGCTTGCAGGCTCTAGAGTGCAGGCTCAGTAGGTGTGGCGCACGGGCTTAGTTGCTCCACGGCATGTGGGATCTTCCCAGAGCAGAGATTGAACCTGTGTCTCCTGCATTGGCAGGCAGATCCTTAACCACTGCGCCACCAGGGAAGTCCCATGTAAACATAACTTTTATATGCACTGGGAAACCAAAAAATTTGTTTGACTCACTTTATTGCAATATTCACTTTATTGCAAGGGTCTGGAACAAACCTGAGATATCTCTGAGGTATGCCTGTACATGCCAGGTACTAGATGGAGAAAATGTAATGGTACAGGGACTGCCCTGGTGGTCCAGTGGTTAAGACTCTGCCCTTCCGATGCAAGTGGCACAGGTTCGATCCCTGGTTGGAGAACTAAGATCCCACATGCTGCGTGGTGTGGCAAAATTTTTTTTAAAAAATGTAATGGTACATAAAACTACGGAGAAAGTCTAATTACTAGTAGGTCTCTCTGGAAGAGAGACACCTCTTCCTGCACCATTACTGTCAGCCCTTCCCTCCCAGGTGAGTTTTGCAAAGCTCTTTGTCAATGGGGGTGGGGGCTAGGGTGGAACTTGGACTTTTGGCAACAGTGAAATATTATTGACCCATCAAGTGTAAAGCTAAAGAGGCTGGGGAATGCCCCCAAAAGGCCCCTGATGGAGCTTGGAAGAAGCTGTTCTCTGAGCAGTTCTAAGTGTGTTAGTGTATGTGTGTGGTTACTCAGTATATGTAAGTGTCAGTGTCCTTAGGGGTCTCAGAGCTGGGCATGGCACCGTACACAAAAATGTTCCTTTCCTCTTCTCTCCTCCTGCATTGTTGAGGTAAATCCAACCACAGAAAGGTGGCCCTCAATCAATCTACCCCCTTTCCCGACCTTATGGGCACTCAGACCCATCACCAAGGTGAAGAGAGTCACAGTCGAACACCAGTGGGCTGGGCTAGTCACTGCTCAAAAGTCACTGAAGGGGGATGGCTCTCCTGCCGGGAAGAGTTAGTCTTGGACTCAGATTTCTGTCCAGACCCTGACCTTATTTGCACTGATGTAATCAGCCAATATTGGCATAGCCCTGAGAGATCTCATTCCCAGCAGGCTTGGAGGTGGGGTGGTGCTGCTGCCATGCCTATATAGGGGCTCATCCAGGGGCCCAGAACTGTCCTGTGGCCTCTCCAGCTCATCATGGCTCGGGCACTGGGAACACCAGTTGTACCGTGGTTGTTGGGCTTGTGCTGGTCTCTGGCTAACGCCCATCCTCTTTCTCTGTGAGTGAAGCCGGGGCTGGAGGAGGACCGGGCTCCAGATTAAGAGTGGGCTAGGGGGCTTCCCTGGTGGCGCAGTGGTGGAGAGTCTGCCTGCCGATGCAGGGGACACGGGTTTGTGCCCCGGTCCGGGAAGATCCCACATGCCGCGGAGCGGCTGGGCCCATGAGCCACGGCCGCTGAGCCTGCGCGTCCGGAGCCTGTGCTCTGCAACGGGAGAGGCCACAACAGTGAGAGGCCCGCGTACCGCAAAAAAAAAAAAAGAAAAAAAAAAAAAAGAGTGGGCTAGGGTCAGTTTTTAGGTCTGGGGCAAGTCTGGGGTCAGGAGCTAAAGGAGAGGGATTGGACCCTGTGGAGCCAGACATCTCCGTGTCTTCTCTCTAGGGCTAATGCCCCTAGGCATGGAGCTGAACATGGGAATGCAACCAAGTTGGACCCCGATGTGATCGGTGAGACCCTGACTTCCTGAGTCTATCTGTCTAGCTGTGTCTCTGCGCTGTATCATCTGACTGGCCTTTTATTTGCTATCGCCCCACCTCCTTCCCAGAACGCTGCTCGGATGGCTGGGGCTTTGATGCTACTACCCTGGATGAGCATGGGACTATGCTGTTTTTTAAAGGTAGGAGGGGCTGGGATTGGGGCATTTGGGACCTCAGACTTGGTCCCCTTCATCGAGGGTGTATCCATCTGCAGGAGATCGTAGGAATTATCTGAGAGTATCACCCATAGCTTCTTTGTAACTAGCTCAGTAGGCCAAAAGTTTGTTCCGGGTCCCTCAGTGAGTGTGCGTTTTGCAGGGGAGTTCGTGTGGAAGGGTCAAGACTGGACTCGGGAGTTAATCTCAGAGAGGTGGAAGGATGTCCCTGGCCCCGTGGATGCTGCATTCCGCCATGGTCATGACAGAGTCTTTCTGATCAAGGTACGGCTGGGCCAAGGTCACGGCCAGGCCAGGAAGTGCTGGAATCAACACTAGAGACCCTCCGCCAAGTGGCCCTAGCATGGAGCCCTTACCAACAGATTCCAGGTTTCCTCCCCCTGCGCCTGCCTTTTCTGAGAAAGCTCAGGCTAGGGGAGTCGGTGTGCACGCGGGCCTGGGAAGCACAACAGCCAGTGGCTCTTCCTCAGTCCTAATCTGCGTCCACACCTCTCTGCTACTCCTCAATCTGTCCACCATCCTTTCCTTCCGGGAAATTTCTTCCCTTGCTTCCACGACCCTGCGTCAAGTCTTCTTCCTGTGGTTGCCAGGTTGTTCACAACACAGTGGTACCTGGCCGAGGGGCAAATGGAGGATGAGATCCAGCCCACTGTGCTTGTCAAGTCCCAGGCCTTGGCCCAGCCTGTGTCTGCTCCTAGCACCTTCCCCTGACTCGCACAAGGATGCTGTGTGGTCGGGGCGGCCCTCGCTACCAGCTTTGTTTTCCCTCCTGCCTCTTTTCCTGCTCTTCTCAGGCTTCTCATCCTGGGCCACGCCTTGAATGTTTCTTGGGGATCCTCCCCAGCCCTTCCATACACCCTGCCTGGGTGATCTCAACCACTGCCACAGCTCTGAGTTCTCTCCACGTTGTGGACCCCAGATCTGGATCTCTCCTCGGAGCTCCAGACATCTCTTTCTGATTTCCAGGCTGACATCTTCAACTTAGACGTTCCGTAGGCACCTCAGATTCAGCATCCCCCAAACGGAGCTCAGTATCTTCTGTACAAATTCACCCCTCCTCCTGAGTTCCCTGTTTCAGCAAATGGTACCACCACGTGCTGATTCCTGCAAGCCAGGTGCACATGGGTCTTGAGACCTGGACCCTGGTTATCTCTACAGGTTTATCTCCTCCTCCACCACATTCACTGTGTGCCAGCCACATGAGCATGCTGTGTACATGCTACTCCCTCTGCTGATAACGCCCAGTCCACACTTGTCTACCTGGAATATTCCTGCTCAGTTTTTAACTGAGCCCAAATGCCTCCTCCTCTGTGCAGCCTTCCAGGAATTCTCTAGGTTGACTTAGGTATTCCCCCTTTATTCCCAGTGCACTTCACATGCCTCCACCTTGGGGCTCACATGGCTAGGATTGTAGGATCCTTTCTGCTTTTGTACAGTGAACTCCTTGAAGGCAGAGACAGAGTCTTGCCACCCCTTTATCCCCAGTGCCTCTCACAATGCCTGGCATATGGTAAGTCATTCAGCAACTGTTTCTTGAGTGAATAAATGAACAAATGAATGTATGAATGGATGGATGATTGCAGGATGACTATTTGTGGATGTGTTTGCCAAAACCAGTGGTATTGCAGATAATTGTGCCATGGGAGTATCTGGTTGTACATAGACAGTTGTGTGTGGTACAGTAACAGTGATGGGATTTGCACAAACTGAAGTTGTGCAAGGGGACAGCACACTGTTGTCCACAGATGGACTGAGAGTGTGTGGGACTGCAGAAGGATATTATGTAAGTGCAATAGATCAAAGATGTGTGGGACGGCAGAGTGGCAGTATCTGGCGTGCACACTAAAAATAGCATGTTTTTGCATGCAGGGGGACAGAGTCTGGGTATACCCTCATGATAAGAAGGAATATCCGAAGTTGCTCCAAGAGGAGTTTCCTGGAATCCCATCCCCAGTGGATGCAGCTGTGGAATGTCACACTGCAGAATGCACAAGTGAGGGTGTCTTGTTCTTCCAAGGTCAGTCCAGGCTGGAATAAGAGAGCCTGGGGTAGTGGTAGGTCGGTGGTTATAGAGGTAGTGGTAGGGATGGTGGTGGTGGTGGAACCACTATATGGTTTCCTGATGAAGGGAAGGAGTAGAGAAGCCAATTATGGTCTAGTGGTCAAGTAGGGGAAGGAGGGGAAGTCATCCTGGAGAAGGTAACTGGGTGTAATTCTGCTAAAAGTGCCTCATTGTCCCCCATGACCCTTAGGACAAATCTAGGTTCCTTAGTTTTACATACAAGATTCTCCATGACCAAGTCCCTATTGATCCTCCAGCCTCGAGTCTCATCAAACGCTTACCTTGAACATGAAGCCCCAGAAACGCTATGCTGTTCCCTGTACACCCAATTTGCTTCATGCTTTAGACTTTTGTTTCTGGAGTTACATCTCCCCATCTTGTCTGCCTTGTAACTCCTCCTTCAGATTTTAGTTTAAGTATCACCTTCTCTGGAAAGCTTTCCCTGACTCGTCCCACCGCCCTTGCTGAGCTGATCACGTGTACTTTGCTGCTCCATTTTATTGTATGATTACTTTCCTCAACTGTTTCCCTGCTGGGCTGTGAGCTCCACGTGATGGGGACCATATCTGGTCCATCCTGGGGCCAGTACAAACACAAGGGAAGGCACAGCCCGGCCTCACTGAATGCTTGTTGGTTGATTGGACAAAGGCAACCGCACGTGGTTCTGGGACTTCACTACAAAAACCAAAAAGGAACGTTCCTGGCAGGCTGTTGGCAACTGCTCTTCTGCCATGCGATGGCTCAGCCGCTACTACTGCTTCCGGGGTAACCAATTCCTGCGCTTCAACCCTGTCACGGGAATGGTGTTTCCTAAATACCCTCTGGATGTCCGAGACTACTTTATGCCCTGCCCTGGCAGAGGTGAGAAAGCCCAAGCCCTGGGACCTCCTGGAATTTGTCCACCTTCACTGAGTTCGCGGACCCCATATAAGCCAGCTCCTACCTTCACCCTGTGGAATGACACCTTGGCCCTTGCCCTAGCTCCACTTCCATTCTGGCTCTCCCCAGCTGTCCTCATATGGGGACAACCTGCACCCCCAATAACCCCAGCCATCTCTTCCACCTCGGAACTCATTCTGACCTCTTGCCTTCCTGTGTTCCCCCTCACCCATTTCTCCCCCAAGGCCATGCACACGGGAATGCGACTCGCCATGGGAATAAACGCTGTAGCCCAGATCTAGTCTTGTCTGCACTGCTGTCTGACAAACACGGTGCCACCTATGCCTTCAGTGGTAAGAGATGCCCTCCAACTCCCCCATCTCTGCCCTCCATACCTCCCGTCTCTTTCACGTGTGTCTCCCATCTCTGGCACATTTCCTCCATTTTCATCACTGTGCCCCATATTTTGTCCCGTCGGCCCCCATCCTTACACGCTATCATGCCCCTTTTCACCCCTCACTTCGTCCAATGCATATGGTTCAACCTGTCTCTCATCGCTGAGGCCTCTAGCTTCACCTGTCTGCCTCCCAGTACCATCTGTTGGTACATAGGGACCTCCTGGCCCCATGACTCCTCATATTCTCTTTGCTCTTGCATGTCTCGCAGGGTGCTCTGGCCCTCCCCACCTTGAGCTTCTCATCAGGAGCTCCATCTTGTTCCAGGTGCCTGGTTCCTATGTGCAGGCCTCTGGGCACAGCATTACCTGGGGATGAGATGTTCCCCTTGCTGAGAATCGGCCAACAACTGTTCAGTCCCTTAGACCTTTAGGCAATAGTTTCACCAGCCTGAAGAGATTTCTCCTCTGAGTGACCAGGAGAAACCCCTCTCCCCAGACCTGTGACATTAAAAACCATCGGATGATACCTAAGGATGTTCTGGGGCTAGTCAGACAGGTAGTGATAAGTCTTGATCTATACTTGAGGACAGCTCCAAGAGAAGGAGTGACCTACCACATTACACTCAGCCTAAGATATATGTATGATCAGACACAAATGTAAAATAGTGGTGAGAATACAGAAGAGTGAAAATCCTTTCTTGCTCCTAATCCCTGAATAAATCTGATCAGATATGACTACGAAGCTAGAATGAAAAACACACAGCTGCAAGGAGAGCATATGCCCACAGCAGGAATGCGTGCTGTAATGAGAACGTGCCTCCGTGATGAAACACACACCTGTAGTGAAAAGGTAGACCTATGCTGAGAATATATGCCAGAGTAAGAACACAAAAGTGTCAGAAGCACATGCAGCTATGGTGAGAGCGAGGCACCATGGGGAGGACACATACACAGAGAGAAACAGCAATGCTTACAGAGATAGAGAGATAAACAGACAGAGAGAGATATGGAGATAGAGACGCTAAGAAAATAGGGCCACAGGGACCACACAGAGATGTAGAGAGAACACCCAGCCATGGAGAGATCACAGAACCTCAAGACCATGTGTCCATAAGTAGAATGCAGCTGAATTCCTAAATCAAGAGTATCAGAGATGTTCTATAGCTGTTGAGAGAACATTGTTATGCTAAAAATACCCAGCTGAGGTGGGAACTCACTGTCTTGGTGAAAACACCAGTGTGACCCAGCCACTCAGCACAGGGCTGGTCCTCCCCTCTCCCTTATTGATAAGTCTCTTGTCTGTACCTCATAGCTGCTAATCCATTCTTTCTGTTTTGTCACTACTTCGCTCGCACAGGGACCGTCACGCCCTCTCTACTTTCTCTCTAGTCAGGATCTTTCAGCCTCAGATCCGACTGATAACTGCCTCGGCTCTCTTTTTCCTACTTGGATTTCCAGAGAGAGAATGGGACTGGCTCAGCCCATACTTTTATTCCAGACCACATTCGAGTGGCCGCTGGTCGGCCTCTGCATTGACTTCTAATGGATTTGGGGGCTCAGCACTTACTTCCTCTGCACAAAATGCAGCGCAGCTCTGATTCTCCAAATAGGGGCCACGAGCAGCGTAGTTTCAGCAGGAGGGGAAGGTGGATAGGTAGTTACTGGGACTTGCCCAGTTAATACCCATAAGGAGAACTTGTGGCTGCATTGGGAATACCAGCTATTTTTCGAGCACCGAAAAATAATCGAGCACCTGATAGGCACTGGGCATTTTTTCTAGGCACTGAGATACAGTCGTGAACATGGCAGATGAGACACCTGCCTTCAGAGAGCCTGCTAGACGGAGAGAGGACAGTAAAAAAGAGAAAGTGAAAGAGAATACTTTCAGGCAGTGTTAACAGCTGTGATGTGTTCTGGGAACATCAGAATGCTTCTTATTCTCAAATACCATTTGAAGCTAGAATAAATGAATGTATGAGTCGTTGATGTTTTAAAATATAAAATAAAAGAATGTTAAGTGTCCCCAAAAAGCTGTGAAAAAAATAAGACAGGATAATGGGATAGAGGTGAAGAGAATTAGGGGCCCCTTCACTGAAGAGACGATTTTTGAGCTGAGATTTCAGTGATCAAAAGGAATTAGCCACATAAAGCACTGGAGGAGAAGCATTTTAGGGAGGGTAGACAGCAAATACTTCGGGGAGGCAAGAAAGGAGGCCAGTGTGGCTGACACGCTGAGAAGGAGCCAGGTAAGTGGCTTGAAAAGAGGGAGGCAGGGGTCAGATGACATGGGCCTGGTAAGGATTTTCAACTGTAAAAGGAAGCCGGGAAGGGCTCTTGATCAGAGCTGTGATATGTTCTGGCTTATTTTTTAAGCATCTGTCTTTTTATCTTACTTATTTATTTATTTAATTTATTTATGGCTGCGTTGGGTCTTCATTGCTGTGTGCTGGCTTTCTCTAGCTGGTGGCGAGCGGGGGCTACTCTTCGTTGCGGTGCGCAGGCTTCTCATTGCGGTGGCTTCTCTTGTGGCGGAGCACGGGTCCTAGGGTGCGCAGGCTTCAGTAGTTGTGGCACACTGGCTTCAGAAGTTGTGGCTCGCGGGCTCTAGAGCGCAGGCTCAGTAGTTGTGGCATACGGGCTTAGTTGCTCCGTGGCATGTGGGATCTTCCCGGACCAGGGCTCAAATCCGTGTCCCCTGCATTGGCAGGCGGATTCTTAACCACTGCGCCACCAGGGAAGCCCATGACTTATTTTTTTTAAAAGATCATCCTGGCTTCTTGTGGAATATAAGTCACAGAGGTACAATTGTGTAAGCAGGGAATCCAGCAAGGAGTTCTTGCAGCTGTCTGGATTAGAGGTGATGACAGCTTGGACTGGGATAACAGCAGCAGAGGTGGTGAGGGGTCATCGCGACGTATTCTGGAAGTCGGGCCCATAGCATCTAACCAATGCCTTGGGTATTGATCGGAGTGGGGAAGGGGAAAGAGAGGTTTCAAGAATGACTTGGCTTTTAGGGACTGGGAAACTAGGTGACTGGTGGTTTCTTTTTCTAAAATTGGGAAAGACTAGGGAAGGAGATGTGTGTGTGTGTGTGTGTGTGTGTTTGGTGGGGGCAGAAATAAGTTTGGACACATTAGGGTTTTGGTGTCTAATGGTCCCAAATGCACAGGTCAGGTAGGCAGCTGAGTTTGCGCCTGACACTCAAAGAAGCAGTCCATCAGATCCAAAGGGAACAGATCAAAAGTCATCAGTATATAGGTGGTGTTTAAAGCCCTGGACTAGGTGAAATCACGAAGAGAGTGAGTATACATAGAGCAGAGGTCCAAACTGGGGGATTCCAATAATAGATATCAGGCTGAAGAGGAGTCAGAAAGTTAAGAAGAACCCTGGAAGAGTCTGGAATCACAGAGCCAAGATCCAAAAAAGATATTTAAAGAAGGGACCTGTGAGCAGTCAAATGCCACTGAGAGGTAGAGTAAGATGTAGACATTAGATTTGGCAAGTTGGAGGATACTAGTGACCTTGAAAAGAGAAATCTCAATGGCAAAGGGAAACAGGAATGTAAGTGAAGTGGGCTGAGGAAGCAAAGGTAAATGAGAGTTTAGACAATTCCTCTAATAAGTTGTTATGAAAAGGGGAGAGGAAAATTAGGGTGCTGGTCTGGCTACTCCCTCCGTATCCTACCATCTCAAGGGATTAGAGAACACAGCCAGCGTGAGAACGCCTAGGGGAAGCTTGCTGCGCTGCTTCCCTTTGAACTCCTGGCCACTGTCTCACTGTAGCATCTCTGCACACAGACATCTGAGATGCATAAGGAGACCCCACTGAACCCCATGACGGACGTTGGCCTTACCTGGCAACTTGGCCACTGTTCTCCAAGCTCGCCCTTCCGTCAGGCCCCTACTGACTCCGATTCCAATTAGGTCACAATGCCCAACTTTGCCAACCAAGTCTTCCTCAGCTCCTCACATGGCCTCTTCCCTCTTGGCCTCTGGATGCATTCTTTCCTCCCTCTCGAGACTCACCCCTGCCTCTGTCACTTGCCTCTTCACTGCCTGGCCTTTTACCACCAGTACTAGAGGTACCTCTGCTACCCCACAGGATCCCACTACTGGCGTCTGGACAGCAGCCAGGACGGGTGGCATAGCTGGCCCATTGAGCATCTGTGGCCCCATGGTCCTTCAACAGTGGATACTGCCTTTTCCTGGGATGATAAGCTCTATCTGATCCAGGTGTGTGTTGGGAGTGACGCATGAGGTGGAGACTGGGAAAATACCCAGCTCTGTGCTGATTAATGTCCTTTGTCCTCCAGGGCACCCAGGTATATATCTTCCGGACAAAGGGAGGCTACATCCTAGTAGAAAATTATCCAAAGCGGCTGGAGAAGGAATTCGGGAGCCCTCATGGGATCAACCTTGATACTGTGGATGCAGCCTTTACCTGTCCTGGGTCTTCTCGCCTCCACATCATGGCAGGTGAGGGGTGTCGGGCGCTGAGGGGGGGCCTGTTCTGCTACTTCTCCGTGGCACAGATCCCCGTCATGGCGTGAGAAGAGCCAGGTCAGGATCCCCATGACGTGGAAGCCATGTTATGTCCGGTGTTTCTTCCCAGGACGGCGGCTGTGGTGGCTGGACCTGAATTTAGGAGCTCAAGCCACGTGGACAGAGCTTCCTTGGCCCCATGAAAAGGTTGACACGGCCCTGTGTACGGAAAAGTCTCTGGGCCCCAGCTCGTGTTCTGCCAATGGTCTCGGCTTGTACCTCGTCCAAGGCCCCAATTTGTACTGCTACGGAGACGTGGAGAAATTGAATGTGGCCAAGGCCCTTCCCCAGCCCCAGAAAGTAAACAGCCTCCTGGGTTGCCCTCACTGACAGCACTGCTGATGTGAGGCTGGCCCAGCTCCTTCTCCTGGTTTTCCTTACAATAAAGCCAGAGTGCTCCCTCGCTTGGATCAAAGGGCCTGGTTGTGGAACAATCTCCCTTCTTTCTTTGAGTTGAGCAGCTCGTAACCTCTCTTTGGAGGCTCTTAAATAGGCTGTGGGAGACCAGGGAGGGGAGGGCTCAGGGACAGACCTCATTTCTGCACAGGTGATTCCTGAACCCCGGTCATAAACTGACTTCTTCCAGACGACTGAGACAGAGAGGGAAACAGAGGAACCAAAGTAGAGAAAGGAAGCCCTGTGTCTACCCAGCACGTAAGAGGCAGAGCAGGGACTCTGCCCCCACCTGCTAATAACTGACCACAGCTTGGCCCCAGGACATTGGGAAAATAGGGCTGGAGGCGGCTACGTTTGTGCAAAGTGGGTTGGCTCGGTGCTGCCACGGAGGGCCGCGGGGGCCCTCAAATCGTAGGTCCAGGGGGTTCAGGGAGCATCACTCCAGAAGACAAGTCTTTGGTTGCTATGAGTTAGGCATAACAAGTGGAATGAAAACAGAGTGTTTTCACTCACCTGGGGCAAGCTGGGGAAAGGGGAGGAAGCCTGATTCGGGGGGGTGGCACCATGAAACACATTTGCAAAACGTCACACAGCCCTTGGGGGGTCCTGCTGGCTAAGTCCCCTGGGTATCTGCACCATCTAGGCCAGCAAATGTCGTCTGGGTGGAGGTTGCAGTGGTTTGTTCTTTTCAGGTCATAAGCTGACCAAGGCTTTAGGCTCCAAACTTACTGACAACCATTTGACTGGGGATTGGCCTGGACTATAGACAACTGGGTCTCAGGTGAGACCCTTTTCCTCCTCTACGTTTCCAACCCACCTGAGCTTGAAAGTTTGTTTGTTTTGGGCTCAAAAAAATAGCCTCAGACTCTAGCAGAGGGCCCTCATTCTGAGCTTCCATATCTTAGCCTCAGTGACTTCTTCCATAAAATGGGTATAATACTAGACACCTCCCAGTGACAATGAGTATGGATGGAACTCAACCCATCTCTTGGATTCACTCCGGAAGGGGCCTGAAAGGATACCCACACTCTGGCCCATGGCCTCTCCTGGTTTAGGGTCAGCCCCTCCTGACCTGGTGGCCTCCTGCTCTTTCATGGGTAGAAGAGTAGATGGACAAGCTTTGCACTGGGAGGCCAGGCCATAGAGTGGCTCCCAATAGGCACCAGGCCCCTGCGGTTCAGTTGAATTGCCTGAGGTTCCTTGCCCAGCCTCAACAGCTAGGAAGGGAAGCAGGGGATGAACCTGGGCCCTTTAGATCAGGGTCCACCCAGCACTTGTGGTTGGCTGGGGCTGGGAACTAAGGTAGGGGCCAGGCACCAGGGCTGTGGGGTCCACTTCCAAGGAGTGTCTTGAGCTTTCTTTTCCAACCCAGAAGATGTCTGGATGGTTCTCCTCATGGGATGGCTGCTCCCCCTTCAGTCTGAGGGGTGAGAACAAGGCCAGAGTCTCAGTTCTGGGCCTTATTCAGTCCATGTGTCACCTATGGGGCCATCCCTGCATCATGTCAGGGAGGCTAGAGGTGTCTAAACAGTTATCCAGCAACTCTGCTGGATACTCAAGGTTAACTTCCTCCTCTCTATTGAGAAAGGAGAACTTAAGTCTCCTCTTTCTTCTCTTCTCCCATCTGCTCTGTTGCAGGGAAGCCTCTAGCTTGTGTCCAAGGACTCCAAGAAAAGGTCCAACTCATGCTTCTTCCATCCATGCATTTAGTACCTCCTATGTTCAGGGCAGTGCATTTGATGCTGTGGACCATGTCTTCCTCCTTGAGTCTTTCCTCCCTTGGATTTCCTCCATGACATTTACTCTCTCCTGATCGTCTCTTACTCTCTGTTTCTTCTCAGCTTTCCTCTTGGCCTTCTTTTCCTCTGCTGGCTTGCCAAATGCTGGCATTCCCAGAGTTCAATCCTCCATCCTTTTCTCTTCTCATCCTATATGCTCTTCCTGGGAATGTATTAGAACAATCCTGTTCAAGAAGGGTGTTGAGGAAGTCCTTGCCAGGACTAGCAACTGACTGATGAATTCCACTGCGATATAATATGTAGGAAGATTCTACTCCTTTGGACTTCCCAAATGATAACAACCACCCTGAAGAAAGAGGGTTTATTGGATCAACTACAAGAAAAATTACAATATCAAAGCAATATTTACATGTAGTGGTAGAAAAGGCTGCCTTTGCTCCAAAAGTGTCTTTGCTGCTAATTGAGTTGTAAGCTCTATTCTTCCCTACAGGTGATTTGGGTGCCAACTGCCTGGTAATGCAGTTGTCCACCAGGCTGATCTAGCAAACCAAATAGCATAAAGCCAGTACTCTTGGTTAATGACTCTGGATGGATTTGCTTCTAATCCAAGTTTTTCCTGATAGGTCCAAGGTAATCATTTTAAAAGTTTGCTGCCTCAGAGGGACCCACATTGGTCAAAACCACACATAGCATCCGAGGTGGCTCATAGGCTATTGGTTGCTCTAGAAAGCATCAGAAGGGGGATGTGATACAATAGAGAAGGGATGGATGAAGGGCACAGGTTGACTCCCCACTGATCAGGAGGCTTTGCAGACCTAGGAGATCAGGGATTCAGGAAGATGGTGTGTGGGTCACACTGCACTGTGTGTGAACTGCACACTTTACTTTTTTCATCTTAGCTAAGTAGACTCCTCTCCCCATCCTGACCATCCTATCTGCGAACCTCTGATTACCTGAAGAGACTTCCCTGGATACTGAAGCCATTCTGTTCAATGGGACTGGCAAGACAAGTATTCTGATGGGCTGCTTGTAAATGAGCAATATTTCTGGATTCTTTTCATTTGCTCAAGCAGAAATCCGGAAGTCATCCTTCCCTTTATACTACCATAGCCGATCAATCAACTGATCACCAGTTTTTGTGAATTCCACCTCCTGAACATTTATTAAACCTATGCAATTTTTTCCATCCCTACTCCCACCACTATAGTCATCTCCTACCTAGACTATATCAATTGCTTTCTAACTGGTCCCCACCCTGCCAGTTTTGCTCTCCTCCTATCTATCCTCCACTTAGCAGCCAGAAGTGATCTAAAATGCAAGGGTGAACATGTCCCTCCCCTGCCTCAAACTCTATGTTGATTTTCCATTGCCCTTAAAATAAAGTCCAAAACCCTAAGCCTAACATACAAGGCCCTCCTTGATTTGGTACCTGTCCACCTTTCCACCTCACCTTATGCCATTCTTCTCCACACCCATACCGGCCACCCATTATTGGACTTCCCCTTTGACTTGGAATCATTTTCTCTTCTTTTGGATAACCTCTATCTCCTTCACCCCTTCCCTTCACATAAGTGCCCTTCCATATGAAAGCCTTCCCAAACCTCCCCAGACCAAATTTAGTCCATTCACATAGCATCATGTACATCTTCAAAATACTCATCACATTTCTAATATGTTTAATATCTCTTTCCCTTGTTATTCAAGCTCCCTGAGGGCAAGGACTCAATATTGTTTCTTTACAAGTTCCTAGCACCAAGGACAGTGCCTCCCACATGATGATGATTTGTTGAGAGAGAATGATCAAATGAATGAGGACACCTTTCTTCTTCTGGGTAACTCTTACCTTTCAAGGACAAAGGTCACATGTTATACCCTCCCGGTTGGGTGACAGTCAAATCTGATTCATCTTTGGGTCCCTAGGACTTAGCTTGGGACTTGGTACATGATTCATATATCATAGAAGTTTGTCAATTCATCATAAATTCTTGTCCAGGAGTTGATAATGTTTGAAGCTGAATGATGGGTATATGAGGGTTCATTATACTGTTCTGTCTCCTTATGTTACATATATTTGAAATTTTCCATAACAAAAAGTTAAAACACTTATATTCACCTCAAATCAAGTGAAAGTGTAGTCAAAGATGACCTTGAGGCTCCTGGCTTAGGCAAGCAGTAGATGGTGGTGCCACTCACTGGGATGGATAAAGTGGAGCTGCATCCAGTCGTGTGTATGTGTATTTGTGTGTGTGTGTGAGTGTGTTTGTGTGTGTATGAGTGTGTGTGTGTTCGTGTTCGTGCACACATGCACTGGGGAGGGTTTTTTTCACCCCAGTGAAACTTCTTAGAAGGCCAATAAAGGGGATGAGACAATGAATTCAGATTTGGACATTTTTAGTTTTAGGTACCTTGAGGGCATCTTGAGTCAGTTGCTCAGTACTTAGTAGTTACAATAAATTAAATCGTCTGCCTTAGAGGAATGAGCCAGGAGAGGGTCTGGATGGTAATATTCCCCCTCACTATCTTTGAAAGCCTCTGTGCCGCTGACCTGACCACTGGGAACTATCTCACTATCCAGGGAGTCTGTGCAATATTGGGCCCCATCATTCCTTCCTTCACACTTTTCATCCACATTCCCCCTTCTTCCTTCCCTCCTGTGAATTTCCACCGGGGAGCGATTCATTCTTCACACCTGCAAGGCCTTGGTGTCACAGTTTCATGTTCAGCAGCAGTGGCAGGGTGTTAAGAAACATCTGGGGTCCAGGTTGTCTCCCCCACTTACCTGTGACTGCAGGCAAGTCGTTTTACCTTTCTGAACCTCAGCATCTGCCTCTGAAAACTGAGGATGATCATAGTGGCGACTTCACAGGGCTGATGTGAGGACGAATGCATATAACGGGTTTAACACAGAGCCTGGCACCGTGTAAGCGGCCACTAAATAAGAGCTATTATTATCACCAACGCTGTGCCCTCATCGCTTCTCCACCAGGACGTCACGGAGTGTTGCCGCAAGAGCAGAGCAGGCTGCCTCCTCGGAGCCCCTCCCCGCGCGGCCGCGGCCCTGGCACTGCCACAGCCGCTCCCGCTCCAACCCCTCGGTGAGTCGCCCCGCCGGGGTGCGGGGCCGGGGCCCTGTGGGCCGCACAGGATGAGTCCAAGGCCTCGTGGTGGAGGGCGGTGCCGGGCTGGGCGGGGGTCGGCGGAGGCTGGGGCAGCGCTCTGGAACCGTGGGACCCGGGCGCAGGGATGGCGGCCGGCGAGGGGCTTTGGGCCGCTGGACTCATCGAGGCCCGAGGGTCCCGCAGGGGGGGGCCCTCCGCTCGGCTGCCACCAGTGACGCCGCCGAGGGGCTCCAGCTCCCCGGCCCGCGTCCGGCCCAAGATGGCGCCCCTCCCCCACCCGCTGCCCCGCGCGCGCCTCCGCTGCTCCGGGCGCGGCCCCGCGGCCCGCGCGCTCCTGGGCGGGGGATGTTGTGATGGAGAAGGCGCCGCGGAGCCCGAGCCCTGCAGCCTGAGCCACCTCCGCCACCTGGGCCTGGGGCCTCCCCGCGCAGGTAGGAGCTGCCCCTGCCGGGACCCAGCCCGGGCGGTCGGATCCCGGCCTCCAGTGGCCGGCGGACCCCGCAGCCCGAGCTCCGCGGCGGCCCGCGTCCCCCCGCCAGGCCCCATCCCCGCGCGCGGCCCTCCCACCGCGTATTCCGACTACCCTCCTGTTCTCCCCCTTACAAGGTCGGACTGTACTTCGGTCCTCACACCGTCCCCTCCCCGACCTTTACCTCCTGCCTCTCCGGGATGAATAGGGAGCGAGAACAGGGGAAGGGAAGCGAGGGGCGGTGGGGGGATGGGGGATGGGGACTAGGGGATGGGGGAGGGGAGGTCAAGGACTGGGAAGAGGACGTGTGGTGAGGTAAGCTCAGAGGCTGCACGGATTCCTGCAGGGTCCCAGGCCTGGCATCTGTCAAGCCGCATTCTGTTGCCCTCGGCGACCGAGGGGTGTGCCCTGGGGCCGCTGTGGCCCCCCCTCGGCCAGGAGGCCTAGCACTGGCAGGAGCACCCATTAGGAGCAGTTTTCCCGCTGCCAATTCGGAGGATATTTCGAACCTATTGAATCTGCCTGTGCGTTTCTTGCTTTCCCAGTACCTCAGAGGCCCAGCTCTCTCCACTCCTTAAAGCCAGAACCTCGTCTACACTTGATGTCTTTATTTCCTCACGTCCCATTAATTCACTTCACTCGGTCTTCTGTCTCTGGCACCCACGGAAACTGCTCAAGCCAAGGTCACTGGAGATGTCCATGTGGCCAACTCCAATGGACACTTTCCTATTATCCGCCTTCCATTTTCTAGTATTAGTGGTGTGTGTCAGCTCTCCTTGAAACGTTTTCCTGGTTTCTGTCCTGCAGCATTGTCTGCTCCTCAATCTCATTTGCTACCTCCTTCCCCTCTCTTTAGATGCTGGTGAGGCTTTTGGTTCTTTCCTGGGCCATCTTCGCTCATTCTGCACTTTCTCCTCGGGTCCTTTATTCACTCTCAAAGCTTCAAATTTCATATATATACACACACATATATATATGCACACACACACACACACACACACACACACACACACACACATATATGATTCTCGGATTTATACATCTTGCCCAGATCTCTTTCCTGAACTCCAGACGCAATATCCAACTGGCCTCATGACATCCCCTTGGAAATCCAACAGGAGTTTCCAGACTTACTGATCCCAAGCTGTATTATCTTTCCTATGTTCCCTCTCTACCCCTTCTTTCAAATCTGCTCCTCCTTCAACTCTCAGAAATGGATACTTTCCAATCAGCTACCCAAGCTGGAATCCTAGGCAACATTCTCAATTAATGTCTCTCTCTCTCACTCTGTACATCTTATGTCACCAAGTTCTGTTACATCCACTACCTAAGTATTTTACAAATCCATTCATTTCACTGCATCTTACCCACTGCTGCCAAACTTAATCTAGGCCACATCCCCCCTTTTTACCTTGATTGCTCTGATAACATACCCTCTTGCCTACCTCCTCTTAATACTCTAACGTAGTGTTTTCCTTAAAAAAAAAAAAACAAAACTATTTGATCATTTATTCATTCAACAAGTATGCTTTGAGCGCCTAATATATACCAGGTACTGTCAGGCACTGAATATATAATTACGAGCAAAATAGGCTGTGTCCTTGTCCCCATGGAGCTGACAGTCTAAGGGGAAAATCAGATAAGAATAAAATTACGAATGTAATAAATACCATGAAGGGAAAGGTGAATGGTGCCTTGAGAACACACAAGAGCACCACCTAAACTGGACTAGGAGGTAGGGAGAGAGGGTCAAGGAAGGCGTCTCTGAGAACATGACATTTGACCTAAGAGGCAAAGGAATTAGACTGAGAGGGTAGGGGAAGGAGGGTCCAGGCAGAAGGGAATCACGTGCAGACACCTGATGGAAAGAGAGAGCATGATGTCTTCGAGGAATCAAAAGCAGGCCAGTGATGCTGGACAGCAGAGTGCCAAAGCTGGAGAGGAAGGCTGAGCCGGACAATCGAGGGCATGTTAAGAATTTTGATCTTAAAGTCTTTGTCCTTGGTGTGGACTCTTGACGGTAGTGGATGCAGAGAGTCGATCAAGTCCAAAAATTTTTCTTGGATAGAAAATCATCAGTACCTGGGGATGGATTGAATGTGGGGAGTGAGGGAGAAGGTGGTGTCAAGAATGGTATTGCTGGGCTTCCCTGGTGGCGCAGTGGTGGAGAGTCCGCCTGCCGATGCAGGGGACACGGGTTCGTGCCCCGGTCCGGGAAGATCCCATGTGCCCTGGAGCAGCTGGGCCCGTGAGCCATGGCCGCTGGGCCTGCGTGTCCGGAGCCTGTGCTCCGCAGCGGGAGAGGCCACAGCAGTGAGAGGCCCGCGTAACGCAAAAAAAAAAAAAGAAAAGAATGGTATTGCTACTTCTGGTTTATAGAACAGAACTGGTGGTCATGTCATTCCATGAGCCAGGATCCTGAAAGGACCAGTTAAGGTGTGGGAGAGAGAAACATGAGTGGATATGTTGGTTTGCGAGGCCTTTGAGACATCCGAGTGGAGATGTTGAGTAGCAAGTTGAATGTGTGTGTCTAGAGCTCAGATGAGAGGTCTGAAATGAAGGTGTACTTTTGGAAAGCATCAATTTGTAGGGGGCATCTGAAGCTACGGGCATGAATGAATACCTGTGTCGAATATCGGGTGAGAAAGAGAAAAGGGCATAAGAACAAGCTGTGAGAAACTCCAGCGTGTAACGGCTGGCGGAGGATGAAGAGCCAGCAAAGGAGTGTAAGAAACGACCAGGCAGTAACTAGAGTGTAGGAAGAAAACCAGGAGATGTAGTGTGTGGAAGCCATGGATGAAAGCTGGATGAGAGGCCCATGGTGTCAGATGCTGCTGAGAGTACAACCAGGGTGAGCACTCCAAGGGTCTGTTGGATTAAATGACACAGGGGTCATGTTGACCTTGGTAGGAGCTGTTACTGAAGCATGTTGAGAGTGGAAGCAGGACTGGGAATAGTTGAAGAGTGAGACCCAGGTGAGGACACGGCAGCCATGAGTGAAGACAGCTCTTTCAAGAAGTTTGCGGATGTGGGGGAGAAAAGAGAGTAGCAAGTGGCGCTGGAAGAATGTCAGGTCAAGAAAGATTCTGTGTTTAAGTCGGGAGATAGTGGATCCCGCTGAGGAGTGGTTGATTAGGTAGAAGAAAAACATGGATTAACAGTGGCATACGATTCCTGGAAAGGCATGAAAGGAGGGATTTAAGTGACAGGTGAAGCAACTGGTTTTAGGAAAAAGGAGGTAAAAGGATAGGTGCTGAGTTTGTAGGTTGGAGGATGTTCTCTGGCTGATAGCTGCCATTTCCTCCGTGAACTGGGAGTGCGTTGGGGGTCATCCTCTGAGAGGGAGGGATGGTGAAGGGGGTGGTCCAAGGAGAGTCGTGTTCTTGTCTCAGGCAGGTCTTCGCCAATGTCTCGGTCAAAGTAAGCCTCGGGCTCCTATAGTGCCCTGTTCTTTCCCCATCAAAATAGTCAATCACTTATTCAACAAATAGGGAGTGCTTCGAGTGCCAGGTACTGCCATTACACTGCATTGTAACGAGGTGTTCAGTGACTGTTTCCCTGCTAGACTGTGAGCTCCTTCGGGGAACAGTCATTTCTTTATTATTCGTCACTCTCCCCCCATGCCCAGCACAGTGCCTGGCATATAGTAAGTGGTCAGGTTAGAAGACCATTGACCTTGAGCAGGCCTCGCCTGTCTACCCGTGTGGTCTCCTATCAGCCCCTTCAGGCTTAGTGGCCACTCTTTTAGCTCCTCCCCTGAGGGCTCCGCCCAGCTCCCTGCCTTGAGCCAGAATCCATTTGTCTCTTTCCATCCTTTGAGAGGCTCCAGGTATGGGTAGCACCAGTGAGAGGGGAGAGGTTAGGTTGTGCCCCTTCTTGAAGGTATTGGGCAGCTGGTCATCCTTGGACCTTAATGAGTGAGGTGAAGGAGACCGCACTGCTTTGGGCTAGGCACTCAGGCTTCAGCACTCTTCACACAGCAGAACTTCCCCCTTCCCTCCCCCAGTGCTTTCTGCCCCCATGACCAGATGGGCGGGCCTGCCCTGCAGTCACCCTGGTTCTTCACTGTCCCAGCCTCACGGGGCACGTGCCCTTCCCAGACCACACTTCCAGATGCTAAGGAGGTTGGTCCTGGCCTGAACGCTGAGAAACCTGGCTCCGTACACTGCTGCTTCAGAGAAGGGCCTGGCACCCCTGTGATGCCCCGAGTGTGGCAGAGTCATGGGGTCTTCCATCCCCTGAAACTCCTGGAGATGCCACTCAAAGGAACAGCCTTTGAGCTAGGGTATCGGTTTAAGCTAGCTCCCTCCCTCCCTTTTTTCCTAGATCTCAGGCCTCACCTGTCCAGGACCCCATCCTACTTCCGTCTCAGGGACCCTTCATCATTCTCCAGCACCCTCCCTGACACTCCCATCCCCAGCCCATGAGGCCACACAAGCCTGTCTCAGTGTCTATCCCCAATTAGTTCTGGGCTTCCTAGTTCCTGTTCCTCTCACCCCTCCGTCCTGACCAGGGGCCCACTCTGTGCAGACGCACAGCACACTCTCTTTGCTAATGGGGTGCGAAGTTGAATGAGACAGGGTCTCAGATGTTCGGACAGAATGCAGTACTGGGTATGGTGAGCCAGGGAGGGAATGGGCACGTGAGGATGGGGATAGGGGACTGAACAGAAAAGACTTACTGCTTAGGAGCTTTGACCACTGAGCCAAGTAGTGAAACAAGCAGAGGTCCTCACAAGGGGAGACGGGATTCCAAGCCGAGGGATCAGTGTAGACAAAGAGCCAGGGCCGTGTGAGTGTGACATGTTCTAGGATCCACCATACTTCCTGTGGCTGGAGTGTAAGGTGGGAAGGAGGCAGGACGGGGAGGAGGCCCGAGAGGTCAAAGGCATTGGCTCAAGGAGGCTCTTGGTGATCTGCTAACGAGTACAGACATTATCCTAAAGGCAGTCCTGAGCCATCTGACTTTTTGAGCTGGAGAGTGACAATCTGGTTTCCATTTCTGGAAGATTACAGTGGTTCTGGGCAGAGACAGGGCCGTCTGTCTTTCTCATTTATGCCGGTGGCCACGAGCTTTCTCATTGCCGAGGTGGAGCCATACCGAGCAGACCAGCAGGTGGTTACACGTGAGGCAGACATGTGGACAGGGACCTTCTCACATTTATTTCACAGATGTGTGCATAGCATTGTGCTAGGGTCTGAGGGGCTAGGAGTGATGGAAAGGCGAGCTACGGCCCCTGCCCCAGGACCCGGCACTGCACCCGAGAGACGGCAGAGCCTTGCGGGGGGCAGCCTAAACACCTCCGGGCCGTCAGTGCTCAGGGTTGAGAGCTGCGCTGTGGAGACAAAACACTGGGGCCATGGGTTCAAGGAGAGAAAGAACTCAGGGCACACAGGCAGGTGGAGAGCGCTCAGGTAAGAAACTGAGGAGAAAGGACTGTGCAGCGGGAGTCTGAGGGGAAGGTGTGCCTGGGGGGCGCTCCGTAGGGGAGAGTTGCATGTTGCGGGGAGGTCAGGTAGGAAGAGACCTCTGAGTGAGGGTATCAGGGAGGGGAGGATAGTGTCTAAGAGGGTCAGGCGGAGACACAGTCGGATAATGGTTGGTCAGGGAGAATAAACTGTGAGGGGGTGGCCAGGGAGGGTCCAGGGAGTGAGCACAATATAGTGGGGTCAGGGAAGGAGAGAAGCCTAGCAGTGGAAGGTCAGGGAGATGGGGAGGGTGGAATGGGGCTCTGAGGGTGAGATCAATCTTTAGGGTGATGGGCTTGGCTGCTCGGAGGAGAAGGTGATCCACGAAGTGCTTCTGAGGATGCAGGAGGGGGTCCGAGGGGATAGGACTGGTGGACTTTCACTGTGGGACAGGAGACCTCACCTGAAGGGCAGGTGGAGTTTGGTTGGGGCATCGTGAGCAATGGTTGAGACACAGTAACACGACCAGAGTATGTTTTCTGAAGCTGGCAGAGGAGATGCGAAATGGGGCCTGGGGCAGATGGGAGGGCAGATTCCTACACTGATTCAACAAATATTTATTGAGTTCTTGCTCTGTGTCAGCACTGTGCTAAGCCCTAGGCATACTACATTGAAAAAAAAAAACACAAGAAAGACAAAATCCTCACCACCATGGAACTGAAATTACAGTCATGAGCAGACAATCATTGAACAAAGTAAATAATAACTTAGCTTGTCAGGTGGTGTTGGGTGCTGGGGGGAGTTTGGGGATTGCTGGGAGGGGCCCCGGTGGCCTGCAGATTTACAAAGGGTATCCGGGGAAGGCCTCACTGAAAAGGTGACATTTGGGCAAAGACCTGAAGGGCTGGAGGGTCCAGATCAAAGACTCCTGCAGTGACCCAGGCGTGGGGCATCATAAGGGCTGGCAGAGGAATTGGTACCCGAGGTGAGATACTTTATCGAAACAGTCACCAAAATGTTGCTTCAACTGGTCAAAGGAACCACGAGTTGGAGCTGAAGGCCCTTCCTTTATGACCTGCCTTCCTAGGACCTTGCCCTTGAGGGCTTGGTCTATGCTCATTCTCTCTTGTCCTCATGGTCTCTAGGATGGGGTGGGCTCGGGGGCTGATTGGACCCAGCGATTTATGACGATAGGAACAGAGCGTGGGGAGCTCACAGTGGTGGGGCTGTGCATAGCGGTGTGGCAGGAGGAAGGGGGCAGGCAGTGTCCAGTGTCCAGAACACACGAGCCAGTCCCTCACCATCTGTGCCCCTGGCACAGCAAGCCCCAGTTGGATGAGCTGGGGGTGGGGACGCACAGAGAGCCATTGTGTGGAGTCTCTGCAGTTGGGAGTGAGGGCAAAGCAGGGGCTGGCTGTGCTATCCCAGCAAGCTCAGCGCTGGGGATTTGGGGATGGGGTGGACTGTGGGCCTGGGCCTGGTCAGTGGGGGTGGGGTTTGAGCCAGTGGTGGTGGTGATGGCGGACAGAAGTTGAGCCCAGTTATTCTCCTGGGAAAATAGCTCAGCGGACACAGCGGTGTGTGCTGGTCTGCTGAGTGCAGGGAGATGAGGAGGTGCAGGGCACAGGCCTGGGACAGAAGCAGGGGTGCTGCTATCCTGACCTGGAGGCTCAACGTGGTCTCCCCTCCCCGCCTGCAGGATCTGCCAAGGCCATGTCTGTTCCATCATCCCTGAGCCAGTCGGCCATTAATGCCAACAGCCACGGAGGCCCCGCGCTGAGCCTGCCCCTGCCCCTGCACGCTGCCCACAACCAGCTGCTCAACGCCAAGCTGCAGGCCACGGCCGTGGGACCCAAGGACCTGCGCAGCGCCATGGGGGAGGGGGGGGGACCCGAGCCGGGCCCCGCCAATGCCAAGTGGCTAAAGGAGGGCCAGAACCAGCTCCGGCGGGCCGCCACAGCCCACCGTGACCAGAATCGCAACGTGACCTTGACCCTGGCTGAGGAAGCCAGCCAGGAGCCCGAGATGGCACCCTTGGGCCCCAAAGGCCTGATGCACCTGTACTCTGAGCTGGAGCTCTCCGCCCATAATGCGGCCAACAGAGGGCTCCGAGGACCCGGCCTGATCATCGGCACCCGAGAGCAGGGCCCAGAGGAGGGAGAGGAGAAGGCAGCAGGGGAGGCCGAGGAGGATGACGAGGACGAGGAGGAGGACGAGGACGACTTGTCTTCTCCCCCAGGGCTGCCGGCGCCCCTGGGGAGTGCGGAGGTGCCCCCTGGGCCCCAGGCCCTCGCAGATGGCCCCCGAGAGCATAGCAAGAGTGCCAGCCTTCTGTTTGGCATGCGGAACAGCGCGGCCAGTGACGAGGACTCGAGCTGGGCCACCTTATCCCAGGGCAGCCCCTCCTATGGCTCCCCGGAGGACACAGGTACCTTGTGGAGCTTGCTGTGGGGAATGTGGGAGGGCGAGAGGGCGGGGGGGGGGGGTCCCTCCATACAGAGGGCCAGCCTGGGCGTGAGTCACAGAGCCTGTATCCTCAGTCCTCAGCAGGCCACGCCCAGGTTTTCCTGAAGGACGTGGCCCCTACGTTCAGAGAGTGCTTGAACAAGCACTAGACCCATCCATCCCACACTCCCGGTGGATGGTGGCCTAGGTCTGTGTATGAGGCACTTACCAGGTACTGGCACTGTGCTCAGCATTGTCGTATGGAATCCTATTTTTTTATGCCCATACTACAGGTGACAAAATAGAGGCCTGGAGAGGTTTAGTCCTTTCCCAGGGTCACAGACAGTCTGAGATCACAGTAGAACTGAGATCTAAACCAAGTCCAAGTGCAGACCCGAGCTCCTGGCCCTAGCTGTCACCGATGCCTACAGCACGGTGAGCCCAGGTGCACTCCGGGCTGTTAGTTAGAGGCAGCTCCTCCCCACAGAGGTCTATTTGGAAAAGAATGGGGTATTGTGTGCAGAGCACCACACTGGACGTTGCAAGAGTACTGTTTAGTCAGGAATAAGATATTGACTAAAAGGAAGCAAAGGAAGAATAAACATATGCTTTGTTGGGGTGGGGGGGATAGATATTAGGACTCCCAGGATTGACCATTAAATGTGTCCCATTTAAATAAGTTGAGTCTCTGCATTTGCTAGTGTCACATAGAGATGCAGACGGCTGAGGAGCAAGGGGCAGAGATAATGGGCTGCGGCCACAAGCCTGGGCTGGATGTTAGTGTCAGGAAAGACTCCTCCCACACCAGGCAGCAGGCACCTTACCCAGACCCCAAACTGGGGGACCTTTGCAGGGAGCATGCAGTTCAGATGAGCCAAGGGCAGCATGTCATCCCCTTTCAAAGAACTTACTATGGACATTTTCAGACATATACAAAAATAATAGAATAACGAGCCTGATTTACCCATGACCCAGTTTCAACAATTAGCAACACGTGGCTAACCTTGCTGCATCTATACCCGCACCTACTCCTGGGCCCCAGCCTAAGTTATTTTGAAGCAAATACGTCGGTAAATGTTTACTCATGCTTTTCTTTTTGTCTGCACCGTGCGGCATGCGAGATCTTAGTTCCCCAACCAGGGATCGAACCCATGCCCCCTGCAGTGGAAGCTCGGAGTCCTAACCACTGGACCACCAGGGAAGTCCCCACTCATTCATGCCTTTCTGAAAGATAAAACTCTTTTGAAAAAAAATCCACAATATCAATATCATACCTACGGAAATTTAGCAATAATTCCTTAATATCATCGAATATCCAGTCAATGTTTACATTTCCCAGTTGTCTCCCCACTCTTTAAAAAGTTTTGATTCATTGCATCAATATCCAAATAGGAACAGACCTTTTTTTTTTTTTTTTTTGCGGTATGCAGGCCCCTCACTGTTGTGGCCCCTCCCGTTGCGGAGCACAGGCTCCGGATGCGCAGGCTCAGCAGCCATGGCTCACGGGCCCAGCCGCTCCGCGGCATGTGGGGTCTTCCCGGACCGGGGCACAAACCCGCACCCCCTGCATCGGCAGGAGGACTCTCAACCACTGCGCCACCAGGGAAGCCCAGGAACAGACCTTTTGATAGTCAATACGTCAAGATTTCTTTTGATCTATACATTATTCCTCCATCTCTCTATTTTTGCTCGGTGTTTTGTTGTTGTTGTTTTAATTGAAGCCACTGTGTTGTTTGCCCTGGGCTTTCCGTGGTCTGGATTTGCAGACCCTCCCTGTGTGGTGTTGAACATGTTCCTCTTTCCCTGGATTTCCTGTAAATTGACAGTGAATTCTAGAGCCTTGATCAGATTCAGATTTGAGGGGTTCTTTGTGTTTTGTTTTTGTAAGAACACTTCACAGGCGGTATTGAGTAATTCTACCAAGGACAAAGTCTGATTGCCTGTCTTTAGGGGGATGTTAGCGGCAGTCAGTGGTCATCGCCTGGGTCCCTTTTGCAGGGAACAGCTACTACTCCACTCCAGCTGGTTTTTATAGGGTTAGGTGGGGGGAAATGTAGTCTCAATGGAGCCAGTTCATGTAACTTTTCAAGGGAAACTGAAAACTAGATATTGATGTGAAACATCCCAATTTCTAAATGTTAGCAACCAAGTCTGTTTTTTAAAAAAGCACCATGCAGGCCAAACAAAATCTATCTGAGGTTTACATCAGACTGCAGGTTGCTTATTTGCAACCTCTGCCTTAGGGGATGTGAATCTGGGCCAAATAATGGAGAGCCTGGCTGCTCTGGGGCCCCTGAATGGTCACTGTAGTGGCCGCTCCTATGAGCTTTCTGGGAGTGGGAGGACAGAACTGCTGAAGAGCTGGGAAGGGTATGCTGGGTGTGGGCAGTGACCTCAGCAAGCGAGCTGGGGTGGCGAGAGGATGGGCAAGGATCGAGCTCTGCTGGAGAAGGGGCTGCTAGCAGAAGGGGCTGCGCCACTGCCTCTTTTGTAACTGTGTTGCTATGACCAGGAAGGCCACAGAGGAGGTCTGGGCTCCTGTAGGAATGTGGTAGAATTGAGCAAACATTATTTTCTCCTTCCCACCCTAGGATCTCCACCAAGTTGTTGATTGCATGCATACGTATATGAATGAATGAATGATGACCAAATGATGAATGTTGAATGAATGAACTTTCCTACCTGTGCTGGGTTCATACTGGGAACCCACTGTGTTGGGTTCATACTCATTGCTAGGCCTTGTCCTAAATGCTAAGAATATATACTGCAGGGGTCAGATGTTCCTGCCCTCAATGGCACTCACAGTCTAGGGTGGAGACAGAAGTAAACAGGTTGTTTGGGCCCTGGGGTGGGGGAGGTGCAGGAGGGACATCCCGCACCCTGCCTGTGTGCATGGTTGGGGAGAGGGGGTGGGTCAGTTTTGAGAAGCGACCTTTACATTGATGCTGGAAGGAGGAGTGGCTGGTGCCAGGTCAAGATTGAGGGGAGGGAGGCTGGGCTCAGGGAGAATAAGGGGCGTGTCCCAGGCAGGGAGAGAGAGACCAGAGGTATGGAGGGTGGTCAGAGGTAAGGCTGAGAGGCAGGCGATTAGGAGCTCATAACAGCAAACAAACCTTGTAGAGGAATTTGGGTTCTATCCTGAGGGCAAGGAGAAAACAATTAGAGGATTCAACTGGAGAGAAGTTTAGCATCTTGGAACAATCATTTGGGATGTAGCCTGCAGCTCAGACTGGAGGAGACTAAACAGGGAGAGGGAGACCCTTCGTGAGGCTGCTGCATTGACCCAGGTAGAAGATACTAGTCTGGACTACGGGCGTGCATGGGGGTGGGGAAAGGAGAGCGTTCCTGACTCCTGAGCAAATGACTACATCTGGCTTAGCCTGGGAGGCATGCGTGGGTGAATGAATGATACATGAACCTCTGAGTGCGTGAAGGAGCGCCGGAATGAATTGGTGCAGGAGTGAAAGTGTACATTCCTGAATAAATGCGTGCTTGTGGAAGCAAAGGCCGGGGTGGGGCTGTGCTTGGAGGGAGACGTGCCAAGCTCCAGAAGGGCCTCCCAGATGGTCAGGGGGGGAGAGCGGCCCCTCCAGGACAGATCGGAAGGATGAAGCTCTTTGAAGCAGGAAGGTGCAGGCTGACAGGGATGGCAGATGGATTGGTGTGTGTGACTCAGTCAGAAGATGGTGAACTGGTCCGCAGATTCAAGGGGTCTGTGACCCTTCAGGAAGAAAGGTGTGGCTCTGCAGAGCACGGCTGCCCTGCGTGTGGGGTTCCTGGAAGGTTTGGTGGGAGAGCCCTGAAGACGATGGAGGGTCTCTGGGGAAAAGCGGGCATTCTAATTCCCTAGGGCCTGAGGGGAGGGGAGGGTGGGGGGGAAAGAGGCAGTAATGGGTACCTAGAGGCTGGATGGGCAAGAAGAGCCCCTCCTCTGTGGGCCCACCTCATTTGGAAGCTGAGGGCGGTGAGGCACCTCGCTCCAATGACTCTCACATCAGGTATGCAGCCCCCTTGGTGTAACCACGCCCACTCCCAGCCCTCCGTGCCTGTTTGCCCAGCAGCCTGGGTCTGGGGACTGCCTGTCCCTCAGTGCTGCCTCTTGGACCAGTCAGGATTCCTGGTTTCCCTGGTAACGGGAAGCACGTCAGCAGTCTGGGCGCTCCCAGCCGGTCCTGGTGCTGCGGTTGCCGAGGAGACGCTGCAGCCTAGCTGGGCCCTGGCAGGTGAGGGGGGTTGGTGCTGGGAAGCCCCAAGCCCAGCCTCAAGCTTGCCGGGGCCCAGACCCTGAAGCCCACTCTCCGCTCGAACTGCTGGGCAGGTTCTGGGCAGGGGAGGGATCCCCGGGAGCCTTGAAGCCACACCCTGTTTGTACTGAGAGCTCTAGGCTTTGCAGGGCCCCAGGTAGCTGGGGGATTCCTGAAGGCCTGAGCCTCCTGGTGTCCCTAAGACTGGGCTTGACTGTGGCACCGAGGTGACCGCTTTGGGGTGGGATGGAGATTCAGGACTGGGGGGAGGGGACGCAGGATTAGAAAGAAGAGATGTGAGCAGGGAAGGCTGGGGTCTCATGAGCCCTACCCCACATCCCCACCCCAGTGGGGTCCCCTTACCTGGTGGTCCTGGCCCCTCCCTAGTGAGCTCCAGGCGGGGGAGGATCTTGCCTGGCAGGCGCTCTGCCCTGGTGAGAAGGGGGCGGGATGAGCTTTTCTCTGCAGCCCAGCACCAGGCTGTGAGCCCAGCTGGCTGGGCTGGAGGGGCTGTGAGGAGGGAGGGTGGAGGCAGGAGGGGCTGGGAACAAGCGCCATGTTCTCCCAGGACTTCTTCCTGGCCATCGTCCTGCAGGACAGTAGCCCAGGTGAGGGGCAGCACGGGCCCCGGGCGTGATGTGGGGCGGGGCTGGCAGGGAGCACAGAAGTGGTGGAGGCCTGAGCTGGGCTGCAGGGCCGGAGTGGCGTGGCTCTGCCGGGGGGGGAGGGGCTATGTCACAGGTGCGTGGTGTGTGTGCATATGTGCATGCAATGTTCGCCCGCACTCGTGTGTGGCAAGGGCTAGGTTGTGGGTGTCTACGGTATCTGCACACATGTGGCAGAGGCTGACATATGTTGTGTGTCTGAATGTGTATTCGGTGTCTGTGTGGTACCCACACATGTTTTGGGGGTCATTGTGGGTGTGGTCTCTGCACACACATGTGGCAGGGGCTGGACTGTATCGCTGTGTGTGTGCGCTCCTCTGTGTATGGTGGCCGCATCAGTGGATGGCTGGAGTTGGTGTGTGTGTGTGTGCCCCTGCACGTGCGCGTGCACCTGTATGCGACACCTGCTGTCTGCGGGTATCTCCTGTGTGTGTACGCCCTTGGGTTTGTGGTGGCCGCACAGGTATGTGGTAGGGCTTGTATATGTTGTATGTCTGTGTGCACCCGTGTGTGCAGGAGCCGCTAAGTGTGTGCACCTGGGATCCGGATATGTCTGACAGGAGGTCATTTGGGGTCACTCAACCTCCTTCCCTTCTCTCTGCCTCCCTCCTTCCCTCTGTTTGGCCATGTTAGCCAGGAGCAGAGCCCAGGAGGAGACCTGAGTCACGTCTCACGCTGGGGGCCCCCCATGCTGTGACTCCAGACTTCAAGCTCTAGGAGGATCAGGAACCTTGTGCTGGAGCCCTTCCCCTGCCCTTCCTCCACCATGGGGTCTTGGGAGGGGACTGGGCATAGCACCCATGATTTGCTGGTTGGGTGGGCAGACCCTCACCAAGACCCCCCACCTAGCAGATTCCTTTTGGAACCCGAACGCCTTCGAGACGGATTCCGACCTGCCAGCTGGATGGATGAGGGTCCAGGACACCTCAGGGACCTACTACTGGCACATCCCAACAGGGACCACTCAGTGGGAGCCCCCGGGCCAGGCCTCCCCATCACAGGGGAGCAGCCCCCGCGAGGAGTCCCAGGTGAGGCTCGCGGGCCTGCTGGTTTTGACCGGGGGGGAGGGTGGCGCTGCTGTTGCTAGATGAGCCACCCACCCCTGGCTCCCACCCCTCCTAGCTCACCTGGACCGGCTTCACGCATGGAGAAGGCTTCGAGGATGGAGAATTTTGGAAGGTGAGTGAGGGGACCTCCTTCACAATGGAGGAGCTGGAGAAGGGGCATCATTTTGGTCCTGATTCCTCTCTCCCCTTCCCAAGGATGAGCCCAGTGAGGAGGCCCCGATGGATTTGGGACTGAAGGACCCTGAGGAGGGGACATTGCCTTTCCCAGCTCAGAGCCTCAGGTAAGTGGGAAGGCATGACACAGTGGGCTGACAGTGGGATGGGTCTGTCTGGAAGGGACCATGGGACAGCTCCCCGTTTGGGGGCCTGTACCAAGTGTTACCACCTGCCTCCAGCCCAGAGCCGTTGCCCCAAGAGGAGGAGAAGCTGCCCCCACGGAATGCCAACCCAGGGATCAAGGTTTGTTCAAGACCAATGCCCGTTCCCACGTTGGGCCCCCCTGTGTACAGGAATGCCCCTTGGGTCATGTTCTGCGGGCCTCTGTGGTCTCAGTACAGCTTGCCAGATCCTGAGCTCTTGAAGTCTCAGCAGAGACCCCTGTGTCTGAGTGGGAGGCATTTCAGTTTTTAACTCAACCAGTCCCGTGGCCTGGCAGGGGGCCGTTCCAGGCTTGGCTCAGATGCTTCCTCGACTGGCAGGGGTCTCCTCTGAGACCAGCACCCCTCCTGCAACTATATCCTGTTTGTAGAGCCTCTTAGTCTTATACCCTCCCACCCACTGTGTTCTGAGTCAGGAACTCCTCTGGTCTCAGCAAACCTCCTTGCGTCCTGGGCTGGGGGCTCTTCCGATTTTAGCTCAGAGCCTCTATCTCCCGCCCCCTGTTTTGTGTCTGGCAGTGTTTCGCCGTGCGCTCCCTTGGCTGGGTGGAGATGACGGAGGAGGAGCTGGCCCCTGGCCGCAGCAGTGTGGCAGTCAACAATTGCATCCGTCAGCTCTCCTACCACAAAAACAATCTGCACGACCCCATGTCTGGGGGCTGGGGGGAGGTGAGGGCCTGAGCTGGCAGGGGGGCCGGGCAACGGAGAAGTGAAGGGAACTGTGAGAGCTGGGAGAGCCCAGCTGCCGCCCCAAGGGCTGGGGAGGGAGGTGCACACCCGCCAGGTGACAGCCTGTGAGATGGACGTGTGACTCCACGTTGGGACCTTGGGAGACGGTTGTTTAACGGCGATGGGGATGATAAAAGGAGTCTCGTTAGAGGTGACAGGTGGGACCTTTACTAGAGGGAGGCTGCAGGGTGGCTGGTCCGACACCAAAGCAAGGGCCCTCGAGCTGGGGCTCACCCTCCCTCAAGCTGGAAGTGGCAAAGCTCAGCCACCTTCCCAGCTGGGGCACCGCTGAGCGTCCGCTTCCTGGGCCTGCAGGGAAAGGATCTGCTGCTACAGCTGGAGGATGAGACGCTAAAGCTGGTGGAGCCGCACAGTCAGGCCCTGCTGCACGCCCAGCCCATCGTCAGCATTCGCGTGTGGGGCGTCGGGCGGGACAGCGGAAGGTGGGAGCAGGGCCAGGGGTCCTGGGGGGGCGGGCAGTCAGAGTGGGGCCCTCCTCCCTAACTCTGCTCTTTGCCTCTCTTGTGCTGCCGGACCCAGAGAGAGGTACTATGCCTAATTTGCCTTGACCGTTCCTCTTCCCACACCTGGACCAGATGCCATGAAGCACCCAAGTTCCCCTATTCTGCCCTGCCCCTTCCTGCCCGCTGTGCTCGCCCGTCCTCCTCGACCTCGGCATGCTTGCCTGTCTATCCTCCGGCCAGGAGGCAGCACCCGCAGCACCCCATCCCGAGGGCAGAAGCCCTGGAGGAGCTGCGATGGATGGGGAGGGCGTGGATGGGGCGGAATGAGGCTCGGCACTGGACGGCACTGGGAGATGCTGAGGTGCCCCTCCCCCCAACAGGGACTTTGCCTACGTGGCTCGCGATAAGCTGACCCAGATGCTCAAGTGCCACGTGTTTCGCTGTGAGGCACCTGCCAAGAACATCGCCACCAGCCTGCATGAGATCTGCTCTAAGGCACGGCCCCCTCCGCACCCTGGGCTAGCTGCCACCTTTGCTCTACGAGGATGCGGGTGGGGTCACTGAGGCGGGGTGGGGGGCTCCAGGGCTGTGAAGCCTAACACACCCTCCCTCGCTCTTCCCCTCCCCCTTTCCCCTTCCGCAGATCATGGCCGAACGGCGCAACGCCCGCTGCTTGGTAAATGGACTCTCTCTGGACCACTCTAAACTTGTGGATGTCCCTTTCCAAGGTCAGTGTCACAACCCTGCCAGGTCTGCCTCAGCTTTGTGGGCAAGGGTGGGGTGACCCAAGAAGAGGCACGAGCTACTGGACAGAGTGATAGAAAAATGGAGGCTCAATTCTTTGGGTCAAATAAGTGGAGGGACTTTGGTTAAAGGGAGGCAGGGGGAGGGGGTGGAGGTAGGGCCTTGGCCGGGTGAATGTCCAGCTTATACCCTGGTGGTGGGGACTGGCAGTGAGCAAGGTCTGCCGCTATGATTGATCCTCTCCTTTCTTCCCCGCAGTGGAATTCCCAGCGCCTAAGAATGAGTTGGTACAAAAGTTCCAAGTCTATTACCTGGGGAACGTGCCTGTTGCTAAGCCTGTTGGTATGTGTGTCCTTTTTCACGCAGGGACCACCTCCTTGATCCCCAAACTCTGCTCCCACCCTCTGCCTCCCAGTGCCCCTTCTACCAGACCTTCCTCATGCTGACGTCTCCCTGCCCTTCAAAATGCATCCCACCTCCTGTACTTCTGTCCCAGCTGCACTCCGTACCCTGCCTTCACTCACTGGGAACCAGTGAACCGGGCATATAGGGAGACCCACTCCTGAATCCCACAGAAAAGCTTTGGTTAGGCTGGGAGGCGGGTCTTCGATGACTGGAAACGCTGGAGCAGCCGGGGGCTGGGTTGGGTATGGGCTGTGAGCATCTAGAGAGGAAGCAGTGAGCATATCTGTCAACGTGCTTTATTGCTTGTAAAGTACTCCCTTATGTGTCACTTAATCCTTGAGGATCCTGTGAGGTTGGGATTATGATGATACCCATCTTATAGATAAACCGAGGCTAGAGACTGTTAGGTCCACTCACGTTTCTAGTGCTTTTACGGTACCTGTTATTCACTTGTTCATTCACTTAGCCAATACCTATGAAGCCTACCATGTACCAGGTCCTGGGAGAACAATGGCCACAGCCCTGCTTTCATGGAGGTTACAGGAGATTACAGTAGAAAAAAAGAGGAATAAATCAAATAATCACATAAATAAATGTCAAATTACAAGTTGAGTCATTCGCTGAAAGAAAGTAGCAAGATGCTATGAAACTGTGTAACAGAGGAGCCTCATTTAGGCTAGGGAGTCCTAAAAGACTTGAGAAAGTGACATTTGAACTGAGATTTAAAAAATGAGTAGGATCTAATGTGGCCAGGTGGCATGGAGACAGGAGTAAAGTGGGAAGGATCGCTCCAGGCAGAGTGGACGGTGTGAGGACCCATCACGGGAGGCACCTTGGTACTTCAAAGGCATTGAGAGAAGGCCAGCCGTGCCAGATGAGGCTGGGATCTCGGCGGCAGTCAGGCCCTGCGGGACCTTGTAGGCCACGTTAGTGATTTGTTCTTCGTCCTAGGAGCGGCAGGGAGTTATAAGAGGATTTCTCTGGAGCGCGCTAGGCATAGTCATTTGAGTTTTGTACCGCTCACCTTGGCTATACCAGTGGAGAAGGCTGCTCAGCAGGGGGAGGGGGACGTGGGGAACCCAGGAGGACCTTGCAGTAGTTGTGGCCAGTAATGAGAACATCTTGGACTGTGCTGGGGCTGAAGAGGAGTGTGTGGATTCAAGAGACGATTAGACAGTTAAAGTCAGCAGAGGCCTTGGTGATTGTTTGGATGCGGCGTGAGGGGCAGAGGCACTAAGACTGACCCCTGGCTTTCGGAGCTAACCGGATAGTGGTGCAATTCTCTAAAGGTAGGAAGCACTGGAAGAGGCCAGTTTGGGTTTGGAGGTTTGAGTTCAGTTTTCAGGCATCCTGAGTCTGATGTGCCTTCAGGAAGGTGAGTGGCAAACTCACATTGGCATCTGGATTCACGGAGGAGGGGTCTGGGCTGGAGATACAAGTGTGGGCACCACTGGGTTAGAGAGGTAATCAAAGCCACGAGTGTGAAGAAGATCGAGCCCGGAAAGTGGGCAGCCACTGCGAGAAGGCAAACGAGCCTGGGCCTGGCGGTGAGCCCCGCCAACATTTAATGGACAGTGGAGGAGTGAGGTCAGAGGGGAAAAAAAGAGACGGCTTGAAGAAATGCTTGGGTGTCGTGTCAAAAGACACTTAGGAAGAACTCGACAGTGTTGGGTGAATGGATAAACAAACACACAGATGAAAGAATGCCTCAGATGACGTAGCCCAGGAGATGGCAGACCAAGGACTCTAACCCTGGTCATCTTCATTTCTCTGCTCTTCCTCTCAAACCATCCTGACTAGTGACCAGCACCTTCCATTCAGTGAGGGAACCTTCTTAGAGAGGGTGGGGATTTAGCTGGGGCTTGAAGGAAGGCCTGGATTAGCAGAGAGGAGTGGATTGGATTCCGTGGCACTGCCACCGCAGGCGAGAAAGTCCTGCTGGGGGAGCAGGAAGGAGGTGTGGCTGAGCCCTTCACCTTTGTGCTAGTTTCCTCCTCTCCCTCACCCCCAACTTCATGCCTCTTGCAGTTACTACCCTACTCCCCTGTCCCCCTGCCACTCACATAAGTTCTCACCACGTTAAAGTAACTGTCTGTAGCCCTCGCCGGCCCCTCTGCCGTCCGTCAGCTCAGTGGGTCTGCTCTGCGGAAGCCACAGCTTTCACACAGTAGTCCCTAAACTCACTTCATGCTTTATTTTTGTTTTTTTTATAAATTTATTTATTTTTAAAAATTTATTTTTGGCTGCATTGGGTCTTCGTTGCTGCGCGCGGGGTTTCTCTAGCTGCGGAGAGCGGGGTCTCCTCTTCGTTGTGGAGCACGGGCTCTAGGCATGCGGGCTTCAGTAGTTGGGGTGCGTGGGCTCAGTGGTTGTGGCTCGCAGGCTGTACAGCGCAGGCTCAGTAGTTGTGGCGCACGGGCTTAGTTGCTCCGCGGCATGTGGGATCTTCCCGGACCAGGGATCGAACTGTGTCCCCTGCATCGGCAGGTGGATTCTCAACCACTGCGCCACCAGGGAAGTCCCACTTCATGCTTTATTTGTGCTCCCTTTTTAACCTCCATGAGTTTAACATTGGTCCCTCCTGAAGCTGCAATATTCACTCATTAATCATTTGTTCATCAGCAAATGACTATTGAGTGCCTCATTTGTGCCAGGCACTACTCTAGGTTCTTGGTGGTAATGAGCAAAACTGGCCAAGATTCCTGCCTTCAAGTAGCTGCCATTCTATTCAGGATAGATAAAATAAGTAAATTATATAGTATGTTAGAAGGCTACAACTGAGATGGAAAAAAAGTAAGGACATTGGGCTTCCCTGGTGGCACGGTGGTTGAGAGTCCGCCTGCCGATGCAGGGGACACGGGTTCGTGCCCCGGTCCGGGAAGATCCCACATGCCGCGGAGCGGCTGGGCCCGTGAGCCATGGCCGCTGAGCCTGCGCGTCCGGAGCCTGTGCTCCGCAACGGGAGAGGCCACAGCAGTGAGAGGCCCGCGTACCGCAAAAAAAAACCAAAACAAAAACAACAAAAAAATAAGGATATAAGGGGGATTGGGAGCTTGGGGCTGGGGTCAGGGTGTAGGTTTCAGTCCTGAGCTGTTACCAAATAGACTTTTTCCGGGCCACCTAGTTCCACTGCTTTCCCCGCCTGCATGCTGCTGCTCCCCATCCTGGGGCCAGGTGCCACCTCCGCAGCTCCATCTGCTTATTAAGCAGTTTGATGTATGGTCTACACGCATGATCTTTGAGCTTTTCCATTGACTGGCATCAGTGTCATTCACATCTGAGCCCTCTGCAGGCTGCCCTGGCCCACCCACTCCTGCCTGTGTTGTCACCGTCCTGTGGCTTCTGGGTTGCTTGGTTATACCAGTTTGGGTGCATTTGCCCATGTTGCCTCGCGGGTGACTTGCTCAAGCATCTGGAATTCCTTCAGTAGATAATCGCTGTGTTAGGACTGGGGACACAGACATGAATGAAACTTGGTTTCTGTCCTTGAGGTGGCCACAGCCCAGTGTGGAGAAAGGGTTCCCAGCAGTTACAAGATATGCTGAGAGTTGTCCCAGCAACACCCTCTCTGCCCTACAGCAGGGAAGGCCTCCCAGGTGGGCCCTGGGGGAACTCTGAGGCGTGAGAATTGGGAGTTTCGCAGACAGTCAAGAGGGGAAGGGCCCTCTAGACAGAGGCTCTTCCCTCAGTTACAGCCTGTCCTTCAAGGGCATCCTCTTCTCTTACTTTGTGTTCCCCATCTGCCTCGCTGGGCATTCGCCAAGATTAGATGTTAATAATGCTACATAAATCGTTTGAAGCTCACGGAGCAGTAAAATATGAAGCTTGACAGATCGGATGAGGCCAGTTTTTGGAGTCCCTCATGCTTAGGAGAGGAGCTTGGCTTTGATGCAGCCAGAGGTAAGGCTAGCAAGGCCAAGAGGGAGGACTTTCGAGGAAGATCTGTTTTCTGCCCTCAAAGGGTCCATGTGTTCTGCTCCTGGTGGGAGCCCAGAGGCACTGAAAGGGGCACGAGGGCCCAAGAGCAGACCACAGAGGTGTGTGCTTTTGCGTTGGCATCGTTCACCCTAAGTTCTTCACTGCGATGGTACCCAGATGCCACAGCCAGCTCACGAGCAGTGCAGGGAACAGAACCCATGCCCCACCATGCCGGTGTGCTCCTGCCTTGGTTCTCTGCTGAGTACAAGCAAAAGTGGGGCGCACGGGTGGAAATGTTTAGCAGCAGTTATAAGTAGAGGAGATATTGTTACAAGGGAAAGTTGATTGATGTAAAGGCCAGGAACCTTGCGTTCCTTGGCTTTTGAGCAAGTCATAGAAATTACTGAGTACAAGTAAGATTTTTTTTTTTTTTTTTTGCGGTACGCGGGCCTCTCACTGCTGGGGCCTCTCCCGTTGCGGAGCACAGGCTCCGGACGCGCAGGCTCAGTGGCCATGGCTCACGGGCCCAGCCGCTCCGCGGCATGTGGGATCTTCCCGGACCGGGGCACGAACCCGTGTCCCCTGCATCGGCAGGCGGACTCTCAACCACTGCACCACCAGGGAAGCCCACAACTAAGATTTTGACAGCACTCTCGTTCCGAAACTAGGACTATAGGCAAGGGGCAGGGGAGAGGCCTGGTTAAGAACCCAGGCCCTGGAATCAGACTGCTTACCTTCAGATCCCCATTTCTTAGTGTGACCTAAGGTTTATTACCTGATTTCTATCAGCTTCAGTTTCCTTATCTATAAAATGGAGATAAAGGGATCTTTTGTGAGATTGTAGATGACATAGTGCACTGTAATGACTTAGCACTGGTATGACACAAGAGTAAACATTCCTCAAATGGAAATCTTTAAAACAAAAATGAAGGTTGGGTCTTGAGGACTGGATAGGACTGGCCTATAGGGGCTGATTTGGAAGGGATTGTGGTGTGAAGCGCTGGAGTGTCTGAATGTGGAGAGCAGGGTATGGAGAGGACAGCTTTGGGGGGTCAGTCTGCCTAGGAGGCTGGAGAAGGAGAGTCAGTGAAGCAAACCAAGCTTAGGATTCAAGGTGGAAGAGGCTAGAAAAGTGCCAGTCACTGAAGCCAAGCAGGAGAGTACCAAGGAAGGGATACAGCAGCAGCCGGGGCTGTAGGCTAGTGAAGTGGGGATGGAGCAAAGGCCCTGGGCTGGACTGGGCAGAGCTGGAAAGTCTAGCGTACAGCGGGGGTATCCTCTCTCCACCTCCGGCAGTGCCATGTTCATATCCTTACCTTTCAGGGGTAGATGTGATAAATGGGGCCCTGGAATCGGTCCTGTCCTCCAGTAGCCGTGAGCAGTGGACCCCAAGTCACGTCAGCGTGGCCCCTGCCACCCTCACCATCTTGCACCAGCAGGTAAAGACCTGGGTGGAGAAGGTATGGAGGGGCCTTGCCAGGGAGGGGAGACCGGGAATGAGGGGAAGGGCCGTCAGTAAGATGGACGCACCCAGTATAAGAGGGCCGGGCTATTCCTTTCCAACTGGCTCCCCTCCCCGCAGACGGAGGCAGTGCTGGGGGAGTGCCGAGTGCGCTTCCTGTCCTTCCTGGCCGTGGGCAGAGATGTCCACACGTTTGCATTCATCATGGCTGCCGGCCCAGCCTCCTTCTGCTGCCACATGTTCTGGTGCGAGCCCAATGCTGCCAGCCTCTCAGAGGCCGTGCAGGCTGCGTGCATGGTAAGCGGGTAGGGTGGTGGAGCGGTGGCCCCCGGCCCACACGGGGCAGGCTGGAGCGTGACCGCCCCCCCCCCCCCGCCCCCGCCTCTCTGCAGCTCCGCTACCAGAAGTGTCTGGATGCCCGCTCCCAGGCCTCCACCTCCTGCCTCCCGGCACCCCCAGCTGAGTCTGTTGCGCGGCGTGTAGGGTGGACCGTCCGCAGGGGCGTTCAGTCGCTGTGGGGCTCCCTTAAGCCCAAACGGCTGGGGGCGCACACGCCCTGAAGCCCTCTGCTCCCTCCACCTGCTTGCATTGGGCCCCAGGGAACTCAAGGGCACGGGGCAGGGAGGGGCCCTACAGGTTATTCTTAGACCTCAGGGCCCCCCCACCAGAGCTGCCCCTCCCCAGTAGCCGGGGTTCCCTGCCTAGGGGCCGGGAGGGAGATCTAATCCTGCAAGGAAGTGACAATACTGGGTGGATGAGAAGAGGAGCAAGAAGCGAGGCCAGCCCCAGGCTCTCCACCGCCACGTTTCCACTGGAGCGGGAGGAACTGGTCTAGGCCAGGCCCCATCTTCGCAGGGTCCTGCAGGGGCAGAAGGAGGGGACCGGTCCCGGCATGGGTCCCCTCCCCTTTGCTCCATGGGCACCTCTGCTGTACTGATATCACTAATAAAGTCTGCCCTGCTGAGCTGTGTGCCTTCCTGTGCCTGTACCACGCCATCACTCCTGGTACCCTGACCCCTCAGTTAGGCTCGTTTCCAGGGCCCCCTTGACCTTCCTGCCTCAAAACAAGAAACTGGGACAGTCACAGCAGGGTCTGGAGTCCAAGTCTCTTGTTTTTATTTTAACAGCCTGGCAACCAGGCAGCAGCAGCAGTACAGGGTTCCTGGCTGGCCAGCACAGGCCTGAGGTGACAGCTTCTGTCTGGTCTTCCCAGGGCAGTGCAAACTTAGACCTCTGCTCCACGGCCATGAAAGGATAGCAGCCTCAGAGCAGCCAGCCCCGCTCCCATATCTTGCTAAACCAGATCCAGGAAAGGAGGTCTTGTTTCCGAGGTGTGCTTGGGCCCAGGGATAAGCTCTTCCACCAGACATTCTTCTCACCACAGTGGCCTTCTGGGGTTTTCGCTCCTTTTCTAAGACAAGCACTTTCCCACCTCTGGGCCCTAGGGGTATTAGCATAATGGTGGCCTTGGCCACAGGCTCTGGCCAGGAGGGAGGTTGGCGTCCGGCATCAGGTGGCGACACAGGGCAGGGCTGTCTGACCGGGCGGAGAGCTGGGCGCACAGAGTGGCGAGGCGGCAGGGTGTGCCACAGGGCTCTGAGGGCGGGTGGCCCTTATGGTAGAGAAACCAGAAGGTCTGGAAAAGCTGCGTGTCACTCCGCATGCGGTACACCAGGTCGTGCCAGGCGGCGGGCAGCACATTGGGCAGCCCATAGGTTTCCCGAGCCCTGTAGAGGAGCTGCCAGTGTGGTGTCGCTCCGGGCTCATTCGCCTGCGTCAGGTTCAGGATGTAGGTCTCGTGGTCCAGGACCAGGTGAGAGCTCCCGGAGTAGTTGCCATCTATTTGGTAGACACGGTACCCTGCAAGGAGGGAGGGCTGACCAGAGAGGGAAAGGACAAAGGCAACTCCAGTGGGGAGGCAGAGCTTGCCCCTGGGCGGCCTTGGGTCCAACCCTCCTTCCTCTACCCCAACAACTTCCTCCCTCTCATCAGCTTCCTCTATCCCAGAGACCTCCTTTATCCCAACAACTTGCTTTCACCTCACTCACCAGGATTGAGGCTGATGTAGGTGGTGGCACTGGGCGCCAGGAAGGCAACCGATAGCGGCCGGCTTAGGGTCTCCTCATCATAGAAGATCTCAAACTCATCCACGTGGGTGTGGCCAAAGAACTGACCAGCCAAGGTGTTCTCATACCTGGCCAGAAGACACTAATCATATTCAGAAGTTTCAAGCAAGGGGGAAGAGGAGACCTGGGGAGGACTGGATGCTTTCTTTCTCCATCCTTTTCAAGGAAGTAGCGTCCCCACCCCAGTGGGGCAGCAGGGATGGTGAGACGCTTGAGGGAGTTTCTGACCTTTAGACTTCACCCACTCGCCCCCAACACACCTCCTTCCTACCTCTCCACAATTCGGTAATAATTCCAGCTCCAGCTCTTCAGGCAGTGCCCTGGGGGAATGTGGCCAATTATATGCACCTGTGGGGAGAGTTAAGGAAGGTTATGAGGGCAAGAGGGGTCCAGGAAGCCCTGGCCAGGCTAGTTGGTACTCATCTTTCCTACAGTGGCTGGCACTCCTGGCCAGAGAGAGGGGGAGCAAAAGAAAGGACTTTCTAAGGGTGACCGTGAGCTGAAACCCCAAGGAACACTGTTGGGAGTGCCCGAAAATCAAGCTTCTCTGCTCACAGGTGCTCCAGATCCAGAGAGACGTCTACTTGTGAAGGGCCTGCTGTTCCTCCCACCCTACCGGCACCTGCCCCACTGGGTTCCCACCACTCTTGCTCACTTTGTCTCCTCGGTCCTCAGCGGCCTGAAGCTCCCCCACCAGCCACTGGAGCTGTCCAGCAGGATCTGTGGAGTTGATCAAGAGCCAGAAGTTCTCACGGGAACAAAAATTCATATTGAGAGAGATGAGGCGGAGGCCGGGGCGTGGGGAAAGTGCATAGAACCCCCCAATTCTGAAACAAAGTGAACACGGGTCAGCATGCATTCATAACCCTAGCCCTGCATGCCCAGTCCTGTGTAGGGAATCTGGGTGAGGGCAGAGGCACCTAGGACGTCATCCCTACTCTCAAGCCCACGTTCTAGCTGAAGATCAGACAGCACTGATTATAGGGCCCGTGTGATTGAAGCAAGCGGCTCCGAGGACTAAAGGCTCTAGGAGACAGAAAAGTGAGCGAGAAGAGGCAAAGGCCATCCAGAGCGAAGAGGACCTAGGCCTGGGGAAGCTGGGAAAAGCTGGGAGGTTAGAGAGGGGAAGGCATTTTAGAGAAGACCGGACTACCGCGGAGGAGGTGCGCTGCTAGCCCTTCACCCTGTGAAGGAGGGTGGCTGGAGCTAAGGGTGGAAATGGAAAGTGGGGTCCGATTTGGAGGGCCAGCGAAGAGAGCTGAGGACTCAGCCTAGAGTAGTCACACATAATGCTAGGTTCCCTGCTCCCTTCACTTTCATCCATCTTTCTCCTCCCTTCCTGGGTTTCCGTGGGCCTCAAATACCTGAGGGTGCGAAGGGCTTCAGCAGGCAGCCAGGGCTCCCAGGCCTTGGCCATCGCCTCGTAGAGCCAGTGCGAAGACTGGTTGCCCTCTATGAAGGGGGGAGGGAAGCCATTGACGGGTGTGGTCTCGTGGTTGCCCACAGCAGGGTACACGGGCACCGGCCCCAAGAACTTCTTCACGAGGTCTGTGACGGTGGTCAGGGCCCGCAGCTGGTCCTGACGAGACTGCTGCCAGATATTGTGGGCAGGGATATCGCCCGTCCAGTACACCATATCAAAAGGGCCGGCGGGGCCCAGGCCACTCAACAGGCTCTCCAGGGTCCGCAGGGGCAGGTCACACTTGCTGTACTCGCCCCAGTATCCAGCACCTGGCCGGGAGGCAGGCGGCGGGCCAGAATCCTGGCGGCAGCACAGGGGGTTCTCACAGTTGGGGTCTGTGCCCTCCAGGTAGCTTTGATCCCAGTGCAGGTCAGTGAGGAAGAGGACGCGGCTGACAGGGGAGCCTGGGGCCGGGGGCTCGGGCGGCTGGGGCGATGGCTTTGGCACGGCCGGCAAAGAGACGTTCCAAGATGAGAAGATGTCCCAGTGTCCGCAGGAGGAGCCCAGGAGCAGACCACAGGCCTCAGACGGGCGCAGCACCGAGCGCGTCCACACGTCCACCATGTCGTCCTGAAAGAGCTGGACGGCTGACTGGCACACCGCCGGAGGTGCTATTTTCAGCAGCGTGCATATCTTGATGGCCATGGAGCCCACGTGGGCCACGCTGGCCTCGTTCTGTGGCGGGAAGAACCAGTGGCGAGAAGTCAGAAACAGAGCACAGGGACCAGGCCAACACCTGGATACGACCCGTGGGCCTCCACATCCACACCGGGGCTAGAATGGACTCAGTACCACGTGGTGAAGAGATGTCGGTTCACCCCTGCCTCTCACAGACACTGCCCTGACTCGGGCGTCACCAGGCCGGCACTTCCTTTTCAGCTCAGTGGCATTTCAAGCCTTTGCTTGCGCAGCTCGCTTTCTCGGGCACTGTCTGCTGAGTGCTCTGGAATTTGGGCTGGGCGGAATGACAGACTGACCAGGGTTTGGGGACACACACGAAGAGAGGGCCCTGATGCCCCAAGGAGCCCCACGAAGCACGGCCACCAACCAGCGCTCCTCACACCCCCATCAGGGTCAGTCAAGGCAGCCCAGCCCCAACGAGTCCCACACCTCTGGATACTCCTTGACTCAGGTCCCCTTTGAGTGAGCAGCTGGTCCCAGGCACCGGAGGTGCCAGGTGTAAGGCGGAGGGGATTCAGTCAGGCACGCCAGGGTGGGAGTCCAGCCCACCCCCCAGCAGCCAGCCCCTCCTACAAGTGACTTCAGCTCCGGGGCTTCTATTCATTTGTAAAGCGGAGATAACCACAGTCATGAAACCACCTTTCAGGCTAGATTCAGCCTGTGTAAAAGGGTTGGCACGGTGCCCAGCATGTAACTTGCGCTCTTTCCTTACTTCAGAAGGTCACAGTGGAGGTAGTGATGGTGGTGGTGTGCAGCCGCGGGGGGCCCCAAAGGGGGGCAAATTCAGTAAAGGCTTGTGGAGGACAGCCTCTCCATCAGCGATGCTCTTGGGGACCCCGGAGCGCCGGCCTCAGCCCCAGCCGCCACCGCCAGCCCTCCCTTCTGGCCTGCACCTCCCGCAGCCCCTTGAGCGCTCACCTGCAGCCTGATGTCGATGGCGGTGAACAGTCCTTTGCAGGCGGAGCAGGTAAGGTTCCACCAGCTAAAGCCTTCCCGGAGCTGGAGCGCTAGGCGAATGAACTTGGCGGGATGGCCTTGGGCGGGAAGAGGGTGGGCCCCGGCAGGGGCCCAGAGAACCTGGGAGTCGGACAGGGCCAACGCCAGCGCCAAGCCCATCCACAGGAGCCTCAGGCTGGGGGCCCCCGAGGACCTGTCCAGTGCCTGCTCCCGGCCCGACCTGGGGCGGCCCTGGCCGGAAGACACTCCTTGGCGGGGCATCGCCCGGCTTCCTAGACCAGGCAGGTTCGCGCACCCGGCGCCGAATGGCGTAGGCCCTGGTCGGCTCTCAGGATCCCTGGCGGTGCCAGGGACACCGATCAGTCCCCGCGGCAGTCGGCTGACTGCTCGGCGACAAGCCACAAAGCAGCTCCGCCCCTTCCTCTGCCTCGGTTCCGCCGCAGCTGATCGCGGTGGCTGGCAGCCTGGGCAAGCCTAGCGAGGCGGAGGTGCAGGCGGAGTGGGCCGGGCGCCCCTGGGACCCGCCCAGGATCCCGCCTGCGATTCCGCCCAGGCTCTGCCAGCTGTGCGAGGCCGCTGTAGCCGCCCAGGTCTTGCGGAAGCCGATCCTGTGTGGCTGGTGAGAGGCCCCTCCTCTCTCCAAACCTGCACTCAAATTCCTGGAGTAGCTAAGTGCCTGGCCCACCGGGCTTTAAACTGGGGAAGTGGAGAGGGCGTGGGGGGTGTTGGTGGCCGGGAGCACCGCGGGGCGGGGATTCTCACACTGTTACCTCTCCGGCCCAGAGGGCTCCGACCCTCAATTTCTTATGTACTGCCACTGCTATCCACACCCTTGAGTCACCCTGACTGATCATCTTTTCGACTCAGACTTCTCCAGATGGAAGGGGCCCTGGGCTCATGCGGGGACACCCATACCTTCATTATATGGATGAGGAAACAGACTCAAAAATGGTGAAGTGGCCAAGAAGGGGTAATGACTATACAGACAGGAACAGGGATTAGAACTTGGGTCTCCCACCTTCCTGTAACCATGATGGTGAAAGCTATCATTTACTGAGCTCTATAGGATGCCCCAGGCACTGAAACAGGTACTTTATAATGACTAATCCTCAGTTCTAACGACAACCCTAAGAAGTAAGTATAATACTATTATTACCTCCATTTCACAGATGGGGAAACTGAAGCATAGGAAAGTTAAGTGGCAGAATAGCAATTAAAACCTAAACTGTGTAACTCAGTGCTTCTCCAGGATCCACAGGTCTACCAAGTCCTGTCAGTGCTTGCCTTTGAGAATTTTTTTCAAGTGACTCCCCGCCCCTCCCACCCCAAATCATATCAGATAGAGTAATTATGGTATAATAGAAAATATATTTGGTCTTATCTCCAGATTCTGGCACTAAGCTCCTAAAACCTTTTGAATTTCCTGAGTGATAAGAGTGTCTTTTGTTATTTATACAAGCCCCTTTCAATCACACCTGAATTTATGCTAATAAGGTGAGTTAAGGTGGGACCCCTGAATAGCCTCAGGATGGGGCTGGTCACCAGAAAGAACTGATCAGAGAGTGAGATGTTTCAGTCTCACCCCCAGTCTTCTGGTTGGGGAAGGGGGTTGGAGACTGAGCTCTATAAAAACTCTCGCAGAGCTTCTGGGTTGGTGAACATTATCAAGGTGTTGGGAGGGGGGTATACCTGCAGAGGGCGTGGAAGTTCTGTGACATTCCGCCACGCGTGCCTTGCCCTATGCATGTCTTTCAGGCTATTCCTGAATTATACCCTTTGTATTAATCAGGACATGTAAGTAAGGTGTTTTCCCGAGTTCTGTGAGCTGTTCTAAGCAAATTTGCAAACCTGAGTAGAGGGTCATAGAACCCTAGAACTTACAGCTGGTTGGTCAGAAGTATAGGTGGCAACCTGGGACATTTTGTAAGCAGATAGGTTAGGGTGTCCCCAGAGGAAAAGAATCAGATATAGCTTTTTGACATAAGAGAAGCCGTTTTTGGCCTAAGCCATTTTGTGATCTAAGCCTGGCACAATGCCTGCCCTTCAAGAGGTCTCAGTAATAAAGATCTTAAGGGAAAAAACAAGACTGTTAGCAGGCAAGAGAAGTAACCATAGCAAAGAGACAACAAATCCGTTGCAAAGACTCCCAGTTCTGTTTCAAGATCAGCCTGAAGCGCTTGCTTGAGCTGTTTTTCAGAATTTAAACCCCTCCTCTGAGTGAGCACCCAATTACCAGAGCCACTGGAACCTAAGGGATGATAATGTTGACCTTTTCTGACTTCAGTCCACTAAAGCTGGGACTCTCTCGACCTTTGCCTCAATTCTATGCAGAATTCCCTTGCTCAGGCCCCTTCGTGAATACGTATGAGCCCTTTGCTTAAAACTTCCCCAATCATGCTGTTCAGGGAGATGCTGCTTTGGGAAAGATTCCTGGTGTTCACCTTACTTGCTACAAGTAATAAACCCTTCCTCCTCCTAATCTCTGTCTCCTTTGTGTCTTTTGCCTTGACATCCACTGAGAGGTTAACCCAGTTTTCTGGTAACATTGTGACTGGCCGCCGGAGTGGGGACAATCTTGTGTTACTGAACCCTTTAATTTGTGGAATCTGATGCTAACTCCAGGTAGATAGTATCAGAATTTAATTGAATTGTTGTAAAATTAGTTGGTGTTGGAGAATTGGTTGGTGTCAAAGAAAGCACCCGCAGAACTGGTGTCAGAAGTAGGATTTGCTAGCTTGGCCCTGGCTCATGGAAACAAGTGGTTTGGGAAGAGGTAGGATGAAAGGGCAGAGGACGAGGAACCTTTGATTCCTGGGTGGCCACATAGGCACCCATGGTATGAAGCAGCAGATGTGCTGTAATCAATTGCAAGAGGTAAATTTTACCAGTGGAATTTAGAGATAGATCCAATTCCTGGGGCATTGGTTCACTAGGTACTTGAGGAAATGGAAACTGATAAGAAAAAAGCAAACTATGTAATCTCTTGGTTATTGATATCTGTAGTAGCCAAAATGAAAGTAAGAGAGAGTGCTGGCTTGGACCTTGACTGGTCTGAGCTTCGGCTTCTAGTCTCAGAGCCACCTGCACAGGGAAAAAATTATGTGGGGATGACAGCAGGTACCTCTAAGACTCTGGTCACCAAGAAGGTAGTACATGTTGGGAGAAGACAAAACCAAGAAACTACTAAAACCGGGAGATAGAATGTGAAGGAGTTGTTATATTTTATAGATTAGTGTCATCAACTTCCTAAATAATCTTCACTGAAATGGATTGTGAGAATGATTAATTTGGTGGCAGTATCTTTGCTTTTAAATGCTACCGAATGGAAGAGGGTGTTTGGGTTGATACAGGACCCATAGCTTACTAGGGAACAATTACAGATGGTTATATGATCCAGACACACAGCAGGTTGTTCCTGAGGCAATGGCCAGGCTGTTGGATTGGATAAAGGCCACTGTAAGGTCTGTTTACCCTGATAAGGGTAATTATTCAGCAACTCTCATAAATGTCAAGTGGAACACGTCAGATAAAGCAGCTGATCTGCTTCACATGCAGGCCACGTGGAACTGGCTTTATGATGACCTGAGTATTCACCCACTGACTATACCCATTACCCAGGACATGGGAAATGCTATGGTTAAGCAGGCTCCTTTTGCATGGGCATCACTTTTGCATTGACACCTCGTGTAACTTTACTGCTACATAATGGAGCACCAGTCCAAGAAGTCATATTGAATTTGTTATCTTCCCTTCATGGGTCTTACAGATGCTAATAAAAACATTATATTAATTAACAAGAGAATGGGGAGACATGGATGGGAGAATCCAGGGACTCATCCCAACAGGGTGGATATCTTTAGATGGTTATTAAGAAAGGGATTTCGAGTAGCCCCATTTCTCCTCAACTGCTACTGCTCTGCGTCTCTGTCCTTCCTCACGTAGGACGCTGATGACCCTCAGGGCCCACATTCTATCTGTTCTCCAAGACCTTATCTTCCAAAGTCTCATGAACAAAAAATGTTGCGTATCACTCCAGTTCTACAAGGCTCAAGCACTGCAGTTGCCTAGATAGTTAAGATGCATGTTTAAAGAATAACTTCAGGGACTTCTGTGGTGGTCCATTTTGTTGACTCAGCACTCCCAGTGCAGGGGGCACGGCCCTGATCCCTGGTCAGGGAACTAAGATCCCATGTGCCGCATGGCATGGCCAAAAAAAAACAAAAACAAAGAATAACTTCAATGAACCAAGATCCTTGCATCTTCCCATACATGGAAAAGAACTAAAATAATTAACTTGAGATGCCTGTTCTTGTGATTAGCAGCAATCTTTTGATGTTCAACTATATGTTTGTTTTTTCCCAGCAAAAACCTCATTATACCCTGGCTCCTCCCTTACTTCTTTGGAGCAATTCCTCAGAGCTATCCTAGAGACTGTCTCCTGGGCTATAGTTCCGAAGTAAGGTCTTAACTCACAAATTTACATTGCGCGTTTTTCTTTCAGTCGACAGTCTTATCCTTCACTCATATCCCATCTCCTTAATAACACCATTCCTTTTTAAAAAATTAATTAGTTAATTAATTTATTTTTTGTCTGCATTGGATCTTTGTTGCTGTGCTCGGGCTTTCTCTAGTTGCGGCGAGTGGGGGCTACTTTTCGTTGCGGTGCGCGGGTTTCTCACTGCAGTGGCTTCTCTTGTTGCAGAGCACAGGCTCTAGGCACACGGGCTTCAGTAATTGCGATGCAGGGGCTTAGTTGCTCTGCAGCATGTGGGGTCTTCCTGGACCAGGGCTTGAACCTGTGTCCCCTGCATTGGCAGGCGGATTCTTAACCACTGCGCCATCAGGGAAGCTCCAATAGCACCATCCTTGATCACTCCCTCCTTTTTCATTTGCCCAGTCCTCTTTTCACAGTGTTTTCACATATATTGTTGCCTTTGATGGAACCATCACTTGCTGCGTATCAAGCATCCTTATCCTTATGGATAAGTAATCAAAGGCCCCTCTTCCTCTGACATGGACGACATTTTTCTCCAGAAATCAGATTCTGAGAAAGAGATTAACATTCAAGAGGTTTGGGAATTCCCTAGTGGTCCAGTGGTTAAGAGTCTGCACTTTCACTGCTGTGGGCCCGGGTTTGATACCTGGTCGGGGAACTAAGAGGAACGGCCAAAACAACAAAAAGAAAAAGCAAGGGATTTATTAGGAGGTGCTCTTGGAATCTACAGCTGTGGAACGAAAGGGAAGGTGGCGGGATTGAGCAGGGGGACAAGTGGAGCTGTGATGCTGTCTCCGTAGAAGACTCAGTGGATTTTATGGGAGTGTTGAAGCTGAGATGACCCTTCAGAGTTGTCCTGAAATAGGGTGAGGGGCAGCTTCATTTGGGGAAATCCCAGTAGCTGATCTCAGGACGGCAACTGTTACCTATTGTTTTCCTCTTCTAGACCTTTTAGATTGCCTTAGCTAGCACTCCTGCTGATTTCAGTGGCTCACCTGATGATGCGACCCAGACTTTTCCCTTCAGGGGTCTGAGCCGTGGCATCCATGCTCTCCTCAAGTCATAGCAGCTGCACTTGTCATTACTGTCAAACAGAGCAGAGCAGGGGAGTATCAAGAGGCTCCCAAGTGGACCAGCTAGTGCCAAACACATTCCCTTACGTCCTTTGTGTAACAGCCATCCTGCCTCCCCTTATTTATTTATTGGGTTGGCAAAAAAGTTTGTTCCTGTTTTTTGTAACATGAAAACCCAAATGAACTTTTTGGCTAACCTGATATTAGGTGATTTATGGCTGTGCTGCACGGCTTGTAGGATCTTAGCTTCCGGACCAGGGATTGAACCCGCACCCTGGGCAATGAAAGCGCGGAGTCCTAACCACTGGACCACCAGGGAACTCCCCCCATCCTGCCTCCCCTTGTTCTTGTGATCAGGATTTACTTTGTAGTCCACATGGCGATGCCTCTTCTTGCCTGATGGTCCCTTCACACAAGGAGCCCAGAGTTCCGATACAGCAGCCATACTCCTTCTCCTGTTGGACACGTTTTCTGTTTGGGAGCCAGGAACTCTCAACATGAGGTCGTAGAGTTGTAGGGGCAGGAAATACCAGTTGCCCAAGCGGATCACAGGAGTGATGGTAAGCACGCCATTCCTGTTTCCCTCTCCCCTTGTTTCTAGACTCATGTGTTCTGTCTGTTGGGCACACAGCTCCATATAAAGGTTGTTGTGTTAAAGGAGACACTGCATGCTGGAAGATGGTACTTGTTTTTGCTGCTAGCAGCTTAGGCACTGTCAGCTGTGTCAGCCTTGGTAAGTGGGAGCCCTTGCTATTGGGCCTATGCTAGTGGGCTTCTGTTGGTTATATGCTGCCACCTAGCCTCGATTTTGGGGGGAAAGTACTATCATTTCCATTGCTATCCGTGCGCACAGCTCAGTAGCGGCATTTCCTACCATTGGTCTTGGCCTATACAGGAGAGCCATGACGGAGATTCTTAGTGATGCTGGCGCCCTTCTCATCACGCATTCCTTATTGCTTTCATAAATTGTGTATCCTCCAGGCTGCCCCAAGGAACATAATTATTTAGTGGGTTTTCCAGCCTGATATATCCATTCTCAATGCCCACTTTCTGAGCGTTTTGTTTATTTTTATTTTCTGAAGACATTTATTTATTTTTGGCTACATTGGGTCTTTGTTGCTGCGTGTGGGCTTTCTCTAGTTGTGGCGAGCCGGGGCTGCTCTTTGTTGCGGTGCGCGGGCTTCTCATTGCGGTGGCTTCTCTTGTTGCGGAGCATGGGCTCTAGGCACACGGGCTTCAGTAGTTGTGGCACGTGGGCTCAGTAGTTGTGGCACACGGGCTTAGCTGCTCCGTGACATGTGGGATCTTCCCGGACCAGGGATCGAACCCGTGTCCCCTGCATTGGCAGGCAGATTCTAAACCACTGCACCACCAGGGAAGCCCTCATTCTTTTTTAAGACTGAGCAATTCCCTTATCCTTATAGTTACTATTTCCCTCATGTTTCTCAAAAGCCTGATGCATTTCTTGCCACTGGTAGACCATCCCAGTTCAGTACGGTCTCTCCAAGCTCCACCTGACCACTGATAGGGTCCTCATTGTCAGCTGGGTGGTGAGTGATCCAGCTGATCCCAAATCCCACCCCAGCTTTTTCAGAGACCCCTGGTACCAACCGTTACGGGTTGAGTTACCCAAGAATCAGACCCTAGGATGGAGATGAACTTGCAGCAGGTGTATTAGGGAGTGGTCTCAGGATCACCACCTGTGGCAGAAAGGAAGCAAGTAGGACTGGGCAGAGAGAGAGGACTAGCTTTGATGCATTCCCTTCAGAGGCCGCAGCTGACCCTACAGTGAACTCTGAAGCTGAGATGACCCTTCAGGATTGTTCCAAGCTGAGGCAAGGGGATTGGACCTTTTTTCTCCTCCAAAACAGATCAGTCATAGGATGAGGGCTGCCCCAGAAAGGGGGTATAGCCTTGGGCGAGGTGGCTGTCCCAGGTGGAGCCTCCTATAGTGCCTCATCCTTGAGGGCCATGTTCAGCAGCACCCCAGCAGCTGGAGGAGTGAGTCCTTCATACCTGAAGGGGAACCTGGGGGCATAACACCACGTCCACCACGCTCTTATTCCCAATGTCTGTCTTAGGATAGGGCACAGAGACAGCTGGGATATACTGTGGCCTAAGAGTCATTATGAGTGGGGCCCTGCAGGGCTGGTAGTGAGAGTGGTCAAGGACAACTTTATTCTCGATTTTCTCCAGCCTTTAGAACCACTGAAACCTATTTTTGAGGCTCCCAGTCTCCTGGACAATGGGGAGAACTTGGAGAAGGGAAGGGGGGCCCCAGTGTTTAAAGATCCAAGGCTCACACAGCCCTTGCCACCATTGCAAACTGGGTTCCAGTCTAGGAGAGTGATTGGCAGAGGGATAATATGGGCTGCCTGGTTGGGACTGTGAACTTCCTAATTAATTTGGGCTAATTTGATCCCATTTAGGGTACCTAATGTTCCATTTTGTCAGGAAACCTGTTCAGATTCTATACAGGTGACCAGTCGATTCTTGGGCTGCTTTCAAAACTGCAAATTAAATCTGTAATTCATCAGCAGCGAAGAACTGATGGCGAAACGTCTCCCTCTTGTGGAATTTTTAGGGAGTACCAGAGACCCTGAAGAAATGGTTTCTTCTGACAGGCAGTTCCAACGCAGTGAGTACAGAACCCGCTGTGGCAGGGCAGTGACTAAGGGTTTGGGCTTTAGAATCAGGCTTCTAGGTTAGAATCCTGGCTCTGCCACTCGCTGGTTGTGTGACCCTGCAAAACACGTCACTTTCTGAACTTCACTTTCTTCCTGTGTGACGTGGAGATAATAGTACAGGGTTGTGGTGAAGATTCAGTGAGCTAAAGAGTACTTAGAGCAATGCACAGCAATACAGTGTCATCTGCCGTCTGTATTGACGATCATTGATTTAATTTAGTGAGGTCCAACTCCCAGCCCTCCCCGGCTTCCCACCCCCTATTCACGGTGTCCACTGTCAGGGGAAAGGAACTCTGGCTGCAGTGAGGTGAAGGCCAAAGGAAAGAATGTGGGAAACTTTGAAAAATCGCCCCCACCCCATCCACCTAAGATGTAGGGAACATTTATTTAACAGACAGTAACAGCTCCTTTTATAGCCAGGAAGTCATGCATTCATTCACTCAAAACACATACACACATACACACTGATTTGTCAAAACAAAACCCTCATTGAATTCAGTCTCCCTAAAAAAGCCCTACTGTATAGTATTGTTATTCATGCAGCCTTCCGGGGGCCTAAATCTCCCCACCCCTAGACTTCTCATCAAAGGATTCATTCAATACAAACAATTCTCCTCTGAAAGGAGAGGGATTAATTCTGCATCTAAGAAAAATATAGTTAGAAATTTCTCTATATTGTTATACAGTTGACCGTCGTATCCGTGGGAGATTGGTTCCAGGAGCTTGGGAGGTACCCAAATCCACTAGATGCTCAAGTCCCTTGTATGAAATGGCATCGTACAATGAGTACAGTCCGCCCTCCATATGCGCGTGTTTGGCACCCGTGGAGTTAACCAACCACTCAGATGGTTGAATCCGTGAATGCCAAACTCGTGGATACGGAGGACCGATTGTGCTGGTAACTGAGCAATTCTAATCAGTCGGACGAGTGCTTCACCGGTTTAAGCGAGCGGAGTCGTGGGAGCAGAGAGGAGGAGTGTCCCCTGCAACTGAGGGCCCTCGCGGAGGTTTCCAGAGGAAGAGATTTGTGTGCATAGATGTAGGAGGGCTGCCTCTCGCACCGTCCTCCGGCGAGGGAGGGCTGGGCAGGGTCGGGAACTGGGAGAGAAGATGGGAGCCCTGAGAGGGAGTGGGACTTGGAAAGGGCCAAGAGCTGAGGCTGCAGAGGCCGGCACAGGCTGAAATTAAGAGGATCGCGTTAAAGAGTTTAGTCTTAATCCTCAAAGGAATGGGTGTATTTATTATTAATTTTATTCCTTCCTTCATCTGGCCAGCTGGCCATTCAGGTGACAAACACTTTGGGGGAGTCTACTCTGTGCCCCGTGTTGTGCCAGGGAGCATGAGACACAGAGATGACTAAGACGAATGGATAAAGAAGATGGGGCACATATATACAATGGAGTATTACTCAGCCACAAAGAGAAACGAAATTGAGTTATTTGTAGTGAGGTGGATGGACCTAGAGTCTGTCATACAGAGTGAAGTAAGTCAGAAAGAGAAAAACAAATACCGTATGCTAACACATATATATGGAATCTAAAAAACAAACAAAAAATGGTCATGAAGAACCTAGGGACAAGACAGGAATAAGGACACAGACCTACTAGAGAATGGACTTGAGGATATGGGGAGGGGGAAGGGTAAGCTGGGAAGAAGTGAGAGAGTGGCATGGACATATACACACTACCAAATGTAAAATAGATAGCTAGTGGGAAGCAGCCGCATAGCACAGGGAGATCAGCTCGGTGCTTTCTGACCACCTAGAGGGGTGGGATAGGGAGGGTGGGAGGGAGGGAGACGCAAAAGGGAGGAGATATGGGGACATATGTATATGTATAGCTGATTCACTTTGTTATAAAGCAGAAACTAACACACCATTGTAAAGCAATTATACTCCAATAGAGATGTTAAAAAAAAAAAAGACAGCAGCAGCTCCCTCAGACAGCTCTGTGGACCCGTAGGAAGATACAGATAAGAACGCACAAAAATACAATAAAAGTCTCTCAGTGGGGGCTTTCCCGGTGGCTCAGTGGTTAAGAATCCGCCTGCCAGTGTAGAGGACATGGGTTTGAGCCCTGGGCCGGGAAGATCCCACATGCCGATCAACTAAGCCCATGAGCCACAACTACTGAGCCCGTGCTCTGCAGCAAGAGAAGCCACCGCAATGAGAAGCCCACACACCACAATGAAGAGTAGCTCCCGCTCGCCACAACTAGAGAAAGCCCCCGTGCAGCAACGAAGACCCAACGCAGCCAAGAACAAATAAATAAATAAATTTATTAGAAAAAAAGAAAAAAAAAAAGAATGGTTGCTTAAATAAATTAGACTTGAGAGTATAAGTAAAGAACAAAAGGTATGAAATATTATGCAACAAGGGGAAATTTTTGAAAGTTTAGATGAAGGGCACTTTTGAGAGGAGATGCAAGAGAGGTGGGTGGCCAGAGACCAGATCTTGAAGAGTTTAGCTACAATCTGGACAAGTGAGTCACTAAAGGATCCTTTAATCAGGGGTTTGTCCCCATAAGCTATGGAGTTGCAGTGAGGAAGGGCCAGAAGATCAGCTGGTGAAGAATGGTGATAAGTCAAGTTAGAGATGATGAATTTTGAAAAGTGGCATTGAAGAGGGGCTTTCTGCTGGGCATACAGATAGAAGAGATGTTTGAAAGCGGCCTCAAAAGAACCAACTGGATACTGTGGGGAGGGAACTCCTGATACCTTCCAAGCAGCCACATCAGATCCATAGGTAAATAAGTGAAAAAAGTGAATACTCGAGTTAAAGACAGCAGGGTTTCCGGCTTGGGAGATAGGCAGATGGAGCACATGTGTAGGTGTTGGACCGGGACAAGAAAAGAGATACTGCTTCCCTGAGGCTGAAGGTGCTGTACTTCAGCCTTGTGTAGGGGGAGAAGAAGACAGAAAGTGAAGGGATTTCAAAGTCCCTGTGGCCTCCAGCGGGTAGGAGTTTGAGGCCGCACAGGCCTTGGTCTGTACTGCCTTCTCCCTCATCTAACAGGTCCTAGCGGCTGAGGTCTCAGCTCAGCCACTCGGGCAGGGCACTCACAGGGTGCGTCTCCACACAACACGCACGTCAGGCACCCAGCCTGAGACAGTTACCCAATTACCGGGTGTCTGCGAGGGCGCAGCTTCCGTGTCACCGCTCTGTCCCCATTTCCTGGAATGGCGCTCCCTGTGTGTTTGTTTCTGAGAAAGGAGTGAGGCTGAGGCGGGGGTCTGGAGGAGAATGTTGACAGTACAGAGATAGCAGAAGGACAAAGAATTTAAGGAGAAACAACCAACCTTATTGACAAGTGTGCCTGGAAATCCGGGTCAAAAGGTACAGACTTCCAATCATAAGATAAACAAGTACTGGGGATGTCATGTACAACAGGATGACTGTAGTTAACCCTGCTATATGGTATATTTGGAAGTAGTTAAGAGAGTAGTTGCTAAGAGTTCTCATTGCAAGGGGGAAAGATGCATTTTATTCTTCTTCTTTTTTGGCATCTACATGAGATGAGGGATGTTAACTTATTGTGGTAATCATTTCACAATATATGTAAGTCAAGTCATTATGCTGTACACCTTAAACTGACACAGAGATATATGTCAAATATATCTCAATAAAACTGAAAAAAAAAAAAGACTGGGAATCCAGATATGGATATGGAAAAAAAATGATCCAAAACCTGAGAAAAGATGAACTCTCATGCTATTGCCTTGATGGTGAAGTTGAACCACTTGGATAGACTAAATGGCAAAGAACTTTGTTGTTTGATCTGGTTAACAGTCCCTTTTAGAAAGTTAGAATTTGACCCTCTCAGTTGCCCATTAGTCTTGTCATGAGCCTAATGATCTTTAACCAAACGTATTTTTCTTGCATCTTATCTAATAATTTTATCTACATACTCCTTTTTCCTCCAAAGAAAAAGTTTTTTTCAACTGGGTTTCTTGGAAGCCTAGATCCCTTGAGGGAGAGCTTAGAATAAAACTTTAACCCTTGATTAAATCAACTTGTCTGAGAAGTTGCTTTGACAAGACCATTGCTTGGCTTTGTGTAAGACCCCCCACACTTTTCTGTTACACCTGGGTAGGCACCATACCCCGGTAAGGTGTTTCAGAGACCATGTTGGAGATGGGAGAATGAACAGGGAGGATTTCAATGTTTTTAACGGCCAGTTTTCTTAAAATTGAAAAAGTAATATACACACATGTTAAAAATTGTTTTTAAGTACTTTAATGGGTATACTTTAGGTAGAGGATGCCTTCTTCCTACCCCAAACTCCTGAGCCTTTCTCTGGAGAGAAACATGACTACTTCTCTGTGTGTTTGTAGAATGTTCCTGCCATAACGTGTGTGTGTGTGTACATCTGTGTAACAGAATGTTGAATGGGACTCGTTTTTTTAATAAATTGATTTTATTATTTAATTTTATTTATTTATTTTTATTATTATTTATTTATTTATTTTTTGGGCTGCGTTGCGTCTTCGTTGCTGCCCCCGGGCTTTTCTCTGGTTGTGGTGAGTGGGGGCTACTCTTTGTTGTGGTGGGCGGGCTTTTCATTGCGGTGGCTTCTCTTGTTGCGGAGCACAGGCTCTAGGCGTGTGGGCTCAGTAGTTGTGGCACATGGGCTCAGTAGTTGTGGTGCACAGGCTTAGTTGCTCTGCAGCATGTGGGGTCTTCCCGGACCAGGGCTTGAACCTGTGTCCCCTGCATTGGCAGACAGATTCTCAACCACTGCGCAACCAGGGAAGCCCAAGTGAGACTTCTGATATCTAAATATTTTGACAAAAGCTGTAGCCTTAGGCAATACACATACCCAAAGGATTACTTAAAAGTTGGCTGAATAGATCCTTTGACCTTCACCCTAACATCCACCTTCAGTCTATATAAAATAAGTCTGAAATTCTATGAAAGTTAAAGCATAAGGGGCAAGTGCTATGGTTTTCTAAGTATGTTTGTGTGTGTGTGTGTCAGATGGGGGGAGGGGCGTGGTGTTCCAAGAAAACCACTCAGAGTGATTGGGAACCTGGTAACTTTCTTGGGGAGAAAGTCTTGGGAGAGTTGCAGAAACATATACCCAGTGCAATCTCAGTGACGTTACCAGGGCAAAGTGTGGTGAGAGAGTTCTTGGAAGAGCTGAAATGTGACACAGAGTCTGCTGCCTTCTTTCCAGCTATGTCTTTCAAGTAAACTCATGTACAAACATGCTCTGGGGACTCTGGCGGAGCCAGCTGTGGGAGGTGAAGGAGGTGGATGGAGAATGAAAGAGCTATTCACATCTTCTTTCATCACTACATGTCCCCAGGCCACAGAACTGGCCTAAGCTGGAAGTGCAAGGTTAATGGGGGAAATCCTGAATTGGAAATGTCTTGAATTTTGATTTAGGCAGAACAGAATCATTTCACTACCTCGAAGTGAGTTTAGTTTTATTTTATTTATTTTATTTAATTTATTATTTTGGCCTCACTGCGCGACCTGTGGGATCTTAGTTCCCTGACCAGGGATGGAACCTGTGTCCCCTGCAGAGGAAGCATGGAGTCTTAACCACTGGACCACCAGGGAAATCCTGAGTTTAGTTTTAATTACCAATGTGAGACTCTTTCCATCTGAAAGTGACCAGAAATCTATGAGATCTGCTTGAGACATCATGGGAAGGGTGGTGTGAAAGGGAATTCAGTGCAGCCTGTGTGAAGGCAGTGGTAGGAAAGAAAGCTGAGACATGATTGTACTTCACTGAGTTCAGTTCATTCAATATTCCGTTGCATATGTACTTATGGGCAACAATACAAAACACACAAAGGAAAAAAGGTACATTGTTTCTTTCACTTAGCAAAGTATCTTTTCATGTCAACATATAGAGCGCTAACTTTGGGGTGGTTCCAGGGAGCCAGTTAATCACAGGGGTCCTCACTGGATTCTGAGTGGAGGGAGAATGGCCAGAGGCAGATGGGGATGGAGGGGCACCCTCTGCTTTAACCTGGTGCTGTGCTGGAGGAGGACGCTGAGGCTGGAGGCCAGCATGAGACCTCCTATGAATCTTCTCCTGAAGCCACCCTGCAGCAAGATTCAGCCTTTGGGACAATCTGTGGGGAGAACTGGGGCTATAGAGCAGTTCTTTACTCAGCGAGGAGCATCGAGGATCACAGCCTGGCCCATAGCCCATCTATTGGGAGAGAGCAACACACTTTTTTACAGGCAAATTCCTATGAATAAATGATTTTTGAAAAAAAATTTTTTTAATGATTTTTGAGTACACGTTCTCATATATTCATTCATTTACAAATCACTTCATATAAATTTACTGTTGCATTATTTTTCTTTAAAAATTATTAAAATATAAATTTAAGAGAAGGAAATAAATAAAAATAGATACCTCTTCTAATAGTCTCATATTTTATTCTCGCATCTCAGTGGATTGATCGGTGCACTGCCTGGGATGTGTATACTCTGCTGCTCCAGAAGGAGGAGAATGAGAGTGGAGAAAGAGTGTGTTCCGTGTGGGCCTGCAAGTCCCACGTGAGAGCAAAAGCCAGAAGACTGGGCTGTGGTTTAGCAGCCACTTGCCTCATTTCACCAACTGAGTCACGAGTTTGGTGAGAGGAGAAAGAGACCTGAAGTATTCTTTCAATAGAGTTCTCTTGTGGAGAACGTGTTACCCAAAAACTGGGTTCACCTCTTGGTGGGTGTCGAGCTAAAAGACACAACCAAGGCAAAGATTGGGAGAAGGAAGGATTTATTACCTGCAGCAAGTTAGGAGAACCAGGGATCTTTGGGAAAGACTAGGGATCTTTCCCAAAGCAGTGTCTCCACGAACAGCAAAATCAGGGAAGTTTCAAGTTAAGGGCACATGCATATCCATGAAGGGGCTTGGGTGACTGAAGAGTCCAAGCTTTAGTTGAGAGAAGTCATGAAGGTCACAAAAGGTCAACATTTCATCCCTTAGGTTCCAGTTGGTCTCGTGGTTGAGCACCTGAGGAAGGTTTAAATTCTGCAAAACAGCTCGAGACAGTGCTTTAGGGTAGTCTTTGAAACAGAACTGGGAGCCTTTACAGCTAATTTGTTATCTTTGCTATTGCTACTTCTCTTGCCTGATAACAGTTTATTTCTGCATTCTTTTGTTCCTTTAAGATCCTTCATTACTGAGACCTGTTCAAGGGCTAGCATTGTGGCCAGGTTTAGACCACAAAGTTTAGGTAAAAAATGGCTTCTCTTATGTCATGAAAGCCATTCCTGGTTTTCTTTCCCTGGAGACCCCCTACCTTATCTGCTCACAAATGTAACAGAAGTACTTCCCCTCTATGAAAACTTGAAGAATGCTGTAATAAGCACCTTCTACTCTAAAATTTAAAAGCAGTTTAGTATTCCACTATAAATAATCATGAGATATCCTGGAATATTTTTCTTTATGTGTGTGTGCGTGTGCGTGTGTGTATGTGTGTGTGTGTGTGTGTGTGTGTGTTTCCTTTCTGCATATTCTTCCTCTAGACAGAGGGTGGGCAAACTACTGTCCATGGGCCAAATCTGGCCCATTGTTGTTTTTCTGGGACAGTCTATAAGCTAAGAATGGTTTTTACACTTTTCAATAGTTAAAGAGGGGACTTCCCTGGTAGCGCCGTGGTTAAGAATCTGCCTGCCAATGCAGGGGGCATGGGTTCGCTCCCTGGTCTGGGAAGATCCCACATGCCGCGGAGCAACTAAGCCCATGTGCCGCAACTACTGAGCCTGCTCTCTACAGCTTGCGAGCCACAACCACTGAGCCCACGCACTGCAACTACTGAGCCCATGTACTGCAACTACTGAAGCCCATGCGCCCGGAGCCTGTGCTCCACAACAAGAGAAGCCACCGCAGTAAGCCTGCGCACTGCAACGAAGAGTAGCCCCTGCTCGCTGCAATAGAGAAAACCCATGCGCAGCAACGAAGACCCAATGCAACAACAACAAAAAAAAAGTTAAGGAAAATCAAAAGAAGAATAATACATTGTGACATATAAAAGTTACAGGAAATTCAAATTTCAATGCCTATAAATAAAGTTTTATTGGAACACAGACACCCTCCCTAGTTTATGATTGTCTACGGCTGCTTTTACACCAGTATGGCAGAGCTGAGTAGTTGCAACAGAGGTTCTATGACCCTGGAACCTAAAGTGTTTCCTATCTGGCCCTTTACAGGAAATATTTGCTGCCCAGGGCTCTAGACAGTGGGAAATACATATTACCTCAAGGAAATTTAGGATTACGCTAGTAGGAGGAATGCAAATAGAAGCAAAGGGCTAATGTTTAGAGTAGTAGTGTGTGTGTGTGTGTGTGTGTGTGTGTGTGTGTGTGTGTGTATAACTGGGTGTAGTGTTTATTTTCAAACAAGCTTTGGGGAATAAAAAGGAAGGGGATCAAGGCATGGAGTTTATGCCATTACAATAGATAGGGAACAGAACAGGGATAGGCAGGTAATTCAAATCCCACATCCTTGCCCCGGAGAAACTAGGTAAGGATCATGGGGACTTCTGATAGCAAGGAGACGGTAGTGATAAGGTAGGCTGGGAGTCTGGACCGGGAGTGACTCTTATTCCAGGGTCAGCACCAAGATGCCTGAGCCCGTACCACCTCCACCAGCCAGAATCAGGAAGCTGCGCAGAAGCCATGCCCTGTGGACGGCCTGTCAACAGTCACACGACCACCCCATGTCACCAGTGTTGGCTGACGATCTCCCAGTCATCATCGGGAGGAGGTTCCCCATCCACTATGCGTGCACGTTACTAATGATGAAGGTTACCTGTGGGTGTCCTGAGACAGTGCTGCACCCCAACCATACTGCCCCATGTGGACACCCCACTTTCAGTGACTCAGGATATTTTGAGCTCCACTGAAGCAGATGATCATGTCTTTGACACCATGGGTGGAGTGAAATGCCAGAGGGACCATCCTGTACTGGGGTGGGGCTGAGCGGGGTGGGGGGAGGTGGGGGGCGTGGGGGGTGGGGGGGGTGGAATCCGGTCCACAACCTATGGATCATTTACATTTATTAGCATCTCTACTATCCATATAAGTTAAGCCATGGTGGCACTTTTCAGCCAGAAATCAGGAATTTAATTAGAAAACCGATATATATAGTTGTGCGGACATGTGCGACTGAGTGGTGAGCCTGGATGCGCTCACCGCTCCTCACCACTGCAATAGCTCTCTGGCTTTACTAATACCTTCAATCTGTCATTATTTTTTTTCCCTCTTTTATCCACCCCTCCTGGCTTCACGTTCTTTCTAGATCATATTCTATACTCCAACATTATAATGATTCTCCACAGACACCTGCAGCTCCCTAGCTCCTCTTCCCGCTGTCCTTTTCATCTGGCTTTTCTACTACTGAATCCTAGGGGCTGAAATTGTTATAGAAAAGTCTGTAGGGGAGAAGATTGATACGATGATAAATTCGTAATCCACAGCTTCACATGGCCCATCAGTGCTGCTTGGCAGTTTTCTACTTTCCTCTAGTCCGCTTGCCCTAATTTTCTCTACAGCTTGTCCCATAACTTTGTAAATCCTTTTTAAAAAATTGAATTACAGTTGATTTACAATGTTGTGTTAGATTCTGGTGTACAGCAAAGTGATTCAGTTATATATACATATATATATATAGACTTTTTCATTATTGGTTATTACAAGATATTGAATATAGTTCCCTGTGCTATATAGTAAGACCTTATTGTTTATCTATTTTATATACAGTAGTTTGTATTTGCTAATCCCAAAGTCTTAATTCATCCCCCCCTTCCGCCCACCCCTGCAGCCTTTCCCCTTTGGTAACCATAAGTTTGGTTTCTATGTCTGTGAGTCTGTCTCTTTCTTGTAAATAAGTCCATTTGAATCATATTTTAGATTCTACATATAAGTGATATCATATGATATTTGTCCTCTTCTGTCTGGCTTACTTCACTTAGTATGATAATCTCTAGGTTCATCCATGCTGTTACTATTTCATTCTTTTTTATGGCTGAGTAGTATTCCATTGTATATATGTACCACATCTTCTTTATCTGTTCATCTGTTGATGGACATTTAGGTTGTTTCCATGTCTTGGCTATCATAAACAGTGCTGCTATGAACATGGGGGTGATTGTATCTTTTCAAATTAGAGTTTTCTCTAGATATATGCCCAGGAGTGGGATTGCTGGATCATACAGTAACTCTATTTTTAGTTTTTTAAGGAACCTCCATACTTTTTTCCATAGTGGCTGCACCAACTTACATTCCCACCAACAGTGTAGGAGGGCTCCCTTTTCTCCACACCCTCTCCATTTATTTATTTATTTATTTATTTTTGCGGTACGCGGGCCTCTCACTACTGTGGCCTCTCCCGTTGCGGAGCACAGGCTCCGTACGCGCAGGCTCAGCGGCCATGACTCACGGGCCCAGCCGCTCCGCGACATGTGGGATCTTCCCGGACCGGGGCACGAACCCGTGTCCCCTGCATCGGCAGGCGGACTCTCAACCACTGCGCCAGCAGGGAAGCCCCCTCTCCATTTATTGTTTGTAGACTTTGTAAATCTTTTTGTATCTCTGATTCATCTGCTCCCACACCATAAGTTGCATTTAAGGATTTTGTCTTCTATTTCACAGATAATTTAGGAGCCACCACAAAGAAACATCCTTGTTTTTGCTATAACAAATTAAAAGTCTACTCACATCTATAGCTATCCTCTCCCTTTCCCTTCTGTTGTGTCCTAACAGCCACAGCGAACATTTATATAGCACTGTATTGTGTGTGTATCTACTCTTACACTATTTGACAGATGATGAAACTCGGGTGCAGAAAGGTTAAGGAACTTGCCTAAGATCACACAAGGTGTTGAGCTCAGTTCTGAATAGAGGAAGTGTTCCTCTTTCTACCAAAGGCCAATACTTCTTTTAGTGTTCTCTGTTTCATCCCATTCATAGATTCAAGCACCACAGAATATGGGAGAGTGGCTACTGCAGAACAACAGCAGTCTCAGCCACACTCTCCCGCTCTTCCGGTTGCCGAACCCAAGTTCGTGTTCCCAACGAAGAGTGAGGCCAAATGAACTGAAACGTTGGAGTTTGGAGCAGAGAGAGGTTCATTGCAAGGGCCATGCAGGGAGAACGAGCCGTTCGTGCTCAAAAGGCCCAAACTCCCTGATGGGTTTCAGGGAAGTTTTTATAGGCAAATCTGGGGAGAGGGTTGCAGGGGCTTCCCTGGTGGCACAGTGGTTGAGAGTCCACCTGCCGATGCAGGGGACACGGGTTCGTGCCCCGGTCCAGGAAGATCCCACATGCTGCGGAGCGGCTGGGCCCGTGAGCCACGGCTGCTGAGCCTGCGCGTCCAGAGCCTGTGCTCCGCAACGGGAGAGGCCACAACAGTGAGAGGCCCGCGTACCGCAAAAAAAAAAACAACAAAAAACTACAAAGTAACGTGGGTTGATAGCCAAAATCATGGTTCTGCTCCCAGCTTCAAACAGAGCCCCAAACTCTAGATCTTATTTGACACTCAGTCCTCTGTCTTATTCTCCTTTAGGATGACCTTCCTGGTTTTATGCTATTTCCCCTTAGACCATGCAACTCTGACAAAACCAACGTGCAACACAGTTGCGTTTTGCCTTGCACTTCCTCTTGAGCAAGGCAGCTAATTTCAGCCTCTATCACCTAAAAATATAAGAAAGTCCACTGCCTAATGTAAGGATACATCCCATAACAGGGTCTTCTGCCTGCCTGGCTCAGGACTTTACCTCTTGGTATTTCCCTTACCTTTCTTATCTTTCTTGAATCTAAGCCAAGAAGGTAGCATATTATTTTCTGCAAGTTTTTTTCCTTTTTATTTCTCTCTTTAAAAAAAAAAAAAAAAATCTCTTATCTATTCCTCCTTTTGACACTGAGAAGCTACCAGTAGCCAATAATGGACTTTCTTTTGCTTTTTACCTGCTGCAGAACTCCAGCCAAAAGCAGGCTTCCTGGGGCTTCCCTGGTGGCGCAGTGGTTGAGAGTCCGCCTGCTGATGCAGGGGACACGGGTTCGTGCCCTGGTCCAGGAAGATCCCACATGCCGCGGAGCGGCTGGGCCCGTGAGCCATGGCCGCTGAGCCTGCGCGTCCGGAGCCTGTGCTCCGCAACGGGAGAGACCACAACAATGAGAGGCCCGCGTACCCCCGCCCCCCCCCCCCAAAAAAAAAAGCAGGCTTCCTGCTTTAACTTTCCTGTGTTAAAGCAGACGCTTTAAAACATGAATCACACAAAGATACTTGGGAGTCTCTGTGGCCAAAAGCCTGTAGTCCCCACCTCACTGAAGAGCTGGCTGCTTTCCCAGAGCTGGGCAGCTGTGCAGTGTGGACAGGGCAGGTGACCTTCCAGAACTTGCCGGGCCTGTGGTATTCTTTCTGTTGAAATCTAATTTGTCCCTCTCACCGTTTCTTTGGATGCAAATGGTGGAGTTCTAATTTTTATTTGCTGCAGTCAGAGATTTACTCTACAAAGTCTGGAGGGGCTTACAAATTCTGATTCTAGAGCTGGGCTCTAGTATCTTAGCAGCTAAGAATGGGGAGAGGAAGCCTGGAAGGACCAGAAAATTTAATCAAATTATCACATGACCCTGAGACAGGTACTATAATTATCCTCAGTTCATAGGAAACGGAGACTTACAGAGATTAAATGACTTGAATAAAGTCATGCAGCCAGTGAGTGGTGGAATTAGGCTTGGGACTTGCTTCCAGGTTGTCCAGAGCCTGGCTGTACTCTCAGTGATTCCATTGCACTGCCTCTCTCTGTCAGCATTCCACTGTGAAAATCTTGCCAGTCACACAAGCTATGAGATGTTCAGATTTCTTCCAATTTAGGAAACAGTAGTTTTCGGGTGCCGTGTAAACCTCTCAGATAGTGTGCCTTAGGGACGGGACATTATTGCAAAGGTGGGAAACGTGTGTGACACTGCAATGCCTACCAATAACATAATGAGTAACTTTACAACAAATAATTGAAAGGTCTTTTCTCTACTCCTTGCCTGGGTAAGAAGACAGCAGGAAGTGTAAGAAATGACTAAGGAAGTGATCCGATTCCTTAGCTTAAGGATGGGGCTTTGGCTGTCTCTCCCTGGACAGGCAGATTTGTATCACCTTAGTATGAAGATGTAAATGAAGGGCGTGTGGATGGGAAGTTGATGATTTGAGGAAAGTTAAAAATAGTGCTGTGGGGCTTCCCTGGTGGCGCAGTGGTTGAGAGTCTGCCTGCCGATGCAGGGGACATGGGTTCGTGCCCCGGTCTGGGAATATCCCACATGCCGCGGAGCGCCTGGGCCCCTGGGCTGTGGCCGCTTAGCCTGCGCTCCGCAATGGGAGAGGCCACAACAGTGAGAGGCCTGCCTACCGCAAAAAACAAAAACAAACAAAAAAATAGTGCTGTGGATAGCTCAGAAGCCATTTGATTCGGGAAGCATAGTAATGTTGCAGGACAATTTTGTGTTTATAGGACTATTAGGACTCTATTTCCATACTTGTATATCAGGATAAGTAACACTAGCTGCTATAAGTAACATCCTAAAATATCAGTGACTTAACCTGATATAAGTTGTCACTGTCCAGCGTGGATCTGTGGTGAAAGAGAAATGAGGGGGACCCAGGGAGATAGAGGTTCTATCATATTCAACTCATGACTCCTGAAGTTCCTGTAGATGTGGAAATCCAGACATCAGATGGGGCAGGGGGAGGCGGCAGGTGGGGGTGGGGGAGAGGGTAATGCAGAGGATCCAGGCTTGGAAGCAGTTTTATGCACCAAGTTTGGAAATAGTACCCACCGTCACTGCCCACATTCCTTTGGCAGGAAGTGGGAAAAGAAAGCCTGGGGAACCTAGTTTGGCTGTGGGCCGAGGAAGGAGGGAACAGGGCTCTTGGAGAGCACAATGTGGAACTCTTCAGCGCCAGGTCTAATTAAACTTATCTTGGTATTCCCTCTCTGCACTCACCCCCCTGCACAGTGTCTGGCCCACACAAGCTCAGAGAATGGTCTGAATTTTTGAATGACTTAAGGGCTTGAGCTTAGATAAGAATTCAAGCTTTCTATTTTTACTTTGGTGTTCTTTAACTACTTGTACTTACCTGGCCCAGACTGTAAAGAAAAGGTCACTGTGTTCAGGGGAGGGAGAGGTCAGTATGGGCTAAGTGATCAAGAAAGGCTTTGTGGGGGGACTTCCCTGGCGGTCCAGTGGTTAAGACTCTGCACTTCCAGTGCAGGGGATGTGGGTTTGACACCTGCTTGGGGAACTAAGATCCCACGTGCTGCGTGGCGGGAAAAAAAAAAAAAAAAAAAAGGCTTCAGGAAAAGCAGTACCTGAACTGGGCCCTATGGGGTGTATAGGATTTGGATAGACCAAGCAACGGGGGCGGCATCCTCCAAAAAAATTTCCAAATATAGATTTGGACTCAGACAACCATATTTATTTATATTTTCTATTAATTAAAAATTTATTAATTTTTTATAAAGGTAACACATTCACATGGTTCAAAATTCAAAAGGAACAAAAGGATACAGAATTAAAAAAAAAATCTTCCCCCTACCATGTTCCCCTTCCCAGAGGCAAACATTATTACTAATTTCTTTGGTATCTTTCCAGAGATGATCTTTGAATATAAAAACAAATATTTGGGAGTGCCCATCTCTTAACAATTTCACCATAACAAAGCATTATCTTTGCTAATCTGATCGGATAAAAAATATTTCTGAGTTGTTTTAATTTGCACCTTTTATTTTTATGAGTAAAGTTGAGCATCTTTTTATATTTAGGACCATGTGTATATTCTTTTTTAAAAAAAATTTATTATGTATTTTTGGCTGTGTTGAGTCTTTGTTGCCGCGCGTGGGCTTTCTTTAGTTGCGGCGAGCAGGGGCTACTCTTTGTTGCGGTGTGGGGGCTTCTCATTGTGGTGGCTTTTCTTGTTGCGGAGCACGGGCTCTAGGCAAGTGGGCTCAGTAATTGTGGCTCGTGGGCTCAGTAGTTGTGGCTCACGGGCTCTAGAGCACAGGTTCAGCAGTTGCAGCTCACGGGCTTAGTTGCTCTGCGGCATGTAGGATCCTTCCAGACCAGGGCTCGAACCTTGCTCCCTGCATTGGCAGGCAGACTCGTAACAACTGTGCCACCAGGGAAGCCTGCTTACGGTGGTTTTTGCAATACAGAATTTCTATTTTACATTGTTGAAATTTTGATCTTTTCTTTTATGGGTTATGAGTTTTGTGACGTATCTAGAAAGATCTTCTATACTCCAGGATTCATTTTAGAAAAATCCTGTGCTTTCTTCTGAAGGGAGAAAATAGGGACTGTGGCACACAGAGATCCTGATACAGATTTAGGGTGACCCAAAGGGGCAGCACTCCTGGCCCCAGCCAGTCCCAGGCACCAGAGGAGACAGCAAACTTTGAGGAAGGCACTCCAAAGCAGGGATCCCCTGAGTCGTGGGATTGGGGCAGGGGCCTTGCTTGTAGGAGTCTAAAGGCCATACTAGAAAGCAGAGATTCACTCCTGACCAAGAAAAAAAAATAGATAAGGGGAATCTAGCTGTCCACAAAGTGCTAAGGAAGATCTGCTGCCTATATTGGGATCTGTTTTTGGTCAGCTTGAACCAGGCATCCCTGCACCTCCTGAGGACCAGGTGATCTCAGCCACGCCAACGGCCTCGCAGACTCTTTCTATGCTGATGATTCCAGATTTATATATCCAGTTTCTGCTGCTGAGCTCAGACATGTCTAACTTAACTAAGTCTAAAACGGAACTTTTGATCTTGTTTCCTGGATTTGGCGGTGCTCCAGTCTTCATTATTCGTACCAGAAACTTGAGTCGATTTTGGCTTCTAATTTCCCTTCTTTTTTTTTTTTTTTTTTTTTTTTTGCAGTACGCGGGCCTCTCACTGTTGTGGCCTCTCCCGTTGTGGAGCACAGGCTCCGGACGCGCAGGCTCAGCGGCCATGGCTCACGGGCCCAGCTGCTCCACAGCATGTGGGATCTTCCCGGACCGGGGCACGAACCCGTGTCCCCTGCATCGGCAGGCAGACTCTCAACCACTGCGCCACCAGGGAAGCCCTCTCATTTCCCTTTATCTCTAACTTTTATTTATCACCAAGTTATGTCTACTTCTCCTCCAAAGTCTATCCTAAAACTTGCTGCTGCTAAGTACTTCTGCAGCTCCCCTCTTAGCCAAAGCCACTATCATCTCTTGCTTAGATTGCTTCAAGGTATCCTAACTGGTGTCCTTGCTTCCTCTCCTGCTCCCAACCCCATGCTCTGTTTCCCACAGTCAGCTCGCTCCACGTCTCTCTTCTCCCTCTTGCCTGCTTTTCACTTTATGTGCAGCTGTGTTGGCGTGGAGTTCTCGGAATACCCCCCGGCCCTCTCTGTGCCTTTGTACCTACAGTTCCTTCCTCAAATACCCTCCTGTCCTTTGACCCTTTGGCAAACTCCTACTCGTCCTTCAAATCTCAGCCCAAATGCCTCTTCTGTGCTGCTGTACGCTGCGCACCCGACCCCAACCCTCCTTTGCATGATTCCATGTGGAAGCTCATTTAATGTTTGCTTGAATAGATAGATGGACTGGAGTGGCATGAGGACTGAGGAGGGAAGGGCCTGAATTGTGCTGGGGTCTGGAAGAAAGAGAGACGGGGAGAGTCTGCACTAGTGAGATAGGAAGACAGGAGTACAGCCATTTGGGGAAAGGATTGGGGAACAGCTTTGGACAAAAGAGGCCTTTCAAGTTAAAAAGACAAAGTCCCTGGGGACCTGAGCCCTGGAGACAAAAACCAGGCTCGCAGGAGTAAAAGATTAACTTTATCTCCGTCACACTAACAAGTATACCTAGTTGCCACAAGACAAGAAGCTCAGCTATAAATTTTAAACTTACGTGTCCCTGCGCTTTCTTGCAGAGAATGCTCATGCATTCCATTCCCCTCACAGAAGCACTCCCAATTCCTGAGAGCCACCATGGAGTCACCTGCTGCTGGTCAAAGAAGCTTGACGATTTCTGGAAATTTTCAGTGATCACAAGATCTCTTTTGTTATAAAAGCAACTTGCCCCTTCTGTGGGAGTTGGCATTTTGTTTTTTCCTGCCTTCTTCCTTGTGCACAAGTTATCTCTTTTATTTATTTATTTATTTTTGGCTGCGTTGGGTCTTTGTTGCTGTGCACGGGCTTTCTCTAGTTGTGGTGAGCGGGGGCTACTCTTCGTTGCGGGGCGCGGGCTTCTCATTGCGGTGGCTTCTCTTGCTGCGGAGCACGGGCTCTAGGCGCGCGGGCTTTAGTAGTTGTGGCTCATGGGCTCTAGAGCGCAGGCTCAGTAGTTGTGGCGCATGGGCTTAGTTGCTCCGCAGCATGTGGGATCTTCCCGGACCAGGGCTCAAACCCATGTCCCCTGCATTGGCGGGCGGATTCTTAACCACTGCACCACCAGGGAAGTCCCACAAGTTATCTCTTTAAAATAAAAAGCTTTGCTTGCCTAAGAGTCTTGCGGAAGGGATATTCATTTCTATGGTATTGCTGTCCAAGAATCTGAGAAGGGCCCCGGTAACACTAGGGTCTGGGGTAGGTGTCAGGCCTAGCGGGATGCTGGGTCTGAGGAGCTCTCAACTTTCTAGGACTGTGATGGGACAGAGGCCCTGTTTGTGAGGGAGAAGGGGTGAGGTGACCCAGACGTGTGACCTGGCGTTGGGAGCCAGGAGATGTGAGCCCCAGGTGGGGGCGGGTGGGCTTCTCTGTTCTGGACAAAATCTGGTCCTCTCAGGCCAGGGTTCCTGGGATGCGATCAATTGCCTCAGCAGGGCCCATTCTCCGCATGAGACCTGGGCACAGCTGTGGCCACGTCTGAAATAGGGACCCAGGAGCAAAGGCAAAACAACATGGAAAGCCCTGGTGACCAGAGGCCCCTGTCTTGGCCTCTCTGGAGACTGGGGGGAAGGGGGAAGGTAGCTGGGAGACCAGGTGGGACCTGCTCAGCTCTTGGGGGCCAAGAGCCTCCCAAATGCCACTCTATATGCCCACTGGGCTCTGAGTAAGGGTCTCTAGTTACTGAGGGGCAGAGGGTCCTGAATGAGGGGACTCAAGGTCACTGAGGGGCCCCGGTCACTGAGGCTTGATCGAGGGGCTCTTGTCTCTGGGACTCATGAGCTGCAAGTCCTGGTCATTGAGTGGCCTGAGAGGGAGGCCCTAGTCACTATGGGGCTTGAGTGAGGGGTTCTGGCCATTGAAGCTCAAGTGAAGGTTTCTGGTCATTATGGGGCCTGAGAAAGAGGCCCTGGTCTCTGGGGGAGGGGATTGGGGGCTGAGTGAGGGGCCTGATCCCTGAGGACCTGTCCTGGGGGCCATGGCCACTAAAGGGCTTGAGCGGGGGGCCTCTGAACACTGAAGTCTGAGTGAGGGGCCCTGGTCACTGGGGGCTTAAGGGGGAGGACACTCTGAATCCTGAGCTGAGGTGCATGGGGGAGGCTTCCCAGGGCCCCCAATCTGTTCAGCATGTTCCCGGCCTGACCAGCATGGCCCATGAGAGCCAGCAGATGGCACTGTGGCCTCACACATGGCCTGATCTCAGACTGGGGGGCCATCCGGGCAGGTAGTCCTTGGGGTGGAGAAGCTCAGCTGAGATGGGCTCAGGCGCAGCCTGCTTCACCAGATTCAGGAGCTGCAGGGGCGGGTCGGAGGGGAGGTGGGGAGTTAGCTGAACTCTGGCCAAACTCCCTGGGGTGATGGCCCAAGGTAGATCCCCTGGAAGCAGAGAATTCTGTGCTGTGGGTTAGGAGTCTTGAGTGTGTTTCGTACACCAGGAGCCAGGACAGGCTTGATCAATAGCTCCGGAGCCCAGAACAAACTCTACTCCAAATCTGGCCACACATACCCAGATATATTATCCCCTCTGGATTGGTTCAGATGTCCCCGTCCATAAATCCCAGACAAGCTAGGATCCACCCTGAACATTAGAGAGGTTGTTTCCCAGAGCATTTGGTGTCCTGTAAAACCCAGACAGAATTAGACTCTGTACCTTGTCATGGTCAGAACTTGTCAGAGCCCAGAACTTGTTGATAGCACACATCCCAGGGCCTGGTCATGTTCCAGAACTGTGTCACACTCCAGGGCCTTGTCATACCCCAGATACAGTTACAGAGCAGTGCTCTGTCATCCCGTGGATAAAGGCATCCTGCAGGACCCTGTCACCCTTCATACACAGAACAGCCCGGGGCCTGGACTGTCAGTCTTTATATACAGGTACTTCCCAGGGTGCTGTCACAGCCCATGCTTGGCCCTGAGCTGTGATAGTATCTGCGATGTGACAGCTGAGCTGTGACATATTGAGTACATGACCAAACACTGAAATGTGCCTGGATTTGAGTGACGACAGGGCCCTGGGCTGTGACTTTATTCAGAGAGTGCAATAACTGGTCTCAAAACCTGTACCTGTGGGTCTGGCCGTCATCAACAAGAATTCGTGATTGGCATCTATAATGATCATGGTGACAAGTGCTGAGGAGGGTACAGTGTATAAAGCAGTGCTTTGCCAACTATTTGTGATGGAAGACCAGTTTCATTTTTTAAATTTCCATTTTGGATCCACAACGGACCGACACTTTTGTAAAGTGCAATTAAATTGCTAGAAAAATGAAATTGAAAAGAGCCATACAAGGTGAGTTACATCATGCCTTCCCACTGTATTTCTACATCACAATGTTTGTATGATACTGGAACCCGTGCTCATATGTTATGTAAATAATATGAAACCGTATATTTTTCAAAGGTTTTTTTTTAAACTTTGGGGAATCTTGTTAAGGTGTTAAAGGAATAAAAGAGCTGAAAAAAAAGAAAAAAGCCATATAAAGTATAAGCCCATATTTTAAAAAATAGAGGTTTTATTTTGGAATAATTGTAAATTTATAGAAAAGTTGCAAAGAGAGGAGAGCGAGTTGCTGTATAGTCCTCACCCAACTTCCCCAATGCTAACATCTTAGATAACTGAAGTATATTTGTGAAAACTAAAAATTAACATCGTACCATTAACTAAACTATGGACTCTCTTTGGAGTTCAGCAGTTTTCCTGCTAATGTCCTCTTTCTGTTTCAGGATCCAATCTGGGATACCACACTGCACTTTTTATTATTAGGTTCCAATGACATATAATTATTCTGTCAAACTGATATAAAAGTGTCTAAGCACTTCATCTCTGAACTGTCTCTTCATGGACTGGTAACAATCTGTGGCCTGGCCCTGGGGTGTCGGCCACACCTCAAGCAGCACGGGAATAACGAATAGTTGCCATATTTATTGTGACACATCAGGGGCGTGTGAAGGGTGGACGTGGCCGGCGTGAACAACTAAGGCACAGGGTACAGAGGAAGGAAAGATGGTAGCCAGATGGGTGGGCCTTGGGCATGGCCTGTGTGGAACAAATAGGAATGGGAAACTTTAGGGAAAGAAGTCCCAAAAGATACCCAGCGAGGCTGTGATCCTGCATCTGTATGCACTGTATTGAACTTCGGTGTGATGTCAGCAACAACCCTCAGGTCCTGATGAGTATTTATGAGCTCACTGAGCTATGCAGGTGTCTGGGTGGTGAACTTAGGACTTGAAAAGACAACGTTGTATATGGGCTCAGAGATTCCAAAGTCTGACCTGGGCCCCTGCCAGTCTGAGGAATCTGGCGAGTCAGCGTAGTCTTCGGACCAAATAAGCAATGGCCCATAGTCAATATTTCCTAAATATTTGTTGAATGAATTATTGGGAGGAAAATATGTGATTTTTTTCCTTTGAACAATTTTGAGTATAGTTAACACAGAACAATACAGAATGTACAGTCAAGTGTCAAAATAATCGTTGCTTGGAACTGAAGAGGTTGCCTGGAAAAAAAGATGGCCCTGATGGACATGAATTCAATATACCATAAAGCTGGAATCAGAAATTTATTGGTAAAGGAAGAGATTTATTCCATACATGGGCTGGGAAAACTGGCTAGCATAAAAAAAACATAATCTGTCTTTTCCTCACATTGTATACCAAGAACTTTCCAGATGGGCTAAAGAGCTTTAAAAACCTCGGAAACACTAACCTATTTATCAAATATCTGGAAGGAAGGAATTTTCCATCTTAGAAGCAACAGAAGCAGTCACAAAGGAAAAGGTTAACTGATGACTATATAAGTATTGTAAACTTTTGCATGTTAAAAAAAAAGAAAGGTAACCCAAATAAAAAGGCAAACAAACGGGAAATATTTGCAGTCAGCTGCAGCAAGAACTTTCATAAACTGATTTTAAAAGAATACACGGAGGCCCCAGTGAATAAATAGAGTGTGTGACCGGGATGTTTTCCCAAAAAGGAAAGACGTGGAATGGTGTTTAACCATGATAATGAAAGATAACTCCAGGAGGAAGAGGTTCGTTGTGACCTGAAGAGTCAGGGGAGATTTCACAGGTGAGGTGCAGTGTCAGCTTATGTGAAGATAGGCGCTTTATGGAGATGGAGGGAGGACATGTCACACACTTGGGTGGCATTTCCTGCTCACTAGCCTCTCCCGGCTCCCCTCTGACTTTGCAGGGCTTTTGAGGCCGAGAGCTGGACACTCTCCTTAGTGTCTCTTTGGCCACCATTATCCATCAGTAAGGGAAAGGACTTTATTCACGGAAACAAACCACCACGGAACCTCAGGCAGGCCTAGCAGGGGGATGTTCTGGAGCGAGAATTCCGTGGCTGTAGGCGTTGGGAGCTGGCTGAAGACCCTGACTTTCCCCATCTCACCTTTCCCAGCAATCTTGGAGTTTTCTGACTTAAAAACCAGCTACCAGCCCACCTTTGCCCCCAACGCCTAATCTGAGTTAAACTGTTCCTCTTTTACAATGCTCTTGGGAATGCGAACAAAACTGTCATTAATTTCTCTGAAACACAGCTCAAACTGGCATTTTCACTTTAAAGTCTTTTCTTTGTATGACTTTTAATAGCAACATTCCATAAAAAAAATTAAGCAAGCAATGCATATTCATCGGAGGAAATACACACATCGCTGGCAATTCTGAAAGTTTTTCTGAAGAACTGAGAGGAAGAAAAAATTAGAAAATATAAATAGTTCACCAACAGTCACATTTCCAAGCAGAGCATGAAGATACCACGATGAGACCCTGCCCTACCGCTAGAGTTTCTGAGCCTGTGGGCTGGCTTCCTCTCCAAGTTCCCGACCTGACTAGGTCTAGGCACCTTGATTCCTTCCCCATGGGAGAGGTCTCCTGACGTCCTTGTTGCCTCCAGGCTGCAAAAGCCAGACTCGTACTTGCAGCTCCCTCCCGCTCAGCCTCCCACTTAGCTCTCTTTCTGGTCTAAGAATGTGACTCACACTCAGCTGCATGCAACAGCCACCCTCAGTCGTTTCTCTGCCCACCGTGTGGGATGGATGACATCCCTATTCAGACACACTCTCAAAGGTTAAACCCAATTTTATCTAAACCCAGGAAGGATTTGGGCAGGAAATGAAAGACAATGGTAAAAATAACCATTACGTCTCAATGCAGTACGATGATTTGAAATTGGCACGGCTGTTGGTGTGTTAGCAGCCTGCCTGCTCTAGTCTGCTGCACACGTAGCACAGGCTTTGGAGAGGCTGTTCCTGGGTACTGGCTGTGATGCTACCTCTTCCTCTCCCAAATTAGTGAGGGTGACATCATTATAGGGATAACCTCAATACTGGGTCACCACTAAGTCTCACGCATATATTCTTAGAGCAATTATTGCGTTTAGTTGTATGTCTATTTTCCCAACTAAACTTATGTGTTAGTGGCTGTATCCCTAGTGCCTAGCAAGTGCCTGACGTTGACCAGTGGACAGGGATTGAATGAATGACTGAATGAACCCATTTTGCTGTAAAGCCTGTCTGCATCTTGCTCTGATTCTAAGAAATCCCACTCTCCTTCTAGTCCTGTCTCCCAGGTCAGTGCCACCAGCAGCCCTTTGCTGCTACGTTTTCTAAACTGTTTGCTTTCTCGGTGGCCTGTTTATGTTTGTCTAGCCTCCCAGTCCTGACACCTTGGCCCTGTTTCCTGGGCTCCTTTTTTGTTTTTTTTATAGATTTATTTATTTTTATTTATTTATTTTTGGCTGCGTTGGGTCTTTGTTTCTGCCTGCAGGCTTTCTCTAGTTGTGGCAAGCGGGGGCTACTCTTTGTTGCGGTGGCTTCTCTTGTTGTGGAGCATGGGCTCTAGGAGCACAGGCTCAGTAGCTGTGGCTTGCGGGCTCTAGAGCACAGGCTCAGTAGTTGTGGCGCACGGGCTTGGTTGCTCTGCGGTATGTGGGATTTTCCTGGACCAGGGCTCGAACCCGTGTCCCCTGCATTGGCAGGCAGATTCTTAACCACTGCGCCACCAGGGAAGTCCCTTGAGAGCTTTATTTAGAGTGAGAGGTTTCTCCATCTTTCTCTTCCCCTCAGCAGGAGTTCTAAGTTGGCTCTTCAACTAGATTTTGACTCTTTGACAGTATATTCATGTCTTATCCACCTTTATGTCATTCAGAACATGAAGTACAGGCATGTAGTACAGATCTAGGTACACGTTAGGCCCACCTCCTTTGCAGCATGTACTACGATTTTTATTAAATAAGTAACCATACAGTTTGTCTCACATCTGTATCTCCCATTTGGAGGTAAATTCCACAAGGTCAGGAACTCTATTTAATTCACTTCTGAATCCCCAGCATGTAGCATAGGACCCAATACATAGTACGTCTCAATAAAGATAAAAATGGTAAGAATGAATGAATGAATGAATACAGGAATTAGTAGACTGAATGAATGACCAATTATGACTTTGATAAAAAGAGGATGGTTTTGTTTCTCTGGAAGGAAGCCTTAGACACTGAAGGCTCTATTTGTGAAAGGGAAAAACAGGCCTTGGGGCAATTGGAGGCCAAAAGCAGTGTTTAATGCTTAAAGCGACCCATGGGCAACCTGTTTAAGTGCAGGGTAGCCCAGCTTGGGCCAAAATAGAGGGAACAAATGGCTCGGGGAGGGCTGAAAATGGGAGTGGGAATTCGGGTCACAATTTCCTACACCCTACCCACCAATTTCTCCCATAATTGTATTTACTTTGGACCCTGAACCACGTTCTCAGAGGATTTGGGGTAAAAGTGGAAGTCGGTTTGTTTGTCTGTTATACCATTCATGTGGGTTAGTGTGTGGCAGCAACATTTCAAAGAGGATTATTGCTAATTACTCCCAATGCAGGTGGGCTGGGGCAGAGGTGGCCACAGCTGACCTTCTGGGGGACAATCCCTGGGACTGCTTCAATTAGCCCAGCAGGCTCACACCTCCTCCTGAGATCTGGGCTCAGCTGCGGCCCCTGTCTGGACAAGGGGCCCAGGGACAAGGCAGGAGGCAGATGTCCTGGAGGCAAGAGGCTTTGGCAGCTTCTCCGGGGACCAGAGGGAAGCAGAAGGTGGGTGGGTGACCTGAAGAGACCCACTGAGCTCTTGTTATGTCACTAGACCTTAATTAAAGCCCTTTGGTCACGAAGCCCTGAACGGTGGGCACTGGGCCCCCAAGGGAGTGGGACTGGATCCAGAATGTTAAAGGTCTAAACATATTAAAGATTATGATTGGTCTCCATATATCATTCAAAGTAAAAACAGTTAAGCCACAAAATAAGTGCAAAGAAGGTCTTAATTAGGTTTATCTCATGAAGGTCACATTGATGCTTTTCTGCAAATGTTGAATTCTTTAAAAGAAACTTTTTTTCCATTTTGTTTTGGTGTTTCCACTTTAGTAATGCCGTAAGGTCTTTCTTGTCGGCCTCTTGAGGAATCTGTCCCTGACGATGTATCTGAGGGAGGGGCCCTGGCGCACTGAGGGGCTGAGTGAGGGGCCCTGGCTGCTAAGGGAATGGAGGCAAGACCTCTGTTAACCGAGGTATCTCTGTGAGGATCCTGGTCACTGAGGACCTGAGGAAAGGTCCCCATCACTGAAGCATCTGAGTCAGTGGCCCTGTTTACTGAGGGGTTTGGGGGAGGCATCTGGTCACCAAAGCCTGAAGAAGAGACTCCGGTCGCAAATTCTTGAGTGTGGTCAATGGTTCCCAAGTGAAAAGCTCTACTCCTTGAGAAGACCAAGGAGGGTGTTTGGATTCCAGAGTTAAGGTCATTGAGTGTGGAGTTCCCAGCTTTGAAGAAAGGGCTAACCACCAAGACATGCCTGAGGGCTTTTGGGCAATGGAAAATATAAATAAGAGGCTCCCTCCATCAAGTCTGGGCTCACGGACTTCCCTGGTGGCGCAGTGGTTAAGAATCCGCCTGCCAACGCAGGGGACACGGGTTCGAGCCCTGGTCGGGGAAGATCCCACATGCTGCGGAGCAACTAAGCCCGTGCACCACAACTAGTGAGCCTGCCAGCCACAACTACTGGAGCCCGCGCGCCTAGAGCCCATGCTCTGCAACAAGAGAAGCCACCGCAATGAGAAGCCCGTGCACCTCAGTGAAGAGTAGCCCCTGCTCGCTGCAACTAGGGAAAGGCTGCGTGCAGCAACGAAGACCCAACGCAGCCAAAGATAAATAAATAAAATTAAAAAAAAAAGTCTGGGCTCACATAGGTGGGAAAAACTGCCCAGTGTGGGGTGCAATAGCTGAGATTCCACAGCCAGATTAAACCGCAGTGGCCTTTAATTCCTTCTCCTTCCTCCTTCAGCATGACCTGCAGATCTTCCAGTCACCAGTAGATGGCACTGCAGCTTCACACGAAGAGGGGGCTGCTGGCTTGGATCCCAAGGTGGGGTCCAGGTACAAGCAGGTGACACATGGGAGATAGAAGAAATTAGTTGCCCCTCCCCGCCCAGACTCCCTGGAGGAAGGGAGGAACTAGGCTTTGATGGACAAGGGAGAGCCCCTAAACACAGGCCACCTAGAGGCTGAGTCCTGCTAGCACCAGACCAACTAGTTCCAAATGCAGAGTGACTTTTTAATGTTCATTTGCTCAGCAAGTGTAGGTCCAATACATAAAGAATTTGTGCTAGGCACTGAGGGTACAAGGGTGATTAAACAAGGTCACTGTTGTTGAGAAGTCCATAGTCTTGGAGGCGAAAAATGAATATAAACATATTAAATTAATTTAAATGTGATAGGGATGTAGACAATGCTGTGGGAGCCCAGGGGAGGAATGAATATAGAACTTGGGGAAGAAAGAGGTGGCGTTGAGCAGAGTCTCAAAATAGGGACTGGGATTTTGTTTGTGTGGCACAAATGAGGGAAGGTGTCTGGGGTGGAAACAAAAGTATGAGTAAAAGGCTTCCCTGGTGGTGCAGTGGTTGAGAGTCCGCCTGCCGATGCAGGGGACACGGGTTCGTGCCCCAGTCCAGGAAGATCCCACATGCCGCGGAACGGCTGGGCCCGTGAGCCATGCCGCTGAGCCTGCGCATCCGGAGCCTGTGCTCCGCAACGGGAGAGGCCACAACAGTGAGGGGCCTGCGTACCGCAAAAAAAAAAAAAAAAAAATCAGGAGGGTTTTCAAGTAGGCAGGTGACATATTCAGGTTTCTGTTTAATTACTCTGGTAGCCAAGGTATGGTGTGGATTAGAGGAGGAACAGACTGTATGCAAGAACCCAGTTTGGCAACCAAATTAGAATTTATGAGAGTTCAGTTAAAAAGGGATATAGGGAGAAGAAAACAGATTTGAGGGGTATTTTAGGAGGGAAGGTAAATAGGATTTTGTGCCAAAGTAGATGTGAAAGATAAAGAGAATAAAGAATTTAGGGAAACAATAAATGTTGACATTTACTAAGAATTTAACATTTATGGTAGTGTATCTCACTGATCATAACAGAATTCTATAAGGTCGGAATTATTACCTCCATTTTCAGCTGAAGAAACTGGAGCTCAGGGAGGCTATGGGACGTGCCAAAGGCCACACAGCTAGTTCTGTTCCCTACCTGGTTTCCCTATCTTCAGTCTTATACCCCCCAGGTCACCCTCCACACGGCCACCAGATTGAGCTTCAGAAAATCCTTCCTTAAAACCTTCCAATGGCTCTCTAATATGTATAAGATAAAACAGAGCCCAAGCATTTCACAGCTGTGCCCAAAGTTCTCGGCCATCCAGTCCCTGCTGCCCTCAGCCTTTCTCCAGCGCTTTCTAAAGATGAGGGAGACAGGGCTGCTGGCAGCTCCCTAAAGGGCATCCTTTTCTTGCCCGTATGCACTTGTGTATGTGGCACGCTGCTGCTGTACACCCCACCCGGAGACCTTCACACGCACTGCACCTATCACGTGCACTATCTGACCAACTCCTACTCATCCTTCAAGTCTCAGCCTAAATGTCACTTCCTTAGGGCGGCACTTTGTGACTCACCCTCAACCCCAGGAGCTAAGGTCTTCATATCATGTATTGTCACAGCATCTAGTACTTTTGTTTCACAGCATTTATCACAATTATAATTAGTGACTTAATATCAGTCTCTTCCACTGGACTACAAGCTCCTTGACAGGAGGGCCCTACCTAAGGGTATTCATCACAGCTTTTTTGTAATAACAAAAATACCAGGAATGGAGGATTGGTTCAAGAAAATGTGATGGAATAGTCCTTATAATGGAATATTATGCAGTCATTAAAATGAATACAATTCATGCCACCCTCCCTCAAGTCCCTCCCAGGACCTGTTGACAGAGGATGAGAAGACTCAAGGCTGATTTGCAGAAAGCTCTGCACAGGACGCAGCCACCAGGCAGAAGTGGGCAGGAGGAAGGAAAAGCCATCCTTCCCACTGCCTGGAAGATGGGAATGTCATTACTCATCATTATACTTTAATAATCATTCCCCAAATGTTGGCTTCCTGACACCAAGGTTCTTTTACTACCCAGGTCAAGGCCATTTTCATTAGATTGGAAAACGGTCATTTCACATTTCTCATAACACACAGCAGAAAGAAGACAAAAATGTGTCCTGGTGTCATCTAGGATGATTAATCGTGACTGCTATTGAAGAAAAGTTCTTCCCCCCGCCCTGCACTCTCTACAGTTTGTTTATATGGCAGGAGCTTCTCCAGAGTAATACCCTTGGCCTCTCCCCCCAGAAGAGGAGTTAATAACTTAGTGGAATGGCAAATTTGAGAACAAACTGAGCGTATTAGTTCAGCACCTCCATGTCTCTTTCTGGGAGTCAGGCCGACCACAGAAGCATGCATACTGTAGGATGTTTTAAACGGACTTGCCCCAACAGGGAGACCTCCGTTTTCTAGAATGATCTATGACCGGATAAGACTCTATTTCTGGGGCTCACCATTGGAAAGCTCATTTATCCAATGATACAAGCCACCTTCTCCAATATTAACTTTACCCAAGTAATATATTGACTTCTACTTTTTAATTGGTTTTGAACTCAGGAGAGGGAAAGAGGGACCTATTTATTGAGGATCCACAGAATGTCAACATCTGATTCACTGGACCAGGAGCCTTAAGAAATAAACAGGGAGTAGAATTTGGGGACCCAACTAACATGTGAAGAGGCTTTTGGTGAGGCCGGGGTCTGTAGCTTTAGGTCTGGACTTCAGTAAGTGTGTGCTTGTGGCTGCAATGTTTTGTGGAAGCTTACACTGAGCCATGTGGGGGGGTTTTTTTGGATGGAGTTGGTTTTTTTTGTTTTGTTTTTTAGTTTTATTATTTGGTTGTGTTGGGTCTTAGTTGCGGCATGTGGGATCTTCACTGTGGCATGCGGGGTCTTTCACTGCGGTGCACAGGCTTCTCTAGTTGCGGCGTGCAGGCTTTTCTCTAGTTGCGGTGCACAGGCTCCAGAGCGCACAGGCTCCGTAGTTGTGGCACACGGGCTTAGTTGCCCTGGGGCATGTGGGAATCTTAGTTCCCTGACCAGGGATCGAACCCACGTGCCCTGCATTGGAAGGTGGATTCTTAACCACTGGACTACCAGGGAAGTCCCTGGCTGGAGTTGGTTTTTATCCATTGTAACTGGGCAGGCAAATTCAGGTTTTCAGTGCCAGATATGTGGAATCTTATCCTCATCCCAACTCTCGGGACTTTATCCACAGGTGAGGATCTTTTTTCATAGAGGCAGGACCGTGGATTGGCCTTAGGGGTACAGGGGGTGGGTCTTTCCTGCCTTCAGCCAAAATGCCTGTGTCAAAGGACATGTAGGTGACCTCAACATTCACAAGGACAGGGCTTAGCCAGACACGACTCTGCGGGGTAGGGAGGTTGGGGGAGTGGCTCAGTTGACACTGGCCTCAGCATATGCCTGCTACACAGGATCTAGCAAGCGCGTGCTGGTTGCACTGTTCTCAGAAGAGACACAACCACAGCAAAAGTGGGAGTCTTGGGTGTACTGTGCTATACAGTTCATCCTTGAACTACTCAGGTATTAGACTCAACATATGTGCATGGGCCATGTGGGGTCCACAGTGATGCTGGTGGGCTGCGGTGACTTAATAGACAGGAGCAGCTGCAGCAAGACTTTAATCATGGAGAAAAGCGAGTCTTGGTGTATATGAGCCTTTCAGACATGGGTGGGGGTGTGCAGAACGATTAGTTATCAGCTGTATTATTCATCAGTGCAGACAGGCTGCTCCATATATGATCCAAAATATGTCGTTTAGAAGTGACTTCATCTAAGAAAGGGAGCCATGGAGGGACTAACCTCCTCTTACCACATGTTGAGAAGATTGAAATGGGTTAATAAAAAAGGTAAAAGGAGATGCATCTAGCTCTAATTGCTCTTTTTTTTTTCCCTGGCCGCACCATGGGGCACGCAGGATCTAATTTCCCCGACCAAGAATCGAACCCGTGCTCCCTGCAGTGGAAGCGCAGAGCCCTAACCACTGGACCACGCTAATTGTTCTTAAAGAGGGGACCAGAACACGGTGAGATGTCTGAGTTATTATTAGCTCAGAAACACTAATTAGATCCTAAATAAATTTAACAAGGTAAAAATGTCTAGATTTCAGAGCTGACTGGAATGACTTCTTCTAAAGGAGTCTAAACTTAGGAAACTATTAAGAGGCAGCTTCTCAAAACGAGAGAGAAAGAGAAATCATAGTACGAGCAAATTAAAGAATAAGTTGTAATTTACCTTTCTTGTGTGCCAGAAATATTTTTTTGACTTTATCAGTTTATCTGCTGAGACCAGTAGCCAAGAACATTCTGATTCACCTCTACCAGGTTTTGACTACAGTACCTTCAACGGTATGAGAATTAAAGACACTTGGAAAAACACAATCACATAATACCATTGTGACACTCAAAACTTATTTCCTTAATATTTTTAATATTCAATTAGTATTCAAATATCCTAAGTTATTGCATAATTTTTTTCAGCTTGTTTTTGGAATCAGAATCCAAATAAGACCCAATCATTAATATTAGTTTATAGGTTTCTTAGATGTTTTTTAATCTATATATTTCCCCTGCATCATTCTTTTTCTTTGAAACTTATTGGTTGAGGAAAGTGGGTTATTTGTCCTGTAGAATGTCCCATAGTACGCATGAATTGCTATGTTATCATTGAAGATGTTTCTCTGTCTCACATATTGCTGGTGAATTGGTAATTATATCTGGAGACTTGATCAGACTCAGATCTGATTTTTGATTTGACTCCTCTGGGGCAAAGGGGTCACTTCTCTGGTAAATTTGGGACAAATGAGTCGGGCATACTCAACACTCTGACTCTCTTTAGCCAGGTTCCCCAGGATACACACGCTCTGCTTTCCTCTTCCATGAAGTAAAATTGAAAGGGGTCCTCCCTGAATGGGCTGAGGGATGGGGTGGGGAAGAGGGAGAGCTATAGTTTTCTTCCCCAGAGTGGATGGGTTAGTTTCCCTAATCCTGGGAGTCGGGATCAAGAAGCCTATTTACTAAACGATACAGCCACCCTTGCCAATATCAACTTCATCAGTAGCACTGTTGTTCTTTTGATCTCTCATTTGCCTTATTCTTTTGAATTATTTCTCAGTTGATTCAGAACTTTGGCAGGGAATGGAGGGGTATTATTTATCGGTGTCCCTAAACTCTACAACAACCATTAAGGTTACACAGACTAGCTACTTCTATTAGACACGCTTCTGTGCCTGCCTAGCACTGTAAGAGCTGGCCCTGTGTACCATGTTCATCTCATTCCCGAACTGCTGGGCAACAGTTGATTGTATCTGCCCCAAGGCTACCGGTTAGACGCTCATTCTCTTTATCTCTCAGGACATTCAACTAAGACACAATGACTAATATTTGACAGAAGGCACTTGAGCTGCGTTGAGATGGCTATTTTCTCTCCCTGTGCATTGCTGATAAGAGGGAACAGAGAGTGAGCTTCAGGGGAAGCAGCGTGGAGGAGGCATGTGGAAAGGAGTGGAGATGAGAGATCAGGAGGCCTTTGAGAATCAGAGGGAGAAAGCTGGCCCTCTGACCCCCTTGTTCTAGTCCTCCAGGCTTTTCTTGTCCTTAGATGCTGTGAGATGGTCACTTGATCCTATGTTTACAAGGAGGGAATTATACTCACCAGACTTGCTGAAGAGAGAGCACTGTAATTTTTTTGGAAGAACTTTCATATCAGGCTCATTTGAGGTAGAAGCTGAGAAACCAAGGGGTCTGAGTCTGGGCAACACATCTGCACGGAACAGGAAAAGCTTTTGCTGGTCACTCTGGAGAGGGAGGGAAGAACGAGAGGAAAAGTGTAGGAGGCACAGTCCGTGACACTGATGCGACACTTCCCGGACTGACCCTCCAAAACTTCAGAGCTCCTATCTCTTGAAATAAGAAATTTTCAGTTTTCTTAGTGAAAGCTGATGAAGGGGCTCTGCTTGACACCCAGATTCAAGTGAAAGAATCGAGCCAGCCAGCGGGAGTGTGGGACCCTGGGAGAGTGAGTGTGGTAGGAGTGTATCAGAGTGTGTAGACCTTTGGACGTGAAACAGGAGTTTAGAACTCATTGTAACTAGATGATATCCAGTCACTTTGAATGCCCAGCCTCCCTCACTTCCTCTTTTAGAGGGCAGCGTCCTCTGATCTATACGAAGCTTCAGTCTTATGGCCCCTCGAATTTGTCACCTCTGCAGTGCTATCCTGTCATCAAGGGTATTTGCTCCCTGCTCTCAGTTTGGCCTGTCACTGCTGGGAGCTCCGCGTTATGCCCCATTTGATGTCTCCCTCCCATAAATCAAAGGAGAAGATTGTTGGGAAGGTCTTTCTCCCCCTCTAGTCTCTCCAAAGTTACCAGCAGCCTAAGTGTATATGCAGGTTTCTTCACTGAAGAGTTGAAGCAGTTTCAGAAGGGAGAGTCAATGACAAAGAGGGAAGGATAAAACACTCTTAACGTAGACCTTCTATTTGCTTCTCCAAGGGAGGGAAGGTACATACAGATCTAGGTCCTTCACAAACTCCCTGGCTTTCGGTTTTTATTTTTAAATGTCTTTGGTGGCACTGCATGGCATGCAGGGTCCCCAGCCAGGGTTTGGACCCATGTCGCCTACAGTGGAAGTGTGGAATCTTAATCACTGGACTGCCAGGGAAGTCCTGTTCCCTGGTTTTTAGATGCACAAAATTCCCTTCTCCATGGGCCTCCTTTTCACATTTTCTCCATTTGAAACCACCAACTTCCACACCTATCACAGGAAGGGATCTCGCTTCTTGTGTTACCAACTCAGGGTCCTTGGATTCTTTAATCAATAGAAATTGATAAGAGGCCAGACAAGGAACACAAGCAAGGCATTATTGGGCTCGTGCTGCAGCACGAAGGAGTGAAAACAAATAACAGGTGCCCTTGCTCACTCGCTGAGTGGGGGCTGGTTCCTTACATGGGGTGAGGGTAGGGTGGATCGGTAGGTTGGGCCTCAGGGTTGGCTTAGATGGTCTGCCCACCCTTGGTGGTGCTGTGTGCAGGGATCACGGGCAGTACCCTGCTTCTGCTCCCAGCACTTCAGAAGTGGCAGTTGGGTTTTGGCCTTTTTGTATTTCCTTATTCATAATTTGCCCCTACCGCACATGCATGCAGTAATTTTTAGTCCCTTATGATTCTTTGTATTTTGTTGTTGGAGGAGACGTTTGTCCAGGTGCAAGCACTGCAGCAAAGGGTCCCAGGTCCCAGGTCCCAGCCTGTCTCACGTGGATCTCTCTGTCTCCAAATTCACCACTCTTATCCTACCCCAACATCCCAAATCTGAGTATGCCAGTTGGAGGCAGGTCCCCAGAACTTTAGCCAGTTCAAAATGACGCCTATTGTCACCCAAGTCTTGCAGAATTGTGTGTATAGGGTGGAGGTGGGAGTGGGAGAGGAAGATGAAGGGCCTCCGGGTCTGTATTAGTCGTGGATTTAGCTCTTCCTGGCCAGATTTCCTTTTCAATATTCTTACACATGTGAGTGGGAATCACATCGGTTCATTTGATTAATAGAATTGTTATACAAGCTCCTCCACTGCTCCCAGGAACACATTAATTTTTATAGAGTACAATCGAAACCCATATTGAAAAAGGATATATTTCCTCAATTAGAAGGGCATCTCGCATTTTCCCCAGAGTTAGTGGGCCCCATTATTGTTCACAAAAGAGGTCTGGTTTCTTTCCTGCTTCGCCTGAGAAGCTATTGAAATAATAAATAAGCTATACTATCCTTTAATGGCTCCTCCCTTCTGTTAATTCAGGAAGGGCTCCAGACAATACATTATTTCAACAGTCTGCTTTGGGGGCTGGGGTAGCTGCCAATTCTTCTACCACAAACCCACCTTCACTTAAGTTAACCGAGATACTTTCTGTTCCGTGTAACCAACCGATCCTTGTCTAGAAGAGAGGTGGATGCTGGCAGGTAGGTTTGCAAGCACTAGAGCCTTAGACGAATGTGGACGCCGTTTCCAGTATTGCTGCTTGATGCTGAGTGGTAAAGATTTTCTCAACCTGGGAAAGCAGCTTGGTGAGGCCTAGTCAGCCTGAGGGGGCTTCTGTTTGTTGCAAAAAAAGTGATGCCTGAGTAGGATCCACTATAACCGAGGCCTGGAGAAATATGGGTAGAATGTGAGGACCCCCTGGCAAGACTCCTTATTCTGCCATGTCTGGTGGTAAAGTTAATGAACACGTTGGCACAGTTCTAGGCTAATTCACCATGGGTTCAGACTCTTGTATGAAAGTTTGGGTCCGCTCACCAGGTAAATCCTGACCGGGGTAGGTATGGGTTAAAAGCATGGGCAACATGACATGCATTACAGAGGACAGAAAAAATAAAGAGCAGCTTGACTTCTTAAACTCAACTGTCAGTTTCTTATCCATTTGGCATCGGATTTTTATTTGAATTTAAACTTAGCTTAATTTTATTTTATTTTGCATGTGTTTAACGCAATCTGTTGTCTGCGATTTCACCTCTAGTCTTAACTTACTTCTCTCTCCCTGTCTCCCTCCCTGCCTCTCTCTCTCTCTCTCTCTCTCTTTCTCTCTCCTTTTCCTCTTTCTCATAATATTTGCCATTTAAAATCTTCTCTGTTTATTTCCCCCTCTCATTCTAATGGTCCCAGATTGACAAAAAGGATGGGAGGAGTCCCTGACTTGGAGAACACAAGGACTAGGTAGCAGGGGCTACTTTCTGAGAGGCAGCCCACGTGAGATAGTCAAGAGGTCTTTCTGCACGTCCCTTCCCCAAGACGCAGGTCCAGCAAGGTTTGTGCACTATGTAGGTAAGCCGCCGCAGACCTGCCCTGTAGCAACTGCTTTCAGTTTCAACCAAGACACTATGGCTTCAGCCTCTTGGGGCATCTTATATAGAGGCTTAAGTCCTAGATCTAGCCTAAGATCACAGGCAGGCTTAAATAGTTCAGCCATAGAAAAAGCTTACTTTTGCCTCCCCTTACTCACTTGTATAGAGAAAACAAATCAAGACCTGTGAGGAAACTTAACATTGGGTTAGCTACAGAAGGTGAAATAGACACAAAGCAAAGCTATGCATTCATTCCTGCCACTTCTCAACCTTTGTTGCCAGGATATCCCCACGGTCTGAAGACTCCTTAAGGGTGGGTACGTCTGGCAGTGAATGTAATGGTGACTTCTGTTGGACCTGTTGTGCTGGCTTCACGGAAAGCCAAGAAGCATTGATTAAACAGGCCCAGCAGGGTTCAGCACTCCAAGCACTGTAGCCCTGGCCTGTGACCAGGCTCAGTACACTTATCATGTTTCCCCCACTCCTGCCCTTGATTCTCACTGGTCTCTCTCTCCCCAGGTTGCTACCTCAGAAGCAGAGTCTTAACTCTTACTAACGTGTTTACTTCTAAGGTTATCATTGCAAACGTGATCCACTTCTTACTGGTGTTCTACTTTGCTTAGCAAAGTAAACTTTAGTGTTTTTTCAATCAACAAATTTGTATTGGGCCCTTTCATGTTTCTAGGCTCTTCTGTATGGGACACTTGTTATTAAAACTAAGAACTAAGATATCTGTTGAAGGTAAGTGCAAGGTTATGTTTACTTTTTATTCAAAATTGCATGTTACAAAGTAAACACCCTCATCTTTCTCACAGCCTATACATCCTCTTTCCAGGGTGAGGCAGGCTTACAGTGAACATCCTGATCGTTCTCACCACACAGACAGAAGAGAATCTTGTTACTTTGGCAGACACAATTGTTGCAATACTTCCCCCCAAAGGATAAAATCAATAACCATAATTCCCATAATCAAGGTAAACCATGTTGGAAGGTATATATTTTTGAGAGTGCTGGTACACGTCCTGAAGCATGGGACCATTTCAGAAACTACCTCCTGTATCCTTATCTACCAATCTTAATGGTCCCAGTGCTATTGGAAGAAATCACTTCTCCATGAGTTGCTCTGTAATTTCATTCATACGGATAATTTCTTGTTCAAGATGTGCCTTTCAGGTGAAATGGGAGATTTCTTTGTCTCATCTCTCAGATAAACCTGTGCGATTGTTACTGGTAACATTTGGGGTGGCACGCTCACCCCATGGGCTAATATTAACTGAGAGGCATGGAGTCCAATGTGGTAGCCACTTGCTAATAGTGGCTGTTAAGCTCTTGAAATGTGGGTTGTGTGACTGAGGGCTGAATTTTTAATGTTATTTAATTTTAATTAATTAAACTTAAAATTTAAACAGTCACATGTGGCTAGTGGCTATCATGCTGTACAGTGCAGGGCCAGAGACATCCTTAGACAAATTTAGGAAATCGGGTTTCGGTCACACTGCTTGTACCAGGCTTTCTCAGGTGATGTCTAATCTGATTTCCTGAGGATGCTTCACTTCCTAACTTAAGTGTGAAGAACAGTTTCCATTCTTCCTTTGAGGATTCAGTTTGTAATTTTACAACCTTCATAAGTACAGCGGCCATTAGCTATTTACATTTTCTGTCTTCAGAAATGTTCCCATTCTACTTGGAGCCATGTTGAGATATGGTCTCTTTAACATCTTGTACACATTTTCCAGTGGTGGAAGTATAAATATGTAAATATCTACCTTTATTCTCTTTCTTCTTTTTTTTTTTTGACATAAATCTTTGGCCTGAATCAATAAAATGGCTCTGGCCCCCTCCTATATTCCCCTCTCCTACATTAGCTTCCTAAGCAAACTGACTTTGAGAGAATCTACTTTGTAGGGGACATGATGCCAAGATCAACTCCTCTTCCTTCTTCCTGGTCTCTTTCCTCTGGTGCAGACCCTGAAGCAATCCTCTCGTTTTTATGGGGCAGCAGTGCCTTGCTCATTGCCCTCTGGCCCAGTGTGTGGCTTAGACACAACTTGGCGATAGAAAAAAATATCTAAACCATATACTCTGCCTATGTGAATTAATATTTCCTCCATCCAGCTCCCCACAAGAAGGAGGAGTTGTGGTTAAGCTGCAGCTCTGTCAAACTATTAAGTTGAATAGATGGTTAGATGGATTTTGCATCGTATATTACCTCCAGAGGACTCAGTGGGTTACCGTGATACCATCACACTTAACTTGATGGGATTTGATACCAAAAAGCTGGGGTACCAGCCTCAAGGACCATTCTACAACCAGCCTCAGGGATCGTACTAACTCTCAGATTAAATGGGTAAACTTGCAGACCTATTAAAAGTTTTTTTTTTTTTTTCCTTTTCAAAGCCTCTCAATTGTCATACCATCCTGGCTTAGTGAACGGATTATTATACATATGGTCTGGTTCTGAGAGCCTTCTCTTCTGCTTCTAAGATCCACTGAACCCAAATAAGATAAACAAAATTCAGTAGGGTACTTTGTGTTGTGCAACATTCCTAAACCATGCCATTTGCCTTCAAGTGGAACCAGATGGATGATCCAATGCTATTCTTTGCCCAGGGTAGGCTCGCTTCTTCCACTTCCGTAGTTGAATTGATTAGCAACTATCATCTCTCTTTTTTTTTGTTTTTTGTGGTTTGTGGGATCTTAATTCCCCGACCAGGGATTGAACCCCGGGCCCCTGGACTGCCAGGGAATTCCTAACTATCTCTCCTTTCGACACCATACACATGATAGTTATTCTTCAAACAAAATCTCGTAAGTAAACACCATTCAACTAATGCAATGCTAAATTTTATGAGTCAAATTATTTCCTAGTTGTGGTAGATATTGGGTGGCTCCTGATGACTTCTCCTTCCTTGGACCCAGCCCCAGAGACACAGGGGAATGCTTGTACGAAGAGGAAAATAGCGGCAGGACTCCAGCCGTATACAATTTTCTGTAAGTCATCACCAGTCCGGATTTGCTGCCCGTGGCATCTCGGTCAAACCCGTCTTCAATGCCTCATTCTACCTCTCACTCCACGAACCTGCCTCTAAGAGGGAGGGCACACCAGTCCCTAATGATCTGCCCTGTCCTTTATTATGTGGGTGGTAAAATAAGTTCTGGGGTCAGAGGAACGCCATATTAGCTCAAGATAGAGGCCTGCGGGGGCTGTGATGGTGGCTTCTGAGTGATTTGCCAAGGAATGCAAGCTCAAATCCAGGCCAGGCCTCCCCGTGGCAGGGCCCACTGAATTCCTCAGATTACAGAAAGGGATTCAATAGAGTCTATTCAGTCACTTCCAGACTTTTTGCCTTTTGAATGTCCCAGGACATTTTTGCAGGAGGAGCTCAACTCCCACACCCTGACAACTGGCTCCAGCAGCAATGACATATTCCACAGTTCTGGGCTACTCAGCCTCATCTCAGGTGCAGGATGCTCTGATTCCATTCATGGCATATTGACTGATTTACTTGGTTGTTAAAACTGCTTTTTCGTGTCCCTAATCCTTCTGGTGGGTGTTCATGTGTGTAATAATTTCCTAGGGCTGCTGTAACAAATTACCACAAATTTAGTGGCTTAAAACAACAGAAATATACTCCCTCACGGTTCTGGAGGGCAAAAGTACAAAATCAGTGTTGCTAGGGTCACGCACCCTCAGGAGGTTCTGAGGGAGAATCCATTCCATGCCTGTCTCCTACTTTCTGGTGGCTGCTAGGTTTGGGGTTGCCCTCCAATTTCTGTCTCGATCTTCACATGGCCTTCTTTTCTGTGTCTCTGTTTTCTCCTCTTCTTATAAGGGCTCTAGTCACTGGATTTAGGACCCACTCCAAACCTAGGATGATCTCATTTCAATATCCTTAATTACATCTGCAAAGACCCTATTTCTAAATAAGGTCACATTCATAGGTACTGGGGTTAGGACTTGGACATACCTTTCTGGGGACATTACTCAACCTTCTAAAATATGAGATACAAAAAATAGTGGTTTGAGGGAATAATATGCCTGATTCTTGTCATAAAAGCCATCCCCAAACCTCTTGGCCATAATGTACAATTCCAGGATCTCCCATCCATTTGGTTATTTTGATTTCTGGAGTTCGAACCGATTCTCACTTCCTGTTGCTCCAAACTTATAGCTCTTTTCACTGCCAGAGGCACAGAGCTCCCTCATTGTGTGGCATGGCCTTACCCCTTCCGTAGGCAGGATGTCTGTGACAAAGGGTGGAAGGTAGCGCCTGTCTACTGAGGCTCCTAACCTGTTGAATGGGTGGTTCTGCTTGTGCTGCACGTTGTTACTTTATTTTTTAATTGAAGTATAGTTGATTTACAACATTGTGTTAGTCTCAGGTGTACAGCAAAGCAATTCAGTTATATATATATATTTTCAGATTATTTTCCATTATAGGTTATTATAAGATATTGAGTATAATTCCCTGTGCTATACAGTAATTACTTGTTGCTTATCAGATACAAACTACTATGCATGTTCCTACTTTTAATTCAAAGCTTAAGTCCTTGGAAGATGTCCCTGTTTGTCTGGTAGCTGAAAGTGGGGCTCAGGGTCAAGGGTGTTTCTTGTACAATTAACTCACACAGCCATTTCTGATCCTTTTTTAGATTTTTTTCCATTGCATAATCAAAGACTGTTAGGCTGCATTGCTATGTGAGACAATGAACAAAACAATCCAGCAACCTCTGGTGAATCTCTCCACTAGCATCTACTAGTAAGCCAGCAATTATCTTTCAAAAGCAGTATAATTCTCAGATGCCGGAAGCATTGCCTAAATGTTTACGTTACATTTTTCCTTTTAGGTCCTGCCATCTCTCCCCCTCTCCACAAATCGTCTTGGTGGGAGAGGCAGAAATCACACACAGACCTCAAGTCTCATCTTTCTTATACGGCCCAAGGGCTAGGAGCTGACTTGTAACTTGGCCAGGGTCAATCACTGAGGCGCCTCTGAACCCTATTCAAAGTATGTGGCCTTTTGGATAACCCAAGATGTGGAGTGTATAAGGATTCCAAAGTGGAGCAAATTTGGACACTAAAGCCCAAACACTCCCATTAGTTGATGTTCTTTGTTGCAGTGGGAGATATCACACACATTTCACTACCTGTCATGGGCTAAAGTACTACTACTCCAGGAGGCCCCCATCTGCTGCATCCCTCATGGCTGGTCCCCGGACCTGAGTGAACATCCTCTTCCCCCCAGGTATGATGTTAAGAACTGCAGCACCTCTGTCACTTTCGTTTCAGGGCATCTTTGCAACATCATACAGTGGGGCACCTGGCCACTGAGGAAAGAAAGAAAACAAGGATGCTGAATGATATCATCTAAGGCACTGTAACCGGATCTCTTTCAGAGGTTTCCTTGGGCTTCCTCTCACTTAAAGTAACCAGAGCAGATACAGGCAGAGGCAGGGGGCCACCGCTGAGTCCATCTTTGTTAGGCAGATATATTCCAGGCAGGTCCAGCCCTCATGAAAGCTGTAGTGATTTCTTTGAAAATAAAGACAACTCTTCCTCATAGTATGTATGTTCTGGGAAGGGGACAGGCCAAGGTAGGAAAAGAAGCCTTGAGAAACAGGGCGGGCAATACCTTTGTTTCAAGTTTTTAAAGAATTTGGTAGGGCCACGCTCCCTCCAAAGCTTCTAGGGGAGGAGACTTCCTTACCTCTTACAGCTCCTGGACACTTCAGGCTTTCCTGTGCTTGTGGCAGCGTGACTCCACTCTCCGTCTCCACTGTCACATGGTGTTCTCCCTGTGTGATTCTTTTCTTCTTGTAAGGTCACCAGTCATATAGGATTAAGGGCCCACCCTACTCCAGCATGATCTCATCTAACTTGACTACATCTGCAAAGATCCTATTTCCAAATGAGAACATAGTCACAGGTATCAAAGGTTAGGATCTGAACATATATTTTTGGGGTGACACGATAAACCCACACCAATTGGTTTCCATTTTTCAAACCCATACCAAGGAGTTTGAGGGGGTGGGTCCCAGTCACATCCCTGATGGAGAAAATAAAACCTTTAAAAGATCAGGTTGCACTGCCTTAGAGGGTATCATTCTGCATCTTTGCTCTCTTTTCTTCTTTCCATCCTTATTGGAAACTGTAATATGGCTTTTTCTTGGATACTTTGTGATCAAGGTCATACTACTATAATTTCCATCAATCTGGGTTTTTTTGACTCAGGGCATTCTTCTAGGTTGCCCCAACTTATTTTTATGCAGCTCATGGGCTTCTATTTTCCAATATCTGCTAGTTTCTATGGCTTTTATAGTTGAAGTTTTGGGAAGATCAGTGGAATCATCAGTGGTTTTGTTGCTAAATTTTAAGGTCATCCTTGTTCTGCACATGCAGAGAGGAATTCAGCAGGCCTTTGAAAAATATCTATCCATATAGTTCTTGTTTCCAAATGCTTTGGGCTTCTTTAGTACCAATCCTCAAGGCTAGTGATTCTTTCATAGGCTTCCTGTAGCAGATATTTTTGATTGACTATCTATCCTTAGCAGTACTCAGATGTTATACATAGATAACCACTCTTCCGCCCAAACCACCCATGTGCACCTAGGCAAGGTGACCCTACCCTGCTGTAGAAGTGGGCCTACTTTGCCAAAAGGTAATTATCAGCTCTCTTGTCAGTGATGGGTTAAGGAACTTATGCTTAAGCCCACCAATGCAGAGCCATAGAACTTGGTTCTGGCGTGGCCATGTAATTCAGTGGAAGGCAACTGGAAAACTTCTTGGGGGCCTCTGGGAAATAAATGTTCTAAATTTTAAGATGGTCCCCTCTTTTCTCTTGATCTTGTACAGAGATGTGCGGCCTGGAACTGCTGTAACCACCCTGTTCCCCGTCTGGAAATGAAGCTGACACCTGTAGAGGGCATAGTTGAGAGAGCTGTGACTGACCCACACTTAAGCATCACTCTACCATGGTCTTTTTCAATTATGTTTGAATTGGATTTCCTGTGTTTAAGAACTTTTAAATTGGGTTCTCTGTTCCCTTAGTTTGAAAGTATTTTAACTGGCACATCCTGATGGGTCTCTCTGAGCAAATATAGATCCACTGGAGGAGATGGTGATTCCCATTAGGCCCCCAAGGGGCTGAGGGGGTCAGGCTACATGAACTTGTATTTGTAGAATTTGGTCATTAACTTAGCATCACCAGATTTCTGGCAATAACTGCTCATCCTCTGCTGTACTTCTGTGTAAATCGGACCTCAGGTCTTTTCGGACCCACGTAACTCTCCCCTGAATGACAGTTTCTTCCACAGTCATCAAGTGGCCCTCAGAGATTGGGTGAGGAGAAGCAGAAGGAGAGACTTCATCATGATGAATGCATTGCTTGAATTTCTGTGCCTACCATCAGTTCACCAAGTACTGCTAGAGACAAGGCGTGGGGTTTTCCAAACTGATGACATAATGAATCCATTACCCACATCATTAACTGGATCCTCTATGTTCACTCTCTCCCCCTCCAGGCAGCCATTTTAAATCTTCTTCACTCTCAGCAGATATTCTCACCTATTTCCAAAGAAAATTTAAAAAACATCAGGTGGGAGCCACAACTAGCCTCCAGAAGAACAAAGACATAACAGAACCTACTCTAACACTTTTAAAGGTTTCACAGGAAGAGGTGTCCTGCCTGCCCTCCAAGCTTGGGGTGCAGGACCTAGGCTCTGATGGGCTTAAAGAAAGAGAGGGAAAGAACTAGAAGAAAGAAAGCAGGGTAATGCTACACAACAGGAGGAACTAGAGAAGCAGGAAATGAGGCCTGTGGCCAAACCCTGGTGGAGACTATTAGGGAAATACCAGAGGATGCCTCCTCACTCCCTCCGCCCCTCCTCTGTCCACACTGCGGGGCCTGCTGGGTCCCAAAGCGAGGCCTCAGGCTTAAACAGTCTTAGGTTGGTAGCGGAATATCCAAGAACCTCCCAGTCTACCGCGCCCAGCGTGGGGCGCAAACGCAACACTTTGAAGCGTGGGAGGCCAGGGCAGGAGGCTGCGGAGGCCCTTTGGTTACCCCTTTGCTTTGCTAACATAGTTTCTCTGCCCACTCGATGCGAACAGCAAAATTTTCCATGGCTCGCCCTCTGCAGTGGGGAGAGTACTTTCCAGAAAGAGGCACACTAGGGAATTGGAGTAGGGGAGGGAACTCACACTCAGAGCCAGAGAGTTTGCCGGGCGGGGTGGGGCGGATCCCGGGCCAACCTGCTTCCCCGCGGGTCTCCGGGGCGGGGCGGCGGAAAGGGGGAGCGCTTCCGAAGGACCCCACCACGAACATCCCGCCTCCCGCTTTCCCTCCCGCCGCCCGGGAAGGCCAACTCCGCCTGCCTGAGTCACGGCCGGAGCTGGGGAGGAGCCGGGGAAGGCGGCCCCAGCCCAGAGCGCAGCCGGCGGCTTCAGGGAGAGCCAGGCAGGGCAGTCGGGGAGCATGGGGGAGAGCGCGCTGGAGCCGGGGCCTGTTCCCGGAGCGCCGGCTAGGGGCCCGGTGCACGCCGTCACGGTGGTGACCCTGCTGGAGAAGCTGGCCACCATGCTGGAGGCGCTGCGCGAGCGGCAGGGGGGCCTGGCTCAGAGGCAGGGCGGCCTGGCGGGCTCCGTGCGTCGCATCCAGAGCCGCCTGGGCGCGCTGAGTCGCAGCCACGACACCACGAGCAACGCGCTGGCGCAGCTGCTGGCCAAGGCTGAGCGCGTGGGCTCGCACGCCGATGCCGCCCAGGAGCGCGCAGTGCGCCGAGCCGCCCAGGTGCAGCGGCTGGAGGCCAACCACGGGCTGCTGGTGGCGCGCGGGAAGCTCCACGTTCTGCTTTTCAAGGTCAGTGACCTCAGGCGTCCCCTGATCGGGGCCTTTCCCGCGGGCCACCACCTGGGGGCTCCCCCTCCCATCCGCCTACCACACCCACATTCCTGACCCTACCCTCCTCCGGTCTCGTGGAAACCACTTCCAGGCCCTCGCGCGCTTCCCACCACCGAGCCCCAGCCTTCCCTCACACCCCTGAACCCAGCCAATCAAAGCCCGCCCAGGCCACGCCCAGCCACGTCCACAGCAGTTGCTCCAAGTCCCAGCCCATCCCCAGATGAAAAGAACGGTGGCGGAAGTGCATCCCGAGACAGTTCGCCCCCTCCTCCTGTTCTTGCCCCTGCGGCTACCATCCTGTCTCATGTCGCTAACCGGGTTCCACAAACTTCTGCAGTTCCCCTGCCCTAGGTCTCCCCACCTCCCTCCAACCCACGCCCCCCTTTCCCACGCCTGCCTTTTCTTTCCCATACGCGGCTGCGGAGGCTAAGGGTGGGGTGGGTTCCCCTGGTGTCATTGAGGAGGGAGGCTCAGGCTGGTGCGGGATAGGGGGCTGCCAGGGCCAGTGCTGTGTCCATCACTTGCAGGAGGAGGCTGAAATCCCGGCCAAGGCCTTCCAGAAGGCGCCGGAGCCCTTAGGCCCGGCGGACCAGGCCGAACCTGGCCCACAGCAGCCAGAGGGCGAAGGTGGGGAGAGCTCAGACGAGGAGGAGCCCGTGGAGTCCAGGGCGCTGCGGCTGCGGCGCGCCGGGTTGGTGCATAGCTTGCGAAGGGCCTTCTCGGGCCGGAAAGGGCCTGCAGCGCCATCCCCCACGCCCGTTAAGCCTCCTCGCCTTGGGCCTGGCCGGAGCACTGAGGGCCAGCCGGAAGCCCAGCCTGAGTCGGAGTCTAAGCAGGAACCAGAACCTCCGCAGGATGCCGAGGAAGATCCCGGGAGACCTAGGGCTGCCGAAGCAGCAGCGGCTGTGCTCCAAATAGAGAGTGCGGCCTAATGGCTGGTGCTGCCTGCCTCCCCCGCGCCGATGCCTAGCCCCGAAATAAATCTCCCTCTGAGGATGCAGCGTTCCCGCCCAAATAAGGAGTGACTCCTGCATCCACAGCCCAGCACTGGCCCTCCCTTCCTGGCTTCTTAAGCCCAGCGCCCTGTGTCCTTTAAAAGAGCAGCCGCTCACACCTGCTTACACTCACCGTCAATAAAAGTCATGGCGCCTAATCCGGACTCCATGTGAAGGGGTGGGGGAAAGGCGATGCAAGGAATAAGACAGACGCTGGCACCTGGAGTGTGGCTTCCATTTCCAACAGATCATTGTGTGATTTCTCCAGTTTGCACTGAATCCTGGGCTCTCCCCCAGTGGCACATAGACACATCCTTCTGGCTACTTGCTCCTTCGGCACTTTCCTCCTCGGGACATACAATCATAATTTTTTCCCAACATCTAGTACGGTCCCTTGCTGTAGGTGCTCAATAAATGTCAACTTGTGGTTTTCCCCTTAGTCTCTTCTTCCTCTACCGCCTCTTAAAAGTTGGGTTTTCTGAGATTCTGTTCTTAGCCCTCTTCTCATTCTGAGTATTCTTCCATTAACTCCCACTGCTGAGGCTGTCCAATGGGCCACATACCCCCTAGACCACTGTCTTGAGCTGTATTTGAAAAGGAATCCAAACTCCAAATGCATCCAAAAGAAGCAGTGTGTCTTCTACCTTTTAATTAAGTTCAATTCAACAGCTATTTATTGAGCACTTACTATGTATCATTCAAAACTGCTCCTCCTCCTGTGTTTTCTTTACCAGCGAATGGCACCATCATCCATCCAGAAACCTGGGAGTCTTCACTGGCTCCTCCTTTCTCTCCTTCCCCTACCACATGGAAACAGTTATCCTGCTGATAACTCTGATCTCTTCTCTTTTCTTAATACCCATTGCTGCTGCTCTATTTTAGGCTTCGTCTTTCATCTGACCATTATTTGAACTGCCAATCTGATCACATCACCTTCCTGATCCAGACCCTTCAATAGTTCCCCATCACCTTCAGAATAAAGTCCAAGTTCTTGAATGTTACCTTCAAGGCCCTTCATGAGCTGGTACCTGCCCGTTTTTGTAGCCTCACCTCTTGCCACTTCCCCTCATTCTACTACTGAATCACGATGAGCCGTGTGCTCCCACTCTCATCTCTACTGTCCTACAAAAGGCAGCAAGGTACCCCTGTTTTAGGGCCAGATGCTTCTCTTCCTAGCACCACCTGCACGCTTCAGCGCTAACTGCACTAATGGTGATTGTTTGCCATTACTCTCCCGCCACCACCCCAGCTCCACCAGACTGTGGCTCCTTTGCAGTAGAGACTGTCTTATTCATTTCTGTATTCCCCATGCCTGGTGCACAGTAGGCCCTCGCGAGCATCACAGAAAAAAGGAGAAGTGGGAGGGGGTTGGCTCGGGATAGGAGTGTGGTCATCCACCCGTTCATGCAGTCATTGTTGTATAAAAATACTTTGAGTACCTATTGTGTTCCAGGCCCTATAGTATCTCTCGTGAACACCAAGAGGACAATCCCTTCTGAGGTACTCAAGGACCTCGGAGTGTAGGGAGATACAAACATATAATGACTGATGTAAGTGCAGTGATAGTTATACCTAGGTTATTTTGAGAGGAAAGGGGAAAGGGACACAACCTAACCTGAAGGAGGAAAGGGAGGGGATGTTCTTGGAAAAGGTAACTAGAGGGATGGGAAACAGGAATGGTGAGGGGCAGTAGAGCTCAGTGGTTAATGATTTGGGTTCGTAGTTCCCTCAGCTATTCAAAGGGATGGTGATAGCCCCTACTGGGCTGATACGAGGATTAAATGATGTTAAGTGCCTAGCACAGTACGTGGAACATAGTTTGTTTCAGGTATATAATCCATTCGTCCACTCATTTGACAAATATTTCCTGAACCCCGAGGGTCTGCCAGGCACTATTTTAAGAGCTGGGAATACAGTGACACACAAGAATGACAAGATCCCAGCCTCCGTGGACTTAAATTCTAGTAAGGGGAAGACAGGCAATAAAGAAGTAAACTTATAAGCCAGATAAAAACAAGTAAATGTATGAACTAGAAGGGCCTTCTGGTTATGGGCTCTGAAGAAAAGAAAACACTAAGGATACAGATAATTACTGGGGAGGATGAGTGCTTTAAATGAGGACGTTGGAGACTTAAAGTGGGACCAGAGTTCAACAGTGACGTTTTAAATAAATTTCTATGGACTCAATTAGAAGAGGCCAAGCCCCTACCTGCTACAGTTGGTAGGAAGTCTGTTTCCAGTCACTTTAGGGCTCTTCCACTTCCTTAGATTGTGCAGTTATACCAGGGGGTTCACACCGTCTCAGTGTCTCTCAGACTGTATATCTCTGCTGCTATTGCTCCTTATAGCCACACGATGTCACTGTTGGGGTACCAGTGTCCTGGTCGGTGCCTCATCCTACAACCCAGAGGTCGGCCTGTCAAGCTCTGTGCCCTGAACCAGAGGTCTTTCCATGGAGGGTGGCTCTGCAGTTGCTCCATTTCCTCTGGAGAAATTCAGGGCTCCTCCTCCAGGCTTCCAAACCTTAGTGCACAGACCATTCAGCTTCCCAGCAACCACTCATTTCAAGGTTTTGCCATCACTGAGGGGCTGGTCTGAACAGGCTCAGTTCTCTGTCCCCAAAGAAGAATAAATCCTTGTTGCATTTCAAATCCTTGGAAATCCAATTTCCCCCTTTCAACCCCCGCACAAAACTGAGAGCTCAAATGCATGTTTCTCACATAAAATAGCTTGATAGATCATTGGGAAGCACACGAAGGCTCAGAGATCCTGGACCCTGACCCCTAGGAATCCAAAGGCTTGGCTAACTTTGATGGGTGTTACTTTTTATTCCTTCCTGATGCTTCTACCGCAGCAAATAATAAAAATCAAGTTAAAACAAAAGCGACTTCATTTTTTAATAGTTCTCTTCGTGACATTGCATTCTTCATTGTCGCTGCTATCATTATTATTACTATTACTATGAACTAAAGGGAATGGGGACACTGACACAGAGATCCAACTTGTCATCCAGCATATGTGGCATTTAGGTGGCTGCCTTAACCAGGGGGGAGGCACACTGGTGGATTACCAAAATTCAGAGACTCATTCTCAGTTTTTAAGGTCAGAAATGCAAATTTATTATGTGTTCCGGCATGAATAGGCTGAAAGGGATTAATCAGCAATGACCTATTCAGAAAACACTGATTAACTTGAGTGCTGAATTCATTAATTTCCCTGAGAAGTCTAACTGGTAAGTGAACTAGAATAATCTAGCTAGCTAGTCAGAACATTTTCCATCCTGCAAGAAAGTCTACATGGGAAACTGAAGTAAGATCTTAAAGTGTAAAGAAACAGAATAGGGCTTCCTTGGTGGCTCAGTGGTTAAGAGTCTACCTGCCAATGCAGGGGACATGGGTTTGAGCCCTGGTCCGGGAAGATCCCACATGCCATGGAGCAACTAAGCCCGTGCGCCACAACTACGAAGCCTGTGCACCACAACTACTGAGTCTGCGCTCTAGAGCCCACGAGTCACAACTACTGAGCCCACGTGCCACAACTACTGAAGCCCGTGGGCCTAGAGCCCGTGCTGTGCAACAAGAGAAGCCACCGCAGTGAGAAGCCCGTACACCACAACGAAGAGTAACCCCTGCTCACTGCAACTAGAGAAAGCCGCGCACAGCAATGAAGAACCAAAGCAGAAAAAAAAAAAAAAAAAGGAATAGTGAAAACAGGATGAAGATAATGGGCAGGGATAATTATCCAACCTGCCTGCTTTTTTTCTGCTGTGATATTCCTCCTGCATGGGTAAGACTACATTCCTGGTAGGAAGTGTCTTCCTCTGTTAAGTACTGGAGATCCTTTTGACTTCCCTTTACTGAGAGTTGAATCATATAACTTCCGCATTGAAGAGAACTAGAAAGCCATTGAATCCACCTGCATTTCCAACACTTAAACATCCTTTACCATTTGACAGCCTATCCTTAGCTGGCTTACATTTGAAAAAGTCCAGTGACAAGGAACTCACTGCCTCTTAGGCAACTCTATTTTTGGACAACTTTGATAGGAAACTTTGTAAGATCACAATATGTCTTTATGGTTTCCCATATGTGGCAGTTGGCCTCACTTCTGCAACATCTGTACACCAAAATTCCTTTATTTTTATGATGTGCGTGTCCTTGGAGTCCAGCTCCAGCAGGGCACACAGGACTGACTTATGTAGGATTTCTCCCACCATCTCTTCCTTAGGCTAAACATCGCTGCTTTTATTCAGTCATTCCTTGTGATATGTTCCTTCCAATCTTGGCCTTTCTTTGGCGAATTGTTTTAGTTCATTTGTATCCATGTTAAATAGAGAGATGGCAAAGTACATGGAAAAAGCATCTTCTTCACAGCTGAACTTTATTGCTGGTGAATGGGAATTCTCTTTTTTCAGGTCTGTCTGTTAGGAGGATTAAATAAAGTTTTTCATGTATTCATTCATTCACTTGATATTCCTTGTGCTAGGTGATGGGGATGGATGGTGTATGACACAGACAGGAGTGCTGCTCTCATGGAACTTATATTAAACTGGAACTTATATTAAGCTGCGAATTGTAATAAAGTTTTAAATAGGTGTTATAATGAGAGAAATATAAGGTCCTATAAGAGCCCCAGAAATGGGACCTTTTATCCAGTAGGGTGGCAGTAATTACAGAGGAGTCGTTCCCTCTAACCTGATTTCCTCTTTTATTTTTTTTTTCTATCCTGTTGTATTATTTCTTAGTATGTAAGTTTCTCAAGTGACTTTTTGGAATGACCTGATATATAATAAAAACTAGTCATCTGAGTGTCTGATTGACACACTAAATTGAACACATTTAAAACTGCTCCTCTTTTCTCAAAAGTCACGATTCTCCTCCGTTAATCACCTTAGAAAGTGTTACAATCACCTTAGAAAGTGTTACAGTCAAAGACCTGAATTTCACCACCCGCTGAAATCCCGGCATCCAATGAGTCGCCAAGTCCTGCATATTCTTTCTTAGTAATTCTTGTGAAATTTTCTCTCATAAATAACTAATAAATTTGGGTCCACTAGGAGGATTTGAGAAGAAACCCTACAGTCTGGAAGGCAGAACAGAGAACCGGAGAGAAGTTGAATACTGCACTTTTCTCCTGGGCAAAATGGAGCTGATCATACTACCTACCATGCAGGTTTGTTGTGAGTTAAATGGGTGGGTACATGTAAAAGGCTCAGAATTGTGCCAGGCATATGAGAGCTTAACTTTCACTGTTGTTTTGTTATGGTCACTTGATCCCTAAATTCAGTCAATCCCGAAACGAGGTTTACCATGGACGTTTTCATTTATGTGAACTAATAAATATGCTTTTTGTTTAACCCTAGTTTTAGTTTTTTTGATGTATTTGATTTTCCCCTGCAGCTGAAAGATTCCTAATAGATACAGTCTCATTGGCGGTGAAACCAACATGAAGGGCGAGGGCAGCATCTTATCCTTGTATCCTCAGCACTTAGTGCAGGACCTGTCACAGAGTAGGTACTGAATATTTGGAGAATAAGCAAATTTATTCCATTGAGGTGCTAGGGACACAAGAATGAACAAGAACCTGCCCTCGAGGAGCTGGCGCACAGCTGAACCTTGTTTGTTGTCTTTCGTCGGAGCGCTGTTGCCTCCTCCCAGGCAGACTAAGGCTTAGTAGAGACAGTACCTGGGGCCCACAATCCTTTCTGGGCCCATGACAATGCTTTAGTTTTTTTAAAATCAGAAGAAAAAAAAAAGAACTTTTAGGTAAAAGAAACGTTTTAATATATGATGTTAATATATTAATTACACAACACAGTTGTAAAATGTAATTAAAAATGTGGTTACCAGAGGCCGGGGGGTGCGGGGCATGGGAATTGGATGAAGGTGGTCAAAAGGTACAAACTTCCAGTTATAAGTTAAATAATACTAGGGATGTAGTGTACAACGTGATCAATATAATTGACACTGCTGCGTGTTATAGTTGAAAGTTGTTAAGAGTAAATCTTAAGAGGTCTCATCACAAAGAAAAAAAATTTTTTTCTATTTCTTTAACTTTGCATCTCTATGAGACGATGGATGTTCACTAAACTTATTGTGATAATCATCTCATGATGTATGCAAGTCAAATCATTATGCTAAACGTATACAGTGCTATATGTTAATTATGTCTCAACAAAACTGGAAGAAAAAAAATTTTTAATGGAGGAAGGAGCTTCCCATCTAATTTTCTAGTTTCTTTCCTCCTTTTTTTTAGGGTAACTCTATTTAAGTTCTGTTCAATTTTGTTTTTTATATATCTTTATTGGAGTATAATTGCTTTACAATGTTGTGTTAGTTTTTGCTGTACAACAAAGTGAATCAGCTATACGTATACATATATCCCCATATCTCCCCCCTCTTGAGCCTCCCTCCCACCCTCCCCATCACAGGAGCACAGTCAATCTCCTTGTGCTATACAGCAGCTCCCCACTAGCTATCTATTTTACCTATACTAGTGTATATCTGTCAATGCTACTCTCTCAATTCGTCCAGGCCTCCCCTTCCCCCCCGTGTCCACAAGTCTGTTCTCTACGTCTGCGTCTCTATTCCTGCACTGCCACTAGGTTCATCAGTACCATTTTTCTAGGTTCCATATATATGTGTTAATATATGGTATTTGTTTTTCTGTTTCTGACTTCACTCTGTGTGACAGTCTCTAGGTCCATCCATGTCTCTACAAATGACTCAATTTTGTTCCTTTTTATGGCTGAGTAATATTCCATTGTATATATGTGCCACATCTTCTTTATCCATTCACTAAGTTCAGTACAATTTTTAAAACTATTGCTTATCATTGAAAGAGATGATTTCTTCTGGACTGTATTTGGAGGAGATTCACTGTATGGTAAATGAGCCAGGGCAATGGTCCAGGCTAGCAGGAATTCTCCTTATGACACAGAGTTTTCAGTGTGACTTTTTCTCTTTTCTTTAGCAATTAACAACGCAGAGTTTTCCTTCTCCTCCCTGAAATTACTTGCTGCAGGATGGTGGTCTGTTTGATTTCTTGGTCAGCTCTGCAAGTTCTACTTGTATAAGCATCAAACTCATTTCAAAGAAGCTCAGGCCTGCAGCCCATGGACTCTGTTCTCATTACTACAAACTAAATTATGTTTCTTCTGCACTTCTGGACGTGCCCACTCACTGTGTGTTCTGCCAGCTCTGTGCGTGCGTCTTTGTGACTTGCAGTTGTGACCATCCTTGCTTTGATCCTCACTGCTATTGGCAGCACTTCCTATTTGTGGTTTGGGCTTTCAGATGTTTCCTAGTTTCATCAAAGATGCACAGAGTTTGCATTTATGTTTCTCTTTCCTACTTTAGGATTTTTTCCAAAAGGATAAGATGAGGAGAAAAATACACAGTGCAAATATGGGACATCATGTAACAAATATGCACCATTTCCCTCTCGCGTGATGGTTTAAGAAACTTAAAATTGATTTTATAGAGTATAGATCCAAACAGGGTGTTCCGATCATCTGAATGTAATACAAATATCTCTGAAAATTAAAGAAAAATATAACCTCATCCAGGGAAACACTAAGGATCATGAAGCCAGAGCATTTAGCTCCTCAGATGGCATTCTCGTGCAACTAACAGAGAATAGTAGCTCATAGATAAAACAGACGAACCCTTATTAATGGAGTTTTACCTTAAATTCCCCAGCTTTTACAATTTTGGGGGGTTAAAGTATAGACAACTTTTCCTTAGAGTCATAACTTGATCCTGCTTACTTTTTTCACACACACACACACACACACACACACACAAACATTTTAAAACATTTTAATATTTACCTTAGTTGAATTCCAGTTTCTAGGGAGACCTTTGGAGAACTCTCTATTGATGTCTATACACACAGATATATCCATCTACATACGGATGAACACACACACATACACACATGTATATATACATATACACACATATATTATATATATGTACACACACATACACACATATTTCTACCTGAATGTTATATTTCATAAATTTCCAAAAAACAGTTAGGAATGTCAAGTTAGAACTAAATTAATATAACATTAAAACACAATCAAATCATACTAAAATTATTAGAGAAAGAAATAAAATTACATTTCTGAAAACTTAAATGAGCAACTTTGTGTAGAACAATATCTACAAATCCAACTGATCTTCACAAAATCGCTCCTCAAAAGATATTTCCGTTATTATCTCGTGTTATCATTTACATTTAGTTCTCCAGATATCAAGCCAGACATTATCGCTTTTTTGTTTAAAAGCAAATAGAGGGGCTTCCCTGGTGGTGCAGTGGTTGGGAGTCCGCCTGCCGATGCAGGGGACACGGGTTTGTGCCCCGGTCCGGGAAGATCCCACATGCCGCGGAGCGGCTGGACCCGTGAGCCATGGCCGCTTGGCCTGCGCGTCCGGAGCCTGTGCTCCGCGACGGGAGAGGCCACAACGGTGGGAGTCCCGCATACCGCAAAAAAAAAAAAAAAAAAAAGCAAATAGAGAACATTTAGAAAACTTTGTTCATAAGAAATTTAAGTCGTTTCAGCTTAAGTATAATAACTGACTCTTAGGGATTCCCTGGCGGTCCAGTGGTTAAACTCAGCGCTTCCACTGCAGGGGGCACAGGTTCGATCCCTGCTTGGGGAACTAAGATCCCACATGCCACGCGGCGCGACCAAGAAAAAAAAAAGAAAAGAAATAACTGACTCTTTGCATGGATTAAAACATGCCCTTTTCATATCCCCCAAATGCATCTTCTGTAATAATTTTCTTGATTTTGACAGAGATAAAACATATGGCCATCTTTAAGAATTAAGGCTCATAAATGACTTATTTTACCAATAAACATTTTTCTATTTTAATTAGCAACATCAAATAAGGAAATGCCCAAATTGAGAGATAATACATCTTGCAGTTCTATTATATTATATACTTTTACCACTATACTTTTGGATTTAAAACAAAACATTTAGAATAAAAGTTGCCAAACTTGGAATTGTACAAATTAATTCAAGAAACCTCATACAGGAATTGGACTTAAATGGGAGTTGTGATAGATTCCCTCTCCTTCCTGATTCTGAAGCATCAGTTTCTAGGTAGAATTTTTGACTGGCTGAAAAGACCCCATCCATCCTTGTCTCTCCCTCTAGAATTTATATGTAGGAGAAATTTCTTTTTCTTTTTTTAGGCCATGTTGTGCAGCATGTGGGATCTTAGTTCCCTGACCAGGGATCGAACCTGTGCCCCCTGCACTGGAAGCATGGCGTCTTAACCACTGGACCACCAGGGAAGTCCCATGTGGGAGAAACTTCTTGATAATTATTTGGGTATATTTTGTTTTAAGTATCTTTATTTTTCTCCCTGATATGTTGCTTGATTCAGTTTATCAAGATCATACTTATCTCTGAAAGGGAAAATTCATGAAAAACTATCCTGAAAAAAAGTCACGACTTTAGACATGATTTAAGTCAGGATGGCATTTTACTTTCCTCGAATGATGTCCATATTACTTCAGTATGCTTGAGAACTATAGTTCATTTTGGGATACACAAAGCTGATAGTAAAAAAATGTTTTCACAGGCAAATCACACATTTAACCAGAACTGATAATATTTACAATTTCTCAGCTTTTCACACATATAACTCACACATTCGTTCCGGTCAAAATGCACTCTTCAGGAAATAAGTTTCAAAACGGAGTGTCTCATATTTATGAATGGAAATTTCATGTTCGCAACTATTTTCTTAAAAAAAAAATTTTTTTAAGTCTTTAATTTGTTACGATGTTGCTTCTGTTTTTTTATGTTTTAGTTTTTTGGCTGCAAGGCATGTGGGCTTTTAGCTCCCCGAACGGGGATCAAACCCGCACCCCCGGGCTTCCCTGGTGGCGCAGTGGTTGAGAGTCCACCTGCCGATGCAGGGGTCACGGGTTCGTGCCCCGGTCCGGGAAGGTCCCACATGCCGCGGAGCGGCTGGGCCCGTGAGCCATGGCCGCTGAGCCTGCGCGTCCGGAGCCTGTGCTCCGCAACGGAAGAGGCCACAACAGTGAGAGGCCTGCGTACCGCAAAATAAATAAATAAATAAATAAAAATACCCGCACCCCCTACATTGGAAGGCGAAGTCTTAACCATTGGACCGCCAGGGAAGTCCCTATTTTCAAATATTTGCTTAGAAGGCATCTTTTAGAGCAAACACATTTTGGAAATATTGTCACATTATTTCAAGATCAGAATACCCTTTCCTGCCCCCAACTCCTGGAAGACATTTCTTTCCTCCATGGACAGAAAGATTAAAAATATGCATTTCAAACAGAATAATTCAAAGCTAAAAGCATCAGTTTATAATTGGGCAGGTATAAGTGCTTACAACTTCAATATTTTAGTTTGTTTCCAGTTTCCACTGTCACCACTCTCACATCTATTGACTTCTATTGAATTTCCTTTTGCTAAGTTAAGATTCTTCATTATTTTAGATCCTCTCTATTTTAAGTTGACACATGGAGGGACATTTTACATAAAGTAGGAATTATTATTTCTTTGATTCGATAGAATTTGCCTTTAAAATTTGCAGAACATTGTGTGGATCTCAGGTTGTTGATGTACCCAGGGATATGCTAAGGGATCAGAGAATAGAGACAACATTAGCAAAAGGAAAAAAATCACAAATGGTATCCATTAGGGAAGTCCTTAACAGATCATGTCACCACCTGCAATATCATGGGAGAACAGGTTTTGGCACTGAGAACTTGCTGATCCCTAGATGATGGTATAGACTCAGCAGATGCTATGGTGAAAATTGTGGCAGGCATGAGATACATTTGTGGAAGAGTGAAAAACTGTTCTCCACTACCAAAGCATCCTCCTTTCTGCTCAGTAAACAGGTGATAATATATTGAGCATACTAATGCAAAGGGCCCTTTATGTGTCTAGACAAAGAAGCCCACTATAATTGTTATTATACAGTATTATTCTGGGAGTTCTACTTAATATAATAAAATAAGAAAAATATAAAAATATCTGAAATATTGAATATGTAAATATATGGAAAGGTGTTATTAATATTAACTTAGCAAATGTAGAACACTACGAATTGTGTAATTCTCTTAAAAGATATAAGTACATGAAGTGTATAACATATATGCCATAGAAAACTATTTCCTTTTTGGTAGCGGGACGGAAAAAGATACGCTTATATTTTTTATATTCTATATTTCTCCAATTATTTGCCCTTATAAATATGTATTAATTTTGTTAATAAAAAGGGAAAACTCTACCTAACTCAGAAGCCCTTAAGTGATAAGTAAAATAGCTCTCTATTTCTTTCCTTTAAACATACATAAATACTTCACATAATCACTGTCAAAATAAAATTTTATATTTCTTAATCAAACTACATATATGTTTCACAGCAGAAGTATAAGCAGAAATCTTGAATTAAGAATTATATAACTTTTTTCTTTGTATAAATTTTAGCCTTTTTCCTTCCTTTTTTTCTTGTGACTATAGGCATATATATACAGAGACCGGGAAATTTTTGTTATAAAGAGTTAAGCAATCAATGTAGGAGATATACACAAAGAAAAATATAACATCTACAATTATGAAATTTCAGGCAGCTATCAAAAGTAAGATAATTTTAATTATATAAGAAAATTCTCAAGCTATAATAGTTAAAAATATCAGAAAACTATACCATTTACACAGTAGGATCCCAGCTATGTTTTAAAATTAAAATGTGCATAAGAGGAAAAAGACTAGGCTAAAATGTTAACATTGATGAGAGGACAGGTCACACATTTTCTTCTTTAACCTTTTTTCTTAGTTTCCAAATCAAGTAATTTTTGCAATGAGTACATATTTACTTTTGTGAATAGAAAAAAGTAAATTAAAAAAATGTTAAACAACAATACAAGATAGTTTCAAGTAAATAAAACCTGTCAGAAATGAGACTGAAGTTTATGAGTGCAAAGTCGAGGTAGGAAGATTGAGGCAATTCTATGCTGACATGTGGAGAATTCAGAGAAGAGCTGAAGAGACTCAGTTTAGTAAGAGTGCCTCATTTGATTTATAGGGAATGGTGTCTTGAACCTGTGCATTTATTTTTCCAGCATCCAAATCAGGTACTTTCAGATTGTGCTGAGAAGCCAAAAAAAAAGATAGACAATCTTTGGTAGGAGCTCAAGTGTCTGCAGGCAGCCATTCCTCCCTCGACAGAGCTTTAATAATGGAGTACTCCTACATTCCAGCTGGGCAGGCTCATCTCCATCTCGTCAGCACATAGAGGAAAATGAAACTGCAGGTGTCCGAGTTACTCATAGGGAGCTAAAGCTAAATAAAGAGGTGACATGGTGGAGGTGGGTGGTGATGGCATGAATCCTAAGAACTGGCTTTCAAAGCATAAGTACTTATGTTGCACAGTGTCTACAAACCAGGGATATGACTGAACAGACAGAATGAAAAGACAGGAGTCTTCACTGGGGAAAAAGAAGACAAGACGGCCTCATCCTACATAATCACCAACCTCTTGTATACTGTGTTTTTTTTGGCCGTGCCACGCAGCTTGCGGGATCTTAGTTCCCCTGACCAGGGATCGATCCTGTGCTCCCTGGGGTGGAAGCTCGGAGTCCTAACCACTGGACAGCCAGGGAATTCCCTTGTATGCTGTATTGAAAGCAGCATCTCAGAAAGTAAGCTTGTCATCTTCCACCTCATTTCATTTTCCCCTTACTTCTGTGAACTATATTTCCATTCTTAATGCTCAAATATTTTGTTTCCTCCCTTTCAATCATCTCCAATATGTACATTAGTTAACAAATCTTGAAGCTAGCTATGCAACATTTCATAAATCTAGTCCCTCATTTCTGTTTTATTGCTTTTATCCTCATTCAGAGTCTCATTGCCTCTGATTTGAGCTCCTGAAGTCATCTCTGAAATATCCCTATTCCAATCTACCTGATATACTCAGTTGGCTAAAACACTATTTTTGATCTTCTCAAAACCTCGTGGCCTCCTCCTCCTCTTAGCCAAGGTAGCATTCTTGTATATTTGCTATAGTTTATTTGTGTAATTGTTCCATTCCCCACTACACTGTAAGCTCCTTGAGAGCAGGGATATATTGAATTTATCTTTCAGTCCTTCACAATGCTACATGTTTATTTAGAAGTCATAAAAATGCTTGGGGCCTTGGTATATAATTATTAACTTAGCTTCCCTCTCTTCCTACCCTGGTGCCAAGAAGCTCTTTCCAAAACATGCTTTAGGTAAGAGAAATGGAACTGATATGTCCTCTCTGAACCGTAAAACCTGCCTCCTGTGCACCTGTTTCCCACCCATACCACCAATCAGTGACGGAAATACATTAATGCAAGTCCATTCAAAACAGACGGGGGTTATCATCCCCTTTCATAACTGCCTGTTTGCTGGTAGGTGTCTGTGCCTCCACCTTTGTTGGGGATTGATGCCCATGATGTGTTTCCTACTAGGCACAAGTAGATGAAGCTTCTGCACTTTGAGAGACACCAGTTCTCAACTGCACACAGCTCTGGGATGACTGCTGTTATATTGTCACCACCACACAGTTTCCTCTGCTTACTTTCCTGGGAGCTCTTTGTTCTGTCACTGGGAATCTCTTTTCCTCAAGCCCTCTTCTGCCTTACCATTGCCAGTGCTCCAATATTCTGTTATACCTCCCTGCCCTTGCTCCAGCCAGGGTAAGTTTTCCCAAAGAGGGAATCTTACTGCTCTCACCATGCTCCTGGAAGTGCAGATCTTTCAACTATTATTGTTTCAGAAGGAAGATACTGTGTTATAGGATTTCTCTTCTGTCCTACCGATAACTCAGTGCAACCTACCTCTCAAAGGAAGGGGTGGGATCTTGATCTTTTCTCCAGGTCAGTGGGTTGGGGGACTTAACAGAATGCTTCAAACAGACTCATGGTCCTTTGACTTTCAAGTATATTACCTAGACAGACTGTTAAATATACTAAACCTTATGATAGTGAAGGGGGAGGGTTGCTCCTCTAAGTCTTTGTTATTTAGCCACTAATATGACCCTAGACTTCCAGGATATATAAGCAAGTGAGCATAATGTATTTGGTTATGATCACGGCCTCCCCCACTTTTTTCCCTAAAGGACAGACACAATAAGACCCACACGTTTGCCTAGGAGTTTTCAGCTTATACTAATAAGAGGGAATTGAATAGGAAAAATGGAGCTCTGATCTAGATTAAACAAAAATGAACTTAAGGCTTATTTGAAGATGGCAGAAAACTGTAAGGCTAACAGAAACACCTGAAAACAGAAGACATGCTTCCAAAATAAGACGAGAAATCTCAATACCAACAGACAAAAGTAAAAAAGATAAAAAAATATTAAACAGTTTAACATCATCAACAAAGAGCAAAGCTATAGAAACCAAACTGTAGAGAGAATCTCTGCAATGCGTTAGACTCTTAGTGCATGGATTTCCCAGAACCCCTTAAAGGAGCAGCGGCATAGATTTAGCTCGAGTTATGTCCTCATTTCCTGATTCCTGTCCCCTGGTCACAGTTGACTGGACAGGACAAAGCATTCCATCCAAACTAGTCAATCACAATCTTTTCTCTACACCAGTGGTTCTCAACTGGAACTTTTGCCCCCAGGGGACATTTGGCAGTGTCTGGAGACATTTTTGCGTATCACGAGTGGCATCTAGTATGTAGAGCTCAGTGATGCTGCTAAACATCTTACAAAGCACAGGACGGTGCCCCCAACAAGAATTAACTTGTCCAAAATGTTGATAGTGCTGAGGTTGCTGAACCTCACAGTTGATTGATCCCTGCTGTGAACCTTCCGCAGGCTGTTCCCTATTCGGATATCTACAATTAAGAAGTGGATGAGGGCTTCCCTGGTGGCGCAGTGGTTGAGAGTCCGCCTGCCGATACAGGGGTACACGGGTTCGTGCCCGGTCCAGGAAGATCCCACGTGCCGCGGAGCGGCTGGGCCCGTGAGCCATGGCCGCTGAGCCTGCTCGTCCGGAGCCTGTGCTCTGCCACGGGAGAGGCCACAGCAGTGAGGGGCCCGCGTACCGCAAAAAAAAAAAAAAAAAAAAAAAAAAAAAAAAAAGAAGTGGATGAAAAATATTCTCCTGGCATACGATGAAGGAAAACGATGCAACATTAATTTAGGGTAACCTCTTTGCCTCACCAAAGACATTACATTAAAACAAAACAAAACAAAACCAAGAACAAAAAAACCAAAAAATGCAGGTGTGTGCGCAAGTATTCTCATAGGGATTTGAGGGGAAATTTTGTTCTTTTTCTTTTCAGAAATACTAACACCCATTACCAGGACACCTATTTGTGCCTTTGTTATAATGCAACAGGGTTCTTGGATGTGTCAACACAAAGGCACCACAATCAAACAATACCAGTGCCACCAGCAGAGTGAAATAAAAACAAGCAAAACTATGTAAGATTATTTGCCAGAAGTGATTTTTTTTAATCTAGCACTTTTTTTTTACATCTTTATTGGAGTATAATTGCTTTACAATGGTGTGTTAGTTTCTGCTTTATAACAAAGTGAATCAGCTTTACGTATACATATATCCCCATATCCCCTCCCTCTTGCGTCTCCCTCCCACCCTCCCTATCCCACCCCTCTAGGTGGTCACAAAGCACCGAGCTGATCTCCCTGTGCTATGCAGCTGCTTCCCACTAGCTATCTACCTTACGTTTGGTAGTGTATATATGTCTATGCCACTCTCTTGCTTTGTCACAGCTTACCCTTCCCCCTCCCCATATCTTCAAGTCCATTCTCTAGTAGGTCTGTGTCTTTATTCTTGTCTTACCCCTAGGTTCTTCACGACATCTTTTTTTTCTTAAATTCCATATATATGTGTTAGCATACGGTATTTATCTTTCTCTTTCTGACTTACTGCCAGAAATGATTTTTAGGGCAAGATACAAAAGGGCGTCTTTATTCCTGTCCTGCCCCTAGGTTCTTCAGAATGTTTTTTTTTTTTTTTTAGATTCCATATATATGTGTTAGCATATGGTATTTGTTTTTCTCTTTCTGACGCACAGGGAGATCAGCTAGGAGATTTGTGACCACCTAGAGGGATGGGATAAGGAGGGTGGGAGGGAGATGCAGAGGGAGGAGATATGGGGATATATGTATATGTATATCTGAAACTAACACACCATTGTAAAGCAATTATACTCCAATAAAGATGTTAAAAAAAAAGATACAAAAGGGCAAGTGTATGTCTATGTGTGTGCATTTTTCAGAGGCATTTAACAGTTATTTTTAAATACTATTTTCTGATTGTGATTTAGGTGTGATTACACAGAAAGTGAAAAGAGATACTGTGTGAATCCAGTGAAGATAAATGTCATCATCACAGCAGGAAGTTAAAATGGGACTTGATGATGTAGAAAAGGGCATTCAGGTCAGTGGATGCTGACCAGGCCTGTCAGCAGTCTGCCTGAAAATAACAAGGAGAATTTTTTTTTAAATAAATTTATTTATTTATTTAATTTATTTATTTGGCTGCGTTGGGTCTTCGTTGCTGTGTGCAGGCTTTCTCTAGTTTCGACGAGTGAGGGCTACTCTTCATTGCGGTGCACAGGCTTCTCATTGCGGTGGCTTCTCTTGCTGCAGAGCACGGGCTCTAGGCTCGTGGGCTCAGTAGTTGTCGCTCACGGGCTTAGTTGCTCCGTGGCATGTGGGATCTTCCCAGACCAGGGCTCAATCCCGTGTCCCCTGCATTGGCAGGCAGATTCTTAACCACTGCGCCACCAGGGAAGCCCAACAAGGAAGATTTTAAGACAGAGCTGCGAGCCCACTTGAGAGCTATGCCTCCCACAACCATAGTTGCTGTGCCAAGGCCACCTGTACAGCCTGTCATGGCAGCCAAGTCACTGTCCATTGCGCTGGGTTACCCAGCTCAGCCAGGACCCAGTGGAGGGAGTGCAGAGGGCTTCTGAGATAGGAAAATAGGGAAATATTCAGGGGAAGCTCGGAGGTAACTGGGACCCCAAAGAATGATGTCTGGGGGTAGATAAATTTCTGGAAAGCGACATGCACTGGAAAAGGCTTGTGGATCATACTGGGGCTACTGAATATTTCCATGGATTTTGTTTTTGTTTAACATCCCAGGAAATGGCCAAAGGGGTACCCAGAGATTCTAAATAAAACCTGAAGTAAATGTATCCTGAATATTACATTCAGCTCCGGCAGCTTGGATAGGGGTCAAACAAATCACTGTTCTGTGGTGGAGATGGCAACTGAACTTACCCAGAACATCAAATATGTCAGAGTAATTCAAAGCTTGCTGCAGATGTGTTGCCAACATTAATAGGTATTGTTAGAAAAAATGGGGTGAACAGAGGATAAATAAAACATTCTTCTGGTCAGGTAATGAACCCAAACACATCCCGTGGACTTCAGTTGTCCAGGGTTGGGGGTGACAGGTGGCTCACATGTGGCCTAGGGTGGAAAGCTGTTGAACATACAGGACAAAACCTTAATCAGCCACTTTCTGGATTCTTTAAACTTCTCAGAAGCTGCCAGAAGCCAGGGCCTTTCTGGTGAATAGTGGGGTCCTGCTCACAGTTTTTAACATGGTTCTGAGTCAGTATACGTGAGTCCTGGGCCAGCTCTCAACAAGACATCCCCGAGCAGATGAGGAGAATAAAATAAGACACCGAGTCCTTTCAGTGGTTATGCTGATGTCCATAAGTTTTGGATGTGTATAAGCTTTACTTCTCACCAGAAAAAGAGCTGCCTCTATCACCCCCTTCATTGCTGCTCCTTTTCATGCAAAGTTTGTGCTATTTGGCTCACAGATGAGGGGTTATCTAACATGCCATGTCTTCCTGGGGGGCAAGGGTCTTGTCAGGCACCACCTCCTGGATGGTTTCTCCCTGATCAAGAAACTAAGGTGGTCTTTGTGTTCAATGGCTGTTCCTCCCCACCCTGCTATGGCTGTGAGGGACCACAACCCTGTGAAACATCACCTTTGGGCACCATCACAACGGAACTTTTGTCAGATCTCACCCTGTGGACAGCCTCAGGTTTCCAGTATGTGGTTCATTTGGGTGGTCCAGTTACAAAAGAGAAGGACAAGAAATAACCAAGAAGGGGCATCTCCAGCTTTGGGTCTTTTTTTGGGTATGCTCTTATGTTGGAGGGTGGTTATAAATATGGAGCTAACCCACACTTTGTTTCACAGTCTGGGGAGAGGGTACAATACCATCATATCTTCACAAGTCTGTATCCTTTGGTGAACAAGACCAAGCACTACTGTGTTGGGCACTGAAAACTGATCAGCAATGGTGGTGATTTTAAGCAATGTTATTCAGGACTGAGAAAAGTATATGTGTACCCCGACTCTGGGGCTGTTTCATCTTGTCCTGCTTTCTAGGTCCATAGAAAGCTGATGTTCACGTGCTACAGCTCGTTTACAACATCATAGAGAAAAAGGAACAGTTCTTTACAGGTGCCCAGTGGAACTGAGGTGACCAACCCATCTCGGTCTGCTTAGGACTGTCCCTGTTTTAATACCAAACGTCTTCTGTCCCAAGAAAACCTTCAGTCTCAGGCAAACTGGGATGGTTGGTCACCCTAAGTAGAACTGAATATGGCTCTGGTCAAAGTGTATGGGACTAACAAGATTTATGAGGTCTGGCGTTTTAAGGAAACTTCCACGTGACTCTTGGTGAATATGTTCATCCACATCCGTGTTATAAAAATAAGGTTTCCAATTTCTAAGCCATGAAGGCTTAGTGGAGGAATGATTGTTAAACATAGGATATTGAGTTAAACCACTGTAAAATTCATTAAACAAATATTGAGTATTTACTATGTTCCAATCGCCTTTCTAAGTATTAGAAATAGAGACACGAGCAAAATAAAGTCCTTAATTTCAGAGGACAAACTCTCAGGAATATAATCAGCAAGGTGGGCATGCTTTTTCTGAATGAATTGTGGGATAAACGTGCACATGGTCCAACCTTCCCAATACCAATGTGATGAGTCTACTTGGGAAACGCAGCAGCAAGACGTTTGCATGATGTATCCAATTTTCTAATCTTGATTGCACATCCTGTGAGAAAAAAGTTGGACGTGCAACCTCAGTATATGTGTATTTACAAATTATATGCCTGTACTACTAATATATCAAACACATACGCAAACATGAAAATTAAGAAAGGCTGTCCTGAGTAACCGTTCCTGAGATGTGTGCCTCCAACTTTAGAGATGGCTAATACATCCCAGGTCAGTTCATAGACGATAACACGATAATCGCTTGCTAGAAGAATGCAAAGGATATCTGTGCAGCAGCTCAGACCACCTGCATCTTCACACACCGATTTTACCACAGGCTGTGCCCTCCTGGGTCATGACTTGCTTGACCATGTGGTGTCCTCCTTGAGGAAAATATGAGTCCCCCGCCCCCAGTCTACCTGCCATCTAGACACAAGCATGAAGCTTCCCATGGCTTTAAACAAGCTTCTGAAACCCCATGTGGCAGTGCTTCAACTAGCTCACTCTTGTCTGTGATAGTTTATGAGGGTCTTCAATGTGTACTTTTCTCCTGAAGTCTACTTTTGGGGTGTACACAGCCTTTAAGAGGAGCCAGGACAATGTCAGCCAAGAAGTCTCAGGCCACCTCAAACTGTAGGGTTGCCACCATAAAGCTGCTAGGAAGTTCCTGTGCTAGGTTGTTTGGAAGGTCACCAAACTGGGCCGCCTCAAAAGTCTCTTTGATGCTGTTGTCTGAAAGTCTCTAAGGCCCTCTGGGGCTGAGGCGAAGACTCAGGGCACAGGTGATCAGCCATTAAAGGGTGGTTTAGTTCCAAGCAGGCATTAAAAGATAATTTTCGAAAGCAGGTAAAATCATGACTCTCATACAGATATAAGAATAAACACAAGTTGAAGATTTTATTTAACTCATTCATAGAAAACAAGTGAAGTGATACAACTGGGTCAAAGGATATTATCAATAACAGACAGAGTTATAGGTCAGGAATATGGAAAAGAATGTACAAATAGAGCCAAAACTGGTTTTTTGACTATTTCTCCCCATATAGAATTTGTTTGCATGTCTATAGACAAGAATTATTTGGCATTCAGTTATCTACAGTTTACAGAATCAGAATCAGACAACCCAGGTTTGCTTTAAAATAAACACTTATTTTTCCATTTAAGCACAAATTTTCCCCTACAGTTTCCCTACTTTTGATCAAAAAGAATCTCAAAGATTTCTGATCACAAAATGAATGTGGCCTCATTAGATTTGGCCTGATTATTTACGTAGGTGCAGCAAGAATGTTAGTTTAGCATAAAGGCCTTCTTTAAGTTTACTCTGCTGGAGGTCTCCATAAGGAATCTCAGGTTGGACTTCTAAAATCCTCTATTACTTGCTGTCCTGAGGCTAGGTAGCCACGCCCAAGAAACTTGATCCACCAGGTTTCCTCTGCAGTACTTACGCGCTTTGGGTGACTTCCTCTCCTCTCAAAGTCCTCAAAACATCTGCAGCCTCCTGGCCGGTCATGGAAGTGAGCTTCCTTACCAGCTGGACCCTGTAAGCCAGGTACCAGGAGGGCTTTGTCAGCACTGTTTCAATAAAGTCAACCTTAGTTCCCTAAAAGTGACTGGTCAGGCACCTGCCACAGCTTCCCCAGGTGGGCAGGGAGCCTCTTCCCTTGTTCCTGTGGTCATGTCCACCTGGAGGGGCCCGGTGATGAGGTCACTGCTGGTATGGGCAGCCTGTCCTCTGCAAAGCAGCTGCCTGGCGGCTGCAGATACCAAAGACCATGAACTTGAAGCAGCTGGGAATCAGAGGGCGTTATTCTCTCCCTCCTCTTCCAGAGAGCCCCTCTACCTGCCCCTGGTTGTCTGAAACCTTTTCCAAAAAGGACAAAAGGAACTCAGATCAGTTGTCCACAGTGTTCCTTGTTGGAAATTATTTGATAAAGTCCCTCCCAGAGAGAATCTTCAGAAAATCCAAAAAACATTCAGCAGGAAAAAAGCATGAACAGGGAGGACCTATAAATCACCGTTTCAGTCTTTAAGACATAAGAATTTTGAATTTGAGCCACCTTCTACCACCTTTCTGATTCTTGAGTATGGGCCATCATATGACTGACGATTGCTTTTGTGTCCTGTTGAAATCTTTGCTTACTCCAAGAAAATCTTCCTGCCAAATCAGTGACGAGAACACGAGACCTTTGAGCTGAGTCTTAAAATTGAGAAATTAAAGCAGTACATTAAAAAAAATTAAGAAGAAAATATTGCAAATGCAATGATAATTTGGACCAGGGAAGAAATTCTTAGTAGGAAAAAGGTTGGAGAATTGAGGTGCAGGGATTGCCCCCTAGTGTTCATGGTAAACTTGGAGTCTAGCTGTAGTAAGTGGACTAAATAAGTATCACTCCTGAACTTTATGCAGTATTCCTCCCCAGAGGAAAGAAATGGTGGGAAACCTTCAGTAAAACAACTTTTTTTTTTTTTTTTTGCGGTACGCGGGCCTCTCACTGTTGTGGCCTCTCCCATTGCGGAGCACAGGCTCCGGACGCGCAGGCTCAGCGACCACGGCTCACAGGCCTAGCCGCTCCGCGGCATGTGGGATCTTCCCGGACCGGGGCACGAACCCGTGTGCCCCGCATTAGCAGGCGGACCCCCAACAACTGCGCCACCAGGGAAGCCCCAACAACTTCTATCTAAACATATCGTTCTCTGTAATGCTGGTCCAGAATGATGATTCTCCAGATGCTGGTCTGGAATTAAGCTGGACATATCCTATGCCTTTCCATCTCTCTACATCTTTCAGAAGGATGGTCCATATCAGGATGTTTTATACAGTATCTCAGGAGCATATTCATGTTACAGACCTGTTGTTGGTTATGTCCAAGGGGTGTCTTTCATTGTGGCATTGTTCATTCTCAGTTTGGAAGAGGCAGTTGCCTTCATTGCATTTGGAAATCGCATGAATAAGCCATCCCAATTGGCCTTTTTCTGTGTGGATTGCAGCAAGATGTTGAAATATTTTGGAACATCTGAAGTATTCTTTGAGGGCAGTCTCTTTACACATTTTCTCCATATCAAGTAGTCTTACGTTTTCACACTAGCATATACTTGATAGACTGGATATTCACATAGCATCACAAGTCACTATTCTACTTGATCCAGCCAGTCCAGGCTGGGATGTATTTTGCAGAGATGGGGAGGAATTTTTATTTAGAACTGGGACAGGAATCCTCCAGTTATATGAAGACATTTTCCTTTAGGTATATTTTATTCACATAGCACAGTTTCTAAATAAATCGGCAGAGGATCTCACACCAGAAAAGCTGTTCAGCTGTGTTGCAGCCATTCAGATACAGAAAAGCACCAGTTAAGGGACTTAGGTCTTTGTGTCAGTAATGAAGGATACAAGAAGGAGACAAGAATAACAGTACTGCTTTTTTTTCTTGCGGTACGCGGGCCTCTCACTGTTGTGGCCTCTCCTGTCGCCGGAGCACAGGCTCTGGACGCGCAGGCTCAGCGGCCATGGCTCACGGGCCCAGCCGCTCCGCGGCATGTGGGATCCTCCCGGACCGGGGCACAAACCCGTGTCCCCTGCATCGGCAGGCGGACTCTCAACCACTGCGCCACCAGGGAAGCCCAACAGGACTGTTTTGAACAGCTAATCTTCATAATTAACAGACTAATTGAAACATAAAAAAAAAGCATTTTTTATAACAGTATTTTGTTTCCTATGTAAGCACACGGAAGAAAGTTGGAGCAATCCAAAAGAATCAAGCATGGAAAACAGCTGATTTTGAATTTTGTGTCTGAAGTAACAGAAATGAGCAACCTATTGACAATATTATTTTTAAAAAGCATTGCCATTTTACAAAAGAAAAAGTGTAAATGGCTAGTTCATACTCCATAATCTGGGGGTGAATGTTTGAATGCAAAAACATTTAAAATAGTTTTAGGGAAAAAAAGACAGTGACTGGTCGTACCCAATTAAATAAGCATCATTTTCAAATATGACATTCCAGACAAGGCCTTGGTTTCATAACCATTTTTCCAATTATATTTAGTAAAAAGGAGGGTAGATTCTTATTGAACCTATGCAAATAACTAAGTTACCATTTAAAAGTAAGAATATTTAATAAAAATTTCTGAATTTGGAAGGGGAATCAAGTAGGGAGAATAAAACATCATCTAAAGATGTTTCATTTCAGTTTACAAAATCAGAATCTACTAAATTGTTATGGCTTATAAATAAGTTAGCAAGAGAGAAAAAGGGCTTCCTTATGTATCCAGAAAATAGAACATTAAAACAATATCAACACTATTCCAAACAAGTAGCTACAATCCTCTCTCATTAGTTCATCCATTCTATGTAATCAATTCTTGTTCTGCTGGCATCATGAACCCATCTGCTTCTTACTAAAAAGAGTTCTGGAAATCCTGATCTAGCCCAACAGTACGGTCTTTTTTTCTTTTTTTTCCCTTCAGTACTGTCTTGAAGTTGTTTAAGTGATGACATCAGAGGCCCGTACCCAAGATCTATTCGTTGAAGTGTCAGTAGTTTGAAGTACCTGGTACAGTCCTTTTCCTTGGGCTCTGGGGACCATGTATCTTTGTCAAGGACGTGATCTGGCCTCTGCAGTTGATTGCAGAGCCTTCAGGGAAGCTTCCAAGCAATACAAAAAGATATCTGTAGATGCCAGAGACTTAAAATAACTATGGTAATTACTAGAGAGAGTTCATAACAAGCATGATGCAACTGACAAGGAAATTTAGTTGTTTCTGTCATGCAAAACAATGCTAATCCAAATAAATAAATAAACACATAAAGCTATGACAAAATGTCTATGCACATAATGATTAAGGCTATTTTCAAAGAAGATACTGAATTTTACATCTGGTTTATAAAAATGGATGAACATACTTGTTACAGAGGAAAAATTCTTGAGATATGCAAAATTCTTGAGTCTTAAAATATATATGTAATACACTAAACATATACCAAGTATGTATCAAGAATATCAAGTAACGAGATTTGGAGTAGGTCCAAAACATCCGTATTTTAATTAAAACTCTACAGATAAGTCTGATATTTATCCCCAAATGAAAACCACTGGCCTAGAAGACGCTAGATTCAAATTAAAGAAGAAAGATTCCAACCAAATAAACGTTTTAAATAATAACTGAAAGTATGACTAACGACACTATTTTGTTGTTGCCTAACATCAGGCAAAGCATCATCGGGATACAGATAAACAGAAACACCGATCAATCTCCAGGGCCTTCCCATGAATCGTTCAAGTTCTACAATAGTTACAGCAATAATATTTTACCCATACAAATTTAACCTAGGGAAGGCTAAGCGTCTTTTCTGATTTGACAGCTCTTTCCATGAAACTCATCAATAACAACATAAATAAAACCTAATTATTTAGAAATAACACCCCTCTTTCATAAGGTAAAAGAACAGTTCTTTCGGGGTTTGAGAGACCCACTGGGAAATCTCAAAGATAGGTTTAGGGAGGCCAAAATCAAGAGTTGTCAAGAGATTTGAACTCTTAAGATAGGATCCTGGGTGCCTCAGAAACAACAGTTGTTGTTGTTTTTCAAATATTGTCATTTGAAAGGGACAATAAAACATCTAAAAATAAGTACAGAATGTAACATGATTGTAAAGAATCTTAGTTCTAAGTGAAGAACCTTTGTTCGCTTTTAAAAATAATCAAGAACATAATACAATTAACATATTATAAGACACAGAATCTTTTGCTATATAGGCAAAGTACACACACAAAAAGAACTTTCCATATTGGACGTAAAGACAATAAGCAGTAAACCAGGGAAACATGGCCATCAAAATGAAGCAAACTTTGGTGAAATTTTGACATGTTATTTCATAGCTTTTCAGACTCAGGTATTATAAACCAAGGCAAATAAAATTTATTTCCAGAAAGAAAGTAGAATGGTGATTGCCAGGGGTTGGAGGGAGGGTAGGATGGGGAGTTAATTGTTTAACAGGTGCGAAGTTTCAGTTTGGGAAGTTGAAAAATTTCTGGGGATGGATGGTGGTGACAGTGGCACAACAATGTAGACATACTAAAGTACATTTAAAAACAGTTAAAATGGTAGATTATTTCCAAATTTTGCCCTTCATCGTGTTCTTTTATATTCTGGAACAAACTGACACTTTATTTTAGGACCCATCTCATGGCGTCTACAATGTCAGAATGAATTTCATAACACGAAGATGTTATTAATAGGCAATGCAGTCATTGTTGCTATCTTCAAATAACTCAACAAATAAGAATTATAAACATTTCTCAATTCAGTTTCCAATATGTTGTGTTGATAATTAAATGTACCATCCCTAGCCCCCTTCTCCCTTTAAGGTCCTCAATATGTTTGAAGAGTGCAAAGGGGGCTTTGGAGACAAAACAAACCATACAGACAAAACCTTGAGAACCATTGCTTTAGGACAAAACTACGCTTTTTTTCTCAAGAAACAGGAGCACACACAGTTGTATTTCTCTGTTGCTCTTCAATACAGTCTCAACCACTAACATAAATTCTAAGTTTCAACCAAAGTAACTTCCGTTCCAGAGAAAATTAGGGTGGGGGGGAGGGAGGAGGTGGATAGTTGTGAACTATGTCACAGACCCGCTTTTTATTTTATTTTATTTTTTTTTGGCCGCGCCTCATGTGGAAACTATGTCACATATCAGCCTTTTATTTTATTTTTTATTTTTTGGCAGCGCAGAATGTAGGATCTTAGTTCCCTGATCAGGGATTGAACCCGTGCCCCCTACAGTGGAAGCGTGGAGTCTTAACCACTGGACCACCAGAGAAGTCCCAGATACCAGCTTTTTAGCTTTTTAACAGACCAGCAGGGTTCATAGCTACACATAACAAAACTTTCCATAGACACTTATATCCCTTACAGTACAATTTATCAAAGTGGCAAAAATGAACATATTCATTAACAGACCCAGAGATACAGTCTCTTACAGCATATAAGACACAAAAGTATATAAACTTAAAATTATGCTTAGTAATCAATGTCTAGTAGTCTGTCTTACTTAGGAGTGATCTTGGTATCCAATGATTATCCATTAATTAACTTAATTTTAATATCAGTCCAAGGTTTTAAGTTACCAAAAACTCTTGAAAATTATCTTCAAGCTGACATATTGCAAAACAAAATTACTGTTGAAATAAAAGTTTTTCTGAATAATGATTCGATTAGTGAAAAACAAATTTTCATTTTTCATAATCTTTAACATTGTGAATAATGTTAACTTATTTGATCAATAACTTGTATAAATTTAGAAAAAACATATCTAAGTAGAATACTGTTGGGAATTACACTTAACATTAATAAATTAGAGAAAATATAGCTGTTTTTCCTAAACCCCAAATACTAAACTACTCATTTTCCAAAGATTTACTTAACTTTATAAGCTGGAATTTTTAACATGTTATTGAATGGTTTCTGTAAGAACATTTTATTAGTGTAACACACTTAAAGATTTAGGAGTTCATTTTCACTACTTTCTGGGAATTTTAGGAATATTTGCTTTATTTAACACTTATTTATCTCTATCAGTCAATGAGAAAAGAACTCAGTTAACATGAGACTTTATAATCAAATTCATTAGAACCCTCTGGAAATAAGAAAATATTACACATTTACACAATGAGGGATAAAGGCCTTTCTGAACTACAGACACACAGACATACAGAGACAGATAAAGAGGGCTTATAGCTTGGATTCTAAAATTTCAGTCACAGGTCAAGAGTAAATGCAGAAACCCCAAACCTCACCAGTCCTGGTATGAAAGAGTTGTTTTCCCTCCCAATGGGCAAAGGACTCAGTTGATTTGGGTTCAAAATTGACAAACTAACAAAAATGACTAACAATCCAAATTCTCCATCATCTCTCACCCAACAGAGACTAGATCTCTATAATCCATTTACAGAGATCACTAAGTGGTCAGACCATAAAACAAAATTCTCAGTCATTGCTGCCCCTAATGAGTATTGGCTATACATGAATCAAAAACCAAAACCAAAACCAAAAATAAAAAATTAGTAGAGAGGAAAATTAAATTAGAAAAACAACAAAGATGGCTTGTCACTTTGGATTCACCTCTGGGAGCCAAGAAGAGATGGGCCTGGGCTTAAGCACATCTCTGGTGATGAAGTTTACCTGGCTCATCAGATGAATGCAGCTTGGTGGCAGACCCCCAAAACTGTTTTTTTAAATTAATTAATTAATTTTTGGCTGCATTGGGTCTTCGTTGCTCTGCCCGGGCTTTCTCTAGTTGCAGCAAGCGGGGGCTACTCTTCATTGCGGTGCGCGGGCTTCTCATTGCGGTGGCTTCTCTTGTTGTGGAGCACGGGCTCTAGGTGCGCAGGCTTCAGTAGTTGTGGCACGCAGGCTCAGTAGTTGTGGCTCGCGGCCTCTAGAGCACAGGCTCAGTATTTGTGGCAAACAGGCTTAGCTGCTCCGCGGCATGTGGGATCTTCCGGACCAGGGCTCGAACCCGTGTTGCCTGCATTGGCAGGAGGATTCTTAACCACTGCGCGCCACCAGGGAAACCCCCTCCAAAACTGTTAAAAGGCCATTTTCAAAATTTAAGAAGTATGATTCTAATACACGTATAAAGATGTATTAAAAGATTTTATTTAACTCATTAATGAGAATCCAAAGAACAGACACATTTACAAATTAGAAATATTAAAATGCATGTGCAAATGGAACACAAACTGAGTGTTTTGGGGGGTGGGGTTTGGGGTGAGGGAGGTGTTTTGCATTGCTATTTTCTGCAACTTGAGTAGTAAGACAGCTCCAACAAGATCAGAATCAGATAATGGGAAGGGTGTACATAGACAATACATAGTTCTATTGAAGCTTACATGACCTGGCTATTGTAAATAGTGCTGCAACGAACATTGGGGTGCATGTGTCTTTTTGAATTATGGTTTTCTCTGGGTATATACCCAGTAGTGGGATTGCTGGGTCAAATGGTAATTCTATTTTTAGTTTTTAAAGGAACCTCTATACTGTTCTCCATAGTGGCTCTATCAATTTACATTCCCACCAACAGTGCAAGAGGGTTCCCTTTTCTCCACACCCTCTCCAGCATTTGTTGTTTGTAGATATTCTGATGAAGCCCATTCTAACTGGTGTGAAGTGATACCTCATTGTAGTTTTTATTTGCATTTCTCTGATGATTAGTGATGTTGAGCAGCTTTTCATGTGCTTCTTGGCCATCTGTATGTCTTCTTTGGAGAAATCTCTCTTTAGGTCTTCTGCTCATTTTTTTTTTTTTCTGCTCATTTTTTGACTGGGATGTTTGTTTTTTTAATATTGAGCTGTATGAGCTGTTTATATATTTTGGAGATTAATCCTTTGTCTGTTGCTTCATTTGCAAATATTTTCTCCCATGCTGAGGGTTGTCTTTTCGTCTTGTTTGTAGTTTCCTTTGCTTTGCAAAAGGTTTTAAGTTTCATTAGGCCCCATTTGTTTATTTTTGTTTTTATTTCCATTTCTCTAGGAGGTGGATCAAAAAATATCTTGCTGTGATTTATGTCAAAGAGTATTCTTCTTATGTTTTCCTCTAAGAGTTTTATAGTGTCCAGTCTTACATTTAGGTCTCTAATCCAGTTTGAGTTTATTTTTGTGTGTGGTGTTAAGAAGTGTTCTAATTTCATTCTTTTACATGTAGCTGTCCAGTTTTCCCAGCACCACTTATTGAAGAGACTGTCTTTTCTCCATTGTATATCCTTGCCTCCTTTGTCATAGATTAGTTGACCATAGGTGCGTGGGTTTATCTCTGGGCTTTCTGTCCTGTTCCATTGATCTATAATTCTGTTTTTGTGCCAGTACCCTATTGCCTTGATTACTGTAACTTTGTAGTATAGTCTGAAGTCAGGGAGTCTGATTCCTCCAGCTCCATTTTTTTCCCTCAAGACTGCTTTGGCTATTCAGTGTCTTTTTGGTCTCCATACGAATTTTAAGATATTTTGTTCTAGTTCTGTAAAAAATGCCACTGGTAATTTGATGGGAATTACATTGAATTTGTAGATTGCTTTTGGTAGTATAGTCATTTTCACAATGTTGATTCTTCCAATCCAAGAACATGGTACATCTCTCCATCTGTTTGTGTCACCTTTGATTTCTTTCATCAGTGTCTTATAGTTTTCTGAGTACAGGTCATTTACCTCCTTAGGTAGGTCTATTCCTAGGTATTTTATTCTTTTTGTTGCAATGGTGAATGGGAGTGTTTCCTTAATTTTTCTTTCTGATCTTTCGTCATTAGTGTATAGGAACACAAGAGACTTCTGTGCATTAATTTTGTATCCTGCAACTTTACCAAATTCATTAATTAGCTCTAGTAGTTTTCTGGTATCATTTTTAGTGTTCCCTATGTATAGTATCATGTCATCTGCAAACAGTGACAGTTTTACTTCTTCATTTCATTTTTTTTTCCTCTCTGATTGCTGTGGCTAGGACTTCCAAAACTATGTTGAATAATAATGGTAGGAGTGGACATCCTTGTCTTGTTCTTGATCTTAGAGGAAATGCTTTCAGTTTTTCATCATTGAGAATGATGTTTGCTGTGGGTTTGTCGCATATGGCCTTTATTATGTTGAGGGAGGTTCCTCTATGCCCACTTTCTGGAGAGTTTTTACCCTAAATGGGTGTTGAATTTTGTCAAAAGCTTTTTCTGCATCTATTGAGATGATCATATGGTTTTTCTTCTTCAATTTGTTAACATAGTGTATCACATTGATTGATTTGCGCATGAAGAATCCTTGCATCCCTGGGATAAATCCCACTTGATCATGGTGTATGATCCTTTTAATGTGTTGCTGGATTCTGTTTGCTAGTATTTTGTTGAGGACTTTTTTTTTTTTTTCTTGCGGTACGCGGGCCTCTCACTGTTGTGGCCTCTCCCGCTGCGGAGCACAGGCTCCGGACACGCAGGCTCAGCAGCCATGGCTCACGGGCCCAGCCACTCCACGGCATGTGGGATCTTCCCAGACCAGGGCACGAACCCGTGTCCCCCACACTGGCAGGCGGACTCCCAACCACTGTGCCACCAGGGAATCCCTTGTTGAGGATTTTTGCATCATGTTCATCCATGATATTGGTCTGTAATTTTCTTTTTTTGTAGTATCTTTGTCTGATTGTGGTATCAGGGTGATGGTGGCCTCATTGAATGCGTTTGGGAGTGTTCTTTCCTCTGAAATTTTTTGGAAGAGTTTGAGAAGGATGGGTGTTAGCTCTTCTCTAAATGTTTGATAGAATTCACCTGTGAAGCCATTTGGTCCTGGACTTCTGTTTGTTGGAAGATTTTTAATCACAGTTTCAATTTCATTGCTTGTGGTTGGTCTGTTCATATTTTCTATTTCTTCCTGGTTCAGCCTTGGAAGGTTATACCTTTCTAAGAATTTGTCCATTTCTTCCAGGTTGTCATTTTATTGCCATAGAGTTGCTTGTAGTAGTCTCTTAGGATGCTTTGTATTTCTGCAGTGTCTGCTGTGACCTCTCCTTTTTCATTTCTAATTTTATTGATTTTAGTTCTCTCCCTCTTTTTTCTGATGAGTCTGGCTAAAGGTTTATCAATTTTGTTTATCTTCTCAAAGAACGAGCTTTTAGTTTTATTGATCTTTGCTATTGTTTCCTTTGTTTCTATTTCATTTATTTCTGCTCTGATATTTATGATTTCTTTCCTTCTACTAACTTTGGGTTTTGTTTTTTCTTCTTTCTGTAGTTCCTTTAGGTGTAAGGTTAGATTGTTTATTTGAGATTTTTCTTGTTTCTTGAGGTAGGCTTGTATTGCTATAAACTTCCCTCTTAGAACTGCTTTTGCTGCATCCCATAGGTTTTGGATTGTTGTGTTTTCATTGCAATTTGCCTCTAGGTATTTTTTGATTGCCTCTTTGATTTCTTTAGTGATCTTTGTTATTGTTTAGCTTCCATGTCTTTGTGTTTTTTACTGCTTTATCAATTCCCTGTAATTGATTTCTAATCTCATAGCATTGTGGTCGGAAAAGATGCTTGATATGATTTCAGTTTTCTTAAATTTCCTGAGGTTTGATTTGTGACCCAAGATATTATCTATCCTGGAGAATGTTCCATGCACACTTGAGAAGAAAATGTAATCTGCTGTTTTTGGATGGAATGTCCTATAAATATCAATTAAGTCTATCTGGTCTATTGTGTCTTTAAAGCTTGTGTTTCCTTATTGATTTTCTGTCTGGATGATCTCTCCGTTGGTGTAAGTGAGGTGTTAAAGTCCCCCTCTATTATTGTGTTACTGTCAATTTCCTCTTTTACAGCTGTTAGCAGTTGCCTTATGTATTGAGGTGCTCCTGTATTGGGTGCATATATATTTTATATCTTCTTCTTGGATTGATCCCTTGATCATTATGTAGTGTTCTGCCTTGTGTCTTGTAACATTCTTTATTTTAAAGTCTGTTTTATCTGAGTATTGCTACTCCAGCTTTCTTTTGATTTCCATTTGCATGGAATATCTTTTTCCATCCCCCACTTTCAGTCTGTATGTGTCCCTAGGTCTGAAGTGGGTCTCTTGTAGACAGCATATATATGGGTCTTGTTTTTGTATCCATTCAGCAAGCCTGTGTCTTCTGGTTGGAGCATTTAATCCATTCACGTTTAAGGTAATTATTGATATGTATGTTCCTATGACCATTTTCTTAATTGTTATGGGTTTGTTTTTGGAGATCCTTTTCTTCTCTTATGTTTCCCACTTAGAGAAGTTCTTTTAGCATTTGTTGTAGAGCTGGTTTGGTGGTGCTGAATTCTCTTAGCTTTTGCTTGTCTGTAAAGCTTTTGATTTCTCTGTCAAAGCTGAATGAGATCCTTGCCAGGTAGAGTAATCTTATTTGTAGTTTCTTCCCTTTCATCACTTTAAGTATATCATGCCACTCCCTTCTGGCTTGTAGAGTTTCTGCTGAGAAATCAGCTGTTAACCTTATGGAAGTTCCCTTGTACATTATTTGTCATTTTCCCCTTGTTGCTTTCAATAACTTTTCTTTGTCTTTAATTTTTGTCAGTTTGATTACTATGTGTCTTGGCCTGTTTCTCCTTGGGTGTATCCTGCCTGGGACTCTCTGCACTTCCTGGACTTGGATGGGTATTCCCTTTCCCGTGTTAGGGAAGTTTTCAACTATAAACTCTTCAAATATTTTATTGGGTCCTTTCTCTCTCTCTTCTCCTTCTGAGACCCCTATAATGTGAATGTTATTGCATTTAACATTGTCCCAGAGTTCTCTTAGGCTTTCTTCGTTTCTTTTCATTCTTTTTTCTTTATTCTGTTCCACAGCAGTAAATTCCATCATTCTATCTTCCAGGTCACTTATCCATTCTTTTGCCTCAGTTATTCTGCTATTGATTCCTTCTAGTGTATTTTTCATTTTAGTTATTGTATTGTTCATCTCTGTTTCTTTGTTCTTTAATTCTTCTAGGTCTTTGTTAAACATTTCTTGCATCTTCTCGATCTTTGCCCTCCATTTATTTTCTGAGGTCCTGGATCATCTTCACTATCATTATTCTGAATTCTTTTTCTGGAAGGTTGCCTATCTCCACTTCATTTAGTTGTTTTTCTGGGGTTTTATCTTGTTCCTTCATCTGGTACAAAGTCCTCTGCCTTTTCATTTTGTCTGTCTTTCTGCGAATGTGGTTTCCATTCCACAGGCTGCAGAATTGTAGTTTTTGTTGCTTCTGCTGTCTGCCCTTGGTGGATGAGGCTATCTAAGAGGCTTGTGCAAGTTTCCTGATGGGAGGGATTGGTGGTAGTTAGAGCTGGGTGTTGCTCTGGTGGGTAGAGCTCAGTAAAATTTTTATCTGCTTGTCTGCTGATGGGTGGGGCTGTGTTCCCTCCCTGGTGGTTATTTGGCCTGAGGCGACCCAGCACTGGAGCCTACCCAGCTCTTTGGTGGGGCTAATGGCAGACTCTGGGAAGGCTCATGCCAAGGAGTACTTCCCAGAACTTCTGCTGCCAGTGTTCTTGTCCCCAAGGTGAGCCACAGCCACCCCCCGCCTCTGTAGGAGACCCTCCAACACTAGCAGGTAGGTCTGGTTCAGTCTCCTATGGGGTCACTGCTCCTTCCCCTGGGTCCCAATGCGCACACTACTTTGTGTGTGCCTTCCAAGAGTGGCGTCTCTGTTTCCTCCAGTCCTGTCAAAGTCTGCAATCAAATCCCTCTAGCCTTCAAAGTCTGATTCTCCAGGAATTCCTCCTCCCATTGCTGGACCCCCAGGTTGGGAAGCCTGATGTGGGCCTCAGAACTTTCCCTCTAGTGGGTGGACTTCTGTGGTATAAGTGTTCTCCAGTTTGTGAGTCACCCACCCAGCAGTTATGGTATTTGATTTTATTGTATTGCGCCTCTCATACAGTCTCATTGCAGCTTCTCCTTTGTCTTTGGATGTGGGGTATCCTTTTTGGTGAGTTCCAGTGTCTTCCTGTCGATGATTGTTCAGCAGTTAGTTGTGATTCTGGTGCTCTCGCAAGAGGGAGTGAGCGCACGTTCTTCTATTCTGCCATCTTGAACCAATCTCTCAGTTTTCTTGCTTTTACTAGAACCAACATGGGAAATTTCTACCTTTCTTACTTTGCTTAAAACTATTTTTCTTCCCTGGAATTCCTCTTTACATTCACCTGAAAAAACTCTAGAGCTCTAGAGAGTAGTCTAACTTAGAGTGTACTTCCTTCACAAAGCTTTCCCAAGTCTCTACAATCAAAAGCCCTATTTTGTCCATTATTATATTATTGTCCTATTATTGTCCATTATTATCCCATTGTCCATTATTCAATGGGAGTGTAGTCTGTTTGCTGTAAGGTATTTTATGTACACCTATGTCTTGCAAAAGTTGGTGAACCTGTCCAGACATGGGTCATGTTGCATCCACCTTCACAGATCCAGCCTCTTATTTGTATTTTTCATCTCTCCTTTCCTATAGCAGGAAATATTTGTTCACTCACATTAATCAGTGGCTTGGCCAATATTGTAATCCTCACCTCCTAGACATAGTCGCACTGTTTCATGAAGGTCAGAGTCACCTGGGTGCTTGTTCAAAAGTCAGATTCCTGGTTTTTACCTTAAACCTAAAGAATCATATAGTTCAGGTAAAGAGAACAAAAAATTGTAGTACTAACAACTGCCCCAGGTAATTCTTATCATGACTGAAATTCAGATAATACCATGGAGGGACTTCCCTGGTCGAGCAGTGGATAAGAATCCGCCTGCCAATGCAGGGGACACGGGTTCGATCCCTGGCCCGGGAAGATCCCACATGCTACAGAGCAACTAAGTCCGTGCACCACAACTGCTGAGCCTGCGCTCTAGAGCCACCAGCCACAACTACTGAAACTGCATGCCACAACTACTGAGCCTGCGATCTAGAGCCTGTGAGCCACGACTTCTGAGCCCGCACGCCTGGAGCCCGTGCTTCACAACAAGGGAAGCCACTGCAATGAGAAGCCCGTGCACCGCAACGAAGAGTAGCCCCTGCTCGCTGCAACTAGAGAAAGCCCGCGGGCAGCAATGAAGACCCAACGCAGCCATAAATAAATAATTAAAAACAAAAAACAAAAAACGAAAATACCATGGAGTATAACTTAGGTCAGGGAATTAGCAGGTGCTAACCCTAAGCTAGATGTTTGCTCATTCACCTATTTTTTCCCCCTGTGGCTGAATAGGTGTTAACTGCAGGAGGACTTGTTTTTCTCCAGCGCTTTAAAAGGGAAGGAAGGAAATGTGTTTTACATATAGAATTATTTCAAGATGGATGTTTGGAACTGCAAAGAAAACCTGAACTGGAAATCTGGATTAAAGAGTAAATTTTCATAGAACAGACCCGAAACCCAAATTTGAGAGAGAATCAGCCTAGAACAGGAGCACCTAGTATACTCTAGGAGTCGTTAGGTGTTCTGTGTATAACTCAATATGGACTTAATCCTGACGATTTTCCCTATAAAGTAAGCTTTGTTATCTACATTTTGTGGGTTAGGAGACTGAGTTTCAAAGAGGTTAAGTGACATATAGGTCATAGAGCTAGTAAGCAGAAAAGCTCCCAAATCTAGCGTGATCATTTACTCATTTAACAAATGTTTTTTATGTCTCCCGTGTACCATGTACCTTTCTAAAACATAATTTATCCTTTTCTCTAGCAGATTTTCAGCTTTTCTCCTTTACTTGGGTTTTTAAATAATTTAATTATGATGACTCTAGGTGTTGATTCTTTCTGTGTTTATTGCAATTCATAGGGTTTCTTGAATCTGTGGCTTTAGTTTCTTGCTAGAAGCTGCCCTAAGCTCCTTGCCATGTGTCTACTCACAAGACCAAGACTTTTATAACATAACAATCAAGAGAGGAACATCCTATCACTTTGCCATATTCTCTTGGTTAGACTAAAGTCATATAGGTCTCTTCTCCTACACTTAGGGGGCTGGGGGATCCCTTAGTGCCTGTTTACCAGAGTCTCCTATTAGATTCCCTACTTTGCAAGCCCCTGGCTTTGATTTCTGTGCACTTCTGGGACCCTTGACGCTAACATTCTAATTTGGGGAATACACAAGTACCTTCAGGGTGAAAGCGGCTCCCATGGCTTCTTACCCTTCTTAAGTCCACTTCACATTTTAGCTTGATTATTCCTTACTATTTTATCATCTCTTCATCGACCTTAAGAAAATGTTTCTTACGTTTTGTTCAGTTTTCCTCTTTCAAGTTATTTTCAGCCAGAGGGTTGATCCAAATAACCTAGCCCACCATTACTGGGAAAAAGAAGTCCTGATTTAGTGTTTAGAAGATTCACTCTGATTACTGTTTGAGGAACAGCCTGTAAGGATACAAGCATGGAAGCAGAAAGATAAACTAGTTCGTTATTGCAATAATCTGGGTGAGAGATGACAGTGGCTTTGTGAAGGGTGGCAACAATACAGAAACTCCAGACAGAAGGGGCAAATAATTTAAAAATAAGCCCTTTAAAAATAGACATTTAAGGGTTATATATCATCATTTTCTCCCAAGTAAAATAGTTAAGGCTAGGGTTGAATAGAAGCTCATTAGGACTCTGAAATCTACTGGGTGGTGTTACATTCCAGTATTTTTTACACTTTAGTGGAAACTTACGGTTCCATTGCCACCATACCCACCATCAGACATTGGTTAAAACTGTATATATATATATATATATATATATATATATATATATATATATATATATATATATATACAGTCTAGCTATACATTTTTAGCAGACAAGCCCTGAGCTAGTGAGTAATAAACTTCCATGTACTGACATCGACTGTATAAAAGATTTCCCATTTTTCTGCAGACAAGGGAATGGGAAGGTGCATTCCCATCCTCAGAGGAAGTCACTTAAGAGACTCTGCAGCTTTGAATTGGGCTTGTGGTCTAAATATCCTCTCAAATACTCCTGATTTTCTGGGTTTGAGTGGTTGGCGTGGCTCTTGGTGAGGGTCTTTAGGTCACTGGCATTCTGTGTTGCAAACTATTGGTCTTTGTGTTTCCTCCCGTTAATGCCATGCCATCTTCACGTAGGAGGCTCAGCCAGGTTGGCCTGGGTTGCCTTGTTGCACCTCCTTTGCTGTTCTGCAGTATTAAATCGGGGCCTCTAAGGGAACATTTCTATCTCTTCGGGCAGCCCAGCCCTGCCCAGATTTTATCCCTAGCCTGCAAGTCCCTCCAACCACTCCTATGATTGTGGTTGGACCCCTGCCTTTCTCTTTAACTCCATTTCATGCCACTTTCCCCAGCCTCCTGGGACCTCTGTTTCCTGAACTCACCAAGGTTATTCCTGCCCTAGAGTCTTTCCTTCCCTGTTCCATCTGCCTGGAAAGCTCTTCCTCTAGACCTTCTGGTAGCTGGCTCCTACTCACCATTCGAAAGTCCCTAAATCTTCCCTTGAGTTCAGCATCAGTAGATTAAATGAACACCTAAGTTAAATGGATCCTGCACACCAATCAGAAGAAAGGTTAAACACCTTCCAAAACAATAAGGGAGGGCAGGCAAGCCAGTCTAAAAGACAAGAGAGAAGTTTGTAGCACCGTCTCACTCCTGCAGAACAAAGGAGCAATAGTTTCACCTGAGCATATTTGATACCTCCTAAGCTGTGAGTCCTTTATGGCTCTGTTATGGTCTGAATGTTTGTGTTCCCCCAAAATTCATATGCTGAAACCTAACCCCCAAGGTGATGGTATTAGGTGATGAGGCCTTTCGGGGTGATTAGATCATCTAAGCAGAGCCCTCATAAATGGGATTAGTGCCCTTATAAAAGAAGCCCAAGAAAGCTCCCTTGTCCATTATACCATGTGAGGTTACAGCAAAAAAATGACCATCTAGGAAGCAGGCTCTCACCAGACACCAAACCTGACAGCACCTTTGTCTTGGACTTCCCAGCCTCCAGAAACATAAATTTCTGTTCATAAGCCACCCAGTCTATGACATTCTCTTATAGCAGCCCAAACAGACTAAGAAAGGCTCCCAATTTCTAAACTATTACTCTGAGTAAAGGCATGCCTGATAGAGAGAGGGCTCCACACTGAGGGCTCTCAGAGATGCTGTAGTGGGACCAGGAGACCTGAGGTCCAGGGTGATCTGCCTTTCTGGAGAGGATGATTTTTGAGTCTGGAGACATTTTTTTGTGGTCTCAGCAAGTCATCAGTTCTGTGTTACGTCTTGTCACTGAGTCACATCCTACTAGAGTTATCTTTATTCCAGACTGGCCGATATTGGCTTCAATAATATCGCAACCAATCTGTTGTTTCTACTGAGTCATTTACCTTATCTGTGGCTCTGAGTAAGTCATTTCTGTTTTAACTTCTTTGCCTGTAAAGATGGGGATAGTGTAACCATCTCAAGACATTACTGGTGTTGCTGCAGTGACCAGGTTCGAACAAGAGGAAGTACTTTGAAAGGGTTAATTAACCATTACGTGACTAGGAGGTAGGATTATTAATTACTTGCATTTTGTCAGATCACAACAATTACAACCCAACCCAACAGTTAACAGCAGTGTCTTCCAAGTCCCGCTGAGTGGGAGGCCTGCCAGTGTCAAAACATATTAGAATCAAGGCTTACCCAGGCAGCTACTTCTGGGGTCCATAACAGCACGTGTTTTTCCTGTACTTGGTGAGGGCCCGTCCTTGCTGGAGTAAGTGAGTATACTGGCTCTCCTCCTAAGTCCTGCCTTTCCCCAAATAACTTTCCATCCTCTATTTCACTTTCCTTTCTTCTTCTTGCCCATCTGTTTCCCTTCCTTATTGATCACTCAACTCAAGCAGCCCCGCCCTTCATCCTGGTCCCTTCCGTTCATTACCTCCTCCTCTCATTAGTCTCCCCAGCCGCTCACCCTCCTCCCGACCCAGCCACTTTTCTTTGCACGTCTTTTCTGTCGCGTCCCTGTCCAGAAAGCCCATTTTACCCGGCGGCACCCTCTGTGCACCAGACTCTCTCCCTCCTCTCATCCCAGCCGTTCCTGACAGCCGTTTCCGGTGCATCGCTCAGGTTCCCAACAGCAGACACTGCAAGTTCAAAGCTGGCAGGAGCGCACGGGCTTCATGTGCGCCCACGGGTGGGGGCCCAAGGGGCGGGGCGTCGGGAGGGCGGTGCCTCAGCCCCTGAGAAACAGACAGATCAGATTTCCCCGGGGCTCACCCAAGCAAGGTGACCTATCGGTCGGTACCAGCTGGAGCCCGAAGTTTTGCGTGTTGCGTGTGGCAGGGCCTGGCGCTGAGCCACCCCTCCCTTGGGCACACCTTACATGTCTACATCTCCTCCAGAACTGGCCTGGGTCAGTCTCTCCTTCAGAACCTGCCCTTGAGAGGATTTACTGGAAGGCAATGTGACAAGGCAAAGACCATGCAAGCCGGACCTAGTACCCATTCATGGGAGTGTCCTCCCTGTTCATGCTCTCTCTATAAAATAACTAATTTTATCATTGTTTTTATAATTGTTAAATTATACTTGTTGCAACTAAAGTGATTATTTAAGGAATGCACTGAATATGCTGATAGTGGAATTGTATTTCCACAAGCCCCAGCAGAATTTGCTCCTTAAAGGCCAAAATTTACCTCCTAAAGCAGCCCATCGGGTGCTGGTTAATTCAAGAGAAAACTCAGCAGAGGCCTCGGGCACTTCCCAGGAAAGATTACACTTTGAACACAGTCATAAAATTTTGCTCTCTTTTAAAACCCCACTAAAAGTACAGGAAAGGGATTTTCCCCCCTAATGTACTATTTGCAATATGGGTGAAGGTGAGAGGAAGTTAGGGAATAGGATTTCCTCATCTATCCCAGGCCAAAATGTATAATGTGCCCCCACCTCTCATGCTCTGTTGCCCCTCTGGCACCACGCTGAGGATTTCCTGATCCCTTAACTGAGTTTCAAGGGACTTTTTTTAAAGGTATAAATCCTCAGAGATGGTGAGAAAAAAGAGGTGATGACAAAATTTTGGAAACTGAAAAATAGATGGACAGGTGTTTTATGACTTAGGACACCTAAGTAAGCAGAAACCTAACCCTTCAGGGTAAACGAAGAACTGCCCTGACTAAATGACAGAACCCTCAAAAGGCCTAGGAATTGGTGGTTCGAGATATCTCTGGAAGTGGGAGGGGGAGGGAAAATAAAAGAAGATCCGTTGACAGCTGTTGAGAAAAAGATTTCTAGATCCCTTCCCTAACTCTCTACTGCTCTTCTCACTGGGCAGAAGACAAGAGATTTGTCTGGTGAAGGAAAATTGAGGGTTCTTCAGGCACACTTGAAAGCAGGCATACCATAAAACAACCGGAAGCTTGAGTGCCCATATGCACAGAAAATGCCTGGTCAGCCTACCCCCACCCCAAGGTCTGCTCCCACTGGCTCCCCAAATGCTGCAACCTGGGCCTTTATTCTCTTCAGGGAATTGGAGAAGTTCTCTAGGACATCTCACCAGCCAATAAGGAAAGAACTGAAGGTCTAGACATCTGGAGTTCCCAACAAACAGCCTGACCAGATCAACCTACAATGAAGCCCCCAGCTGCCCAGCTCTAGCCACTGCTCAGAACTTCTGATCAGCTGTTAGTCCTCCACTGTTAAACTAAGTCCTGTCCTACTGTGAATAGGACTGATCTGTACAACCAACCAAATTCCAAAATCGACAGCCACTACATAAAGTAAAGGATCAGAAGTCAAATGACTTTGGTCTTCAAAAGAACATCTTCAGGGCTTCCCTGGTGGCGCAGTGGTTGAGAGTCTGCCTGCCGATGCAGGGGACACGGGTTCGTGCCTGGGTCCGGGAGGATCCCACATGCTGCAGAGTGGCTGGGCCCGTGAGCCATGGCCGCTGGGCCTGCATGTCCAGAGCCTGTGCTCCACAGCGGAAGAGGCCACAACAGTGAGAGGCCCATGTACCGCAAAAAAAAAAGAAAAAAAAAAAAGAACATCTTCAAAATATTGGTTAAAAAATTCCCAACCTAGAATTCTATATCTGGCCAAACTAAGAATCCAGTGTGAGGGTAAAATAACACATATATAGACATATATATATATATATCAAAAGTTTACTTTCCATGCATCCTTTCTCAAGAAGCTATTGGGATATGTTAGGGTCAAGACCAAGGTAAAGTTAGGTACTTTCTTGCTTTGGTTGCAAAATCTAAAAGAGCATCAAAAAATTTAGTCATCAAGATAAAAAATAATTTAGTGCAATATTAAAATAAATTAAAATTAATGCCAAAAAAATCCATGTTGAACAAAAACATCAAAATGTTGAATAAAGACAAAATCCAGCAGGGCTGGGATTAAGGTGAGGTGAGTGAGGCCAGCTCATGCAAGTGCAGGACGGGATCCCATCTTCATTAAACATTTTGATATTTTGTTGGTTATATACATCAGCCCTACTTAAAGTAAGACAGGACTACATAAGGCCATGAATACAAGGAGGTGAACATCATTGGGGATCACCTTGGAGCCTGGATATCACAATAACAATAATTATGCTATTATTTTATTAGGTGAAAAGGGGGTATAAGATTGCGTGTGTCTGGTTGGTGGAAATGAGAGTTAAACCCTCATCTTCCTTGGAGGGGTAGTCAACAGGTAATACTGCCAAACAGAAGAACCCAGAAGTAATATTAACATGTTATTAAAAGACATAGTGTTAAATACTGGAGAAAATGGATAAAAGATTTGAAAATCATTCCCGCTGGGGAAGGGGAAATGAGCAAGGCAGGGGCCCGGGGACTGCTATTTGTCTTAATGTTGTAGAATAGTTGACTCCTTAAACTGTGTGCATATATGACTAATAAAAATATTAAAATAAGTAGATCAGTGTTCGAGATTTCAAAAAAAAAAAAAGAAGACTCTAAAGTACTCATAATGGGAGACTTCCCTGGTGGCACAGTGGTTAAGAATCTGCCTGCCAATGCAGGGGACCTGGGTTCGAGCCCTGGTCCGGGAAGATCCCACATGCCGTGGAGCAACTAAGCCCAGGCGCCACAACTACTGAGCCTGCGCTCTAGAGCCTGCAAGCCACAACTGCTGAGCCCGTGCACCGCAACTACTGAAGCCCGTGCGCCTAGAGCCCATGTTCCACAACAAGAGAAGCCACCGCAATGAGAAGTCCACGCACTACAAAGAAGAGTAGCCCCTGCTCACCGCAACTAGAGAAAGCCCATGAGCAGCAATGAAGACCCAATGCAGCCAAAAATAAATAAATTAAAAAAAATAAAGTGCTCATCATGGGAAAGGCAGAAGTTTATTGGACTTCATTACATGATGTTATGATTCAGTATTATTTTTACTTTGGATTACATATAGAGGTGGCTGCCAGCGTTGTCTCAATGCTAGGGCGTCTAATAATTTTCCTTAGCTTGTATTTCACAGGGGAGATAGCTGCTGTATCTCATGTAGCCCACACAACTCCATAGCAAGGCATAAAATATCCCCAGGTGAGGGATACTGACAGATGAGGGGAACTGAGGCTCAGAAAGAGAAAGTAACCAGTCAGAGCTAATCACTCCATAGTTAACGGTATTTGGGTAGACTGGGTACCAGATCTTTTCTGTGAGACCAGTTTTTCTTTTTTTCCTTTGGCCATTGGGAGCACAGGGTCTTAACCACTGGACCGGCAGGGGAGGTCTCTGACCAGGAAACTGGTGTTAGCTCTTTACCCTGTAGCTGCATATTGGTCTCCTCTAGCCAGATCCCCACTTTTTTTTTTTTTTTTTTTGGCGGTACGCAGGCCTCTCACTGTTGTGGCTTCTTCCGTTGCGGCGCACAGGCTCCGGACGTGCAGGCTCAGTGGCCATGGCTCACGGGCCTAGCCGCTCCGCGGCACGTGGGATCTTCCCAGACCGGGGCACGAACCTGTGTCCCCTGCATCGGCAGGTGGACTCTCAACCACTGCACCACCAGGGAAGCCCCAGATCCCCACTTTTGCTGCCTAGTTCTGGTTTGATTTGCATCACCGTCCCAAGTTCGTGGATGCCGCTGCTCCCTGACAATGTGAGGGTCCTCCATCTCTCTGGCTGCACTTAAAGCCAGCCTTCCTGCCTCAACTACGCTAAGCTCTTGCTCTTGCCTTTTCTGGGCTGAACTACAGATCCCCACATCTAGGCAGCCTAGGGGCTGCCCTTTAAGTTCCCTGAACTGCTGCCCATTGCTTCATGGAGGGCTAATACAGCTAAATTTAGAAGGATCAAGGGATTATCTGATTTGAGGCGAAAAAGGGATTTCTTTTCCCCTGCCCACAAACTGAATTCTACCTGGAAGGCTCTGCCCCTGTCCAGGTGGGGCCTTTGCACCTGCCTTTCCTTGTCCACATGCAGTGTGGTAGCTCTGTTTCTTGACACGTAGATGGGATCTTGTATCTTGGCTGGGAGTGTCTTGTGTTCTGCCTTTCCCTTGTGGGTCAAAGCCCATTTGTTTCACCCTGGGAAATTCACTCAAACCAGCCTTATCGTTCAAATAAATGTACATTCCTCAAGAGCCCTGGCATGTCTTATCTCTCACTACTTACATGCCAGGTTAGTATTCTGGGGCCCCAGACTGTTTGATTAAGGCAAAGTGCCTAATTTGATGAAGACAATGTGCCTAAGACAATGAGCCTAATTGGTTAACTATTTCCTTTCCCAAGATGTAGATACTTGGCTGGGTTAGAATTCTGTTTTGAAAAGACTGGGCCCTACCGAAAGGGAGGGGCTGATCTTCGTGATGGACTAAGCATCTGGCTGACCAAGTGCCCCCTGAGGTTGGGGGACAGTTAATGAGGCTCAGAGAATAGGAAGCAACCAGTGAACCACGGTTAGAATCTGTGACAAGGACTGTCACTTCCGGGATGGCCCCACCTCCAGGCATTATATCCCAGCAACAAAGCTTTGACCTCAGAGGGGGCTCGCTTTCTTCCCCACCCTTTCCATTTGCTTTTCTTCCCATAGATAACCTGAAGGAACAAAGTCTGTCCATAGAACATCCCTTGCTCCCCACTAGTCATACCTGAGTAAGCAGAGTGTATAGTGCTCCAAAGGTCTGGCTTGAGTTGTCTATGAGAGGGGCCAGCTTCTGGCAGAAGGGCCCCCATACCTCCATGCGTGTTCACTGTGATACCTCCCCTTCTCTGGTTTGTCCCCATATCTGAGACTTAGCTGGAAACCTGCTTTCCTGGAACGTTTGAGGGGGGTTAGGTTTCCAGGACAACTGCCATCCTCATTTTTTGCGGACCTGGCTTCCCTTTCTCCGGGGGGCTTCCCTCCAGGCATAGAGATACTAGAACTGGGGCTTGCTGAAGGATCCAGGTCTGCAGAGACAGACTTACCTGTGCTTCTACTTTGAGCCCTGAGAAGTGTCCTGAGTGGTTCTAGTTGCTCCCAACTCCCCAGCCCTGAATGTCCCCTCTTGGAGGTCAAAGTCAGGATGTATAGTGAAAAGAGCATGGGCTTTGGAGTCAGGTAGACCTGGGTTCAAATTCTGACTCCACCACTTTCTAACATCGTCTCCTAGCAGACTCTGAGTCTCCCCTTGGACTCAGGGTTCTGTCCCCCTCAGTTAGGGGAGGCCTTCTCTCTGCAGAGGGCTTTGTTTCCTGGTGCTGTTCCTTCATCCTGCTCTTAAAGCAGTCTCAGATCTAACCCTTCCTATGATATGTGCTTGTACAATGGTACAATGATAAGCACTTTTTTTTTTTGGTCGTGCTGCGCGGCTTGCAGGATCTTAGTTCCCCAACCAGGGATTGAACCTGGGCCCTCGGCAGTGAAAGCGCGGAGTCCTAAACACTGGACCAGCAGGGAATTCCCAAATAAGCACTTTTGAGCATTGTTTCACCTAATTCTCAAAATGGCAGTGTGAATTATGATTCTGATACCAATTACAATGTTTTTTACTACACCACCAAGCAGTGCTCTGACACCAGCTGGTGTCTTATAATTCAACCCAGTTCTGATATTATCTACCTGGAGATAGTGTCAGATCCCACAGATTAAGAGCTCAGTCCTACAAGACTGGCCCCTCCTCCCCACCCCCACTGCCCCAGATGCTGTCGTGAGTCCAGGTTGTCACTTGTGCTTCTGACCAGCCAGTTATAAATTGAAGGTTCCCACAGCCCCTACCTTTGGTTTGATTCATTTGCTAGAGCAGTTCCCAGAACTCAGAGAAACGTTTTACTTACTAGTTGCTGGTTTATTATAAAAAGATATAACTTAGGAACAGCCAGGTGGAAGAGATGCATAGGGCAAGATACGTGGGTAGGGGTGCAGAGCTTCCATGTCTTCCCAAGTGAGACACTCTCCCCAAATCTTCATGCGTTAACCAACCTGTCAGCCCCTGTCCTTCTGAGGTTTTATGGAGGCTTCATTACATAGGCACAATTGATTAAATCATTGGCCATTAGTGATTGATCTCAATCTCCAGGCCCTCTCCCCTCCTCGCATCCTTGGAGGTCAGGGAGTGGGGCTGAAATTGACAACCCTCTAATTACTTGGTTGGTTCCTCTGACGAGCGAGCTCCCATCTTTAGGTAACCTAGGGGTGGTCCAAAAGTCACCTCATTAACATAACAAAAGATACCTTTATGGCTCTCATCACTTAGGAAATTCCAAAGAGCTCTGTGCCAGGAACAGGACAAAGACTGAATGTATATTTCTTTCTTTTTTGTTTTTAAATCTTTATTGGAGTAGAGTTGCTTTACAATGTTGTGTTACTTTCTACTGTAAGGCAAAGTGAATTAGCTATACATATACATATATCTCCTCTTTTTTTGGATTTCCTTCCCATTTAGTCACCAGCATTGAGGGGAGTTCCCTGTGCTATACAGTAGGTTCTCATAAATTATCTATTTTATACCTAGTATCAATAGTGTATATATGTCAATCCCAATCTCCCAATTCATCCCACTACCCACCCCCCTTCCCCTTTGGTATCCATATGTTTGTTCTCTATGTCTGTGTCTCTATTTCTGCTTTGTAAATAAGATTGTCTATACCAGTTTTTTTCAGATTCTGCATATAGGCATTGATATGTGATACTTGTTTTTCTCTTTCTGACTTACTTCACTCTGAATGACAGTCTCTCGGTCCATCCACATCTCTACAAATGGCACTATTCCATTCCTTTTTATGGCTGAGAAATATTCCATTGTATATATGTGCTAATCTTCTTTATCCATTCCTCTGTTGATAGACATTTAGGTTGCTTCCATGTCCTGGCTATTGTAAATAATGCTGCAATGAACAATAGGGTGCATGTGTCTTTTTGAATTATGTTTTTTTCTGGGTATATATCCAGTAGTGGGATTGCTGGGTCACATGGTAGTTCTATTTTTAGTTTTTTAAGGAACCTCCTTCCTGTTCTCCCTAGTGGCTGTATCAATTTACATTCCCACCAACAGTGCAAGAGGGTTCCCTTTTCTCCACACCCTCTCCAGCATTTATTGTTTGTAGATTTTTGTGGTGATGGATGGCCATTCTGACTGCTGTGAGGTGATACCTCATTGTAGTTTTGATTTGCACGTCTCTAATAATTAGTGATGTTGTGCATCTTTTCATGTGTTTGTTGGCCATCTGTATGTCCTCTTTGGAGAAATGTCTGTTTAGGTCTTCCACCCACTTTTTGATTGGGTTGTTTGTTTTTTGATATTAAGCTGCATGAGCTGTTTGTATATTTTGGAGATTAATCCTTTGTCAGTTGCCTTGTTTGCAAATATTTTCTCCCCTTCTGAGGGTTGTGTTTTCGTCTTATTTATGGTTTCCTTTGCTGTGCAAATGCTTTTAAGTTTAACTAGGTCCCATTTGGTTATTTTTGTTTTTATTCTCATTACTCTAGGAGGTGGGTCAAAAAAGATCTCCCTGAGATTTATGTCAAAGAGTGTTCTGCCTATGTTTTCCTCTAAAAGTTTTATAGTGTCTAGCCTTATATTTAGGTCTTTAATCCATTTTGAGTTTATTTTCGTGTATAGGGTTACGGAGTGTTCTAATTTCATTCTTTCACATGTAGCTGTCCAGTTTTCCCAGTACCACTTATAGAAGAGGCTGTCTTTTCTCCATTGTATATTCTGGTCTCCTTTGTCATAGATTAGGTGACCACAGGTGCGTGGGTTTATCTCTGGGCTTTCAATCCTGCTCCATCGATCTATATCTCTGTTTTTGTGCCAGTACCATATTGTCTTGATTATTGTAGCCCTGTAGTATAGTCAGAAGTCAGGGAGTCTGATTCGTCCAGCTCCATTTTTTTCCCTCAAGTTTGCTTTTGCTTATTATGAATCACAATGTCACAGAAGTTAACGTAATTATTCCCATTTTACAGGTGAGACTGAGAACTCACTAAGATAACTTGTGCAGAATCACACAACTTTTAAAAGGCAGGAGGACCACTGGTACACAGATCTTCAAGGCTTGAAAGAAGGCAAAACAGCATAATGGGAAGAAACAAAGCTTTGGAGGCAGATACCCGAGCTCAGTTCCTGCCTCCGTTCTAGCTGTAGGGCTTGTGTAACTTCCCTAAGCTTTCTCAGCTTCACTTTCCTCTTCTGTCAACTGAAATTGTTCTGGAGAAGAGTTTTGAGAATGAAATGAATTGGTATATACAAACTCCTGTCACACAGCACCAAGAAGCATCAGATTTCACCCCCACCCCCTCCATCACCCCACCTTCTAGGCCCAGGCTCAGTCATCTTCCCGTGACATCATGATGTTCCCTGCCCAGGATGGGAAATCAGGCAGGAATACAAATAAGTATGACAGAAGAGAGAAAGCAGTAAGTACTCTACAAGCAGACAAGCTTTGCGAGGATGACCAAGCAGGACTTCATGGAGACAGTGGTATTACATCTGGACCCGAAATGTTTTGTCAGATTTCAAGAGATGGAAAAAAGATGGGAGGATCCCAAGATTCCACATCTGGTAACTAGATAGGGCACAGGGTGGAGTGATGGATGTGTAAGTATTCTGCAGATGAAAGGGCGGCACGGTGTGTGAAATGGTGTTATTTAGGCCGTGCCTATGCACTAGGTTCTAGGTTAGCCCTGGGCCACTGTACTTGAGCTCATACTCCAGGCTGAGAGGCTGGACTGATCCCTCCCCCACTGAGCTCCCCACTTCCATCTGATGGTCAGCAGGAGCCCAGGCCTCAGCTGGAGGGGCTGACAGTGGGGCAGCCTCAACAAGGCGGTCTCTCCTTCAGAAGGGATAGTGGGGCTGGGGGCTGGGGAATGCTGCAAGGGCAATGGGCAACCTTATTTCCACCCCCTGGAAAGCTGGCATGAGAGAAAAAGGTCCAATATCTTGCTTTCCACAACTCCGACCAGCTGGGATTCTATTTTTAACCAGTGCTGTCTTAGTTGACAGCTTGGAACGCCTTCTCCACCCTTTTCTTCCTTTCTCCTGCCTCTTGCAGCCCAGAGCCCTGTAGAAAGGATGGATGGGAGCAGCTCAGCATTGGTAAAGAGAAGACCACTCTCCCTTCTCACTACCCTTCACTCCATCCAGCCTTTGTCCAGCATAGTGGGTGGATTTTAAAGATATTATTGGCTGAGAAGCTAATGAGGCTTAAATTTCAGGACTCCTCATTCCACAGGTCTCTTCCAAAGGCCCTGGTCAGTGTCCTAGCAATTTTGTATCTTTAATTTCATTTTTTTTTCTTATAAAAGGGCACCCAGTTTTATAAGCTCCAGGCCCCACAGAACTTGGGTCTGCCCCTTGATGGGTACGGCGTCTCTCGCACCTCCAGCTCAGTGCCTACTTCAGTAGGGTTATTTCTGTCTTGGCCCAATTTATTGTATTACCTTGAGCAGCTTTCTTTCTTGTTCTGGGTCTCAGTTTCCCCAACTGTTACAAGATGAAGTGTCAAGGAGCCCTCTCCCAGCATACCATGCCTCTGTTTATTTATGTATGTCCCCTTGGTGAGGTCATCTGTTCTTCCTGTTTGTCATTATGTGTGTGGAGGGGTGGTATTGCTGTCTCTGTCCCTCTCTGGGGCTGGATCAGTCTTATAGTCAAGAGGGAGGCTGGGCTCTGGGACTCCTATTCAGGTCCAGGCCCCTGTCTCCCTACGCTACCTCTCCTCCTTGCTGCTGGCCAGTAAGGGTGTTTCCATGGGGAAGAGTGCATTAAAAAGTCCCTACTCTTTAATTAATTCTGTATACCTGTCATGTTCTGACCCATGGTGTTTCAAATACACATTGAATAAACTGAGTCTTATCATACACTGCTTCCTCTTTTCATTAAAATTTTAATAAGCATCTATTAATACAGCACCTTAACAATGGTACCACTTTAGGACAATGTGCTCAGGAATCATTATGTGTCATGGATGTCCCACCTCCCAGCCCCACCTCCATTCCCAGCTATTGCATACGACTGTGGTGTGAGGCGGGTCCAGGTTGACCACTCGGAGAGAATTTACACAGCCTCATCTAGACTCAGACCACGGGCTTTTTGGCAGGGGGTCATGCACAGGAGTGAACAGCAGGGGGAGGGACCTGACGGAGAGGACTCTACAAAATCCTGTGCCTCCAGGCGTGCCCCAAAAAAGTCCAAAAAGGAAATTAAGGGGGAAGCCAAGTCATTTATTATTTCTTGAAAAAGTTGGGTAAGGGAGGAGGGGAAGGCCTATAGTATTTAACTGGAAAGGAATGAGAGGACTTTTCAGTGCAAAACAGCTTGTTGGTCTGGGAAGTGTGAGATTAGACAGGTTGGTGTTTGCAGCACTGATTGGGGAAGGGCACGGTGAGGTCAAACTGGGGACAGCCTGGAGCATCTCAGGAGTCATTCCTGTGCCAGGCTCCAGAGCCCTAAAAGATTCAATGCCATTACTATATGTGTAAGAGGCAAGTCAGCCCCTGTCAGAGTTTCCACAGTGTAGAGATAGTCCACAGCTAGGGATGCTGTGTCTGTATGTCCAAGGTCAGTGCCATGTCTCTGTGTGCCAGGCTCAGTCCCACATCAAGTGCCTTCTTTCCTGTGTGGGGTAAGCCACCTTTTCCTGTGCGTTGGGGTTAGTCAGTCTCTTGTGTCCGTTGGTCTGCGTCTCTTGTGTGTCTGGATGGGGCCAGTCCGTCTGTCCCGCCTCAGCTCCCACTCCCGCTCCACCCCTCAGCCAGGTCCCAGCGTGCTGATGGTGGTGTAGCTCAGTCTGGACAGTGAGGCGATGGAGGGGGTGGGAGGATCCTCGTCCGGTAGAGGTCTGGGGCGAGCTCGCGGAGGCCGAGGACAGCAGCGGGCGCAGGTGTCGAGGCAGGCCTGGCGAAAGCGACGGTGCATGAAGCAGTAGACCAGGGGGTTGACACAGGCAGAGGCGTAGCTTAGCAAGTGGATGAAGGAGATGGGCGCACCCGAAAGGGCGCGATGTGCACCGGGGCCGTCGAAGGCGCGCCACGTGTTGGCGCTGTACACTGGCAACCAACACAGGAAAAAAAGCACAACGATCACCAGTAACATCCGCACCACGCGCTTCTTAGCTAACAGCTTGGCTTGGGCCGGCCGGGTGCAGGATCCTGACCCAGGCGTGGGTCCGGTCAGCGCGGACAGCTCCAGTACAGGCCGGGAGCGCGGAAGCTGCACGTAACAGCCATCGCCGTCCTCGCCAGCCAGCCGGGTCTCCGACCCGCAACGCCCGTTCGGGTGGGCAGGACCTGAGCACAGACGGTGGGCGGTCAGAACCGAAGGCTGAATTCTCCAAATCCCCAGCGGTCTCCCCCCAACCCCCCCATTTCCAGTCTCTCTTCCTACTCACACACCTTTCCACCCCACCCACTTTATGTCCCGCCTCTTCCCAAAGTCCCGCCCCTCCTGGATTTCACCCACCTCGTCCGGTCCCACCGGGCAGTCCTCCTTGACTTCCGACCCGGCTCTGGCTCTCGCTGTCACTGTCACCGTCAAAGCGAAGCCCTAAGTAGAGCTCGCGGGAGATAAGCCCGTAGGCCACCGCCATAACCACCCCCGGCACGAAAAACAAGAGCAGAAGCAGCAGTACCGACCTAGAGACAGAGCACAGACCAATCGCGCGGGTCTCTGTCCAGCTATAATCACAGATGGAGGAAGACGCAAGGGTTGATGTTTCTAGGGCTGGTGACCAGGCCCCAGAGGTAGAAGTAGGATTTGGGTATGCGGCCGGGAAGGGTTAGAGAACTGGGGAGAAGCCCCGAATGGGAATCCCAGGGTGGTGGGAAAGGCAATTGTAGTGATAATTGTTAGAGCAGCTGGAGGGAGATTCTGGGTAATGCTCGTGAGTATCTGATGGCGATGGAGAAGGGAATTCCCAGGAATGGGTTATAGGGACCCTCACCAGGTTTGGCGAACTCGCGCACTGGGCCACCGATGCATGCATTGCAGCACACGAGGTCCCGCTGGCTGCACGGCAGTGTACACCGGGTAGGGCACCATGAGCAGTCCGGACAGCATCCACGTGGCTACGATCACTCGAGCCGCGTGTGAGCGCGTCTGCCACACACGCGCCTGCAGTGGTCGGCAGATGGCGCTGTACCGCTCCAGGGCGATGGCCACGAGGCTTAGCGTGGACACGCTCACAGACACGCCTAGCAAGGGAAGAGGAAGGGGTCACCTAGGAAACTTGTACTACACACTCACCAGTGTGACTTCCATACCCGCTGACGGAGAAAGACCCCCTACATCCGGCAAGGACTTTAGAAGAGGAGAGGGGCAAGGGAGGCCGGTCGGTTGTTCACCTACCCATGAAGTAGGAAACCGCCTTGCAGACGACTGTGCCAAAGATAAATGTGCCCATGAGATTGGGCAGGAGGGTGAAGGGCATGCAAGCCACGGCCAGAAGGAGGTCGCTGACTGCCAGGGAGAGCAGAAAGGCGTTGGTGACGGTCCTCAGACGGCGGCTGAGTCCCAGGACCACGATGATGAGCACATTTCCTCCGACGCTCATCAGAAAGATCACAGCGTAGAGGGTGACCCTAATGGCCAGCTCCAATTCTGGGTAGGAAAAAGGGGAGGTGGCAGTGGGAGTCCTGGCCCCCACTCAGCCCGGCTCTCCAATTTCACTTATCCCCAGTCCTCAAACCCCCACTACCCAGCCAGATCCCCTGCTTTCCAAATCCCTGCCCCCGCCCCCAACCCCGACGACCCACTCAGCAAATGGTGAACTTGAATCCTTTACCCTCTAACCCCTAGAGGCCTAGTTAAAGTGGCCTAACTCTACTCTTCCTTAAGAAAGCCTGTCCCTTCTCAAGCTTTGTTCCAAATCCTTCCTTCTCTTTGCAGCCAAACTTCTCGAAAAGATTATTTCCATCTTTTCATTCACCCCTCAATCTGTTACAACCCAGTGACCTGTTCCCCCATTACTGTTTGCACACTTCTCAAGGTTACTGAGCTTTAACTGCTAAATCCAAAGGTCTCTTCTCAGCTTATTCTACCTGACCTCCCGGCAGCATTCGACCCAGTTGACCACCCACTATCTTTTGAAACGCAGGTCCGAGCATGTCTTTATTGTCTTAAAAAAACAACAACAACAAAACAAACAAACAAAAAGACCCTTCAGCTACTCTCACCTGTCTGCAACCCTTTAGCTTGTCATCCAGATTCTCCCAGAACTGCCCTTTTCCTCCTCCCACTTCCTCCCTGCAATGCACCCAACTTAAGGCACCGGATGACTCAGTTTCTAGAAGGCAACGTGTGTACTCATGATTCTCTCCTTTGCTCATGTCGATTTCTCAGCCTAAAATGCTCTTTCACTGCCCCCCCCCCGACTATTAATACCTCCCCCTGATTAATGACTTTCAATAACAAACTTGTTTTCTGTTATCTGGTAAATTTCTATTCACCATTGTCTTTCAAGACTCAGACAGACTGCCCCCTCCTCTGTTAGGCCTTTCTGGACACCTTATTTGGAGCTAATCTCCCCTTCTTCTGACCATGCATGTTCCCTTCACATCTGTTAGGACCGTTTTTACTTTCCACCTTATATTTTAATTATCTATAAACATTCATTCTCACTCCACAAGCATTTACAGAGGACTCCCTTTATACCAGGCCCTGGGGACAGAGGACATGGCAAATGCCCTGTGAGCTCTCATCTGAGAGCTCACAGTCTAGAGGGAAACTCAGATGTATAAACAGATAATTGTCACATGGTGTGGTAAGGAGCGAGGTTGAGGAATACACAGAGTGCTCTGGGAGCTCACGGGAGGGACATGTAGTGTTGCTGGGCTAGACAAAGGGCTGACCCCATTCATTTTTGTCATTGCCTATTGGGAGAAGGATTCATCATTGGGCTTCCATATCATAGCCAAGCAAACCCAGACAAAATTGAATAGAATTAAATTAAACTGGACCCAGTCACCCATGGCCTCAGCATGAGGGAGACTGGAGCTTGGAGGGAGAGAGGGCAGGGACAGAGCCTGCCAAGTTGGGGGAAGGGAAGGGCCCAGAGCTGCAGGGCCCTTTTTCATAGCCCCATACCTTGGCTGACTTTGGCCAGAGCTCCCAAATTAAACTGTTTTCTCATAACAATAGTTTGTACTTATTCAGAAGTTGTTGTAGACTTCGAGTAAGTGCTACTTACAAGAGATCCCCTAACTGAACTCAGCAGCGATACTACTTGTTCAGAGCACCCAGTAAGTTAGGAGCCGATTCAGAATAGAAGCCAGTCTCTAGATCCCTAAAATGCTTTGCCTTCGATCGCTTCCTCCCTTCTCTGTCATTCATGATGCTGTCCCCCTCTATACTCTACCATGGCATTTCTCACGGTATTATTCTGTTCATTTTCTATCTCCACCACTAGACTATGAGCTCTTGAGCACAAGGGCGATGCCCACCATGTTCTCCAGCATGTCCCTAGCATTTGGCATAACGTCCCCTGCACAGGAGCTGTTAACACCTGCTTGCGGATGAATCTTAAACGGATCTCTGTTACTCCCCACATAAATGCACCTGCTCTGTCCCTCCTCACCCATCTTTCACCTCTGTGCTTCTAAGGCTCCAGCATGCGCTCTCCTTGCTGCCTCTGTCTCTTTAGAGACCCATGTTGGAGGATTTTGTTGGTGGAGGGGAGGGGGCAAATGACAGGCTGTGATTTTGGATGTGTTACTTTTACTATTATATACAAACCACCTGTGTCTCATTGAGAAGCTGGGCCCCTCTCTGCAGGGAAGGCTTATGGACGGTTTATGTGTGACAATTTGAGGTGTATGTGTGTGTGTGTAGGGGGAAATAAAGAACTTTGGGAGGGGGATCTCCGTCAGAGGTCCTTAAGGGACCCAGAAGAATAGAGCAGGTGGTCTATCTTGTGCTCTATGTCTCCTCCCCGTCTATTGCCCCTCTCCGCCTCTCTCCCCCTACCCTCAATCTCTCTAGTTCTATCTTCTCTAACACTTCCTCCTCTGTCCTCTGAATGTTTCTCTTCAACTAGTTTTTTTTTTTGGCCGTGCCACGGGGCTTGAAGGATCTCAGTTCCCAACCAGGGATCGAACCCGGGCCCTGGCAGTGATGGCGCTGAGTCCTAACCACTGGACCACCGGGGAAGTCCCTCTCTTCAACTAGTTCTTGATTCAACAACCATACCTCAAGTTTGTACGGCACTCTAAACTGTGAAAAGCACATTTCTCATTCATTCATCTGGCTAATGGGTCTCGTGTGTAACCTCGAACTTGGCTAACTGTGGTGTAGCTGAAAGATGGGGCTAGGCCCTCTATTATGAAGTTCCCAATCTGTGTGGGGACCTCTGAAAACTAGAGGACAAAGTCCCAGTAAAAATGACCAGCAACTGTACAATGCTTTGCTGTCTAACTGGGCACTTCCAGCTGTTACTTTATTTCCAGCCATCACCATCTCTCTAAGTCTTTGCTGTTGAACAGTTAGGAGATGTGAAAAGGCTAAGTAAAAGCAATCTTAGAGCTAGGGATCTTGGAAAAGGCAGGGAAGGATAAAGAGTTGGCGCACAGGGGACTTTTAGGGCAGTGAAACTATTCTATATGGTACTGTAATGGTACCTAAATGTCATTATACATTTCTGAAAACCCATAGAACATACAACACAAAGAGTGAACCCTAATGTAAACTATGGAATTTAGTTAATAATGTATCCATATTGGCTCATCAATTGTAACAAATGTACTACACTAATGCAGGATGTTAAGAACAGGGGAAACTCTGTGTGTGTGTGTGTGTGTATGCATCCGTGTATGTTTGTGTGGTGGCATATGAATGACCACAGTGGCTTCAGGGGTGGCAGAATGGGACATGCACCTCCTCGGGTACAGCCACGAGTGCCTTGACAGTCTATCTGTGGGCATCCTTCTGCTGGGGATGAGAGGAGAGCAGAAATCAGACCAGGGGACTCAGAAGACTGGGACAGTTCAGTTCTGCTTCTGGGGTCTAGAGGATCTGCATGTGTTCTGTCCAGATGATGGCAGAGAAGTGTGGGTACAAAAATCCAGATGACGCGACATGAAACCAAAACAGGCTTTTCTAAGAAAGGGTTCCACAGAACACTGAAGCCGCTGATGCCTCAAATCCTGCCACTCACTGGTGTGTTGGATCTGGTCACCCATCCCTCAGGCATCAAAGTAGTACCCACGCCTCTGTGGTGAGCATGGATAGCATCTAGCTGATTGTGGGTAACAGCTGGGTGATGGGGACATCCGCATGTTAATGGATTCTAACGGAGGGGGCAGAAATAATATGCAGGGTGTGTATGTAGGTAAGATCAGAGTGAGCATTGGGTAATACTTTAGTCTTGGAGATGATATCTGGGTGGGTGAGAGTAACACATATTTCTGTAGGCAGTATCTGGAGAAGGGTAACAGCTACGTGTCTATAGGTAGCATCTGATTGAGTGTGGGCTGCCTGTAAGTTTAGGTAATATCTGAGTAAGTATTATACCATTTGAATGAGCCAGGGTCTGCAGATAACATCTCAGTTTGTAAGTAACATCTTCAGGAAGCGTGGGTTACATTCAGAGGTCTGTATGTGAATAGGGGAGTATCCAGCTGACGGTGATCATAGCTGACTGAGCAGAAGTAGTATGCAAGTATATGTGGGCAATATTTAAGTGAGTGTGAATATGAGATATTAACAGATTAAGATGTTAATCTTATTGAGTAAAATAACTGAGCGCCTGAGTGAACATAGGTAGTATTTGAGTCTTTGCGGGTAATATCTGAATATGTAAGAGTAATATCTATGACTTTATGGGTAATACCTGGAGAAGGGTTACTTAAGTGAGCATGGATAATATTTGATTGTACGTGGATAATAATAAAACAAAAGCGAGTGTGTTTGATGGGTGAGTAATATCTGAATGACAGCGGGCGATATTAAAGTGAGTGTGGGTGACATCTGCTTTTCTGTGGGTAGCATCTGAGTGAACATGGGTAACGTTCAAGTCTATGTGGATTATATCAGAATAATGTGAGTAACATCCATATTTCTATCGGTAACACTGGAGTGAGCCTGGGTAAGATGTGTCTGTCGGGGTAACAGCTGAGTGAGTGTGGCTAACAGAGTCTCTGTGGGTAGCTTCTGACTGCCAGGTGTCACATCCAAATGTGTGTGGGCAGCAATGTCTAGATGACATGTGCTCTGAATCACTTCACATTCTGCTTTCTCAAGGTCCCTTACTCTATTAGCTAGCCCTGCTATCTTCTGCACTTCAACCTTTCTCTCTCGGCCCACTCCCCCAAAACATTTTTAAAATGGTCTTATCTCTACAACACATACACACTCAAAAGACAAACTGTGCATGAGTGAGCGTGCGCACTCACACACACACACACAACCTTCCTCAACCCCATGTTATCCTCCTCAGCCCCATGTTATTTCTAGCACTATTCTGTTTTCTCTTTGTCTCTCTCTCTCTCCCTACCAAACTTCTGGAAAGTTTTGTCTGCACACCTTAGTTCACTTCTTATAACCCCTCCCCCATGGCCCAAACTTCTACCAACTGTAGCCACCCCCTAACACCCACAGCTCCTCCTAATACTTCCTTGTTATTGAATCGGAAGGATGCTGTTATGACCTTATCTGACTTATATGGGCAGCATTTGACATCACTTCTCCCACTCTGCTTGAAACTTTCTTTTTTCCTTGCCTTCTTGTCTCTCTGATGGTCTCATCTAGATCTACCTCATGGACTCTCCTTCCTCTGCTTGGCTTTTAAAAATTGGTCTTCCCATGCAGATGGCCAAGAGACACATGAAAAGATGCTCAACATCACTAATTATTAGAGAAATGCAAATCAAAACTACAATGAGGTATCACCTCACACCTGTTAGAATGGGCATCATCAGAGAATCTACAAACAACAAATGCTGGAGAGGGTGTGGAGAAAAGGGAACCCTCTTGCGCTGTTGGTGGGAATGTAAATTAATACAGCCACTATGGAGAACAGTATAGAGGTTCCTTAAAAAACTAAAAATAGAACTAACCATATGACCCAGCAATCCCACTCCTGGGCATATACCCAGAGAAAACCATAATTCAAAAAGACACATGCACCCCAATGTTCATAGCAGCACTATTTACAATAGTCAGGACATGGAAGCAACCTAAATGCCCATCGACAGATGAATGGATAAAGAAGATGTGGTACATATATACAATGGAATATTACTCAGCCATAAAAAGGAACAAAATTGGGTCATTTGTAGAGACGTGGGTGGACCTAGAGACTGTCATACAGAGTGAAGTAAGTCAGAAAGAGAAAAACAAGTATCATATATCAACGTGGAATCTAGAAAAATGGTACAGATGAACCAGTTTGCAAGGCAGAAATAGAGACACAGATGTAGAGAACAAATGTATGGACATGAAAGGGGGAAAGCGGGGCTGGGTGGTGGTGGGATAAGCTGGGAGATTGGGATTGACATATATATGCTAATATGTATAACTAATAAGATAACTAATAAGAACCTGCTGTATAAAAATAAATAGATAAATAATTTTTTAAAAAAAATTGGTTTTCCTCAGGGTCCTGTCCCAGGACCTCTTTTTTTTTTTTCCCCATCTGACACAATCTCGGTATGATTTAATCTATTCTCATGGCTTCCGTTACCACCTCTAGACAAACACCTTTCAAGTTTGTATTTCTAGCTCATACCTCTCCCCTATGTTCCAGACCCTTGGATTCAACAGCTGACTGGGTAACTCCACCTGGATATTTTACCAGCATTTAAACTCAGTGGGTTCCAAACTGAATGTATAATCTCCTTCAAACCTGTTTCTGTTCCTTTGTTATCCTCATTATACAGCACCAACATCCATCCAATTGTCTAAGCCAGAAACCTAGATGTCATCCCTTGACCTCTTCCTCCCTCTCCATTTCTAATAAATCATCACGTTCTGTTGATTTCACTTCCAGAAGTGCCTGTGAAATCCACCCAATTCTCTCCATCCCCATTGCCAGTAGCTTAGTCTACGCCAGCATCATCTTTCATCAGGACCAATGTAATATAATAGCCTTCTAAAGGATGCTCCTCTCTCCATTGGATTGTCCTCCAATCCACCCTCTTTAATGCAGAACTAATCCTGGCAGTACTACTGAACTTTTCAGTAATTCCCATTGCCCTCAGGATGAAATCCATACTCCTTAGACAAGGTCCATAAGGCTCTCTGGAAACGCTTTAGGCTGGTCTTCATCTTGAGTGTTCATTATTCCTCTCTTATGGTACATGTCTCAGGCACACAGAAACTATGACACACTGAACAAAAGAGCCATGGACTTAAACTCTGGCTGTTTACACATACTGGTCCTCTGCTCGAGATGCTTTTTGCTTTTTCTGCCCCTTCACTTGGCTGGCTTTCCCTCAGCTTTTTAATTTTTATTTCAATTTAGCCTTCACCTCCTCAGGAAGCCAACTCTGATTCCTAAGCCTAGGCTAGGCTAGATAGAGGTGCTCCTCTTCTGTGTTCCCACATCCCTCTCAAGGCACTTCCCACTCTGTACGGCAATTCTCTGCTTGCTCGTCCTTCTCCCCCACTGAACCGTGAGCTCCATGAAGTAGGAGCTGTGTCAGTTTTGTTCTACTCCTGTCCTTAGTGCTTAGCACAATCTCTGGCTCCATAAATATTTGTTGAGTGAAAGAATCTGGGTGTAACAATGAGAGAGTGCGTGACAACTGGTCTGAGAATGCATGCAATATTTTATGGGGGTAAATAAATACTTGAATTGCAATTTATTCCCATTTTCCCGTCTAAAGCTTGGAATAATTTCCTTCTGCTTAACACTGTTCCCTCTCCTGGAATCCCACTTCTTCCTTTTCTGCCTACTGAACTCCAACTTCAAGGTTCCCTCTGTGAAGTTTTCAGACCCCATCTCCTTCGGGTGCCCAGAGTTTGGTCCCTCTTGTGGGAATTCCAATGCTGACTGTGATTTTCCCATTGGTTTTTGTCTCCCGTTTGCACTGGAGATGACAGTCCAGACTGGGTCTAGTTCAGCCCTGTGTACCCGGCACCTAGCCCAGAGACTATAATAGCAGGTGTCCAGTAACCATCTAAGGAAAGAAAAGGTATAGGAAGGGGAAAAATAAGGCTTGAGCTGGGTCGTTGAGAAAATGTGGATGTTGGCTGATGGGAGGAATAAAAGTCACTGTGGGGACTGGGTGAGTGGAAGCAGTCTGGTGGTGAGGGGGAGAAGGTGGCACAAAGGGGTGGGATGATGAATGGGGCAGCCAGGCTCTAGGAGGCTGAAACCTAAGGAGAGGCAGGTTGGAGAGGGGCTTGGCAGGGACCTGGAGACATTACTTGGAGACAGCAAAAGAGGGAGGGTAAAGACCCTTGAGAAAAACTCCAACTTGGGAGGCAAGGGGATCTGAGGAAATGGAGACAGGCAGCTCTAGAGAGCAGCCCCTCAGTCCAATGTCCAGCCTAATTCAGGTTAGAGGACCTCTTTTGGGAAGGCAGGGGGTTGGGTGGGGGACACAGGAAATTATAACGCTAACTTCCCATTCGGGTCTTCCGAGTGCCCCTTCCCCAACCAGGCCCCTTCTTTCCCCCAATCTTGCCTTCCTTCCTTTCTTTCCTTCTCCACTGTGGCTCCGTGAACTGGCTGCAAAAGGAAAGGAGAGACCTGGGAGGATTGGCCAGAGGAGGTCCCTGTCTTCCCACCGTCTCTGTCTAGGAGGCGGCTGTGTGTTGGGGGTGACCAGGAGCTCTGGGGGTGGTCAGGGGACCAGGGTGTGAAGGTGCTCTGACCTGGTAGTGTGAAGCTGCAATGGAGTCTTATGAGCTGTGGGGGACACATGCGTCGGGGGAGCTGTTTGGGGACAGACGGAGTACTATGAAGGGACAGCGTGGGCGTTTGGGGAAGCAGTGGGGGCCTCTGTGAGTGTTGCGGGGTGCAGGGAGAAGGAGCTCGTGGACGGGGCTCAGGGAGGCACCCACCTCGTGTCCCGGCTCCGCGGATGCGCGGGGGCTCACAGCTGAGGTTGCCGGTGCCGCTGCCGTTGAGGAGGGGGCCCCCCGGGCGGCACAGGGAAGCCGCCGGCCCGGGTCCGTATCCCGGCACGCTCCGGTTCGGCTTGAGCAGCTCCATGGCCCCGGCCCATCCGCCGCCCCCTGCGATCGGCCGGGCCGGCTCCCCGCAGCGTCTCCACCTGCTCCAGCGGAGATTCCGGCTGAGGCTCCCGCCCCGCCTGGTTCCCGCCCCCAGCCCCGGCCCCCGCCCCTCCGCTCCTCCTCTCCTCGCCCCGCCTCGGCTCGCCTCCCTCCCAGGCTCGGGTCCGCCTCGGTCCTGCCAGGTGACTCTCCGCCCCCCTCTCCTGCTCCGGACTTACTCGTCCTCCCACCCCCGACCCCCACGACTGTCCTCGCCCCCTCCCTAGATCTCTCCGGTCTTCTCTTAGAGATTTCCTTCCCGCCCACTCCCCTTCGCCAGCGTCCCGGTTCCGGAGAATTCTCGGGAGCCTCCGTGTGTGTGTGTGTGTGTGTGTGTGTGTGTGTGTGTGTGTTGGCGAGGGTTGGGGAGAGGTTAGGAGTGTGTGTGTGTGTGTGTGTGTGTGTGTGTGTGTGTGTGTTGGCGAGGGTTGGGGAGAGGTTAGGTAGGAGTGGATGGAGAGGTTGGGCAAGGAGGGAGCGTAAGAGGGAGAGCCCGGCTGCCGCGGGGTCTAGCATCTTTCCCTGGTGGGTCGGGGAACGTGGAGACGGGGCCGCATGCTGGGATCCCTGGCTGCAGCACAGATGCCTTAGCCCGCGCGGAGCGCCACGGGTTCCCTACTTTGCCGCAGTGGCCGCAGTGACCGCGACACCATCGCTGGTAGTTCCCTGCAGCTCCTCGCCTCGGTGCTGGGGTAGCTCCCGCATCCTCACCTCTTACCTCAGGCCCAGCACCCACGCTTCCACCCGAAGCGCTCAAGGAACCCTTCTCAGCGGGCAAGGATGGGGAAGGGGCAGCATTTTTCTCCGGGGAACCCTGGCAGGGGAAAAGGGCTGCCTGGACGAAGAGTGACTTGGGGGTTGAGGGGCGGCCGGGGTAGCGGTGAGAACTGCCTGGGATAAACAGGAGTGGGTATGGTTCGGTTCCCAGACCAGCACAGGCATAACCCGGGAGGAGGCGGCTGGCTTTCTCTGTGGTCTCCAGGCAGCGCCCACCCTCACCCGACACACTGGCGCTCCCTGTTTGTTCTCAGCGCAGGTGGAGCAGCCTGTGTAGGGCGTCAGGTTCCCACGGGAGGGGGCTGGAAGAGGGCTGGAGCACCCGAGTGCAGCGGGAGCAAAACTGAAGGGGGCCTGCGCAGGCCTGCGCTGGGTTCCTTGGGCCGGACGTAACTCCTCTAATGGTTCAGCCCTGCTTGAGGTCATTCTTCTCCATTCCAAAGAAACTCTGATATGACCTGGAATTCCATTCTCTGGCCTCCAGCAGTAGCTGTCAGAGGTGGGAGTTATCGGTCAAAGGGAACATTAGACTGGGGATGAGGTCTGAGTTTATGGGGAATTCAGAGACTCTTAGCCAATCAGTCTTTTGGAGAGAACCTGGTCCAGCTAGCACTGAGTTTATAAGGGATGAGACACTGAAGGAGGATTTAAGCCTGAGGTCAGTGGGAATGTTGTCAACCGCCCCCCTCCCCCCTTCTCCTGGCACTACCTGCCTTCCCCACCATAGCAGCCTGATTTTGCTGTTTGTTCAGCTCCAGCACAGGTGAGGCCTCAGATAACCTGCTGGACTTTTCCCACACTGGATGCGGGTAAGGTGTGGGAGCAGGGAAGCAAAGGAAATGTAGGGGAAAGGGGAGTGGAAATAGGAGAAGTAGACGGGCATTTACTTATTCAGCAAAGTATGTGCCAGGTATAGGGCTGTACACTAGCTGTCCGACACGGTCTGTGCCTGAGTAGCTCCCAAGCGAGTGGGGGAGAATGACAGGTAAGCCAATGATGGCAACATACGGTCATAAGTGCGTCCATCAGGATGCACAAATCGGACATCTACAAATCATCCTGAATGCCCTACTCCCTTATGCTCCTGCACCCCTGTGGTGGAGGCTGTGATGAAAAGCCCAGACTCCTGCCGAAAAATGAAGGATTTACTCTCCTTCTTCACTGAGAATGCTGCTGGAAGATAGGCCACAACTGTCAGCCCCCTTTGGGAGTTGCCTAAGCTGAAGAAAGCTGGCTCATTTAAGGTCATGTTCCCTTTCTGGGGCATCCTGCATACAATGACTGATCAGCAGAGAGGTATGAAGGTTCAGCTCCCTCACCCCGACAGAGGACAACTCTGAAAGATGTTCACAGCTGCTCATAGGGTTGACTGAGGTCGTTGGGCTGCTCAGCTTCTCCCTTTGCCCAATCCCACTTTCATCCTCTCTCTTATACAGGTGTTGACTCTGAGAGCACTCCTTAGTAAACATCCTCCACAGTAATCTCTGTCTTAGAGTCTGCTTCCTGGGGAACATAACAGGCTCCCTCCCGTGTTCAATCCATCATGAAGTGCTGTTGATTTTAGCTACTGCTCCACTGACGTTGCCCCACTGTTTCTTGTACTACTCTCCCAGCCTCCTAAGTGGTCCACATTTTACTGATGCCTCCTTACATCCACCCTCCACCTTATAGCCAGAGTGATACATTTAGAATACAGATCCGATTATGCCACTCTTCTGACCTTTGCTTTGGGGATAGAAAAAGCGTTTTAACAGAGTCTATGAAGCCTGCATGTCCTGACTCCTACTGATCTCTCTAACCACCTTGTTTTGAGTCACTGTTGTTCTTGGTCTCTCCACTGAAGACACTGGCCTTCCTTTAGTCCAGTTTTTGGATGTATATCCTCTAGTTACATGGTTTCTGGGCATTCTCTCTGGAAGTTTTCCTTCCTTATTTAATTAACTCCTACTCATCCTTCTGATCTCAGCTCAAGGTCTCAGCATTTCTCAGGGGTGTTTCTCCTGGCTTTCCCTCCTGGGTAGGCAGAATCACAAGATGATCCCTAATGACTCTCACTCTTGTATGGTCTCCTTCCCTCAGGTGTGGGTGGAACCTGTGAATGTGATGAGACTCTACTCCTAAGATTATGGTACATGGCAAAAGGGATTTTGTGGATGTAATTAATGATGCTAATCAGTTGACCTCAAGATACAGAGATTATCCAACTAGTCCTAACTAAATCATATGAATCCTTTAAAAGCCACGAATTTTCTCGGGTTGGCAGCAGAAGGGGAAGTCAAAGAGATTTGAGGAACAAGATTTGATACACTGTAGCTGGCTTGAAGATGGAGGGGGCCATGAGGCAAGGAATGGGGGTGGCTGTGGTTGGCTTGAGGATGGAGGGGGGCATAGAACAAATACCTGAGAGTGGCCTCTAGCTGAGAGACATCTCTGGCTGACAGCTAGCAAGAAACTAGGGACCACAGTCCTACAACCACAGGAATTGGATCCTCCTAATCACAAGAATGAACCTGAAAGCAGATTTTCACCCAGAGCTTCCAGAAGAGAACTTAGTCTGGCTAGCATCCTGACTTCTGCTTGGTGATATCCTCCCTGAGCAAAGAACCCAGCCATACTACCTGTGAGCTAATAAGTGGATGTTTTTAAGCTACCAAATTCATGATAATTTGTTACCATAGAAATAGAAAATAACACACCTCTCATCTCAGGAGGTAGCAAATGCAGACCCTTGCAAGCCGTGCAAGGAAGAAGTGAGGGCATTGGAAATTCGTTAAAATTTAGAAAGACTTGGAAATATTGTAGTGGCAGCTGGTTTGGAGAGCAACTTAAGGAATGGGACCAACTGGGAACTGCATAGGAACTGTGTGATAATCACCTACTATGTTCCAAGCATATTATCTTTAATCCTCACAAAGAACTACAAATTTGGGCACAAGATTATTGATCACTATTTTAAATGAAAAAACTGGCTCAGAGAGAGTTTTAATAACTTGCCCCAAGCCACAAAGCTACTAGGTGAAAAAAGCCACAATTCAAAGCCAGGGATTTGGGAAGTCAGAATTCGGGTGCTCCTAGTATGCTGCTTCCCAGTGTAAGTTTTATTGTTTCTCTGGTCACCTTCTTTTTCTCATTTTACAAAATATATTTGTTTCAAATTTTCTTGACTTATAAAATCTCTTATTTCGTCTCTTACCCTGTTGACAGCCCATATGTACAAACACACACACACACACACACACACACATACCATCCTTCAGTCACAACAAGTAACACGGCCTCCCACTTCATAGAGAAAATAGTAGCTATAAGACAGCAGCTCCCACCAGGGAATCTGGTCCATTTTGGATAAGTAAAGTTTCAGATGCCTATTAGACATCTAAGCAGGAATTCCAGTAGGGAGCTGAATAAGCAACTTGTATAGGAAGTAACGTAAACCATAGAATTAATGAGAGTATGCTGAATAAGGAGAAATGAGGAACCAGGTCAGAAGTCTGGAAAAGACCATTATTTAAAGGCTGGATAGAGAAAGACCAGTCTGTAAAAGAGACCAAGAAGGAGCATATAGAGGGGTGAAAGGAGAACAAAGGGAGCAAGGCATCATGAAAGCAAAAGACATGCTGAATGGAATCAAATACTGCTCCTGCACGAAGAAAACAAGGATGAGAAATGTTCTCTGAATTCAGGGACCTGGAGGTCCTTGGCCACAGAAAGAGCCATTTTGCTGAGGTCCTAGAGACAGAAGACAGATCAGATGTACTGAACGCTGAATGTCACGGGAGAAAGTGGAGCAAGTGACTTTAGACAAGGATTTAAAAAAATTTTTTATTTAATTTACTTTTTTATATAGCAGGTTCTTATTAGTTATCCATTTTATACATATTAGTGTATATATGTCAATCCCAATCTCTCAATTCATCACAGCACCGCCCCTCCTCACTTTCCCCCCTTGGTTAGACAAGTCTTTTTGAAGAACAGTTATTAAGGAAAGGAAAGAGGGTAGTAACTAGAGGGGGATGTGGAATGCAAGATTTTAAGATGGAAGAAGTAGAATATTTTTAGGGGCAGATGGAATTACTGCAATGTGTAGAAAAGACTGAAGATACGAGAGAGAGACACTAATGCAAGGTTCCTGAGAAAAGGTAGGGAAGTATGGAACCCAGTGCATGTGTGGAGGGTTCTAGCTTTTGATGGGAGTACAGATTCAATTGTAAGAAGTTAGTAGAAGAGAATAATTATAGATGAAAACGTCATGGCAACCAGATAACAAGTATATAGATGAAAATGTCATGGCAACCAGATAACAAGTATATTTCCTAGACTTTTTTTTGCAGCTAAGTGTGGCTTAATGACTTCATTCTAGACAGTGGTTGTGGATGGAAGTCATAAGTGCAGCTTCCAGATCAAGTTCTTAAAGGAAAAGAGTGAACTCTCTCTTCCTCGTTGACTTTTCTTGCAGGTTGACTGTGGATGTGGATAAGCCACTTTCAGTCATGCAGTGAAGTGTGCATCCCTCACACACTAGGGATGGCAGAGTGACAAGATGGAAAGGGCCTGGGTCTCCTACATGCTCAAGTCATTTTGCCACTTCTGGTTCTCTTGTATGAAAAGGAAAGAAACTACAGTCTTAAGGCTCTATAATTTTTTTTCTCTCTTTTATCATAACAACTTGATCTGTAGCTTAAGACAGTAGGTGTTAGATTTGGTGGAGAGCTATTTTTTTATAGTTTCTGGTTTCTCTATGAAATTGGAGATCTGTTTACAGTGAGTGGTATGTATATGTATGTGTGTATGTGTATAGGACTGAAATTTTAGGAGTCAAGATGGTTTAAGAAAACTGTATATAATGGGAAAGGGAAAGTGGACATCTGAGGAATGTAGTAAGATAATTAGGAAAGTGTTGAGGACCCACTTAAGAGTTGGTGACCGTGAATGTCTAGTGGTATCAGTTTCTCCAGCAGAGCCCAGACAGTTGGATGCAAGCATGGAGAATGTTGATGGTTCAGTTCCTCCTAAGTTGAGATTTTACCAGATGGGTGGGATGGAAAACAAAGGGACAAGCGTGAAATGATGGGCCACAAAATCTCAGCTGGACGTGGAGAAGACAGATCTATGAGGTAGGTGACAAAGTTTAGATGAGTAATAAGTAGGCTTTAGAAGGTTGGGAGTCATCAGCAATAAGGAAGGGAAGAGGGTAGCACAATGAACACACGAGTGTCAAAGAGCAGAGGTCTATTGAGAGTAAAGAAGCAGCATTGCTGAGGGCAGAGGATCCCCAAATCTGTGTACATGGATTATGAGAGGATGAGAAGCCACCCCTTTCTGTGAAGGATATATTATCCTTGGGGGATGGCTGGTTTTAGTTAACACGGGAGTTGAGAGGGTGTTCAAAGTTGAGGACATAGCAGTTTGCTGATGTTGGGAAAGGAGTTACAGAGGACGAAACTCCTCTGAGAAGCTTTCCTTAGCCCCACACATCTGGGTTAGGTGCCTCTTAACCCATGTACTTCTGTAACACCTGTATCTCTCATTACAGTAATTCTTACAATTATGTGTCTTGTAATTGCCGTTTTGCTTGTCTATATTTCAAGGACCTGGTGTCTGTCCTTTTCTCCAACATTTTCTCAAACCACTCCCCACACTACTCTCATTTCTAACTTTTCTTTATGCTCAAGGAAGCTTGAGTTGTTTAGTGTTTCATGGTGCTTTCCGTATTGTTCATCATCCGCGTACCCTGCTCACATTCTCCCCTTGAACTAAGTGCAGTTGGGTGATGGGAGGTGAGGTCCAGGAGACGGTGGGTATAAACTGTTTCAAGAAGATGGTTTGTAAAGAGGAAAAACAGCCAAGTCATGGATACAGTGGGGAAAGAGGACATATCATGATCAGAGGAGGGAGGAGGAGGGATGAAAACACACTGCTAAGAGGGTCAAAGCTCATTTCTCAAAATCAGGAAATTCCATCCATGCGAGAGTTAAGCCAACACTTGGGGAGAATGGGATTGCTTAGGGCCAGGAAACAGGGGAATTTTAGATGAGAGCAAGGAGGGGAATGCAAAGTCAATGCCAGAGGACAGAGACTTGGACCCTTGTTCCAGAACAAGTCAGAAACCTAAGAGGTCAAGGAAGCAAGTGCATGAGGTCCTGAAGTAGGGCCAGGTTCAGTCCTCAGGGAAGCTGCCTTTCTGACTCAGGCCTTGACCTGTCAATGTTGTCAGTTTTTTGGTTTTTGGTGCTTGTGTGTGTGTGTGTGTGTGTGTGTGTGTGTCTTGCAGGGGGTGCTGGCCCACCTCGCTCGACTCTTGTGGCTTAGAACAATCTACCTTTGCCTTGGGGAAGTCTCAGTCACCCACGCTACTGCCCAAGGTGGGCACATGATCCTTCTTTCAATATTCCATATCACAATTGAGATAAGAGGGGAATGTTTAAACAACATGTCAGTAAATGTGCAAGGGAAAGAACGAAAGACAGGAGCACATAGTGCCGAATGCACAGCCACATAACCTGCTTTATAAGGTAGGACCTATTTCCAGCTAGCTTGCAGGTCCACAGAACATCAGCACTTTCCTTGGGAAACCCAGTGCTCACACACGGTGATGTGAGGGTCCTGAACATGCTCTGTCTCCACACCCCTGGCCCAGACACACATGCAGCTGGGATCCAGTGCTGGGAGGGGAACCAGTCATTTAGTCCTTGGGGTGCCAGCTTGCCCACTGGCTCAGCCCCTCCCCCTGTGGCTGATCAGGTTGCCTCTTCCCCTCCCCGTTCAAGGCCTTCTTTTCTGGGCATTTCTGTGATGTGCAGATATTCTTCTGTGCTGAGCTCCTGCCCACGCACTCCCTGCCCACGCAGAAGCCCCTTCTCTTGGCATAATTCAACAAAGAGGGAATGGGCTGAGAAGACACACCACCTGGAGCCAGAGCAGGCAGAGATGCTGGCCAGAGGAAAGAAACCAGGGGCAGGAGCAGCCCTCCAGAGGCTGGCCTTATGCTGGGGAGAGCAGAGCATACACTGGGGGCTGGCTCCCGCTGGAGGGTTGCATTTGGCTTCAGATGTGGCTCTCACAGGTAGGCCAAGACAGACCTGGATCCCCCAGGTCAGGGCCTCACTTGAGGACTAAAATGGCCATAGGAAGGCTCACCCAGGAAGTCAGATGGATAGAGGGCTTCCAGGAATACATTTGAGCCTCTGGGGCCCTGTGAAACCTACTGGTGAAGGGCAAGGCTGAGGGCAACAGGCCAAGGTACCGAAACCGGAAAGGCAATGCCAGACACAGAGAGGGCCCATGCATTCTGCGTGAAAAGCACAGGAGTTTTCAAGCTCCCGGGTAGGGGAGTCTTGAATGATCCCAGCCATTCCATAAGTGTAGATCCCACCAGGTGCCTTGGGCTCTGATTTGGCACAGCTAATGTCTCTCAGCATCACCACTGCTGCATTTTAGTTTTTGTTAAGACATCTGAATAAGTTTTTTCATAACCCAGTCGAGAGCCCGATTCTGTCTCTAAGATTCCATTTCTCCCTGGGGAATTCTCTCAGCTTTGCAAGGCAACGCAATCCTAATGCCCGGGAGGGAGCTGGAAGGAAGGGAGGAAAGGAGAGCCCTGCGCCCTCTGCTGGCCAGACCTGGCATTGCCAGCACAGCCCCAAGGCCCAGGGCCAAGCAGGGGGCCACAACCTGGCTCCTCAGGGTCCTCAAAGGCATAATAAGCTGCTAGAGGGATAGGAGTAATGGTCATAGCTATTATTCATTATTAAGCATTTGCTATCTGTCAGACACTGGTAGACAGTTTACATTTCTTATCTCATTTACATTTTAATTCCCCAAGTACTGCTTTCAACAACCTTGAACGATTTTGTAGGAGGTGAAGAGTCCCCCAGCCAGTAAGCAATGTTTCGGAACTAAAATCTCTGACTCTGACTGGCCTACAAGCACATGATTGGCTCCAAACTCTTTCTTATCTGTTGTGCTTTTAGGCCAGCCTAATACCTGACCTGACTTGGGCCATGCCCTGATCCCAGCTCCAGTCCAGTTTGACCATCCATTTCTGATCCAGGCGTCAAGCCAAACCCTAGCTTCAGCCCCAAGCTAGAATCCACCAACCTTGCCTCCTGTTCCTGGCTCCTAGTGTCTGCGCCAGATCTTCCCCGGGCTGGATGGCCTGTCTCGCTATGAATAGGATTTCCTCCCAAGCTTGATACTTTATTTCCATCTCTCTTTGGGGCTAGCAGCCAAACTGTCAGAAAGGAAAAGGTGAAGTACAAGGGCCAGAGAAGCTTCTGTGGGGGGAATAGCTAACTGGGAACACTGAGGAGGAGTGTACATCTCAAATCTCAGCCAGGCCAAGGTGTCCTGAGGTTAGTGACCCAAGGAGGGAAGTGGGTGAGGCCCTAGATCCTGCGGGAGGGAGAAGAGGTAAGCCAGAAGCAGCTGGGCTCTCAGCAGGAGGGCCCTTGAACAGTTCTGACACCCCTGTAGGAATCTGGCGGTGACTCCCCAACACCTGCCCTCCTCCCACAGCTGCATGTGTGCGGGCAGAGAGCTGCAATTGGCAGGTCTTCTCCAGAGCAGTGGGTGGTCCCTTGCCTTTGGCAGTAGCCCTGAGATCACACTTCAGCACACTGGGCGGGCTTGCTGGTGATTCACAGGTTCTGCTCTGCACCACTGGCTCCTTCTCCTCTAGTTACTACTTGTTATCACCATCACAGCTTGCAACAGACATTCTCAAGAAAAGAAGGAGCTTGCCTGGTCTTGACCTCAAGCTGAGGTAGTCCCTTTACTTATCTCCCTAAAAGAAACAGTAAGACAGACCTCGGTTTCTTTCCATGTGACTTAGGGGCCCTGAGATACTGGGCAAGTTATCTAATCTCCCAGAGCCTTGGTTTCCTCATTTCAAAATGGGAAAATAAGAACATCTTTCTCATAGTTGTAAAGATGAATTGAGACAATGCACTTAGCCCAGGACCTGGCATAAAACAGCTTTACAATAAATCATATGTAATATTTTTAGTTGCTCCATGGGCTCGTTTCCTGATTTGGAAAAATGAGCATAAAATCATCTAAATTTCCTAATATTGCTAATTTAAATTTCCAAATGAGATAATTTATATAGAGCAGTTATAAGTGATTCCATAACAGTGTGTTAAAAAGTTGGACATTTCCTTGATTCCCTAAATCAGACAATTCTCATCTAAGTGTTTAACCACCTACCTTACAGAAGATTTAATCTCACTTGTGTTTTGTGACTTTCTTTCCATTCTCTCTTCCTCCAAATTTAGGGTCTTATAAAAGTCTCTGGGGTTTTTATTTTGGACAGAATAGCTGCAGAGGGGGAGGGCCTCTGGCAGTCAGACCATGTTGGTTATGAAGGTATACACCTCGCTCAAGCCTGTGCTCCCCCTAAGGGTGCCGCTCTGAGGCTCCAGTGTGAGCTGGGGCAAGGTGATCTTTCTCCAGTTTCCAAAGACTCAATTCTTCTGGGCCTGCGGTGAAAGTGGGGTCCAGGCTGCTTTCCTTCCCAGAAACCCTGTGATAGGTAGAATTTTTACTTCCATTGTCTTTGCCCTCTGGTGTTACTTCTCCAGAACTGTGAGATAATAAATGGGTGCTGTTTAAAGCTCTTAAATTTAAGGGCAATATGTTACAGCAGCATAAGAAAACTAATAAAATGCTGAAGCATCCCATTCCTTTTCTTAGTCTTGGGGAATCTCCTTCCTCAGAAGTCCATAAGCTTCCGCTTCCTCAATTCTCAGTCCTCGCAGACAATCGGGCACAATTCACTCCTAGGTGAATTTTTTGTGAAAACCTCGGAGCTCTGATTTTCACAAACAAAAGGTAGGGCAGAGAGTTTCTGAAAATTTATATATGCTTTTAACTTTTTATTTTATATTGGAGTATAGTAGATTAACAATGCTGTATTAGTTTCAGGTGTACAGGAAAGTGATTCAGTTATACATATTCATGTATCTATTCTTTTTCAAATTCTTTTCCCATTTTGGAAATTTCTATTTTTGATGCTGCAATTCAAAAAGCTTTAAGTCAAGGGGATACAGAGATTTAGGTACTTTCTTATGATGAGAGGAGGGATAAAATGAACAAAACCCAAATGAATATCTCAGTGAAGTTTCTTGCCACATATATAAGTACGTAGCCTAGCAATTGACACACAGTAAATAATATTCTTTGGGCTAAAAGATTATTTTTGTTGTTGTTTTGTTGTTGTGATTCCAGGAACTTAAAATTGTGTTCCCTTCTGCCCATCCTGACTCAACTCTATGCAGCTTGATCCCAAGTTGTCAAAACACTGTCTTCCACACAGAAGTCTCTCCACAACTAGAGGACCCCAGCACGGTATTGCTGATATTCAAGATGTCCTGTGGTGTGGTGGCTCTACCAGGAGGAATTTGATCCCCTCATCCTAGAAAAGCAGAGGCAGAGCAAGATGCACAGCTGACTACAGAAGAATTTTGTTTCTGCAGCTGGCAAGATGGCCAGTTATTACCCTCCTTGTGCTGTAGACCAGGATTCTATGGGGTGGCACGGCCACCTGTTCTAAGAGAGCCTTCTCTTGGGACAGGTGTGCACCTTATCAATGAAAAGCTTATTCTCAGCACCCCAAATCCATCAGGAACCACTAAAAAGGCCTTCATTACATACCTACCCATTCTATGTCAACATGATTTGAAGGTAGAGATGGTAGGAAAACCTCTTGAGAAATTGACACTCGTCTTCCTCCAATGTTGGGCCTTTACCTGCTTCGACTCCCATCTCTTTGGTTGCCAAATATATATTTAGGTACCTACCATATGCCAGGCACAGTTTTGGCTCTGAGGATAGAGTGATAATCAAGACAGACAGTGACAATCTGATGGATCTCATAATTTGTGAGGAGGCTATCAAAAAATAACCACACATTTTAAAATGACTTAATGTGGGGCTTCCCTGGTGGCGCAGTGGTTGAGAGTCTGCCTGCCGAGGCTGGGGACGCGGGTTCGTGCCCCGGTCCGGGAGGATCCCACGTGCCGCGGAGCGGCTGGGCCCGTGATCCATGGCCGCTGGGCCTACGCGTCCGGAGCCTGTGCTCCGCAGTGGGAGGGGCCACAGCGGCGAGAGGCCCGTGTACCGCAAAAGAAAAAAAAAAAAGACTCAATGTGCAATGACCCTCATAATCTCTCTTGACACCCTGGCTCCAGCCACAGCCTCAGTTTCTATGGCTGTTTGAAAAAGTTGTGTTTCAGGTCCTTCATATCTGAGTCCTGCATCATATCTAAAAGGTTGGTCAGCTTAGAGGGCCCCAACAGCTCTGGGGAATGTCTCCATGACAACACATTAGCAGATGCTCCGGACACATCCTGCCCTCACAACACTGGGGGCCCTACCCTACATTCTTTTGTACTACCTGTAATAATCATTCTTGATATTTTGTAACTGATGATTCAACATCTTGAAATCATGAGAAAATTAAAGGCCAGAGTTGTTTACATCTCCCCTGTGATCTTTCATGGATGCCTGAAAATCATATTGCAAACACTTCAACCACAAGACCCCAAACTGTTTTTTGCTTCCTACCTAATAGGGGATGTCCCCACCTAAAAACTTGCTACCGGTATAGAAATAAAGGCTCTTTTACCCATGTTTTCTTCTTGTTGCTTCTGCCTCCTGACCAACGCTGGTGCTTCCCCATGTGGCCCTGCATGGCACAGTGTGCCCCCTCCTGTTGAGGACTGTAAGTAATCAATTCTTCTTTCAATGGCATTGATCTCTGAGTGTGTCATCACTCATCAGTGTAATATAAATTTATCAGTTTGATATTGATAAATTCAATTCCAGGCACATTTTAAAATACCACCTGGCACAGCCCACACCCAAAGACTTGCCAGGCCCTGGAGGAGCTAGAGTTGTGGCAAGGGTGAACCTGATTCAGAGATGACACCTGACTCTGCTCCACAGACCCTATGACACTTTTCCGCCCCAAACCTGCAGACCTTCTTCTAAGTATGTAAAAGTTTCTCCAAAACTCCCCAAACACTCATCTCCTGTTGTCCCCAGTCATGATATTCCACTCCACCTAGTCTCTATTCTCCACCCTATATCTTGGAATGTATAGAGGAGGAGGGCTGGGTTTCTGACAGGACAAAGGCCAGCTCTGAGAACCAGCATGGTAGGACGGGGCCAGCTGAGTAGTTCTGGGAAATACTCTCCCCTTGGAATCAGTCCCGAGAGCAAGGTAGCCCTGGCCTCAGGTTCCAGGGCTGAACCAAAGGAAGGAAAAAGGAGCAGAGGTATTTCCTCTGGCTTACTAAGCTAGATCAAACCCTTCAGAGCTCATGAGGTTGAGGACACAAACTCTGCTGTGAGATGCAATGGTCAGTGTGTATATGTGAATGTGTCTATGAAAACGTGTGCACATTTTTTTTTTTTTTTTTTGCGGTACGTGGGCCTCTCACTGTTGTGGCCTCTCCCGTTGCGGAGCACAGGCTCCGGACGCGCAGGCTCAGCGGCCATGGCTCACGGGCCTAGCCGCTCCGCGGCATGTGGGATCTTCCCAGACCAGGGCACGAACCCACGTCCCCTGCATGGGCAGGCGGACTCTCAACCACTGCGCCACCAGGGAAGCCCGGCTCAGTGCTTCTTGATTCATCAGGTACTCCCGCCTCTTTGAATCCAACCCAACAACTCTACACAGCCTGTGCCCCTTTCCCCTGTAACCGAGAATTCAGACAGAATTCATCCTGGACCACATTGGCTTTGATGTTTCCCATCAGCCCCATAAATGCTTAGTGAGGAAGCAGATATTTATTGAAGTGCTACTTGCAGGGTACACTTGTGAACCTCCCATATGGAGGGGCATTTAAAAGATATCTTGGAACGAGAGGGTTATGGGAGTACTTTTGTGTGTTCACAAGTGTGTGCAAACCTGTGGAAGGCATCTGTGTGTACTGATGTGTGATTCTCAGTATATGCGTGTTTATGAGGTGTGTGACTGAATGTGCACATATGATGTGGGTATAAGACGTATCTATGTGAGAAAGCATGTGTGCTCTGAGAAGGGGAACTCCAGAGCATTTTATATGGATTTCACCGTCTCACGGCCAGTGTGGATATATGCACATAGGTGTGTGTGCGTGCGTGCGTGCGTGTGTGTGTGCGTGCGTGTGTGTGTGTGTGTGTACTGCGTGAGCAGGGGGTAAATGTGTGCTATACTCCTGCATCTCTAGGTGGCGCATCTACATACCCAGTTCACTCCCATCTCTGTAACCTAGCAGACTGGATGGCAGAGTTTCTGCAGGCAGGCTTTCCTACAACTCTGGATTCAACCGGTGGTGGGGGTCTGGGGAATAGCCATGGGGTCCCTCTGGGCTTGGGGGTCCCTCCTGGCCAGCTCTGCCCTCTCCATCCTTGGACGTTTCCTCCCCAGGTTCGCCCTCATGGTCGGCCTCGGCCAGTTCCTCAGGCATTGGCCACTCCTGAGTCTGCCACTCCTGCCGCTCGATGCGATAGGCGATCTTGAGTGCCCTGGACTCCAGCTCAGCCAGGAGTCGTGCGAACCTGGTCTGCAGATCATCGAGTTGCTGGTCGAGGCCTCGCAGCTGGGCCTCCGTGGCCTCCTGTAGGGCGGTCTCAGCTGCCTCGGCATTTACGTCCAACTTGTTCATTGTGAGCAGGATCTCACGGCCCTTTTCCTCCATGACGGCCTGGGCCTGTGGATACTCGCTCAGCACTTCCTGCAGGTCCTCCTTGCTCAGGCAGAACAGATCCGAATAACCTAGACTCTTGATGTTGGCTGTAGGGCGGTTCCCAGACATGTTCCCTGTGGCCACGGGCAGACATGTGGGAGGTTAGTCAGGGTGGGCGTGAGAGGGCATCTCCCTCTGGAACCAGGACCCCCACTTGCACATTTGTGCTTCCAAGCCTCTCTTCCTGCCTCATTAATTCTCTCATCCAGTAGAGTACTGGGTAGGGACTGGGCCCTGTGCTGGGTGGGTATCAGTGACCTGCCTCCAAGAGTTCACAGTCTAGAGGACTTAGACATTTAAGGGGATAGTTACGTAACAGTAAAGCCAATGCAGAGTAGATGTGCATCTGGTACTGTGGGAAGATAGGCAAAGAGCCCCTGACAAGCTGTAAGGCAGAGAATTTAGGGAAGCCTGGAGGAACTTAAGCCTGGACTGAGTAGGAGGTAACTAGGGGAGGGGGTGGGGAGGGCAGCTAGGCGAGCAGAGGGATGGACTTAGGAAAGAGTCAGGTGGTTACAGAATACAGGAAGCAGTCCAGGGAGGCTGAAGTTCAGGGTGTGAGGAGAGATGGAGAGAGCCGGGTCATGCTGGCCTCGTAGCCCTGGCAAGGAGTCCAGACCTTGTGTTGAGGACAGTGAGAAACTATTGAAATATTTCAAGCAGGAGAACTGTATGGTGTCATTTGCATTTTAGAAAGATGGTGGTGGGTGGTGGGTGGGAAGATAGGTTCGTCTGAATGCTGCAACGTCTCAGAGGTAGAAGGACCTTAGAAGGGACAAGGGAACTACCGTTTGTTGAACTCTTGCTATGTGCCAGGCATTGCACTGGGTGCCTCACTCGTAGCTCATTTAATCCTCCCAAATAACTCTTTGGGTTTTTAATATCATCCCTCTTGGGTAGGTGAGGAAACTGAGGCCTAAAAGAGGGAAGTGACTTGTCCAAAGTCAGGTAAACAGTGGCCAACTACATACAAGATGTGGGTCTTGAGGGGGTCCTTGGAGGAAGATGTGAGGCATTTAGGACAACTGGAGAGTGGGATCCCCAGACTGAGAGCACATCCAGTGCTCTCACGCCCTTTTCAGTCTTTCCCATCTCCTGTGGCCTCAGTGTCTTTACCCATGATTAGGTATAACAACTCCTACTGCACAGGCTGATAGGAGGAACAAATGAGCCAGTGTGCAGTACCTGGCCTGGACTGGAGCTGATGCAATAAATAGGAATTCCTTCCTTCTACCTTCCTTTCCACTTGGCTATGAGATATTTGTTTCTTGTACTGTTCCCAGGAGTGTATACTTATTACCTGTGTGACCTCGGACAAGTTCCCCAAACTCTCCGTGCTCTGATTTCCTTACCTTTAAAATGGGGATAATAGTACCTACTTTATAGAGCTGCTGTGAGAATTTGATGCGTTGGTACATGTGGAGAACTTTGAACAAGGCATGTAGTAAGCAGGCAACAAATATTAACCATTATTATTATTATTATTGATTGTTATTATCTCTGCATTTTCCATGGATCTGTTGGTGCCTTGGGTGGCTATCCACAGAGCAGGTCTGCTCTCTCTTCCAAGGACCCACGCTGCTCATTGACCTTGGCACAGCCTCTTCTCAGGGAACAGACCCTCCTTGTCCTGCTTCTCTCTTGAGCCCTCTAGTGGCTCAGGCAAGGGCCAGGTGTCCTTAATCTGTAGGCTCTGAAGTACCATCTGGTCTCAGCATGGGGTTCTGCTGTCCCCATTCCCCTCCCCTAGCCCTGTCTCCGGAACCAATGATGGCGTGCCCTCCTTTGATGTTGATGATGCTGATCTCCCCACAGTAGAGCCCTGCACCAGGCACAGCATACCGAGTGACACCATCATCGGCTACCACAGCCGGCTGACCCTCTTGGATGATGTACATCTCTCGGCCAGTGTCCCCCTTGCGGCAGACGTATTTGCCTGGTGAGTAGGTCTGGGGCTGCAGCTTCAGCACCAGCTCCTCCAGCAGGCCGGCCTCACAGTTCTGGAAGATCCGCACCCGGCTCAGAGTAGGCAGGTGTACAGACACGGCCACTTCTGCCCTCAACCGCTCAGGCAAGTGCTGTAAGATGGCTACCTCATTGGTCATCTTCTTGTTGATCTGCAGGTGCTGGTACCTGGGGGCAAGGTCCATAATCAGTCCTCACCAGCCCGCTACATGCCTCCCTCTACGTCTTCCATCAGGGCTCTCAGCTCGGCCTCGGCCAAGAACCCAACCACACCGAGTTCTCACAGGGGTCACGGGAATACTTGACAGTTGGTTGATAAACATCTTTAATGCACTACCTGCTGGTCAGAGATACGTTTTGACAGCTTCTCCCTCACCCAGGGCCTGGAAGCCTCCACCAGTGAACAGTGACTAGGATACCCTTTAGCTCTTGTCAGGCTCTACTCACCCACCATTCAGTGATGTCTTGTACCATATCACTGATATCTACTTCAGTCACCAAGCCCCATCTTCTTTAGTGATCCTCTGCTCTAGGTCCCCAACTTGGTGACACTTCCCTTTGTTCAGCCTACAGTATGGACTCCACGACATAGTCAACCATCTTGTTGTTGGCCATCCCCTGAGGAGTATTGCTTTTCCCTCTTACCTCTTCCGGGACCTTCTGAGTCCTACCAGGTGGTGGCAGTTCCCATTCCCTGGGTTCTGGGTTATCCTTCCTTGTGTATGAATTCCTCTCCCTGTCAATCTTTTACCCAACCCCTCGCCCTAAGTCCATATCCAATTAGTGGAGGAAATCCTTTTCCAAGTCCCACCCAGTGAACCCTCCAATGAGCCACATCCTGAATGCCCTGCCTGACCCACCAGGCAGTAAGAACCCAGCCACCTTCCTCAGACTCTATCCAGTACACCTCTCCCTGTCCTGGTCTGGAACTCCAGCATCCTCACCAGTCCATGACTCGCCGCTGCAGCCTGCGGTTGACGTGATGCAGCTTCATGTATTTCTTCACCAGGGCGTGGTCTGGGTAGAAGGCTGCATCTGCAGTGTTCATGTTGTAGATGACAGAGCTCATGCTACCCATGATGGTGGCGAAACCCATGACGGCCAGTAGGAAGTCTCCCACCACGAAGAGGTACTCCTCCTCCCGGTCTGGCAGCGGCGTATCGCCCACGGTGGTCAGGATCAGCGTGGAGAAGTGAAAGCTATAGAGGTACTGGCGCCACAGCTGCTCAAAGCCAGGCTGCGCGGGGTCGGGGTACACCCAGGCGTCACTCCCGAAGCCCAGGTACCGGGACAGGGCAAAGTATAGGCAGCTGTTCCAATGGATGACAGCAAAAACGTAAAGCATCAGCTTGGCGATGCGGAAGGCATTCGGGTGAACTGTGCAGGTCTCCATGCGGTCAAAGGCCTCAGAGAGGCGGGGCACCCGCAGAAAGCGGTTCAGCCTCAGCGTGGGCGTGTGTGGACCCAGACTCACATAGGCCACTTCCGTGGGTAACAGGGAAGCCAGGTCCAGGAAGAAGCTCCAGGTGCGAACGTAGCGACTCGAGATCCTACCCTGTCCACCACCAGTATGCCTTGTTCCAAGAATCCTGGTGGGGGAAGTGGGGGCCGTCGTGGGTGGTGTCAGATATAGGGTGGAGTCAGGGCATCTGCCTGCTCCAGAAACGAGGTTGAGGGTGGGCAGGCCAGGGCAGGCCAGGGAGACAGTTACCGGGGACAGGGTGGGGGCCGGCTTAACCCTGCTCCAGGGTTTCTGGGGTGAGCCCAGGGATACCGTAAACATAGAGGCATGTGAAAGTGCTGTCAGGGAGGGGGTCACTTTCTTGTTACTAAGAGGCTCTCTTTAGGAAGGGAACATGGAAAAAAAGTCAGTCCTGAGACTCACTGACCAGTGTGGAAGCGCACCACGATGTCCAGTAGGTAGAGCAGGTCACTCGTGCAGTCCAGTACTAACCAGGCCACCAGATAATAGTGCTGCAAGTCGGGGAAGCAGGCTCTGCGTGGCAGGGACAGAAAGGACTGGCTTAAGGGCGCCCTCCGTGTGTTAGGTGTTCTCCCGCAGCCGCTGAGCATTAAGTGCTGGGCTCTCGTATAGACGCCGCCCCTACACCAGCCCGTGCAAGGGACCCGCCCCTCTCCTGGGCCTCACTCTTTAGCCCTGGTCTCTGCTTAAGGCCCTTCCCATAGTGCCAAACCTGCACACGACGATGATGAGGTTATACATTACTGGGAAGACCATAGTGTTCAGCCACCAGTAGTAGTAATCCCCAGATGGGTCCAGGACAGGCAGCAACTTCCTGTTGGGCAAGAGGGGAAGTTGTGCTTCACTTATTCACCGTTCAGTGCTGTGGTTGTGACCGGAAGCAGCAAAGAAGGATCAGGCTCCATCTGGTGAGGCAGACAGATCTTACACAGGGGACCAGGATCTCTCACCTGGCCTTGGGTGGGGCAGAACTGCTGGACTCTGTCGTCTTCACTTTGCTGTCCTGGCTCATGGTTCTGTGGCCTGGTCCCTGGGTGTAAGATACCCAGGGCCTCTGCCTGCAGGTGGCTTCAGGAGGTGGGGGTAGTGCCAAGCTGCCCTTGGTCTCCAGGTGCGATTCCTCCATCTTTGGCTTCTAAAGCTCTTAGCAACACAACCAGGGCCAGCCGCTACTGCAGAGTGGAGGCAGTGTGGCTCCAGCGCTCCGCCCCCTCTCCTAGGGCCTGGGCTTACACCTGCCCAACTAAACATCTCTAATGGGGTCCCTGGAGATGGTGGAGTTTCATGCCTCAGACGTTAAGGCTACGCCTCGTCTCCCTCCGCCTTCCTCAAAGTTGAACTACACAGGGGCCCTCTAGCCAGGAGACCTGTGTGTCAGTGTAGGCTCAGAAATTCATTCTGTTTTACCCTGTGCAAGTCCCCTGCTTGCACCTCATTTTTTATTCATTGAACAACTATTCACTGAATGGCTCATTTGTGTCAGGTGCTGAACTAGTCTCCAGGGACAAAGAATGCCTGTCACATCAGATATGAGCTCTGTTTCCATTACCTGCACCCTATCCTTCCTGCTGGATGAGTGTGATGGGGGCCATCCTGTGGCATTTTTGCCCTCATTCCCTTCTTGTTACCTCTCATGCCTGATCTCACCCGTTATTTCATGTGCTTTCTACATCCTCAACCTCTTTCAGTTTTCCCTTTCTGTGAACATGCTTAAACCTCCCATACCAGAACAAACAAAAAATCCTAAAAATTCTCCCTCAACTTGATGTCCCTTTCACTACTATCATCTTTCTCAGTCAACAAGTCATAACCAGAACACCTGCTATGTGCCAGGCCAATATTGTGCTAAGTATTGGGGATAAAAGACGAATGAAGCACATTCCTTGCCCTCCAGAAACTCACAGTCTGGTAGGGGGGAAGAGTCAGGTAGATAGGCAATTACACATCAGTCTGATGGGTACTCCATTAGGTGGGTACACAGAGGGTTATTACAGTACATAGAAAGTGTCCTAATTGAGACTGGGTTCTGTAGGATGAATAGGAGTTAGTCAAGTATAAGATGGAAGAGTGAAGAGCACTCAGGCAAAGTGTATAGAGTATGCAAAGGCATAGAGATTTCAAAAAGCATGGGTGACTGGGAGAACATCACTTGGTTTTTGTAGTGAACCTGAGAGGCTAGTGGTAAAAGATGAGGCTGAATGGTGGACAGAGGACAGCTCAGGGAGAGCTTTGTCAGTCATGTTATACAGCTAGGATTTTATCTAAAGGCAATGAAGAACTCATGAAATGTTTTGCACAGTTAAGCGATACGGCTAGATTTGTGTTTTCAGAGAGTTTCTTGGAAGGAACATCTATAGTTTCCAACATTTTATTTTATTTTTTTGAAATCCTCTTTCCCCATGGCTTCTATTGATACCATAATATCTTGGTTTTCTGCTTATTTCTTCTCAGTCTCTTTCATAAGCCCCTGTGTCCACCCTTCCTGTTTTGGTGTTTCTTTGGACTCTGTCCTAGGCCTTCCTCTCTTTGCATCCTCCCAACTCTCTCTGGTCAATCTTGGTCACCCACAGGATCTCCTTTTGCATCTAACGTCTCCCAAGAACTCTCTTTGAGCTCCAGACCTACCTATACCACTAATTGCTGTCTGGATGTCCCCACTCGGACATTCCACAGTCACCTTCAGCCCATTGGCTCCATAATTGAGCTCATTATCTTCCCCCATCTGCTCTTTCTCTTATAATCCCTATCTCTGGCTTATCAGCCAAAATACCTAGCACCAGTATTTATTATTATTACTATTGTATAACATTGTGGCAGTTTTCAAAAATAGTCACAAATTCTTTGATGCTCCTTCCTTGTGGCTGTTCAGTCAATAGAGTATAGCAGGAATGATGTTGTGTGACTTCTGAGACCAGATCATAAAAGTCCATGCAGCTTCCTTTTGGTTTTCTTTGAACACTCACTGTCTGGAAGCTCCCTCTCAGGATGCTCCCTCTTGGAACCTAGCTGCCACTTTGTGAGAAGCCCAAGCCACAGGAAGAGTCAGGTGTCTGTACTTTGTTTGACAGGCCCAGCTCAAGCATCAGACATGTGAGTGAAGAAGCCTCCAGATGATTCCAGCCACCAGCCTCAAGTCACTCGCCACACGTTTGAACTTTCTAGATGAGGTCCCCCAGACATCAGGGAACAGAGACAAGCCATTCCTGCCATGTCTTGTTCAAATTCCCAGAATCTGTGAGCAAAAAAAAATGGCCATTTTTTTACACTATTAAGTTTGGGATGGTTTGTTACACAGCATAGTAACCAGAACATACATAGAGAAAAGTACATATTTCCTAAGTACACAGCTTGATGAATTTCACAAGGTGAACACAGTCATGAACCAGCACTCACATCAAGAGCCCCACTCTGTCCTCTTCCAGTCAACGCTTTTCCAAGGGAAATCACTGTCCTGGCTCTCAATCCTGTAGTTTAGTTTTGCCTGTGTTTGACTTCTATAAACTAAGCATCAGTTTTTAATCCTTCCTCTTATTTTCCTTTCATATTCGTCCAGTCATCAGGCCCTGGTGACCTAATAACCACATATCCATTTCTCTACATCCTTACTATTCTAATTTAGGCCTTATCAATCTGATCATAAAATTCTTTATAGTTCTCTATTATCCCAAGGATAAAAATCTAAACACATTAACACGGTCTGCAAAGCCCTCTGGTACCTGACCTCTGTTTGTGTCTTCAGCCTCATCTCACAGTGTTTCCTCTGCACGTTCCCTAGGCTCCAGACAAGCTGTACTGATTATAGTTTCCAGAGTTCCTCCCACATGTTGTCCATTCTTTCTCACCTTGTTATGTGCTGATCCTTTGGGCTGAAACTTCCATTTCTTTTTCTTTTTAAATACTTTTCCTTTTGAATTAATTTTAGGCTTACAGAAAAGTTGCAAAAATAGTATAAAAGTCCTTGTAAACTCCTTACCCATGTTCCCTTGTTATCATCTTATATAACTAGAGCACAGTGATCAAAACCGGAGAATTAACATCGATACAATACTTGCAACTAAACTGCAGACCTTATCTGAAACTTCCATTTCTCAGTCTTACTCTTGCTTGGTTCTCAAGACTGCTCGAACATCACCTCCTCCTGGACGGCTTCCCTAGGCCCCTTCGCTCTTCTTTCCCCTCATCTTCTAAACACACATAACACGCTAAGTGCTGCTCCAAGATGGCAATTACACTACGTTGCAATTGTCTACCAATAAGGGCTGAGGTCCTGGAGGGCTGAGACTGGTTTTAATTGATCTGGAATCCTGCCTGACAAAGAGGACCTTACTCCATGTTCCTTGGGTTGACTGAAAACGATAGTGCCCAAGAGATCACAAGGCAGCAGGTGTTGGCGAGCCAACGAGGGGCGGTCATCGCCCGGGTACTATCCAAGCCGTTCGTGCTGATGGTGCAAAAAAGGAACTAGACCTCTCGCTGTCAGCCCTCTCTAGTGCTCTGCTTTTCCACAGGCCCCGCCCACCTACCGACTCCTCCCCTCAGGCCTACCCTCTTGTTATCTCCTCCCCTTCCACGCCCCCTCTTCCACGGTCAGCACAGCCAAGATCCGTGACCCCGCCCCTATCACGTTAGCCTCTCTTTCAGCCGGATCTCTGTCCTAAGCCCCGCCCTCCGGTCTTTCCCTGCCTCTTTAAGTCACGTCGCTCTTTAGGTCCCTCCTTCTGCCCTCCGGTTCGACCTTTCTTCCTCAGGCTCCGCCCCCGCCCCGCGGGCCTCCGCCTCCCCAGAGGTCTTCCCCTATGACACGCCAGAGTCCTTCAGAAGGGCGGGGTTTTCAGTGCGAGGGGGCGGAACCTGGGGGAAGAGGCGGTACTCCTTGCTTGGAATGCCGTCGGCGACCCCGCCCCTGCGCTCTGCCGTTGCCAGGAAACAAGCATCAACGCTCTGGCTTTGGCCGGGCCCAGCCAATGAGCTGGCACGCCACTGCCCAGCGGTGCGTCGCTGGGCGGTTACGTGTGGTGCGCGGGGGCGCGGGTTGCGTGTGGCGCGGGGCGGGGCGCGGCTGGTGCGCCTGAGGAGCGATGGCGGCCTCAACTCACCTAGCAGCGCGGTGGCGATCGGGCCTGCTCAGGGTCGGAGTTCTGTGACTGAACAGTAAGTGAGGGCCGGAGGGCGTGTGAGAGGGGAAGAGGGGCTGGGGAATGACGGCACTGGGTTTGGTGACTGTCCTGGTTGTGAGGGGACAGGGTGAGGGGCTGGCATGTGGTGAGGGGCCAGGTGTGAGTGTGTAAGGTAGGGGAGTAGGGCGAGAGCCTCGGGGTGAGTGGGCAAGTAAGGAGCTGGGTTGTATGAGGGGCCGGGATGCCTTCTGAGGGGCCAAGTGGAAGGGACTTGTGAACACGATTTACTGAGGAGCTGGGGCTCCTGGGACAACCCTGGGACCAGAGTGAGGGGCTGAGGCCTGTGCGGGGCGGGGGAATGGACAGGGCGAAGGCGGGAGCATGCGGGCTGGTGGTGAATCGGGAGGGAGTTGAGAGTAGGGCATGGGGGAAGGAATGAGGGTTGTGAGACTTGGATAAAGGTGAGAGGTCGGTTCTGAGTGGAGCGTTCTGCCCAGTGAGAGCAGTAGTTTTAGACCGAGTAGGACAGCTTGGGTGGAAGTGTTGTGCTCTTGGCTCTTCTGCTGCATGGGCTCTACATATTTTGGACGATCAAAAAATGATAAGCGTCGTGGGCAGTAGTAACGATGATCATGGAAATCATTTTTTAGGCTTACTCTTCAACAGAGTCATCATTGGAATCCCTCGTTCCCTCAAGTTCCTCCTTGGGACTGCAGACTTGAAGATGGTCCCTCTCATGGAGATTTTTTGGCTATGACCGCCTATGTTTGTTGTCTTTCCACCTGCTTCTGGGCAACCTTACTCCACTGCTGCTCCTTACCTGTGCTGAGCTGTGGGGCTTTGACCGTTGCCACCTGTATTGGACTAACCACTTACAGCTGCTAATTCTACTTTCATGGAAATCATATGGTTTGTTACATACCACGCTGTATTTCGACTCCCAAACAGGATGGCTTTGCTTTCATTTTCTTACAGTTAAATTAAAAAAAAAGCGAACTTATGTACAATAAACTACTCATATTTAAAATGTACATGTTTGATGAGTTCTGACATACGTTTACATCTGTGAAACCATCACCACTTTCAAGATACTGAACATTTCTCCCACCCCCAAAAGTTTTCTCCTGTCCTTTTGCAGTTCATTCCTCGCTCCACGACATGTTATTGGGTTCACTTTATTAGCATTTTACAGGTCCGCTTTTCCCTGCCAACCCATATGCACATGGAAATTCTGAATGTTCTAGAAAGCTGGGTTGGCCCTCAGATAATGGCTCCTTTCACACCACTAAAATTTCCTCTCTATTGACAGTCTGCCACAGAGCAGATACCTCCCCCAACCTCAGGAAGAGGTAGACCTTCCCTATCCAGACCATTTTTTGGGAATTAGGGGCAGCCCAAGTCCCCATTCTGTTCTAGAGTCTGAGCCTCAGAACCAACTGTTCTGTCCTATGGTATGTTTTCATTGCTTCTCTCTGGAGGCTGAACAGGTTTTCATGCTGGTGGAACCCTTGGCAATCTGCCCGGATGTTCAGACCCCTATAGAACGTACATGTATAATGAAAGAGTTTAGAACAATGATTCCTGAACACTGGGCCAAGGACAGTGCCAGTCCATGATAAAGTTTTTTATCTATTCAAGGTGGAAGGAGAGAAAGGCAACATACGGAACATGAGTTTTCCATAAAGATAAATTTATTCTGAAATTATCTTTCCTATTCTTTTGGTATTAAAGTGCTCTCTCACTGGTAAAGTAATGGTGCCAGCGGATGATGGGTTTTAAAAAACGGATCTATTTGCCAAAATAAAAAGTAACAATCCTATTTAAAAAATTTTAAATCTATTTCTACTGGTTCATGAAATCCAGGAATTTAGGGTGATGATAGTGTGCCTGCTGAATTATGTTGAGGAAGCATGCATTTATACAGTAGAATTACTGTCTGACATCTAAATTGCATTCATGCATTACATAGCGATGTCAGATTTTACGGGAATTACATAGATTCCTTGTGAAGTATGCAAGGGCAGGAATTCTTATTTTATAGATGGAGAATCAAATCGAAGAGCCAGAGACCACATAGTGATAAAGTGGCAAAGCTGGACCCAAGATTTGGTCTCAAGAGAGTGACAGTGACTTGGGGAAAAAAAGTTTGTAACAGAGAGTGAAGGTGATGTGGAGTAAAAAGCATGTGATATACAGGAAGGGTTGTGATGACATGGAGGACGTTATCCTGGCAAAAAAGTCTTTTCTATGATTTGTAATTGTTCTGTTTCCAAAAGAGGTTAAAGAGACTTTGAGGGTGACATGGGTTTGAAGTTTTTGTTTAATAATGTGGCAAAAACATAGGAACAGGTGTACATAATACCTGGATCACATTGTGATAGTGATAGGTGAGTCAAGTCACATGTCCGATGGTTCTTAGGGACTGTCCAAATTCTTGGCTGATCTGGAGAAAGCACTGGGTTTCGTAAGCTTCCTGTTTGCTATACTGAATTCTTTGTTGAATAGTAGTGCGTTAAGTATAATGGATTTTGCTTTATGATATATATAGCTGAGTGGTAGATCTGAGGAGATGAAACATAGATGTGGATGATGATGTAGAGATAGAAACATGCTTGGAGTGCTGTGTGTAACCATCTATTCCATATCTGCTATGTGCCAGGCACTCTTATAAGTGCTGGGAGGACAAATTCATTCATTCGTATAGTAATTCATTTATTCATTCAGCAAATACTTTAGCATATAGTCTGCCCTTGTGATGCTCACATTTTATGAGATAACAAGATAGATAAGATGTGGTCCTGTGAAGTCTCAAGGAATTTTCAATCTGGTTGGGAGAGATGGACACATGAAAAGATAATTTCAGTTGAGAGAGAGAATGTGAAATATGAAAGTATATCATAATGAGGTGATTACTTGTCTGTATCTAGTCTCAGTCTCTCTCTATGTTCCAGTCATATTTACTCAGTGATCTATGGTATATCTCCACAGGTATCGCAGTTAACGTGTCCAAAACAGAACTCATTGTCTTTGCTTTGAAAGTCTGCTTTTGTACCGTGTGTCATATCGCAATCCAGGCAAGGACTTCAGTGTCATCTTCCATCTTTCTGCTCCTTCACCCCCTGTATGTAGTCAGTCACGAAAATCTTAATACATTTCCCTTTATATTATCTGTTTTCTTCATCTCCACAGCTACATCTTCACAGTTAAGGCTTTAGTTTACTACCTCCTCATCTCTCATCTGGATGTTTTTCCCCAGACAGTCTCCTGCCTTCAGGCTTGCTCTTTTCTCATCCGTCCCTGGAATGGTCTTTCTAAAAATGCAAATTTGATCATGGAGCTCCTCTGCTAAAAACTTTTGGCTCTTTGTGTTCTGTAGGATAACATCCAAATTCCTTAATATGGCATCATTTGGCCTCAACTCACCTCTCCAGCCTCATCTCGGGCCACTCTCTCTCTACTCTGTGTTCTAGCTTGAATAAATTGTTCACAGTTCCCTGACAAACATGTTACTTTTTTGAGTCTTGAAATCTTTGTAATAGCTGCTTCCTCTGCTAGGAATGCCTTTTCTTCTCTGCCCATTGAACTTTCCTCATCCATTAGGATCTAGTTCAGTTTCACCTCCTCTTTGACTTTTTTGTCGCCCTTCTGCAAAAGGGTGGAGAAAGCTGTGTGTGACGTGGGGATTTACTGTTGTAAAGGGGAGTCACTATGCAATAGAGTTCACTCTGTGAGTTATGAGGGCTCTGCCAGAGTGAGGTGGGGAGATCCCTGCAAGAAGCAGAGGTGGTACTGGGGAGAGGGGAGGGAGTGAGTTAGCACCATACACTGATAACCCATTTGTCTCATACATATAGGCTGAGGGATAGACAGGCAGAGAGGATATGTCTGAGCTGAGCTCTAGATCGTAGGCTCCTATGAGGTGGGGTTTGTTTATTTGTTTTTCCCTTTTGTATTACTATGAAGTTTTAATCAGATCTTTCTACTTTCAGAATCTAGGGTAAGAACCCATCGCTGCCTGCCTCTTACGTCAGTAAGAGGAAGAGCCATTGTAGGGGGAGAGAAGCCTCAGAACTTCACTGACCTGTTCTTAGAAGGTTGTTTTGGTCTCTCTCTGTCTGCTGTAGATGTTGCAGGTGTATCCCTGCCCCCACCTTCCTCCCTCTTTGCCTCTCCCAGGGCAAAGGTTCATAAGTGAGACTGAGCCATTTCCTGCCTCGTGCCTGCTATTCCCAGGTTGGTGGACACCCTTGCTGAGTGTTCCTATAAGGCTGTATTTCGGGCCCTCCGGTGAGTGCTTGACCTTGGCCATTCTGGGGGGTCTGAAAGATCATCTCCTTCTCTTTTCCTTGTGGCTGAGCCTGTAGGTAAATTTGGGAAGAGGGATCTACTTTTCTCTAGACTTTGCTGTGGGAGGAAAGGGCACAGTAATAGGGTGGTGATCCCATTCTCTTCTGTCTTGTTCTGAACTTTTCAGGGTTAACAGGGAGTGAGGGAGTCTTAGGTGGGTGACAGGAACACCAAGCTGTGGCTTTCTTTTAGATTTCTGAAGTACGTGAAGAGGGTCCAGGTTAAGTGTTAGCTTTTGGGTTCTGAGACCGTGATTTCAGTGGGGCTTTTCTCTTTGAGGTCTTTGAAAAGAAATGGGGGTGGGGTGGGGAGGGAAAGTCCTGGAGGCCAGTTCCCCTTGGGTCTGTGAGCATTGCTCTATGTTAGTCAAGGAGTGGAGCAGAGGTGGGCGCCCCAGGGACATCCCAAGGTAGAAGCTGTTTGTTAGTCTTTGGAATTGAGTTCTAGAAGCTGGAAGCAGTTTAGTTTTGGACCTGTTTAGGCCTTACTTTGCTGAGACTGGTTGCTTGGCCCTTCTTCAGCTCCCCTGGGGTATGAGTGTGAGGTTAGGTCTCTCTTTGCTCCACCATATGTTGCTATCTGACATATTTTTAAAGGCAAATTTGATCTTGTCATTTCCTTGTTTAAAAACCTCCTTTATTCCAGGGTGTTGATAGATAAACCCAAAGTCCTTAGCATGATATTCAGTGATATTTATAACCTTCACCCATGTTTACCCTTCAACTTAATATTGTATCTCTCTTCTCTAAATAGTCTGAGATTAAGTCACACCAAACTTGCAACTGTTCTTCAAATTTGCTATGTTCTTTCACAGTGCCATATTTTTGAACATACTGTTTTTAATATGAAGAAGGCCTTTCCGTCTGCTTTCTTTGTGGCCAGTATCTCGTTGTTAAAGATTTAAATCAGATATCACCTCTTTTCTGGAATCCTCTTATAGTTTCCCAGGAAGATTTAGTTGCTTTCCTTAGCACCCCCATGACATTTTTGTAAGTACCTCTGTTTATAATATCTATTGGAGTTTTTGTTTATGCTCCACCAACTGTTTCTATCCATTTTTGTATTTCCAGTGCTTACCTATTATTAGCACAGTGTCCCAGCACTTATCAGTATGATGTACACTGACTTAATCAACGAGTGAGCCCTGTCTGCTGTTTAGGACTGCTCCCACCCTTTATAAGACTGTCTTTTGAAAAAAAAAAAAAAGACTGTCTTTTGTTCTCCAGAAGGTTTTCTTAAGCATAGTTGCTATCTTCCTTTAGTGTGCGCTGATAATGGTGAGAGGGAGTGTATCTGGGTAGAAGGGGTGGTGGTTAATATAACTGGAGGCCAAATGTGGGCCTGTTGCCAGGTCTCTGGGTTCCTTTAGCCTTATTGAGTGTAAAGAGGAAGGACAACTGAACCACACCTTTCCTCTGAAGTTTTTTTGGTTTTTTTCCTCTGAAGTTTTTATACTTGTGAGATATTGTTGACAGACAGTATTGTTGAGGGGGTGGTAGATGTGATGAGAAGGAACTGTGAGCCATGGCCGAGGCCAACAGCTGTTTTGGTACTTTTCCCCATTCTCTAGTGAGGGTGTGACGTCATGTCCCCAGGAGTGAGTGTTGGATGCATCTGACAGGAGTGGGTATATGTGTGTTTATTGGGAGTGTATCCTTGTGTTCTTTGCTAGAATGAAAATTCTTCTGCTCTTTTGGTTGGCTCTGAATTTTTACCTCTTAAGATTATTCAGCCAGTTAAAGGTCTATTAGTGTATTTCCTCCTGGGTGGGCTTCTAGGGAGGGACCTGTAATAGTTAGAAAAAAATTTCTTCCTCAACAGTCCCAGAGGGCCGGAGTCAGATCAAGACTGGATTTCCTGATCTTTGTTTGTTCATTCACTCATTCACTTAAGCATCCATACATTCAGCAAATATTTATTGAGTCCCTAGGCACTGCTCTAGGTACTGGGGATACAACAGAGAAACCTTGCCCTCAATGAGCTTCATTGTAGTGGGGAAGATAGACAAATAAATAAGCAAATAAATATTTTTAGAAAGTAAAAAAACTGCTAAGAAGAAAGGTTTAGGAAGCTAGAGAGTGAAGGTGGGAAGATGTGCTATTTAGATAGAATTGTTAAGTAAGTCCTCTCTGAGGAGATGGCATTTGGAAAGAACTGAGCGATGTGAGCAATGTGAAGATCAGGAAAAGTACACTCCAGACAGAGGGAAGAGCAAGTATTCAAGAAGCCTTGTATGAGTAAAGTATGAGTGAGGAGGGGTTTGGTAGGCGGTTATACAGGTTAGATTATGTAATGCCCTAGAGACCAAGGTAGAGAATTTGGATTATTACCAGTGTGATAGGGAGTCATTGGAGGGTATTCAGCAGAGGAGAGATGTAGTATAATTTATGTTTTAAAACTCTGGTTGCCGTGTGGGGAATAGATTCTTAGAGTGGCAAGACTGGAAGTATGAAGACGAGATTGGAAGCTACTGCAATAGTGAGACACGTTTGGAGGGTATAGATGATAGGCTGATGAACTGGATATTAGAAGTAAGGACAAGAAGAAAGAAGGATGATGCCTAGGTTTTTGGCCTGAACAAGTAGGTAAATATTGGTATCATTTATTAAGGTGGAGAAGGCTGGGGGAGTAACACAGGTTTAGTGTTGGAATGAGTTCTGTTTTAGACATGTTGAATTTAAGGTGCTGACTGTGTGTGTGGAGTTCTCAGTGGAGTGGTGGTTCTGAGTTCTTCCTGCTGGGCGGTAGAGAGAGGCAAACTTCTATTAACCTCTTCCATCCTTTCTCTTTGAATTAGATTTGTAGATCTGGATCGGGCAGTGACCTCTGAGCTCACTACTCCAGCCTGGTATATCTTCTGGCTCCATGGACAGTTACTGGCTCCTACAGACCGGATGAAGCAGACTAGAGACACAAGTAGAGAAAGCCTCCGGCTGGCAAATTCTCAGAGTGTGGCCCTCTGGCCACTGGCCCTGCCCGGCCTACCTCATGGAGAGGATGAACTGGCTGAGCAGACTGGCCTCCCGGGGCCCTGGGCATCGTGTACCACAAGGGGCCAGTCTGCAGGCTCCTGTCATGGCTGACCCTGAGACCTGCCTCATGGTCTTCAAGAATCACTGGTCCCAGGTAGGAGACGATATGCTAAAGGTCCCAGTCTGCTGGCTGCCCAAGTCCTAACATTCTTTGTTCTCTCACCTTGCCATCTAGTCACCTGATCATCTTAAATTTTTTTCTCTTATCTGTCCTGATTCCCCAGGTGGTGCGAATTCTGGAGCGGCAAGGCCCTAGGGCAGCTCCTGGGGGAGCCGACGATCTCAGTGCTGTGTGCAACCACACTTACCAGATGCTGACACTGCTGGCGGAGGATCGTGCGGTGCCCTCGGCTCCCACGGCTCCTGGGCCCCTGCTGGAGTTTGCTCTGCGCGAGGACCTGCTAACCCGTGTGTTGACGTGGCAGCTTCAGTGGGATGAGCTTGGGGATGGGGTTGAGGAACGGCGGGCTGAGCAACTGAAACTATTTGAGATGCTAGTGAGCGAAGCTCGCCAGCCACTGTTGCGGCATAGTCCCGTTCGTGAGGCTCTGCTGATCTTGCTGGATGCCTGTGGCCGCCCTGTGCCCAGTAGCCCAGCACTGGATGAAGGCCTGGTGCTACTTCTCAGCCAGCTGTGCGTGTGTCTGGCCCGGGAGCCTTCATTGCTCGAGTTCTTCCTGCAGCCACCTCCTGAGCCCGGAGCTGCTCCCCGTCTTCTCCTCTTTTCTCGCCTTGTACCTTTTGTCCATCGAGAGGGCACCCTGGGCCAGCAGGCCCGTGATGCCCTACTCCTGCTCATGGCTCTATCAGCTGGAAGTCCCACTGTGGGCCGCTACATCGCAGATCACTCTTACTTCTGCCCGGTCAGCACCTCCTGGGATGGGGGGTAGGGTATGGTGTAGGCACGGGAGAGCACCTTCCTGTCCAGGAGTTGTGGAGGGACTATGTACCAGGGCCCTCTCCTTCAGGCAGTAGCCCCCCCCCCCCACCCCGGGTTTGAAAGCAGCACCTGGAGTTGGGGTGGGGATGAAACATGGGCTTAGGTGGATAAGGCAAGTATGAAGGCTCTTCATGGGCCAGTGTTCCCAGGTGATGTGTTGGCACCTTGGGTGACTAAATATCTGCTCTGGTAATAACTCTTACCCCTACTCGCATAAAAACTCTGGGTTAATAGTTCCCTGTTCCCCTTTTTTATATCGTCTGAGTCTTTGGTAACCTGTCCTTGGGGATGGCCCCCAGGTGCTGGCCACAGGGCTGAGTGCCCTGTACTCTTCACTGCCCCGAAAGATTGAAGTTCCAGGAGATGATTGGCACTGCCTGCGACGGGAGGACTGGCTGGGGGTGCCAGCCCTTGCTCTCTTCATGAGTTCCCTAGAGTTCTGCAACGCAGTCATTCAGGTGGGACTGGGGTTCCCAGGAGGTCTGGCCTTTGGTCATTCTGGGGAGATGGGGTGGGAGGGGGTGCATTCCCTGGAGTTCTGGTTTTCTTTCAGCTTGGGGGTAGGGTGCCTATTTGTATTCTACCATTCTGCTCCCTTCCTGACAATGGCCCCCTTCAAAATCCTCCGTCCTCTGTCTTGCACCCTTACAGGTGGCTCACCCTCTAGTGCAAAAGCAGCTGGTAGATTATATCCATAATGGGTTCCTGGTGCCTGTCATGGGCCCTGCCCTGCACAAGGTGAGAGTCATGGGTGGCAAGGCAGATTAAGGGATTAGGTTGAGGGGTGGTAACCTCAATGCCAGGACCAATGTGGGTGGCAGTGGGCTGGGTACTCCTCCCTTTTTCCCTGTCTGCTCCTGGTACCTCCTTAGAACTTAGGGAAAATGGCTTAGCATATGTGTGGGGAAGCCCTAAATTTCCAAACTTTCCCTTTCTTTGTCCAGACCTCTGTGGAGGAGATGATTGCCAGTACCGCTTATCTGGAACTTTTCCTACGGAGTATTTCAGAGCCTGCCTTGCTCCGTACCTTCCTGCGATTCCTGCTATTACACCGGCATGACACCCACACCATCCTTGACACCCTTGTTGCCCGTATTGGCAGCAACTCCCGGGTATGGCCCCTACCTCTGTCCTGGCTTACCTGGGTGAGCCATCTTCTCTCTCCGACCTTTGTTCTGGGAGGGTGTTCCTGCCCTTCTTTGGCCTTTGTCTCCAGCAATCACTTCAAAGTTAGGTGGCATTTTCTTTCTAGTATTAAACTTTTAACTGTTTTGGGTACAATTTTAATGTGGCCTCCTGCTTTTGTAATATACAAATCTAGGACACAGTTACCTTTTCTGGATGACTTCGGCTGCTCGTCACGGCTATAGGTGTTGCCATTGTGTGACACTTGTTATGTAGCGTTGACCTGAGGTTCTCTTCAGCTGTGTAGTGCTTTGTGACTTGCTCTGGGTGACTTGAGATCACTTCTTCAGGCTTTGTGTCTGCTTTGATAGGTGATCCAGCTGCTACTAGTACGTTTACCTTTTCTTCCCTCTGGATTTGCTGTAGAGTTATAGAACTTGGGGCACCCATTTGCCTGCCTACCTACTTATGTTCCTTCTTCCTGAAGAACGTTTTGATTGAATGTTCACTATATGTCATACTGTTCTCTGGTACTGAGGATATAATGGTAAGCAGTGGTTGCTGACTTCATGGAGCTTCCTTCATAGAGGAGGTAGACAAGTAAACACATAACCAAAATAATTGAAAATTGAGGTCATTGTTATAAAAAACCCAACAGGGTGCTTAGAAAACAGTAGAGTGGTCAAAAAAACTATTCTGAGGAGGTGACATTGAGTTGAGACCTAAAGGTCATGAGGGAGTTAGCCTATTGAAGAGCAAGTGGAAGAACAGTCTAGGCAGAGGGAGCAATGCATGCAAAGTACATACGTGGGGAACAGGAAATGAAATGTATTTGAGGAAATGAAAGACCAGTGTGACTGGAGGTATAGTGAGCAAAGGGGAGAAGGGAAGGAGAGGTGGGTGAGTTCAGATCATGTGTGGTCTTGTAGACCATGGTAAGAAGTTTAGATTTTAACCAATAGAAATGTATATAAAATAGGAGTAAATTGTTTCTAAGTCATAAAGACCCGAAGTCTTTCTGGGGGAGTAAAGCATTAGTTTAGCCGTGGACTTTATGGCATTTATTTTGGCTCCATCAACCATTTTTGTTTCCTTCTTTTATTATAAATAATTGACGTTCTCTGGGTCCTTGTGTTTAAAATAGAAGTTCTTAGATCACTAAAGGTTCTAGAAAACTGTTCTAGATAACCGAGGTACCTGGTAGTAGGGTTCCAGGTAAGTAAGGTTCCTGGATAGCTATGTTTTGTATAGTTGAGGTTTCTGAAGCTACGTTAGGGTGTATATGAGATATTCTAGCCTGACTCTGATTTGACCAGTGTTTCTGAACCAAGTGTACACTTTAGAATTTGAAAATGACAGTAACCATAACAACAGATTCTAGGCTCTGCCTTAGATTTCTTGAGTTATAATCTTTGGGAGTAGGCCCAAGGCATGTGTACTTTTATAATACTCCAAAATGTAATTATGATACATGCCTTGGGTTAAGAATTATTGTCATAAACTGATAGGGAAGAGATGTCAAAGCTTTAATTTTACAAAGGCATTGAAAAAGTTTTATTTCTCATTATGCTGAAGCTCGACCAAGGTCTTAAATCTGTTTGGCCTCATGGAATGTCCTGTGCATGTTTTGGGAATGTTGATTTCCTTCCTAGGATTTGATTTTTCTTCCTGTATTGGGCTCTGTCCGTCTTGCTTTTGTCTTAATCTTATCCTAAATTCTTTGATTCTCCCTCAGTGTCTTTAGTCTTCAGCATATATTTCTGTTAGTCTTGCATTTGGTCCCCTGGTCTCAGGAGCCTTTCATGGTTTTGGGTTATTTATTCTTGACTCTCAGTTCTTGGAGGAACCAAATCTCTTCTGATTTTAGGATGCCCATGTTAAACATGCAGGTGCTTTCCTTTCCCCTGTTTAGCCCTTTTAAGCTTGATTCTGTTGGCCTGACTTTGTAACTGCTATAGTCCAACTTTTGTGGCTTAAGGTGAATCATGCTGGCTAGCTAGCCTGCATATCTGTATTAGTTTCCTATTGCTGTCATAACAAATTACCACAAACATAGTGGCTTAAAGCAACACAGATTTATTATCTTACAGTTCTGTAGGTCATGTATCTGACACGGACCTCACCCCACTAAAATCAAAGCATCAGTGGGGCTGCATCCTTTCTGGAGGCCTTAGGAGAAAATCCGCTTCCTTGCTCACTGGGATCATTGGTCGAATTTACTTAATTGTAGATATAGCACTGAGACTCCTGTTTTCTTGCTGGCTGTCAGCTGAGGACCATTCCCATCTTCTAGAGACCAACTAAATCCTTGGCTTGTGATCCCTTGTTCCATCTTCAAAGCCATCAGTGGTGGATCGAGTCCCTTTCATGCTTCAGATCTCTCTCCTTTTTGACCCAGCTAGGAAAGGTTCTTGGCTTTTAAAGACTCGTGTGATTTGAGTGGGCCTATCTGGATAATCCAGGCTACTCTTCCCATCTTAAATTTTTTAATAACCTTAATCATACCTGCAAAGTCCCTTCTGCCATGTAAGGTAACTTACAGGTTCTGGAGATTAGGACCAGGACATCTTTGAGGGGCCATTTTTTCTACCTACCACACAATCTTTCAGTGAGTCTGAATGTTTTCATTGCTAGTTAAAATGGTCATTTAGGATAAACATCCATGCTGTCTAAAATGGGAACTGCTATCTTATCTCTTTCCCACCATGATTGGCTTTTGTTTGGTTTTGTTTTGTTTTTTCCTTGAATGTATGTGTGTATTCATTTATTTATTTATGGCTGTGTTGGGTCTTCATTGCTGTGCGTGGGCTTTCTCTAGGGGTGAGCGAGGGCTACCCTTCGTTGCGGTGCACGGGCTTCTCATTGTGGTGGCTTCTTTTGTTGTGGAGCATGGGTTCTAGGCACGCAGGTTTCAGTAGTTGTGGCACATGGGCTCAGTAGTTATGGCTTGCGGGCTCTAGAGCGCAGGCTCAGTAGTTGTGGCGCATGGGCTTAGTTGCTCCGCGGCATGTGGGATCTTCCTGGACCAGGGATCGAACCCGTGTCCCCTGCACAGGCAGGCAGATTCTTAACCACTGTGCCACCAGGGAAGTCCCATGATTGACTTGTAATTCCCCCACAGTCATTTAGTTAATGATGAGCACCTAGACTGTGCAGGTAGTGCCCTGGACTAAGACCCAATAGTTGTCTTCAGGGTGCTCAAGGTATACTTGCCGTAAGGGAATTATAGAGAAAGTGCTTCGGGGATTCATAGGAGTGAGGGAGTGCTTACATGTGTCTCTTCTCTTCATCTAGCCAGAGGTGAACCACCCTTTTTACTTTTCTAAAACAAAAGTTTCCCTTGTTCTGGACCCACCTATTTTTTTCTTTTCCTGTCAGCTGCCCTTGAACTTTTCTTTATCCTACCTTCTGAGAGAGACACTGGTGTTGGAGAGGTGACTCAGACTCCTTGTTCACAGCCCCACCCACTTCCCAGCTGGGATTCTTCCAGGTTCCCTCTGGTTTTTTGTTGGTAGGCGTTCAGTTACTATGCTGCTATAGTCTGTTGACAGGCATTCCCTTAGTTAACACGTTGCTCTTGTCTCCTGTTAGTCATTCACTCAGTCCCAGTATTTCCTGGGGTCTCTTCATGGGTATTCATTCCATTTAAGCATTGCTGGTATCTCTGCTGCCAGGTGTATATAGCCAGAGAGTTTGCTGATATGTGTATGGTCTATAGAAATACATTAAATCTGACATGTGGTTCGTTCCTATCTGTGAATAATGAAGTCTTGACCACAAAGATCATGTGCTCATTTATTTAATATTTGAATAATTGTTTTGTGCCAGGCCCTGTGCCATCATTGCTCCAGGAGAGGTTGGTTGGGCCTGGGGTTGGGGAGGTTTCCATTTGGTAAACATCTTGGAGGGTAGAGAGCTCTTATGGTGACTCCCCGCCCCCCCCCCCCCCCAGCTCTGCATGGTCTCTCTGAGTCTCTTCAGGACCCTACTGAACCTCAGCTGTGAGGATGTCCTGCTGCAGCTGGTTCTCAGGTACCTGTGGGGGCAGGGCTGAGGGATGGCTGATCCTGAACCCTCCGGGCCCTCAGGGCCTTGTGCATTGCTGGGGTGATGGGTTGCATTGGGGTTGCTTGTGTGTGTGTTCTCTCAAAGCCTGGCTTAGCCATATAGTTCCACTGATGTTCTCCCAAGCCCTGTCCTTCCTTCCTGATCTATCCTGTGTCCCTTTTCTGCTGTCTTTCCCAGGTATCTTGTCCCGTGTAACCATGTGATGCTGAGCCAGAAGCCAGCTGTGCGCGATGTGGACCTATATGGACGAGCAGCAGACAAGTTTCTCTCCTTAATTCCACGCTGTTGTCGGCACCGTGCCTCCAGCCCACCTCGTCCAGAGCATGCCTCGTGGGCACGAGGTGGGCCTAGCAGAGAGGCAGGGAGAAGGGAGGACATGACGGGTATGGCCCGGGTTCTGGGGGAGCTAGCAAGAAGGTGGGAGGAGGGAGGTGGCCGTGAGTGGCATTCCATCTTTGGGGAGGTTGATGAGGGGTGTTGTAGGGTGGATCCTTAACTCCACCAAAGAAATTTAGCTTCTGAGCAAAGCTGTTCCTTTTCTTCACTCCAGTTGTACTCTTCTATTTCCGTTGTTTTTGTGGTGTTGGTGGTAATGAGGAGGGGGTGGTGGATGAGGAAAAGCTTAATTTGAGGGGTGGAGAGTCAGCTGTCTGAATCAGTGCCATGTTTCTTCTGCTTCATTGCCTTCTCTCTTAGTTACCCAAAGTGTCTCATCCTTCCTCCTGCACCTCTGGCTCTTTGATCTCTCTTATGTGTTTTCCCCTCTGCAGGCCCTGGAAGCCCAAGCGTTGACTCCTCTTCTGTGGTGACGGTACCCCGGGCCTCCACGCCATCTCGTCTGGCCCTCTTTCTGCGACAGCAGAGCCTGGGTGGCTCCGAGTCCCCAGCCCCAGCTCCTCGCTCACCGGGGCTTGCTGCATCCCCAGCCTCCAGCCCTGGCCGACGGCCCAGCCCTGTGGAGGAGCCCGGTGAGCTGGAAGACAATTACCTGGAGTATCTGCGTGAGGCGCGCCTTGGTGTGGACCGCTGTGTCCAAGCCTGCCGTACCTGGTCTGCCCCCTATGATGGCGAGCGGCCCCCTCCTGAGCCCAGTCCTGTTGGCTCCCGGACTAAGAAACGCAGCCTACTGCCTGAGGAGGGCAGGGGCCATGCAGGGGAAGGGGAGGTGGAGGAGCTGGGGCGGGGGGCGCTGGCTCTGGGTGTGAGGGAGGGCCCTGGCCACCTGCGCCCTCCCCAGCTCAATGGGGTGCCAGGACCATGGCCTGAGGGGGCCAAGAAGGTTCGTCGGGTGCCACAGGAGGGAGCTGGGGAACTACTAGAGGGCACCTCCGAGGGCGTGGCAGGACTAGAGAGCTTTGGGCAGGAGCTCCGGGAGCTGGAGGTGGCGTTGAGCAATGGGGGCGCTGGCTCAGAGCCCCCTCTAGAGCCTTCACTACCTCTTGAGGAGGAGGAGGCCTACGAAAGCTTCACCTGTGCCCCTGAGCCCCCTGGCCCCTTCCTCAGCAGCCCTTTGCGGACTCTCAGCCAGCTGCCAAGCCAGCCCTTCACTGGTAAGCTACTTAGCCTAGGTCTTCTCCTTTGTGTACTCTTTGCATGTTCTCCACATGTTTGTGCTGGTTTCTGAGACTTCTTGCCCATGTCATTCCTGTGTACTTGCCTAGCTCCTCATCCATTTTGCCTGGGTCCCCTCCAGATACATATCATGTCATACTTGTGTCTCAGTGTCTGTCTGTAGTCTTCCATGCTTGTGCTGGTTTGAGTATTGACTTATGTCTGAGTCTTGTGTGTCTGTCCTTTATGCATGTTCCTCCTCTTCCTCAGTCTGGCCATTTTCTGGGATGTGTGATTAGGATATTCTGTGTTTGGTGTTTCCTGGTGAATCACAGCAATACATCTGAACCATGTGGAAGACATATGTGCTGTCCTGTATGTGAGGCACCTATAAATCATGCTGTTCCATGTTGTTCCCACCAATATATCTGTCTGGGTGTTGGGTCTCTTGTCAGCTCTCCTGTCGCCCAGGGTCAGCTCTCTGGTATACTTCTCTTCTTCAGCCCTGGCCTCCTTTCTCCCAGCCTCTTTAGAGAAGGGCTCAGCTTCAAGTTTCTCCTGTTCCCTATCCTTGCACCTTGTTGGTTGCCCTGACTGCTCAGTAAGACTTTCTAAGGGTTTATGGTTAGTGGTAAGAACTGAAGCAGATAGAGTGAAATACCTCTCTCTGGGTAAATTAGATCAGTGAAATACCTCTATCAGGGCAAATGACAAAGCATGGCCCTGAGCCCCCTGGCTAAGTTCTTTTGGTCTCTCCAAAAGACCTTGGAGCTAGATCTGGCCTGAGTGCCTGGGCTAACTCCTCTTTGTTTTTGTTTGAGAGCCAGCTTTACCCAGCCCAACCCTCATCTGGCTCTTGTCCCTACTCTACACCCCACGCTGGGGATTGGTGGGGAGGCACTTCTGGGAAGCTGTATAGTGCTTTGGACTAGACATACCTTGAGTTAGCATTCCATCTATGTCTTTGTTGTGTGTAAATCACTTACTATGATGCTGGTACATTGTGAGAACTCAGCATGTGGTAGTTTAGGATTATCATCTCTTGGGTGCATGGCGGATACAAGTTGACCAAGGTACCTGCATATCTTCCTGTTGTTTGCAGTCAAGTTATCATGCATTGATCAGTACATGCCCTAGCTGGGCCTTGCACAGCATCAGGCCTTTTGCTCTGGAGTAATGACAACTCTCTTGCAGACTACAGAAAATATGTCTTTTCATTTATTTAGGCTTTGCTCTGCTCTTTCCTTCTCTAGACCACTAGAAGGTGGTGTGCAGGTTTTACCACTTTCTTGAAGCGTTATTTGAAGTTCTGTCCTTTTTCTTCTTCTAAACTCATCTGAGCTTTTTCTCTTGCAGAAAAGTCCCCGGAGATGAGAAGGACAAAGTTATGGGATATCTTAGGACCCTGCTAAGCTAGAGTTGTTTTAGAGCTAAGGCTAGTCATGTGCATGTGGAGTAAGAATGTTCTAGGATCTTTCTCAGGATTCAGTGTCTCTTGCCCTTCATTGTTCTCCTGCCTCAAGTCTTAGTGCAGTTCCTAGGCACACTCCCTCTCCCTGACAAATCCCTGACCAGACAGACTGTGATGGTTCTACAGTCCTAGTGTTGGTGATCTGGCTCAGTTGAGGCCAGTTCTCCCGGAAGATCATTCTAATCCCTTCTGCCATCCTCTTTTCCACCAAAGAGTCTGTCCTGAATCAGTTTTCTCTGGCCCTGAACTAAGCTCTTTTTTCCCTACAGATTCTATTTCATCACCTTGGTTCCCCGCTCCTGAACAGACCTGATTTCTTTTTTGGTTCTCCAAAGATTCCTCCCCTAACTTTAAGTTGACCAATCTAGTCACCGTCTTTGCCTTCACTATGCTTTCTTCTTGCTTTATTTCTGACTCAGGTCTAGTGTTATCCCCTGTCTTGTATGTAACCTGATTTCTTCTTTTGGTCTAATCACTTTCTCACTTGTTCTTTCTTCAGTTGTCCTCTTGGGTGAAGCTTTTTAAAAAACTGAGAAATATTACATAGCTTATGGTTATTATTGAATACTTATAATTTGCTAGACTTTGGCCTAAATGCTGTGTATCAGTATCTCTTTGATCCTCTTAATAACCTTATGAGGTGGGTGTATTTTCTTATATTACCAAGTAGGAAACTATGCTTGGAGAGTTTTGATTCATCCAGTAACTTAACTAGTAAACGGTAAAGCTAAAATTTGAACCAAGTCTGTCTGATTCCAGAGCCTGTGGTCTGGTCCTTCAGCTAGAATGTGTATAAAGCTGGCATCTGGACCTCTTGAGGGTCCATGTGGTGTCTGCCATTTTATCTCCTCCAGAATAGGTGGTCACAGGATATTTAAACATGCAAATCATTTTCTGACACAAATAATTTTCATCTAGTGGTGGTGGGGGGTTTCATTTTGGGGAGGAATGCGTGTGATGTGCATTGTGTTTAGGCCTTGTATCCTTGTGCCCACCCACCCCACCCCAGGCCCCTTCATGGCTGTGCTCTTTGCCAAACTCGAGAACATGCTGCAGAACTCCGTCTATGTCAACTTCCTGCTGACGGGGCTGGTGGCCCAGCTGGCCTGTCACCCCCAGCCCCTGCTCCGCTCTTTCCTGCTCAACACCAACATGGTCTTCCAGCCCAGTGTCAAGTCCCTGCTGCAGGTGTGCGATGCATGCATGCATGGGTGCGTCCAGGCTCCATGGTGGGCCAGGCCCACAGCTGGAGTGGCCCTGGGGGGGCTGGGAATAGGCCCAGCGGGGCTAGAAAGGACTGTGTCAGTCTAGAGCCACCCAGAAATGTCATGAAGTTGTGCTTCATAGGTGCTGGGCTCTGTGAAGAATAAGATTGAGAGCTTTGCAGCCTCCCAGGAGGACTTCCCAGCACTGCTATCCAAAGCCAAGAAGTACCTCATTGCCCGTGGCAAGTTGGACTGGACGGAGGGCCCTGCGGCAGGATCTGCCCCCCGCCGGTCTGATTCCCTAGGTGAGGCGTACCCTGCCACCACCTCCCTGTCCTCCCTAGGCAACTAATTAGCTCAGGTTAACTGAGTTTCTTATTAAGGTTGAAGCCTTGCACCGGGAACTAGGGAGTTGCAGAGAGTAGAGTCTTGATTTTGTCCTCAGGTTTCTGGGCAGAGGAAAAACATAGTTCTGTCCACTGAGAGCCAAACCAACAGTACCAGCAAAAACTACTCTAGAAGTTGGGGACGGGCAAGGGGACAGAAGAGTCTCTAGGTTGAGATATTGTTAAAGCTTGGTAAAGGACATGGCATTTGACATGGGCCTTGAGAGATGGGTAGGACTTGAGTAGGCAAAGGAGTGGGATGGCTTTATTCTTTTGTTCAGGGGACAGCATGAATTGTTTAGTTGGAGCAGGGGATTTGGAAGTTGGTGGAACAGTTGGTAGTAAGGTTGGAAAGATTTGGTCAGAGCAGAAGGTTCTCAGCGTAGAAGTTGGGCTAGGCAGAGGTTGTAAACTTTTAGGCAGTGAGAAACCATTGGAGGTTCTTAGATCTGGGAATGGAGAGATAAGTGTGTTAGTTCATGTGCTAGTTGCACTGGAGCTAGGAGAAAATGAAGTCAGAAGAGCAATTGGGAGGCTTATGCCATAATGCGGATGTGACCTGTGAGGCTTGAATTAGAATAGTGGAAATAGAAAGGAAGAACTTGATGGAAATGGGAAGGAAGTACTAGCAGAGTTTGGTGAGTGGTTGTGGGGTATAAGGAAGAAGGAAGAGTTAAATATGACCTTGATATTCTAAATTTAGATCTTTCATCAACAAGTATCTGAGTGCTTGCCGTATGTGCTAGGTGTTGTCTGTGATACAGGGGACTCAGGGAGGTACAAGATGTGATCTTTGCTTTCAAAAAGCTGATAGTCTAGATAGTGACTAGAGGATTGTCATAACTGAGGGAGCAAGGTCCCAATGGTGGTGGAAGTAAGTGGGATCCAGAGCACAGGAAAGTTTTTTTCCCCCTTTGAGGCAAATGAGGAGAGATCAAAGGAGGAAATGTTATGTACAAGTGGAGTTTTGAGGTGTGGAGGGAAATTTTAGGGAGTTGAAGTCATCCTTTATTTGCTAATTGAAGTAGGAGGCAAAATAATATGCTGAGCAAGAGAGCAGAGGTGAGATGGGGGCTTAAGGAGGAAAGTGTATAGGTTGGGAAGAGAGTACCAGAAGGGTTATTAGATAGCTGTGAAGGCCCAGCTGAAGTTCCTTAGCATGATTTCCTCATGGTCCAGTACCAGGAATCATTTCTTGCTTCCACAGTCCTGGTACTATGTTCACTGTGGAGGGCCCAGGGATATAGAGGTAAATAAGACAGAGTCCAAGCCCTTAAACTCACAGATTAATGTATGAGGTAGAAGACATGAGAACAAGTTATTAAAATGCAATGTGATAGAGCAGTAAAATGGGAAGTTAGTGGAGAGCAAATTAGAGGAGAGGTAGGGATGGGGAAATTAGGCCAAGGATGAAAACATTGAGGAAAGCAAAATTAAGGCAGAAAGGGCTACAGAGGCATGAAAGGAGCCTGGAGGGTTCCAGGAGGAGCACATAGGTGTGGATGCCAAAGCAGGGAGAGTTTCTAGAAGAGGTGGGAGGAAGTGTGTAGAGAGTTTCTAGAAGAGGTGCGAGGAAGTGTGTGAACCTGGTTGTAAAGGGCTCTGAATGCCAAATCTAATATATCTGTTTAGCATATCTCTGTAGCCATTATTAGAGGTCGAGAATGGGAATGGTATCATGATCTAGAGACTAGATCCCTAGAGTCTAGGCCCTAGGTCCTGGACAGGGCCAAGAACAGATCCAGAGCCAGCAATCTAGGAGGAAGGAAATTAGAGAAGAGAAGGCAGTATTTTAAATGGTTCATTTGAGTCTAAGCTGACATGAAGTTGTCTGGCCACAACCAGTGGGAGGGTGGCTTTGGTGGATGTCGGAGAGGGATTGGTGGAAGGCCAAGTGGTGGCACAGGAGAGCAGAACTTGGAGGGACAGTGGTGTGTGACAGATCTGATAAAGTCACTGAACTATGACTGCATATGTAGCACCTGTGGGTATTGAAGGAGCAGGGGTGTGGGTGAGGTGTTACAGGTAGGCAGGGGAAGGAGGAAATGTCTAGAGGATTGACCCATCTAGTATAGGAGGGTGCTGGGCAGCAAGAATAAGCGCATGTTACAGACTGAGGAGAAAGAGCTTGGTGATGGTAGAAGAGTGATTGGAAAGGGAGGCGCAGTAAGAGAACCCCTCAAGGTGAAGGGGCCTGGAGAAGGGAGGGGTCTTGTCTGGGAATGAAGTATCTGAAGGGTTGACTGCCTAAAGACTGAGCATGATGGTTGGCTGTTGGGGAGGTTGGGTAGAGGGAAGGAGGCTGGGCAGGCAGCACTTTGGTGTTAAGAGTTCTAGTGGAGAGGTCCATGCCCCTGGGGGAGTGGGGGTGCGTGGGGAGGGGAATCTCCTCTCCCAGGCCAGGGAACTTTGCCTGACGCCAGCAGCTTCATGACACTCCTGTTTGTTCCCAGTGAAGAGCCGGAGGCCATCCTTGGGGGAGTTGCTCCTGCGGCATGCACACAGTCCAACCAGGGCTCGGCAGGCGGCACAGATGGTTCTTCAGCCTGGGAGAGACGGCACAGGACTTGGCCTAGGTGGGGGCTCCCCTGGGGCATCAACACCGGTCCTACCCCCCCGGGGTGGGGCCCCTGACCGCCAAGGTGAGGCTCTGCGAGTCAAGAATGCTGTCTACTGTGCAGTCATTTTCCCTGAGTTTCTCAAGGAGCTGGCTGCCATCTCCCAGGCCCACGCTGTCACCTCGCCTTTCTTGTTGGATACTTCAGAGGAGGGATCTGGCCCTCCCATCTCAGGCTTTGGGCCCCTCAATCCTTAACTTTCTTCCATGGACAATCAGGGCCTTGAGTGGCCTGTGCTGGGGCCAGGGTGTAGGCTCCTTTTTATGTTTGGAGGCAGTGGCAAGAGGACTTTTTAATTTATTTCCGATGAATGTTTTCTGGAGAACTTGTTGCAATATGTATAAAAGGGAAATCTCTATTCTGTGCTCATTCTTCTTTCCCACGCTTTTTCTGTAGGGCTGGGGCCCCAAGAAAGTTGTACATGGATGGGGAAGTGGTCAGGGTGTTTTCTGTCTGGCGAGGACACGATGCCAAGGTTTTGAGGTACTTCTTATGCCTTTAGAGGGTGAGGGGACATGAAGCCTGGGGAAAAACGTTGGGACTTTCCTCCTCCACACTCCTACAGGAAGAAGCACCATGGGCCCAGGATGGTTTGGGGGAGCAGCAGCTGATGTTTATTGGGGACCAGTATCCCTTTGTCAGATCTTGGGGGCCTGGCCCCCTGTATCTCTCGCCTCAGCTTCATTCGTCGTCGCTGTCGAACTCCGAGGACAGACCCTGCAGCAGGGGCAGGGACATGGAGTGCCGCTCGGGGTCCCCAGGGCCCCCACCCTGGGCTCCTGGTGCGGGGCTTCGGGGGCTGAAGAGCCAGTTCTCTGCCAGGGTTGAGGATAGCCACAGCTTGACTCATGCCCTTGTCTTTCTGCCGCCCTGGTCCCTCCCTCTGGTCTTCTGTGCTGTACCCACCCCCTCACCAGGACCACGCTTCCATCTCGCCCTCCCCTGGCTCCCTCACTCCATCCCCCTCACCAGGGTCCAATGTGGAGTTATGGGTGCCCCACACACTCCTGGGCTCTACACCCCACGCCCTTTCCCTCTACCTTATCCCATCCCTCTCATCTTCATTTCCCCTAGCAGTACCTGACAGCATCTGGGGCCCCCTTCGGAAGGGGTTTCGGCCCTTGTAGGAGAATCTGGGTGGTCTGCCCTCTGGCCCTTCCTGGGGAGGTGGTGAAGGTGGGGCTGGGCCAGGTGAGAGCACATCAGCAGCTTCGGGGACATCAGCAGGGGCTGACATGGGGGCTGGAGGTGGCATGATGCTGAGGTCAGGTCTGACCCAACTGGCCCCATGGGGCAGTGGGTCTTTGATCAGGGGCTTCTGTGGTCCCAGCACTCCCTTGGGCTGCAGTGAAAACTTGAGGCAGGAGAAGGCAATAGGCAGTGACCGCTGTAACCAGAGCAGTTGGGGCTTCCGGGCTGTAGGCAGCAGCCCCAGCTGTAGCCAGGAACAGGAGAAGACCTGGTAGATGACGTAGATGCTGTGGGTGCTTCGGAGCCAGGGAAGAGTCTGCTGTAAGCTCACCTGCCCTGGTGGCAGCAGCAGGAAGGCCACCTTCTTGCGCAGGCCACCCATATGTAAGCGGATCCGGCAGGGCTGCCCATCCAACAGTCGCATTTCTTCATAGGCTGTCTCTGCCCGGCCATTTGGTGAGTATTCTCTAGTGCAGTGGGCAAAGGCACCTTCAGAGCCTGCCTGCTCCAGGAGGTTCGGTAGTGGCCCCACTGGTTGTAGTGCCCGCCGGCCCTGCCGACCTGGCAGAACCAGGCGGGTGTGGACTGGGCGGGACTGTTTCACTAGCACACCCAGTAGGTCAAAGCAGGTTGCATCCGACAGGAAAGGTACTGCCACTACATTGGGCCCAAAGCGCTCCTCTGTAACCTGCAGGTGGCCAGTTTATAGGTCAGGGACTGAGTTAGGGTCAGAGTTAGGCGTTATCTGGTAGCCTACTCTAGCTTGACCCTCCCACTGTCACTGCACACTGTGCTCAAACTGTTGTGCTTCCTGCTTGTCTCCCAGTTCCCTCTAGCAAAACCTGAATCTCTACTATGTACCAGACTCTGCTAGATACTGGGAATGCATTACAAAATGAGACTTTGTTCTTGTCCTGATATAGCTCAGAGAGCAAGCTGTGGAGCAGATGAGATGTGATTTAACAGCCTTTGTCTTTGATAGAAGAGGATCAAGGATAGTTTCTAGGTAGTAATGCTTTAACTTTGAAGGAATTAGCCAGGTAGGAGAATGGTCAATCCAGGCAGAGGGAACAGCCAGTGAAAAAACTTGAACTTACAAACTAAGAGGGGCATAGTCAGGGAAGTATACTTTCATATTACTTAAGTGTAGGGTGTGGAGAGGGACAAGCACACAGGAGCTTGATTATTCAAGGCCTTGTGTGTGTGCTAAGTGATGGGACTTTTATCCTGAGGACAGTGGGAAGCCACTTGAAGGATTCTGGTTAGGAGGGGCACAATTCAGATAGGCATTTTAGAAAGTTAATTTTGAATAGGAAGGCATAAAATAGAGAAAAAGTCAGTTAAGAGTATTGTAAAATTCCAGGCAAGACATGGTGAGGCCCTGAACTAAAATAATGGGGGAAGGTATTTAGGTTATAGAATTAGTAGAACTCGGTCACTTAAGGGGTGTGGGAAAAGGCATCCTCAAGGATTAGGGTTACATGGGTGATGTCATTAACCAAGAGTGGTTACACAGAAATAGGTTTGGAAGTCCACACCGCATCTATAACATCTTAGTATACACCTTCTGCCCGAGCTTCAGAGGATAGTTCTTTTAGGGATTTGAGGCCTCATCTTTGTAATGCTAGTTCCAGTAGGCTTTCACAGATTACAGTTCCTCTTGGTTTTGTCCTTCTGGCCTTTTTGTGCTGGGTAACCCAGTTCTGGAAAATTTAATTTCATGACCAACTGGGAAGCCCTGTAAGATCCTGTCTAGTAATTGTACTTAGGTATGATCTTGACTCATCCAAGATATTGTTGGTTGAGACTTCTGGCTCTGTGTTCTGCTAAGGAGCATACACAGTTCCCTCTTTGGGCCCCTTTCACGTTAGAGTCCTATTCTTAAAATGCTGTGTGCTCTACTTCCCTCCACCAGACCCCCAATCCCATGTGTCTGTGCCCCTGCTGATGGCATTGCCCACTTTACTGGCTTTCTTGTAGAATTCACCAATGGTCCCTTAAGGTTGATCTGCTTTTTGCTACGTAAAGCTGTTTTGGAAGTGCTGCCCCCCAGCGTAAGGGGGGCGTAGCTAGTTGTGTCTGGACTTTACACAAGCTGAGATAGCTTGTCACTACTGTCTTGTCACCTAGCCAAGGAAATAACTGGTGCTCTTTGTTGATCTGCATGGAAGAATTTCCTATCATTCCTTCTCCTTTGTTTCACTAACGTATGGGGCATTTAACTTTTGGGTGGGGGCATAGGTCTGAAGAACAGGACCCTGAGAAGAACAGTTGGATTTCCAGGGGTGAGAGCAGAGCAATGGTGGGTTAGCATTTTTGTATAGAATGCTCTGCCTCATGACAGTGAAAGCATAATCATCAAATATAACCTCAGAATCCCAGCCTAGCTGCTCCTTTGGTGCCTAGGATTCTGTACAAATGAGACGAATTGGAACGTCTCCAGGAGAGGTCCCTCTAACAGGAGTGTGATGTTCCTTATGGTCTAAATTTCTGCTAAAAGGTGATTAAGCTGGAAACTCTCTTTCAGAATACAGACATGAATTTGCCATGGAAGTTTATTAGGCCCTTATTCTTACCCTGAGGGCCCCAGTGGTTATCCTAAAGCAGGAAAAATAAAGCACTCAACACTATGCTAGGGTGAACGTGTTCTTGGCAGTCATCATTTGAGACCATGACCTGCTTCCACTGCACTTCTGGGTAGAATTTCTGAGGACTTAGAGGCCTGCAAATTCAGCTCTCCCCAGGGCAGCCCAGGAAAGTGATGGTGGAAGATTATCTTCCTGGAGGTACCTTGGCGGGTTTGAATTCTGAATAGGGAGCCCTTGAGCCACATTCTGTTTTTCTACAAAGTGCCCAGTAAATCAGCAGTTCTGGAAGAGGAAACCAGGTTACTCAAAGGTATCCTACTTCTTGAACTTGTCACATACTACCAGTGATTTATCCTGAATGTCCCTACCCTGACTTTCCTGGCAATTTTCCATTTAAATAGGACAGGGAGTTTTTCTGATACTCAGAGATGGTGTAGCTTTTTAATAGTTAAAGACCCCATTTACTTCACCCTAATTCTGATTGATCTAGTCCAGGACCAACCTCTAACTAGTTGCTCTCATTCTTGGGAGGACCTTGGCTCTTCTCTTTCTGCTTCCTTGGGAAGCTGACCTTTGTGGTGAGCTGCTACTCCATTGCCGATGGGAGCTACGTGCCATTAAGGCTGCTTTGAGTTTGGTAGTTACTGCTTTAAGATGATTGTTTTAAACTTGGTGGGCTGCTTTCTGCAAATGCTTTAAATTCACTCTCCTTCAGATAGGCTGACCAGAACCCGATCCCTAAGTTCTCTAATATCAGAAATTAGTGTCCATCTAGATTTTGTGGGATTTTCTGGACACCAGCAACTCAGAGCTGAGATCTGCCTGCTCCTGGAAATCTGTATATTTGGCTCAAAACCCAAATTTCTCATTCTGTGGAAGTTAAGCTGGAGGGAATATCTGTGAAGAGGTCAAAGGTAAAGTTCAGGTTCTTTAGAAAACGTAAAAGGCCTTTCACCGTCAGCCCCTATACCTCTTCTTCCTCATTTTCACCACTAATTCTTTGAACCCTGTTCTAGAGGACTATTTGTAGTTCACTAATTTACATTTTTCTTTCTTTCTCTCTTGGCTTTTGCATATATTCTGCCTTTAACTAGTACACTGTTCACTCACACACACACCCCCGCCCCTTGCTCATTAGGTGTTTTATTAAGCACCCTTTATGTGCCAGGTATTCCTCTTCCCTCCATGTGAATAACTCCTATATGCCAAGCTGGAATGTACTCACTCCAGGAAGCCTTCCTGACCTCCTAAGTCTACCCCTGACTTAGCGCTTCTCTTTTCTGCTCTCATAGCTCCCTATCCATTGTCTTTCAAGGAACCTTTCTTACTGTTTTTGCAATTGTAATTAAATTGGACACTCTGTGCAAAGCACTTAATGCAGTGCCTCACACATAAGCCAGCACTGAGTAAATGTTAGTTATTATTGTCTTTAGGCTTCCAACTCCTTCCAACTTATAAACTGCTCAGACCCATCTAGGTCCCACTTTGTTACTTCCTCTTTAGCCCTCTTTACTTACCTACCTTATCTTTGATGAGGGTCCAGGTAGCATCAGCTTCATCCAGTGTCAACAGGTGAGGGGTACCAACCAACATGATGGAGTGTGGGAGGGGTTAGGCAGGGCAGTAGCTGCTGCAGAAACCCCAAGCTGCCCATAGAGGTGATGCCCCAGGCCCTGGACTCTGACATACTACAGCATGAGGTCATAGAGGTCCTGCCGGGTGTTGGGGCCTTGGGTGGGGAGAGGGCAGTCGCTTTCATAGCCTCACTGTACCCACCACCTGAGTCCATACTCTTTAGTCACCTAATCATTCTCCTGCTTTAGGGGAGGTAGATGCAGGTTTCCATTAGGGTGTGTTTGTATATGTCTGTGTGTGTGTGTGTGTGTGTGTGTGTGTGTGTGTGTGTGTGTGTGTGTGTGTGTGTGTGTGTGTGTAGGTAGTTCTTTGTCTGAGTTCTTTAAGGAAACAGTATCGGGCCTTTCCTCCTTAAAGCAATTTGCTGTGCTGTCTTGTCAGTTGCAGATGACTTCTTTGTGAGGTTGGATTGGGGTCCTGAAGGACATGGGAGAAGCATAGATCAGGACTTAAACTGAGAACAAAGCAGTGGCGCTCAACCTCGGCCATACTTTGGAATTACCTGGAAGCTTTAAAAATTACTGGTACTTGGGTCCTACTCCCAGAAATTCTGGTTTAATTGGTCTGGAGTATGCCTGGGCATCAGGATTTCTAAAAGCTCCCCAGGCAATTCTCATGTGCAGCCTAGGTTGAAACTCATTATTAATGAGTGGGTTACAGTTGCAGTGAGAACCAGGTGTGTGTAGGAGGGTGCCATGCTGAGTGGTGACAATGTGGAGGATAAGAATCGAATTGGGATAATGTTGCCTTAGTAACTGGAGAGAACTTTCAGGAAGCCAAAATTACCCAGCTAAATTTAAGGAAATTTTTCTTCATCCTCTACTTCCTTTCCAAGGCTGCTTTGTATCTAGTGGGTACTCTTCCTTTATGGCCCTAAATCTATGTGTGGCTTTCACTTGCGTCTCCATCCAGAGATCTCAACCTGGTGTTTTGCTGGAGAAGAAGAGTGGTTTTTCCTTGGAGAAGAACCACTCTAGAGAGTCCTTCTAGTAGCTGCTTTCCCACTACACTCCTGTGTGCCCACAAAGACTCCTTGTGTGTGGGGAGCATCCTCCCCTATCCTTGCCCAGCATGTGGAGTTATCCCACAAAGTGGACCATTGTCTGAGGTGACATGAGCATGAAGCACTGGGAAGGGTCCTACCGTGGTGGGAGAGAGTGTTACCAAGAAAAGTTTCTTCAAGGAGAGGTGACTGGCCCCAGGAAAGGGCCGGTCTTCCTAGAGAGCTGAGAGTTTGGGTATCAGGTCTTTGAGCAAAGGTTTGGCAAGTGAGCATGGGCCTGTGCTCCAGGAGAGGAATTAATATTCAAATATTTGTTGAAATTGAATGTGTTAGGGGCTATTCCAAACACTTTGAATACATTATCTTAGTTAATCCTTTTAGTAACTTCTTGAAGTAGGAACTATCATTTCCCCATTTTACAAGTGAATTAACAGGCTCAGAGAGGTTAAATAAACTAGTGCAAGGCATACAGTGAGTTAATGGAGGATCTGGGATTCAAATCTGCGTCTGCCTGATTCCAGCTTTAACCATTAACTAGTAGTTCCTTTTGGTGAAGGGAGAGATCAACACGTTCCTTCTGCTCTCCTGAGTGTGGTGGGAGGGGTGTGTGCCAGGTGGAAGTACAACGTGATGTGGTGACAAGGAAATGGGCAGGATGAGAGAAGAGCTGCAACAGACCAAACCGGAAACCCCAAGCTTCCTGTTACGTGAAACCAAGTCTCTTCCTCCTACTGCCCCTTTAGCACATTTTTTGTTATTGTTGACAAGGAGAGGTCACCTGGTAAAGTACAACTGGCACCTCTGTTCCCTCAGAAAGGAATTCTGAGTGAGGTAGACAGAGACAAGGACAAGAGACACAGACGTGGGGCAAAACTGACCAACAGTGCAAGGAGACAGATGCAGAGGGACAGAGACGTTGAGAGCTGTTGAGAGACAGAGGCAGAGAGTGATGCACATCTGTATCCTGAAGGGGGTCCAGAATGAGAAGGGGGTGGTTGAAATAGGGGTGCAAGGATGATGAGCTGTTGGTGAAATCAGATGAGGCTCTCTTTCAGATTTTTGTTCATAGAGGGAGCTTGGAGGGGAAATTGGGTACTGTTGAACTCCTCCACCAGAAGCCCATACCTCTGTCTTCTGTCTTTTGTGGTCTGAATACCATGATTCTCTAGGATCCCTAAATTCCACCCTGCCCTTCTCTAAGTAAGTCCGTCTTTCCTTTCAGCTCACAGAGTCTGAGACTGAAATTTGATGAAGGAAAGCACATGACAGCTGAGTTCTAGGTGGAGCTGATGAGCCCAAGGCCTGGGCTCTTTGGGCCATATCCTGTTCATGGGTTTTGCCACCATGGTAGCACGTTCTGGCGTCTCCCTGGGAAAAAAGGCACAGCTTATCAGCATATCTGAGGAGTGACCAGAGTGGAGAGCACAGGGAAACAAACAGGTAGGGGCTGTTATCCGGAGAACATGCTGCTCTCTGCAAGAGCCTCCAGGGCAGTACAGAATAGTTTGGATAGCAAAGACCTCAGAGTGATCAAGAGCCCTAACAAGTCTCTTCACTTCTCTCAGGCTACAGGGATAATCCTATAGGTCCCTAATCGCTTATTTGAAACCTTTTGGGATGGATGTGTTTTGGAATTCAGAATTTTTCAGATTTTAGAAAGGGAATATTGTGCCCTTATGATATATAAAGCAATACCCCAGTGAGATTGAGGGCGGTGCCCTGTCATCAAACCCATCAATATTTCTGTAGCTAAATGTATGAATATTCATACTAAGTGAGTTAAATAGTATAAATATGATCATGACGGGTCAGGCCAGATTTTGGGTTAAAGTTATGAAAAAACTATTGTTTCTTCAGAGATGTTTTATTTTGTAATTATAGGTAAGGGATTATGGGCTTATAATTGTTCTCAGGTGGTAGTGAGGAGTAAGCGTGCCGGAAAAGCCTTCTGAACACACTGCATGCTAAGGTATGTATGTGATCTCAATCCAAAACAAAAGGTAAATGTCTGCGTGGGTGGACTTTTGGCTTAGCAGTGAACAAGGTACAGCTTTGGACTCAGCTGCCTTGGGAGTTGTGCACAACCATGGAGTGAAGGTGCCTTAGCAGAGAGGCTTCCTGTGGTGGGAGGGAGACAACTCACTGCTTTTGAACATCGGCTGCACATGATTTCCCTTTTCACGTACCAGAGGTGGAAGACAAAAAATGGTGTGTGTGACACATGACTGTCACGCATTTCTTTATATTTCTTTATAATAATGTTGTAATAAGTATCTTACTGCATACATCTTTGTTCACATCTCTATTTTGTCAGGATAGATTTATTGAGGAGGAATCACTAAGAGAAGGATGTGTACATCTTAAAGACTCATGACCCATTAGGATTAGAATTTTGTCACAATTATCTGTAAAATCATTGCCTGGAGGGCTTTTTAACTTAGAACTTTGTGAAAAAAGATTAGCCTTGAGAATGACTGAGCCCACACTTGGGTTGAGGAGAACCGTAGATTTCCTCCTCATCCACTTGGCTTCAGCATTACCACCTCTGAAAATCACACTGAGCTTCTGGGCTGTCTCTTTAGTTCCTTGTTAATGAGGACCTGGTGAGACCCCATGTGGCTGTGGAGATGGCATCACTTGCTTTTTCGGATCTGCAGCCCTCCTGTGTGATATCCCATGGTGCTTGGTCCAGCCGTCTGAGTGGTCCAGATTGTACTGGGCTTCAGGTCTTAATGGTCTTCAGGTCTTAATGGCTAGCCCTAATACCCACGGTTATGATAGTTTTCCCAGAGAGCTTGGGTCTGCCTGTGCAGCCCATAGCTTTCTCTGACCTCATAACAGTGACTCCCTGCCTTTTGTCTGAGAATATTCTCATTCTGGATTTTATGCTGGCATGAAAGATTTTTTTGTGCAATGTCCTTGCAGTGTGGAGTCTTTTAGCAGAAAGTGAATCCCATGTTGGGCAATACCACAACGCTTCCTGTTTAATATCTCTGTTCTCTGGAAGCCACAACAGTGTGAAATATTCCTATTTCATCATATTGCACCAGCGTCGTGTGCTACTCATGATATTGGCCAGAACAAATGGGGGTTCTATTTGATGAGGATATTTTTTGAGAATTCTACATTCTGGCTCAGGATGCACAAAAGGGCAGACTGGTAAGAGACCATAATGCCTCGACCTCAGGCAAACAGGTGAAATATTAAATACAGCGATTTTCTGGGATATCAAAATTTCTTTCAGTTGGACCCCTGGCCCCTGAAGCTGCAGGCCCAGGGAGAGACATTGTAGCCACTAACTCCCGAGACTTGGGCAGCACAGTGAGGGTAGCAGGAATAGTGATTACACATGAGACCAAGAAGGTTCTCTGAACTGAATATGTCTTAAGGATCAGGGTCTTTAGACAAATTTGGGACTCCAGGGCACATTATCCAGATTCTCAGAAGGTGGGGAATAAGCCTGTTTAGCTCCTTCCCTAAGGACAGACTGAAAACAGCATCTGGCTCCAGGCATAGAGGGCTGTGATCCCAGACAGGTACCCAAGCACTTGCCTCCAGAGGCAGTGTCAGTCTTCCCAGGCTCCCGGGTCCAGGATCTGTAGAGGAGCTTTTGTGTGGGAACAGGGGCAGACTTAGGTTAAAATGATGGGGCAGAGTAGGGGGAGGAGGAGGAGGGTAGTCTTCTTTAAGTTAAATTGTGTGTACTGTGATCCCATGATAATTCCCTGGTCCCTTTTCTTATTTTCTCTGCATGGTAACATGTGGTAGCCTGTCTCCTGCCTCCTCCCAGGCAGAATGCATGGCTAGGCCAGTCTACATATGCCAGTGGTACACACAGTAGAGCCCTCACAGCAAGTATCTGTTGAGTGATTATCACAGTCATAGGCAGACCATGGGACGAAGATGACATAATCCATACCTCCAGACCCCAGACTCCTCTGAATGTCCCCCCACTTCCACCCCCAGCCTCCGTTTTCACTGCCTATTAGAACTGGCTTTTTCTGAATGCAAAGGTTTCTAGGAGCTGGTCGCTGATCTGCTTGGTGCGGGTCCCGTAGATGAGCGGGTTGAGGGCAGATGGTAGCAGCAAATAGTTGTTAGAAGGATGTGCATGGGCTTTGGGATGGTGTGATGACCAAAGAGGCGTGTGAGATATGAGAAAAGACCAGGCACGTAGAAGGCTAGAATGACACAGATGTGGGAACTCCATGTACCAAAGGCCTTGGCACGGGCTTCCCAGGTAGGCAGCTGCAGCGCAGCGTGGGCAATGAGCCCATAAGAGCCTGTGATGCCTAGAATATCTATACAGCTGACACGGCCGATGGAAGCGCCAGCCCATATAAGTTGCTGGCCAGAGTGTTACCCCCGACCAGCTCCACCACCGCCATGTGTGCACAGTAGGCGTGGTCTGTGGTCTTGGCTCGGAAGTGCCCAAATTGTGCAACCAGCAGAGGGAAAGGCACAACAACTGCCACAGCTTTCAGTGCCAGTGCCAGGGCTGCATAGCCCACGCGGGCTTTGGTGACTAGGACGGGGTAGTGCAGTGGACGCCCTACTGCCACAGCACGATCACAGGCCATGGCCAACAGTACACAAGATTCCATGGCCATTGGTGCATGAACAAACAACATCTGGACCAGACAGGCAACGTATGGCACAGGCTGGGGCCCAAGCCACAGCACAGCCAACAGCCCTGGAGCTATAGATGTAGCTAAACCCAGGTCTGTGGCTGCCAGGGTGGCCAGGAGCAGAAACATGGGCTTGTGCAGTGTAGAGTCTATCTCCACCACTGCCAGCAGTGCTCCATTGCCCAGCAGGGAAAGCAGATACATGGGCCCAAAGACCAGTGTCAAACAGGCCTGGGCAACCCCGAACTCTGGAATGCCAGAAGAATGAAGGAATGAAGAAGGTTGGGCGTGAGAAGGGGGAGTTGGACTGTGGAGCTTCTGCCATCCTGTGGGGTCAAAGCTTTAGGGCTCATGGGGGCATCAGTCCTGATAGGAGAAGGACAAAGGGAGAGATATGGGGGGTGTCTCAGTGGCATAGATCCATCCAGGTATGTGTAGGAGTGGTGCAGGGCTGGGAGGATTGCAGTGTTATAACCTTTGACTTGCAGTGTTATAACCTTTGACTGTTTTGGATGGATAATCCAGGTCACAACCCTAGCTGGGATGGGAGAATCCTTGTGCCTGAAAGTCCATGAGTATTGCAGGGGGAGTAATGGGAGACAGTGGTAGTGAAGTGTGGTGTCACTGCTGCAGTGGCTAGTATAGCTGGAGCCCTCCATTTGGAGCTCAGCTGAGAGTGGAGCGGAGATGAATGTTTTTCTTCCTAAGGGTCCAAGTAGAGTCAATTTCGTTCTTGTAGATGGGGAGAAGGCCAGTGCTGGGTGGGGATCAGGCCTCAGGCTGGTTTTGTCCCTGACTGTGTATCCTTAAGCAGAACTCCTGGGCCTCAGCTTCCTCAGCTCTGCAGTGCGGGTGAGTGCAGTGATCTTAAGTGTTGCCCAGCTTTAACATTCTGGGCACCAACCCACAAGAAGAAAGAAGGAGAGTAGAGAGAAAGGGAGAAACAGGAGGAGGAGGCAGATGGGACCTGGAGTGAAGGCTGATGTGACAGGAGAAAACCTCGTGGGTTTTTGGGGTGTGGGATGTGTATTTTATTCTTAACTTGATGCTGAAGTAGTGAACTTGAACGTGGGCTGGAGAATTGATGCTGGGCCTGGGAAGCAATGGAGAAAGAGATGGCAGCAAAAAAAAGGAACTTCTCTGTCTTCTTTCCTTTTTCACGAACCAGAAGGGGATTACCCTCGAGTTTCATTCCTGGGGTGCCAGAGGCAGAACAGGTGACAGAAGGGGAGGAGATGGCACTCAACCCAGAGTGGCAGCCAGAAGAGGAAGAAGCATCTCTGATGTTGGAGGAGGCAGGATGAGTAGAACCGATTCCTCCCAGAATCTAGCCAATGGCAGAAACTTAATAAAGGTTGGATGGATAAATGAAAGAGGAAGAAAGCACCAGCAGAAACCTTGACTGGGGAAAGAGCCTAAGCACCGTGTGTTTGCAGCTTCTCTTCACCTTGACCAATGCCTGTGGGGCCCTTTCTACCCACTTCCCTCAGGACCCTTACCCCTCCCACCTGGGCCACATTAACTCTTCCCTGTTCTGCCTCTGCTAGCCTGGGTAACTCAGGAAGTAGAGTAAGGAGGCAGGGATGGGGGCAACAAGGAAAGAGACTGACTTTTGGCAGTGGAAAGATCTGGGTTCGAGGAACACTTCCTCTGGGAGGTCTTTGCTGACTTCCTGAAGTCTGGAGAGAAGACCTTGTTTTCTTTATTCTTTAATAGCATCAGTTCCCCTCTGTTGTAATTACTTGTCTCTCTCTCCCCCACTAGACTGAAAGAGTTACAGGCAGTGCTTATTAGCCTCAATATTACCACTGCTTATCACAATGCCTGGTAGTTAGTTGTCTATAAATAAATATTTATTGCTCTTAATTGTGGGACAAAATTGCTGGCCCAAACAGCCACGCAAACAGCATTTGCTAACAGGGGCTCCTACAGTTTCAGAAGCCTTTGGTATCCATGGAAATGAAAAAGAGTTATTCACCATCATCCACATGTCCACTGAGTAAAATTCTTTCTGCTATAATGAGACATATTCTAAAAATCACCACACTATGTAAGATGATATAACAAAACCACAGGGCCTATGGGAAAAATGGGAGTAGGGGCACAACATTAACAACTTAATCAATGACACATTTAAAAAAGGATGGGAAGCTAATAAAAGTGGTAGTACCATTTTACACACGTTAAGAGGTTACAATGTAACCTGTGGGATGAGTAAAAGCAGTTCTAAGGGGGAATGTTATAGCAATAAATGCCTGCATTAAGAAGCAAGAAAGATTCCCAAATAAACAACCTCACTCTATACCTTAAGGGATGTAGAAAAAGAAGAAGAAACTGAGCCCAAAGTTAGCAGAAGAAAGGAAATAATAAAGATTAGATCAGAAATAAATGAAGTAGAGAACAGGAAAATGATAGAAAATATTAACCAAACTAAGAGTTGATTCTTTAAAACGATAAACAAAATTAATAAATCCTTAGCTAGACTAACCAAGGAAAAAAGAGAAAGAGACCAAATCAACAAAATTATAAATAAAAAGGAGACATTAGAATGGATATCACAGAAATTCGAAGGGTCATAAGATGCTACTGTGAATAACTGTACACCAACTAACTGTACAACCTAGAAGAAATGGAAAAATTCTTAGAAACATATAATTTACAGTTCAAGACTGAATCAGAAAAAAGTAGAAAATCTGAATAGACCAATGACTAGTAAGGAGATTGAATCAGTAATCACATTCTCCTGGTGAAGAAAAGTCCAGGACCGGATGGCTTCACTGGTAAAATTTTACCAAATATTTAAAGAATTAACCCCCAGCCTTCTCAAGCTCTTTGAAAAAAGAGCTTGAATTTGAGTTTCTTTGAAACTCAAAGAGTTTGAGTTTCTTTGAAAAAAATTCAAGAGGAGGGAACACTCCCAAACTCATTTTACAAGCCCAGTATTCTCCTGATAACAAAACCAGAAAAGGACACTGCTAGAAAAGAAAACTACAGGCCAATATCCCTGATAAATATAGACGCAAAAATTCTCAATGAAATACGGCAAACCAAATTCAAACTATTCTCAAACTATTCCAAAATACTGCAAGGTAAGGAATGCTTCTGAGCTCATTCTGTGAGGCCAGCATCACCCTGATATCAAAACCAGACAAAGAAATTAAAAAAAAAAAAGAATTACAAGTCAATATCACTGATGAACATAAGTGCAAAAATCCTCAGCAAAATATTAGCAACAAATTTAGCAATACATTAAAAGTATCATAAACCATGATCAAGTGGGATTTATCCCTGGGATGCAAGGATGATTTAACATACACAAATCAATCAATGTGATACGTCATGTTAATAGAATGAAAAATAGAATCACATGATCATCTCAATAGATGCAAACAAAGCATATGACAAAACTCAACATCTATTCATGATAAAAACTCAACAGATTAGGCATAGAAGGAACATATCTCAACATAAAAAAGGCCATATACGACAAGCCCACATCTAACTTCATACTCAGTGGGGAAAGGTTGAAAGCTTTTCCTCTAAGATCAGGAACAAGACAGTGGTGCCCACTCTCAGCACTCCTATTTAACATAGCACTAGAGGACTTCCCTGGTGGTCCAGTGGTTAAGACTCCACACTCCCAAGGCAGGCGGCGCGGGTTCGATCCCTGGTCAGGGAACTAAGATCCCACATGCCGAGTGGTGTGGCTAAAAAACAAAACAAAACAAACAACAGAAAAAACACCCCCACATATCACTAGAAGTCCTAACTAGAGCAATCAGGCAAGAAAAAGAAATAAATAAGTATCTGAATTGGAAAGGAAGAAGTAAAATGGTCTCTATTTTTAGGTGACATGATTTTATATATAGAAAATCCTGAAGAGTCAATCAAAAGACTATTAGATCTAATCAATGAAGTCAATAAGGTTATAGGATACAAAATTAACATGCAAAATTCAGTAGCATTTTTATACGCTAATGACAAATTTTCTGAAAAATAAATGATTCCAAATCATTTACAATAGAATCAAAAACAATAAAATAATTAGGAATAAATGTAACTAAGGAGATGAAAGATCTCTATTCTGAAAGCTATAATACATTGATGAAAGAAATTGAACAAGACACAGATAAGTGGGAAGGGTGTCTTGTGTTAATGGACGGGAAGAATTAATTTTGTTAAAATGTCACTACTACCAAAAGCCACCTATAGATTCAAATGCAATCCCTATCAAGATTCCAATAGCATTTTTTTTTCACTGAAGTAGAAAAAAATACTCCTAAAATTTATACGGAACCACAAAAGACCATGAATAGCCAAAGAAATCATGAGAAAGAAGAACATAAGCTATACTCTAAAGCTATAGTTATCAAAACAGTATGGTACTGGAAGAAAAACAGACAAATAGACCAATGGAACAGAACTGAGAGCCCAGGAATAAACACAAGCATACACAGTCAACTAATATTTGACAAGGGAACCAAGAATACTTGATGGAGAAAAAGGAGTCTTTTCAATAAATAGTGCTGGGATAATTGGATATTCACATGTAAAAGAATGAAACTGGATCCATATCTTACACCACTCACAAAAATTAACTCAAAATAGATTAAAGACGTTAGTGAATGAACCCGAAATTATGGAACTCCTAGAAGAAAACATAGAAATAAAGTTTCTTGGCATAGATCTTGGTAATATTTTTCTTTGGATATGACACCTAAAGCACAGGCAACAAAATAAAAAATAAACAGGACTACATCAAACTAAAAAGTTCTGCACAGCAAAAGAAACCATCAACAAAATGAAAAGACAATCTATGGAATGGGAAAAAAATCTTTGCAAGCCATGTATCTGATAAGGGGTTAATATCCAAGATACATAAAGAACTCATACAACTCAATAGCATAAAACCAAATAACCCAATATAAAAAATGGGCAAAGGACCTGAATAGACATTTCTTCAAAGAATATGTGTGAAAGGCCAATAAGTACATGAAAAGATGTTCAACATCACTAGTAATTAGGGAAATGCAAATTAAAACCACAATGAGCTATCACTTCATGCATGCTAGAATGGCCATCATTAAAAGACAAGAGAATACAAATGCCAGCATGGATGTGGAGAAAAGAAGAACATGTATGCACCACTGGTGGGACTATAAATTGATACAGCTACTATGGGAAGTAGTATGAAGGATCCACAAAAGATTAAAAATAGAACTACCATATGATCCAGCAATTCCACTTCTGGGAAACAGTTGACCCTTGAGCAACATGGATTTGAACTGCATGGGTCCACTTATATGTGAATTTTTTTTTTCAATAAATACATGCTACAGTACTACATAATCCACAGTTGGCTGAATCCATGGATATGGAGGGCCAAATGTAAAGTTTATGTGGATTTTCGACTGTTTGGGGTTTGGGGGGTCTGTGGCCCTAATACCTGCATTGTTCATGGGTCAAGTGTTTATCCAAAGGAAATGAGAACACTAACTCCAAAAGATATCTGCAACCCCATGTTCATAGCAGCATTATTTACAATAGCCAACACAGGGAAATAACCTAAGTGTCTGTTGATGGATAAAGAAGTTGTGGTATATATATGAGGAAATCCTACCGTTTGTGACAACACGGACGGACTTTGACGGCATTATGCTAAGTAAAATAACTCAGAGAGAGAAAGGCAAAGACTGTATTATCTCACTAATATGTGGAATCTAAGAAAAAAAAAAGATGAAGAAAGGAAAAAACCCTAAACTCATAGGAAAAGAGATTAGACTTTTGGTTACCTGAGGAAGAGGGTGGAGGGAGGAGAAATTGGAGAAAGGTGGTCAAAAGGTACAAACTTTCAGTTATCAGATAAATTATTACTGGGAATGTAATGTAAAACATGATGACTATAGCTAATGTTGCCGTATGATATAGGAAAGTTGTTAAGAGAGAAAATCCTATGAGTTCTTATCACAAGGAGAAAACCTTTTTCCTTTCTTTTCTTTTTATTTTATCTGTATGAGAAGATGGATATTAGCCAAACCTAGTTGGTACTCATTTCACAATATATGTAAATCAAATCATCATGCTGTGTGCCTTAAACTTATACAGTCATGTATATCAGTTATTTCTCAATAAAACTGGAAAAAATTTGCTTAGATTTGTTTTATGGTTCCTAATAAGGTCTATCTTGGTAATTGTCCATGGGTGCTTGATTTAAAAAGATGTATGGTCACTTGTTAGGTGGTCTTCTATGTATGTCAACCAGATCCTGTTGGTTGGTTATGTTGGTCAGTTATCCTATATCCTTGTTCGTTTTCTGTCTAGTAGTTCTATCAGTTGCAGAGATAGAAGAACTTCAACACCGAGGGGGTTTTGAAGTACTGAATTATAATTGTGATTTGTCTGTTTTTCTTTTCATTTATTTCAGTTTATGCTTAATGTGTTTTGAGGCTTTGTTGTTTGGTGTATACATGCTTAGGATATATCTTCCTGGTGAGTTGATGCTTTTATTATTATGTAATGTGTCTCTTTGTCACTAGCAATTTTTTTTGCTTTGTAGTCTACTTCATCTGCTATTGATATAGCCACTCCTGCTGTTTTGATGAATGTTTGTATAATTATATATATATATATATATATATATATATATATATATATATATATATATATTCCTTTTATTTTCAACCTATCTATGTCATTGGATATGAAGTGAATTTCTTAACAGCATACGATTGGGGTGTGTTTTCTTTTTTTTTTTCCATCTACTTTGCCAGTCCCTGTTTTTTTAACTTGTGTGTTTAGACCATTCATGGTTCAGGTAATTTTTAATATATTAGGGCTTAAGTCTGACATTTTATTATTTGTTTCTTTGTCTCAGTCCTCTGTTTCTGTTATTTAAGGTTTTTTTTTTTATGTGGACCATTTTTAAAGTCTTTATTGAATTTGTTACAATATTGCTTCCATTTTATGTTTTGGTTTTTTAGCCTCAAGGCGTGTGGGAGCTTCGCTCTGCCACCAAGGATGGAACCCATACCCCCTGCATTGGAAGGTGAAGTCTTAACCATTGGACTGCCAGGGAAGTCCCTCTGTTTCTGTTTTCTTGCCTTTCTGTGGGTTACTTGAAGATTTTTAGCATTCCTTCTTGATTTATTTGTAGAGTTTTTGAGTGTATGGCTTTGTATAGTTTTCTTTGTGGTTGCTCTATTAAAATATGCATGTATGATACACAGTCCACTGACAACAATATTTTACCACTTTTAATGGTAAAACCTTAGTTCCATTTAGCACCTTTACTCTTCCCATTTTAAAATATTATTTCTTGAATGTCAGATGGTGTAAGAACTTTCATTTTAATCATTGCATGTGATATAAAAAATTCATGGGAAGAAGCATTTACCCATATTCCTACTCTTTTCATTACTCTTTATTCTTTCTTGATGCTCCAAATAATCCTTCCTCTGACGTTTGTAGACACCCATGTAACCCACACTCCTCTCAATATATAGAATGTTTTCATCAGATAAAGTGCCTTCTGCTTCCTCCTACCCCAGAGGCAATCACTGTTATGATTTTTATCACCATAGACAGGTTTTTATCTGTGTGGAACCTCATATAAATGGAATCATGCTGTATATAGCCTTTTGTGACTGGTCTATTTCATGCAACATAATGGTCTTGAGTTTAACCTGTGTTGTTGTATGTTTTAGTAGTATAAAAAATTTATTTTATATTGGAGCATAGTTGATTAACAATGTTGTGCTAGTTTCAGGTGTACAGCAAAGTGATTCAGTTATACACATACATGTATCTATTCTTTTTCAAATTCTTTTCCCGTTCAGGTTATTACTGAATATAGAGCAGTGTTCCCTGTGCTAAACAGTAGGTCCTGGTTGGTTATCTAATTTTTCTTTTTAACATCTTGGAGTATAATTGCTTTACAATGTTGTGTTAGTTTCTGCTGTATAACAAAGTGAATCAGCTATACGTATACATATATCCCCATATCCCCTCCCTCTTGTGTCTCCCTCGCACCCTGCCTTTTCTATCCCTCTAGGTGGTCACAGAGCATTGAGCTGATCTCCCTGTGCTATACAGCTGCTTCCCACTAGCTATCTATTTTACATTTGGTAGTGTATATATGTCAATGCCACTCTCTCACTTTGTCTCAGCTTACCCATCCCCTTCCCCGTGTCCTCAAGTACATTCTCTATATCTGTATCTTTATTCCTGTCCTGCCCCTAGGTTCTTCAGAACCATTTTTTCTTTAGATTCCATATATGTTTGTTAGCATATGGTATTTGTTTTTCTCTTACTGACTTACTTCACTCTGTATGACAGTCTCGAGGTCCATCCACCTCACTCATCCACCTCACTACAAATAACTCAATTTCGTTTCTTTTTATGGCTGAGTAATATTCCATTGTATATATGTGCCACATCTTCTTTATCCATTCATCTGTCTATGGACACTTAGGTTGCATCCATGTGCTGACTATTGTAAATAGAGTTGAAATGAACATTGTGGTACATGACTTTTTTGAATTATGGTTTTCTCAGGGTATATGTCCAGAAGTGGGATTGCTGGGTTGTATGGTAACTCTATTTTTAGTTTTTTTAGGAACCTCAATACTGTTCTCCATAGTGGCTATATCAATTTACATTCCCAACAACAGTGCAGGAAGGTTCCCTTTTCTCCACACCCTCTCCAGCATTTATTGTTTGTAGATTTTTTGATGATGGCCACTCTGACTGGTGTGAGGTGATACCTCATTGTAGTTTTGATTTGCATTTCTCTGATGATTAGTGATGTTGAGCATCCTTTCATGTGTTTGTTGGCAATCTGTATATCTTCTTTGGAGAAATGTCTATTAAGGTCTTCTGCCCATTTTTGGATTGGATTGTTTGTTTTTTTGATATTGAGCTGCATGAGCTGCTTGTAAATTTTGGAGATTAGTCCTTTGTCAGTTGCTTCATTTGCAAATATTTTCGCCCATTCTGAGAGTTGTCTTTTCGTCTTGTTTATGGTTTCCTTTGCTGTGCAAAAGCTTTTAAGTTTTATTAGGTCCCATTTGTTTACTTTTGTTTTTATTTCCATTTCTCTAGGAGGTGGGTCAATAAGGATATTGCTGTGATTTATGTCATAGGGTGTTCTGCCTATGTTTTCCTCTAAGAGTTTTATAGTGTCTGGCCATACATTTAGGTCTTTAATCCATTTTGAGTTTATTTTTGTGTATGGTGTTAGGGAGTGTTCTAATTTCATTCTTTTACATGTAGCTGTCCAGTTTTCTCAGCACCACTTATTGAAGAGGCTGTCTTTTCTCCGTTGTATATTCTTGCCTCCTTTATCAAAAGTAAGGTGACCATATGTGAGTGGGTTTATCTCTGGGCTTTCTATCCTGTTCCATTGATCTATATTTCTGTTTTTGTGCCAGTACCATACTCTCTTGATTGCTGTAGCTTTGTAGTATAGTCTGAAGACCAGGAGCCTGATTCCTCCAGCTCCGTTTTTCTTTCTCAAGATTGGTTTGGCTATTCAGGGTCTTTTGTGTTTCCATACCCATTGTGAAATGTTTTGTTCTAGTTCTGTGAAAAGTGCCATTGCTAGTTTGATAGGGATTGCATTGAATCTGTAGATTACTTTGTGTAGTATATTCATTTTCACAATGTTGATGCTTCCTATCCAATTTCATGGTATACCTCTCCATCTGTTTGTATCATTTTTAATTTCTTTCATCTTTGTCTTATAGTTTTCTGCATACAGGTCTTTTGTCTCTTTAGGGAGGTTTATTCCTAGGTATTTTATTATTTTTGTTACAGTGGTAAATGGGAGTGTTTCCTTAATTTCTCTTTCAGATTTTTCATCATTGGTGTATAGGAATGCAAGAGATTTCTGTGCACTAAGTTTGTATCCTGCTACTTTACCAAATTCATTGATTAGCTCTTGTAGTTTTCTGGTAGCATCTTTAGGATTCTCTATGTATAGTATTGTGTCATCTGCAAACAGTGACAGCTTTACTTCTTCTTTTCTGATTTAGATTCCTTTTATTTCTTTTTCTTCTCTGATTGCTGTGGCCAAAAGTATGTTGAATAATAGTGGTGAGAGTGGGCAACCTTCTCTTTTTTCTGATCTTAGTGGAAATGATTTAAGTTTTTCAGCATTGAGAATGATGTTGGTTGTGGGTTTGTCATATATGGCCTTTATTATGTTGAGGTAAGTTCCCTCTATGCCTACTTTCTGGAGGGTTTTTATCATAAAGGGTGGTGAATTTTGTCAAAAGCTTTTTCTGCATCAATTGATATGATCATATGGTTTTTATCCTTCAGTTTGTTAATATGGTGTATCACATTGATTGATTTGCATATATTGAAGAATCCTTGCATTCCTGGAATAAACCCCACTTGATAATGGTGTATGATCCATTTAGTGTGCTGTTGGATTCTGTTTGCTAGTATTTTGTTGAGGATTTTTGCATCTATGTTCATCAGTGATACTGGCCTGTAGTTTTCTTTTTTTGTGTGACACCTTTGTCTGGTTTTAGTATCAGGGTGATGGTGGCCTCATGGAATGAGTTTTGGAGTGTTTCTGTCTCTGCTATATATTGGAAGACTTTGAGAAGGGTAGGTGCTAGCTGTTCTGTAAGTGTTTGATAGAATTCTCCTGTGAAGCCATCTGGTCCTGGGCTTTTGTTTGTTGGAGGATATTTAATCACAGTTTCCATTTCAGTGCTTGTGATTGGTCTGTTTAAATTTTCTCTTTCTTCTTTGTATAGTCTCGGAAGGTTGTGCTTATCTCAGAATTTGTCCAGTTCTTCTAGGTTGTCCATTTTATTGGCATATAGTTGCTTGTAGTAATCTCTCATGATCCTTTGTTTTTCTGCAGTGTCAGTTGTTACTTCTCCTTTTTCATTTCTAATCCTGTTGATTTGAGTCTTCTTCCTTTTTTTCTTGATGAATCTTGCTAGTGGTTTTTCAATTTTGTTTATCTTCTGAAAGAACCAGCTTTTAGTTTATTGATCTGTGCTATTGTTTCTTTCATTTCTTTTTCATTTATTTCTGATCTGATCTTTATGATTTCTTTCCTTCTGCTAACTTTGGGGTCTTTTTTTTATTCTTTCTCTAATTGCTTTAGGTGTAAGGTTAGGTTGTTTATTAGAGATTTTTCTTGTTTCTTGAGGTAGGATTGTATTGCTATAAACTTCCCTCTTAGAACTACTTTTGCTGCATCCCATAGCTTTTGGGTCATCGTGTCTCCATTGTCATTTGTTTCTAGGTATTTTTTGATTTCCTCTTTGATTTCTTCAGTGATCTCTTGGTATAGGAACGTATTGTTTAGCCTCCATGTGTTTGTATTTTTTACAGGTTTTTTTTCCTGTAATTGATATCTAATCTCATAGTGTTGTGGTCAGAAAATATACTTGATATGATTTCAATTTTCTAAAATTTACCAAGGCTTGATTTGTGACCCAAGATATGATCTATCCTGGTGAATGTTCCATGAGCACTTGAGAAGAAAGTGTATTCTGTTGTTTGGGGATGGAATGTCCTATAAATATCAATTAAGTCAATCTTGTTTAATGTGTCATTTAAAGCTTGTGTTTCCTTATTTATTTTCATTTTGGATGATCTGTCCATTGGTGAAAGTGTGGTGTTAAAGCCTCCTACTATTATTGTGTTACTGTGGATTTCCCTTATTTTGGCTGTTAGCATTTGCCTTATGTTTTGAGGTGCCTCTATGTTGGGTGCATAAATATTTACAATTGTTATATCTTCTTCTCAGATTGATCCCTTGATCATTATGTAGTGTCCTTCTATGCCTCTTGTAATACTCTCTATTTTAAAGTCTATTTTGTCTGATGTGAGAATTGCTACTCCAGCTTTCTTTTGATTTCCATTTGCATGGAATATCTTTTTCCATCCCCTCACTTTCAGTCTGTATGCCTCTCTAGGTTTGAAGTGGGTCTCTTGTAGACAGCATATATATGGGTCTTGTTTTTGTATCCATTCAGCCAGTCTATGTCTTTTGGTTGGAGCATTTAATCCATTTACATTTAAGGCAATTATCAATATGTATGTTCCTATTACCATTTTCTTAATTGGTTTGGGTTTGTTATTATAGATCTTATCCTTCTCTTGTGTTTCCTGCCTAGAGAAGTTCCTTTAGCATTTGTTGTAAAGCTGGTTTGATGGTGCTGAATTCTCTTAGCTTTTGCTTGTCTGTAGGTTTTAATTTCTCTGTCAAATCTGAATGAGATCCTTGCCAGGTAGAGTAACCTTGGCTGTAGGTTGTTCCCTTTCATCACTTTAAATATGTCATGCCACTCCCTTCTGACTTGCAGAGTTTCTGCTGAAAGATCACCTGTTAACCTTATGGGTATTACCTTGTATGTTATTTGTTGCTTTTCCCTTGCTGCTTTTAATACTTTTTCTTTGTATTAAATTTTGATAGTTTGATTAATATGTTTCTTGGCATGTTTCTCCTTGGATTTATCCTGTATGGGACTGTCTGTGTTTCCTGGACTTGATTGACTATTTGCTTTCCCATGTTTGGGAAGTTTTGAACTATAATCTCTTCAAATATTTTCTCAGTCCCTTTCTTTTTCTCCTCTTCTGGGACCCCTATAATTCGAATGTTGGTGTGTTTAATGTTGTCTCAGAGACTGTCCTCAATTCTTTTCATTCTTTTCTCTTTATTCTGCTCTGCAGTAGTTATTTCCACTATTTTATCTTCCAGGTCACTTATCCATTCTTCTGCCTCAGTTTTTCTGCTATTGATTCCTTCTAGAGAATTTTTAATTTTATTTATTTTGTTGTTCATCATTGTTTGTTTGCTCTTTAGTTTTTCTAGGTCCTTGTTAAACATTTCTTGTATTGTCTCCATTCTATTTCTAAGATTTTGTATCATCTTTACTGTCATTACTCTGAATTCTTTTTCAGGTAGACTGCCTATTTCCACTTTATTTGTTTGTTCTGATGGCTTTTTACCTTGCTCCTTCATCTGCTGTGTGTTTCTCTGTCTTCTCATTTTGCTTAACTTATTGTGTTTGTGGTCTCCATTTTGCAGGCTGCAGGTTTACAGTTCCTGTTGTTTTCGGTGTCTGCCCCCAGTTGTTAAGGTTGGTTCAGTGGGTTGTGTAGACTTCCTGGTGGAGGCAACTGGTGCCTGTGTTCTGGTGGATGAGGCTGGATCTTGTCTTTCTGGTGGGCAGGACCACGTCCTGTGGTGTGTTTGGGGATGTCTGTGAACTCATTATGGTTTTAGGCAGCCTCTCTGCTAATGGGCGGGGTTGTGTTCCTGTCTTGCTAGTTGTTTGGCATTGGGTGTCCAGCACTGGAGTTTGCTGGTGTTTGAGTGGAGCTGGGTCTTAGCATTGAGATGGAGATCTCTGGGGGAGTTCTCGCTGATTGATATTATGTGGGGCTGGGAGGTCTCTGGTGGTCCAATGTCCTGAACTCAGCTACCCCATCTCAGAGGCTCACGCCTGACACCCAGCTGGAGCACCAAGACCCTCTCAGCCACACGCCTAGTCGTTACAAGAATTCCGGTGTCTCCTTTCTCTTTCCTCTCCTGGCATGTAATAATAACTGCTGGGCCTCAGGTTCTCCTGAACATATCAATATGATCAGTAGCACAAGATGATATCTGGTCCTCCTAATGCAGCGCCGCCTGCAGCAGCAACTTCTTCCAGCTCCTCCCAGAGGTGGCTTTAAATACACGGGAGACTCTCTATAGAAACACCTATTTCTATTTCCTCTGTTTCTATTTCAGCATTTGTGATTCCAGAAAGCACATAATACTTGGATAGTGAACATTTCCTACCCAGTTTCTGTTGTTCTAGTATCAAAATTCATTTACCTAGTACAGGTAGCTAACATTCTTAGGTACCTAACTTTGTATCTAAACATTTATATATTTAAATCATTTCACCTGCATAACAATACTGCAGAGCAGGGATTATTCTTCCCCTTTATATATTAGAAAACAATAATTTATGGAAAAATATTGACAAAGGTCACATCTGGTGAGTGGTGGAGCATCAATACAAGTGCAAGTCTATCTGTCTCCAGAGCCTTTCTGACACAGCACTCCTTCCTTGCATACAATTGAAGCTCTAGTTCTGCTCTGCAGGCCACGATCTCTGGGCCATTTTTGTGAATCTGCTGCTGCCGAGAGATATCTTCTCTCTAGATTCTCTCCCTTGAGAGTCTGGAAGAACTAAGGAGAGGCACAGAACTCAGAGAGGTTACCATCTTTATCTCATCATGACTGTTCCAGCTTCTGTTACAAAAGGATAATATTCATAATGATACTGCTTATGCCCAGAAGAATCCTCACACACCTTCACACTCTTTATGGAAAGGCCAGGGCACTGAGGACCCAAGTGGAGGTAGATGTGGGGAATGAGAAGACCAGTAATGTGGGAAATGGTAAAGCTGATTGTGGTGGTATAGGGGACATTCTGTTTGCTCAAAATTATGTACCATACAGTCTGGAGCTGCACTCAAGGGCCTCAAATGAAGAGAGTATAAGTATGGCATATGGTTAAATTTCTGGATGTCACAATCTGGTGAATATGGGTGAGAAAACAATATATTATTGTAGTTGGTAGGCAGTGGTGTCATTATTTACATCAGTAGTAGGAAATTTAAGGTTTGGGGCTCATCCAGTAGGCGTACCCAAAGGTCAGACAAAATTCTTATTTGTAAAATTCCATAGACTGAAAGCAAGGGCCACTCTATTAAGAGGTCCTTAAACACTGGTTCCAGTGAGTAGATTCCAAAATTCTTAAAGGCCTTTGAAATGTAGATAGTACTAATCCATTGTTTTCAACAAATATGATCTCTGTTTTTGAAATGTCTCTTGACTGGTAAATTGAAGATATTGGATTTGAAAAGGTATTTATTATATGGCATTAGAGTATTAAAAAACGTGGTGAAAAGTGAGAGCTGGAAGGCTCTTGATTTCTTTAATTGCAAAAGGCAAGAAAAATTGGTTAGAAATTATATTTTAAGGAATTTCTTTAAAGAATAAGCAGAACTTGATTATCAGTTGGATATGTGAGAGGGAGAGAAAGATGACTATATTTTCATGCTGACACTTCTGTGGGTTTTATCTCCAGTCTTTGGTTTTTCGAGGAATATTGGCATAAGGTTCTCTTCTTATGAGTGAAGACAGAGATTGGGTTCCCCAGAGCCCAACATAATTAACCTGGAGGCCTGGTCATGTAGCTGTCCTTGCTTAACTCTCTAACTCTGTGAATAAAAGATTGACAGTTACATGTTCTTCCCTGAGACACTCATATTAATTCTGAGTACACATCCTATTGTCTGTCTCTGCACACAGGGAAGAAAATTTTGATAGACTCTCCACTTAAAAATAAATCTAAGGGCCATTCTTAATCTTGAAGGTCCTGAAGTAGTCACATCTCATTTGATTTCCCATTTCTACACACCACTGCCCTTCCTCCAGTCCTAAAATCTATTTTCTTAAAATTTCTTGGAGATATATATATATATATATATATATATATATATATATATATATACACACACATACATATTTAAACTTTTTATTTTATATTGGAGTATAGCTAATTAACAATGTTCTGATATTTTCAGGTGCACAGCAAAAGCGACTCAGCCATATATATATTTCTTGGGTATATTTTAGAGTCCCCAAACTGCTGTAACCTCAGGTTCCCCCAGAAGTGTATTCCCTTTTATTGTGGTATATAGTCCTCCTAAGATACCAAGTCTTCAGATGTAAAACATATCTCTCCTGGCTGTGGGTAGAGTAGAGGGCTTATGCAGTCACAAATCCAACCCTGAACCCAGGGAGGTGTCGGAGGTTGGATGGTGCTTTCATCTGTTTGTCCAGCATGATTATACATATTCAAGAGGGACTTTAGCTTTTAAATATGGAGTGACAAGGTCTAGATTTATCCTCTCACTTGAAACAATAATAACAAAACCTGGACAAAATATATGAAACAATGGTTCTGAAGACAATGGACATTAGGCAATGGAGGATAGGAAACAAATGAGGTAAGTTCATTTTACTGGAGAAAGATTGTTGCAATGTTCTGGAGAGGGATTCCAGGCCATGTCAAAGGGAGGGTGAACTTCAGCATAGCCTAACAGTCTTCCTGTGTTGAGGACATGGGAGTCAGGGGAGGCCAGTGCAGCTGGAATTCACAGGGTAGAGTACTGGAGAAAAGAGAATTGCCTAGAAAGAAAATTCCAAAAATCAATAGAGGGACCCCCTTAAGTATTCAGCAGAGTACTGATCGGTGCATGCATGTGTGGAAATTCTCCAAAAATATTTGAGAAAACAAAGAACTCACATAACCACCCCCAAAGGGAACTTGGGACGGACTTTCAGAGTTTTCTATTGAGACTTGTGTGCCAGGCCTTCTTCCTCTTTCATCAACTAGTCACTGGATGGGGGTTGCCCCAGGGAGGGAGCATAACCTTGGAGGAGGCAGCCCCCTTTCGCCAAGGGCAATGCACTGAGAGGAACACAGCCAAATGCCCTTGTCATTGCTGCAGTTCAGTGTAAAAGAGGAAGTGCTGACCAGCACAATACATCAAGGAAGAAAGAGGAGTTTTAAGGATCAGAATAAAAATGGTTAAATTAACATGAGTTTTATATGATACAATAATTTAAAATAATAAGCAATTTTTAGAACTAGTTATATGTTCAGTAAGATGTTCAAATATAAGATAAACTTGAAAAAGTCAATAGTTTTTTTTATACCAGCAAAATTATCTAAAAATATTAGAAATAAACATACCATTTACAGTAGGAAAAACTTACTAATAGGTAGAAATTGGCATCATAACAAATACACAAGACCTTTAAGGACATAATTTAAAAATTTGTTAATGTATTTAAGTGAAGATCTGATTAAATGTAGAGAAAAACAATACACGTGGGGAGGACACATGAACATTTTTAAGATGTCAGTTCTCCCCAGATTAATCGATAAATTCAATGCAATTTCAAGAAACACTCCAGCAAGATTTTCAGAGGAACGTTTGTTACAGTTTTTCTAAAATGTATATGGAAGGTGAACGTTTCACTAAATGGAAGAGAGTTTTTAAAAAGATACAAGTCACACCTTAGATTAGATAATAAAACATACTACAAACTCATGATCTATAAAATGGTTTTGCCTAAAAGGCACAGGATATAATAAAGAGTCTATAACAGACCCATGTATATAAGTTAAACAGATATAAATAATATCATATATATACATATATAAAATCTTAACATAGACATAAAAATAGGTGAAAACCACACAACAGATTGTTTACACCAGTTATTTCTAATGGGTGAGATTTTGCTGGACTTTTTTATTTTGGCCACACTGCGGGGCATGTGGGATCTTAATTCCCCGACCAGGGATCGAACCTGCGTCCCCTGCATTGGAAACGTGGAGTCTTAACTGCTGGACCACCAGTAAGTCCCTTGCTGGACTTTAAATGATGTACAATATTATAATCTGAATGCTAGAATGTCAATGTATTATTTTGTAATTGGAGGAAAAATTTAAAATGACTGTTGATTGGGCTGTATTGTTCAGAGTGAGATTCAAAAGATGAGTATTGGACTGGTGAGAAAAACCCATCAGTGTTTATAAGTAGAAAACAAATGTAAGAAGTCAATGAATTCAGGGACACATTTTTTTTATGGTAATGTATCTGATAAATAAGTTCCAAAGTGAGCTGTCTTTATTCTGTAAAGACTGAATTTCTTTCCTTCATTGCACTTACATTAGTTTGCAATTCTACGTTTATTTTTAAAACTTAAAAAAATTTTCCCTTATATTTTTTCTTTTTAAAATTTTATTTATTTATCTTTTATACAGCAGGTTCTTATTAGTTATCCATTTTATACACATGAGTGTATACATGTCAATCCCAATCTCCCAATTCATCCCACCACCACCTCCCCCCCCACCCCCCGCCGCCTCCCCCCACCCAGGGACACATTTAAAGGTCATCAGTTAGGAACTCATGGCAAACAGTAAAAATAAAGATGGGAGGAGAGGGAACTACAAAGCAGCCATTTCACTTTTTATGGGCTTGATTGTAGCATCCCTTTTGAAATTTTAGTTTGGCCATTAGTCTGTTCTGGTGCTACCTCTGCACAGCCCTATTGTGTTCCAGGTGCACATCTCCCAGCACAAGACAATAGAGCTGTGCTAAGTTCCCAGCAGAAACAGCTCCTGCCCTGCTTGCCCAGAGTTGTTATCTATTTGTTCTCCTCATTTCTATCTATTACCGATGAACTCAATCCTCCAGTGCAATATAAACCATCAGGAAGTGCCATACAAGCACCAGACGGCTACAATTACACCAATCCCAGACAGATTTATAAAGGGCACCAGAATAAGTTTCTGTCCATTTTCTAATGCAAGGTACCTCCCAGGCAGTTGTGTCTATAGGTGCATCAGATGAGACAAGAAGGAAATGAATTACTTATTGCCTAATTAAATTATTTGTCTAAAGTCAGTGGGAGCCTACAGACTAAAAATTCATATCTCAAATCATTTCTCTGTTGAACATATTCTTTGTCTGAAGTCTAAACTTCTCCCAAACTTTTCTCAGATTTATCCTTAATTTAAGAAATTATACTATATGTATCCCTCCTATAATTATTAATTACTTCACTTCTATGCATTTATTTTTCATGAGAATGTCATTTGCATGCAGTGGGCATCCCATGGCTGGGAAAACTGGAAATGCTTGAATACTCAGTTCAGCTTTTACTCAAAACTTAACCTTTCTTGTTTAAACTCCCAGTTTTTGACTTACCTCATGTTCATGGTTGACCCACCTCTAAAACTTAGATTCAAAACATCCTACTATCTGATTGTCACCTTCTAACTGCAGGCTCAAATTTTTAACTATCCTTAGTACAGTCACAATTGTTGGATCTAAAGATTACCAAGCCACTGAAAGAATCTCCTTCATTCTATTATATATCCCTCTCTTTACTTGACTTTATTCCTGTCAAACTTAGATTCTATGGCCCGTCATTCAATTACGCTCTTGGAAATAATCTAACCTCCTTTGTTCTCACCCTCCATTGTAGCTGCTTGAAATAATGGAAAATGATTAAATCTAAATATGTCTCCTCTGTGGAAGGTTGAAGCTTTCTAGAAAAATATCCCATAAATAAACTTGTTGACTTCACATTAAATTTATCATCACAAACTTCAAATGTAAACTCAACAATACCCAGAAATCTTACTATGTGATGCCATTACAGTAAATGGGTCCATATCCACCAGGTTATCAGAGAATCCTAAGAATTATATTTGATTTCTACATTGAATACCTCATTTCTAATTCATCTGTATATTTACTTGACTATTCTTCCAAAATTTTGCCACTCAAATTTATTTCCTCTGCCACCAATCTGGTCCAGGCCACCATCTCTTGCCTGGACCAAGTAATAGTCTTCTGATTGGCTTCTCTGCTTCTACTCTTGTTTTTCTTCCCATTCATCATATCTCTATTCCTTAAGGCCTTTTTGATCCCACTTATCTAAAGTAATACTCCCGTAATAATGCTCTATGATGGCATATGACAGGATTTTATATATTTTCTTTTGTAAAATTACCAAAGCTTTCTGCATTTTAACTGTATGATCAAAAGAATAAAATTAAAACATATTTAATTAAGAAATAGAAAATATATTCATGTAGTTCAAAGTTTTAAAAATTAAAAAAGGTATTCAGTAAAAGTAATTCTTTCTCTATATCAGTATTATTTCTGACTGCATATAATAGTTTAAGGTGGCTGCTAGAAATTCAGGCATCAATCCTGTGCCTGTTCCATGTGGAAGCAGGGAGGGTAAATGACCTTCATGTCTCAGCTGAGTTAGTTCACATTAGAGAGTTTTCTTGGAAACTTTGTAAAATGACATCCACTAACATTTGGAATCTGAGAGGTATAGTACTTTGTCAGTATACATGAGTACCCAAATAAAATAATGTTTTTTTGTTACTAAGGAAGAATTGGGGCATTGGGGAAATAACCAGCAATCTCTAACATACCATTTTTACTCCTGTCTGCCAAGTTTGACACATTTGTCTTTCTCAGAAGGAATTACTCTTACAGGTTTCTTGTGTATCCTTCCAGAGGTAATTTGATTATATCTAAGAACATATAAGAAAGTGTATATATACATACACTTTTTTATATTGCATTCTTGGTATAGCATTACAAAATTATTTTGTGTAGCATTCTATGTACTGCTTTTGTCACTTGCTTCTTTGCTAAACAACATATCTCAGAAATTACTCAAAGAAGTACATTTAGAGATGCCTATTTTCTTTTAACAACCACATAATTGGAATGAACTCTTGGTGAAAACAGGGATCATGTTTGCCTTATTTACCATGTACACAGTGTCTAATACAGTTTGTGGAGCATAGTAGGTAGTATTTGTTTGATGGATGGTCACACAAATAGCAAATGTCAGAGCTAGGATTCAAATCTGCTTGTGATTTGTATGATTTTATTCCCATATTTTATCTACAACCTTGATGTGTTAAGTTAGATTGTCAGATTTCCTTATGTTGAACTCTCTCTGCATTTTTTAGGGGATAAATATATTTATCAATTAAACAAATCTTAACAGTTTTCTGAACTCTATGCACTAGGATTTTGTTTAGGATTTCAATAGCTATAGTCACATTTATCAGAATAGTGGCGACAGTGGGGATGAGTCATTTAGAACACAGACATTGGAGTCAGATTGATGTGGCTATGAATGGAGGCTAACTGTGTGACTTTGGGCAAGGCTCCATCTCTCTATCTATCCCCGACACACAGTAGGGTTAATAGTTTCTACTCCAAAGAGTTCCTCTTTCATATCTAAGAGAGATGATTCAATGAGAAAAATTAGATAAAGAACTTAAGCAGTTTAGGTTGCTCATAAAGCACTCAGAACATTGGAGTTATTATTGTAATAAAGACTCTATTGTCTCTTTCCTACATCTTCAACCATGTCTGTGAGTCAGGCTTATGCACCAGATCCCTGGCTTCTGGCTCCTCGGCAAGTTCTTACCTCAGTTTCAAACCACTCCATCTTTCATATCCTCACTTCCTACCTGCAGGAGCATGATACAACACAGTTCCCAAAGGACTCAGCTTTTTTTTTTTTTTTTTTGCAATACGCGGGCCTCTCACTGTTGTGGCCTCTCCCGTTGTGGAGCACAGGCTCCGGACGCGCAGGCTCAGCGGCCATGGCTCACGGGCCCAGCCGCTCCGCGGCATGTGGGACCTTCCCGGACCGGGGCACGAACCCGTGTCCCCTGCATCGGCAGGCGGACTCTCAACCACTGCGCCACCAGGGGAGCCCTATCTAGAGTATTTTTAATTTCATTTATTGTGTTGTTCATCGTTGCTTGTTTCATCTTTAGTTCTTCTAGGTCCTTGTTCAATGTTTCTTGCATTTTGTCTATTCTATTTCCAAGATTTGGCATCATCTTTACTATCATTATTCTGAATTCCTTTTCAGGTAGACTGCCTATTTCCTCTTCATTTGTTAGGTCTGGTGGGTTTTTATCTTGCTCCTTCATCTGCTGTGTGTTTTTCTGTCTTCTCATTTTGCTTATCTTACTGTGTTTGGGGTCTCCTTTTTGCAGTCTGCAGGTTCGTAGTTCCTGTTGTTTTTGGTGTCTGTCCCCAGTGGCTAAAGTTGGTTCAGTGGGTTGTGTAGGCTTCCTGCTGGAGGGGACTAGTGCCTGTGTTCTGTTGGATGAGGCTGGATCTTGTCTTTCTGGTGGGCAGGTCCACGTCTGGTGGCGTGTTTTGGGGTGTCTCTGGACTTATTATGATTTTTGGCAGCCTCTCTGCTAATGGGTGGGATTGTGTTCCTGTCTTGCTAGTTGTTTGGCATAGGGTGTCCAGCACTGTAGCTTGCTGGTCATTGAGTGAAGCTGGGTGTTGGTGTTGAGATGGAGATCTCTGGGAGATTTTCGCCGTTTGATATTACGTGGAGCTGGGAGGTCTCTTGTGGACCAGTGTCCTGAAGTTGGCTCTCCCACCTCAGAGACACAGCACTGGCTCCTGGCTGCAGCACCAAGAGACTTTCATCCACACGGCTCAGAATAAAAGGGAGAAAATGTAGAAAGTAAGAAAGAAAGAAAGAAAGAGAGGAAGGAAGGAAGGAAGGAAGAGAGGGAGGGAGGGAGGGAGGAAGGAACGAGGGAAGGAAGGAAGGAGGGAAGGAAGGAAAGAAAGAAAGAAAGAAAGAAAGAAGATAAAATAAAATAAAATAATTAAAATAAAAAATAATTATTAAGAAAAAAAATTTTTTTTAAAGAAAAAAAAAACGGACGGATAGAACCCTAGGACAAATGGTGGAAGCAAAGTTATACAGACAAAATCTCACACAGAAGCATACACATACTCACAAAAAGAGGAAAAGGGGAAAAAATCATAAATCTTGCTCTCAAAGTCCACTCCCTCAATTTGGGATGATTCGGTGTCTATTCAGGTATTCCACAGATGCAGGGTACATCAAGTTGATTGTGGAGCTTTAATCCGCTGCTTCTGAGGCTGCTGGGAGAGATTTCCCTTTCTCTTCTTTGTTCTCACAGCTCCCGGGGCTCAGCTTTGGATTTGGCCCCGCCTCTGCGTGTAGGTCGCCGGAGGGCGTCTGTTCTTCGCTCAGACAGGACGGGGTTGAAGGAGCAGCTGCTTCGGGGACTCTGGCTCACTCAGGCCGGGGGGAGGGAGGGGTACGGCATGCGGGGCTAGCCTGCGGCGGCAGAGGCCGCGGGACGTTGCACCAGCCTGAGGCGCACCGTGCGTTCTCCCGGGGAAGTTGTCCCTGGGTCCCGGGACCCTTGCAGTGGCGGGCTGCACAGGCTCCGCGGAAGGGGGGTGTGGATAGTGACCTGTGCTCGCACACAGGCTTCTTGGTGGCGGCAGCAGCAGCCTTAGCGTCTCACGCCCTCTCTGGGGTCCGCGCTTTTAGCCGCGGCTCGCACTCGTCTCTGGAGCTCCTTTAAGCAGCGCTCTTAATCCCCTCTCCTCGCGCACCAGGAAACAAAGAGGGAAGAAAAAATCTCTTGCCTCTTCGGCAGGTCCAGACTTTTCCCCGGACTCCCTCCCGGCTAGCCGTGGCGCACTAGCCCCCTGCAGGCTGTGTTCACGCCGCCAACCCCAGTCCTCTCCCTGCGCTCCGACAGAAGCCCGAGCCTCAGCTCCCAGCCCCCGCCCACCCCGGCGGGCGAGCAGACAAGCCTCTCGGGCTGGTGAGTGCCGGTGGGCACCGATCCTCTGTGCGGGAATCTCTCCGCTTTGCCCCCCGCACCCCTGTTCCTGCGCTCTCCTCCGTGGCTCCGAAGCTTTCCGCCTCCGCCACCCGCAGTCTCCGCCCGCGAAGGGGCTTCCTAGTGTGTGGATACCTTTCCTCCTTCACGGCTCCCTCCCACTGGTGCAGGTCCCGTCCCTATTCTTTTGTCTCTGTTTATTCTTTTTTCTTTTGCCCAGGTACGTGGGGAGTTTCTTGCCTTTTGGGAGGTCTGAGGTCTTCTGCCAGCGTTCAGTAGGTGTTCTGTAGTTCCACGTGTAGATGTATTTCTGGTGTATCTGTGGGGAGTAAGGTGATCTCCGCGTCTTACTCTTCCGCCATCTTCCCCTCGTCTCCTGAGATTTTGTATGGATAAAGTTAGTAATAATTTAAACCGAAGGAATTCAAGAAAATTCTTACTAACATATTCGGAGCAATAGAGTGGTTCTGTGTTTGTTTTAGGGCAAGGGCAAAAGATTTATTAAGTCAGAGACCTAGCCCTGGATTTTCCCACTCACCAAGGGACAGGCTCTCGAGGAGCACCTGCAGACAGTGGCATGAATAAGCCTCCAAGTTCCAACATGCATTTTGTGTCATGCCCAGTCCATCCTCCGAAGTCCACCGCACAGACCCTCAGTGACCAGTATTTGTAGTAGTTTTAAAAAATATTTATTAAAATATTTTAAATTAAAAAAATTTTTTTATATTGGAGTATAGTTGATTAACAATGTGATAATTTCAGGTGTACAGCAAAGTGATTCAGTAATGCATATACGTGTATCTATTCTTTTTCAAATTCTTTTCCCATTCAGGTTGTTACATAATATTGAGCAGAGTTCCCTGTGCTATACAGTAGGTCCTTGTTGGTTATCCATTTAAAATATAGCCACCATTCGTAGTATTGATCAGAGCTTCTCCTTTCCCTTCCTCAGGATTCCCTTCGGCACTGCAACTCTGGTTAATTCTCCACTTTCACTTTCCTTCCTTGAAATTTTCCATCAGTGTAAACACCAAGGTCCAGGAACTAAAAAACCTTTTTCAGCAGGCTTTTGTTAAGTATCTATGAGGTGTTAGAGAATGTTGGTGTGTATAAATGAAAAGTGCATGTTATTTGACCTCAGATATTTGAGTCGGGTGGAGGGAGACAGAAGGGTACAAAATCTATGTGTAAAGGGCTACAAAGAAACTATAATAATAGTAGAAGTTGCATTCTCAATGAACTAACTACTTCATTTATCTTACTTTCCTTCTGAATTCATAATCTTTCCCCAGACAAATAGGTATGCTACAGTATGTTTCATTTCTGTCTTGCTCTTTTCTTTAATGACAAGCTTGAAACGAACCTTTTAGCTACATAGTCAGCCCTCCCTATTTACACTTCCTCACTTAAGAAATCTTCAACTCCTTTCATTCTGGTTTCTATTGCCACCAGTCCAATGAATTAGTCATGTTCAGATCACTAATGATACCCTTTTAAAAAAACTTAGTGGTGGGGCTTCCTGGGGCTTCCCTGGTGGCGCAGTGGTTGAGAGTCCGCTTGCCGACTCAGGGGACACAGGTTCGTGCCCCGGTCCGGGAAGATCCCACATGCCGCGGAGCGGCTGGGCCCGTAAGCCATGGCCGCTGAGCCTGTGCATCCAGAGTCTGTGCTCTGCAACGGGAGAGGCCACAGCAGTGAGAGGCCCGTGTACTGCAAAAAAAAAAAAAAAAAAAAAAAAAAAAAAAAGTTTAATGGCCATTCATATTCTCATGTTATTAAACTTCTGCTTAGCTGACAAGTTGGTCCTGTGCTTGTCAAAATTTTCATTGAGAAAGCAACTTCTACATTATGCTATTGTTTTGCTTTTCTTACACTGGTACCATACTGAATTAATTTGTTGAACATTTTTAATATTGTAAGGTTACTACCTATTGTTATTCTTGAAGTCAATTAGATAAAATTACCTCTTGTATCTGCCCAAGAAAATAGTCAAGAAATGACTTCTCAGCTGAAGATTCATTGGATGGCATCACCCAGCAACGACTCCACAGCTCCGGTCTCTGAATTCCTCCTCATCTGCTTCCCCAGCTACCAGAGTTGGCAGCACTGGCTGTCCCTGTCCCTCAGCCTCCTCTTCATTCTGGCCATGGGGGCCAGTGCCACCCTCCTGATCACCATCCAGCTGGAGGCCTCTCTGCACGAGCCCATGTACTACCTGCTCAGCCTGCCCTCCCTCCTGGGCATGGTGCTCTGCCTCACTGCCATCCCCAAGGTCCTGGCCATCTTCTGATTTGACCTCAGATCCATCAGCTTCTCTGCCTGTTTCCTCCAGATGTTCATCATGAATAATTTCCTCGCCATGGAGTCCTGCACACTCATGGTCATGGCCTATGACCGCTATGTGGCCATCTGCCATCCACTGAGATACCCATCCATCATCACTAACCACTTTGTGGCCAAGGTTAGTGTCTTCGTTGTCATACGAAATGCCCTCACTGTACCTATTCCCATTCTCCCTGCCTAGCTCCTCTACTGTGGGAAAAATGTCATTGCGAACTGCATCTGTGCCAACCTGTGTCCAGCTCTCCTGTGACAATTTCACCCTGAACAGAATCTACCAATCTGTAGCTGGTTGGACCTTACTAGGCTCAGATTTCATCCTCATCTTCATCTCCTGCATCTTCATCCTAAGAGCTGTGCTCAAGTTCAAGGCTGAGGGGGCTGCAGTCAAGGCTCTGAGCATGTGTGGCTCCCACGCCATCCTCATCCTCTTCTTCAGCACCGTCCTGCTGGTTGTGGTGTTGACACATGTGGCCAGAAAGAGCATCCCCGTGGACACCCTGATTCTGCTCAATGTTCTTCACCACTTCATATCCCTTGCCTTGAACCCTATTGTATATGGGGTTCAAACCAAAGAGATAAAACAAGGAATTCAGAAATTGCTGCAGAGAGGGATGTGAATATGTAAAATAGATTTCTAATTCTCTCTCCCCTTCCTTCTCAGTGATTTTGCCCAGACGTGAGCTAGAGAAAAGCCTGACCCAGGTTTCTTCCTTTATTCTTCCCTATTTCAGGGTGGGGTAGGCAAGAGGAAGAAACTCATTTTTCTTGAGTAATTGCTTTGAGCCTGGGCAATTATAGTGAAGTAAATTAATCTTCACAACATTCTTGTAGGTACTATTACTTCTATTTTACATAGCAGAAAAAATATAATTTTAAGAGAACAAACTGCTGGAGATCATATATCTGGGAAGTGATAGAGCAGAGATTAAAATCTAGGCTCTACAGCCTGGTGTCTTTCTAGAGAAATGCCCCTTCTTGTGCAATTGAAGCTGGAGACCAGGCCTCTACCCTACTCTCCTTTGCCTGTGTTTTGTCCTTCTGGATGTCCATAGGTGTTACCTGCTTGTACCTACTATTTTGAGAGCCAGGGGGTTCTCAGAGAAGGCAGAGTCCTATCTGACAAAGCATCTGCAGGACCAAAGGGAAAGAGCACTCATAATAATATAAAGCAATGCCAGCCTCCTACTATGTCCTACGCAGCCTCACAACCTTCAGGGAGTCTAGAGAATGAGGATACAGTTTGAGAGAGGGGTATGGAGGGGGGATACCAATGGGGTAAAAATTGGGAAATCAGGTCAGTGTGTTGACCACTTCTCCACGTGTTTAAGCTGCACATGCAGTGAACTGAAAGTCAAGTCTTACTTGTTGACTCTTCCCAAGAGCTCTAGTTGAAGGTGGGAAGACACAGCAGTGTCAGGTTTCTGGGTAACAGTGGGTCCAGTCAGGAGAAAATAAATCCCACTGGCTATTTTAATTTTTTTAAATTTATTTATTTTTTATTTATTTATTTATTTTGCGGTACGCGGGCCTCTCACTGTTGTGGCCTCTCCCTTTTGCAGAGCACAGGCTCCGGACGCGCAGGCTCAGCGGCCACGGCTCACCGGCCTAGCCACTCCGCGGCATGTGGGATCTTTCTGGACCGGGGCACTAACCCGTGTCCTCTGCATCGGCAGGCGGACCCTCAACCACTGTGCCACCAGGGAAGCCCCACCACTGGCTATTTTTAGAGAATTTAAGGTAAGCACTTGATTAAATAAGTATTGCAGACTTGAAAACCAAAAAAAAAAACAACCAAAAAAAAAAAAAAATGGAGGGGGATGCTGAGGTAACACAGAGATAGTACCTGCAGGAAGAACCTTATACTTGGAATTCCTTGGTGGTCCAGTGGTTAGGACTCCACACTTCCACTGCAGGGGTCACAGGTTTGATCCCTGGTCGGGGAACTAAGATCCCATATGCTGCGTGGTGTGGCCAAAAACAAAAAACAAAAAACACTGGTCATTAAAAAAAAAAAGAACCTTATACTTGGGAAGCATTTGGTCATTAGGAGACAACAGGTTGGTGGTGGGCTCGTTGAACTACTCTCACAACTCTGAGGACGGGTGCTGCCTCTGAATGCTACTAGTGTCACAGGACCTCCGAGGATGTGCCCTTACAGCCTGGACTGAGACCTCTGAGGTAGGACTCTATCCTGCTGGTGGTATCTCTTAGGGAGTTCAGTGAGGCTGATTTGATCCTGGAAGTTCTAAAGCCCAAACAAAATCCAAAACCCAACCAACCAACCAACCAACCAATCCTGGAGGCTACAACCAATTCCACTGCCAGGAGGAAGAGTCATTGCTGAGGGAAACCGACGAGAGGAAGAGACAGGAGGGACCAAATATCCCCTCCTCTGCTTCAACCCTTCAGTCTTTCTCTGTTGCTCTCTGTAGGTGGAAACTAAGAGGGAGCCGGCTGACCAAGGGCCCTATAGTCTAAGTCCCAGCGTCACAAGATGTTTGGCTGGGAGGGTCTAGGGCTGAGAGGCAAGAGTTAATTATTGGCACAGCTCCGATTGCTCGAGTCTGAAAACTGAGTACCACATGAAGGACAGCTATAGCAGAACTCTGCAGTACAGCATGCCTCCCAGTGAGACAGAGACAGAATCAAGTCCTCTGGTGCAGACAAAAAAAGAGACGTGACATAATGCTATAGGGGCAGCTTTCATAGTTAGGAAAGAATTTGGCATTAAGCCGGCAACAGGAATGGAGATCAACTGCCCCACCCTGTGGGGATTAAAGTAACTGCAACTCAATGCTGATGTGGGTTCCAGGGGCAGATTCTTCTAAAGCCACACTCAATAACAGTGGGAAAGAAAAATGACATCCATTTCCCTACAAGAAGGGGCTCTTAATGCCCTCAGACATGCTTCTTATTTACTCAAGGCAGAGCCACAGGTATGATTCAGTATTTATCATTTTTTTAAAAAGAAATTCTTTAATAGGAATTCTCTCCATCTCATGGTTGCCGGAAGAATTTTATGCACCACCATCTCCTACTGTCCCTCAGAGGACAGAAGGGCCAACTTCAATACCACTTGCCTAATGATACTAATAATCTCAATGTCCTTATATATTGATAATAATTATAGTAATAATCATGAAATTAAAAGCTCAAATATTTTGAACACTTGCAATATACCAGTGTTTGTGCATGATAACATTTAATTTTCATAAGAGCCTTCTGTGGATGGTTATAAAAATGAGTTTTAAAAAAAGATCTAACAGAAAGAATATAATTCATAGGAATATGGTACATATTGTCAAGGAATATTTTCAAACATCTGGTCTACTCTGTTGGTCTGTAGGAGTGCTTTCCCTACCTTTGTTATGCTTTCCCAGCTGCAAACCCAGAAAGAACTCAAATAAGAGTCTGTTAGTTGGACAAAATTCGGATCTTAATTCCTCAGCTAGGCTTCTCTAGATCAATGCAAACAGCTGACATAATTATGAGAAGCTTGACTCAAACTGGGAGCACACGGGGATAGATACTACCAACTTGTTGTAGGGATTTGTAAGGATGTAGGGACCAACACACCAGTTGTCATTCCTCACAGTAACTAGCACAATTTTTGCACATCCAGGGGCTCAGTGAACATCCCCTTATTTACGAGACTGAAGTGATAAGTCAAGAGTTGACAGTGTCTTCAGTGCATCTCTAGTTTCATAGAAGCAGGGCACAAACAGATATGCCATGTACATAAGGGTGGCTCTCTGCTCTGGTTCTAAGGAGAGAAGTTAAGAGGACCACAGTTTCTCACAGAATTGTCAAGCCCAGTGCAGGTGGTTCAAGGAATGGGACACAGTGGTCCTAAGGTAGGCTTTGGGGTGAATCTACATGTAGAAAAAGGGGATGGAGGAACAGGATAGTCAAAGAGCCCAGTCTTGAATGGCAGACACAACTCTGCTGTGAAGTTCCCATAGCATTAAAAAACGTGCTTAGTAGAGATCTCTGAACACTGTCTTGAGTGGATAGAATGAATTAGCATAAACTGAAGGCATTTTAAGTTGGTGGGGTATAAATGTACAAACTTCCAGTTATAAATAAGTATCAAAGATGCAATGTCCAGCATGATGACTCTAGTTAAGGTATATTTGAAAGTTGCTAAGAGAGTAGACCCTAAAAGTTCTCATCACAGGAAAAAAGCATTTGTCTTTTTCTTCTTTTTGGTACCTATATGAGATGTTGGATATTAACGAAACTCTTGTGGTAGTCATTTCACAACATATGTATAACTTAAACTTATAAGTGCTGTAGGTCAATTATATCTCAATAAAACTGAAAGAAAAAATAAATAAAATGGTGGGATACAGATATTTTCTCAGTTTAACTGAGATCTATGAAGAATCACGGTGCTACAATAGGCTGACTATCATCCAACTGTCCTGGAAGGGGTGCACTAAGAACACGAGAAGGGGGGAGAAGTGACCTACTAAGGCCACTTACTTTACTCCCCGGGTTTGCAGGTTAGTCACATTTGCATGAGGAACACAGAGCCTTTTGAGAAAGAAGATCTGAAACCACTGAACACTGCTATTCAGGATCAGAGCAGATTTAAATAAAGATGCAGTGGCAAGAGAGAGCAACAAGTTCCCTGGAATTAAATTATCTGGAGGAAAAAGGGAGTCTATGCTGGTGACCAATGCCCATAACAAAGACCGAAGTATTGCTGAGAGAACAAAACTACGTTTTCCACAGTGGAGTTTGGGGACCTCTTAGTACATAGTCATCTGATACTCTACTGTGCTTTGGGATATATTCTAAGCATACGGGTGTGAAGGATGAGAGCTGTGACCTCAGAGGCAGACTGTGGAACCTCAAGGCTGTGCAGCCAGGGAGTCTAAACAGGATGGCGTTACTGCAAGGTGTAGAGAAACGCTTTGTTGCTGACATGTCAGTATTGCTGCCCTGTGGCTATAAGTAGGGATAGCAATACTTTACTTCTCAACCTCTGCTTGTTTCTGAAAGGGGACTGACAACTCTGAAAAACTGGAGTTCCAACACTCAGGGGGAGTGGTAGTGAGTAGCTTCAAGAAGAAAATACTGTACTTCCTGCTCATAAGCACGTGGGGAGCTGAATGATTAATTTTAAAAATAAAAGGGATATAATTTATTCTCTGGTTTCCTTTTTTCTTTTTTCTTCTGGTTTCCTTTTTTTCAGTGACATTTAAAAACAATGTCAAATCAATAGCATGAATCAGGTATTCACAAGGGTATATTGTATTATTATATTTAATAAGATGTTATATTAGTAGTATTTTGCTAAGGACTGTATGTAATAACAACATTTATTTATTTCTTCATCTGCGCATCCAAAATTTAGTTATTGAGTGCTTCATGTGTGATGAGCACAGTAGTGATTAGCATAGATGTTACCAAGAGGTAAACTACTTTCAGAGAGATTATGGTCAAAATAGCCCATGAATTATCATTATTCCCAATTTTGCAGGCTAGGCAACTGAGTAAAAAGACAAAATTCTAATGGTCATTCAACTAACAGGGACAAGGATGAAGAGAGATAAATTAGGCATATTTGCTACTAAATCTACTTTTCCTATTGTCTAGGGATTGAGCTACACTTTTTGACTTCAATTAGATAGATTTGTAGTTTTCTGAAGTTTTTCATGTTCCAGATTATAGATATAGATAGTGGACATCAAAACCCGTCATGTATTGAATTAGTAAATACACGTAAAGTTAGTTACTACAATAAAGGTATCACAGGAACTTAGGATAGTATAAGTTTACTTCTCATCCACATCCTGATTTCAGTGCATGCGGGCTTTGCTTCATGTCAACATTTAGGGACCTATGCTTCTATCATATGTGGGTATTCCACATTAGCCTTTGAGACCTCCACAGGTCCTTTTGAATCTGACTGTCACACAGCGAAGGGAGAGAAAGTGCAGGATCTTGTGGGATGTTTCAGGGGCCAATCTGGGAGAGATTTACATCATTTTCTCTATCATTCCATTGATCAGAATCCTCACATAAATCTAGCTGCCTAGAGGAGAGGCCAGGTGACTAAATATTTATTTCTTAAGAGAAATGACAAAAGAGAGACTCTCACATGTAAAACGTTCATAACCTCTTCCCAAGTGAGACTACCCAAACTCTCATCTAGTCACTGTATGCAGCACAGAGTCCAAGATCTACAGGAGTGTGTGGTCATCTCCATCCTGATGTGGTTCCTCTTGGACCAATCATCCTCTTTCTCCCATTACATATTTTGCGTACCGCAAAAGAAAAAAAAATTAATGTTTTTATGTATGTACATAATTAAATTAAAAAGTCAGTGAAATAATTACTTTTATCAGTGTTTTAGACAATGAAACTGAAATATGGGGAGTTTAACTGCTCAATTCATACAGCTGGCAATAGCCCAGCCAGGATACTAAACCTGGCTTCCACACTTAAAATCCAAGCCTCTTTACACTGAAAGTGAGTGTCTGGAGGCTCTTTCCCAAGAGTATATGGCATATTGATCAATCTGTCACTCAGTGGAGAGTAGGAAGAATGAGGCATAATGATCATTATAGCATGTTTATTATTTGGTGAACTAAGCAATCCATTTGGCTAGGAAAAAAAGACTTTGCTGCAAAAGGAAAGTGAAGTGATGATACGAAGCAAGGTAGTATTTTCCCACAACAGGAAAAAAAATCTCAGAAATATCTTCTTGCTGATACTAGTTGGCTGGATAAATGTAGTACAGAACTTCTCAGACTCCTTTTAAGTCAGTAGTATATCTGGGAAGTCAAGGAGACTGCTCTCACCTCAGCCGTGAGGAAGCAAGACCCATGGACCCATAAATACCCTCCTTGGGCTCAATCTACAGACAAATGAATATTTACTTTTTCCCAAGTATGTGTCTAAGAAAAGGCTCAGCCTATTTCTCAAGCAGGACACAGTTCTTAATTCTATTATAAACATCCAAGTAAATGTAATAGATTCAGTGACTTTGTTGAGGAAATTCACCAAGGTCTGTTTGTCCCTAGAATATTGACTCCTCTAGTCTCCCTTCCCAATTATGTCCCAACAACAGTGCCTCCTGACAGACAACAAACTGCATAAACTCAAAGGCTGAGTAGAAAATCATTGCTTGTTTGAATCATATACGGGACTCCTGATGTCACCATGGCAGAATGGCAAGACAGGTCTCAGGAATACATTTAGATGGTCCTGGGCAGGGGACTGGGTCTGGGGAAGGATTCAAATCCCTGCATTCCATCCATTGAACTTCTATCCCTGAGATGCAGCTTACTGACGTTCCACCCAGTGCCTTCTCTTCCTTCCTACCACAGGTGATGGGGAATCACTGGAAAACATGGAAGTGATCTAAAAGTGTCCCTTTGCCTCTCTCTCTTATGAGTCTAAAATAAAAGATGGTGAATTATTTAATAAAACATCTGTAAGAGGCAAACAAGATGTAGATCAGTCTCTAGGGCAGACAGTGTCTCAGAGAGACCAGGAGAACCACAGAAACCTCCAGAGGTTCTCCTACCACTTCTCACCATTCTCACTCCACAAGTTGGATTGTAGCTTGGCAATCAATGTATATATATGATAGAGTCGAGGCTAATTTTTCCGAACAGAATTCTTTTTCCTCATAAACACAAATAAATTTACATTTTCAGACATATCTACAATTGTGTGAGGCTATAAGACTAAGCCTGTCCAAGGGAATGGCATGCAGCTCTTCCAGGAATGGCTTTTACCACCTCCTTGATGCCCTCTGCACTCTATCCGCCTCCTCTGCTTAGTTGCAGATAATCCACTGGAAGACACGAACCCATGGAAAATGGTGGAACCACACAGTGGAGGAGGCTAGGACACTGAGTGACTGCAAGGAAGAGAGCTTTCCCCTTCCACATTGCATTGGACTGGATGTTATTAAAAAATATAAAATTGTTTTGTGTTAAAACACTGACAAATTGGAATTGATTTTTTGATAGCTGGAAGGTTATTCTAACTAAGGCTGCAGACAATGAGAAAATTGACATCCAGTGCTAGAAAGATCACCTAACAAGTTGACCTGTCTACTAAATGGCAATTCTAGGGAAAAGGTTGAAAGAATTCAAAATAGTTATGTGTGTTTGAGATTGTTGATTTCACTTGACAAGTTATTATGAGAAATAAATGAGGTTAGCAGAAAGTTAGCTGGTTTTCAAGCAGAAATGAATCATAATACATAAAGGCCATAAATATAAAGCCTTGAAGAATTTTCCTAGTACTTGGGAAGTCAAAGGTTAAGAGAAAGATTTAGAATGCCTTTAAGTAACAGACTCACAGAAAGCATTCCTGAGAAGAGACTACGTTATGTGGATAGCTGTCCTACTAAAGTCTGATAGCCTTAGGTAGACACAATTATGTAGAAAAGCAGTGGCATGGGGAAAGCAAAAAGACATTAAAAAAAGGAAAAAAAAATAAATTTTACCTAAGAAAATCTTTGTTAAGTTTCGAGAGGGTTCATTGCCAAAGAAACATGAGCTAGGCTTTTAAAAATGCTTTTGATTAAAAATTAAAACAATTTTTAATATTTTACAGACATGAAGCAGTCTCCATATGTAGTATCTGCAAAAGAAGTCACATTCTCCAATGTCTGCTTCATATAAGGCAATGGGGGACATTGAAGAAGGTACAATCCCACATATGCAGAAAAAGGGACATAGAAAACAATGGCCAGGAGAGATTCTCCCAGAGTCATATCCAGGACCTAGTCAGGGAACTTATTCTACTGTCAGGAGATAAAAGTATTGCAAAGTATTGCAAAGTATTGCAAAGTATTGCCCCCAAAGTATTCCAGAATTACCACTGACAAGTTCTTGTTAAATGTATTCCATGTTTCACTTCAACTGGGAATCTTTTTGACTGGTATTCAGTTTCTGCTCCACCATTAAACGTGTGGTAGTAGGAGGAAATGACTGGTCCAAGAGAAACCACATCAGGACCTGATGGAAATGACCACACACTCCTGGAGATCTTGGACTCTATGCTGCATATAGTGGCTAGATGAGAGTTCGCTTAGCCTCATTTGGGAAGAGGTTACGTATGTTTTACATGTGAGGGTCTCTCATATAATTTCTCTGGAGAAATAAATATTTAGTCACCTGGTGTCTCCAGCTAGATTTATGTGAAGTTTCTGGCCAATGGAATGACAGAGAAAATGATGTAAATCTCTCCCAGATTGAGTCCCTACAACCTCCTACAAAATCTTGCACATTCTCTCCCTTCACTTGCCTGACAGATTCAGAAGAACCAGTGGCAGTCTGTAAGGGACAAGAACATGAAGGAGCCAACTAATGAAAGAAACATGGGTCTCTAAATGCTGATGTGAAACAAAGCCCACATTCATTGGAATGGTATGTGGATGAGAAGTAAACTTCTATTACATTGTTACTGTGATATCTTTGTGGTAGAAACTAACTTTACTTGCATTGACTAATTCAATGTATGTTGGGTTGCGTAGGGCTCTGCCTTTGTTATTTACAATCTGGAGCCTGAAAAACTTTAGAAAACTACAAAACTATCCAGTTGAAGTCTAACTATGCAGCTCACTCCTCGAAAATGTAATAGGAAAAATAGATTTATGTAGCAAATGTGCCTAATGTCTCACTCTTGACTCTGGTCACTATTAATTAAATGATCATTAGTAATTTATCTTTTTGCTCAATTGCCTAATCTGCAAGATTAGGAATAATGATAATTCATGGGCTATTTTGAACATAATCTCTTTGAAAGTAGTTTACTTCTTGGTAACTACCTATGCTAACCACTACTGTGCTAATCACACATAAAGCACTCGATAACTAATTTTTGGTTGAAAAATGAATAAATGTTACTATTATATATAATTTGTCCTTAGTCAAACATTGCTAATGTAATATGTTATAAAATACTGAGATTAAAAAAAATACTGAGATATACTCTATCCTTATGAATACTTGACTCATGTCATGGATTTGATATTGACTCTTCAATGTCAATGGAGAAAAGAAAATCAGAGTATAAACTGTTATATATCTTTTATTTTTAAAATTAATCATTAAAATCCCCACGTGCCTTATGATCATGAAGTACACTATTTTCTTTTTTAAGCTATCCCCTGATCCTCTGCTAGCATTGGAGATCCCAGGAGTTTTCTGATTTCAAAGTTGTCAGTTTCCTTTCAGACACCAAGCAGAAGTTAACTGGAATCACTTCAGTATTGCTATTCTGGTTAATAGCCACGAGGAGGCACTGTTGAGTTGCCAACAATGAAGCATTTATTTACTCCTGGCAGTAATGCCCTGCTGTTTAGACTCCCTGACTGCCAGTCTTGATGTCCCACACTAGGCCTCTGAGGTCACAGCTCCCATCATTAACACCCATATGCTTAGAATATATCTGAAGCATATCACATGACTATGTACCAAGAGGCTCCCAAACTCTACTTTATGATATGTGGAATACACAGTTTTATTTCCTCAACAATATTTAGGTCTTTGTTTTGAGCATTGGTCACCAGGATAGATTTCTTTTTCCTCTAGATATTTAATTCCCAGGTAACCTGTTGCTCTCTCTTGCTACTGGGTCTTGATTTAAATTTGCTCTGTTCCTGAATACTGTTCAATGGTTTCAGATCTTTTTTCTCAAAAGAATCTGTGTTGCTCATGCAAATTTCTCATGCAAATTCAACAAACCTGCAAACCAGGGAGTGAGGTGGTAGGTCCCACCCTCCCCTTCTCTTGTTCTTAATACACCTTCTTCCAGTACAGTTGGACCATAGACTATAATAGCAAAGTGACTCTTAACAGATTTTCTCAGTTAAATTGACAAAACATCTACAGTCTACTAATTTCAAATGCATTAATTAATACTAAATCTAGCCAACCAAGACTGGGCTAATAGGACGTTTTGGGGTTTTTTTTGGCGGTACGCGGGCCTCTCACTGTTGTGGCCTCTCCCGTTGCGGAGCACAGGCTCCGGACGCGCAGGCTCAGCAGCCATGGCTCACGGGCCCAGCCGCTCCGCGGCACGTGGATCTTCCCGGACCGGGGCACGAACCCATGTCCCCTGCACTGGCAGGCGGACTCTCAACCACTGCGCCAGCAGGGAAGCCCTAGGACGTTTTTTAATACTGTTGGAACTTCATGGCAGAGTTGAATCTGCCTTTTAAGATCTGGCTCTTTGAGTAATCCTGCCCCCCACCCCCACCCTGTCTCCTTTATCTGTATGTAGACTCACCCCAAAGCCTGTCTTAGGCCTATTGTGTCCAGTTCCTTGAAGCACCTGCACTGGGCTTGACAATGCTGTGAGAACGTGTGGTCCTCTTTAGCCTCTCTCCTTAGAACCAGGGCAGGGAGCCGCCCTTCAGTATGTAGCTTGTCTGCTTAGAGTTAGGGCTTGACTTCTATGGAACTAGAAATCCACTGTAGACACTATCTGTCAACTCTACACTTAGGCACTTCAATACCATCAGTAAAGGAATGTTTACTGAGCCCCTTCATGTGCCAAAATTGTGCTAGTTATTGTGAGGAATAACAGCTGGTGTCCCTACATCCTTTACAAATCCCTATAACAAATTGGTAGCATCTATCCCTGTGTATACCCACTTTGAGTCAAGCTTCTCATAATTGTGTTGCCATTTGCAATGATTTAGAGAATCTGTATTTTCTCTATTTTCTGATTTTGTCATCAGGATAATGTTAATTTTCTAAATAATTTTGAAAGCTTTGCAAATGTTTTAGTATTGCAAAACAGTTAATATAGTATAAGAAACATATGAGAAGTTGTCATAGTCTACCATCTTACTTGGAAGAAAATCTGCAATGACTTATTTTGTCATCTTCCTTCATATTTTGATCTGTTTAGTTTTTTTCTAAATCTTGTTTGTGTCAATGTTGTAATTTCTATTTAGAAACTGATCATTCGGTCATTTTTCTTTATAAATTTACACAAAGTATCATTTTTTTCGTTTCACTTCCTCTCTTAGTTTACATTACTATTACTTTAGCCCTATTCTTTGTATATTCCTTGCTCATTCTACCTTAAATTTCAGCCAGGGTCCCATTTCCAATTAGAAGCCAACTTCATGTTTTTGCAGCTCCTAGAATACCCAAAGAAATCAATCAATATCCTATCTAGCTTCCATACTCAAATGAGAATGACTTTATATTATGTCAGCAGTCATTCTATTTCATTCTGCCCTGAAGCTCACCCTAACAAGAACCGCAGGGCCTGAGGTTTCACTGAGTCCTCAAGCCAAGAGAAAGCCCTCTTAACTCTTCAGGCTTTATAGTTTTCTAAATGAAATGCTCTGACCAAGCTAAGGGCTGAGTCCCTAAAGACCCCCAAGCAATGGGATCATCTGGAGCTGGAGACCTCACTTCATATCAGTGACTGTATAGTAGGATTGGATTTAGTAAGTTAAATCTACATGCACCAGAAGTAACAACCACACTAGAAATACATGTGTTTATTTGTTGTCAAACCTTTTTATGTTTCAGAAGCTGCAAAGATTTTCACAACAGTTTTTTTTTTTTTTTTGAATTATTTTCTTGGTAAGGATACCGAAGCTCAAAGAGCTCTAAGTGACATTCTCACGTACATCTTCCAGTCAAGGCCAGAGCCTGAATTTAAACCTGTATCTCATGACTCATTGTGCATTTCTCTTCCCACTATATGCTGCTTGGTTTTCATGAAATTCATCATTTTTATAGTCATGGACTTCAGCTTCTGACATGTGAATGAAGAGAATCCCCATGAGAAAGAAAAGTATTTAAGGTAGTTACTGGGGCCACTTTTTCAAACTTTTTTCTCACCTTAGGAATCTTGTAGTATCAGTGGGGTTTAAATGTGAGAATTTTTTGTTGTACTTTTCCTGTGGCAAAAAATAGAGTGATTATTTTGGAATCTTTGAGCTCTGCCTTCTAATGTGGTGTACATTATGACTAATAAGGAAAATGTAGTAGAGGATTACACGTAGAGGATTTTAACAAAAATATTCCAGTGTTTACTTCTGTTTTGATCTTATCATTCCACTGAATGATCATGGAAGATCCTCTTGGGGTTAAATATCAATAGCTTTTAGGGTTAAGCATCCTAAGTGCCCGCTCTCTTATCTGTTTTGTCCTGACCCCATAGATTCCAGGGTTAAGGGCAGGGGGAAAAACCACATATAGATTGGCCAGAAGTATGGGGATATAATGAGGGATGTTGTGGCCAAAGCAGTGTGTCATGAAGGAGAAGAGTGCTGGCAGGTGGAAAGCCAACATTAAGCAGACATGGGAGCCAAATGTCCTGAGTGCCTTGAGGCGGGCATCCCAGGACGGGAGGTAGAAGACTGCTCTGAGGATTTGGACATAGGAAAATCCAATCACAGAAAGGTCAATATATCCCATGGAAAAAGCAATCAAGCCATAGAAAGCACTGACCTTAATACTGGCACAAGCCAACTTTGCCAAACCCAGGGGTTCACCATAGGTGTGGGGGATGATCTGGGCATCACAGAAAGGAAGGCTTAGGATAAGGACTCTAAAAGGAGACACACACACCAAAGTCCGGACCATGATGACTATGCCCAGGATGGCTATCACCTTATTGGTGAGTATCATGCTGTATCTCAGGAGGTTGCAGACGGCAATGTATCGGTCTATGGCCACGACTGTCAGCACCGCAGACTCCAGGCCAGTGCATATATGGATTGTGTACATCTTGTGATGCAAGCACCAAACACAATCTCCCTGAGATTGAACCAGAAAACACCCAGCATCTTGGGGATGGTGGCTGTAGACAGGCCAAGGTCAGTGCAGGCCAACATGGCCAGGAAGTAAAACATAGGCTGGTGGAGGCTGCTTCAGTCTGGATCACAAACAGGATGGTGACATTTCCCATGAGGGTTATTAGATACACTGCAAAGAAGGGGGAGCCAATCCAGATGTTCACATTTTCCAGCCTTGGAATCCCTATCAGATGGAAGGAAGAAGGATGGAACTGTATATTGTTGGGGTGCAGCATATCTGTGGGAATTAGTTATAGACACATTTTTTGCAGGAGTTTTCTTGCTTCCAGCGAGAGAACATAACCTCTTTCAGAGCATGTTGCCTAGTTTCTGGAGGAATAGAAAATCTATTCTTTAATTCCATGATACAGCAGAGGAGACCTAGAGAGTGAATATGAGCCAGAGTTAAAAAGACACTCTCACTCCAAAGTATTTGCCTCATCTACACAGAAAACCATGTAGAAAATTTCCAAAAACAGCAATTCTGCACTTCACTTCTTATGGCTTTTTTCCCTTCAGTCTCTAAGGAAGAACCTACATATGGCTATAAAATAACAAATATTTATTAATTATATCTGTTAATCATGATGTAAAGCCTAAGCAAGATGGTGTGTGTGTGTGTGTGTATGTAAAATCACAGGACTTAGATTGAGGTGGAGGGTTTAGGGGAATGATACATTCTTGCAAAATAGTCCTGAAAATTAAGATGGTATGTGGATGAATAAACAACAAGTTCCTACTGTATAGCACAGAGGACTATATTTAATATCCTGTGATAAACCATAATGGAAAAGAATATGAAAAAGAATATATATATGTGTAACTGAGTCACTTTGCTGTACAGCAGAAATTAACACAACATTGTAAATCAACTATATGTCAATAAAATTTTAAGAAAAAGAACAAGGAATTGCTAAGTGAAAAACAAAAAAGAAGATGGTACATGGGAGGGAACCCAGTAAAGGTGGTGGATTGAATAGCTGGTGTTGGGATCTGAGCTAAGGAATGGAATTAAGAAATTTTGACATATTGGGAGACTATTCTATAATTCCAGCGGAACAATAGTCTCTCTCAGAACTATAAAGTCTTATTACTTTTCCCTTCTAGCACCCATCACCAAATATTTCTTAGCTCAGATTTAATGACATACTATCCAGAAAGCCTTCCCCAGTTGGCTTATTTCATGATTATTTATTCTTTTCATTATTTTCCAGAGGTCTATTTATCTTGCTGTTACGTTAGTTATCATTGGGTATCAGTGGTTCTTTTTTTTTTTTTTTTTTTTTTGCGGTACGCAGGCCTCTTACTGTTGTGGCCTCTCCTGTTGCGGAGCACAGGCTCCGGATGCGCAGGCTCAGCGACCATGGCTCACGGGCCCAGCCGCTCCGCGGCATGTGGGGTCTTCCCGGACCGGGGCACGAACCTGTGTCCCCTGCATCAGTAGGCGGACTCTCAACCACTGTGCCACCAGGGAAGCCCATCAGTGGTTCTTAAAGTGTAGTCCCCGGGCCATGGGTATCAGCATTATCTGGTAATTTATTATAAATGCTAATTATTGGACACTACCCCAGACTCACTATATCAGAATCTCTGGGGCTGGGACATAGTAATATGCTATTGAACCCTCCAGGTGATTCTGATGCTCATTCTAGCTTAAAAAAAACACTGCTAAATTTTTACCACTAGGGTACAATCTCTTTGAGGTCAAAATCAGTCAGATTTATCTCCATGGTATACTTTATATAGTGATAGGCAGTGATCAGCAATAATTAGCAAATGAAAGTTAAAAGTTTACTGGAAACAATCTTTCCAGTTATTGTATACAAGGTCCTAGATAAATACAAACTGGGTTATAGAATAGCGTGTAGAAGGATTTTGGAGGAGATCTCTGAGGAATTATACTTGTAAAAAACTAGTAATGTATGATTGGGTCAAAGGAGAAGCTGACTCACCGTGAGGCTGCATCTGGGGCCTGCATGATACTATGGGAAGCTCCTGTGCTGGAATGGCCCTTCTGTGTTATCCCATAATGAGGCAAGGAAGCCAGTTATTTGTACTCCCATGGTATCCTGTCATTGGCGGAGGATTACCCTGTGTGATAGGACAAAACTTTGGATAAGGTAGTTCCTTGGGTCTGAGGACAATTCCAGGGAGGGGTGCAGATGTGAGCTCCCAGTATCTGATATTCCCAGCAGCTGGGAGATAGGTACACAGGTCCTGAAAAGCAGATCTGGGAGGTGTGTCATAGGGTATACTACAGATGGCATTGTGCTTCTACTCTCTCGGCGGTATCTTCTCCTTCAGTCTTGGGAAACTTACTTTCTTCTTACTCATTTGTCTGCATTTAAACCTCACACCTTACTTTGTCTTCTTTCTCTACCCGCAAATGTTTTCTTGTGTCAGAGGCAAAGTTTTAATTTGCTCCTAGATATGGCTTGGAATAAAATTCATGTTTACTCTTAGTTAAACAAAAAATTCTTCTTAGATATAATCCCCACTCCCAAGGCACACACACACATGCAGTCATGCACACACACACACACATTTTGATATACTGCAGAAAGGCTTAACAAATTTTGGTTCGTTCCAAGCAACTTGCCTTAGAATGCATGCTGTTTTTCCTTTTTCTGGACTTGAGACTGAATCCCATGCAGTCCTCACGACTCCATCTTTCCTGTCATCTGGAGACCAGAAATAACTAAAAATTTTTGCATGTGGCATGCAAACTGGAGAATAAGAAATCCCTCATTTATTAACATCCTTTTGATCTTCATAAAATGTTCTTGTCTCTCAGCTTACGCGGGCCTCTCACTGTTGTGGCCTCTCCCGCTGTGGAGCACAGGCTCCGGACGCGCAGGCTCAGCAGCCATGGCTCACGGGCCCAGCCGCTCCGCGGCATGTGGGATCTTCCCAGACTGGGGCAGGAACCCGTGTCCCCTGCATTGGCAGGCGGACTCTCAACCACTGCGCCACCAGGGAAGCCCCTACATTATATTTTGAACTAAGTCTTCAAAATATGGTGTGTATTTTATATGTACGGCACATCTCAATTCAGACTAGGCATGTCTGAATTGTTCAACAGCCACCGGAGCCTCTTGGCTATCATAGTGGACAGCCAGATCTTGATATTCAACTCCTTGATATTCATTCCATCCTTACAGCCCCCTCATCATAATTTCTTTTACAGTTAGCTCAAAAAGCATATAGCATCCCTCTCCCAAAGACAAAGTGCTCATGCACAAGCTGTTCATGTTTGACCATAAAGAAAAGGAGGTATGGAGAAGCTAGAAGAAATTATTCTCTTCCTAAAAGTGCTTCATATTGATTATTTTCTTTTTACATTTTCCTCCCATTCTGACAGAAAAATCTGTATTGGACTGAACATTTTCCTCTTCTCTCCTGTTTTTACTTCAGTGTGTTTAGATTTTTTTTTTTCAATCACTACCTTAGATTTTTTTTTTTTTACTACCTTAGATTTTTAAGATCCATGAAGTTTGTAGTAAAAACTGAAGTTAGAATCTTTTTTTAAAATTGAATTTAAAGCCACCCAAATTAACGTTATAATGGATTTTAGCACTCAATCCTATATGTACTTACATTAAAAAAACAGCAATTTCTTTGCCCATGTATTGCATTTTATAAAACCTGACGACGTTACAAGAATGTAAAATTACAGGTCAATTTCTTTCATAAACAGAGATAAAAACAAAACCTAAACAACGTATGAGCAAAAACAAATCCAGTATTGCATATGAAGAATAACAGTGGTTTATTCCAGAAATCTGTGTTAGATTTAAAAATGGAAATAAATCAATGTATTCCAAGAACAGAATAAAAATGACGTGTGATTAAAAAAAAAATGACGTGTGATTATCTTAATAATTACAGTGACAATATATGTTGAAATTCAACTTTCCACTCAGTACAAAAACTGACATCAAATTAATAGAAGAGAATTTCCTAAATTTGATTCTATACATCAACAAAGAAGAATCTCCACCAAATGCCACGCTTAATGGTAAAATGTTGAGGGAACAGTTCTGAGCTTTCTGAGATGCTCTTCCCAGGTTATAATCTTCAAATTTGGCTCGAATAAAATTTTCCAATTCTTTCTTTTAAAAAAAAAAAGGGGAAAAATGTTGACAGCTACCCCTCACCCATCTCAAGATCTGTAATTAATCTGTCAAGGATGTTCACTGTCACCGCTGGGTTACTCAGCTCTAGCACTGAGTAAATGTTCAACAGGAAAGGAGTGAGAACACAGGAAAATCGGAGGTAAGAAAGGAGAAACTGAGATGCAGAAGAGCCTTGGAGTAGAGGGTACGGCTCAGATGGTGGGAACAGCAGAAAGTTCAAGAGCTTGGGCGGCGCAGGGTCATCGGGACTACACAGTTGCAAGGATTAAAATATGGACATAGGGTGGTAGGAAAGTAATACTTAGAGAAGGTGTAGATGGGGAAGCCGTGGTTGGTGACATTGTAAAAGGAGACCGTGCCGGCCTCATAGTCTAAGAACACCCCAATTCGGCGAGGGGGCACCATCATGGAGAGGAGCAAGGAGGTGGACGATTCCTCGTAGGCTCTGTATTCGTGCTTATGATGTAACCCAATCACCCAGTATCCACTTTGAGGCTGGTATCGGGAGTAAACATTCCGATTGTTCGCAAACTGGTTGAAAGAGAACGTAGGTCCCGTTGAATCACTGCACACCCCCAGGATCCAGTCAGTCTTCTTGGCCACGTCTACCTCCCAGTAATGCTTTCCTGAGGAGAAGTGCCGAGAGCCCAGGACACCACAGCCATAATGCTCTTCCAGATGAGACCCAGACAGCTGAGTGCCCACAAATCTCACCTGCCTCCGGTTCTTGGACAGGATGAGATTTAAATTAGCCGTGTGTGGATTCAGAGTCACATCCTCTGTGGGAGAAAGGTACAGCATCAGCAGATGAGAATGGGTATGTGGGTCTTATGACTCTGAGAAGAGGAAGCGAGGATATGGGTGGGAGGAATTGGAGCTAGGTGGTGGGGGGCTGGGTGGAAACAGCAACACCTCATACCTGAGAGTGTGTGTGTGGGTATGTTTGGCAAGGATAAGAACATGTCAGCTCAAAGAGGCCACAGTTTCTACTTACCCCAGTAGCTCTGGACATCTGTCAGCTCTGTAATGATAAAGAGTCAATCACATTATATAGAACCATCAGTCTCAGGTCTGCTGTCTCTCCCTTACCTGGCTGAGAGGTGTGGAAGGGAATTCTATAAGGATGTGAACCGGCCATTTCATTCCCCCTTCAGTATGACCTGCATCTTCTTCAGCACATTGTGTCCCTCCCTCTTTGATCTCTTTCTCTGACACTATTCGCAAATACCAACCCTACATTCTTTTTATTTCCTCTACTACCATGATCCCTCATCCAAACGCTGTTCCCTGAAACTCCTCACCTCTAAACACTCGCAGCATCTTTTTCAGATCTGGGGCTCGAAACATACTCTTCAGCTTGGTGGGGAGAGCTTCTGGCTTCTTCAGGGTCCAGAGCTCACTCCTAGAGAGAACAGACATTATGAATCTTCAACACTGCTAACTTTGGGTGTCTCTAACATCTGTCTCCTTCATCTCCCAGGCCCACTGGTGAACTTCAACACTCTTCCTTGAAGAAAATTAGCATCATTCTGCAAAGACCTCTGGCATAGGAGCCAGAAGAACTGGACTAAAAACTAGCTTCTCACCATCTGTGTACACACTGGTAAGATTTTCATTCTTTTTTTATTGGCTGTGTAGTATCTCTCTCTCTCTCTCTCTCTCTCTCTTTTATATATATATATATACCACATCTTCTTTATCTATTCATCTGTTGAGGGGCACTTAGGTCGCTTCCACATCTTGGCTATCATAAATAGTGCTGCGATGAATACTGGGGTGAATATATCTTTTGTACAGAACAGGGAATATAGCCAATATTTTATAATAACTTTAAATGGAGTATAATCTATAAAAGTATTGAATCACTATTTTGTACATCTGAAACTAATATACTCTTGCAAATCAACTATATATACATCAATTTAAAAAAAAGTTGATAGGATTTATCCCGCAAAGCCTCATTTTTGTTCCTTTGTTTGGTTTGTTGTTGTTTTGTAAAATACAATAATTTTCCCTTCTTTCTCTGCATCCTAGAGACTGTATAATATTAAATAAAATAATGGCTGGGAAATCCTTTGCTACCTCTAAAAAAGATACAAAATACTTAAAATGTCAGCACCCTCTTAGAGGGCCTACAGGTATCTGTGTTGACAGGCAGGACATCAGGACCTGCTGCTAGGGCTTTCAGAGTATCAGGTGAAGGGCTCCCTTAGAAGAGTCTGTGATTTAGGTCTCAAGGTCTTGCAGAGGCCTAGGGAGAAAGACCTTCAGAACAGCCTCTTAGGATTCTCGGTCTCTGGGAACATTACGCCAGTTGGAGAAAGGAAACGTCCTCACCTCCAAACTGAGAATAAAGACTTCCGAAGGGACAACAGGCTCCATGGGTCATGTGTTCGTGAGGCGCTTCAAGGTACCAGGTATGTGGGCTACTTTAGGGGTCACCTTGATGAAAGAAATTCTAGAATAGGTGACAGAGAAGAGAACATGTTTTTGTTTCAGGGCCGAAGCCACTCTTTTCAAGACCTCGGGTCTATATTTTTACTGGAATTGAGAAAAATGGAAGACTGAGGAGAACTAGGTAGCAAGGCATGGCCTGTTCCAAAGCCAAGGGGGAAAGGGAAATTTAAGCAGCTATCCCAAGAGCTGATTTCTGGACCTTGGGAAAAAAAGCAAATGGGAAATTTCCCTCTGATAAAGTATGTGGGCAAAGAAAATCCCTGCGTATTTTGAGGTAGCTATGAGCTACTAGAATCAGGACTGGAAGCAGGTACAGAGGTTTGTGGAAAAGGAGTTCTATCACGAGGTACATGGGGAGTCAGTGATATGGTAATCCTTGATTCTTAAGAACACTACTGTCCCAATTTGTGACCTTCTGCCACGCAAATTCTCCTACCATTGAAACCAAGTCATTCGCTTTACTTTGGGGGACCCCAAATTCTCACGAAAAGCCACTCAAGACACCACAGTCCTAAATCTTCCCTGCTTTGTGATTTTTTTTTCCTTTCCCACTGACCACAAGATAACTCTATGGGTACAGGAGTCTTTTGTCAACCCAAGGGAACCACGTCATGTTCTACACATACCTTTTCGCGACATCACTCACATCCTAGGAAAGAAAGAGACAGGTTAAGTCAAGGGTAATAGGACTTGTCCTCTACTACAGCCTCATCCATGTCCCTCATCCCATTCTCACCACCCCATGATGACAGAGGTAGAGATGATCCAATATGGAGGCCACAAAGTAAAGATAAGAGCTGAAAGCAGACTCTCCCTGAGACCCTATGTAGGGATGTCAGGAAATGATTCAATTCATTCATTAGTACCTTTATTTTTACAACAGAGTGTGTGTGTGTGTGTGTGTGTGTGTGTGTGTGTGTGTGTGTGTGTGTGGTGTTATATATGTACCTCATCTTTTATTTGCCAGGCACTGTGCCTGCTTCTAGATGCTCTCACATGACTAAGTCCTGATTTCTGTCCTCGAGATGCTCACATTCTGGTTGCTGAGGACACAAGGGCCATAAAATGTGGTTGTTTCTCAAATTCCACCTCCCCTAACCCTCTATGCTACCTTTTCTGACTTTGTGTATTTTTCTTGATTTCAACACACACATGTGTTGATGATTCCTAAATCTGTACTTCTGCTTACATCTCTTTTATATACCCCTCACATAAGCCACGGGCACCACAGATTCAAGATATCTGAAAGAAAACTTACCTTTCCTGCAACCATGAGGTCTCTTCTGTTATCTTCCATCTTCCTCAATGATCCCAGCATCCAGTCACCAAATGTAGACAAAGTACTGTCTTAAAAACTACCTGACATCCCATCTTAGACCAAGCCAGTGCATTTCACACCCTTACTGCTCTTTATCATCATCACTGCCACTGCCTGCCTCATTTGAGTAGAATTGTCTCATGGCCTCCGAATTGGTCTTCCTAACTTCTGCTCTATACCCCTCAATGCAACAGAAGGAAAGGCCAATGGTTTGATCTATGTAACATAGGAATAACTATTTTCATGGTATTGGAGCTATTTTTGGTTGTATTTGACAAAAACACAACTCAAACTGGCTTGCATATGTAAAGTGGTAGAGGTGGATCCAGGATTGTATCAATCTTAAGGCATACTTGTAATAAGGAACTCAAATGATCAAATCAGGGTGATACTTCATGCCTCTTCCTCTTAGCTTTACTCTCAGGGTTCACATTTTGAAACTTGAAAGCTGCAGGCTTGCATCCAGCTGTCAAATCTTAATGGGTAACCATGTCAAACAAACATGGAAAAGAGAAGGAGGAAGTGTCTGTGATGGGCAAGTTCTGGAAAAATTGACTGTGAGATAACACTCTAGTTAAAATGACCATTGGGCAGTCATACTAACTAGTGGGTAGAAGAGTCTAGACAGGTGCCTGGACTAGCTATTATATAAATTGATGATCCATTTGCACTTACGAAGCAATTTTTCCAGTTTGAAGAGACTTGTAAAGGGGCTAGAACAAGTGGGGGAAGGAGCAAGCATTAAGGCAACCCAACATCAAAGATGAAGAAAAAAGCAAGAAGAATAAACTGAAGTTGTGAAACCAGAAGCAGTGAATGAGGAAAATCTCCAACAGGTGGAAAATAACTACCCCATGACCCCAATACTAGGGCCCAAGTATAAGTAGAGAAATTATTATTCCACCAGGAAAGGGAGCAAGAGGAAAGCAAGAAAGCAAACAGAAAATAAGGAAGAGCCTGAAGGTTCCAGAATGTCACAAGGTACATCCTGCTTCAACTTAATAGTCACACTATTCACTCTATGAAGCCAACAGCTGCTCAGATTTCAACCTCAGTTCAAATCTCTCCATCAAATCTCTTTGGATTTGACAGCTTGCACCCACCCAATCCACATACACACACAGACCAGAGCTCATTGTCTGTGCCTCAAAAATCCTGTTCAAACTTCTATTACAACATGTTCAATGATTCTGCCCTAGAGAAGAAAGTGAAGCAAAGAAGGGCTGGTAATTACATAAAAATTCTCTAAGTACTTGAGTTTGGTATGTGTTTGCCTTGACTAAGCTGAGTGAAAAGCACCTGACCAATCCCAACACGGCATCAGAGACAACGGGTACCTAATGGCCAGTGATTCTCAACAGGGGGAGGGAGGATAAGTTCTCCCCAGGGTCATTTGGCAATGTCTGGAGGGTATTTTTGTTGTCACAGCTAGTTGGGTGCTACTGGCATCTAGAGGGTAGAGGCCAGGGATGCTGCTGAACATCCTACAATGCACAGGGCAGCCCCTCACAGCAAAGAATCTTCTAGCCCAAAAGGTCAATAGTACCAAGATTGAGAAATGCTGCAGTAAAACATCACTCGATCTTTTACATTGTATCAAACGAACTTTTGGACTATCCTTTATACATAAGAAATAAAAATGAGACATTCCTTTAGCATTTGTACTTCTAATTATCCTATGCTTTATCCATGAACTTTGAACTGTTTAATAGGGAAGAGGCACTACAGGGTCAAAGGAAATTTTTTTCTTTCCCCCACCAAGATAAGGAGTCCCACATCAGAAGGGAAGGAGAGTTAGTCTCTCTTTGCCTTGACCGTGAGACCTTGGGCTCCTTTGCGATTCCTACCTGCAGCAGCTCCGTTGTTGACCCCTGACACCGGCGCTCCAGGTCTGAGATGAGCTTTCTCAGGGACTGGCTCTGCTGCATCAGCTCACCCTCAGCTTCTGCGATGATGTTCAGCCCCTTCCTCTCCTCCTCCTCCAGCTTCTTCAGCTGCCGCTGCTCCTCTCTGTCCAGGATGCTCCTCAACTGATCAAACTGCTTCTGGATCCTGTGTCTCTCAGGTTCCATCTGATTCTTCAGGAACATGGAAGAGAAAGAGGTTGCTAGTCTGTTGAGCTGAGGGTCTCCTGTATAAGAGGTTGGGGAGGCAGGCTCTGCTTTCCTGGCAGGTCTCACTGGGGGGGAATGAGCAAATGGGGGAGTAAGTCCTGCAGAACCTGCTCTCTTCTTCTATTCTCCCTTCAGCTCTTCTCAGACCATTGGCCCCAGGCTGTCTTATCTAGGCTTCTGAGATAGAGACTTTGATTCCTAGGTGGGATTTAGATTCCAAGCAGCCTCTCTGGCCTCTCAGGACTCACCATCAGCCTCCCCTTCCAGTTTTCGATATTGAGAGTGGCCTGTGCATGACCTATTTTTCCAAATTTCAGAGCTCGAAACTATAGAACAAGGTCCAGAATCAGGAATTAAGGGCTGCCAATGGCCATGGTTCCTCTCCCATGATTGTCTTCAAAAACCTAGATTCCCTTTGATATGTTCATTTTCTAACTCCCCCTTCTCTCTCCCTGGCTCTGCACCAAGAACAATACCCTTGTTTGGAAGGGTTGCAGTGAAGGACAGGCAAAGGGAAGCTCTTCTAGCTAAATCAGGGAACAGACAGAACTAGGTCCCTTTTGCCCTCGGCTCCCACATCCTGCCCTGATTCCCGTCCCAGGACACCTTCAGAAGAATCTCTCTTACCTTCCAGGATGCCCTCTTCTCTCTGATAACAGCTGTTAGTTTCTCAGCTTCCTGCTGCTCTTGCCTCAGCTTCTTCAGAGACTCCTGGAACTTCTCCTGGAAGAAACACATCAAGTCAAGCAGGATCAAGTGTCAAATTGTTTCAGTGTGGAGACATGGAATGAATGGGGGAGAGATTATTATGCTGACCTCAGGAGATGCCTGTCCCGGAATGAAAAACTGAGAAGGTCAAAGTTATCTTTTATAAACAGGGGATAGAAACCACTGGGAATAGGCTGATTCTCTTTTCTCCAGGGGAAAGAACCTGACCATGAACCACTTTAAGTCCTTTACTCTCACTGCCAACATATCCCCTGAACTCAACCTGCCCTGCCCGCTACTGGCCCCGAGCAGCATCCTCCACTCATTCAGAACCAATCATGAGCAGTGAGAAAGAGCTACAGTCTCTGCTCTTGGCCAGAGGGGCTTTTTCTAGGTTCATCCTCTACATAAATAGGTGGACTACAAAGAAATTAGATTAGAGCATAAAGAAAAGTTAATAATCTACCAAGGAGTCTGTTCCCACCTGCCTTCCCTCCATCTGGGCTCCCACCTGGTACTCCTGGGCCACCTCTTCCATGAGGAACGTGTGGTGACCACGGTGCTCCTGGGACCTCTCGCACAGCCAGCAAATGAGCTTCCCATCCTCCTTACAGAAGAGCTGGAGTTTCTCTCCATGGTGTGCACAAAGAACCACCTTCAGCTGCTTCCCCAAGCCCAACACCACCTCCCTGAGCCTGTCCGCTATGTTGGCCAGGTGCCGATTGGGTCGCAGGTTCCCAGGCTGGTAGCTGGTCTGGCACACAGGACAGCTGCTCTCTTCTTCTTGGCCAATACCCAACTCCTTGCTATCCCCCGTGATGCAGGCTTGGCAGAAGCTGTGTCCACAGTCTATGCTCAGGGGTTCTGTCAGGAGCTCCAGGCAGATGGGGCAGGTCACTTCGTCCTGGATGTCCACCAGGACTGCTGAAGTCATTGTAGCCACTCTCCTGGCTCCTGCCTGCCCAGCCCTGACTTCTAAGGTGTTTCTTGTGTATAGAATCCTGGGTAGATGGCCAAAAAAAAAGGGTTCAGGGTAAGAAATGAGGCAGACAAAGGCAGGCTGACTGTTCTGGATAAACAGGTCAAGCACCTGGGGTAACAAGAGCTTCTCATTCTAACTTCAAGCATGTTCTTTGCCCCTGCTCACATTAGACAGCAATTTGCACTCTCATTAGAGCAATGATCACGGTTTCCTTTTACTCCTACTGGATGAAGGGACAATGATGTGCTGGAGAGAAGTGGCCTTGGGTAGGGCACTGTCTGTTTAACCTTTTCTCAGCCCAGCAAAACACATCCTCAATGTTCAAAGCACCAGACATGCTGCTGCCTCAGGATTTTTGCACTTGCTGTTCCTGCTGCAAGGAAGCCCCTTCACCCTGGTATCTGCATGGCTCTCTGACTTCATTCAACTCTCTCCTTACATGTTTTATCCAAAGAGTTTGCTCTGTCAAGCCTAGCTAAGGCATGGCCACCCACACCATCACTCTCAATAGACTTACCTGCTTGATTTTCTTTCTCACCACCTAATATGGATCTTTAATTGTTTGAATATTCCCACTGGAATATAAGCTCCATGAGATCAGAGACTGCTTTTGTTCATTATTGAACTAGCTCAGTGTCCAACACACAGGTCCTCAACTTTTGATGAAGAAAACTCTAGAACCTCCTCATCCCTCCATAGATGTTTAGACCTTTCTCATGAGCTCCTTCACCTCTCTTTCACATGGTCCTGGCATTGCTCTCCAGGATCTAATCTCCAAGATCAAAAGTATCATTTATTGTGACGACACGTCTACCTTCTAACAGCTCTTTACAGAGCCCTTTCATCTCTCATGGTCACCTTCCCCAAAAAACCCAAAGAAACAAAAATGACCACAATAAGGTGATGTTATATCTTTACAATTAACACTTGTATAACCAGTTGTGATTTAGAAATCATATTCCCCTGTTTTCTTTATCTCTCATAGGAAAACTCTGAATTAATAAGAGTATTTTTAGCCTCTTGATAAAGAAATAGAGACGTAAGTGACTTTATAAAATCACACATCTTATAAAATCATAGATGTGTTCTAATAAGAACCTGCTGTATAAAAAGTAAATAAAATAAAGTTCAAAAATTTAAAAAAAATTATGCTTCGAGGTAGGGTCAGTATACCCATTTTATAGGTAAAGAAACCTGGATATGGAGGTTGAATCAGCTCTACTGTGAACTGAGAGTGAAAGGGGTGGCCCAAAGAAAACCAAGAGACTTGTGAGAAGAGAAGGGACAGTGGGCAGGTGAAACAATGGATGTTTGCTATGTCTACTAGTTGTCCCTCAGCTACCGCCCCTGATTCATTCTGTCTGGTATTATGGTTAGGTGTTTTCATGTGTATGTACCCTCGGATTGAGAGCCCCTGAGAACTATGTATCTGGACTATTTGTTATCATTGTATCTCCTGGAGGACCCAGGACAATCCTCCGAATATAGTATATGCTCAATAAATGTTTCTTGACATTATTGTTTCATTAAACTAGTTTAAACCAGAAAAAAAAAAAAAATGTAGAGTTGGCAAAACCTATCATGTCCAGAGTCCTAGTTCAAAGCTCTGTCCTCAAACCTCATAACTTTAACCAAAGACGGTGGTGAAGGTGGTCAAAGTCAGGCACAGACCTGGTGCTTTGGGAGAAGAGATTTCACCAGGCCTGTCCAAAACTCTATGCCTGTGTGTGGGGGACAGAGGGGACAGGTGGGAGAGTCGACGCCACATATGTTCTAGCGAGAGTTCACAGAAAAACGACCTGAGGCAGAGGTATGCTGGTGGAATGGTCGGGACAAAGAGGTCTTATAGCATTCGGGGAAAGTATTTCAGAATCGCTAATAGGAGAAAAGTATAAAAATGGAGGAAAAAGAGGAATGAAGTATCAATACATGTTATAACAAGATTGAGCCTTGAAAACATTATGCTAAGTGAGTGAAGTCAGATACAAAAGATTACACACTGTATAACTCCATTTACAGGAAATATCTAGAGTAGGCAAACCTATAGACATGGAAAGTAGATGAGTGGCTGTCAAGAGTTGGTGGGAGAGGGAATGGGAAATAACTGCTAATGAGTCTGGGGTCTCTTTTGGGGGTGATGAAAATATTCTGGAATAAGATAGTGGTGCTAGTTGAAAAACTTTGTGATTTTTCCAAAACAATGAATTGTATACCTTTAAAGGATGAATTTTATGGTCTGTGAACTATATCTCAATTTAAAAAAAATTGTATGAGAGGAAAATAAGAGGGAGAAGCTATCTTGTGACTTCTGGTTCAGAGCTGTCCCAACCCCACAGCTTTTCCACAAGGCATGCTGTGGGAGAGGATCTAAGAGTCAAGCACAGTGCTATAGTTGGTATGGGGAGATAACGGTGAATGAAATATATACTCTACGAGGAGGTGTACCATTCAGACTTCGAGCAAGAAACACATCCATTTTTGAACACATAGCAAAGACAATCATCATTAATGCAAGCAAGTATATATGCATGCAGGTATTTGTTTCAAGGAACAGTGGAAGGTAGAAAATAATCAGAGACCATCTTCTGATCGCTTTTTATGTGAGGTAATGGCTGAACTCTTTACAGGTAGTATATTGATGTAATCCAATCCCACAATAACTCTATAAGATACATTTAATAACACCTATTTTACAAATGTGAAAAGTGAACTTCTTAAAAAGGTATTCAATTACCAAAGGTCTCAGAATGAATAAGTGACAAAGTAAAGGTTATAATCTAGTTTTATGCAAATCCAAACCTCAGGTTGTTGTCTGGTCCTTAAAGGAAGAGAATGTTTCCTTTATGCCCCCCGGCCCCAACCTGCAAGGGTGCTCAGGTCACAAAGTGGCTCAGCTTCTTTCTACCCACCTCCTGACTGGTGCTTGTCTCATTTTTTGGGCTGCATTGATTCAGCATAATAGTCTCCTTCTTCCTGGCATTTGAAGGCATCCTACAGCTCTTCCTAAGCTATGTGTAGGCTCCTTCTCCAGCCCTGTTCTGCTTCATTCCTGGTGGCACATCCCTAGGACTCAGGCTGCTTCCCTTGCCCTGGCAGGGTGAGGTGAGAAGAGAAGGCACTGACACTGGAGTAACACAGACACAGGTCTGAATCCTGAATTTTTCTGTCTCTAGTTCTGGAACACTGGGGTAACTCCTGATCTGAGATGTGGTTTAATGTTTTGTGTATTGCTGATAACAAGTCCTCCCTTATAGCACGCTTGTGATAAATTATCTGAGCCAATGTGTAGAAAAGTCTCAATAAAAACTAGTTGTCACTACATTTATACTGTCATTGCTCTTCAGTCCTTCAGTGCTCTGCCCTCTTACCATGAGGAAAAGAGCCTCTTCAGTATTTTTACCAGAAATAGGGATAGAGCAGAGTCTGGTGGATGAATAGCTCTATATAAATATCTGTGTAAGAATGAATGCATCACTTTCTCACCCCCTTTCATATCTTCTTCCTTGTTTTGGACCTAGGAGAAAAATCCACTACCTCAAGTCATAACAAGATTTAATAAGATGGCATTTAAGGACAATGTGAGAATGCTGGACCTTACCCAGTAGTTTCTGTGTGCCTGGCATAAATAAGGGTCAGTTAAGAAAGCTAGTAGCTTCTCTGACAAGACAACTAAAGATGCTGGAACTAACCCTAACTTTATTTTTTGTCTGGGCTGAATTAATATGTATGTCCCCACTGAAAAACATCTTATTCTCATTCTTGAAAGTTTTCAGTCATTAAATTATATTACTGTTGTCTTAAATCACATAATTTTTTTCTGAATTTTATTTTATTTATTTACTTTGTATACAGCAGGTTCTTAATAGTTATCTAGTTTATACATATTAGTGTATATACGTCAATCTTAAATCACATAATTTTTTAAAGACATTTAAGATTACTTATTTATTTATTTTTACTATTCCAGCATTGAATTACTCATTGGAAGCCATATGCTCCGTTTGCCTAGCTGGAGTCTGGTTTGGGCCACCAAAGAAGAGCCAGCTGACAAATGCACTGCCTAGCTGGAGGCACACTACCCCTGACCCCAGCTGTGACCCTTGTGTACAGGACAGGCCACAGGGTGACTGAGAGCAGATATAATTCCACAGTGTTTCTTTGTCTGGCTCCCCCTGCAAAGGCAGATGTACAGTGATGTACAGCTTGGTCAGTGTGGGCATAATTAAAGAACACAAGGTCTGTCAGCTAGGCAGCAGTAGGGAAGGGATGGGGTTAAACGAAGGTGTGCTTTGTTTCGCAGAAACTAACCACTAGGTTGCATAAAGTTCCAAACACCAGATGTTTCAAAAAGGTTACAGTGCATTCCAATCAACAAGCTATCACAGTCTAAGCAAACAACCAAGCACTTGCTTGCTTGCAGTTTTTGGCAAGCTAGAGAAACCCACACTACATGGAAGATCATGCCTGCCCCTGCATGAACACGCACGTATCCCAGACATAAAACTTCCCTGATCCAGCTGTTCGGAAAGACAGTACTTTGAGAGCTATCTCCCTGTCTCCTTACTGGTCACAAGTAAGAAATGCTTCTACTTTAATCAAAAGTACTTGGTGTGTCCATTGGCTATGCACCCCAAGTGACTGGACCATTGAGTCTTGTAACAGGTCCTGTAACTGTCACCAATTTTCCCCTCCTCAGTGCATGGTAGGATAAAAAATATCAAATTGCCTTTCAGTAACAAGAAGCCCTTACAGGAGAAAGGGCCTGAGAAAGTGTCCCAGACTAAGAAAACAGTCTGTGAGATACAGCATAGATGAGTAGGGTGTATATAGGGCATTGCTGGGGATCAAGTGAGCTGAAAACATGACCTCAATGAATATTACCAACCAAGAAAATGGATGTACTGATATATACAACAAAATAAATCTCAAAAGCACTACGCAAAGTGAAAGAAGCTAGACAGCAAGGATAAGTTGCTGTATGATTCCATTTATATGAAATACTAAAAAAGCCAAAACATTACTATTTGAGATCAGATTAGTGGATACCAGGGCCCAGGGCTGTGAGAAGGGGATGAATTGCAAAGGGACACAAAAAAATTTGGGGGGTGACAGAAATCCCCTATATATACCATGACTGTGTTGTTTGGACAACTATATACAAGTCAAAACTCACAGAGTTGTATGCTTAAAATTGCTAACTTATTAAATGTAAATGATAACTCATTAGAGCTAACAAAAACAAAATAGAAGAAATGCAATGAGAAAAACTGAGGCTTGGCTTTTTTGATCTTCTAGGCACAAGTAATAACTGTTGTCAAATATGGTAGCCACAGTTGGCTACTGAGCGCTTGAAATGTGGCTAGTTGGAAATGAGATATTTTAAGTATAAAACACACACTGGATTTCAAAGATTTGGTAAGAAAAAATAATCTAAAACATTTCATTAATGGATTTTTTACATTGATTACATGTTCTAAATATATTTTGGAAGCATGGAGTTAAATATATTAAAATCAATTTCATCTGTTTCTTCTAACATTTTAGTAAGGCCCATAGAAAAATTTAAATTATATATGTGGCTCTATTGTATTTCTCTATTACTTTTCTATCTAATGCTCTACTTGAGATATTCAAGGCAGAGAAGGAATCTTGAACAGAAAAGATTATGTAAGAGTTGATGTCTCTTGTTAAAGAGTATAAAGTTAAGGCTGGGAAAGGGAACGAGGGGAACAGAGTCGGCTAACATTCAGTTAGAAAGGGTTTGCGTAGCCCTGCCCACATGCCAGCAGGGGCTTGACCACTAGCTACTCCTGATCGCAGCCCAGAGGACACAAGAAAAGCCAACAGAGTCCCTGACTAAGGACACATCTCAAGAGCAGTGTGGGTGGCAGAAAGATAAGTCTGGCTGTGTGAGGAGCGCAGATACCAGACCTTAAGGGGAAGAACCTTGAAGATCAAATTAGCAAATGAAAGAGGCCAAATTCACGACTAGGACCAGTTAAATCAGAAGCAGATGCCAGAAAAAGGCCGTGCGGTCTGCTAACTAGCCTCACTGGCGTCCAGTGGAGCTCTTTATGCAGAATCTCTAGGCCTCACCGAGACCAATTCAGTATCTGCGCTTTAATAGGATCTCAGGTAATCTGTATGCACATTAAGGCCTCAGAAGCATTGCCTTAAACACAGGAGCCTTCTTCCCAGGTAAATGCAATTTAGGGTGCAAAATAGAAAAGGGGGAGGGTGGGTGGGGGAGGCCAAAGAATGGACTGATATGTAGATCTGAAGCATCTTTTAGAATGAAAGCTCACACAATTCGATATTAAAAGGGCTTTCAGAATAACACTAGTCCAGGCTGGGGCTCAGAATGAAAGTTAGAAATAAGATGGGTGGGACTGCCCGCGAACTGGGAGTTCTAGTGAAAACAGGGTAAAAATCTAAACGCGTGGCAACTGCATGCATAAATGAGTTGAGATTGTGCTGAGGAAATAATTTTCTTTTGCCCTTTTGCAGGAAGCACTTGATAAATGTTTGAATTGGAACATACTTTAAATTTTTTTAAAACTTCAAAAAATCACTACCTCATGCATTCAAAATTTATAATGATTCAATAACTTTCCAAATTCTTAAAATATTGTCCTGCACAGGTTTTCTTCTCCCTGAGTGTTAGATAATCCATTAACTGAGTGTCTTTTTTTAGGTTAGATAATAAAATTCTAATCATTTTTTTCTGCATTTGTGATATTCCACTTGTAATTCCTAATCGTTTAAACCCTGCTGTATTTTAACTTGTTGAGATGTCAGAAGGAGTCATAGTCTCCTTTATCGTAGTGCATTTGTACATATTTTATTCCCTACTCTATTCTTTCAAAAATTGTTTTGATTTTGCATTTTTAAGGTAGGCATTGAGTTTGTCCATAATAATGACTTAATAATTTGAGTATTTACTATTTTTTCAGGCACTCTCCTGTGTGTTTAAACTTCTGCCTCACTTAAGCCTCACCAAAACGCTATAATATAAATATTACTCTGTCCATTTTATAGGTGGAAGAGACAAGCTCAAAGAGCTCAAACAAAAGGTGGGGGGTACACAGCCAGCGTCTAAGTGTCAGAGGCAGAGTTTGAACCCAGGCACTCTGTTTGCAGTACCCATGATCCTAACCACACATTTCTGTCTTCATTGATTGATAGATTAAATGTTGTTGCTAATCTCGCTGAGTTCATTCGCAGTGAGGATGAAAAGATAAATTATCTGTATCATGAGCTCCTAAAGGGAAGGGACCCCATTTCTTTTACCGCCCTGTCACTTCAAGTGACAGTAAGTGGCCCAGCCACAGATGGCATACATCTCCAGGTGACCGGCACACGGAGGCTCCAGATGTGAGGCTCCATGTGGTCAAAGCTCCTCTGAGCTAACCAGGGAGTTTTACATAGATTCTGAGCAACTGAGAGCGCTCACTCGTTTGGTCTTTCTTCTTGAACAACCGCGCACGGCCCTGCTACCTAAGGGGAAATGCACAGCTCTCGGGCCAGCCCGGCCTTTGCACAGACTGAATGCGGAAGGCTCGTCTCCCAGCTCCCTCTGGGAGGAGTCAGGGCCTCCCGGGGCGGGGTGGGGTGGGGGTGGGGGGCGGTAGGATAAACGGTGCTCACTTCCTGGAGCAGAAAGGCTGGAGATGGGGGGAAGGGCTGCTGACCTCTGGATCCACACCAGCCGCAGGGTCTGCCATCATTCCCTATCAAAACTTTCAGAGCTGCCTCCCCTACATCCTTCAGCTTCCAGAATCAGGGTTTCATTATCACTATCTTTACACAGGCTACTCCCAGCTCCAAAGGTGCCTCTTCTGTACTCTCTTCCTGAACTTGAGTCAACTCAAAACTGCAGAGGTCTCCCTCGCCCTGCCTCCACCCGCGAACCTACCAACCAACCTGTAGGGCGCGTCAACCTCTGAGTACTAGTGGGGACAGCGGTGGCTGGCCAGAAAACGGATTTGCTCACCAACCTGGAATCTGTATCTTGGATCAGAGCCGAGGATTTACAGCTGCCGCAGCCTCCACCAAAGCAGAAAGGCGTAAGGGGAAAGGGGCGGGGCGAGGGGGGAGGAGATGCTGCTGATTTGTCCGGCGCGGCATTAGGTCCTGCACTCCAGGGCCCCGTCCAGGGTCAAGAGAGCTGTTCCGCTTACCTGATGAGCTGAAAATTCTGAGGCCTTGGAGAACACCTGAAGGCCAGGGGTGGCACTTGTAAATTGTCTTCACTTTAGCTTTCCGACCTCATGTCAGTGTTGATAACACTGAGAATACACCTGTACCCCATATTAAAATACCAATTAAAATGTCTGAATAAAAAATATCTAAAGTTATATGAGTAAAGAAAAATAACCACTGGCATTATAATGGCATGTCTTGCAAAAAGATCATTAAAAGTTATCAATTTAAAATTATGAATATAATTTAAAATTACATTACAGATATAAGCTTATATCTGTGATTTTAATCTATATAACTGAGAGACTGTAAATGTTTGTTCTTAGGTCCTTATGAATACATGCAAAGCTTATAAAGCCCTGGGAACCTTAACTATAGGGTTTCAATAGCACGGCACCTCTGAGAAAAAAGTAAGGCTAAACTTCCTGCCCCAAGGAAATTGACCTGGTCTGGGAAGGTGAGCTGTGGGAGGAGGGCCTGCACCTCCAAGGGTGTCCAGATGAAAGTCAGGACAGAGGGCTGGGTGACCTAACGTAATATTTTCAGGGTTCATCTATGTCGTATCTTGTATGAGTACTTTGTTCCTTTGATGGTTGATAATACTCCATTGCATGGATTTTCCACATTTTGTTTATCCATTCATCAGTTTTTTAGACATTTGGATTGTTTTTACTTTTTGGCTATTGTGAATAATGTGGCTATGAATTTTCTTGTACAAGTTTTTTTCTAAACATAGGCTTTTTATTTCTCTTGGGTGTATACCTAAGCATAGAATTGCTGGATCTTGTATTTACTTTTCTGAGGATCTTCCAGGCTATTTTCCAAAGTGATTGTACTGTTTTGCATTCCCACCAACAGTATAAGAAGGGGCCCAATGTCTCCACATCTTTGCCAATACTTGTTATTATATGTTTTTTTTCTATTATAGTCATCTTACTGGGTGTGAAGTGATAGCTCATCGTTATTTTAATTTGCGTTTGCCTAAGGTGTCTAATTTGCATTTGCTTAATGGTGTTTATCATCTTTTCATACATTTTACTATCCATTTGCATATCTTTTTTGAGAAAGGTCTATTTGGATCCTTTATCCATTTTTTAATTACGTTATTTGTCTTTTTCTGAGGTCTTTCTATATTCTAGATACAAGTCCTTTATGAATTCTGTGATTTGTAAATATCTTCTCCCATTCTGAGGGTTGTCTTTTCATTTTCTTGATTGCATCCTTTGAGGAACAAGTTTTTAATTGTGATGAAATCCAATCTTTTTGTCACTTCTACTTTTGATGTCATATCTATGAAGGCCTTGCCCGGTCCAAAGTCATAAGGATTTACTCCTATATATTTTTTTTAAAGTTTTATAATTTAGCTGTTACACTTAGATCTAGGATCTATTTTAAGTTTGTTTCTACTGTGTGAGATAGAGGGTCAATTTTATTCTTTTGCATGTGGATATCCTGTTGTCTCAGGACCATATTCTTTCCCCATTGAATTGTCTTGACATTGTCAGGAAACCATCATTAAGGAGTTTTGTGTGTGTGTGTGTGTGTGTGTGTGTGTGTGTGTGTGTGTGTGTATGTGTGTGTGTGAGACAGAGAGAGAGAGAGAGAGAGAGAGAGAGAGAGAGAGATGGTAGTGGGTAGATGAGGAATGACATGTTTTGAATGTCTAAATGTTAAGTGAGAAAAGGTCACCTGGCAGCCCTGAGCAAGTTGAAGAGGTCTGGAGCTGACAAAAGATGCCTAAATCCAGGACGAGTAAATGGCTAGTTATTGCTTTTAGTATGGAGGAAAAGTTGCTTAACTAGATGCTACTGAGTATAGATAGGAGAGAATAAATTTGTTAATAATTGGTTTTCTCTTCATGAAATTGGTGACAATGTGTAGGTGGGGATTAAGGATAAGTAACTCTAGATGTACACCCAGGTCTCTTACTCTCACATCTCAGTGAAGGACATTAAGCAGAAAAAGTATGTAAGTTAAGAGATGAAGAATACAAATAAGGAGAGAAATGAGCTGAGCAAACCAACTTTACTCCAATAAAAATTAATAAAATAATCTTAAAAAAATAAAAATAAACAGGAAAAAAAAAAAAAGAAAGGTGAGCTGATATTCAAGGGAGCACATGAAGAAACTTATTTCTAGGGAATGTTCCTTGAAGGAACAGAGCAAAAAGCCAAGGCAAAATCTCAAGGGAGCCTTGATATTAGAGAAGACCACTATCTAGGTCTGGGAAGGAAAAGATTCAAAAGAAGTTTGGTATCTAGCACAAGAATTAGCTCAAAATTCATTTCATCAAAAGGTTTTTTAAACATGAGGATGAATAAATCAAAGAGTTGGTAATCAATTCCATTCAACAACTTGCATTTCTTTTCCGATTTGTATTTCTCTTAAGAGACCAACGACTCCAAAATTCCAAGTCAAAAGTTACACTGCGGTTTTTAGAATATCTTTTTATTTTCAAGTTCTCCTAACAAATTTTCCTTGATCTTTCTTATTTCCTTCACCCCACCGCACACTTTTGAACCCCGACTTTATTCAAGCCCAATCCATGCTCCCTCACCCCTTAAATGTGTCTTCATTTGCTTTTACAGATTCGGTTTTTGCACTTAAAATTCAGCTTATCACAGAGAAGTTTGTGAAAAATGGAACATGGTCTTTACAAAGAAACTCTGAGAAACTCAATTTACATTTGTTTGCCTAAAATTAACTGGCAGATCAGGTACTGAATAGCTGCTGTTGTGTAATGTATCTGCTCATCTACTTTCCATCAATCAATAGCTATTCCATGATGTTCGATTTTATTCTTTTACAGGCAATGGAAGATGCAGTAATTTGTATTTTGGGTAGATCTGTTGGGTGACCGGGTAGTTGGAGGCTTGGAAGTGCACAATGCTGAAATCAGGGAGATCCATTCAATGACTATTGAAACAGTCCAGATGAAACTATATAAACTAAGGCAGTAGAGTGAGGATATGAAGGAACTGATGAAACAAGTTGCTAAGACGGAATGATTAGGCTGTGACAGCAGCATATTGGAGGAAGGAAGAAGGAGGAATCTAAGATGGATTTTTTTTCTTTTTTAAAATTTTTTATTGAAATATAGTTGATTTACAATGTTGTGTTAGTTTCAGGTGTACAGTAAACCGATTCAACCATATGTATATATATATATGTATTATATATAATATATATATTATATATAATACATATATATATTCTTTTTTTATATTCTCTTCCATTATACATTATTACAAGATACTGAGTATAGTTCCCTGTGCTATACAGTAAATTCTTGTTGGTTATCTACTTTATATAGAGTAGTGTGTATATTTTAATCCCAAACTTCTAAGATTGATTTTTGCATTAAGCTATTGGAAAGATGGTGAGGCTCTTCACCAAGGTGGGGAATTATGGAGATAAAGCAATTTGCTGAGGGAAAAAAAAATGCACATTTGTTGTTGTTGTTTTTTAAACCAAGTTAGCACTTTCTGGATATCATTCGTATGAGATTAATAAATTCTGGATCCCAAGTAAGCTGTAGCCACTATATTTTACTCTAGATTTGTGAGTCAACACACTATGCGAGGGTTAAAGCCACGGGATACAATTATAGCCCTAAGGAGTATATATGGAATGATAGGAAACAAGAGGCTGGAGAATAACACTCTGAGCTCTTTAAGGCCAGGGATCATTTCTGTATTCATATGTGTATATCTAGAGTGTAGAACAATACACAGAATGTACTAATTATTTAGAATTGGCTTGTGGAAGGAAGAAAGTACATGACTTCCTTTTCAGGGATCAGATCACCAAAAGAAAGTAATATAGACTCCTCTTTATCTCCAGCAAGTCTCTCTGGCTGTAGACCCTGGAGTTCTTATTTTTGTATCTTCTCATGACCCCCAGTTGGTTCACTAGAATAATCTGCCTGGACCCTGATCTTGTTTTTATGACGGCAATACTAAGCCTTTCTGAAAGGGGGCAATGTTTTATGACTTCTGGACTGAAACTGTTTTTCTTTTCTCCCATGGGAGGGGAAAAGTGTCCCAGAAAAGAATATATGGATGGGGGTGGGGTGGGGAGTGTCAGTCACTTTGTCTTGTGAACTGTGGTATGAGCCCTTATGGGAATCATAGTGTAGGGAAGATAGGATATTGAGCAGTTAGCAGATATGGGTCACTGATCTGGGTATTAAGGATTCGTGATCAGCAGGAATGGGCAAGTGTCTATGGTAAGAGAGTTTGGCAAGTTCTCAAAGTCAGTGGGGGATGTGGAGTAAAAAGAGTCTCAGGATTGGTGATTCTCTTCCTGTGTCCTCACATTACTTTTATTACTGAAAACTTGGTTATTGTGCTACAGAAATTACAGTCTAAGCCATATTCTGCCTGTCGATCTCATCACTGGGAGTGTTTTGACTCACTTGCCTCTTCAAATTCTGAATCCATTCTGGGAGTTGTAGCATTATGACCCATGCTTTCCATCACTGTAGAAGGAAGAACCCAAGTCTTGCCCTCAGGCCATGTAATACCCATACCCTAGATCATGGAATTTCTAGAGTTTTTCCATACTTAGTCACTCAAAAGCCTCTCCTGTGGGGTTAATGTCAGGTTAGATTGTCCTTCTCTGACTTCTTTTAGCTCTTTCTATACTCACCTTCATGTCCTCTATGAAGCCTTGGCTTTAGTTGAGGAGGCAAAGAGTCTGTTCCTTTGAACTGTAGGAAAGACTCAAGACAAATTGAACTCTAGGTACTGAGAGTTGTACTGCACTTCAACAAGATGTTCTGCACTTATTATATCCAAAGACTTCAAGAAGTAAAACTAGGACAGACTGGCATCTGATATAATAGTGTGTTATTATAATATACCAATTATCTCCTGAGTCAGACCTACAAGATAGTGGAGAAAGGGGTATCTCTTTTTAGGTAGGAAAGAGGCTGGGATCAGGAGCTACCTTCACTCTTAGGCAGTCAACCACATTCTCTCTTGTAGTCCCCCAGTATCTCCAGTAAAAACCAGGAAACGTACTTGGAACAAGCACAGGGTAATGGCAATTTCAGGTCTGCACTTCATTGAACAAGCCCAGAGACACTGCTTTTTGCTGTGCAAATGTCCGGTTTGGTAGGTAGCTGGAAAGCCCATTTCTGTGAACCTACTCTCTACCATTTTTCTTTCTTCATGTTTGTGTAGTACATTTAATTTCACCAAAGACTTTCAAGCCATTATTCAATTTTCATGACAACCCAGGAAAATAAAATGGGCAGAGATTATCATCTTCTTTAAGAGATGATAGCTGAAGCATGAGCTCTAAGAAAAATAAAACAGAAGTCTAAATATGAGGCATCTACCATTCTAAATGAATTGGATTTACTTTAACATATTTTATTCATTAATTAATCTTTCTAACATTGGACTTCTAGTCCCATTCCCAGGGGTATAAATGAGGGCTAATTGGGACATGGCAGGCAACTGTACTTACCATCATTAGCCATAGGGAAATATAAATCAAAACCACAGTAAGATACCATGTCACACCCGCTAAGAGGGCTAGAATTTAAAAAATATATAAATAACAACAAATGTTATAGAGTATATGAAGAAATTGGGAGTTTCATACATGCAAGTAGAAATGTAATTTGGTATAGTCACTTTGGAAAACAGCCTGGCATGTTCCTCAGACAGATAAACGTAGTTACCATATGACTCAGCATTTCTACTCCTAGGTATAAACCCAAGAGAAATTAAAACATAATTCTACAAATACTTGCACATGAACGTTCGTAGGAGCATTATTTATAACAGCTGCGAAGTAGAAATAATTCAAATGTCCTTCTACTTATGAATGGATAAACAAAATGTGGTATATCCTTACCGTGGCATATTATTCAGCTGTCAAAAGGAATTAAGTACTGATACATGCAGCAACGTGCATGAACCTTGAAAACATGCAAAATGAAAGAAATCAGTCACAAAAGATCACACATTGTATGATTCCATTTATTTCAAATGTCCAGAACTGGTAAATCTATAAAGAGAGAAAGTAGATTAGTGGTTGCCTAGGGCTGGGGGTGGGATGAGAGAAAAATGTTAATGATTGCTAAGGGGATACATTTTGTTGGGGGCAGGGGAGCAATGGTAATGTTCTAAAATGAATTGTTGTGATAGTAGCACAGATCTATGAATATAATACCAAAAATATTGAATCATGCACTTGAAATAGGTGAATTGTATGGTATATAAATTGTATTTCAATAAAGTGCTAATTTAAATTTTAAAAAAGGGAGAAAAGAAAGTGGACTTACCTCCTGCAGCAGAAAGAAATGTGGGCTGCTGGCCTCTCAATCTCTTCTTATCTCATGGCTGAATTCCTTTATCCAAGGGATTAATCCCTTTATCCAATGTTTCAGGCCTCCCCCTCCCATCTCATTCAGCTTTCTGGGTCAGGGTCTGCTGGACAATGGCCTTTGCACAGCCACTTCATGGCCCGAGATCAGCTTTTCTATGTTTCTCCCCAAGCTTGGATTACACTTTAAACCTGCAAAATTCCCTACATGTCTCTACCCAACCCCAGCCAACTGCTGAAGTCTGGTGGGTGAGGTGAAACCTCTGAAGGGAAGATGAAGGCTGCCTGGCTTCACTCACCTATACTTGCACATGCAGAAAAGGACAGAAATTAAGGAAAGCTTCTGGGGGTGGGGAAGTGTCTTGAAGCAACAGGAGGAGCCAGAAACACCTCCTATAGAGCCAATTCAAATACATTCAGTCATTCCAAGTCTAGAGCTCTGCAGCACCAATCAGAAAGTGGGAAGAGGAAGAAATGTGTGTCCTAAGCAAGAAAGAACTGTGTCAGGATTTTAAAGAACAGCAGGTACAACAGGCTTTAATAATACCAGAGGCCGGGCTTCCCTGGTGGCGCAGTGGTTGAGAGTCCGCCTGCCGATGCAGGAGACATGGGTTCGAGCTCTGGTCCGGGAAGATCCCACATGCCACGGAGCAAATAAACCTGTGCACCACAACTACTGAGCCTGCGATCTAGAGTTTGGGAGCCACAACTACTGAAGCCCACTCTCCTAGAGCCCGTGCTCCACAACAAAAGAATCCACCACAATGCGAAGCCTGCACACCACAATGAAGAGTAGCCCGCACTCACCGCAACTGAAGAAAGCCCGCGTGCAGTAACGAAGACCCAATGCAGCCAAAAATTAAGTTTTTAAAAAAGCATGTTGTAATCATCTCATCTTAAGAAAAAACAACAAAGCCTTTATTTCCCCATTTCCATGCAGCCATCTGTCTTTTCTCATTTACAGTACTCTTATTGGATTCACTTTCTCTCCTTTGCATTTACTTTTTTTTTTTTTTGTGGTACGCGGGCCTCTCACAGTTGTGGCCTCTCCCGTTGAGGAGCACAGGCTCCGGACGCGCAGGCTCAGCGGCCATGGCTCACGGGGCCATCCGCTCCACGGCACGTGAGATCTTCCCGGACCGGGGCACGAACCCGTGTCCCCTGCATTGGCAGGCAGACTCGCAACCACTGCGCCACCAGGGAAGCCCCCTATGCATTTACTTTTAAACCCACACCAATTAGGTTTTCTGTCCTCACCACTTTTCCAAATTGGCCTCATCGTGGCCCTCAATCTAACCTGTCTCTCTTGTTCAAATCCAGTGATCAGTTCTCCGTCCTCATCTTACTGACCTACCAGGATCACTTGACACAGTTGGTTACTCTCTCCTTTTTTTGAAACTCTTCTCCTTCTTCATTTGGCTTCTTTCTCTCTCTAACTTCTTTTTCTGACTTAATGTTTTATTTCTTCTCAATTTCCTTTGCTGAATTCATCTAATCATCCAGACTTCTAAATATTGTACTATCCATGACTCAGTTTTTTCTTACCTCTATCCTTTTACTATGCTCACTAATTGCACAGTTCTAAATACTCTGTTGATGCTGATGAACTCTAGACTCACAATGTTGAACTACCTTCCTACACTTTTATTTGGATGTGAAATAGACATCTTAAATATATGTAAAACTGAACTCAATTTTCCATTTAACAACCTTATTTCCTGGTCATTTTTTTACCTCAACAAATAGCCAATCCATTCTTTGAATTTTTCTGGGGGATAATAATAATGGGAAAAAAAATAAAAAGTTTATTTCATCCTGAACCTCTCTTTCATACTCTAGATCCTACCCATTAGAAAGTCAATATGTTGAAATATAAGTAAAGAATTCATGGCTAATGTTGAATCGGAGAGGAAACAGGAACATATGATGCCAGGAAGTGGCTCAACTGGCAGGTAGCTGAATTTGGGTTTTCATGGGCACACAAGGGATTAAGGAGCTTTTCTTAATTGTCCAATCCCAGTCTGAGTCTCCACATACCACAAAACAGCTGTGTGAAAGCAAAACTCTTGGCTTGAGAAGGAAGTGTCAGCCCAGGCCCCTCACTATGAAGAAGGCAATTGAGACAAAGGAAATAGAAGAGTTGAAGGGTTGGGGGAGATGAAGCCCCCAGGGATTCAGAACACCTTGGAGAAGTCTCTAAAGTCCATTGTATGAGGCTGTGATGTCGGTGCTGAGGTCACAGAGGAGACCTGATGGAGTGAGTTCTGGCTTAGAAGGCTTCCGTGGTGGCTGTTCAGCAAGATGAGGGCAGTTTTGAGCCTTGTATAAGAGGAAGGACGGGGCCACAGCTGATTGGTATGTTTCCCCAAACTGGGCCCTTCAGGCTGCCCTTGCCCCTTCACTCATCAACTGTAGACCTCTTTCCCAGGGCCTCAGGTTTCCCTCCCATGACCCCCGACATCTCTCAAACCCAAAATCCTCCCAAAGCATCCTATCCCAGGGACCTCATAACCCTTTCCATGTGGACCCTGCAGTCCCCCCACCCTGAGATCCCAGATCCTCTTCCTGTTCACCTTTCCTACTTTCACCACTGCCCAAAAGGCTGATCTCGGTCTCCCATCCCCATCCCCCTAGCTGTGTTCCCACAGACCTGGGCCTCCTGCTGCCCACCATGGCCAAAAGTGGAGAGGCCCTGCCGCAGGGCAGCCCGGTGCTGGTCCAGGATCCTCACCTCATCAAGGTGACAGTGAAGACGCCCAAGGACAAGGAGGATTTCTCAGTTACAGACACTTGCACCATCCAGCAGCTGAAGGAAGAGATATCCCAGCGCTTTAAGGCCCACCCTGATCAGCTGATCCTAATATTTGCTGGCAAAATCCTCAAGGACCCTGACTCACTGGCACAGTGTGGGGTCCGAGATGGCCTCACTGTCCACCTGGTCATCAAGATGCAGCGCCGTACTGTGGGCACTGAGTGCCCAGCTGCTTCGGTCCCTATCCCAGCCCCAAGCCTTGGATCGCTCCCTCAGCCAAGCTCCATTTACCCAGCAGACAGGCTACCCACCTTTAGCTTAGGTGTCCTCACAGGCCTCAATGGGCTAGGCCTGACCTCCGGTAGTTTCCCCGACCCGCCAAGCTCACTGATGTGGCAGGATATGTCTGTGCCTGAGTTTGTGGCTCAGATCATTGATGACGCCTTCATCCAGGGTCTGCTGTCCAACACAGGCCTGGTGCGCCAGCTGGTTCTTGACAACCCCCATATGCAGCAGCTGATCCAGCACAACCCTGAGATTGGGCACATTCTCAACAACCCTGAAATCATGCGGCAGACAATGGAGTTTCTGTGCAAACCTGCCATGATGCAAGAGATGATGCGTAGCCAGGACCGGGCACTCAGAAACCTGGAGAGCATCCCTGGTGGCTACAATGTGCTCCGTACCATGTATACAGATATCATGCACCCAATGCTTAATGCAGTGCAGGAGCAGTTTGGTGGCAATCCCTTTGCTACCACCACTACTGCTAATGCTACCACCAGTAGCTGCCAACCTTCAAGGATGGAGAACTGTGACCCTCTCCCCAACCCCTGGGCTTCCACGTTTGCAGGCTCAGCTGGTAGGAGAGGCAGGAGGCCTGGGGACCAGGATGTATCCGAACTTAGAAACAGTGTTTGCAATATTCTAGGTAATATGAGGCTCTATGACTATCTCCAGCAATTACATGAGAGGCCCCTGTCCCTGAGAACCTATCTGCAGGGGATTGCATCTACCCTCAGCCCAAGCCAAGAACCACCATCACCACCAGGAAGCCAAGTTCCCCCAACTTCACCCTCATCCCAGGAACTTGAGTCAGGCCGGCCTCTCCCCAGGGAGTCAGTAGCAATCAAGGGGAAGCCCTCCTGCCCCGCATTCTTGAGATATCCCACAGAGAGCAGTGCTAGAAAAGCGGGAAGCCGAGATGGCGCAGGGAATGGCTCCACTGCCCACAGCACCAACATGCCTGATCTTGTCTCCAGGCTGGAGTGTGCTGCCGACAAGGCCCCATTTGTTCCTTCCCCACCTTCACCCACGGCAGTTACCGCTGGAACCCCTGAGCATGTCTGGCTGCCGCCACCAGCTTACCCAAGACCTCTGAGGCCAGCCAGAATGAATGAGGCCCCACAGTTGCAGGACGAAATGCGCTGGCAGCTGCCACTGCTGCTGCACCTTCAGGCAGCCATGGCAAACCCTCGTGCCATGCATGCCTTGCTGCAGATTGAGCAGGGTCTGCAGATCCTGGCTACTGAAGCCCCTCGCCTCCTCCTTTTGTTCATGCCTTGCCTAGCAGGGCTGGGAAGTATGGCAGGAAGTACAGAGCCTCGAGAGGGTGCCCTTATGCCTGCGGATCCTCCCCTAGCCCCAGGTCCTGAAGTTCCCTCAGCACAAGGCTCTGTGGAGCTGGGCCTCCATTCCATGCCCCTCCTCCAGATGTTGCAAGCCCTAGCTGGCGCCAATCCCCTGCAGCTGCAGCCCGAGACTCACTTCCGGGTGCAGCTGGAGCAATTGCGGGCCATGGGCTTTCTGAATCCTGAAGCCAATCTGCAGGCCCTCATTGCCACCGGAGGTGATGTAGATGCTGCCGTGAAGAAGCTGAGGCAGCTGTAGGAGCCCTAGTTGTTCAGACCGTATCTTTTCCTCTGTGCTTTTTCCCCCATATCCCCTACCTTAACACCCCCATTCTTGAATGCACCTGCACTATGATGCTCTTTACTGTGGAGGCAATGTTGTTCCAGAGTCATTGGGAAGAATGAGAGCCAGGACAGGGTGGGGTGCTGTGAGTGACCCAGCCATCCCTGCCACTGTACCATCGTGGTACCCCAGTCTGAGCTCTGCTAATGCCTATCTTGAGATGCAATTACATCCAATCTTCCGTGTCATCTGCTGCCTGAGTCTGATTTTTTTTGTGGTCTATGAGAAAAGTGGGGGGTGTATAGGAGAAGAGGTGGTGGTAAGAGCTGTCTCTGCATGGATGGGAGGGCTTGGATGGGAAACCAAAAGGTTTCAAGTTAGAAGATTCAGAGGCACGGGGAACAGAGGAGGGTGAGATGAAGACTGCAGCTTTCCTGGTGTCCTTCCAAAGGTCCCCCCAGATTTGGTGTCCTGTAGGAGCTGCCACCATGCACTCTGTGTTCTTTGGGGCTCTCTACCATCAGCCAGACTGAAAAGTGGGCACAGCTTCTTATTTTTACTGCCTCTGAGCATTATCCTACAGGTGGCTCTCACTTTTGGGATTTGATTCTGATCTGAGTGGATAGCAATAGAGCAAGAATCAGGCTGAGTTCTAAGATTCCCTGATCTCACCAGGTTTACAAAGTTACTGTCCCTGGTAGCCAGATTTATAGTTGATTCCACTGCCACGGACCCAGCTTGTTCTGGATTTTGTCTTTCTTGCAATATCTAGCTCAGAAATTGAGGACCTACCCTGTGCTCAGCATTCTGCTAGGGATTAGGAATTCAATGTGAGTAAAAGAGGCATGGTCCTGCCCTCATGAGTGTATGATGGTAGCTGGAACTGTTCAAACAGTACTAATTATACATAATCACAAACTATGATAAGTGCTACAAAAGATGGGGAACTGTGAAATAGCGTAACAGAGGCTTGGTCTAGTCTGGGGAGAGAGGGAAGGGTTCTGTGAGCAGGTTCTCCAATCTAAAATCTGAAAAGTGGTAAGAATGAAGTAGGGAAAGATTCGAGAGGGGAGGGAAAAGTATTTCTGCAGAAGAACCATTATGTACAAAGGTGCTGAGGCAGGGTGTGCATAGCACACAGGAGATGCTCTCAGCATCTCAGACTAAATTCTCATTTGCACTCAGGGATGCTTCTCAATACCCATGTGCTTCTGGGGCAAAAGTGTTACAATTCATGAATCAAGTGAGTGAACCATGCTTTCCAGCAAATAAATGTGCCAGTGAGCTCACACAGGTAAACACGCTATGGAGTAATACACTAACACAAAATGCATATTCACCCTTTTTTTTTTTTTGTGGTACGCGGGCCTCTCACTGCTGTGGCCTCTCCCGTTGTGGAGCACAGGCTCCGGACGTGCAGGCTCAGCGGCCATGGCTCACGGGCCCAGCCGCTCTGCAGCATGTGGGATCTTCCCGGACCGGGGCACGAACCTGCATCCCCTGCATCAACAGGCGGACTCTCAACCACTGCGCCACCAGGGAAGACCCATATTCACCCTTAATACACCTTCACATGGGCACACTTTTGTGCACGTGTATGAGCATACACACAAAACACAGTCTGTTAGAGTTTTATCACCGATGGGGGTATAAACAAGCAAAAATCTAATGCTGTATTCTTGTCAAGGAAAGAAAAGGGTCTTTGAAAGAGGATACCACTATAGTAAAAGTGGCCATGGTGTGTGTTTAAAAGTCAGAGACTCAGTGTTGGGGGTCCTTTTAGGGAGAAACAGGTTCTGCCTGGAATCTAGGATACTTGGACCAACCTGTCTTTACCTTTTAGCTACCAGCACATGGCTTAGAGATGAAATGAGCTTTGGGGGCAACTTTCTCCCATTGTTTTATGTTTTAATCTCTAGGTGGAGCACAAGGCTTCAAACCTCCTTTTTATCCCCTCTTCGCTCCCCATCAGTGAGGGAGTTCTTGTCCAGAGCAAATGAACTGTTGTTTACGTTGGGGCTAGGGGAAAGGCAGACGAAAGTCTTGCCTCTTCATTTCCTGCAACTAAGAAGGCTCTGGGACCGCTTCTGACCACTGAAGTTGTCTACTGTAATCTCTAATTTCAACGCTTGGAAGGCCAGGTAGGTCTGAGAAAAAATTCAGGGAAAGAAATGTTGCTTTTATTTACCTTTCATATGGGCTACAAAAAGCCTGAGTATTCATGTGACGTAAATTCCAGCTCACCAGGGCAGACAGTAGGTGGGAATCTGGGTCAAAAAGTCCTGGGTAGAGAGGAGAGTGCTCATTTATTGGATTGTTTTCGGGTCCTCTCCTATGGAGAGCCCTCAACTGTTGATTGTGCGTTTGGAATCTTTGCTCTTGCCTCATTGGAGACTAAACTCAACAGCTCCATGTTCAGCTCCGTGGTGGTATCCAAAGGAAGGAGGTTCCTGGGGTGGGGAAGGTCACTGTCCTCCACCTAGCAGCTGATGTAGGACCTGGCACATGGGAAACATTCAATAAATGATTGAATAAATGAATGTTGAATGATGAATGAAGAAACAAGTGACCAAATGAGAAAGTGGTCGAGGAGGCTAGGTAGATATGAATCAAATAAACAATCTCAGAGGACCAGGGCTTCTGCCTGGGAAAACAAAGACTGTTGGAGTTTGGGGAGGAGATGCCTTCAGGCCGATGTTACTGAAATGGCAGGCCTCCAGAGACGTCCCATTTACAGTCCCCGCTCTGACTCTCACACAACATCAGCAGTGGTCTCAGTCACATATCTGGGCCTTGAAAGGGCCCCACAATAGGGGGTTGTGTGGCTGGAAGAGAAGCAGAGTCATAATTTTGGTCATATTGGGCCTAGTATGACCTTGCTCTTCCCAAAGAAAATGTACCCTTTCCTCAGACCAAGAGATTTTTTAGAAAGTCAGAGAGCAGTGAAGCTTGAAAAGCTGATTTGCATCACAAATAGCCAGCCAGGTAGCTGGATAGCAATTTAAGAGAAAGGTGTTATCCAAAGACCAGAAAGTGCTTTTATGCATCTGTGTTCTTTATGTTTTAAAGATGTTCCCCTAATATCTCTGTCATAAATACATGGGTACATTTTTTTCTAGATATTTTAGGGTTTCACTACTTACACTTAATTTTAAATAACAGTTAACATTATTGAGGCTTTCCTCTAGCCAGGCCCTGTTCCGAGCTCTTTACATCTGAATCCACGCAATTGTCCTTTAATGCAAGTATTATTATTCTTAACTTCAGATGGGGAAAACTGAGGCATAAAGAGAGAGGAAGTACTTTGCTTAAAGTTTTACAGCTCCTGCATAATAGAGCCAGGATTTGAAATTAGTGAACTTCCAGAGTCTACACTCTTAACTGCTGCACTAAATCAAGTTGATTAATGCTTTAATTCTTACTGCTAGAAAGTGAAGAGGGGTACTATTTGTGGTATTTCATTAGCATTTTTGCACCCCTGACTCCTGCAAGTATCTACACTGGATAGAAATATTTTCTTTACCGTATCCTGCATATGTGTACATGTGTATGTATTTTTGGTGTTTTTTGATTTAATCTACTACTTCAATTTTAACTTTGAAATATTTTGGTTTTTTTTTTTTTACGGTACGCGGGCCTCTCACTGCTGTGGCCTCTCCCGTTGCGGAGCACAGGCTCCGGACGCGCAGGCTCAGCGGCCATGGCTCACGGGCCCAGCCGCTCCGCGGCATGTGGGATCCTCCCTGACCGGGGCACGAGCCCGCGTCACCTGCATCGGCAGGCGGACTCTCAACCACTGCGCCACCGGGGAAGCCCAGGGCTTTTATCTAAAACAAATTAAATTTGGATTCTCTAATTGTTGATGATCTGCTGTGGTATTTCCATTATTAACACTAAAGTCACCCGTTGGAAATAGTGAGTTATTATTTTTTTCTTCAATTTATAACGTCAGCATCTTTAGGTACTGTTAGCACTACCTACTGAGGTACCTCTGCCTCTGGTGACTCTGTTAATTCTTTACGATGGAATTTTATACCTCTAGGCTATAACTCAGGTTTTTACAGTTTGGTCAGTTTCCCTACTAAAATATTAAAATCTTATATTCACATTTTCTTTTGAATGTTTGTATTTTATTTAAAAAAATAAAACACGAATATAAAAGACCCTGGTTCCTGGGAAAAGCCTATGAGAACTGAGGAATAAACATCAGAACATCAGAATGTGGTGTGCATGTCACAGTCATGTGCTAGTGCCCTGTATATACTAGAAATGCAGGGAAATAAATCCAGAAAAAGGTTCTTACTTCAATATCCATGGTGGTCTATAGCTAGGGCCAGCAAAAAGAAGGGTTCAATCACTATTCTGACCACTAAGTGTCTCTGAAAAAGGCAGCCCCCTGGGTAGCCACTTTTCTGAAATATGGTTATTTGGCTCTTTTCCTGCTTCGTGTTCATTGGCTGGAGCTCCAGGACCAATGGTGGTAAGGCAAAGCTTTCTCCACCCCCACGTCTCTGCCATCACATTCTAGTACCTCCTCTGAGAGCCCTCAGTTGTTGCATCAGCGATGTACTTCTTTCTTTGTTATTCTCTATTGCATCAACCTTTCATTTCTTTCATAGCAGTTACATAAAGTTGTAATTATTTATTGTTGCATTTGAAATTTCTTTATTTGCCTTCCCTCTTAAAATAGAAGCATCATAGAGGCAAAGAATATATGCAGTGGTAGATCCTCGGTAACTAGTACTCACTAAAATATAGGGGCTTTCCATTAAATAAATGAATGAATGAATAAATAAATAATTTTCATTAACTAACTAAATAAAGCAGAATAGATGTTTTCTATCATTAAAACTCAATGCCCAGTGATAGAACAGTAACATATCAAGGAAAGTGCTCCTCTAGGGATTTGAGTTTAATTTTTTCTATAAATGACTCTGACCTGATGATCTGGCCACTTTAGTTTAGTCTACATAGATAATATATGTATTTCTGTCTCACTTTTCTGTAGCAGTTCCACTCTTGGCCAGTCAGTATAAGAAGTAGATATGTTCTTCACCTATTTGATGTCTCATAGCATTAATAATCCAAACTCTGAAATTTAGGGTTCGCTATAAAAGACTGAGACTCAATGATAGGAATAATACATAATAACTACCTTCATGATTATTGTTGTCATGGTTGCTTTTAAGTCACTGTTTGGTAGCCTGTAGCATTTTCTTCTAATTTTCTCCGTTTTTCTCCAGGAGCCGCATGTAGATGCTGTACAAGCCACAAGATGGCAGGAGTGGTTTATGGAACCGCTGACTCAGCTGAGGCCATCCAGGGGGCACTTTGAGGGAAGAACTTGTAGACCCCATACAAGGAGGGTTGGAGGTGGGAAACCAAAGTCTCTTTCCCCACTTCTTTTTCCCGAGGGGAGATGCTAAAAGTAAGTCCCTTTTCTTTCCATTGTTGACAGCAAAGACAACAAGGTCATTACTCTTAAAAAAAACATTGGCTTCTTTGGAGTCTTAGTCTGTATTCACGTTAACCCAAGAATGCACACAAGCTAACAATGCTCTTAGTGTAGGATGATGGAAACAGCCCCACACAGCTCCTGGCTCCAAAAACAAGACTGTATGTTTGAGTATTTTCATACATGTGTATGTAAGTGTGTTGAAAAAAGGGCAGAGGGATTATAAATAGGGATTCTCTCTAAGGAAGGTACGAAGGTAATGGTGAGGGGTTTTTCACTTTATATTTAACATGTATGAAGTATATCTATTATGTTATATTTGTATCATGGAATTATTTAAAGTAGTCATAGAAATTTTAAAAGACTCAATTATTTACTGGTTACATGATCTTAAAAGATTTTCTCAAATTATCATATTTTATTTTTTTATTAGTAAAAATGAGATGTAAAAAATATGTTTCATAGAGTTGTACTGAGGAATAATGAATGTGAATCTCCTAATAGTGCTGCATGTGGCTCACAGTGGCTGCTAAAACACCACTGCTAATGGACTTCTACTAACTATTAATTATCATTTTGTGCCTATCACCCCACATGCATGCACGTATGTATCATCTTCTATCATGTTGGCCTCATGCAGTGCTAGATAGCAAGCACGTGCTTAGCTTATATTTGTGAATGAATGAATACCTACCTTTAAAAACTTCATCCTCCCTAAATGTCTAATCCTAGATCCTGGTCATATAGCCATATATATTTTGATATCCCAAGCACTCTAGCACAGATTCTACTTCAAAGGCACTTAATAAATGTTGGTAGATGAACATCTGTCTAATCTGGTTCACATGACTGACCCATGATGTAGGCTTCTTACAGGTCTATACTAGATTTGTGAGGGCCACAAGGAAGGCAAAAGTTTCTGAGTAGATGCTTCTAACATCTTCAGAGAAGAGTTCCCCTGAATCCTCATGAGAATGTGCAGATTCAACATTCTACTCCCAAGAACACTTTGGCCTACAGAGGAAAGCCACCACTAGCTCTGTAAGTTTGGTTCTTCCTGTTTCTAAGCATAACACCTTAAGTCACTCAGTCTCTGGGAACCTCAAAAATCTTGTGATAAATAGGACTAAAACTTCCGCCAGGTCCTGTTTTTCTTGTAAGAATAGAATGCAAATCTTTCCATTAGAATATCTTACATACTCTCGAGCATTGTGCTTGTAAGCAAAGTTTTGCAAAGTCTTTGCTTTCTGTGGCAGGTCAGACCAGGTCTCTACTCATCCTGAATATCCAATAATCCCATTTTCACAAAATGTCTAATAATAACAATCATAGTAATAATAACTAAAACATCTATAATATTTACTATGGACCAGGAACGATTAGGTGCATTACACGTATTAATGCATTTCATCATTAAAACCATCCAACACACCAAACAGACCAAAGCACAGAAAGATGAAGTGATTTGCCAGAGTACACAGCCAGTAAGTGGAAACTGACATTCTAAACCAGACCGTTTGATTCCAAAAGTACTGCACTAGTTTATGTATAGAGAAGCATGAAACAGTGAGTTTTTAGAAATCCAGAGAGGTAATAACTGGACGACCCATGCTGAGCCATAATTAAGTGGTTGAAGGTGCAACAAATCTGAGTGAGCTGGCGGCTCCATAGAAGCAAAGAGTCAAGTGAAGCTGGGGTTACTTGTGAGGTGTAATTGTAAGAGGGGTAGTTTTGCCTTGGTAGAAGTAAAACTTTGAAGAATGTCTGAGTCCTTACTAACTGCTGAGTAAGGACCGGGAAATGCTTCATCTTGGTCAAGATTTGGTTGTGAGGCATGAGATAATGAGAATAGATACAGGGGGAATGCTTAAGGAAGAAGATACATTTGAATGCATACATTGTGCGAGTGTCTCTGTTGTGACAAGTCAGCACATCAGAAACATCACTTTTCTTCTTAACTTCAAAAACCTCGGTTAAAAATGGCTTTATTCCAGTTAACAAAGAAATGACTAAAACCCAGTGGTTAAAGGGCTTTGCAAGTTCATGTGCCTGTGTTCAGTTCTCTTCCATCTGAACCACATTGAGATATTAGAGACTGTTTTCTGCCCCTTTCCTAGAGCCTTTCTTCTAGTTCATTCACTGTAGGGGGTGGGCTGTATTTGCAAAGCTTGGGAGGGGAGTGGTTAGAGACCATAAAGTCTGTGGCTAAGAGATAAGACTCCAAGTCCTAGAAGGGGCTAAAAGTTTGGGCCTGTGTCTCTGGGCTCGGATAACTGCCCCACCTTAACCCTCCCAACCCTGCATGCACAGGAACTCCTGCTTGGGCCTGGATAGGGCTTAGTCATTGGTGAAGAATTATTTTCCTGAATTTTTTGGGGACCCAGAGGAACACCCTGATTTCCCGTCTTCTTTTAACATCGACCCACAGAAAGACCTTCCCTTGACTCTTTTCTGATCTTCATTTCAATTTTCTGGCCCTTTCTCCTTTGTCTTCTATAATCCTTTCACTCATTTTCCTTTCCCTTTATTCCACTGACCTTTCACTGCCCACCTAAGGCTTGCTCTGTCCTCTTCACTCACTGTTTATCTTGCCCACTTGGGCTCATCTCTAAGGCACCTAATCTTTAGCACAAGCACAAAAGCTGGACAAGCAACGCATGCCCCTTAGGAGCTCTTGTGTTATCAACTGGCCCACAACATGCTTCTCCACAGGGTGGTTGATCGATTCTAAGCCCCCCTCTAACTATCTCCTAGCAGTGCTTCAACTTGTATGTTTCCCAGAGCAGGTGATGGTTCTGGGCCTCCCCTCTCCAGCCTCCATTCATGTCTCTGTGGCCACAATCAGACTCCTCAGATCCCCCAGAGAGGCAGGCAGAGGTCCTCTATGAATGGTTAGGGACATAAACTTTGTCCTGTCTTAAAGCCAGCATATATATATATATGTATTTACATCTTTATTGGAGTATAATTGCTTTACAGTGGTGTGTTGGTTTCTGCTTTATAACAAAGTGAATCAGTTATACATATACATATGTTCCTATATCTCTTGCGTCTTGCATCTCCCTCCCTCCCACCCTCCCTATTCCACCCCTCCAGGCGGTCACAAAGCACCGAGCTGATCTCCCTGTGCTATGCGGCTGCTTCCCACTAGCTATCTACCTTACATTTGGTAGTGTATATATGTCCATGCCTCTCTCTCGCTTTGTCACAGCTTACCCTTCCCCCTCCCCATATCCTCAAGTCCAGTCTCTACTAGGTCTGTGTCTTTATTCCTGTCTTACCCCAAGTTTCTTCATGACATTTTTTTTCTTAAATTCCGTGTATATGGGTTAGCATACAGTATTTGTCTTTCTCTTTCTGACTTACTTCACTCTGTATGACAGACTCTAGGTCTATCCACCTCATTACAAATAGCTCAATTTCGTTTCTTTTTATGGCTGAGTAATATTCCATTGTATATATGTGCCACATCTTCTTCATCCATTCATCCGATGATGGACACGTAGATTGCTTCCATCTCCGGGCTATTGTAAATAGAGCTGCAATGAACATTTTGGTACATGACTCTTTTTGAATTATGGTTTTCTCAGGGTATATGCCCAGTAGTGGGATTGCTGGGTCATATGGCAAGCCAGCATATATTGAGCACCTATGTTTTGCTAGAGAATGTTGATTTAAGTGGAGGTGGTGCCTGGACCATAGCCCCTGCCCTCAAAGGTTATTGGTAAAGAATTTTTTAAAACGCTGTATAATTTAAATGTATCAGTTTGTACTAAATAAAATCAGGTGTGTTTTATTGCAATGTTAAGTCTCACCAGGGCCTCAGTGCACCTGGAATTGTGTGAAGCTAGTAGTCAGAGTCACACCCAGAGCCCTGTCAGGGCAACAAGATGACATGTGTATCTCACTAATGTGTTAATTCATGAATATGCTTTATGGAAGGACTGATTTAGGGTAGTAAAAGGGTAGTAAAAGCATGTCCACATCTTAGAGGAAAAGATGGTTGCTGACTGGCTGTTATTCTACTCTATCTAAATGCACCTCTTCACAGTATTTCCTAGCACATGTTTACCTCAGGGGAGGAGGGATAAGTAACTTCAAGGACTCATTGCCAGGCTGGAACTAGCAACACCCAGCTTTCAAACGCTCTGTTTATGGGCAAAGAATTTGACAATTATTTAACAACTCTGATTTACAAATGAAAAGTGATAGTTTTCAACATTTCATAATTTAAACATGGTAATGAAGATGTTGTAATTTTTCTTTCCTTTCCTTTTATATTTGCCTGAAATCTGAAAAAAAAAATATTTTTACCACTACATTTCACAAACATTTTACTAAACCTCTTAAAATCTCCGTTCCCTGGGTCTTGTCCTCTTCCCCTTATTTCATGGTGGTTTGTAGGCATGGGCATGGGTGTGTGTGAGTCTGTGCATGGGCGAGTGCATATGTGTGGGTGCGGGTGTCCCCAGAAACACTCTCTAGCCATGTGATCTTCTCCAGGCCTCACCTCAGTCTTCAGTTTCCAGTTTCTCCATCTGCGAAACAAGGTTACTGGATCTTCTCTCTCTCTGTCTCTGTCTCTCCCTCTTAATTAGCATACTGTAAAATGGACTTGTTCAGGATGCAGAGCATTTCCAACATCCTAAAATAACTTCTTCTCACTGTGTTTTATAGTTACACATTCCATGCCTAACCCCTGACCATCACATTTGTCTTTTCAAAAACATCATATAACAAAAATTGTATGATGTGTAATTTTTTAAGATTAACTTCTCTCACTTAGCATAATGGCTTTGAAATTCATCTAAGATGTTGTGTTTATCAATAGTTTATTCCCTTTTCATTGTTGAGTAGTATTTCTCATATGGATGTTCCGTTACATGGATATTAACTATTTTTCTACCGTTTCTTAATAATTTTCAATTGGCTGGTGTTAACCTCCACTTATGTTCCACTTTGACCACCCTTCCCATGTCTATTCCTAAGCCATTTCCATCAGCCAGAAATCTCCCACATCCAAATCTTAAATGCCAGATCCTCCTATCTTTTTACCTCTCTTTCTCACGTACCTTGTAGCAATCACGTGAGTCTTGTTGTCTTTATATTATATGTACAATTTTCCTCCTTTCTTTATTTTCTGTCCATATTGTGGATACTCCTTCATGAGACCTCTTCCCCAACCACTCCTGTTATCTGACTTCTTCCTGATTCCCCTTATAGCATTCACTAGCCTTGACTTCTCTGATAGCCCACCCAAGCCTCTTGGCATGATTATCAAACGTTATCACTGTTGAACAGCTTGATCCAAAAGTATTGTTGACAGATGGGGCAAGGGAACAAAACTAGCAAAATGAATTGTAATAAGGATAAACATAGGTACTGCATTTAAAATTAAGATTCAACTCCATAACTGTAAGTGAGAAATACAGGTATTTTTTAAGGTGGCTTGAAAGCTTAGGTGTAGAACCTGGATGCTCACACGAGTTCAGGGTGTAACAATAATAGAATAAAGTCAGTTATGTGGACCTATCTTACTGTTGCTACTCAATGCCCTGAGAGCTTCAAACTTTTATCTAATCGATCCTCCTACAAATTCTTCGAGTTACTTTTCATTAAAACTCCTAATATACAGATGAAAAGACTGAGACTTAGGTGGGTTTCTTAGGTAGGTTAAGTATTTTATCCAAAATCATACATTGTGGAACTTAATAAGATATATTCATAAAAAAAGAGTTTGTGATGCAAGTGAGGTGTTTTGGTCAGATGAACATAAGTAGAATATTCTGTCCATCTGTCACATGTTAAAAGGGACCTTGCGTACCTGCTGAAGACTTGAGTGAGGGGTACATAGCTCAAGCTGTCATATCTGAAAGATGTATGAGGGTGAGTGACCCTAAGAAGAAGGAGAAGGAGGCTGGCAAGGCTATGTTTATGAGAGTATATGTAAGACCCACATTATGCTTGTCTGTGTGAAGGGGCTATATTTATGAATAGTGTGTGTGTAAAAGTGTGCAGGTTTGTTCCTAAGTCCTCTGGTGTGCCTAGAGATATCAACTTCCTCTGGCTCACAGGTGTCTATTCCTCTATTATATCTGTATGCCTGGGTATATCTACTTCCCTGAATCTCAGTGGTAAGTTTGTATCATACTGAATATCTAATAAATACCTGAGGGATCATTTAAAATTTATCCATTCACCAAAATTCATTAAGTGTCTAAACTGCACCGGGTCCTACAATAGGTACTGGAGAAACAAAGGTAAATCAAATATCCCTAATTATCCCTTTAGGGCTGTGTAGCCTAATTAGGGAGAAAGAAATGCAAATACAGAATTGAAATATGTCAAAATAAATTATAAGAAATGCAACATATTTATCAGAAGCTTCTGGGATCATAGAAAAGATGGTCAGCTCACACTGCCAGGGGCAGATAAGAAAGAGCTAACTGATAAGAAGTGACTTTAAAAGAGAAAATGTACCAGGAATTCTCTTTCCATATTTCCTTATCATGTTGTCATGGTGAAACAGATGAATACAACAAATAAATTTTAAAAGGTAATATATATGCTGGTTAGATGGTTTAGCCTAAATCTGTCCTTGAGTGCTGAAAATGCATCCATTAATCTGTTATTAAATATGAATAGAGGTAGGAATCTATTCATACAAAAGTACTGGAGAGAGGAAAACAAGAGTGACAAAGACCTAATCGTAGATAGAAACTGAGAAGGGATTAGAAGAACTGAAGTTTAAGGTAAAGAAAATGAGTGGGTAGATAACATATCTTTATAAAAGTGGCATTTTGAGGAAAAAATAGTAATCCTTATTCTGAGTTCCTTTATATAAAATAACTAAAATCTATTGTGGGAAGTTATAAGGAAGTACATTTTTAGATCAATATAGGAAAGACATTTCAACTATCAGAGTTGTACACTAATGGAACAGGCTATCTCACAGATTGCCCACTATGATAAATATCTGAGAAAAAGCAGCAGATTTATTTACTATAATTTTAAATATCCAGGCAAAATGCAGAGGACTGTACAAAGCTCTAAATGATCTATGAACTCTGAGATTCTCAAATCCTTCACTACTTAACTTACTTGCAAAACTTTTATACATTAGCATATGTCATACTCCTATCAGAAATCTCTGTACATTACTGGGAATTTCCCTTTGGACTTTGTTCTTTCTGCTTCTTTGAGAAATAGATTTTGTTTTTGATTTACCTGATAAAATCACATCCATTTTCAAAGGTTTACCTCAAATAAATAAGCATAATATGTTCTCTACTCTTTTATTTTTTTAAAATTATTTATATATTTATTTATTTTTATTGGAGTATAATTACTTTACAATGTTGTGTTAGTTTCTGCTGTACAATGAAGTGAACCAGCTATATGCATACATATATCCCCTCCCACTTGGATCTGCCTCCCACCTCCTTCCCCCAACCTCAATCCCACCCATCTAGGTCATCACAGAGCACGGAGCTGAGCTCCCTGTGCTATATAGCAGATTCCCACTAGCTATCTATTTTACACTTGGTAGTGTATATATGTCAATCCTAATCTCCCAATTCATCCCACCCTCCCCTTCCCCCGCTGTGTTCACATGTCTGTTCTCTACTCTTTTAAATTTGTGCTGAACTTTGTTTCTAAGGAAGAAACTTTGTTCTTCCTTGTAACATATATATACTCCAAGTGATCGATACATAAAGTACTTATCCATAAAAACTAGGACCTAGTCTTCTAAATACTTCTAGAATAAAACCACGTCTTAGCATATGTGAGAAGAGAGGTTTATCTCACATCCACCCATGAGTCAATCAATAGAGTGGTGTGTCTGTCCATTGGCACATGGTTCCCAAAACCTCTGAGTCAGAGTTCTCCTGGGCATTCTGCTAGTCACCACATGGATATAGAATGCATGGCCTCTCTTGAATAAATGCTACGTTTGCCATGCCTTTCTGTGGAAGGGAGTAACCTTCTCTACCCCTTTTCAGAGAAAGACTGATGTAAACCCTTGATGATATAATTCCGTTCTTTTATTTTCACTTCTACCCATACGTGATCCTCATGTCTTTGCTCCAACTCCCCATACCCTCAACATACACAAGCAGGATGATTCAAAGATAATACACTACTAGTAATAGTAAAAATAATATAATTATTCTGGCTGACTCTATGTACAAAGCACTGCTCATATGTTAACACATTATTAACTCTGTGAGTCAGGGGCTATTTTAACCTCCTTTCTACAGATGAGAAGCACAGAGACACAGAGTAATATCCCAAGATCAAGCTTCTAGTAAATAGCGGAGGGAAAATATCAATGCAACTGTTTTGCTCCAGAATATATGCTTTTTTTAGAAAAATTAATTAATTAATTTATTTATTTTGGCTGTGTTGGGTCTTCATTTCTGTGTGAGGGCTTTCTCTAGTTGCGGCGAGCGGGGGGATGCGTTTTCAGTAAATCAAATAGATTTAAGACACACATCACGGTGTGCGGGCCTCTCACTATCACGGCCTCTCTTGTTGCGGAGCACAGGCTCCAGACGCGCAGGCTCAGTAGCTGTGGCTCATGGGCCCAGTTGCTCCAAGGCATGTGGGATCTTCCCAGACCAGGGCTCGAACCCGTGTCCCCTGCATTGGCAGGCAGATTCTCAACCACTGCGCCACCAGGGAAGTCCCAGAATATATGCTTTTAACTACTGTGCAACAATACACATAAGACACCTTTTTCAAAGCCTAAATTATTTGTTCTGGAATAAGATACAGTTTGAGGTGAGAGAAGATAGATTCAACCTGTTTAGTTGTATGATATTTATGATGGAGTCTGGTAATATTTTGGCACTTCAGGTCTTATTCTCACTCCTTAAGCACAATAAATATATGCTTCTTTATGCCTTTGATTTTACAATCAATACTCCTGTTGTTTTTGGACAGAAGGTTTTGAGATAATGCTAAACGCCAGTGACTCGTGTGGCAGAGACAGTACAGATCCCTGAAATCTACATGCTCCTCTATCTGTTCCATCAGCCCTTATGATTAACTTGGCCATGGGACTGGTTCTGGCTAAAGGAATATGAAGGTAATAATGTGTTCCTGGCAAAGCGGCAAAGCCAGGGGTGCCTTCTCATCATGCTCTCTCTCTCTCTCTCTCTGTCTCTCCTTCCATATGAGAGGAAGAGAAGGATTCTGAGGTAGAGAATTCAGATGCTGGAACGAGTCCGGATTCCTGTGCCTCTGCTTGGAGGTGAGGACCCAGGAGAACTACCTAATAATTATTATCTGCCTGTGACATAAGCAATAAATAAACCCGAATTGTATGAGAAGCTGCCTAAAGTTAATGAAGCAAATCATGGGTCTGATATCATGCATTTGTATTTGTTTATGCCTTATTTGTTTCCTTTTACTCCAATCCTACTTTCTGTTAACAATGCCATTTAAAATTCTCACCTAAGGGCTTGCCTGGTGGCGCAGTGGTTGAGAGTCCGCCTGCCTGATGCAGGGGACGCGGGTTCATGCCCCGGTCCGGGAAGATCCCACATGCCGCGGAGCGGCTGGGCCCGCGAGCCATGGCCACTGAGACTGCGCGTCCGGAGCCTGTGCTCCGCAGTGGGAGAAGCCACAATAGTGAGAGGCCTGCGTAAACAAAAACAATAAAATTCTCACCTAGGATAAAGAGACTATTGCTTCCAGACCTCCAAAAATGGAAAAGATTTTCTTAGTTCTTTCCCCACATTTGCTCATTTCCTCAAGGTCACCTAAATTGATCATCATTCATGAACTGTAAGGAATCACTGCGCTTTATCTAAATCCATTGTTGCATCCTTGTGCATTAGACATTTGAACTTTGACCCAGATTTCTGAATAGATTTAAGACGAAGGCCTCTGCAGTGTTTTACCAGTCACACCCAGAACGACTAACACCAAGAACCTTCTACTTCAATCTCACAGACACATCCCTAGCCCTCCTTGTTTCGATCTCTATCCCATTTTGTTGTCTCTACATGTCCTCATGGGCAGTGCTGCCATTCTGGCCAACATCAGGAAGGAACCCTTCCTTGATGAGCTTATGTTCCTTTCCATGTGGAATTAAATGCATCTATCTGGTCTTTACCTTCCCCATCCTCCCCACAGTCACGGGTCCTGTGTTTGAATGCCTCAGATCTTATCTTTTAAGCCTATGTCCAATAATGCTTCCTCCTTAGATTATCCCTTATGGAATCCTCTGTACTGACAACCAAATCCTTTGACTACCATGTGGTTATCTGCTACTCCCTGCATTATGCCTCCATCTTTATTACCAGAGTCTCCTGAACTGGTAGTATCAGAATCATGTGTTGTTATGCCCTGCCTATTCTTTTCTACTGTCCTAGATCAAATGGCTTTTCATTTCTTGCTCCCACCATCTCTGTCCTCTTGTCTTCATGACATGATCCACTTAGCCTGTGCTTATGTCTGGACTAATAATCGGTGCGGATTTATGCTAGGGTTGCTCATCATAATATAGGGCCCACTGTCCACTATTCTTCCCTATGCACTGACTGGGAGAAGGATTGTTTCTGGAAAACATTTGTAAGCTTTCTAATTCACTCTGCTTAGCAGTTTCAGCTTAAACCTGTAAGCATAAAGATAAGCTCTTCTCTGATTTAATGTTCCACAGCCGGTTGGACCTCAGTTAAAACCTGAGCAATCATGTGAAAGACTGAGAATGTCAGTGGGAATCACAATGATAAAAAATACAAAAAATATGTATATATAGATATATATAGTCTTTTAATTAGTGTATTATATTCTCCGACATATATCTGGAAGATTTGTTTAGACAATTAGGCTGCTGCTGTTGCTATGACCATTAGAAGGAAGGAAATACCGATGAAGTTACTAGGCTAAGATGGGTGGAGCCCCCACATGAGGGGACTGTTGAAGGGGGTCTCTTGATTGAAGGTGGGTGCCCCCACCTTGCAGAGAGAAGGTATCTGGATACCTCTCCCAGCTTCCCTTTTCCCTGGTAATGTCTCCTGAGATAATGGCTAATAGTAAAGCAAGGGATAGTAAAACATCATCTTGCATTTTCAAAATGTCACAGACCTTCAAAATGTTTTAGATATTCATCTGTCTTTATTTATTCCAGGATTTCAGAAAGGACAATATTACCTTCAATTTAACGTAATGGAAAGAGCTTTTTCAAGAGATACACAAATATTGAATCGCTTTCCTCACCCCTCTGTTCCTCTTTCTCTCTCTCCCTCTCCATCACAGCTTCCCTCACCCCATATATCAGAAGTATATTCCGCAAAGATTCACACCAGACTGCTAAGGCTGCTTTCCTTTAGGGAGAGGAATGAGATTAGGAAGTTAGGGTTGCATAAGAACTTTCAATTTTTAATTTATATGCATTTGTATTGCTAGAGTATTCTATAAATGAAATTATTTTCTAGCTTTACAATGCTTAAATATTTTATTGCATATTCTGAGTTATACTTTACTCACTTGGAAAAGGGGAATAAATGCTTGCTGCATAGTTTATTAAAGACTCAGTGAGATATTGCATGTAAAGTTCAGATCAGTAAATGATATGCTGAAGGTGCTTAAAAAATATATATTAAAAGGTAATATTTATAAGGTTCTTACTTTATGCTAGTCACTATAATAAGTATGTCGATGCATTAGATAATTAAGGTTTAATTTAAACACTAGATGGGAGACACTATTATACCAATTTCATGCTGAAGATCTCTGGACTCATACAAGTTAATTAAATTTTTCAATGTCATATGTATGTTCCAAAGACTGAACTCAAACTGCAGTTTGTCTAATTTTGGATAATGCCCTCCTACACATTACACTCTTCTGATATTTTGAAAATTATTATTCTGTGGTTATTATGAGGATATTAAAACACAAAGAAGGCAGGGTTTACTCCCCCCAAAGCATCTCAAAATTAAGCTAAGCCATTAACAGAGACTTGCAAGGTAGTCTGGAGACCACAGGGGGGCAGCAGAGTTGTACTTCCACTTTAGTTCAACCCTGAACACACATATCAACACAAACACACACACACACACGCGCGCGCGCGCACACACACACACACACACACACACACACAAACCTGAGCACTTACATACTATTCTACATGCTAAGCGTTTTGCTTACATTTATGAACGAATGAATATGATAGATGATAGATAGATAGATAGATAGACAGATGATAGATGAATAGATGAATGGGTAGATGAAGTAAATGCTTCCCTTCCTGATTGTCTCCTTACCCTGTTTAAAAAGCCCAGGACTCATACTAACCTGGCAAGGGAGATACCATGATCACAAAGGTGGTTTTCCGAGGGCAAGGCTTATCCATTGCACTCTGGATGTGCTGACCCCTGCAATTTCCCCAAATGTCGGAAACTCGACTGCATAATTTGTGGTAGTGGGGGCAGGACAGGAGGAAAGCCCCAGGTCTCAGATCTGGGGCTTTATTTAATTCATCAGTGCCTAAGTTAAATTCTGATGTCAAAGGAAATCAAAAGGTTTGGGGAAAAAACCCAATTTCTGACTGACAACTCATGCTTCATAGATGATGGAACTAAAAATTTTCAGGAGCGTTTAATAGGTAATGAATGGTATGAGATCACTTGTATGTGGAATCTAAAAAAATAATTCAAATGAGTGTATATGAAAAACAAAAAGAGACTCACAGATATAGAAAACAAACCAGAGGTTACCAAAGGGAAGAGGGAAAGGGGCACAAATTAGGAATACAGGATTAAGAGATACAAACTACTATGTATGAAATAGATAAGCAACAAGGACACATAGCACAGCAGAGGGAATTACACCCATTATCTTGTAATAACTTTGAATGTAGTATAATCTGTAAAAATACTGAATCACTATGCTGTACATCTGAAACTAATATAATCTTATAAATCAACTATAGTTCAAAAAAAAAATAGGGCATGAACACTAACGACTCCTCTTTCCCTGAATCTGAGATCACAGGTTCTCAACACTTTCAGTCTCTCTCTTACTGTGTCAGCCGCATAAGTAGACAGGAGGGTTGAACTTGGTAGACAAAGAACAGTATGTCAACCCCCAAAGTCACAGTCCTAAACTCTTCAAGTCTTTCCTCACCCTGAAGGTGGACCAGGGTCACTCTCTGCTGACTTTAAAGGACAGGAAAAGGACTTGTTTGCACTTTTTGTATGAGAAAAAATATTACCTCCAGGCAGTGGCTTTTTGGGGACCACTAATTCTTTACAGAGATTCCTACAGACTACTCATTCCATCCAGTCCCCAAGCTTAGAAAGACCCAAGCTCCTGTTTTTGATTTAAGCTCTTTTTGATTATTAACAATTAAATTCTGACCTCCATCCCGACCCTGCTCTAGTCACTTTTTTGGGAACATTAACTATGTATTGTCTACTGTTTACTATCCTATAGTCAGGGTCAGGAGGTTGTCACTGGAAACCTCTGCAATGCCTTTCCTTGACTTTTTACCATGTGTCAGGCATTGGACTAGGTGCTATATATACATTATCACATAACTGTGTTCGTTTTATAATATTTATATTATTGATAAAAAACTAAGGCCTAGTGATGATAGCTTTTTATTTTTTATTTTTTTGTGGTACGCGGGCCTCTCACTGTTGTGGCCCCTCCCGTTGAGGAGCACAGGCTCCGGAAGCGCAGGCTCAGCGGCCATGGCTCACGGGCCCAGACGCTCCGCGGCATGTGGGATCTTCCCGGACCGGGGCACGAACCCGTGTCCCCTGCATCAGCAGGTGGACTCCCAACCACAGCGCCACCAGGGAAGTCTGATGATAGCTTTTATTTTCTGAACTTGTATGGCTTTCTCTTTTATTCACCATAACATAACTTTCCCAGACACTAACAATTAAAAGCTATTGTGAATTTCCACAAACACAACAAAGTTGTTGTGAAATTAAATCTATTGTCAATTTATGGGGAAAAAATTATGCACTTTCCCCACTAAGTCACTGAAGCAAGAGAAACAAGAAAAAATTGAAATAGTAGATTTTTCAGTGATTCCTTTACTATCATACAAAGACAAGCATGTGGACCTGGGAGGGAAGGTATGGTCCATGTCGGGTGTGGTGTGACACAAGGGTTTGTATGGTATGGCATATAGTGCAAAGACCTCACCATGACGTTGAGAGCAGAGATCTCTTTAAGGGCTAAGGCACACAAAAAGGGATGCAAGGTATATACAGACCTCTGAGTGTCATTCCTTTTCTTAGGGGGAGAAGAGTCATAGCTTGAGTTTGTGGACTATGAGCCTGTTCTCCTCTCTCCCACTTAGCATCCAGGTCAGAATGATATGGCTTGTCCTACCCCTGTGCTAGGCTGACTCACTTCAAGGCCCAGGCATGGGAGGGGCTCTATGAGGTCTCCGATAACACTATCTGTAGGGCCAGGACCCAGGATGGGCAGCTTCTCCCTCCTAGCCCCTGAGCAGGGTTTGCTTAGCTCTGTATTCAAATGCCATATTTATTTTTAAGGAGCTAACCAGGAGCCCACTCAGCCTGGCTGTGGCATGGAAACTACCTAAGATATTTTAGATTCCATCTGTTCCTTCTCTCAGAAAGACCACAGTTCAAGGCAAAGGGGCTCAGGGAAAGTGCATTGGAGAGCAAGTCAGGAGCTTCGAGTCCTAGACTGGGCATTTCTATGACAAATTATATCATACTGAGAAAGTCCCCATCCTTCTCTGTGCTTCAGATCTCTCTTTTGTAAACAACAGACTAGAGTAAATGGCCCTTCTGCCAGGAGAGAATTTCTGTTGATTAAATTCAGAAGTTCCCTTAACTCTTAAACCAGGACTTCTTTGAACCCAATACTAGCAAGACATCCTCAGATCCTCTCATTCTTCTTTAACCAGGCCCACTGGGTACTAGCTGTGTGTGTGCTGGCTCACTTGTGCATGTGGAGAAGAGAGAATACCTTTCTTTCCTCTCTTCTCATACCTTTAGGAAAGAACTTGACACCCTTCCCACTTAACTATCACCACTAACTCATTTCAGAGATTCAACCCTTTACTGCAGGGAAGTCTTAGGCAGTCGAGAGCAGTGGTTAAGAGAACAGACTGTGGAGCCAGACGGCCTGAGTGGCTGAACTCAGCAGCTCTTTGTATCTAAATGACTCAGTTCTCTCACCTGTAAAATGGGGTTTTAACATCCTCATAAGATTGTTCTGACATTGAGAGAGTTAATATATGCAACGTAGTGGCTTATATATGCTAAGTACTCTTAGAGACCTTTGCTATTTTTATTGTGTCCAACGTGCTACAGCAGACCACTATTTTATTCTGCACTTTACATCAGTTCATTTATAACAGTAACAATAAAATAACTGACATTTATTGAAGGCTTACTAATGTGCCAGACATTGCAAAGATTGTAATGATTTTGCATAACTTATATCATTTAACTTATTTCTCTGAGGTCAGGGAAGAGTATACCAAGTAGAGGAAGGGTAGTGATTATGATTATTGTCTTTGTTTAAGTAGTTGGCTTTGTGAAGTCAAGGACATGACTCTCTGGTTCACTGTTATGTCACCAGCACATGTTTCAAAGCATGCAATGTGGGTTTAACAAATGTATGAATACTCCAATATGGAAAGGTTATCTTCTGAAACAGGGATTTGAGTTATACTATGTGACAAAGGATTAAAGGATTTTCATTTGCATAAGAACTTTGTAAATATTATGTTGTCTAACAAAAACATGGGCTCAGTGGAAAAGCCATGAGTGCCTCCTCATGTTAGAAAGTGCTTCACTCATGATAGTATGAAACAGGGGTGTTTCAGAGGGGATTCATACCCTAAGCAGAAGGTAGTTTTTGATGAATGCCTAGACTCACATAGCTCTGTGAAGGCTTATGCCATTACATTTTATTCTCTGTTTCCTCATCATATACACGATGATGGATGCACATGAGAAAAGGCTCTCCCCACACTTTTTTTTTCACAAATTTATTTATTTATTCAATTATTTAATTCTTGGCTGCATTGGGTCTTTGCTGCTGCACGTAGGTTTTCTTTAGTTGCTGAGAGCTGGGGTTACTCTTTGTTGCGGTGCGCGGGCTTCTCATTGCAGTGACTTCTCTTGTTGTGGAGCATGGGCTCTAGGCGCGCTGGCTTCGGTAGTTGTGGCTCATGGGCTGCAGAGCACAGGCTTAGTAGTTGTGGCACATGGGCTTAGTTGCTCCGCGGCATGTGGGATCTTTCCGGACCAGGGCTGGAACCTGTGTCCCCTGCACTGGCAGGAGGATTCTTAACCACTGCACCACCAGGGAAGTCCTCCCCACACTTCTTGATTGGATGAATCAAACTATCAAGGGGATGTCTTGAGGCAAATTGGGAAAAAGAGCTAGAAAGAGTTCCAAGTGAAGTGAAAACCAAAACATTCTCTCCCCATTCAGGGCTCCAGCAGATGGGAATTTAGGGCTTTGTGAAGCCTGGCTGAAAATCAGGAACCCCATAGGACATGCATAGGAAGGAGACCCAGTGCCCACATGGAGCTGGTTTCCTTCATGTGACAGGGAGCCCCCTGCTCCAAACCTCCAGAGCCCTTCTATTCAAACTGTCCTATCAGAATAGCCTCACCTCCATCCAGAAACTGTTCTTCCCAGTCTGTGCCCCTCTTAGTTGAAGGAGTTTCCCATGAGGAGACCCTCCCAGCACCCAGAGACTGGTCCTCAGCTTCTTACTCTCAGTTTTCCGAATCCAGTTGCCCAGGGTTCCTTCCTTGGCTCCTGCTGTTGACCTTGACCCTCCCTCCTCCCCCTGAACCCTGCTGAGATGATCCATTGGATGAGTATGGCTCCTTCAAGAAATACTTCACTTGTTAATGGCTTATCCCCAAATCCCATTCTAAATATCCAACATCACTATAAGTAAGAGAGGATGAAGAGGAATATGGGGGAATAAGGAGAGAGAGAGTGAGTAGGAGAGTGTGGGAGAAGCTGGACAAGATTAATGGATGATAAAATCTACTACTATATTTTGAGAACTTTTCTAAAGTCTAATTAAACAAGCTACTGCTTCACAGACAGTGTGTCATATTTCTTTCCAACCTCATACTAACTCCATAAGATGGATACAATTATTATTCCTGTTTTTAGATGACAAGACTAAGCTCAGAGGAATCAAAGAATTTGCCTAAGGTCAGACATGTAAGAGACAATGCTAGTTCTTGGACCCAAAGTCAGAAACTGGATCTACTGCTCACAAGCCCTTTGCTGCACTGTTGAGGAACATTAGATGGATAGGCCTAGGAAAGCAGGGCCTGGGGCTGTGGTTGAAGGAGGCAGGCATGGAGAGGTCCATGACTATAACTTTGGGAGCAGGAGTTTCTTAGGGCTTGAACTTCAGCGAACCTTGACTCAGCAAACCCGAGGTCCCCATGGGGACCCTGGGAGCTGGGGTGCAAGATGTGTCTATCAGAGATCACAGAGAGGGCAGGGCCAAGACTAGCTGCCAGCTATCAGAGTCCAGAAAGGCTACAGGTCTGTGGGCTCAGATAGGTGGTTAGGGCAGGTTGGCGGCTCCGGGTGGAGCCATGAGTCTCAGGGCAGATAGACTGAGTACAGAAGCGAGCACAGGAAAGGGGAGGGAGGCACAGCATAGCAGCAATTTACATTTTACCACCACGTGAGACTCCCCATCCCCTCAACTAGGGGCAAAGAACTTAGTGCTGACATCTGTAAAATAAGAGTAATAATTATATCTATCTTATGGGGCTATGGAGGATCAAAAGAGATGCACACTCTCTGGACCAGTAACAGCAATTCAGGCCAGAGCTATGGGTTCCCTAGGGACCAGACATCTCAAAGCAGCAGGTAAGTTCTAGAAAATAACACCAATCACTCTTAAATATGTAGAGACTCTCAAAGCCCAATATATCATTTAACAATGGCCTGAGATGTCGTGTGAGAGGAGCCTTCCCCTCCCTCAGAAGGGCTATCTTCCCAGGTACTGTGGTCAAAGTCCAGAGCTTAGCTTTAAGGCTGAAACACTTGAAGCCACAGGTGCAGATGAAGTCAGATGACAGCAAGTTTGCACTTTAAGAAAACCTCACTTCACAAAGAGCATGTACAACCCTAGATTCTGAAGCATAAGAGATCCACTAAGAATCTGAACAGAAGTTGAACAGGAAACAAGATGATTAAGGAACTAGAGACCACAAGAAAAATATTTGAAAAAACAGAGGAGATTTAGACTAGAGAAAAGTTACAAGAGGATGGGAATTAATACTTACTGAAATCTTTCTATATGTCAGGTACCATTCTAGGGTATTTAAATAGTCTCATTTAATATGGTAGTTCTGTGAAGTATATATCATGAAACATGCTGTAATTCATGCTAATGATAAGTGATGTTTCTTGAGTATTTAGTATATACTAAGATATAATTTAAGTTCATTATATGAATTAGTTTATCCTCATACCAATATTCAGAAGTCCATTAATGTTTCTCAACTGATGAGGAAACCAAGGTGCAGAAAATGTAAGACAATTTCTTGAATAAGTAGCCAATTTGCAATCTAAACCCAGGTGGTCCAGGCTCTCCTACTGTCTACATTACACTGTCTCTTTTTAAGTGTGGGGGACTTGAGGGTCAAAGAGATGAAATAACCTGTCCAAGCTCATAGAGCTAGTAAGTAGTGAGGTTAAGATGTAGGCCCAGTTCTGCTGCTGCTAAAGACTGTGCTCTTCCTACAACAAAACACCAACACGGACATCTACTGTGGACCCAAGAAATAGAAGCAGATTAAACTGCCCCTATTCCCCACTTTTATACCTTGGATATTAGAGATTAGGGTTCAAGTCATAATTGCAGACCATACGTCCTCAACATGGGTGTGTCTCCGTAAGAAAGTCTGAAAGAGAATGAATTAAAGAAAAAAATTGGAAACAAGTTCAGAATAAAAAGAGGCTCTAGCTTGGACTACAGAGATTGTTGGATTGTAGGTTATGTATAGGTCCCCGAGAACACTGGAGGTCTATAGTGGCCCAAATGACCTCTTGACACTTGGCCAAGCCACAAGTTTGGTTAAGGAAGAGAGTGTATTATGTTCTTTAGTTATTCTTCAGACCTAGCTGCCTGCTTCTCTCTTTACCCTGCACTGGCTTAGAAACTCACTGCACCTAAAACATATGCGTATCTATTTATTTAGGTCTGTGTGACATCTTAGTTAGTGCCAAGCACTGAGGACATTAAACCATGCCATAGGCGGTGCTGTGGTGATGAGTTAAGAATATAAAAAATGAGAAGAAGTTCTGCAAGTTCCCTGCACCTCCCTTTGCAGAGCTTGACAATGAGAGTCCTCACAAATGTTACCAGTGCAGGACCCTGATTTATAAGTTAACTTCTCCAAGATCAGTTTGGGTTTCATGCTGTCTTTCTCCTCTGCAAGGAGAATAGAAGACAGATAATTAACTTGGCTATCGTAATCACTTTGCTATGTATATGTATTTCAAATCATCATGTTATACACTTTACACATGTATGATTTTTATTTAAAAAAGAAAAAAATAAAAAAGAAATGATTCAAAATATCTGTATTTCCAATCATCCTTTGGACATAAGATGTGACTCTAATAGTTATATGTAAATACTTATTATAATGATATAACAACAGATAATACTTAGTGAGCATATATTGTATCTCTATCTCTTTACATAATAAACTAAATTAATTGTCATGATTTATACTATGAGCTAAGTCATGTTACCGTCCTATATTTCAAAGACATGGAGACATTAAGAAACTTGCCCAAGGTTACATAAGAAGTAGGTGGTGTTGGGGTCACGGAGCCTCTCTCAATTCCTCATGGCAACATTTGGCTAAAGCATTGTCAGCCCTATTTGATCAGGAACGGGCTTGTATTCATTGAAGACCCTGACGCCCTATTCCTTTCTGTGATTTTCCTGACCTCAATAGACTTACGAAACCTCTGATGTAGAAGAGAGGAGGAAGGGAGAGTTTATTGTGGTGAGTGATGAAGTCTCTTTCTGTGACCATGCACCAGGGGGGCTCCTCTCTAAGGCTAAATCACTTTGTCTCACTGCATTCTAGCTAGTCCTATACACCTTGTCTAAAGAGCATTGGAGAACAGGTATTCTCCATTATGAAAAATCCATTCATCTCTCAAGACCCAGCTTACATTTCTTTAATCCTGTAAGATCTTTTGGTATATTATTTACTCCCTAAAAATATCCCAGACTTAAGAGAGTCATAAGTTTCCTCTCCCACATATATCTCTATTAAGTATGGAAAATATTGTAATATTGTATATAATTAACTATTGTTTTTGACTAGGACTCCTGGAAGGCAAGATACATGTCTTATTCTTATTTATGATTCAAGCACTGAAATTAGTGTCTAGCACATAGCAACTACTCCAAAAACATTTACTAGATGACTGTCTTGCCTACAAGCCCAGGCCCCTCTATCCCCTTCAGCCACCTTATCTCCAATTAAATAAGCTCCAATTTCCCCTTAATTCATATTTCATTTTTGTCTAAGCCTCCGCTGCTGCCTTCCCATACTCTAAGCATAGACATTTATGCCCGGGCCCCGTTCTGAGTCAATGTCCTGCTCCCTATCTTCTTGGTCTGCATAGCCTTATAGGCTGGGATCTGGCCCCAACACAGCCATGCTGAGTCATGCTGAGTCATGCTGAGGCTTAGGGTGTCTGGCCAGATGTTCTCAGCCCTGCGTGATGACTGCTATCTGGGTCCCCAGCAGGAGGCTTACAGGACAGATGACAAGAAAGGAGAACTCCAGCCAGCATAATGAAGAGAGAGGGATACAGAGGCAGAATGTGACATGTCCTGGAATATATTCCCTTTGGATTTAAAACTGTATTTCTGGCCGTCCCATAAATGCCATAGAATGATCAGTTGTTGTTCATCTAATAATCATCCTACAGGTAGAGTCTCTCACACCAAGAAGCAGGAAAAAAAAAAACCCTTATAACTACAGGTGTATGGATTTTTAATTCACAAAATATAGTCATTAATCAAATGTGATCAGAGTAATTAGAAGCATAAGACCTTTGCTAGTGAGACCCCTGACCCTTTCTTATGCACCATATAACTCAGGACAGAGCCTTTATATATAGTTTCCTCGTGTATATAAAGATGCGGCAGGGCTGGATGACTAAATAATTTTTCCAGGTCTCACCTTTTTAAGATTCCAGATACTGCACACCTACTTTGCAGTGTCCTGTAGGTAAGGACTGAGATATGAGGATGAAAAACAGAGGCATGAAACAGAGGAAAAGGAAAACATTGTTCAGCATTTTAGGGTACCCCCAGACATCTGCTGACAAAGGCTCTGTGCTCTTAGAGGTCCCACGCTCACATGCTGGTCATGACTAGGGACGCCACTTGGGAACCCTCAACTTAAGGAAATATCTCAGGCCAGTCTTGGTGCTACTACTGTCATGGGAAAATGTCTTACCTTATAAGCCTCTGCTCAGCACCCAGGAGATGCTCACAGTCTTCACGTCACTTTGGGTAAAGTTCTGACGTGTGAGATATTTTCTGATTTTCCTACTTACCCTTCCACCATCTTCATTTTAAAGCAAGAATTCTGAGGCGGTTAGTGTGCTGAACAAAGGAACTGACAAAACTCAACATAAAGACTCTCCTTGTTCAGCTTCCAAATCCTCACACTGACATATACTCATATTCAGAAATAAACATGTACAAGAGCATGGGCATCCACGTGTGCACACACACACCAAAGCACCTCCCAAATTCCACATCCTGTTAGAAAATCCATTTGGTGTTACTTTAAACATTTATTTACAGTCTGACCCCTTGCTACCACCTGCATTGCTACCACCCTGGTGTAAGGCGTTATAATCTCTACCTGAACTCTTACTGCGGACTCCTAATTGATCTGTCTCCTTCTACAACTGCCACCGGACAGTGTCTTCCCAATACTGCAGCCAAAGCACACTTGTAAAAGTGTAAATCATGTATGGTAACCTCTTTGTCCAAAGGTCTCTGATAGTTTCCTGCATCGATCATAATAAAGCCAAATTTCCTACCATAACAATTTCCTACAATAACAACAATTGCCAACGTTTGTTGGCACATACACACATATATGTGTGTGTATATATGTGCATGTTTATATGTGTATCTGTAAATATAGGTGTATATGTGTGTATATATAACACATATGTGCAGATATAATATGTATACATATATGTTTATAAATATATATATGCTTTTTCTTACAACTCTATGATACAGGTATTATTATTGTCACAAATTTTATAGATTAGCACCTCCACAGCCAGCACTTCTACTCTCCCTCTCAGTCTGCTCCTACATTGGCCTTATTTTCAATCCCTAAAAATTCTAAGCATCCTCCCACTTTAAGATACTTATATTTGTAATTCCCTATGTCTTAAACATTTAATCCATATGCAGTGGCTATTTATAATCTGTCGGTGTCTTCTCAAGTGTCCCCTTATAGTGAAGAAATCCCTACCATACATTTTAAAGTAGTAATACCCTTCCACCCTTGTCCCCATTAAACTCTATCCTTCATTCCAGTGTTCTTTTCCTCCATAGCACTTAACATCATTTGGCATATACCATATATTTTATTTGTTTATTTACTTATTGTTTCACTTCGCTTACTATCAACTCCATGAAAATGTTTTGTTTTGTTTTGCTTCTGTATACTCAGAACTTTTGCAGTATTGAATGAACAACTGAAGAGCAAACACATACATCTATCACTACAAAGACATATACACATACACCCACCGCTACACACATACCAAGATATACAGTGTAGTAATGCCAAAAGAGGTAATGCCAACTAGATGTATTTAGACCTCAGCAACCAGGACCTTGATCAAATTACTTAGTTCTAGGATGTGGCCCATTTGTCCTGTAGGCTGAGATTGACTCTTGAAGTCTTATTCTTGTTAAAATGAAAGGCACACAAACCTAAAAATAGAAACCTGTGTACTTATTTATCCATTTACATTGAGATTTATAACTTGAATACTCATGTCTTTGTGAGCAATACATTCTTTCCTTGTATCAATCAAGAAAAAGTAGAGGAAACAAACTGTTCCAAAGCAAGCAGCTGGATACAATCATGCTAAGTAAGCATCTTGCCACTAGGCTCAGACATAGCTTATTCATCCATCTTCATGGGAAGGATAAGTTTGGCTTGGACATAACTGTTATGTGAGGTTCAAAACATCTCTAGATTCTGAGCCAACAGAGCAACATTCCTTTCCCTATACTTTCCTTGTTGGCCAACTCTCTAATGATTAATACACTTCTCTTTATACATCAGAACATTCCATAGATTATAATCTAACTATAATCATAGTTCAGAGCTTCTGGCCTGGGAGTCATTCTGTTTCTTTCAGGTGACTTTGAGTCTCTCTTTTTTATCACTAAATTTATTTTTAATAGCAATTGAAATTAGTGTGAGATTTGTTCCCCTATCCTTTGAGGTCTTGCATATTATCTAGTCACTGTTGCCTTCATATTTTTATAATACTCACATATTTGTACACACACACACACACACGCACACAAATATATTTTACACAGAGCATATTTATCAGGCATTTCTAAACAGTTAACCATGCAAGACCCCCAAACACTAACCCAAAATGTCTTTCACTTGTCTACTTGTATAAAAGCCAAGAACAGAGTCTTTGAAGCCAGTAAGAAAAGCACTTTGTCTTTCACTTCTTTAGCTAGTCCTCTTCTTTGCCACAGCTCTGTGTAGTCCTGAGCTCCTATCTAAGCTCACAGTTTCTGACCCCACCCAGCTATCACCAGCCCAAGTCCCCAGAAGGAGAAAAACACTGGATCTGTCTACCTCTGTTAATTAAAAACAAACCAAAATAAAATAAATGCCCCCCAACCCCCAGAAAACAAATGTATACACAGAAGAAGAAGAAGAAGAAGAAGGAGAAGGAGGAAGAAGAAGAAGGGGAAGGGGAAAGGGAAGGGAAAGAAAAACAAACAAACAAACAAAAACAAAACAGGTGCAGGAAATAACTGGTGACATTAATGCCTAAATGGGGCTGGAGTAGAGAGAAGGGCTACAGTAGCTTGTTGGTCTAGTAATCTAAGAGGTTTTCCTTTCCCTCAGAGATGCCTCAGACTCAGTAAGATAGGGGTTGTCAAATTTTGGTTTCAGAAGGAACCCTTCTGGGGCTAGAATTAGCAAAGGCTGAAAGGGGTTTGGGAGAGGAGTGATCATTAACTGCCCTCGCTAGGTCAAAGGATCCTAGTTTCTCATAATTCCTCATGGTAGATGATCTTGTTAATGGGTGGGATCTAACCATACTGCTTCCATTTAAGGCCTGCATAGTTACCAAACCTCAAATTTATACTGTTTGATAGATGCAGATTTTTTATTCAAGAAACATGCTATGCTATAGCTTCAGTATTGAGTATGCAAAGTACTGAAGATAACGTGACTAGGCAAAAAAAAAAAAAAAATAGTCATTAACTTTTCGAAATTCAAAGTCATCAAGTCAAGGACTTCCCAATCTTGGGACACAGGATTCTAAGCCTTAAACCCAGAAGAATCTCATTTGAATCAATCGTAGGTAGAAATTTAAATATTGAGTTTATGTATGCTTCAGAGCTACTACATATGAACAAAGTTTGTAAATTACTACTTGACTAAAGTCTTGAGTAAGATCCATGAGATATGGACCAATGAGCTATATAGTAGTGTGGTAGAGGGAAGGAAGATTAGCAAGCACTGGCTCTAATGATAGTGTCATTCCTTCTAACTATTCAGAGCTGTCTTAGTTCATAGAATATACTAGGCAATACTATTTAAACAACATAAAAAACCAGGAATTTCTCAAAAATTTAATCATAAAAATAAATGAAGACAACTTTGCTTAAGGTCAAAAAGCATCAAGGGAGCCAAGAAAGTGAAGTTATAAAATGGGAATATGGGAAGTTTCTGACTTTTCTAAGTTGCCAGATTCCAGTTTTAACCTTCAAGGTTCATCGTGTAGACAAGTGTACAATAACTGGCTGGTTCTGCCTTTCCACTCCTTCTTCCCAGTGAAGATTCTTCTTGCTTAATTAACACTCACATGCATCTCTGGCTATGCCTTAGTCACAGTGGTCCCAGAGGTCAGTCAAACCATCAATGTCTGTGTTATAAGCCTCCAACAAAAGAAATGCCTCTGAGAATGAGACCCAGCTTGGGTTCACAGTCACCGGCAACCTTTGTGAGATATGATGCAGAGGCCCAGCGATTACAAAGCAGTAGTGTTGCTTGACCAGTGGTCGTGGTCTATTCTCTCATTCTTTGCAATCATAACAGAAGATATTCATTGGCTCCCTGCATGGAAGCCATTAGAATTTCCTGCTACTCGTGGCACACAATTTATTCTAGACTAATGCAACACTTAATAGGACTTTTATCCCATCTATTTCTGCTATAAGAAGATAAATTGAGAAGCATAATGAAAGCAGACTAACTTATAGCTTCACTAATCAAGAATCCTAAGCAGCTTTTTTTGTACCTTCAATGGTTTATAAACCCAGTCCATAATTTTCCAATTTTAAAATTAAAAATAGAAAAAAAACTCATTTGTGGTAAAGAATAACTTTTGAAGGATTTTTTCTCAGCTAATATTGTGAAAAAATGTAGTGGGATCAAAGACCTATTTTATCTATTAACAATGTAATTTATACAATCCTCCATACTAATAGCACCTAAAGATAATACAGTATTTGACTCACAGGATTAGTATATATGTCATAAATGAGCTAGCAAGATTTAAGGAAATATTTTATTTTTCCTTGCTAAAAAGAGGCATCTTACATCTTTCTTAAAATCCTGCGTAGAGTTTACCAAAGTACAAATGTCACAGGATATCCTAAGAGGCAGGAGTTAATCTTTAACAAATTTTGAAGTTTCTTTTAAAACTTTTCATTTAAATACCTTAAGAGATAACATTTTTATTTTATTAATTTTAATTTCTAGGCAATAAATGAATAATCTTAGTTTTTTCTTTTTTCTGACCATTTAATCTTTCTGATGTATCATGGATAATCACGTCATTTATCTCTCTAAACTTTGGATTTTTCATCTGGGAAAAAGAGACAATAATCATGGTATTTCACAGGAGAAATAAATAAATACTTCAAAATGAGCAGCTGAGATAATTGAGCTTGAATCAACAAGCACCTAAGCAAAAATGAAAGTATATTCAGCTTAAGTGACTTCAGAATCAGAATTCATAAGCCTTGAACTGAGTTACAGACATGGTGCCTTTCAACCCTGTAACATTTCTTGAAGCCTTTTTCTACACCTTTAGTTATAAGAAAGCAAGGGATGGGCCGGATCCTTGGAGGCAAGCCAGTTCTTTTCCCAAACGCTGTTACTAGAGAAGGATATATGAGCCCTGAAATGGGTATAAGGGAGGAGAAGGGAGATCAACCCCACACTCTGAATTTAAGAGAAGCCTGGTGTCCACACTCTGAACTGGAAGGAGAATGGAACACACTCATACTGTCTGCTTCAGATGAGGTTTGTTTCCCAAACTCTTGGTCTTGTGCAGCCTGGTTCTTATTCCCTGGGCTTTGACAATGTCTGATCCTCATACCCAAGGTCTAAGGGAAGGATCACTGTACTCACACTGTGGATCTATACAAATTTGCCTTGGAAACCTAGAACCCTATCTCTACTGATTAAAAAATCATCCGTAATTTAAAAAGACACATGCACCCCTATGTTTGTAGCAGCACTAGGTACAATAGCCAAGACATGGAAGCAACCTTCATGTCCATTGACAGATGAATGGATAAAGAGATGTGGTACTTACATACAATGGAATATTACTCAACCATAAAATAGAATGAAATAATGCCATTTGCAGCAATGTGGATGCACTTAAAGATTATCATATTAAGTGAAGTAAGCCAGACAAAGACAAATATCATATGACATTGCTTATATGTGGAATCTAAAAAAATATGATACAAATGAACTTATATACAACACAGAAATAGACCCACAGACATGGAAAACAAACTTATGGTTACCAGAGTTTGGGATTAACATAAACACACTACTATATATCGAATAGATAAACAACAAGGACCTACCATATAGCACAGGGAACAATACTCAATATTTTGTAATAGCCTATAAGGGAAAAGAATCTGAAAAGATATATATATATAAAACTGAATCACTTTGCTGTACACCTGAAACTAACACAACATTGTAAATCAACTATACTTATAAATAAATAAATAAATAAATAAAACTCTTATTCATACAAGGGCTATTCTTCACTGAGTAGCCAGATACTTCTTGTCCTTTCATTGGTCCTCTACTTCAGTGATCAAATGTCTTCTCTCTCAACCTAGAATTCTGTCATCCTAGGTTACATAGTCTAGCCCAGGGATTCTTTCCTATCTTTCTTAAGGGGGGAATAAGCTAAGAAACACTTGTGAAAGTCACAGCCCAGGAAAACTGGTCCACTGAAGGCTGATTTTTAATTATACAATTATAGATGGCTTCTCCTCCACCATTCCTTACCACTATATCAACAGGACTCCAGTATAATAACAGAGGATTGCAGCTGGAAAAGTTGCAAGGTACATAATCTATTTCATGATGATGTGTTCTTAGGGAAACCCAGAGCCAACAGGGACATCAAAATACAAAAGAAAACAAAAAATAAGGACACTAGAGAAACTTGAAGTCTCCTGAACTGATGGCTTCCACAAACATTAAACATACTCCAACTGCTAGCCTATCATAACAATTCATCTACTCCTCAGTTTGATCACAAGTCCTGGTTTTAAATAATTTCAGACTCCTTAGCAGCCACGCTGGTATAAATAAGTACAGAAAATCAAGAAGAGCACTCAGGGCAATGTCTCCAGAGTAGACAGTTTCCCTTGCTGTCATAGAGAAATGGACAGAGAGAGAGTTCCCTGGAAGCACAGGATGTAAGCTTATTCTACCTGTTCTCTCTATGAAATAATCTTTGGTTATGTTACTTTGGGATTGAGGTCTTAGTTCTATTGTAGATCCCTTGCATTTCCATTCAGCTTCCTAAAGTAACCATGTATGTGTTTTGTCTCCCTTAGAAAACTAAAATCCAGAGCTTGGCTATAATCCACTCCTCAAGAGAGCTAAAACTGGCTGAGGTTCTGTGTCAACAATTGTATTTTTTTTTCTTGACTGTGTTTTTGTCCCTGTCACCATCTCACCATCCTTAACCCAAATATTAAACCTGGTTTGACTGGAACTCTATCTTGGGCTTAGCTGCATTCTATGGGTCTTTCTGGGATAAGGAGAGTGGGAGAGATGGATGTCATCATGGGGGATGACATGGGGAGAGAAGAGGGTGAAAAGAGAGAATGAATGAAAAATTGTTTTGAGGATGGAGGAGGAGCCAACAAAAGAAGGATGTTTCAGGAACCAACACATTATCACAGACTCAATATACATCTTCCTTGCTGACCATTTCCTGACCTGACTCCACCCCTGAGGGACACAGCTCAGCCTTGACCAATGACTTTAAAGGATTAGGGGGAACAAAGGGCCAGAAGTTCAGCAGTAAAGAATAAAAGGCCACACCTTCCCGCAGCAGCACAGACTTGCTTCTGACACTTCTGTGATCACCAGTAAGCTTCAAGACCTGACATCATGGTGCATTTTACTGCTGAGGAGAAGGCTGCTATCACTGGCCTGTGGGGCAGAGTGAATGTGGAAGAGGCTGGAGGCGAGGCTCTGGGCAGGTAGCAACTGGACTTCATGGGGGAGGATGGTGAATATGAGCCTGGTAAATTGACCAGGAAATTCTTCAAACTTTTCGAGTCACTGATTTTTCATCTGTTATGGTCTCATCTCATAGGCTCCTGGTTGTCTACCCCTGGACCCAGAGGTTCTTTGACAACTTTGGCAACCTGTCCTCTCCCTCTGCCATAATGGGAAACCCCAAGGTCAAGGCCCATGGCAAGAAGGTGTTGACATCCTTTGGAGATGCTGTTAAGAACATGGACAACCTCAAGGGCACCTTTGCTAAGCTGAGTGAGCTGCACTGTGACAAGCTGCACGTGGATCCTGAGAACTTCAGGGTGAGTTCAGGAAATGGTCATGTGTTCTTTTTATGCTTTTTACTTTGGAATAATAATGGAAGTTGAGTCTTTGGTTGCAAAGACTAGCAAAGATCTCAGAAATCATAGATCAAAGTTGGTGTTAAGAGGGCAGAATTCCAGTGGACATACCAAGAGCACCTCGGTTCAGGACTAGTGACACTAAAGGGCTACTAGCCCTTTTAAGCCTGAGTTTGCTTAAAAGTTTTCGGGAACTTTTGTTAGAACTGGATTTGTTTACCCTAGAGAATATCAGAGAATAACAGACTTGTTCAAGGAGGAATGGAATCTGGGTTTTGGTAGATGAAAACCTGTCTCAAGGAAAGAGAAATGTCTTATTTTATGTGGCTCCTGATGATTGAAGTTTAGGAAGATATTTGGGAGAATAATTTTTAGGCAGATTATCTCAAAGAAATATCAATCAATTCTCTAAATATATTAAATTACCCATCAATATTGGGACTAAGTGGAAGCTTATTCCTGCATTGGTTGGAGACTTTACTAAACTCACTCTAAGAACCTATGCAGCCCTGAAATCCTATGATGACAAAGATTAGACAATTGGTAAATGTGAGAGGGAGGGAGAGAGGCAAATAAAAATGGTGAAATGGGAGAGAGTGAGGGGATATAGGTAGACAGAATGTTGAATGGAGGGCTCATAGAATTTAAATAAAATTTAAGAACTAGCTTATCAGAGTTTATTGCACAGATACAAACCATGGAGCAGTTTACGATGTGGAGTTAGGAGTGGGTGTAGGTATTAAGCCATTATTTTCTGCAACTCTTTTAGGAAAGTTCTACTCAACATATCTAATTGTCATTTTGTCTCTCACCTAACAGCTCCTGGGCAATGTGTTGGTGATTATTCTGGCTTCGCACTTTGGCAGAGAATTCACCCCTGAGTTGCAGGCTGCTTGGCAGAAGCTGGTGGCTGGTGTTGCCACTGCTCTGGCCCACAAGTACCACTGAATTCTCCTTTCAGTTCACCATTTTTGTCCCCAATGCCTTCCTTCTACACGTGGGGACTGGAGTTTGGCCTTGAGAGCCCGGCTTCTCTTTAATAAAGTACATTCTGTTCAGTGATCAAAAATTAATATTGTATCTTCTCCATCATTTACTCTTTTTTTAAATTTTATTTTTATATTTTTTTACATCTTTATTGGAGTATAATTGCTTTACAATGGTGTGTTAGTTTCTGCTTCATAACAAAGTGAATCGGTTACACATATACATATGTTCCCATATCTCTTCCCTCTTGCATCTCCCTCCCTCCCACCCTCCCTATCCCACCCCTCCAGGAGGTCAAAAAGCACCGAGCTGATCTCCCTGTGCTATGCGGCTGCTTCCCACTAGCTATTTTACATTTGATAGTGTACATATGTCCATGCCTCTCTCTCACTTTGTCACAGCTTACCCTTCCCCCTCCCCATATCCTCAAGTCCATTCTCTAGTAGGTCTGTGTCTTTATTCCTGTCTTACCCCTAGGTTCTTCATGACATTTTTTTTCTTAACTTCCATATATATGTGTTAGGATATGGTATTTGTCTTTCTCTTTCAGACTTACTTCACTCTGTATGACAGACTCAAGGTCTATCCACCTCATTACAAATAGCTGAATTTCGTTTCTTTTTATGGCTGAGTAATATTCCATTGTATATATATGCCACATCTTCTTTATCCATTCATCCAGTTATGGACACTTAGGTTGTTTCCATCTCTGGGCTATTGTAAATAGAGCTGCAATGAACATTTTGATATATGACTCTTTTTGAATCATGGTTTTCTCAGGGTATATGCCCAGTAGTGGGATTGCTGGGTCATATGGTAGTTCTATTTGTAGTTTTTAAAGGAACCTTCATACTGTTCTCCATAGTGGCTGTACCAATTCACATTCCCACCAGCACTGCAAGAGGGTTCCCTTTTCTCCACACCCTCTCCAGCATTTATTGTTTCTAGATTTTTTGATGATGGCCATTCTGACTGGTGTGAGATGATATCTCATTGTAGTTTTGATTTGCATTTCTCTAATGATTAATGATGTTGAACATTCCTTCATGTGTTTGTTGACAGTCTGCATATCTTCTTTGGAGAAATGTCTATTTAGGTCTTCTGCCCATTTTTGGATTGGGTTGTTTGTTTTTTTGTTATTGAGCTGCATGAGCTGCTTATAAATTTTGGAGATTAATCCTTTGTCAGTTGCTTCATATGCAAATATTTTCTCCCATTATGAGGGTTGTCTTTTTGTCTTGTTTATGGTTTCCTTTGCTGTGCAAAAAGCTTTGAAGTTTCATTAGGTCCCATTTGTTTATTTTTGTTTTCATTTCCATTTCTCTAGGAGGTGGGTCAAAAAGGATCTTGCTGTGATTTATGTCATAGAGTGTTCTGCCTATGTTTTCCTCTAAGAGTTTGATAGTTTCTCGCCTTACATTTAGGTCTTTAATCCATTTTGAGCTTATTTTTGTGTATGGTGTTAGGGAGTGATCTAATCTCATACATTTATATGTAGCTGTCCAGTTTTCCCAGCACCACTTGTTGAAGAGGCTGTCCTTTCTCCACTGTACTTTCCTGCCTCCTTTATCAAAGATAAGCTGAACATATGTGCGTGTGTTTATCTCTGGGCTTTCTATCCTGTTCCATTGATCTATATTTCTGTTTTTGTGCCAGTACCATACTGTCTTGATTACTGTACCTTTGTAGTATAGTCTGAAGTCAGGGAGCCTGATTCCTCCAGCTCCGTTTTTTGTTCTCAAGATTGCTTTTGCTATTCGGGGTCTTTTGTGTTTCCATACAAATTGTGAAATTTTTTGTTCTAGGTTCTGTGAAAAATTCCATTGGTAGTTTGATAGGGATTGCATTGCATCTGTAGATTGCTTTGGGTAGTATAGTCATTTTCACAATGTTGATTCTTCCAATCCAAGAACATGGTATATCTCTCCATCTATTTGTATTGTCTTTAATTTCTTTCATCAGTGTCTTATAATTTTCTGCATACAGGTCTTTTGTCTCCATAGGTAGGTTTATTTCTAGGTATTTTATTCTTTTTGTTGCAATGGTAAATGGGAGTGTTTTCTTGATTTCACTTTCAGATTTTTCGTCATTAGTATATAGGAATGCCAGAGATTTCTGTGCATTAATTTTGTATCCTGCTACTTTACCAAATTCATTGATTAGCTCCAGTAGTTTTCTGGTAGCATCTTTAGGATTCTCTATGTAGAGTATCATGTCATCTGCAAACAGTGACAGCTTTACTTCTTCTTTTCCAATTTGTATTCCTTTTATTTCCTTTTCTTCTCTGATTGCTGTGGTTAAAACTTCCAAAACTATGTTGAATAAGAGAGGTGAGCGTGGGCAACCTTGTCTTGTTCCTGATCTTAGTGGAAAATGCTTTCAGTTTTTCACATTTGAGGACGATGTTGGCTGTGGGTTTGTCATATATTACCTTTATTAGGTTGAAGAAAGTTCCCTCTATGCCTACTTTCTGGAGGGTTTTTATCATAAATGGGTGTTGAATTTTGTCAAAAGCTTTCTCTGCATCAATTGATATGATCATATGGTTTTTCTCCTTCAGTTTTTTAATATAGTGTATCACGTTGATTGATTTGCATATATTGAAGCATCCTTGCATTCCTGGAATAAACCCTACTTGATCATGGTGGATGATCCTTTAAATGTGCTGTTGGATTCTGTTTGCTAGTATTTTGTTGAGGATTTTTGCATCTATGTTCATCAGTGATATTGGTCTGTAGTTTTCTTTCTTTGTGACATCCTTGCCTGGTTTTGGTATCAAGGTGATGGTGGCCTCGTAGAATGAGTTTGGGAATGTTCCTCCCTCTGCTATATTTTGGAAGAGTTTGAGAAGGATAGGTGTTAGCTCTTCTCTAAATGTTTGATAGAATTCGCCTGTGAAGCCATCTGGTCCTGGGCTTTTGTTTGTTGGAAGATTTTTAATCACAGTTTCAATTTCAGTGCTTGTGATTGGTCTGTTCATATTTTCTATTTCTTCCTGATTCAGTCTTGGCAGGTTGTGCATTTCTAAGAATTTGTCCATTTCTTCCAGGTTGTACATTTTATTGGCATAGAGTTGCTTGTAGTAATCTCTCATGATCTTTTGTATTTCTGCAGTGTCAGTTGTTACTTCTCCGTTTTCATTTCTAATTCTATAGATTTGAGTCTTCTCCCTTTTTTTCTTGATGAGTCTGGCTAATGGTTTATCAATTTCGTTTATCTTCTCAAAGAACCAGCTTTTAGTTTTATTGATCTTTGCTATCATTTCCTTCATTTCTTTTTCATTTATTTCTGATCTGATCTTTATGATTTCTTTCCTTCTGCTAACTTTGGGGTTTTTTTGTTCTTCTTTCTCTAATTGCTTTAGGTGCAAGGTTAGGTTGTTTATTCGAGATGTTTCCTGTTTCTTAAGGTAGGATTGCATTGCTATAAACTTCCCTCTTAGAACTGCTTTTGCTGCATCCCATAGCTTTTTGGTCGTCGTGTCTCCATTGTCATTTGTTTCTAGGTATTTTTTGATTTCCTCTTTGATTTCTTCAGTGATCCCTTGGTTATTAAGTAGTGTATTGTTTAGCCACCATGTGTTTGTATTTTTTACAGATCTTTTCCTATAGTTGATATCTAGTCTCATAACATTGTGGTCTGAAAAGATACTTGATACAATTTCAATTTTCTTAAATTAACCAAGGCTTGATTTGTGACCCAAGATATGATCTATCCTGGAGAATATTCCATGAGCACTTGAGAAAAATGTGTATTCTGTTGTTTTTGGATGGAGTGTCCTATAAGTATTAATTAAGTCCATCTTGTTTAATGTATTATTTAAAGCTTGTGTTTTCTTATTTATTTTAATTTTGGATGATCTGTCCATTGGTGAAAGTGGGGTGTTAAAGTCCCCTACTATGAATGTGTTACTGTAGATTTCCCCTTTTATGGCTGTTAGCATTTGCCTTATGTATTGAGGTGCTCCTATGTTGGGTGCATAAATATTAAAAATTGTTATATCTTCTTCTTGGATCAACCCCTTGATCATATGTAGTGTACTTCTTTGTCTTTTGGTTTCCATTTGCATGGAATATCTTTTTCCATCCCCTTACTTTCAGTCTGTATGTGTCTCTAGGTCTGAAGTGGGTCTCTTGTACACCGCATATATATGGGTCTTGTTTTTGTATCCATTCAGCCAATCTGTGTCTTTTGGTGGGAGCATTTAATCCATTTACATTTAAAGTAATTATTGATATGTATGTTCCTATTCCCATTTTCTTAATTGTTTTTGGTTCATTATTGTAGGTCTTTTCCTTCTCTTATGTTTCTTGCCTAGGGAAGTTCCTTTAGCATTTGTTGTAAAGCTGGTTTGATGGTGCTGAACTCTCTCAGCTTTTGCTTGTCTGTAAAGTTTTTAATTTCTCCATCAAATCTGAATGAGATCCTTGCTGGGTAGAGTAATCTTGGTTGTAGGTTTTTCTCCTTCATCACTTTAAATATGTCCTGCCAGTCCCTTCTGGCTTTCAGAGTTTCTGCTGAAAGATCAGCTGTTAACCTTATGGGGATTCCCTTGGGTGTTATTTGTTGTTTTTCCCTTGCTGCTTTTAATATGTTTTCTTTGTATTTAATTTTTGACAGTTTGATTAATATGTGTTTTGGCGTATTTCTCCTTGGATTTATCCTGTATGGGACTCTCTGTGCTTCCTGGACTTGATTAACTATTTCCTTTCACATATTAGGGAAGTTTTCAACTATAATCTCTTCAAATATTTTCTCAGTCCTTTTCTTTTTCTCTTCTTCTTCTGGAACCCCTATAATTCGAATGTTGGTGCATTTAATGTTGTCCCAGAGGTCTCTGAGACTGTCCTAAGTTCTTTTCATTCTTTTTTCTTTATTCTGCTCTGCAATCGTTATTTCCACTACTTTATCTTCCAGGTCACTTATCCGTTCTTCTGCCTCAGTTATTCTGCTATTGATCCCATCTAGAGTATTTTTAATTTCATTTATTGTGTTGTTCATCATTGCTTGTTTCATCTTTAGTTCTTCCAGGTCCTTGTTAAATGTTTCTTGCATTTGGTCTCTTCTATTTCCAAGAGTTTGGATCATCTTTCCTATCATTATTCTGAATTCTTTTTCAGGTAGACTGCCTATTTCCTCTTCATTTGTTAGGTCTGGTGGGTTTTTATCTTGCTCCGTCATCTGCTGTGTGTTTTTCTATCTTCTCATTTTGCTTATTTTACTGTGTTTTGGGTCTCCTTTTTGCAGTCTGCAGGTTCATAGTTCCCATTGTTTTTGGTGTCTGGTTTGTCACAGACCTTGTGAGGATAGACTAGGGATGCGAGGGGTTGGACATCAGAGCAAGGGATAACTGTTTTTAAAGTCAACTCCAAAGAACTGGTTGTGGGATTTACTAAAGAACTGTCTGGTTAAAGTGATGAAAGCTGCCTAAGAATGTTAAATTGATTGCTGTTATCAGGAGAGAAATGTGTGCAGATTGGCTACAGCATTTATGAAGAGAGATCATTATAAACTGCTCAGAGAGAGTGATTATCTAAAAAGTGTGGGAGAAAAACAGGAGTTAGAGGTAACTTCCAGAACTGTTGCCTGGTTTCCTGGAAAGATGGGTGGTTATTCCACGACACTCAGAGTTGCAGATGCCCCTGAGTCTGGGGGCTTGCAGGGTGCACATACTCTGCTGAAGATGGGGGTCAGGACCACCAAACAGCAAGTACCTGGATCCACCCCAGCAGGCCAAACCCACACCTGAGTGTGACTGGGATTCCTAGCTGTAGTCATAGGTCCCTCTTCTTTATTTTATTTCATTGACCTCTTATCTTGAAGCAAATTCTTTTAGCATTAATTCAAACTCTTTTCTTCATATCTCTGTACCAAAGTGCTCACATTAACATAGCTTGGGATGGAGAGCTCACAGATAATCATGTCTGTCATGGTAAACCAGCTTCCAGAAACTTAGCAATTCTTATCCACATTTTACATTTAAGTCTTTTCCAAGCTGAATAGATAAAAGCCTCTTGCTATATCAAATAGACAGAAAGGATTTATTTTCTAGTAGTAGAAATTCATCTATAATATATTGAATATATCGAGTTGAAGTCTTTAAATTTTAGAGTACCTCTGTAAATACACATGGAGATTATTTTTTTATTATTATTATATGTATATATATTTATAAGATTGATCTCAGGGAGAAACAAACAAACCAGCTTTCTGGAGGTCAAAATGTAGGAAAACAAATTCTGAAATAAAGAAACAAAATGAACCATTCCCTCTCCCACTACAAGTGTGCCTTTTCTAGTCCTGTAAGTGCTTATTTGGATGCGTGAGACCAAAGTACCTTAGATCACAGTGGCAGTGGTGTGTGGAGTACTGTCAGTGAAGATTGCCTCTGCCTGATTAGATATGAAGAAACATTACACACAGCCAGAGAGTGTGGATTCAGCACGCAAGAGACAACTCAATTATTCTATAGCCATTGCCAAAGAGAATTCTAATACTCTCTTCACTGAACACAGGAACACCTATTTCCCCAACAGCCAGTTGTGTATTCTCTGATACAAATGCATAGATATATGTATTGGCCAGAGACACTTGTCCATATAATCAGAGTGAAAAAAATTATTCAGGCAAGTGCATGTATTATTGGTAGAACTCAACAACAATGGGGTGGTGCTCAATTTTTCTCTAAATTACCCAGTTCTTACCTATCTTATTTCTAAACAGATTCTGGATTGAGGTCTTTTTTCTTGGTTACAAGAACTATAAAATTATGAGCCCCATATAAGCTTTAGAAGCACTGGTAACCAAGAAGAGCTGTGACTTCTTCTATACCCTGGCTGAAGAGCAGAACAATGTCTTGTAAACACCTGATACAATGCTGAACAGAGTTCTAATTGTTACTCTTCCTAATTCTGTTTATGCCTTATGGTCAATTCAGGGATGGTGGCAGGGAGCTTGAGATATGAATTGCATGGTAGATGGTAGGAGAGAGGACAGCAGAATCCCCCTGATAGAGCCACACAACATTATCAGAGACACAAATGTCCATCTAGCTGACCCTCCCTTGCCCAAGGCCCATCCCTGGTGGTGACAACCCACCTTTGAAAAATAGTCTCATTTTATTGGGAGAAGTAAGGGCCTGGGGACAAGAGATGAGGAATAAAAGGCCATGCAGAGAAGCAGCAGCACAGACTTGCTTCTGGTCCATTAGTGATCACCAGTAAGCTCCCAGACACCATGGTGCGTTTTACTGCTGAGGAGAAAGATGTTGTTGCTAGCCTGTGGGCCAAGATGAATGTAGAGGTGGCTGGAGGTGAGAGCTTGGGAAGGTAAGCACTGGACACAGGTAGGACAGGGGGCAGAAAGGCAGAGATTTTTCCAGAAAGATGGATTGGTCAGGTTTCTTACATACTCTGACTTCCCATCTGCTCTGTGACTATGACCATCCCATAGGTTCCTGGTTGTCTACCCATGGACCCAGAGGTTCTTTTACAGTTTTGCTAACTTATACTCTGAGTCTGCGATAATGGGCAACCCTAAGGTCAAGGCCTGTGGCAGGAAGGTGCTGACCTCCTTTGGAAATGCCATTAAACACATTGACGACCTCAAGGGCACCTTTGCACATCTAAGTGAGCTGCACTTTGACAAGCTGCATGTGGATTCTGAGAACTTCAGGGTGAGTTCTGGGCATGCTTGTGCTTTGTTCTTTCATCCAGGTATCTGTTCTGTGGTTACAGTAGGGAACACAGGTTCTTAAGTCTTACCGTATAGAGGTATTTTTTGGAGGTAATATTTCAGGAAAAAGCTTGATTTTGGTAGTTAGGTTGTTCCTAAGGTCAAAGGTAAGACCAAGTAGAGTAATTAATTATGCTATGACCAGTGGAGGCCACTGGCCATCTGATATTTCTTAAAAATAAATGTCGTGAAGAGCACTGGACAAAAGTGAGCTAAATAGTTTGGCCTGGAGAATACAAATTGAGCCAGGGAGAAGAACACCTTGCCTTTGATAACTGAAATTTTCTATAAAAATCGATGAACACATTTCTGCATGGTTCTTTAGCTTTGAACCAGGAGTAAGCAGGGCAAAGTAAGAGCGACTTTTTCATGGTTTGCCCCTCCTCCTCTCAACTCCAGCAATGATGAAATGCTCTTGTATACGAAGCACTGGATTCTTTGTCAAATGGGTGTCCAAACAATTTGAATGTATGCAATATCTGAAGACTTAGACTACGCGTATCAAGCCCCAGCACTATAATCCTACTTTTAAAAAAGGAAAGAAGCAATCCATAGCAATGCTCTGGGGTCAGAAGTTGGCAGGGAAAATGAGAGAAGGATAGAACACATTGGGGGTTCAGGACTGGGAGTCACTGAAGCCAATGTCAAGCGTATAATGATGCACTTTTGTGGGAGCATGACAATGAAAGTTGCTCAACCTTTTATCAAGAAGGAAATGGATGTTATATCTATTTGCTGTAGGGGCAGCTTGAGACCTTCTGTTCACTATGCACTATCTTCTTTTTATTCCCAGCTTCTAAGCAACATGATATTGATTGTCTTGCAACCCACTTCAGCGAGGAATTTACCCAAAAGACCCAGGTTCCCTGGCAGAAGCTGACAGAAGCTGTGGCTAATGCTCTGGCCAACAAGTACCAGTAGTTGCCTGGCCATCTATGTTGGTGCCTACCTGAGGGCCCTGGGTCCCAACAGTCCATCTCCTGAAGGTGGAGGGAGAGAGCCCTGCCTCCAGACTTAACTCCTATATAATACAAATAAAATAAAAGTCATGCTCTGTAAGGAATATCCTTGTATTTTCTCTCTGTCTTTATCTTTTATAAGTTGATTCAGCTAAAAGAAAGCACTCCTATTGTAATGAGAATATTGGAGATTGAGAGTTTGGGGATGATAGAGAAGGGACCCTTATAAGATTCTACAGGATTAGAGTGGCTTCAAAGGGTAATTACTCCTACGAAGGGAAACTAGACTCTTGAGTTGGACAAGGTCTTTAGAAAAAGGAAGGAAATGGAATTACTCTTGAGAGATGCAAAATGATTATTGATAGTGAGTTGTTAGGACACAAAGTAGGGGACCTGTATAGGCTGTTATTTGTATAAACTCAGAATAGAGTTCTTTTTGGACTATAGCTCAGTTCTATTTAATATAAGAAACATATTTTTAGCAGCTGTAATGCAGTGAAGATGATACTTTTTAGAGACCCAGTTAAGGACTCTGCTCTCAACTTTTTCCTAGCATCTTCAATGGTACTAATGAAGGCAACATCCTTAAAGCATATGAACTGGAAGCTTTGGTTTGAATCTGTCATCACCTGGTAGCTCTTGACCTGAAACACATTTATAATTCTATTGGTAGAGATAAAGGCCATTTATGAGGGAAAATGACAAATTCAAGAATCAGCATGCGAGGTCTAATTGACAGAGGAGAAACTGGCCCATTAAAAGCAGTGGGGTTTTATAAAATTAGAGAATCTGCTAGAGAGACCAGAAAAAGAAGGAAAAGAAGCTATTGTTGCAAACAAAATTACCAGTGAAGTTTCTTGCACACCAGAGTGACATAATCAATAGGGTATTTTAGGGAAATTGATCCATGTGTGGGCATAGACTTGACAAGGCAGAATCTACCCTGAATCTGGGCGTAGGAATTTGCTGTGAGTATAATGAAGTGACAGGTAAAAGACTAAACTTGACAGAAGCAGTGGTACTAAGAAAAAAATCAAATAAAGGAGCACTGTGGCAAAGATGCTGCAGGACTTGAAGCATAGCGAAATAGAGAGTGGAGAAGTCATGGAGGATAGCCAGGTTCCCTGTCTAGTGAATGCAAAGAGGAAATCTATTGACAGAAGAAAAAAAAACCTAGATGTCTCTTACTTAGAGCTGGCAATGGGCATAGCCACCTGTGTAAAAATCACTTCAAATTTCTGTACTGAAGTCCCTGGCATAAAGTGAAAAGCCACGGCTTTTGGATTAACAGACAATGTCAAATTATTGCCCCATTGGCTTGAAACATTTAGTTAACATTTTTCAGAATTAATTTCCTTGTTTGTAAATGGGATAATTATCCCTACCCCACAAATACATTCCAATGTTTCAAGGAGATATTTGTAAAGTGCATTGTCTGTCATTTTTGAAAAGGTAGTGGTAGTGGTTTATATAATGCATTATGATCTGTTCCTCTGTGCCCTGCTTTTTTTTTTTGCGGTACGTGGGCCTCTCACTGTTGTGGCCTCTCCCGTTGCGGAGCACAGGCTCCTGATGCGCAGGTTCAGCGGCCATGGCTCACGGACCCAGCCGCTCCGCGGCATGTGGGATCTTCCCGGACCAGGGCACGAACATTGGCATTGGCAGGCGGACTCTGAACCACTGCGCCAGCAGGGAAGCCCTGTACCCTGTTTCATTGTATATTCTTGAGCTGATTGCATTATTTCTGAGCTTCAGAACTAGATATCTAACTATTTGCTTAATATCCCATTTTGGATTGCTCAAAAGTACAACAAATACAGTATGTCCAAGACTGAACTCTTGATCTTTTCCTAATTTACTCCTGCTAACTGACGCTTCTTTTTGTGTTCCCCTTCTTAATGACTATCCCATCATCAATTGCTCAAGCCTGAAAATAGAGATGTTTTTACTTCCCTCCCTAATACAACATCATCCTATTTGTCTCTCATTTATTTTACCCCCATGTCCACTGAAGCCAAAATAATACAAATCAAATCGTGCCGCTCCAGTCCTTGAATTTTTCAAGTTTTATTTGACTTTCAGGTTAAAGAAAAAGAAACTGTAACATAGTGTAAAGATCGTTCATAGCAACTTCCTATCATATAACATTCCCCCCTGGTCATCTGAATTACAGTCACACTGTCCATCTTTCTATATATAAATCATATAATTTGAATTATTATCCCTGGTAATTTTTAATCAACATTATGTTGTACAATTAATCTGTATTACAGCATGTGATACAGATTCTTTTCATTGTTGTATAATATTTCATTCTTTTACCATAGTATAATTTATCTATTCCACTAAATGAGGAACAATTAAGTTGCTACTGAATTGAGATTCTGAGGCATATTGATGTTACAAGCATTCCTATACATGCCTTTGGATGCACACAAGCAAGCATCTCTGTATATCTAAAAGTATAATTGCCAGGTCATAGGTGCTGCATATATTCTGCTTCAGTAGACACCACCAAATATTCTCAAAAGCAATTATACTGTTTTACACTATCGTTAGCAAAGTATAAAAACTTTTCTTTATCTACAGCCTTGTGAAATTTTGGAATTGTCCATCTCTCCTCTTCTTTATATTCTTTTCCCTCCTCCTTCCCTCTCATTCCATTATTTTCCCTTCTCTTACTCCTTCCATTCCCTCCGTTCTTCCCTCCTTCCTTTGTGCCTCCCTCCCTCCCTCCTTCCTCCCTCCCTCCTTCCTTCCTTCTTTCCTTCCTTCCTTCCTTCTTTCCAGCTATGCTGGTGGGTATATATTTGTATACCATTGTAGTATTATTTTCAATTGAGAAAAGAGTGAAATTCGCTTTGAATCTTCATTCCTGGGTCCAACTCCACTTTTTTCTTGAGGACCTAGCTGTGGAAATTTCTGCACTTGGCGTTTTCCCAGAAACCCTGTTAGACTTTAACAGGCTGAATAAGATAAATCTTGTTTGCAATTCCTTTGCATTCTCTCTTTATTCACATCATATATTTAAGTACTTATGCAATAGGTATCACATCTTTTTCTTTATTTCTCATTAAATTGTTCCATTATAATGCATGCTCCCCAAACCTATTTCAGTAGGTGGTAGAGAGACAATATTTATTACTTTTCTTTCACTTAATGGACATTTATTTCAATGAAGGGATGGGAAAGGAAAGAATTTTGTGACCCAAAGTATTATACAAAGGAGAAAGAAAGTTAAATCTATGGCAAAATATTTATCCACTCCAACCACTTATAAACATATCTAGAGACAAAGTGAAGCTCCATATAGAGTCAACTTCATAAAATTTTTGCTTTCTAGGTTTCAGTTTTCTTATGTATGAATTGAAAGAGTTGGATGGGTTAAACTGTAAGATACATTCCACAATGTTGACTAAAACATTTATGCATAAATGAGACTGGCAGTATATTTGTAGAAGCCACTGATGAAGGAAATGAAGCTGGGAGGTAAGGACAGGGAGAGCAGGGTTTCTGAGTCCCGACACACTGGACCAGACAATCACAGATGAAGGGAACTGAGGAACAAGAGTGCATCTCACATTCCCCCAAACCAATGAACTTGTGTTGTGCCCTGGGCCAATCTGCTCTCAGAAGCAGGGAGGGCAGGAAGCTGGGTGGGGCTTAAAAGGAAGAGCAGGGCTAGCGGCTGCTTACACTTGCTTCTGACACAACCGTGTTCACTAGCAACTACACGAACAGACACCATGGTGCATCTGACTGGTGAGGAGAAGTCTGCCGTCACTGCCCTATGGGGCAAGGTGAACGTGGAGGAAGTTGGTGGTGAGGCCCTGGGCAGGTAGGTATCCAGCTTACAAGGCACGCTTAAGGAGAGTGAATGGCAGCTGGGCACGTGGGGACAGAAAAAGCCCCTGAGATTCTGACAGGTGCTGACTCCCTCTGTCCTTTTGCTGTTTTCACCCCTTAGGCTGCTGGTTGTCTACCCCTGGACTCAGAGGTTCTTTGAGTCCTTTGGGGACCTGTCCACTGCTGATGCTGTTATGAAAAACCCTAACGTGAAGAAACATGGCCAAAAGGTGCTAGCCTCCTTTGGTGAGGGCCTGAAGCATCTCGATGACCTCAAGGGTACGTTTGCTGCGCTGAGTGAGCTGCACTGTGACAAGCTGCACGTGGATCCTGAGAACTTCAGGGTGAGTCTATGGGACCATCAATGTTCTCCTTCTTCTTTTTGTGGTCAAGCTCGTGTCATGGGGAGAGGGCTCAATGGCAGGATGCAGTTTAGAATGGAAGAGAGGTATTCTGGTTATGGCACTATGGACTCCTTGGGACCATTTTGTTTATTTTAGTTTATTTTACCCTGTTTGCTCACAACCATCACCTCCTCTTATTCATTCTTGTTCTCCTCTGTTTGTCCTCTTGCAATGCCTTCTCCTTTTTTAATCACACTTTATTTTGATTGTCTAATTTTTTTTTTTTTTTTTTTGCGATATGCGGGCCTCTCACTGTTGTGGCCTCTCCCGTTGCAGAGCACAGGCTCCAGACACGCAGGCTCAGCGGCCATGGCTCACAGGCCTAGCTGCCCCACGGCATGTGGGATCTTCCCGGACCGAGGCACGAACCCGTGTCCCCTGCATCGGCAGGCGGACTCTTAACCACTGTGCCACCAGGGAAGCCCTGAGTGTCTAATTTTTAAAAAAGACTTTCTTTTTTTATCCACTTAAAAAATGTTATCTAATATTTTCCTCTTATCTCTTCCTTTTGAAGGAAGGAGGATAAAATGTTGTATTGCTTCTTGAAATGGTCCTAAAGAATAAAAATGAAAACACGTTCTGGATTAAGGCAGAAAGAGAGAAACCTTTCTAAATATAAATTCAGGCTGATATGGATGGGTTCACATCAGTAGTAACACCTACACTTCAGCTACCTTTCTGCTTATACCCTAGGGACACAGTTTGGGATGAGACTTAAATACTCTAAGCTGAGTCCCTCTACTAACCATGCTCTTGCTTTTTATCTCTCCCACACAGCTCCTAGGCAACGTGCTGGTGGTTGTGCTGGCTCGCCACTTTGGCAAGGAATTCACCCCGGAGCTTCAGTCTGCCTATCAGAAGGTGGTGGCCGGTGTGGCTACTGCCTTGGCCCACAAGTACCATTGAGATCCTGGCCTATTTCTTGGTGACCATCGGAAGACCATATTCCCCTAGATTCTATTTTCTGAACTTGGGGAAATAATGTCTACCCTCAAGGGTATGGCTTCTGCCTAATAAAGAACTTTCAGCACAATTTCCTGATTCCTTTTACTCATTTCTTTCCCTAAGGATATGGGAAGGTCCCTGAAGGTCTGCAGATAGGGTGTCTTTGTGTCTTATACAAAGAGGTCAAGGGAAATGAGAAAAGGAAGGGGGCCATACACAGTCAGTAATGGATGAAACTTCTATCTTAGAGCGTAAAAACTGTCAAGAAGGCTTGAAATATAGAGTGAATACCGGCATTACAGGGGCTCTATGGTAGACCTCAAACCTAAGAGAGAAACTTCAGGTTAATGCTCTGATCCATTTTCAGTAATTACTCAAAAAATAATGTGCTCAATCAGAGACATAATGATTGCTCAAAGTCTTGTTATGTCTCCTTTTGTCCTACTTCTCTTGCTTGCATGCTGTAGGCAGCAATGCTATACTACATCAGATGTTCCTGTTCTAAGGCATAACCTCCCTCTCTCACTTGCCCCAAAAGACCTCAAAATTAACCCTACCCTCCCTTTTGAGCTAAAGTTCAGTGCTCACATTCCACCTGCTCACATATCTTTTGACCCTGGTCTCAATGAACTTTCCAGTATCACCTAAGGAAATTTTTCCATACCCCCCACCCACCTTCACCCACTTTTCACTTTTCTTCCTATGAAGCACACTCACCCTCCATGCTGTATAAGCATTTCTGCGTATTTTGTACTATCCTACGTGACTACTGTGCCTTTTACAGTAGGTCCTCCAGAGACAGTAAATGTATACTTATTAAATGAAGTAATCAATGAATGAATAATTATTTCTTGTCTTAGAACTCCTGGGAGTAGAGGACAATCCAAACAATAGACCATTGCATAGGGTTTCTCTGTGTTAATGCACAAAGAAAGTAAACCACTGAGGAAGCATATAGGAAAGTAAACCACTCATCAGACATTTGCTGTGTCATCATAGGTAATAAAGTATCTTTGAGCATTAATTTTGTCAAATGTAACATTAGAAGGATTTAGAGAACCTTCTAACTTATATGCATTTCTTTAAATCTATATCATGTTCCTGTTGATTAATTTTAGACTTACTTGTCTACCTGAAACAGAACATGTTGCTTCCATCTATAAAAGGTGTTTTTATAATAATTCTGTTTTACCACCAGGTTATAGACAATGCATTACAGTTTACTGTTTCACCACTATATTGTGAATTAACTGAAGGCGGAAGATTTTTTAAGTATTTATTTGTTTCTTCTCAGGTCATTGCACACAGTAGGCACTGAGAATGCTTTACATCCCAACAGTATGTTTAAGAACCACCTGGTTACATCCCAGAAGCAGAGGAGCCTCAGGAGAATTTTAGGAAGTTTCCTTTCACACTCCTGAGCACAGAAAAGTCATCATAAGAATCAGACCTTAGGAGACAAAGAGATTTTCAAAGGATTAGAAAGAGGGTAAGAGAGGCTGTGGCTTTCACGATCTGGAAATGAGGAAAGAAAGTACCATTCTTCCCTCTAAATGGTCATAAAAAATAAAAACTATATAAAGACTTACTACACTCTCTTTTGTTCCTTCACCTCTGAAACTGGCCAATGAATCTAGACAAGAAGTTGGGCCTGAAAATCTCCAATACTGGAGAATTCAAGAGAACATCACTGGGATAAGACTTGGATCCAGCTCAAACAATTACTATATACTAGGTGTTGGTGTCTCCCCATCGGGAGTGAGGCGGTCAAAAGATGGAAGGAGACTCTGGCAGCTTGTTATATGCTTTCATTCCTTGTTAAAGTGGAGCTTCCATAAAAGTCTAGGAGTAAAATTAATCCCTTAATATTTAATTTCAGTTTTATGTGATAAGTTACCCAACGGTTATTTCTATTTTCTGCTACCATGTTGCTTTATAGACTATGTTCAGTATGTGTTCATGAAGATGGGGTATGTGTGTGGAAGAAAGAGAGATGGAAAGCAAAAGGAGGCAAGGAGAGAGAGCCAGAGCCAGAGAGTCAGAGAGAGAGGGAAAGGGAGGGGAGGGGAGGGGAGGTGAGAAGGAAGGTGATGAGAGAGAAAGGGAAGTAACTAATACTGTGCGTTATGTTCCATAATCATTTTAAAATAAACTAATTTAATGTCAAGGGAATTCAGCATAACATTCTAGATTATCCATCTCTTGAGCCTCAGAGAAGGGCCCTGAAGGTTTGGCTTTAGGATTTAATGCCTTCCATATTTGTAAACAGTTTCCAGACTGAAGCCAAGATTCTGCCTCTAAAGATGTACAGTTCCAGATTTAACTTGGGAGAGACTGTCCCTTTGCTCTTGATATGTCAGTACCATAGCCCACTTATGAGGTAAACAAAGCTAATTCTGAATGAAAATCTGAGCCCAATAGAGGAAGTATTGATAAGGAAGTTACTAACTGAGACATTAACTGTTCTGTAATAATTAGAATATAATTCCTTTATCAAAGTTATGGTTATACTGAATTTATTGTTTTATAGACAGAAATATGACTTTGTTTCTTTTTAAATGAGTTAAACCATACTATTCTTAAACTATTCTGTGTGTATGACCTCTGTTTCTATGAGTTCTGCTCTTCACGGAGCATTTTTGTTTTATTTAATTGTATTTATTTAATTGATTTTGTTATATTTTATTTTAGTTTATTATTTTTGGAAGAATGCCAAAACTGTGGTAACTAAGATATTGTATATCTGGGAGTGGAGTAAATAATAACTGCTTTACCCAGAAAAATATAGATTAGTTTGCTGAAATGGTCTACTTGGGGAATTAAAATTGAACACTACAGCATGTACAAAAGTGTTCTCACTGAAAAGTAATTTTTCAAACAGATGATAAAACCACACATCTCTGGATGAATGTCATGATTCTCTTGAAGAAAGTTAATAATCATCCTCTTAATTATATTCAGACTAGGCCCATCTGGTATAGAACATTTGGAATTAGTTAAACTTGACCAACTAGAGTAAAGGAAAAAGAAAAAAAACCCTCTCTCTCAGGGACTTGTAGCATGTGTGTGTGTGCGGGGGGCCAGGCATGTGTGTGTTTAGTGCTCACTGCGGCTGGAATCAAAGTAGAGCAGACATGCTGTGATCCCTTCACAGACTACAAATTAGCTCACAATGATGAAGGCTCAGTGGGCCTGAGAAGTGTTCCAGAACCTTTGAGTGCTGACCTTGATTTGAGCTTGAGGCTCTGAACATACACCATTTATCACTCTATTCACTCTTCCTTATATTTGCCTGGTATGTCTGAGCTTTTTATGCCTTATTACAACTTGAAGCCTTGTCCCTGCAGGGTTATGGTAATAGAATGAGAAACCTGTTTCACTCTTTAATCATACCAAGTAGCAACAGTGAAACAAAGCAGCAACTCTTGCCCTGAGGCTTGGATGGTGGTGGCTGCCACAGTTGTCCATACAAAAGAGTGGCTCATAGGCCATCCATGGCAGAGGAAGGCATAAGAAAGAAGACACAACTCCAATAAAGATGTTAAAAAAAAAAAAAAGAAAGAAGACACAATTGAAGAATTTAGGTGTATATGTATACAGCAGAATATTACCCAGCCATAAGAACAACATGGATTGATCTGGAGGGTATTATGCTTGGTTAAATAAGTCAGACGGAGAGAGACAAATACTGTATGTTGTCACTTTTATGTGGAATCTGAAAAACAAAACAAATTAATATAAATAAAGAAAAAGAGACTCACAGATATAGAGAGCAAACTATTGGTTAGCAGTGGGAAGAGATGAGAGGGGAGGGTCAGGATGGGGTAGGGAATTAAGAGGTACAAACTACCATGTATAAAATAGATGAGCAACAAGGATGTATTGTATAGCACTGGAGTTATAGCCATTATCTTGTAATAGCTTTTAATGGAGTATAATCTATAAAAGTACTAAATAAATCACTATGCTGTTCACCTGAAACTAATATTATAGTGTAGATCAACTATACTTCAATTAAAATGAATTAAATTAAAATTAAAATCAAAAGAATTTAGGAAAACCACCTCTGAAAACAGGAAATGGTAGGGGAATTCTTTAAGTAGGTGCTATTTCTGTCAGTCAAGACGGCAAAATTGTAGCCTTGACAATTTGGCTCTTTACAGGAAAATATAGACCTATTCTACACTATTATTTAGTAAGTTCCATGAGTTTTCCATGACACAGGTTTCCTGAAAAGATACGTCCAAACTTCCCCAGAAGTGGTCCTTTCATGTACATATGCCTGACCTCTGATATCAGGAGTCTGAAATAGGGTCTTGAAAAGAGTACAAATGTAAAACAATGATAAAGTTAACAGAGGTTTCAATTGAATAAAATGAAACTCAAAACCTAAAGGTCAAACCAAATGTGGGGTTGGTTTTTTTGGTTGTTTTTGTTTTTAACATTTCAAACATTTGAAAGACGTCTTTCCCCAGAAGTCAACATGTAAAATTTTTTCCCAAGGATAGCACAATAGTAAGATCCTCTTTGCTTCAAGGTTTTAGAAAAGAATGAATATAAATGGAAAATGTTTAAATTCTATCTTTTTTACCCTGATAATCTTTTTTGGGCATATAATCCTGCCCTAACCTCCTGATAACAAAGCAAGAACCAAGATTTTCTTACATGTCTGAGAATAATCAGAGTGAATTTGTTCAAAGCGCTGGATGGGGCTTGGGACAGGTCAAAGGGTTGAGGAACCTTTATTTATCTAGCAATGATGGAGACAATATTTTGGAAAATGGAGACATGAAAGTGGGAATTGTATGTATTTCTTTGGAACAATGAGAAATAGAGATGTCCTTTTCTCCTAGTTCACCTAAAATTTATTTTAGTTGGAGTTTCAGAGCCTTCGAGCTGAAAGGATGAGAGATTTTTGTTAAACATGTGTTGCCAATGATGACAAAGGAGAGAGAAAGGTGATTCTAGACATCAAGCTGCCCGAATCAGGAGATTCTAAGGTAGGAGAAACATGGTGAGTAAAAATTGTATGGCCCTTTCCTTACTGAAAGGAAATTAGAATTCAGGAAGCGGGCAAGATGCAGAAGGTAGAGATGAGGAAAAGTAGGGAAAATAACTAATAGGGGCACTTGAGATCTTCTGCTGAGCTCAGACATGCTTGCTCCTTTTGCTTTTTTCATTGAATTTTTTAATAGTAAGAAGCAGAACTCTATACTTATAGAGAAGTTTTTCCTGCCTAAGAAGTTAACAGGATTTATTACATGGAGAAAAAAGAGGGAGAAGGCATATTGGAAAAGATGTACATATAGAGGAATGAATTTTAGTAAAAGAAGGAGCAAACAAACAAAAATATATAGAAAAATAGAATGATGGGTGATGAATTTAAATAAGAGAAATTGTTATAAACACAGCATTCTTAGTGGCCTAGGGGAGGAAAAGCAATAATCTGAGCCAAGGTTAGAATGCCTTTCCACATTTTTACCCCTCCTTTTAAATCATGGAGAAGCTTCTCTGTTCTCCCAGATCCTTTCCCAGGTCAGTCCAGGAAGAAACAAGTTATATGCCTCTGTTTAGTCTTTGAAAACATTGCTTCCCTCAGGGTTACTAAAACCTTGGAGTTGTGATCAATTTTTTACTTATTTGTGTTTCTTACTATACTGAGAGATCTCTGTTTCATCCCAAACTCTAATAGACGAACTATCTCACAGGACCTCTTGATTCATATTTCTATCATTATTTATTTGGTCATAAATTAAGAAAAAAATGAATGAGTAGATGAATGAATGAATGAATATTTGTTTTCTTACCAGAAGGATTTAATCCCAATCAAGAGAAGAAAAGAGATACATCCTTAGAACTAGGGCAGAGGTTTTAGCCATGCTGTCCTTGTAATAATTTTGCATATTCTGAAGGCACAGGATATGATCCATCCATAGCGTCTTCAGTTGAATCACAATGGGCAAATCCCTTCCATTCTGGACCTCAGATTCTTCATTTGTATACTAAGAAAATAGAAGAGGCAGTCTCTAAGAGATTACTACATTGTGATTCTAAAAATTGTACAAGTAAACTTGCCAAGGATGATGATTTTAGGAGCAATTTGTATTGCTGGAATGAGTGGGACCTGGAGATACCCACAGAGAGGGCTGAAGGCCTAGAGTCAGTGCCAGGAATGCCAAGGAGACGTATGGCTGTCATCATTCAAGCCTCACCCTGTGGAACCACACCCCAGGCTGGGCCAATCTGGTCACAGAAGCAGGGAGGGCAGGAGGCAGGGCTGGGCATAAAAGGAAGAGCGAGGCCAGCGGCTGCTTACACTTGCTTCTGACACAACCGTGTTCACTAGCAACTACACGAACAGACACCATGGTGCATCTGACTGGTGAGGAGAAGTCTGCCGTCACTGCCCTATGGGGCAAGGTGAACGTGGAGGAAGTTGGTGGTGAGGCCCTGGGCAGGTAGGTATCCAGCTTACAAGGCAGGCTTAAGGAGAGTGAATGGCAGCTGGGCACGTGGGGACAGAAAAAGCCCCTGAGATTCTGACAGGTGCTGACTCCCTCTGTCTTTTTGCTGTTTTCACCCCTTAGGCTGCTGGTTGTCTACCCCTGGACTCAGAGGTTCTTTGAGTCCTTTGGGGACCTGTCCACTGCTGATGCTGTTATGAAAAACCCTAACGTGAAGAAACATGGCAAGAAGGTGCTAGCCTCCTTTGGTGAGGGCCTGAAGCATCTCGACGACCTCAAGGGTACGTTTGCTGCGCTGAGTGAGCTGCACTGTGACAAGCTGCACGTGGATCCTGAGAACTTCAGGGTGAGTCTATGGGACCATCAATGTTCTCCTTCTTCTTTTTGTGGTCAAGCTCGTGTCATGGGGAGAGGGCTCAATGGCAGGATGCAGTTTAGAATGGAAGAGAGGTATTCTGGATACGGCACTATGGACTCCTGGGGACCATTTTGTTTATTTTAGTTTATTTTACCCTGTTTGCTCACAACCATCACCTCCTCTTATTCATTCTTGTTCTCCTCGTTTGTTCTCTTGCAATGCCTTCTCCTTTTTTAATCACACTTTATTTTGAGTGTCTAATTTTTAAAAAAGACTCTCTTTTTTTATCCACTTAAAAAATGTTATCTAATATTTTCCTCTTATCTCTTCCTTTTGAAGGAAGGAGGATAAAATGTTGTATTGCTTCTTGAAATGGTCCTAAAGAATAAAAATGAAAACACGTTCTGGATTAAGGCAGAAAGAGAGAAACCTTTCTAAATATAAATTCAGGCTGATGTGGATGGATTCACATCAGTAGTAACACCTACACTTCAGCTACCTTTCTGCTTATACCCTAGGGACACAGTTTGGGATGAGACTTAAATACTCTAAGCTGAGTCCCTCTACTAACCATGCTCTTGCTTTTTATCTCTCCCACACAGCTCCTAGGCAACGTGCTGGTGGTTGTGCTGGCTCGCCACTTTGGCAAGGAATTCACCCCGGAGGTTCAGTCTGCCTATCAGAAGGTGGTGGCCGGTGTGGCTACTGCCTTGGCCCACAAGTACCATTGAGATCCTGGCCTATTTCTTGGTGACCATCGGAAGACCATATTTCCCTAGATTCTATTTTCTGAACTTGGGGAAATAATGTCTACCCTCAAGGGTATGGCTTCTGCCTAATAAAGAACTTTCAGCACAATTTCCTGATTCCTTTTACTCATTTCTTTCCCTAAGGATATGGGAAGGTCCCTGAAGGTCTGCAGATAGGGTGTCTTTGTGTCTTATACAAAGAGGTCAAGGGAAATGAGAAAAGGAAGGGGGCCATACACAGTCAGTAATGGATGAAACTTCTATCTTAGAGCGTAAAAACTGTCAAGAAGGCTTGAAATATAGAGTGGATACCGGCATTACAGGGGCTCCATGGTAGACCTCAAACCTAAGAGAGAAACTTCAGGTTAATGCTCTGATCCATTTTCAGTAATTACTCAAAAAATAATGTGCTCAATCAGAGACATAATGATTGCTCAAAGTCTTGTTATGTCTCCTTTTGTCCTACTTCTCTTGCTTGCATGCTGTAGGCAGCAATGCTATACTACATCAGACGTTCCTGTTCTAAGGCATAACCTCCCTCTCTCATTAGCCCCAAAAGACCTCAAAATTAACCCTACCCTCCCTTTTGAGGTAAAGTTCAAGGCTCACATTCCACCTGCTCACATATCTTTTGACCCTGGTCTCAATGAACTTTCCAGTATCACCTAAGGAAATTTTTCCATACCCCCCACCCACCTTCACCCACTTTTCACTTTTCTTCCTATGAAGCACACTCACCCTCCATGCTGTATAAGCGTTTCTGTGTATTTTGTACTATCCTACGTGACTACTGTGCCTTTTACAGTAGGTCCTCCAGAGACAGTAAATGTATACTTATTAAATGAAGTAATCAATGAATGAATAATTATTTCTTGTCTTAGAACTCCTGGGAGTAGAGGACAATCCAAACAATAGACCATTGCATAGGGTTTCTTTGTGTTAATGCACAAAGAAAGTAAACCACTGAGGAAGCATATAGGAAAATAAACCACTCATCAGATATTTGCTGTGTCATCATAGGTAATAAAGTATCTTTGAGCATTAATTTTGTCAAATGTAACATTAGAAGGATTTAGAGAACCTTCTAACTTATATGCATTTCTTTAAATCTATATCATGTTCCTGTTGATTAATTTTAGACTTACCTGACTACCTGAAACAGAACATGTTGCTTCCATCTATAAAAGGTGTTTTTATAATAATTCTGTTTTACCACCAGGTTATAGACAATGCATTACAGTTTACTGTTTCACCACTATATTGTGAATTAACTGAAGGCGGAAGATTTTTAAGTATTTATTTGTTTCTTCTCAGGTCATTGCACACAGTAGGCACTGAGAATGCTTTACATCCCAACAGTATGTTTAAGAACCACCTGGTTACATCCCAGAAGCAGAGGAGCCTCAGGAGAATTTTAGGAAGTTTCCTTTCACACTCCTGAGCACAGAAAAGTCATCATAAGAATCAGACCTTAGGAGACAAAGAGATTTTCAAAGGATTAGAAAGAGGATAAGAGAGGCTGTGGGTTTCACGATCTGGAAATGAGGAAAGAAAGTACCATTCTTCCCTCTAAATGGTCATAAAAAATAAAAACTATATAAAGACTTACTACACTCTCTTTTGTTCCTTCACCTCTGAAACTGGCCAATGAATCTAGACAAGAAGTTGGGCCCGAAAATCTCCAATACTGGAGAATTCAAGAGAACATCACTGGGATAAGACTTGGATCCAGCTCAAACAATTACTATATACTAGGTGTTGGTGTCTCCCCATCGGGAGTGAGCAGGTCAAGAGATGGAAGGAGACTCTGGCAGCTTGTTATATGCTTTCATTCCTTGTTAAAGTGGAGCTTCCGTAAAAGTCTAGGAATAAAATTAATCCCTTAATATTTGATTTCAGTTTTATGTGATAAGTTACCCAACGGTTATTTCTATTTTCTGCTACCATGTTGCTTTATAGACTATGTTCAGTATGTATTCATGAAGATGGGGTATGTGTGTGGAAGAAAGAGAGATGGAAAGCAAAAGGAGGCAAGGAGAGAGAGCCAGAGCCAGAGAGTCAGAGAGAGAGGGAAAGGGAGGGGAGGGGAGGGGAGGTGAGAAGGAAGGTGATGAGAGAGAAAGGGAAGTAACTAATACTGTGCGTTATGTTCCATAATCATTTTAAAATAAACTAATTTAATGTCAAGGGAATTCAGCATAACATTCTAGATTATCCATCTCTTGAGCCTCAGAGAAGGGCCCTGAAGGTTTGGCTTTAGGATTTAATGCCTTCCATATTTGTAAACAGTTTCCAGACTGAAGCCAAGATTCTGCCTCTAAAGATGTACAGTTCCAGATTTAACTTGGGAGAGACTGTCCCTTTGCTCTTGATATGTCAGTACCATAGCCCACTTATGAGGTAAACAAAGCTAATTCTGAATGAAAATCTGAGCCCAATAGAGGAAATATTGATAAGGAAGTTACTAACTGAGGCATTAACTGTTCTGTAATAATTAGAATATAATTCCTTTATCAAAGTTATGGTTATACTGAATTTATTGTTTTATAGACAGAAATATGACTTTGTTTCTTTTTAAATGAGTTAAACCATACTATTCTTAAACTATTCTGTGTGTATGACCTCTGTTTCTATGAGTTCTGCTCTTCATGGAGCATTTTTGTTTTATTTAATTGTATTTATTTAATTTAGTTTTAATTGATCTTGTTATATTTTATTTTAGTTTATTATTTTTGGAAGAATGCCAAAACTGTGGTAACTAAGATATTGTGTATCTGGGAGAGAAGAGTAAATAATAACTGCTTTACCCAGAAAAATATAGATTAGATTGCTGAAATGGTCTACTTGGGGAATTAAAATTGAACACTACAACATGTACAAAAGAGTTCTAATTGAAAAGTAATTTTTGAAACAGATGATAAAACCACACATCTCTGGATGAATGTCATAATTATATTATATTATAGGGGCACAGTTTGTGATGAGACTGAAATATGCTGAGTCCAAGCTGGGTCCCTCTATAACCATGCCCTTGTTTCTCGACTCTTCCACACAGCTCCTGGGCAACGTGCTGGTGGTTGTGCTGGCTGAGAACCTTAAAAATGAATTCACTCCGGAGTAGCAGGCTGCCTATCAGAAGGTGGCGCCTGGTGTGGCTAATGCCCTGGCCCACAATTACCACTAAGCTCCCTTTCCTGATTTTCAGGAAAGACCTTTTTGTCCTCAGAGCCCAAAATCTGGATACAGAAAAATAAAGAAGAGTTTTGAGCATCTGGTCTCTGCCTAATAAAAACATTTATTTTCATTGCACTGGTGTATTTAAATTATTTCACATCTCTCACTCAGATGTTTCTCACACGGGAGGGCAGGCATTTAAGTCATAAACAAATAAGGGGCTAGTTGAGACCTTGGGAAAATATATCTGTATCTTGGACTCCATGACAGGAGTTGTTGTAAACAGCTAATATAAGTGGAAAACAGACTCTGCTGCTTATTCTTACTTTCCCTTAAAGAATTCAAGCTGCAGTTTGATTTGGGAGTTAGATCATTGCTATGTTTTATTTAAATCAATTATTTTATTTAGCCTTCCTTGTAAATGTCTTCTCTCTCTTTAATTGTCCAGAAACTAACAGCCATAATTCCACTAAGTTCTTCTGCCTAAAGACACCACTGTTCTCCTAAGATTTTCCTTATGTATTTTACTGTCCTTATTGCTCCTCCTCCTTTGACCGCTCTTATCCTAGTTTCCTCTGTCGTCTTATAAAGATCTGCATGAAGGACAGAAACCAGGGGGAGGTAGATTTGCTACCTCTTCCCTTGTATTGTAATACTGTGATAAATATAGGACTGAAGACAATGTAAAAAGGGGCTTTTGTGGCTTGATATTCACTGCTGTCTTGTAATTCTTTCATGGTCTTACACCAAATGGAATTCCATTCTCCTCAAGATGGTTTAACATCTACATCCAGGAAGTGATTGGTGGTCTGCTCTCTTCCTTATCCTGTCTCTGATGGTTTCTCTGCCTTTGTAGTTATTAACATAGTGTTACCAGCAGCAACACATGCCAATTTAATTTTATTATTCAATAGTCACTTATGTGGATGCTTGATTCTGGAAATAATATATGAATTTCAAGTAATCCTTGTCCCCTGCTGCATCCCAATTCTGAATCTAGTTGGGAAGATTCTGAAGGTAATGCATCTAACAAGTGACTATAGATGAGTGTGTACAAGGCTTTATGAGATCAGAGAGTGAAGCTCTTGGTAGGAAATGGGTGATAAAGATAAGTAGATACTTGTCCAAAAGAGAAGAGGAAAAAAACCAGGAAAGAAAGGGAGGATAACATATGCCAAATCATCGATGAATAATGTGTTTGTGTATTCTGAGAATTTCAAGTAAATAGGAAAGAGAATTGAAGCAAAACTGCCTGGAATGGAATAGAATAGAATAAGCTATGAATATGAATTTGAATAGAAGAGTATATGAATTTTGGTGAACACTGTGGGGGATATATTTAAAATTAAAAACTCACAAACAAGAGGATACAGTCTCATTATTCATGAGATGCTTGCACTGCTAATTGACATGTAAAGTAAGATAGTATAACAGTTCAGAACATAATTTTGAAATCAGACAGCCTGGATCGAAAAAAAACTCTACTACTTATTAGCTCTGACTTTGTGAAAAATTAGCTAACTTTGCTGAACTTCATTTTTCTTACCTGTAAAATACCCAAAATGATATCATTCTTATGGTGTGATTTTAAGGATTAAATGAGATAAAGTGCACAAAAAAGTTCATTGCAACATCTGGCACTTCACATTGCCTGACACACAGCTCAGCAAATGTAAACTAAATAGCATTTTTGTTATAATTATTATGAATAATATGGGTAGAAGTGGCATCATTGATACCGATGATGATACCTGAAAGAATTGTCTCATTAAAGAGAAAAAACATAACCAAAAATATTGTTATTTTTTAAATTTGTTTATTTATTTGTGGCTGCGTTGGGTCTTCGTTGCTGTGTACGGGCTTTTTCTAGTTGCAGCAAGCGGGGGCTACTCTTCATTGTGGTGCACAGGCTTCTCACTGCGGTGGCTTCTCTTGTTGTGAAGCACGGGCTCTAGGTGTGCGGGCTTCAGTAGTTGTGGCTTGTGGGCTCTAGAGTGCAGGCTCAGTAGTTGTGACTCACGGGCTTAGTTGCTCCACGGCACGTGGGATCCTCCCGGACCAGGGCTCGAGCCTGTGTCCCATGCACTGGCAGGCGGATTCTTAACCACTGCACCACCAGGGAAGACTAGAAATATTATTTCTTGTCTGGTACAAGCCATGCCCCACGCCCCAACCTCTTACATTCAGTGATATGTGTGATTTGTTCATTCCTGAATAGCCACAGCTGAATGTACAAGTTGGGGTCCAGCTGGGAGAAAGAAATCACATTGTTAATTATAACAAGAGATTGGAGAACTGGAAGACTGATTACTGAGGAGTAAAGAGGACTCTAAATCGCTAAGAATAGAAGATATAGGAAGCAGGCACTGTTCCTAGTGCTGAGATAGAACATTCAAGTAAAGAACAATATGAGAGAGGTCTTTTCCCCAGATCTCTTGAGACAGAGCATGCCCAAGGCTCAATGCATGGTTGAAAAAAATTTCAGGCTGCAAAGCTACCTGAAGTGAGGTACATAGGCATCCATCCATTGGGAAGTGCCATGTCAGCAGCATTTATTGAAAATCTGTTCCCTGGGGTGCCAGGGGCAGCCACCCAGGAGGAGGAACTGTACCTCAGATGTTCCTATGAAACTGCCTGGGGGTATAACAGGAGAAATGATTCATGAGAAAATTCCAGAAAAGCAACACTGGATTACAGAATTACTCCTGGGGTGTCAGAGGGAGCCATTTACCGGAGATCCTGCCTTAGCAGTCCACTGCTGCAAAGCCATGTGTGTTGCTGGAAGCTGGCCCTGGAGAAGCTGAGCACCTTGCTGAAGCCTGGAGCTGTACAGACAGAGATGGTTGCAGCATCCTGACTAGAGAATCACAGCAGAACTAGGAAGAGAATTCCCTTCCTCCTCCAGTGCCTCTCCAGAACACTCTACTAACAAAACTTAACATCGTGCCAACTTGAAAAGGAGAGCTTCTTTCAGAGTCTACATCCATCATCACAATATGGGCAATTAAGAGTGGATTAAGAATTAAGAGACAATTGATAACTGACACCCCCCAACCCCGCCACTGGCCTACACTAAATGCTTGTGTCACTTAGAGTACATAGGGCAATATGTGAGAAAAATGCAATTAGGACTAGCAAATGATAAAGCAGTGCTTAGAGGATTAAGAAATTAGTAAAAGAAGTAGGGCAGACTTTATCATTGTTTGGATTAACAATTTCTCCTCTGTATAAATTTGATATATTTTTCAACTTGTTCAGATTCTGGGCAAACAAAAGGAGTATGTATTCTATACTCCCATATCCAAGAGAAAGATTGTATACATTACTTCCACTGTTCTGTTTCTGTTTCAGTGACGAGCATAATGATGATAATTTTGAAATTCAAGCAGAGTCTTACTTTATAGCAGATTTTCAACACCACTCTGTAAAAGGTTTACTTTTATTTTTTCAATATATCCTTCAACCTTACATTGTTATCACTTCTAATGTAATTAGAAACTGTTTATGTATCCTTGTAAAATGCACAATGATTTTATGTAATTTATACAAATTGAATTTTCCTATAAAATATCATTTTTGCTTGTTTCTCTCACTCAGTATATTACATGAAAATTCAGTTGAATTGTTTTGGAAGTTTTAGCCACAGCAATCACAGAAGAAAAATAAATAAAAAGAATCCAAATTGGAAAAAAAGTAAATCTGTCACTGTTAGCAGATGACATGATACTATACATAGAAAATCCTAAAGATGCTACCAGAAAACTACTAGAACTAATCAATGAATTTGGTAAAGTAGCAGGACACAAAATTAATGCACAGAAATCTCTTGCATTCCTATATACTAATAATAAAAAATCTGAAAGTGAAATTAAAGAAACACTCCCATTTACCATTGCAACAAAAAGGATAAAATACCTAGGAATAAGTCTACCTAAGGAGAAAAAACCTGTCTGCAGAAAACTATAAGACACTGATGAAAGAAATTAAAGATGATACAAACAGATGGAGAGATATACCATGTTCTTGGATTGGAGGAATCAACATTCTGAAAATGACTCTACTACCCAAAACAATCTACATATTCAGTGCAATCCCTATCAAACTACCGCTGGCATTTTTCACAGAACTAGAAAAAAATTGTTCACAATTTGTATGGAAACACAAAAGATCCCGAATAGCCAAAGCAATCTTGAGAAAGAAAAACAGAGCTGGAGGAATCAGTCTCCCTGACTTCAGACTATACTACAAAGCTACAGTCATCAAGAGAGTATACTACTGGCACAAAAACAGAAATATAGATAAATGGAACAGGATAGAAAGCCCAGAGATAAATTCACAAACATATGATCACCTTATCTTTGACAAAGGAGGCAAGAATATACAATAGAGAAAAGAAAGCCTCCTCAATAAGTGGTGCTGGGAAAACTGGACAGGTACATGTAAAAGAATGAAATTAGAACACTCCCTAACACCATACACAAAAACAAACTCAAAATGGATTAAAGACCTAAATGTAAGGCCGGACACCATAAAACTCTTAGAGGAAAACATAGGAAGAACACTCTATTACACAAATCACAGCAAGATCTTTTTTGATCCACCTCCTAGAGAAATGGAAATAAAACCAAAAATAAACAAATGGGACCTAATGAAACTTCAAAGCTTTTGCACAGCAAAAGAAATCATAAACAAGATGAAAAGACAACCCTCAGAATGGGATAAAATATTTGCAAATGAAGCAACTGGCAAAGGATTAATCTCCAAAATTTATAAGCAGCTCATGCAGCTCAATATCAAAAAAACAAACAACCCAATCCCAAAATGGGAAGAAGACCTAAATAGACGTTTCTCCAAAGAAGATATAGAGATTGCCAACAAACACAGGAAAGAACGATCAACATCATTAATCAATAGAGAAATGCAAATCAAAACTACAATGAGATATCACCTCACACCAGTCAGAATGGCCATCATCAAAAAATCTACAAACAATAAATGCTGGAGAGGGTGTGGAGAAAAGGGAACCCTCTTGCACTGTTGGTGGGAATGTAAATTGATATAGCCACTATGGAGAACAGTATGGAGGTTCCTTAAAACACTAAAAATAGAACTACCATATGACCCAGCAATCCCACTACTGGGCATATACCCTGAGAAAACCATAATTCAAAAAGAGTCATATACCAAAATGTTCATTGCAGCTCTATTTACAATAGCCAGGACATGGAAGCAACCTAAGTGTCCATCAACAGATGAATGGATAAAGAAGAGGTGGCACATATATCTCATGGAATATTACTCAACCATAAAAAGAAACGAAATTGAGTTATTTGTACTGAGGTGGATGGACCTAGAGTCTGTCATACAGAGTGAAGTAAGTCAGAAAGAGAAAAACAAATACTGTATGCTAACACATATATATGGAATCTAAAAAAAAAAACAAAAAGTGGTCATGAAGAACCTAGGGGCAGGACTGGAATAAAGACGCAGACCTACTAGAGAATGGACTTGAGGACTCGGGGAGAGGGAAGGATAAACTGGGACAAAGTTAGAGAATGGCATGTACATATATGCACTACCAAATGTAAAACAGATAGCTAGTGAGAAGCAGCTGCATAGCACAGGGAGATCAGCTCGGTGCTTTGTGACCACCTAGATGGGTGGGATAGGGAGGCTGGGAGGGAGGGAGATGCAAGAGGGAAGAGATATGGGGATATATGTATATGTATAACTGATTCACTTTGTTATAAAGCAGAAACTAACACACCATTGTAAAGCAATTATACTCCAATAAAGATGTTTAGAAAAGAAAAAGAAAATACAGTTGATTGGTTCTTACAGCTGCAAAAATAATATCCATTTATTATGCTTTATTTAGCCTTTCCCTTATAATGAACAGTGAGATGGTCTCCATTTCCACCAACACGAACACCAATAAAATCAATATCTTCCAATGTGCTCTTTTATACGAAACCAAATAGCCTGTGTAATATAAACATGGGTGGTGTTGCTTTATATAAAATAAAGTCTGCTAATTTGTTAACATTAGCAAACTGCTTTCAAAAATTGTGTATACTGTTTATATTCCTATTAGAATTTCCTGTCCAACGTTTGATTTTATTCAACCTTCTAATGTGATATTATTAGGAGTGAAAAGTGATATCACATCTTTCTAAAATTAGAATTTACCTAATTACTACTTTATTTAAGGATCATTAATTCTCTTGTCAATTCAGTCTTTGTGAAATTCTATTCATAGAATTTGTTCAACTTTTTATTATTGTCTTATTTTTGGATAAAATTTAAGAATTCTTTTAGTTGGTTTTAAATGTTAAAAATGCTTTTCTAGATTGTCATCTCTATATTAATTCTGTCTGTGGTGTCATTCATTGACCTGAAGTGATTAATTTTCCTTTCATTCTTTGTACCTGGATATCAGGGTTAAAATTTCTTCCCCTAATATTTAAATACAAATATTTTTTCCTTAATATTTTGTTGTCAATTTACTTTAACTTTTAGGTTTATATTCTACTTGAAATTCTGATTTGCATATAGAGGGTGACAGGAATATCGCTTCAGTTTTCTTCAAGTAGTGAATGGTTTTCCCAAATATCATCTACTAATCAATTTATTCTTTTGCTTTGTGATGTCACCTTTGTCACTGCTCAGGGCCCCAGAGGTACATGGATCTATTTCTGAACTCTCCATATGTTCCATTATTCTGTTTGTTGACTCTTCCATTAGTATCATATTTTTAAAATCTTTATTTTTAAATACGTTCTAGAGTGTGTCTAAATATCTAATGTGTTCTTTCTAAATTACTCATTCACATACATTTAGAATGAATCTGTATTTTTTTATTTTAAACTCTACAAAATATTTTATTTCTTGGTTGTGCAAGATAAATTTAGGAGGCAGAAGAATAAATACTGGCTCTCAAATTTCTTTGCTAGTGATACACAGAATACAAAAGGAATAGTTTGACAAGTTACAATCAGTTCAGTTTGGGATACATTGTTTGAGTATGAGTCTGAAACTCCAAGAAAAGACCTAGAAATAGAATTAAGTTGACTTTTTTCATACAAAATTATCTAGCACAATATATTGATTAATCAATATACTGCCAATTTATAATAACACCAAGTTCTCATTATATGTGGGTCATTTCTTGAGCACTCTGAACTGTTACATTGACATACAGTACTTGCCCACTCCCATGCCAACATTACACAAGTTTTATTTTAAAAGTCTTATTATTGCATAAATTAAGTCTCCACACATGTCACTACCACATCTTCTTCTTCCTTTTCAAAATTGTTTTAGATGTTTTGGTTCTTTTTTTTTTATATATACAGCATGTCCTTATTAGTCATCGATTTCATACACATCAGTGTATACATGTCAATCCCAATCGCCCAATTCATCACACCACCACGACCTCCCTCCCCCCCGCAGCTTTCCCCCTTTGGTGTCCATACATTTGTTCTCTACATCTGTGTCCCAATTTCTGCCCTGCAAACCAGTTCATCTGTACCATTTTTCTAGGTTCAACATATATGCGTTAATATATATTTGTTTTTCTCTTTCTGACTTACTTCACTCTGTATGGCAGTCTCTAGATCCATCCACGTCTCAACAAATGACCCAATTTCATTCCTTTTTATGGCTGAATAATATTCCATTGTATATATGTACCACATCTTCTTGTGGTACATGTTGATGGGCATTTAGGTTGATTCCATGGCCTGGCTACTGTAAATAGTGCTGCAATGAATATTGGGGTGCATGTGTCTTTTTGAATTATGGTATTCTCTGGGTATATGCCCAGTAGTGGGATTGCTGGATCATATGATAATTCTATTTTTAGTTTTTTAAGGAACCTCCATACTGTTCTCCATAGTGGCTGTATCAATTTACACTCCCACCAAAAGTGCAAGAGGGTTCCCTTTTCTCCACACCCTCTCCAGCATTTGCTGTTTGTAGATTCTCTGATGATGCCCATTCTAACTAGTGTGAGGTGGTACCTCATTGGAATTTTGATTTGCGTTTCTCTAATGATTAGTGATACTGAGCAGCTTTTCATGTGCTTCTTGGCCATCTGTATGTCTTCTTTGGAGAAATGTCAATTTAGGTCTTCTGCCCATTTTGGGATTGGGTTGTTTGTTTCTTTAACATTGACCTGCATGAGCTGTTTATATATTTTGGAGATTAATCCTTTGTCAGTTGATTCATTTGCAAATATTTTATCCCATTCTGAGGGTTGTCTTTTTGTCTTGTTTATGGTTTCCTTTGCTGTGCAAAAGCTTTGAAGTTTCATTAGGTCCCATTTGTTTATTTTTGTTTTTATTTCCATTACTCTAGGAGGTGGATCAAAAAAGATCTTACTGTGATTTATGTCAAAGACTGTTCTTCCTATGTTTTCCTCTAAGAGTTTTATAGTGTCCGGTCTTACATTTAGGTCTCTAATCCATTTTGAGTTTATTTTTGTGTATGGTGGCAGGGAGTGTTCTAATTTCATGTTTTTACATGTAGCTGTCCAGTTTTCCCAGCACCACTTATTGAAGAGACTGTCTTTTCTCCATGGTATATCCTTGCCTCCTTTTTAATAGATTAGTTGACCATGGGTGCGTGGGTTTATCTCTGGGCTTTCTATCTTGTTCCATTGACCTATGTTTCTGTTTCTGTGCCAATACCATATTGTCTTGATGACTGTAGCTTTGTAGTATAATCTGAAGTCAGGGTGTCTGATTCCTCCAGCTCCGTTTTTTTCCCTCAATACTGCTTTGGCTATTCGGGGTCTTTTGTGTCTGCATAGAAATTTTAAGATTTTTTCTTCCATAAAAAATGCCATGGTAATTTGATAAGGATTGCATTCAATCTGTAGATAGCTTTGGGTAGTATAGTCATTCTCACAATATTGATTCTTCCAATCCAAGAACATGGCATATCTCTCCATCTGTTGGTATCATGTTTAATTTCTTTCATCAGTGTCTTATAGTTTTCTGCAGACAGGTCTTTTGTCTCCCTAGGTAGGTTTATTCCTAAGTATTTTATTCTTTTTGTTGCAGTGGTAAATGGGAGTGTTTCCTTAATTTCTCTTTCAGATTTTTCATCATTAGTGTACAGGAATGCAAGAGATTTCTGTGCATTAGTTTTGTATCCTGCAACTTTACCAAATTCATTGATTAGCTCTAGTAGTTTTCTGGTGGCATCTTTAGGATTCTCTATGTATAGTATCATGTCACCTGCAAACAGTGACAGTTTTATTTCTTCTTTTCCAATTTGGATTCCTTTTATTCCTTTTTCTTCTCTGATTGCCATGGCTAGGACTTCCAAAAATATGTTGAATAATAGTGGTGTGAGTGGACAACCTTATCTTGTTCCTGATCTTAGAGGAAGTGCTTTCAGTTTTTCACCATTGAGAATGATGTTTGCTGCGGGTTTGTCACATATGGCGTTTATTGTGTTGAGGTAGGTTCCCTCTATGCCCACTTTCTGGAGAGTTTTTTTTTTATCATAAATGGGTGTTGAATTTTGTCAATAGCTTTTCCTGCATCTATTGAGATGATCATATGGTTTTTATTCTTCAATTTGTTAATATGGTGTATCACATTGATTGATTTGCATATATTGAAGAATCCTTGCATCTCTGGGATAAATCCCACTTGATCATGGTGTATGATCCTTTTAATGTGTTGTTGGATGCTGTTTTTAGTATTTTGTTGAGGATTTTTGCTTTTATATATATCAGTGATATTGGTCTGTATTTTTCTCTTTTTTTTGTAGTATCTTTGTCCGGTTTGGGTATCAGGGTGATGGTGGCCTCATAGAATGAGTTTGGGAGTGTTCCTTCCCCTGCAATTTTTTGGAAGAGTTTGAGACGGATGGGTGTTAGCTCTTCTCTAAATGTTTGATAGAATTCACCTGTGAAGCAATCTGGTAGTGGACTTTTGTTTGTTGGGAGATTTTTAATCACAGTTTTAATTTCATTACTTGTGATTGGTCTGTTCAGATTTTCTGTTTCTTCCTGGTTAAGTCTTGGCAGGGCATACTTTTCTAAGAATTTGACCATTTCTTCCAGGTTATCAATTTTATTGACATAGAGTTGCTTGCAATAGTCTCTTAGGATGCACCGTATTTCTGCAGTGTCTGTTGTAACTTCCACTATTTCATTTCTAATTTTATTGATTTGAGTCCTCTCCCTCTTTTTCTTGATAAGTCTGGCTAATGGTTTATCAATTTTGTTTATCTTCTCAAAAAGCCAGTTTTTAGTTTTATTGATCTTTGCTGTTGTTTTCTTTGTTTCTATTTCATTTATTTCTGCTCTGATCTTTATGAATTCTTTCCTTCTGTTATCTTTGGGTTTTGTTTGTTCTTCTTTCTCTAGTTCCTTTAGCTGCAAGGTTAGATTGTTGATTTGAGATGTTTCTTGTTTCTTGAGGTAGGCTTGTATAGCTGTAAACTTCCCTCTTAGAACTGCTTTTGCCGCATACCATAGGTTTTGGATCGTCGTGTTTTCATTGTCATTTGTCTCTAGGTATTTTTTATTTCCTCTTTGATTTCTTCAGTGACCTCTTGCTTATTTAATAACGTATTGTTTAGCCTCCATATGTTTGTGTTTTTTACTTTTTTCCCCTGTAATTCATTTCTAATCTCATAGCATTGTAGTCAGAAAAGATGCTTGATATGATTTCAATTTTCTTAAATTTACTGAGGCTTGATTTGTGACCCAAGATGTGATCTATCCTGGAGAATGTTCTGTGCGCACTTGAGAAGAAAGTGTAATCTGCTGTTTTTGGATGGAATGTCCTATAAATATCAATTAAATCTATCTGGTCTATTGTGTCATTTAAAGATTCTGTTTACTTACTGATTTTTATTTTGGATGATCTATCCATTGGTGTAAGTGCGGTGTTAAAATTCCCCACTATATTTGTGTTACTGTCGATTTCCTCTTTTACAGCTGTTAGCAGTTGCCTTATGTATTGAGGTGCTCCTATGTTGGGTGCCTATATATTTATAATTGTTACATCTTCCTCTTGGATTGATCCCTTGATCATTATGTAGTTTCCTTCCTTGTCTCTTGTAATAGTCTTTATTTTAAAACCTGTTTTATCTGATACGAGTATTGCTATTCCAGCATTCTTTTGATTTCCATTTGCATGGAATATCTTTTTCTATCCCCTCATTTTCAGTCTGTATGTATCCCTTGGTCTGAAGTGGGTCTCTTGTAGACAGCATATATACGGGTCTTGTTTTTGTATCCATTCAGCCAGTCTGTGTCTTTTGGTTGGAGCATTTAATCCATTCATGTTTAAGGTAATTATCGATATGTATGTTCCTATGATCATTTTCTTAATTATTTTGGGTTTGTTTTTGTAGGTCATTTTCTTCTCTTCTGTTTCCCACTTCGAGAAGTTCCTTTAGCATTTGTTGTAGAGCTGGTTTGGTGGTACTGAATTCTCTTAGCTTTTGCTTCTCTGTAAAGTTTTTGATTTCTCCATTGAATCTAAATGAGATCCTTGCCAGGTATAGTAATCTTGGTTGTAAGTTCTTCCCTTTCATCACTTTAAGTATATCATGCCACTCCCTTCTGGCTTGTAGAGTTTCTGCTCACAAATCAGCTGTTAACCTTATGGGAGTTCCCTTGTATGTTATTTGTCATTTTTCCCTTGTTGTTTTCAATAATTTTTCTTTGTCTTTAATTTTTGCCAATTTGATTACTATGTGTCTTGGTGTGTTTCTCTTTGGGTTTATCCTGTATGGGACTCACTGCACATCCTGGACTTGGGTGGCTATTTCCTTTCCCATAGTAGGGAAGTTTTTGACAATAATCTCTTCAAATATTTTCTTGGGTCCTTTCTCTCTCTCTCCTCCTTCTGGGACCCCTATAATGCGAACGTTTTTGCATTTAATTTTGTCCCAGAGGTCTCTTGGCTGTCTTCATTTGTTTTCATTCTTTTTTCTTTATTTTGTTCTGCAGCAATGAATTCCACCATTCTGTCTTCCAGGTCACTTACCCGTTCTTCTGCCTCAGTTATTCTGCTATTGATTCCTTCTAGTGCAGTTTTCATTTCAGTTATTGTATTGTTCATCTCTGTTTGTTCTTTAATTCTTCTAGGTCTTTGTTAAACATTTCTTGCATCTTCTCAATCTTTGCCTCCATTCTTTTTCTGAGGTCCTGGATCATCTTCACTATCATTATTCTGAATTCTTTTTCTGGAAAGTTGCCTATCTCCACTTCCTTTAGTTGTTTTTCTGGGGTTTTATCTTGTTCCTTCATCTGGTACATAGCCCTCTGCCTTTTCATCTTGTCTATCTTTCTGTGAATGTGGTTTTTGTTCCATAGGCTGCAGGATTGTAGGTCTTCTTGCTTCTGCTGTCTGCCCTCTGGTGGATGAGGCTATCTGAATCTGTATTCTGAATGACAGTTTCTTTGATCAATTAGCTTGTGATCTGAATGAGATTACCTTGGATTTAGAGACACATTTGGGGAGAATAGAAATCTTGAGTTGTACTACCCATTAAGATAGCATGTGTTTCCCTTTATATAGATTTTGTTTTGTGCCATTTTGGAGTGTTTTGACAATTTTTATAAAATATATTACACAAATGAAACAAAAATAAGTACATCTCAATGATTACAATTACATCCTTAATTTCCCAGACACAAACATCCATTTGTTATTTTACTCTTTTCCAAGATAATGCAATGGACTTAGAACAATTTATCTCCATTTTTCCCCTTTCCAATCTATCCTTTTTGTTGTATGTTTTAAATATTTTGTAGTTTTATCCCCTAAATTTTCTATTATTATTACTTTAAACAGTGAAGAAATATTTGTAATTATTTACGTATTTGCTTAACATACATTTTTATTTCTAACCTTCCCCTTAAAATTATTTTCCTTTTTCCTGAACATGCTTAATATTATTTTTATTTGTTGGAAATATTTTTGTTAGTTTTGGTTTATCTGAAAATGCCTTAATTTTCTCCATTCTTAATGCATATTAAAATAATATTATTAACGTGCAAGTCAGTGGAAAAAATTGAAAACTAAGAAATAGATCACAGTAAAATATAATAATTTAGTATGTAAATATAGAGTCTTTAAATTTAGCAGAGAAATGAAAAAAAAATCTCAACGGAAGTTCCCTATTTTGACTTTTAACAAAAATGTATGCCAGATGAGTATTTACCAAGTGTGAGTTGACTCATTTAACATGTCTTCCTAAATGCCAAAGCTCTCAGGCTGAGATGGCGGTATTGAACAGTAGGGAATTTTGGAGCCTCATTTTTAATGGACCTTAACAACAAGGCAACCATGCTAGCAGCATCCAGGTCTAGAAGAAAGTTGAATTGATATGTACATCTGGAATTCACAAGGTAAAGAAAAGTCTCTCATTTTTAAGTCGAAGGTTTTATGAGGTCAAATCAAAGGTGAAAAAGATTTGATGATAGAAAGGGGTTTCCAAACAGTCCAGTTGAAATAAAACAAAACAAAAACAAAGAGATGAAGACATCAATAATCAATATAAAAATGTGAATCAGTTGACTGATACATAGATCATCAAATGCTCTCTTTTATATTTTGCTGTTGCTGAGTATTTTCAAGAACAGATAATAAGAGCATAGAAGTTCATTTATGTCATAAGCTAATCAAATCATACAAATCCTGATGGGAACTTCTCAGACACCCAGATGGCTCCAGTTAGATGCACCATGCAACATAATTTTTTATCATTCTTCTAAATAATGGATAATCATTTTCCAATATTTTAATCATGAGAATACTATTTATTGATATACAATTTATAATAATTAAAATAATAAATATATATAAATATACAAATAATATAGAATAAAGGAGAGCATTCAAAAATGAATAGTTATAACCATTCATGTAAACTGGGATTTTAAAACCATTCTGGGTTTGTGGTGAATAAGCTCTCTTTGATGCAAACATATTTAGAGCCCCTGAACATCTAGCTCCGTGGACTAGGCTTGTAGAAGTTTCTCATCTTTTCAGTTATTCCAAAACTGTTAAAGGTCTGGCCTCACTTACATTTATTCAATTCTGAAACAAACCTGCTTTAAGCATCTTTGAAGAAAGGGAAAAATTCATGGCCTGCTTCTGCCCCCTGCTGGTTTCCAGATGGGATCATTAGAGGCATTAGCTATCAGAGTGACAGTATAATGTATTTTTTAAAGCAGGTCCTGTGTGGGTGCCACTAAATAATTATGCTGAAGTACAAACAAAAATCTGGATTGTCCTAGAATACAGAGATGTATTTATTCAATGTAATTATAAAGATACAGACTTTTAGACCTAACTCTCTTCCTCTGTGCTTTTAGGGTAAGCAAGGACTGTTGTTCATTACTCTACCTAATCTGAAAAAAGTCAGCAAGCAATCACATAGGGAATCATTTCCAAAAGACAGAAAAAAAAAGGGGGGGGGGCCTGAACACGTAGGACAGTTTGAATTGGAGAACATAAGAAAAGCCTTCCCTGAAAAAAATGTTCTGTTTAAGGTTGATCACAGATATGCTTCCAAATCAGCACTCTGGACAAACTGCACAGAGGGATATCATAATCATATAATTATCTCGGACTGAAATTCACTGATGCTTGTCCTCTCCAGTTGTTTATTTTATGCCAGACATTGTTCTGGTTGCCAAAAATTCAGAAAGAAGTATTATGGACACTGACTTTGAGGTGGTCAATCACACAGCGTGATGTTTTGGGAAAGAATGGGTCTTTTTTTTTTCTTTTACTTTTTAGTACGGGTGGAGCATCTGACATATCTGAACACTTCCTTCTTGGAATCTTCATTTATTAGTCTCACCAACACCATCCTCTCCTGATTCCCATACTATGTCTCAAAACAGAATTTTTTAAAAGTCTCCAACATTTATTACTCTTCTATTGCTATAATGTTTATATTCTCTGTGGCAGTACCATTAATATTTGTGGCTAATCTGAAGAAGCTTGAAGGAGAGTATATTCTTTCAATGTCTGCCTACATTCACAGAATATTTGCATCTTTTGGCATCAATCCCAGGGCCTAGCCTATATGTCTGGGTCAGACTGGGCATGATAGGAATCGTATCTGAATTTTGAGTTTTATGACCAAGATCAGCAAGAATTCCTAGGACAGCATCTGTTTTATATATCATATAAATCTTGTAGATGATGACCCAAGATTGGTAGTGTGTGGCCAACAAGGATCAGATGTATACTTTAAGATATGAGTGTTTAGGTCTCATGGCACTTTTCACCATATTTGCATTTGTCTTGTTTTTATACCTCTGTAATGGTACAGATTTTATTTCATAGATTAATTCATTAATAGAACAATTATTTGATGCATGCCCACTGTATGCTAAATCTTATTTTACAAATCAGTGAACAAAAAACAGACATAACTCCTGATCTTCTAGAGCTTCCAATAGATCTAATGGGCAATCAGCATATAATAAGTGGTATAAATACAAAGCAGGGTATTTCAATGAGAGTAACTTATTTGAGAGAATGGGAGAAATAATGGTGGGGTTACAAAAATCACTCTGAAGAAACACCATTGAACTGAAACCTGAATGATTAAAGGAGCTTTTGTGCAAAAACTTGGAGAAAATCATTCTAAGCAGATAAAAGATCAAGGACAAAGATCCTGAGACAGGAATACTGTTAATTTGTTTTGAGGAAGAGAAAGATGGTTAGAGATTAGGGATTGAAGCCAACAGTGGTCTCTGATGTAGAAGTAGAGGTGGATGGGCCAGTTTATGTAAAGTTTTCTGACCACGATAAATAATTTGTACTTTATTTTAAAAGCAATAAGAATCCATCAGAGTGGTTTTCAACAAAGGCTTATGTGATCTAGTAGATTTTCGTAGAAAAAGTCTGGTTTCTCTGGAAAGAATACATTTTTTGGAGGCAAGTGCAAAAACAATTACAATGGCTAGCAAATTATTACAATAACCAAGGAACAGATGATGATGTTATAAACCAAGATATTGACATTATATAGGTCTTTAGGTGAAAAGTGAGCAGATTCAGGGTACGTTTTAGGCTGGAAATGATAGAAATTGATGAAGGATTTGATGGACAGGGGAGGAATATCAAGAATGACTCAAGAGTTTTCTCAAGTAATTGTGTGATTGTTAGAGTCATTTTTATGACATTAGGAGAAAATAGGGAGAAAATTGATTTGGGGAGAAAATAAAATATTTGATTGCCATAATTTTAATTTTTAGATTAAAAACCCAGATTGAGATATCAAGTAGACAATTATATCCATGAATCTAAAATCTCAGGAGAGGGAGAAACCAAGATGGTGGAGTAGAAGGATGTGCTCTCACCCCCTCTTGCGAGAACACCAGAATCACAACTAGTTGCTGGACAATCATCGACAGGAAGACACTGGAACTCACCAAAAAAGATACCCCACATCCAAAGACAAAGGAGAATCCACAATGAGATGGTAGGAGGGGCTCAATCACAGTAAAATCAAATCCCATAACTGCTGGGTGGGTGAGTCACAGACTGGTGAACACTTATACTACAGAAGTCCACCTACTGGAGTGAAGGTTCTGAGCCCCAGATCAGGCTTCCCAACCTGGGGGTCCGGCAATGGGAAGAGGAAATCCTAGAGAGTCAGACTTTGAAGATTGTTCATCTTCAAAGTGAGGTGTTAAACCTCACTTACACCAATGGATAGATCATCCAAAATGAAAATCAATAAGGAAACAGAGGCTTTAAATGACATAATAGACTATATAGATTTAATTGATATTTATAGGACATTCCATCCAAAAACAGTGGATTACACTTTCTTCTCAAGTGCGCACAGAACATTCTCCAGGATAGATCACATCTTGGGTCACAAATCAAGCCTCAGTAAATTTAAGAAAATTGAAATCATATCAAGCATCTTTTCTGACTACAACGCTATGAGATTAGAAATGAATTACACAAACATATGGAGGCTAAACAATACGTTATTAAATAAGCAAGAGGTCACTGAAGAAATCAAAGAGGAAATAAAAAAATACCTAGAGACAAATGACAATGAAAACACGACGATCCAAAACCTATGGTATGCGGCAAAAGCAGTTCTAAGAGGGAAGTTTATAGCTATAGAAGCCTACCTCAAGAAACAAGAAAAATCTCAAATAAACAATCTAACCTTGCAGCTAAAGGAACTAGAGAAAGAAGAACAAACAAAACCCAAAGATAACAGAAGGAAAGAATTCATAAAGATCAGAGCAGAAATAAATGAAATAGAAACAAAGAAAACAATAACAAAGATGAATAAAACTAAAAGCTGGTTCTTTGAGAAAATAGACAAAATCGATAAACCATTAGCCAGACTCATCATGAAAAAGAGGGAGAGGACTCAAATCAATAAAATTAGAAATGAAAAAGTGGAAGTTACAACAGACACTGCTGAAATACAAAGAATCCTAAGAGACTACTACAAGCAACTCTATGTCAATAAAATCGATAACCTGGAAGAAATGGTCAAATTCTTAGAAAGGTATGCCCTGCCAAGACTTAACCAGGAAGAAACAGAAAATCTGAACAGACCAATCACAAGTAATGAAATTGAAACTATGATTAAAAATCTTCCAACAAACAAAAGTCCAGGGCCAGATTAATTCACAGGTGAATTCTATCAAACATTTAGAGAAGAGCTAACACTCATCCTTCTCAAACTCTTCCAAAAAATTGCAGAGGAAGGAATACTCCCAAACTCATTCTATGAGGCCACCATCACCCTGATACCCAAACCAGACAAAGATACTACAAAAAAAAGAAAATTACAGACCAATGTCACGGATGAATATAAATGCAAAAGTCTTCAACAAAATACTAGCAAACAGAATCCAACAACACATTAAAAGGATCATACACCATGATCAAGTGGGATTTATTCCAGGGATGCAAGGATTCTTCAATATATGCAAATCAATCAATGTGATACACCATATTAACAAATTGAAGAATAAAAACCATATGATCATCTCAATAGATGCAGAAAAAGCTATTGACAAAATTCAACACCATTTATGATAAAAACCCTCCAGAAAGTAGGCATAGAGGGAAATTACCTCAACATAATAAAGGCCATATGTGACAAACCCACAGCCCACATCATTCTCAATGGTGAAAAACTGAAACCATTTCCTCTAATATCAGGAACAAGACAATGTTGCCCACTCTCACCACTGTTATTCAACATAATTTTGGAAGTTTTAGCTACAGCAATCAGAGATGAAATGGAAATGAAAGGAATCCAAATTGGAAAAGAATAAGTAAAGTTGTCACTGCTTGCAGATGACATGATACTATATATAGAGAATCCTAAAGATGCTACCAGAAAACTACTAGAGCTTATCAATGAATTTGGTAAAGTAGCAGGATACAAAATTAATGCACAGAAATCTCTTGCATTCCTATACACTAAGGATGAAAAATCTGAAAGAGAAATTAAGGAGACACTCCCATTTACTACTGCAACAAAAAGAACAAAATACCTAGGAATAAACCTACCTCAGGAGACAAAATATCTGTATGCAGAAAACTATAAGACACTAATGAAAGAAATTAAAGATGATACAAACAGATTGAGATATATACCATGTTCTTGCATTGGAAGAATCAATATTGTGAAAATGACTATACTACTCAAAACAATCTACAAATTCAATGCAATCCCTATCAAACTACCAATGGCATTTTGCACAGAACTAGAACAAAAAATTTCATGATTTGTATGGAAATACAAAAGACCCTGAAGAGCCAAAGCAATCCTGAGAAAGAAAAACAGAGCTGGAGGAATCAGGCTTCCTGACTTCAGACTATACTACAAAGCTACAGTAATCAAGACAATATAGTACTGGCATAAAACAGAAATATAGGTCAATGGAACAGGATAGAAAATCCAGAGATAAACCCACACACATATGGTCATCTTGTCTTTCATAAAGGAGGCAAGAGTGTTCAATGGAGAAAAGACAGCCTCTTCAATAAGCGGTGCTGGGAAAACTGGACAGGTACATGTAAAAGTATGAGATTAGATTACTCCCTAATACCATACACAAAAGTAAACTAAAAATGGATTAAAGACCTAAATGTAAGGCTGGACACCATAAAACTCTTAGAGGAAAACATAGCCAGAACATTCTATGACATAAATCACAGCAAGATCCTTTTGACCCACCTCCTAGAGAAATGGAAATAAAACAAAAATAAACAAATGGGACCTAATGAAATTTAAAAGCTTTGCACAGCAAGGGAAACCATAAACAAGAATAAAAGACAACGTCAGAATGGGAGAAAATATTTGCCAATGAAGCAACTGACAAAGGATTAATCTCCAAAATATACAAGCAGCTTATGCAGCTCAATATCAAAAAAACAAACAACCCAATCCAAAAATGGAAGAAGACCTAAATTGACATTTCTCCAAAGAAGATATACAGATTGCCAACAAACACTTGAAAGGATGGTCAACATTACTAATCATTAGAGGAATGCAAATCAAAACTACAATGAGGTATCACCTCACACCAGTCAGAATGGCCATCATCAAAAAATCTACAAACAGTAAATGCTGGAGAGGGTGTGGAGAAAAGAGAACCCTCTTGCACTGTTGTGGGGATGTAAATTGATACAGCCACTATGGAGAACCATATGGGGTTCCTTAAGAAGCTTTTTAGAACTACTATATGACCCAGCAATCCCACTACTGGACACGTACCCTGAGAAAACCGTAATTCAAAAAGAGTCATGTGCCACAATGTTTATTGCAGCACTATTTACAATAGCCAGGACATGGAAGTAACCTAAGTTGTCCATCATCAGATGAATGTATAAAAAATATGCAGTGCATATATAAAATAGAATATTACTCAGCCATAAAAATAAATGAAACTGACTTATTCGTAGTGAGGTAAGTTAGAGTGAAGTAAGTCAGAAAGAGAAAAACAAATACTGTATACTAACACATATATATGGAATCTAAAAAAGAAATTGGTTCTGAAGAACCTAGTGGCAGGACAGGAATAAAGATGCAGACGTAGAGAATGGACTTGAGGACATGGAGACGGGGAAGGGTAAGCTGGGACGAATTGAGAGAGTGGCATGGACATATATACACTACCAAATGTAAAATATGTAGCTGGTGGGAAGCAGCTGCATAGCACAGGGAGATCACTTCGGTGCTCTGTGACCCCCTAGATGGGTGGGATAGGGAGGGAGGGAGGGAGATGTAGGAGTGAGGAGATATGGGGATATATATATATGTATTTTTGATTCACTTTGTTATAAAGCAGAAACTAACGCAGCAATGTAAAGCAATTATACTCCAATAAAGATGTTAAAAAATACAAAACAACAAAGACCTACTTTATAGAACAAGGAACTGTATTCGATATCTCGTAATAACGTATAATGGAAAAGAATCTGAATAACAATATATATATGCACATATTTTATTATCTGATAGCTGACAGAAGAGATGGAAGTATTATATCTCACCTATATATTAGAAAGTTGTGTGGGTAATGGTAAAAAAAAAGGATTCCTAGAGAACAGGAAGATTACTTGTGTAGGAGTTAATAGGTAAAAATCAACATGAAAAAAATTCTAAGCATGTCCAAAAGCATGTAGTTTCAGATATTTTCAAAATGCCACTGAACTGTGAGATATATTCTGTGAAAGGGTAGTATTTAAAGATAACAGGGATCCAGTATGGAATTATCTTATCACCATCAAGGGGGTAAGGAATGTGGATTTTTTTCCTAAAAACTAAGAAAAGAAATGAATATATAGAACTCTTTTTGTACTATGAAATAGTCCCAATAATTTTCTTCTTTCTTTTTGAAATTTGTATTCTCTTTCATTTGTAGCATTCCCACGGTCTGTAAATATTCCAGTTTCTTCCTCAACCTAAACAATTTGTTGAAAAAAAAGAGGGAGGAATGAAGGAAGGAATGAAGGAAGTAAGAAAGGAAAGAAGAAAAAAAGAGAAACCTTTTCTTATTAACTCTGCCTCCCTGTTGCATGCTTCTCCTTCTCCTCACGAACCACTTATTGAATGTTTGTCTGTCCTCACATTTCTCTTTAAGGGTTTACACTGCTTTAATGGTTCACACTTACAGCAGAAGTGTGGTTTCTTTTTGAGGTTTCAGCCAGCCCTGTCTTCTCATCTGGAGCTCAGGGTCCTCTTCCAGACTCATTCAGGTTGTTGGCAGAAGTGAGTTGCTTGTGGTGTAGGGTTCTGGTCTCCATTTTCTTGCTGGCTGGAGTCTGGGATTGGTCTTAACTCCCAGAGACTACTCTCAGTTTCAGCCAGGCGGACTTCTCACAACATCACATCTTGCTTCTTCTAATCCAGCAGAAGAATCTCTCTGCTGCATTCTCTTCTAAAGGCATACATGATTAAGTTAGGCCTACCCAGCATAATCTTTATTTATTTAAATTAATTAATTCATTGATTAATTAATTAACTAATTAACATATGGCTGCATTGGGTCTTTGTTGCTACACGTGGGCTTTCTTTAGGTGTGGCGGGCAGCGGCTACTCTTTGTTGCATGTGCAGGCTTCTCTTGTTGCAGAGCACAGGCTCTACGTATGCAGACTTCAGTAGTTGTGGCATATGGGCTCAATAGTTGTGGCTCGTGGGCTCTAGAGTGCAGGCTCAGTAATTATGCCACACGGGCTTTGTTGCTCCGTGGCATGTGGGATCTTCCCGGACCAGGGCTCAAACCCATGTCCCCTGCATCGGCAGGTGGATTCTTAACCACTGTGCCACCAGGGAAGTCCCTAATCTTGCTTTTGATTAACTCAAAGTAAAGTAATCGTGGACCTTATTAATATCTGTAAACTCCCTTTGCCACATAATGTAGTATAATAAGATAAGTGATATCCCATCACATTCATAGCTCCACTCAGACTCAAAGGATGGGTTTTATACTGAATAAGTGCACAAAAGGCAGGAATCTTGAGAGTCCTTTTAGAATTCTGCCTTCCATAACTCTCTAGGCCATCTAATTTCCAAACTTTCATAGGTGCAACTTCTACAATATTCTTTGATTGACTATCCTTATCCTCCAGTTCCACCACCAATACTTTACATAACACTCTCATTCGTTTTGCAGGAACTTAGCAATATTCTCATAAGTAATTTCCCTGCCCTGAGTTTCAAGTGTTTCCAAACTTTCTCCATATTGATGCCAAAGTGATCTCTCAAAAATATATCTCTTCATACAGAGCTCTTCGTTGCCTTCAGCATGAAGTCAAAATTCTATCTCTTTATTACAGCAGTTGAGATCTCTCCAATCTACTTTAACTGCCACCAGTCCTCTTTGCTACCCCAGGAACCTTTTGATATAGTCAACCTGGGCTTTTTCTAATTCACCCAACTACCAAATACAGCAAGTTCTTTCACATGGATATGCTTTGCTTAATTCATGTACCTCCCACTCTTCTTTGAATTAGCCTACATTCTTTAGACTCATCATTTGCTCCATTGAACCATTTATAAATTCAACATCTCATTTATTTACATTTAAACATTAAATAGTTACATTAGAAAACATTTGGTGGCATCACCTTCTCCAAGTCAAGTCAGAAGAAAGTACTTCCTCTAGAGTCACATCCTTTTTAATTTTAACGTCTAGAACAGTGGTTATTCCATTGTGAGTTATTTGAAAATGTCTCTCTGACAGAAATTAGCTACTGGCAGGTGGATTATTGCTTATTCATCATTATATTCCCAATACTTTGTACTATATTTTGCAGTGGAGGAAGAAAATATATGCTTCTTGATATAAATTAAATCCAAGAGTTGTAAACTGACAAAGGAATCTCACTGAACTCTCTTTCATTCCCACAAAACAAGTGTGTGTGTGTGTGTGTGTGTGTGTGTGTGTGCGCACACTGGGTTTTTTGATGGAAGACTCTCTCCTAGTACTGTAGGGTAAACTTTTATGTACCTCCTTCTATTTGTTGATAGCAATTCTTGCCTTATATGAAGATAATATTCCAGCCTCACTGTAAGAGCATGCTGCAGGTTCTGGGCTGGAATACCTTGATTCCTCTCTCTCCTCGAATTACAGAAAGTTACTGATATGGTTGTTGGGTCAGGCAAACCTAGGGTCAATTGCTGGCTCTAGCAACAACTAGATGAGGTGCCCCAAATGAGCATTTTACATTAGATTCTTCTCCCGTGAAATTGGTAGCATGTCAATAGCATTAAATTGTAAGGATTAAATAACATAACATTTGTAAAACATGTAATCTGATAACTAGTACCTGGGAGACATTTAATAATAGTAAATGAGGATGAGGATGAAGATGGTGGTGAGTGGTACTAGTAGCGCCAGCTGGCCTCGGACATGGTTTTGAAATGTGGTACAACTAACCAGAAAACTCACAACTGCAAGAACAAGCTTACAAATCATTCTAAGCAGCATGACACATGGCCCATAGACCAATGGAGCCCCACAAGTATGGGGTTATTATGTCCCCAGAAATACAAATTTCCTTAGGCACCATGAGAGGTTGTTGCAGTTAATAAAAATCTTCCTCATTCTTTTTTTTTTTTGCGGTACGCAGGCCTCTCACCGTTGCGGCCTCTCCCGTTGCGGAGCACAGGCTCCGGACGCGCAGGCTCAGCGGCCATGGCTCACGGGCCCAGCCGCTCCGCGGCATGCAGGATCCTCCCGGACCGGGGCACGAACCCGTGTCCCCTGCATCGGCAGGCGAACTCTCAACCACTGCGCCACCAGAGAAGCCCTTCCTCATTCTTAAAGAAACCACTGTGAGTAAAATCTGATATTTTTCTCTGAATGTAGCAGTTTTATTACACAGTATGGAGGTGTGTTCGTTCCTGCCCTATTTGCCAGAAAGGGGCCTCAGGAGCTGGGGAGGTTTACTACTCAGGGATTGGCAGCATATATAAGGAGTTATGATGCAGATTGTGTGAAATATCTTAATCAGGAAACTCCTGGTGGACTTTTTGTGGCCCCCAGAGTATGAAGCTTCTCAAGGGTTCATTCTACCTCAGGGCTGCCTTCCCCTTGTACTTCATTACAGTTATTTTTGTCATTTCTGTGCAGGGATTAGTATGATGCTTCCTTGACTTTGTATCTAGGTAAAAGTTTGTTAAAAGTAAATTTGTCAGTAAAAAACCCAAAACAAACCACCTGCTGTATACACAGGCTCATTCCTAATCCCCGTACTACCCTACACCCAGCTGATAAATATATCAGCCTCCAATAACACCTGCATGAATTTTTTACATTTCTAAGAAAAGTTTCCGTTTCTTTTTTTAAAATGTCATTAATTCTTTCTTAAAGCACTTTATCTATCACATTCCGGGGTTTTGCACTGGTAATGTACAGAATAGAACCAAGTCACTTCCCTCTAAATGCTCAAAGCCCACTGACGAAACAGACGTAAAACTTGATGATTACAACAGGACATATTTATGATGAGAATGTCAAAGGGCATATATTTATCCTGCAGGAAGGTCAGCACCAAGTTTGTCAGGAGGCAAGGGAGAAGAGAGTATGGGAAAAACAGAAGTGACTAATACCATATTCAGCATGCCTGGAGCTCTGGGTGCAAGTGGGACAGCAAGTGGCAACTGAAACTGGACATGGAGGAAGGATGCATGTTGCAAAAAACCTTACAGGCATTCTAAAGCCTTTGAATTTAAATAGTGTAACAGAAACTGCTCAGTATGAAATTGAATCTTTCTCCTTTCCTGGAAAAGCACATTTCTACAGATCCTTGTGAAGCAGCTGAAGAATTCAGGCACCTTATTTGAGGCTCCATAATATACAGCAGTTCCCTGCTTGGTGAAGTATCAACCTGAATGATAAGAATATAACGTTTTTCCTCTAGACCACAATCTATCAGGTATATAGAAATATCAGTTTAGGAAACATCCTCAAACAGAACCTCAGTGACTTCTAGGGTCTCAGCAGAACACTTCGTCACTTACTCTTCCAAATTCTGCATCAGATTAACCAGGCAATTATTTTCAGCATGGCTCAGACAATCTTGAACAAGCATTGTTTCATAAGGTCTATAAATAAAAACAAGAGGTGTAGACCTCTCTCTATTTGATGACAGTGAATTCACAGGAAAACACAGCTAATAGAAAAGTGAAAAGAAAAAGAAAAGTGAAAAGTATTGCCTGTAAGAATAAAGAAAAGAGAGTATACTTAGGTAGTCTTCTGTGAATTGTATTACATTATAGAGAAGTAAGAGATATGGTTGTCCTACCTTTAAATTCTCCATTTTCAAAACTTTTACTGAGCATCTATGACATTTGAATCATGATATTTGTGCTTTTATTGCTTAGATTTGAATGTGCATTCTGTCTCTTCTGTTAAACGGTATATTTCGAGGAGCTAATTTGTCTCATTGGGCTAAGAGTTTCCTGGGTTGATGATTTTCCCTTTATTTCATGCTCTTCCTATAGAAAGAGACCACCAACTATGACTCCTCTTAATATCTGGTACAATGATGTATACACAGTATCATGAATAAGAAACAACTAGTTAAAATATCAATTTAGATATATATAGTCAGATAGTTACTCCTTAAGAATGGAGACCGTGTCTTTGTTGTTCATTCTTTCACCCCAGTGCTTCCCACAGTTTTGCCAAAATGAAGATGTTCAAAATATATTAGAAGAATATATACAAAGTTATACAAAAATAAATTTAATAAGCATAAATTAAGTTAGCTATTATTAATAAAGCATTGAGTTTGGGTCTGTGCAAGGTATATCAGTCCTCAAAGTATAAAGTATAATGCCTGTTTTCAAAAAGTTTCAAATCAGGTATAGCCCAGATGGAGGAACAGGAAGACCTGGAGCTCACCTCCTATCCCCCCAACACCCCCTCCCCCCCACACACCAAAATCACAAAAATTTACAAAGTAACTATCAATGAGAACTACCCAAAGACTAGCAGAAAAGATTTTCTACAACTAAGGATATAAAGAAGGAACCATAGGAGTATAGGAGGGGTGGAGATGTGGTGTAGTCAGGACCCATACCCCTAGGTAGGTGACCCACAAACAGGAGGAGAATTACAGTTGCAGAAATTCTCCCCAAGGAGCAAGGGGTCTGAGCCCCACATCAGGCTTCCCAGGCCAAGGGTCTTACACTGGGAAGATAAGCCCCCAAAATGTTTAGCTTTGAAGGCCAGTGGGGCTTACTTGGAGTTCCAGAGGGCTGCGGGAAATAGAGACTCCACTCTTAAAGGGCACACACAAAACCTCACAAGTTCCAAGGGCCAGAGTAGAAGCAGTGATTTGAAAGGAGCCTAAGTCAGATCCTCTTGGAGAATCTCCCAGAGAGACAGGAGGCAATTGGGACTCACCCTGGGGACATAGATCATGGCAGCAGCCATTTTGGGGAGCTCATCCCACCATGAGGACACTGGTTTTGGCAAGAGCCATTTTGGAATCCTCCATCTTAGCTTGTTAATACTGGGACCCAGCCCTGGCCACTAGACCTGGGACACCTCAGGTCAAGCAGCTAGCTGGGAGGGAAACAGCCTCAACAACAAGCAGGCCCCCAGAAACCCCAGCCACCACAGGATACAGCCCCACAGACCAGTGGACGAGCACTAGCCCCAGGATCCCTGGGCCCCATAGCCAGCCATCAGATCCCACCTCACCCACCAGGATGCAGGCACCAGCCCCAAGACCATATGGGCCTCTACTCTGCTCATTGCAGGCCAACACCAACTCCAGGACCTCCAAGGCCCTGATTCCCAAGACCCTGAGACCCAGCTCCACTCAGCAGTGAGCCAGCAGTAGCCCTGAGACCCGGCCTCACCCACCAGTAGGCAGACACCAGCCCTGGGACCACATGGTCCACAGCCCCACCCACTAGCAGGTAGACACCAGCCTCAAGATTACCAAGGATCTGCAGCCAGCTGTGTATCTAGCCCACTCACCAGTGGAAAGACACCAGCTCCAGGAACCATGAGCCCCACAGCCTGAGACCCCTGGACCTGGTTCCACTCACCAGTAGGCTGACACTATCGCCAGGACCCAGCATCATCCACCAGTGGGTGGACACTAGCCCCAGGATGCCCTGAGCCCCAGCCCCACCCACCAGATTTTGGACACCAAATCCAGCTTGAGAAAGAAGGACAAAACTGGAAGTATCATGCTCCCTGATTTCAAACTACACTACAAAGCTACAGTAATCTAAATGGCATGGTAGTGGCACAAAACAGACACATAGATCAATGGAACAGAATAGAGAGCTCAGAAATGAACCCACACTTATGTGGGTAATTAATCTATGACAAAGGAGGCAAGAATACACAATGGGGAAAAGATAGTATTTTCAATAAGTGGTGCTGAGAAAACTGGACAGCTACATGCAAAAGAAACAAACTGGACTACTTTCTCACACCCTATATAAAAACAAATTCACAATGAATTAAAGACTTCAATGGAAGACCTGAAACCATTAAATTTCTACACAAATCATAGGTATTACACTCTTTGGCATCGGTCTTAGCAATATTTTTTTGGATAAGCCTCCTCAGGCAATAGAAATATAAGGACAAAATAAACAATTGGTACCACATCAAAATAAAGGCTTTTGCACAGTGAAACAACCAATACAGAAAAACCTCCTACTGAATGGTAGAAGATATTTTCACACTATGTTCAACAAGGGTTTAATATCCAAAAATATATATAATTTATACAACTTACCATCATAAAAACAAACAACCCAATTAAAAAAATGGGCTGAGGTCCTGTATAGACATTTTCCCAAAGAAGACATACAGGCGAACAGGCAAATGAAATGATGCTCAACATGTCTAATCATCAGGGAAATTCAAATAAAAACCACAATGAGATATCACCTCAAACTTGTCAAAATGACTATTACCAAAAAGACAACAAATAACAAGTGTTGGAGAGGATGTGGAAAAAAGGAATCCTCATGCAGTGTTGTTGGAATGTGAATCAGTGCAGCCACTATGGAAAAAAAATATAGAGATTAATTTTTTAAAATTAAAAATAGAACTACCATATGATCTAGCAATTCCACGCCTGGTTATTTATCCAAAGAAAACAAAACACTAATTTGAAAAGATACATGTACTCCTATATTCATTGCAGCATTATTAATAATAGCCAAGATGTGGAAGCAACTTAAATGCCCATCAATGTTTGAGGGAATAAAGATGTAATATATATAAATAAACATTATTCAGCCATAAAAAAGAATAGAATCTTGGCATTTGCCACACACGGATGGACCCAGAGAATATTATGCTAAGTAAAATAAGTCAGCTAGAGAAAGACAAATACAGTATGATTTCATTTACATGTGGATCTAAGAAACAAAGCAAATGAACAAACATAATGAAAGAGAAACAGACACAGAGAACAAACAGGTGGTTGCCAGAGGAAGGCTGTTTGAGGGGAGGAGAGAAATAGATGAGGGAGATTTCAGGTATAAAATAAATGCGTCACATCTGTGATATATACAGAGCAGGGAATATAGGCAATAATTATGTAATATCTTTGTATGGTAACAGATGGTAAGTAGACTTATCATAGTAATTACTTTGAAATCTATGGAAATATCAAATTACTATGCTGTGTAACAGGAACTAACATAGTGTTATAGGTCAGTTCTACTTCAAAAACACTCTCATAGGAAAAGAAATCATATTTGTGGTTACCAGATGTGGGGATGGGGAGAGGAGGAATTGGATGAAGGTAGCCAAAGTATAAACTTCTAGTTATAAGATAAATAAGTACTAGGGATGTAATATACATCATGATAAATATGTTATCTATGAAAGTTGTTAAGAGTAAATTCTGAGTTCTCATCACAAGGGAAACATTTTTTTTCTATTTCTTTAATGCTGTATCTATATGAGATGATGTTCACTAAACTTATTGTGGTAATCCTTTCATGATGTATGTGATTATTGTGATGTAACCATTAAACTTACACAGTGCTGTGTGTCAACTACCTCCCAGTAAAACTGGGAGAAAAATAAAATAGTTTCAAATCAGTCAGGGAAGAGAGACCTGACTACCTATAACAAAAAGGAGTCTTAATGGTACCTGGAAGAAGGGGAAAAAAGCAATACCAGCAAAAAATAATAAAATAAAAACATATTTTTAAAATTTCAAATATAAATGAAAGCAGGTGGATATTTCAGTAGGAGAGAGCAAAATGATTGAAGACTATGGACAAGGGTTAGGGTTATTCATGGTGTTATTCAGAAGTGAAAACCTCTTATAAGAATGTTATTCTAATATGCATGATAACCTCTAGGTAGCTTGTGAAAATGCAAATTCTTGTGCTCCATCAGAAGAGTGCCTAAATAGTTCTGGGGTGGAGTTGAGGAATCTGCACTTTATAAAAGAATTTCAAGTGGTTTTGATGCTCTGGTGCTGGACCACACTGAGAACAGTGAAGGATGCAAAAGGAAAGTGGATGTCATATTATAAATGTATCCAGTGGGTAGTATGAAGACAGATTGTGAGGACCCATGGGAGTGAAGAGCCTATGGAAGATGAAGAACAAACAAGTTGTGTTTTTAGGTAGTTGTTAAGCGGATATTATTCTCTTATCTGAAGTTAAAACACAGCAACAACAGAAACCTCATTACTGAGCATTTTTAAAGTACAGGAAAGTAAAAAAAAAAGTATAAATAAACCAATATTCACCCATCAAAAGATAAGTAATTTTGACATTTGGAACATGTCTTTCCATACCTTTATAACAAATGTTTTATGTGCATGTACATGTACACTTGTGTGTATATTCACATGAAATATACACACAACAATAAGTACACTGTATAGTAATCTATCTTTTCTCTTAATATATCATATATATCTATATCAATATTTATCTTGTTGCATGACAGTTCACATTTTATTTTACCAATACTCTGAAGTAAATGTTTAGGTAGTTTCTAAATTATCATTGCAATATATAATGGTGTGTTGAATATCACAACACATTACTGCATTCTTGCCCACATTCCCCCATTAGACACATATTTAGAAGATGAATCACCAGACATTAGATACTTAAAATATCAATACATTTACCAAAAGCTCTGAAGAACTCTTTTAAGAATTAGAAAAGTATCCTTTTAATTCACATTTCTTCTTGTTTATTGTACTTATTCATGATCCTCAGCCATGAATAATCTATTTGGGAGAATAATAATCATTACCAATAACTAAGAATTACTAAAACCTAGACTTTTCTACTGATCTAAATTATATCAGACACGCCTTGATAGTTACATACCCTAGAGGTGGTGAGACTTTGGACCCCAATTTATGACTTAATTTGTCCATTTTGCAGACATATTTTAACCATGGTCCTATTCTGTGCCAGGTGCAGTATAGGGTTACAGATACATAAGACATAATCCCTGTTCTCAAAGAATTCAATCTAGAACTCTGTAAATAGTAAGTTATTATTATTTTTTTTTTTGGCAGTACGCGGGCCTCTCACTGTTGTGGCCTCTCCCGTTGCGGAGCACAGGCTCCGGATGCCCGGGCCCAGCGGCCATGGCTCACGGGCCCAGCCGCTCCGCGGCATGTGGGATCTTTCCAGACCGGGGCACGAACCCACGTCCTCTGCATCGACAGGCGGACTCTCAACCACTGCGCCACCAGGGAAGCCCAGTAAATAGTAAGTTATTGGATTATCAGAAGAATGAAAGCATGTGTAAACATTTATCAGTATACGGTGGTAACTCACATTAGTGAACAATCAAACGTCAGTCAGAGAAGAAAATGTAAAGAAAGAATACACTGAAAAATGTCCTAAATTAGCTTAGAAAGAAATATTTTGAGCATGGCCTTGCAAATTTGCATTGTCTTCACACTATAGATTATGGGATTCATTACAGGAGGGATGAGCAGATAAATATTGGCAATGAGAGTATGCAGAAGGGGAGGGGCATGCTTCCCAAACCTATGCACCAGTGACAAGCTCATCATGGGGATGTAGAAGATGGCAACAGCACTTATGTGTGATACACAGGTACCAAAGGCCTTTTTCCACTCCTCTGGGGAGGCAATGTTGAGCACGGAAGGGATGATCAGGACATAGGAGAGAAGGATCAAGACAGAGTCCAAGGTACCAGTAGAGATGACAATGGCCAGGCCAAATACACTGTTGATCTTGGTGTCTGTGCATGAAAGCTTCATCACATCAGGGTGGAAACAATATGGATGGTGAAAACATGACTTCCACAAAAGGACAGACGCTTAAGGAGCAGGAGTAAAGGCACTACAACCGTTGTCACCCTAATAACAATTGCAAAGCCCACTTTGATGATTCCTGAATTGGTTAAGATTGTGGCATATCTCAGTGGGTTACAGATGGCAGTGTAACGGTCAAAGGCCATTGCCAGGAGTAACAAGGACTCCATTAATGTGAAACCATGGATAAAGAACATATGGCCAATGCAGACATCAAAGCTGATTTCTCGAGCATTGAACCAGAAAATACCCACCATGGTGACCAACGTGGAAAGGCACAGCCCTAGGTCCATGAAGGACAAGCATGGAGAGGAAATAGTACATGGGCTCATGGAGGCTCGACTCAGTGATGATGACAAACAAGATCATGCCATTCCCTGAGATGACAATGGCAAAGAGACAACAGAATGGAGGATGGAGATCCAGGCATGGTATGTTTCAAAACGAAGGATGCCAGTAAGGAAGAAGACTGCAGAGTGGAAAATGCTCTGGCTGAAGGATGGCATGATGAGTGAAGGAAGCAGATTTCCCTGGGGAAAAGGAACATGTCCTGCAAAAACAGGGCCCGCTTGTTATCTCTAGGCTTCAGTATATATCCATATACTCATATAAAAAAGATTAGATTAGATAATGGTAAGATATTTTCCACTTCTATGATTCTATGGTCATGGGCAGATAGGACATTTCTATACAAATCTAGGACAACACAAAAGGCAGGCAATTCATCCTGCTTCTTCACTTCTCACTTTCCAAGGCAAAAACCCTTAAGAGGTCCATTAAGAGTTAAAAGTCTTTGCATACCCAATGAAAACAGTATAGTTAAGGTACTATCAATATTTACAGAAAGATACTCCTGTTTAAATAAATATGCAAGAACTATTGATAAAAATGAAATACTAGGAAAGAAGCAATTTAATCTGTGCAAAGAGACTACAGTGTGTGACGGTTGGTAAAGCATTTATTCAAGAAATACCTGTGAAGCTGGTATCATTTAAGGGAATTTCTCCTTGAAGAAGATTTTCAGGGAAAATCTCCTTGAAGAAATAGGGCTTAAGTTAACCTTAATAAGAACAAAAATTCATTGCAAACTAACAGATAATAATTGGAACAGAATGATCTAAGTAAGGTTCTTAATATTCCTTCATAACAAAAGGACACTGAAAATGAATTGAGGGGTTTGAGGTGGGGGTGTAGTCCCTCAGAAAGCCTCATTAAGGCTGGATGCATCTCCATTCAGATAGTGAATGGACCATCTTCTGAACCATCTTCTCTGTTTGAGGATATGAGCATACACTCAACCCAGGTCAAGAAATCTCTAGGATCAAAAAAGTTCCTCTATATTGGTTCTTGTCCTGAGTTTTCTGATGCCCTATTTTTATCTGTAGAAAGAATGCTTGATTTTTATAGTATGTGTGTATCCTCTTTCTCTCATTCATGCATGCATTCTTTCAAGAAATATGTAAATAACTGACAAAATGCCAGTGTGCAATGAACAGAATTAGAATTAGACCTAGTACTCCAAGATGGTCTATACATGACTTGGGGAAAAAAACGTCTGAGGGTAAGTTAATTTGATGAGTTTCATTCCAGCCCCTGAATGAACAGGGAGTAGCTTCAACTTGAGTGGGAATAACTGGTTACAGGACTTGTGATGAAGAGGGTGTTTGAGAAGAAAAGAAAAAAATGTTCAATACAGCTAGCCTCTTAAGGACTTACTAAAAATAAATAAATAAATAATGGCTGGAAATTTTGAATTAAGAGGGAATGCAGAAAAAACTAAACTCCATGGGTTTTGATTCGGCCCTTGGACCTCAGTTGGAAAAGGGGCCTCATTGTTTTCACTTTTGACTCACAGGAATTAGAATATGTACTAACCTCTGCGTTCCCAACAAAGTGACTCCCGCCCCGATAGTAAGGTTTGAGAGTTAAACTGATGCCTGGGTTGAAGTCACAGGAGTGGTGAAAAATATCTTACAGTAATAAAATCTAAGGGGAAGGAGGCCTGAAAAAAAGGACCTGGGGAATAGCAGTATTTAGGGAAAAGACAGAGTAGAACCTACTAATGAGACTGCAGAGGCATGGCCACTGAGGTGCAAATGAACCCCAGGAAAAAGCAAGGACTTCATCAGTTTTTCTCAGACATTTGATCTCAGAGCCAGGAGAAATGCCTGGCACAATAGTGTTCAAGAGTATCTGTTGAATAAATGAACTAAATTGCATCTGTGACAGACCCTAGACACAATATCAGGCATATATTGTGGTTCCTGATATAGAGCCCCTTCAAATTAGAAGTAAAGTTTATGTAAACATTCTGGTATATATTAATATAGGAGATAAGCTGACAATTTTCTTGTTAATCTGGTGTTTATCTTGGGTACTAGGACTTTGCTCAAATTTAGATCTGGTGATAAAAACAAATTTTTCTGGATGAAATTGTAAGGACCCTTAATTGTATCCTCTTTATTTTTTTTTTTTTTTATTTTTTTTGTGGTACGCGGGCCTCTCACTCTTGTAGCCTCTCCCGTTGCGGAGCACAGGCTCCGGACGCGCAGGCTCAACGCGCCCAGCCGCTCTGCGGCATGTGGGATCCTCCCGGACCGGGGCACGAACCCGTGTCCCCGGCACCGGCAGGCGGACTCCCAACCACTGCGCCACCAGGAAAGCCCCATGTCCTCTTTATTTTTAAGATGAGGAAGTGGAACCGAGCAGGATCATATGGGGCCTTCCCAGGACAGACCACTCCCCCATATCCTCTGCTTTAGCTCCTCTCTGAAATGCCCAGATAACAGTATCTAATGCACATTTCCTGAGTTTTTTGGTTTTTGTTTTTTTTACAGATGCTAAAACCCCCACCAAATGGAAGAACTTAACTACTTGATGACGATGAGCACATGGCCCCCAGGCCCACTGGAGCCTGAGGATTGATAATGTTAACACCTGTGACACTGCCCTGCTCCCTCACCATCAACCAATCAGAGAATTGTGCCCAAGCTGATCACAGACCCTGGGATGCTCCTCCCTCACCTTGCCTTTAAAAATGCTTTCCTGAAACCACCAGATCTGGGAGTTCGCGTGTTTTGAGCACTAGCTGTCCTGAACTTTTCGCGTGGTGCCCTGCACTAAGTGCTGCATTTTCCTTCACATTGTAAGTAGATGGGCTTTACTGCACATGGGCAAGCAGACCCAAGTTTGGTTCTGTAGCAGAAGCAGGCTCTCAAGTTAATGTTCTTTTTATTATAGTAAATAAATTAAGAGACCTCAATGGATTATCCAGGTGTCCAAACTAGCCTTCTCCTTAATAATAGTGATAATATTTCAGTGTCTCCTGTGGGCCAAACAATTCACGCCATTTTATCTCTTTTGCTGAATCGTTCTTTCCACTGTTCTGCAAGCTTCTCATGGTATCTTTTTTCAACTGATATAATCAAAGGGAAACATAGTAGAGCTATTCTAATTCATGGAACTCTATTAGTAAAACTTGTGGGCAGGAATAGCTTTCCTTTTTTTAAATTCTGTGATTCTTAAACGACCCTTGGGCATCCTTGCACTAAATCTAATGAGCTAATAGTAAATAACTATTCTTGGAAATATATATTTAAATATCTCTCCCCCATGGAGAATTCTTTAAGACAGGGGCTATGACTTAAACATCCTTGTAAGGAGGCCACCAAGAACATGTAAATATTGCCCCCATTACAAAGGTTCACATCCATCATTATCACAACATGCACTGGGTATTATCAGCTCCTTTTCACAGATGAGAGCATTGAGGCTAAGATTAGAAAAACAAGGCTTAGAAGAATCATGTTACTTTCTCACATTTATCCACATGGCAAATCTAATAATTGAACTTTGTTCTGACTTCACTCTGCTCTCTTCCCTTCTTATTTTTAAAAGAACTTAATTTTAAAGAAAAATGTGGAATGAATGATCACATACTCATGTATATATAGATATACTCATGTATATCTATAATATACAAATCTCTTGAATATGTACTACTGAGTTCACAAATTTCCTCTGAACTGTTAGTTTTATAAACTATCTGAAGATTATACAGTCCCTGATGTATTCAGAAATACTTCAATGCCCTAAAACACTGATGTCATGCAAAGAAGACTTTTTGAGTCTGGAAAAGGAGGTCATTTTACCCTTTGAAAGTCATCCCAGGCAGCAGCAGAGAGTCTTTTAAACAGAGAGAGAGAGAGAGAGAGAGAGAGAGAGGGAATATTATCTCAACCTCATAAAATTACAGGCAGAAATGTCTTCTGTTCTAAGGCTGGGGAAACAGTGCCTGATCAGTCTTGCCCCTTTAAACCATCCCCAAAGAAGTTCTCTTTTGTCAGGAGAACTCACTGGCAGTTTTCAGGAATGAGAGAACACTCAGATTTGAGAAAGAAAGACTTTGTAAGGAGCCCAGGAGCTGCCTGGTGAGAGCCATTTACTCAGCAGAAAAACGACCAATTCTTAGGAGAGAACTCCATACAGCTGTGTCCTGCTAACCATTTATGCCCCAAACCACTGATTATGGAGGGCAATTTCTTTTCAGTCTAACTTCTCTTCTTTCTCCAAAAGAGAATCCTGGAGATTGATTATGATTATAGTTCTCATTTAAGAGCAATTTTACCCCTGTACAACTTACAAGACAGCAACTCAGCAAAAAAGCATATGAAAACATGCTCCACATCATAAGTCATCAGGGAAATGAAATTAAGACAATGAGCTATCACTACACACCTGTCAGAAATACCAAAATCCTTGACACTGACATCCAATCCTGGTGAGGATTTGGAGCAACAGGAACCCCCATTCATTGTTGGTGGTAATTCAAATTGGTACAGCCGCTTTAGAAGACAGTTTGGTAGTTCCTTACAAAAGTAAACATACTCATACCACACAATCCAGCAGTTGTACTCCTTAGTAGGAACCCAAAAGAGTTGAAAACCTATGTCTACGCAAAGATTACACATGGCTGTTTATAGCAGCTTTATTCATAATTGCCAAAACTTGGAAATAACCAAGAGGCCCTTCAGTAGGTGAATGGATAAATAAACTGATATATGCAAACAATGGAATATTTTCAGTGCTAAAAAGAAATTAGCTGCTAAGCCATGAAAAAACATGAAGAAAACCTAAATGCATATTTACTTAGTGAAAGAAGTCAGTCAGAGGGGAGAGGGGAGGGGAGGATAAATTACCCTAACTCTATGATTCCAACTATATGACATTCTGGAAAAGCTGAACTATTGGAGTTAATAAAAAGATCAGTGATTACCAGGGTTTGGGGGTAGGAAGGAATAGGTGGAGCACTGAGGATTTTTAGGACAGTGAAAATACTCTGTATGATACTATAATGTTGGATACATGTCATTATACTTTTGTCCATAACCATAGACTACACAACACCGAGTGAACCTCAGTGTAAACTATGGACTTCGGGTGATAATGATGTATCAATTTAGGTTCATCAGTTGTAACAAATGAAGGACTCTGTGGGGGGTGGGTGATAATGAAGAGGATACACAGGTGTAGGGACAAGAAATATATGGGAAATGTCTGTACCTTCCTCTCAATTTGCTGTGAATAAAGACGATTTTTTTAAAGAAAAAAACTAAAGAGGACTACAAAACTTTGAGTCCCTTGTGTGTCCCTTGCTAGCTTACAAAGGCACTAGGCTGTTCTGATAACTGGCCTGAAATTGACACCAGTGTAGTTATCTCTGGTGGAGATATTAACCATGTTTGACAGACAGCCTCCGTCAAAACTGTGAAAACACATAAGTGGCTTTCAGCCTTTGTCCACTTAATACAGTTTTCGACAATTTGTGATGAACTGAGAGGGTTGGTAAGTTTTAAGAACACTAATTAATTAAACATGCTTCTTGGCATAAAAGGCTATGCCAAGTGGACATTACCTTGCAAAGAGGTCTGCTATATGGAAGAAGAGGATGAGGTAACTATTTCCATTAGAGTTACTGAAGAGCAGAGACCTTACTTATACTGTTTAATTTTTTTCCCTTTGTCACAAGATTCTAGATCCCCAGGAAAGTCTGGAAAGACACGTTTCTTTTCAGGAATTCATCAAGAACCTATAAAATATGCTGTTGTTTTGGATATCTTCTGGATTAATAGAAGCATTGTCTTCCTCCAGAAAGCACTTCAGCAGATGGGGGAGACATTTTCACAGCCCTGGATAAGTTTGCCAGGAAATGTTTGAGACTCGGCGGGGTGGGGGGAAATGCACAATTCAAATAGAAGCTTCCAAGGTATAGAAGAAAAAGGAGTTGGCCAGGCTGTTATAGGGATATAAATGGGAAAATCCTGCTGGCCATAATAAGGATTCCATTCTGAACAGTGCTGGCCCATGAGCAGGGCTGCAGGAGATGGTACACAGTTAGCAGAACCTCAGGCTCTTCTTGAGCACAAACCCAAGGGATTTAAATTATTCATAAGCCCAGGTCTAATAATCAGTGGATACACAAAGGGTAAAATGACCAGTGTCCCTTCTGACGGGGAGAGTGTCTTTTCTAATTGACCTGTCCCGGGACTTGAATACTTTGAATGAATAACTTCTCTGCACTCACCTACCCATTTAGAGTTCTATCCTGAAAGCACTGTCTTTCTACTCTTTCTGCTTCAACTCTACTGAACACATCTTCAATTCCATGAATATGACATGCTTTTCTCATTCTCCTCTGAGCCTTGTCTCATTCTGTCCTCCAAGGCGGTATTAAGGTGTTTATTTTTCCAAAATTCTGCCTCAAATGCAACTCAAAAGAGATTTTATTTTGTATGGACACAAAATTTATTTATTTATTTACTTGTTTATTTATTTGATATTCAGATTTCCTTTTAGTTTGAAAATTAACTGTAAGTTTAGTCACATGAAAAAGGTATTATTGAATATGAAAAGAAGCATTTTCTGAAGTTACTACTTTTTCTTTTTTTATTAATTTTTATTGGAGTATAGTTGCTTTACAATATTATGTTACTTTCTGCTATACAGCAAAGCAAATCAGTTATACATATACATATATCCACTCTTTTTTAGATATCCTTTCCACTTAGGTGACCACAGAGCACTGAGTGGAGTTCCCTGTGCTATACAGTAGGTTCTCATTAGTTATCTATTTTATACATAGTAGTGTATATATATCAATCCCAATCTCCCAATTCATCCCACCTCCCCTTCTGCCTTGGTAACCATAAGTTTGTTCTCTATATCTGTGACTCTACTTTTGCTGTGCAAATAAGTTCATCTGTACCATTTTTCTAGATTCCACATATAAGCAATATTATACAATGTTTGTTTTTCTCTTTCTGACTTACTTCAGTCTGTATGACAAGGTCTAGGTCTATCCACGTCTCTGTAAATGGCACTATTTTGTTCCTTTTTATGGCTAAGTAATATTCCGTTATATATATGCACCACATCTTTTTATCCATTCCTCTGTTGATGGACATTTAGGTTGCTTCCATGTCCTGGCTATTGTAAATACTGCTGCAGTGAACATCGGGGTGCATGCATACTTTCGAATTATGGTTTTCTCCGGATATATGCCTAGGAATAGAATTGCTGGGTCATACAGTAGCTCTATTTTTAGTTTTTTAAGGAACCTCCATACTGTTCTCCATAGTGGCTGTACCAATTTGCATTCCCACCAACAGTATAGGTAGGTTCCCTTTTCTCCACACCCTTTCCAGGATTTCTTGTTTGTAGATTTTTTGATGATGGCCATTCTGACTTGTGTGAGGTAATACCTCATTGTAGTTTGGATTTGTATTTCTCTAATAATTAGAAATGTTGAGCATCTTTTCACGTGTTTGTTAGCCATCTTATGTCTTCTTTGGAGAAGTGTCTATTTAGGTCTTCCACCCATTTTTTGATTAGGTTGTTTGTTGTTTTTTTTGATATTGAGCTTCATTTGTTTATTTTGTTTTTATTTCCATTACTCTAGGAGGTGGATCAAAAAATATCTTGCTGTGATGTATGTCAAAGAGTGTCTGCCTATGTTTTCCTCTAAGGGTTTTATAGTGTCTGACCTTACATTTAGGTCTTTAATCCATTTTGAGTTTATTTTTGTGTATGGTGTTAGGGAGTGTTCTAGTTTCATTGCTTTCATGTAGCTGTCCCATTTTCCCAGAATCATTTATTGAAGAGGCTGTCTTGTCTCCATTGCATATTCTTGCCTCCTTTGTCATAGATTAGGTGGCTATAGGTGCGGGGGTTTATCTCTGGACTTTCTATCCTGTTCCATTGGTCTATATTTCTGTCTTTTGTTTGTGCCAGTACTATACTGTTTTGATGACTCTAGCTTTGTAGCGTAATCTGAAGTCAGGGCACCTGATTTCTCCAGCTCTGTTCTTCTTTCTCAAGATTGCTTTAGCTATTCAGGGCCTTTTATGTTTCCATACAAAATGTAAAAATTTTTGTTCTAATTCTGTGAAAAATGCCATTGGTAATTTGATAGGGATTGTATTGAATTGGTAGATTGCTTTGGGTAGTATAGTCATTTTACCAATATTGATTCTTCCAATCCAAGAACATGGTAAATCTCTCCATCTATTTGTGTCATCTTTGATTTCTTTCATCAGTATCTTATACCTTTCTGAGTACAGTCTTTTACCTCCTTACATAGGTTTATTCCTAGGTATTTTGTTTGTTGCAGTGGTAAATGGGATTGTTTCTTTGATCTCTCTATCTCTGATCTTTTGTTGTTAGTGTATAGGAATGCAAGAGATTTCTGTGCATTAATTTTTTATCTTACAACATTACCAAATTCATTGATGAAACTCTAGTAGTTTTCTGGTAGCATCTTTAGGATTTTCTATGTATAATATCATGTCGTCTGCAAACAGTGACAGTTTTACTTCTTCTTTTCCAATTTGGATTCCTTTTATTTCTTTTTCTCCTATGATAGCTGTGGCTAGGACTTCCAAAGCTATGTTGAATAGAAGTGATGAGAGTGGACATCCTTGTCTTGTTCCTGATCTTAGAGAAAATGATTTCATGTTTTCATCATTGAGTATGATGTTAGCTGTAGGTCTGTCATATATGGCCTTTATTATGTTGAGGTAGGCTCCCTCTAAGCCCAATTGCTGGAGAGTTTTTTTTTTATCATAAATGAGTGTTGAACTTTGTCAAAAGCTTTTTCTGCATCTATTGATATGATCATATGGTTTTTATTCTTCAATTTGTTGATGTGGTGTATCACATTGATCAATTTGCGTATATTGAAGAATCCTTGCATCCTTGAGATAAACCCTGCTTGATCATGGTTTATGATCCTTTCGTTGTGTTGTTGGATTTGGTTTGCTAGTATACTGTTGAGGATTTTTGCATCTATGTTCATCAGTGATATTGGCCTGTAATTTTCTTTTTTTTGTGATACCTTTGTCTGGTTTTGGTATCAGGGTGATGGTGGCCTCATAGAGTTAGCTTGGGAGTGTTCCTCCCTCTGCCATTTTTTGGAAGAGTTTCAGAAGAGTAGGTGTTAACTCTTTTCTCAATGTTTGCTAGAATTCACCTGTGAAGCCATCTGGCCCTCGACTTTTGTTTGTTGGAAGATTTTTCATTACAGTTTCAATTTCAGTATTTGTGATTGGTCTGTTCATATTTTCTATTTCTTCCTGGGTCAGTCTTTGAAGGTTGTATCTTTCTAAGAATTTGTTCATTTCTTCTAGGTTGTCCATTTTATTGGTGTATAGTTGCTTGTAGTAATCTCTTATGATCCTTTGTATTTCTGCAGTGTCTTTGGTAACTTCTCCTTTTTCATTTCTAATTTTATTGATTTGAGTCCTATCCCTTTTTTTCTTAATGAGTCTGGCTAAGTTTTATTAATTTTGTTTATCTTCTCAAAGAACCAGCTTTTAGTTTCTTTGATCTTTGCTATTGTTTCCTTTGCCTCTATTTCATTTATTTCTGCTCTGATCTTTATGATTTCATTCCATCTACTAACTTTGGGTTATGCTTGTTCTTCTTTCTCTAGTTGCTTTAGGTGTAATGATAGGTTGTTTATTTGAGATTTTTCTTGTTTCTTAAGGTAGGATTGTATAAACTTCTCTTTTTTTTTTTTTTTTTTTTTTTTTTTGCGGGACGCGGGCCTCTCCCTGTTGTGGCCTCTCCCATTGCGGAGCACAGGCTCCGGACGCGCAGGCTCAGCGGCCACGGCTCACGGGCCCAGCCGCTCCGCGGCATGTGGGATCTTCCCGGACCGGGGCACGAACCCGCGTCCCCTGCATCGGCAGGCGGGCTCTCAACCTCTGCGCCACCAGGGAAGCCCCTAAACTTCTCTTTTAGAACTGCTTTTGCTGCATCACATAGCTTTTGGATTTTATAGTTTTCATTGTCATTTGTCTCTAGGTTTTTTAAATTTCCTCTTTGGTTTCTTCAGTGATACATTGTTTATTTAGTAACATATTGTTTAGCTTCCATGTGTTTGTGTTTTTTACAATTTTTTTCCTGTAATTGATTTCTAATCTCATAGCATTGTGGTTGGAAATGATGCTTGATATGATTTCAGTTTTCTTAAATTTACCAAGGCTTGATTTGTGACCAAAGATCTGATCTATCCTGGAGAATGTTCCATATATACTTGAGAAGAAAAGTGTATTCTGATGCTTTCAAATGGAATGTCCTATAAATATCAATTAAGTCTATCTGATCTAATGTGTCATTTAAGGCTTGTGTTTCCTTATTAATTTTCTGTCTGGATGAGCTATCCATTGGTGTAAGTGGGGTGTTAAAGTCCTCCACTATTATTGTGTTACTCTCAATTTCCCCTTTTATGGCTGTTAGCATTTGCCTTATGTATTCAGGTGCTCCTATGTTGGATGCATATATATTTACAATTGTTATGTCTTCTTCTTGGATTGATCCCTTGATCATTACATAGTGTCCTTCCTTGTCTCTTGTAATAGTCTTTATTTTGAAGTCTCTTTTGTCTGATATGAGTATTGCTACTCTAGCTTTCTTTTGATTTCCATTTACATGGAATATCTTTTTCCACCCTGTCGCGTTCAGTCTGTATGTATCCCTAGGTCTGAAGTGGGTCTCCTGTAGACAGCATATATATGGGTCTTGTTTTTGTCTCCATTCAGCCAGTCTATGTCTTTTGGTTGGAGCATTTAATCCATTTACATTTAAGGTAATTATCAATATGTATGTTCCTATTGCCATTTTCTTAATTGTTTTGGGCTTGCTTTTGTAGGTCTTTTTCTTGTCTTGTGTTTCCTGCCTAGAGAAGTTCCTTTAGCATTTGTTGTAAAGCTGGTTTTGTGGTGCTTTATTCTCTTAGCTTTTGCTTGTCTGTAAAGCTTTTGCTTTCTCTGTCAAATCTGAATGAGATCCTTGCTGGGAAATCTTGGTTGTAGGTTTTTCCCTTTCATTCCTTTAAATATATCATGCCACTCCCTTTTGGCCTGCTGAGTTTCTGCTGAAAAATCAGCCAATAACCTTATGGGGATTCCCTTGTATGTTATTTGTTGTTTTTCCCTTGCTGCTTTTAATATTTTTTCTTTGTATTTAATTTTTGTTAGTTTGATTAATATGAGTCTTGGTGCATTTCTCCTTGGGTTTATCCTGTATGGGACTGTCCATGCTTCCTGGGCTTGGGTGACTTCCTGTCCCATGTTAGGGAAGTTTTCAACTGTAATCCCTTCAAATATTTTCTGACTCTTTCTCTTCTTCTTCTGGGACCCCTATAATTTGAATGTTCGTAAGTTTAATGTTGTCCCAGAGGTCTCCAAGACTGTCTGCATTTCTTTTCATTCTTTTTTCTTTATCATGTTCCAAGTGTCCTTGCCCCCATGGTGAGCCATAGCCAACCTCTGCCTCCCCAGGAAGCCCTCCAAGACCTCTAGGTAGGTCTCTGGACCCACTGTGGGGGCAGCTCAGACTCTGATCTGGCCCAACTCCCACATGTACGTGTCCCCAAAGTCCACAGCTGTTAAAGCTAGACTAGTCTCAGTTGAAGCACTTCTTGTCCATTCAGATATTCCACAGAAGCTGGGTTTACCAAGCCGATTGCAGGGGATTAGTCCATGGCTTGTGCAACTGCACAGAGAGATTTCAGTTCCTTTTCCTTAGTCGCACAGCCCTTGGGGATCCGATTTTTTGGCCTCACCAGTGCATGTGGGCCACCCTCAGGCTTCTGTTCCCTGCCCAGGCAAGATGGGATAAAGGTATCGACTGACTGGGGCACATTTGCTCACTTAGGTGGGAGCAGCAAGAGGCAGCACCTGAATGGGATGTGTGTGCTTCGTCAGGCGGGAGAGGGATAAGAGGGCCATGACTGAGGTATACGCACTCGCCCCGATGGGATCCCCCTCTAGGGCCTGCAGAGGCAGGGACTGGCAGGAGGCTGCGACAGACTGGTGTGCTTGCTCTGGTGGGAGTCCCTCCCAATGCCCATGGAGGCAAGGGCTGGGCTGTGGGGAGAGAGTCCACGATGGTGGCCCTGCACCTTGTGCGCCACTCAACAATGGCGCCTCGCTTCCAAGGTAAACCGCACCTCTTCCAGGAGCATTACCAGCTGTGGAGCTCCTCGTTCCCATCCCCTCAGGCTGTCTCCATGCAGTCAACCTCAGTCCTTTCCCCGGGTCCACTCTCCTAACCCCACACTTCAGCACCCAGCGCACACCAGCATGGGTGAACACACATCTCAGGCTGGGGCACAGACCATTTGTGCAAATCTAGCTCTGTCCTGCCTGCCACAGCTGGCTGCTTCACTTTCTTCCACTAGTCCCTGAAGTCCCCCGCTTCTATTTCAGCATATCTCACCACCAGTGAGGGGGCCTTCCAGGTGCAGTAAACTCTTTTCTTCTTCAGCTCCCTGCCAGGGGTGTGGGTCCCATCCCATTTCCTCTTTTCTTTTTCTTCCCTTACTCTTCTTTGTCCTACCTGGTTACACTGGGATCTTTTCTTGTCCTTTTAGGTGTCCGAGGTCCTCTGCTAGTGCTCAGCAGGTGCTCTGTGTGAATTGTTCCACTTGTAGGTGTATTCTTGATGTACTTGTGGGGAGAGGTGAATCCCAGGTCCTTCTATTCTGCCATCTTGACCTCAACTCGCCAACATAAAATTTACATTTGTGTTAAAATAGCTTTTTTTCCTAGATGCTCAGATTTCAAATTTAAAGATAAATTAATGGAAGCTGAATATTGTGGGTTTTTAAAAAATTTTGCTTTGATTTGGTTTTGTTTGGGGTATGTTTTTTAGCTCTCCTGCTTCATGGTTCCCTAATATTGTGCTCAGTCTGCCTATGGGATAAAACACCACAGCTGTTGCCTATGTCTGCAAGATTTTTTAACCTTCTATCATCTCCTCTCCTCACCTCTCTCTACCCCCTACTCTCCTGCTCTCATCCCTAACTCCCTTGGGGAAAATCCTCATTTCCTAAAATCTCATTTTAGCAATTATATTTGGCTAGTCTCCCTTGATCACATGGGGCTAGGTTGTGCCAACACCTATGTGATCTACATCAGTGCTCCTTAAATGTGTGTCACATGACTCTCTTAAAGATCTTGCAAAGAATGCAGATTTTGATTCAGTTCATCTGATACTCTGCATTTCTAACAAGCTTCCAGGTGATGCCACTACTATTGTTACCAACCAGGGTTCTTGGACTCTTTAATCAATAGAAACTGATAAGAGGCCAGATGAGAAATTCAGGCAACTCTTTACTGGGACTCATGCTGCAGCAAGAGGGAGCAAAAACAAGTAACAGTTTCCTTTGCTCACTCCCCGAGGAGGGAGCAGTGAGCTGGTTGCTTAAATGGGGCAAGTGTAGGGGTGGATGAGTGAACTGGGCCAGAGTGGGTGCTTAGGTAGTCTGCCCACCCCCATGGTGGTGCTATGTGCAGGGATCATGGGCAGTGCCCTGCTTTTACTCCTAACACCTCAGAAAGTGGCAGTTGGTTTGTGGCCTTTTTGTATCTTATTGTTCATAATTGACCCCACCTGTGCATGCTGTTATTTTTAGTCCCTTATAGTTTCTTTGTATTCTGTTGCTTGAGGAGAAGTTTGTCCAGGTGAAAGCTCTGCAGCAGAGGGTCCCAAGTCCCAGATCCCAGCCTGTCTCCCTGTTAGTATTTTAGTAGCAAAGATCTCTATCATTTCCCCTTTTAGGGTAATTATAACATGATATCATAATTTCCCACATTCTTAAATTATATCCTCCACTAGAGTCTGTAATATCTGGGGCAATGTTACAATCAGATCTTGCTCAATAACAGACATATTGTGCATACAATATTTTTCTGAAGATGAATGAATAAAGAATGTTGATGGAAGCATGTACAAGGCATGGTGGGAGCAGAGAGGAATTAAATAAATAGGAATAATAGGAATAGTAGTGGCCTAAATGGAGGGGATATATGTATATGTCTGGCTGATTCATTTTGCTTGCAGTAGATGTTAACACAACATTGTAAGGCAGCTATACTCCAATAAAAATTAATTTTAAAAAAGAGAAAATAGGAAGAGCTATTGATACATTTCTTTATCCTCTAAAATCGAATGGTTAATGTTGGCCAAGTTAGCAAGGGAGGAGAACTGCTACTAATTCAACAGGCTTGAATCGAGGGGAAGAGGATTTTCACCAGACCATGTAGGGCCAGTGGGCATTGTAGGACCTTAGTATTTTTTGTGAATAGTGGCCCAAGCAGAACAATTATTGAGGTAGCAACCAGGTTTTGCTGCTGTTATTATTGTTTACTTGTTTTTAAGTTTATTTCTACAATTTGGATGCATTAACTCTAGATTACCTGATTTGCCTCTGACCTCTTGCTTCTGTCTCAGACTTTCTGTTTCTTTCAGAACCTGTACTGTTTACTGACTTATAAAACCCACAGCCCTGATTCCTGCTTTCCCATTTCCTGATTCAGGATGACCATCCACAACAGCCACTACATGCATGAATTTTAAAGGTTCTATAACATCCTATGACTGCATATAAATACTTTATTTCTGCAGCATTGAGAATTGCCTACATTTTTTACTAGTGAATAATGCTGCAATAAATGTTCTCCTACATATAAAGTGGCTGGCATCTGATACGTTTCCTTTGAATAAATTTCTAAAGATGGAATATTATGGACATTTTAAAACAATGATGTACTGGAAGATTCACTTCCATAAAGTTTATACAAATATTGTAAAATAGTGCTTAGTATACCCTAACACAGCAACACAGCACTGTGTACTATGTTTAAAAAAAGTTGCTGATTTGATAGGTAAGAATATTTTACTGTTAACTGTAGTAAAATGTTGATACTCAAAAGTAATATTTATTGCAAGTACCTAAGGCATAGTTTTCTTGTTTTTAATTCTACTTTTTCTGTTTGGATTAACAAGTTTGAGAAACATTAGTATGGAATCCAATGACATCACAGACTGTGGTATGTTTCTCAGGCTCAATGTTATTGATATTGATGTATCAATAACAGAATATTCCTGTTGCAATTGATTTTCTTGAGAGACATTTTGCTCAGGTTTTTCAGAAGGTTGGACACAATTACCAGCTGCTCTTCTGCTAGGCTGGTGTGAGAGCAGGGCAGTGAGAAGGACCATATTTTGAAAGTATGTGCACCTGTATGCGGATCAATGCTTCACCAGTACGCACACCAATTCTCTGCACATGTGCCAAGCTCTGGCACAAAATGCACATGATACTACTATAGTAACTCTACTACCTTGAGAGAAAAGTAACACTCTTTTGTCCAGGCGAAAAGTAACTGTGTTCATTGTCGAGTAGTTTCTGAGACCAGTGGGAAAGCAGCCACTGCTCTAGAATTTGCCCAGCCTGGTAGAGAAAATGTTTTCAAAGGTCCCAAGGAGTTCACTGTGAGGCAACACAACACAACAAAACTTCATATGCATAATATAAGCATACACAAGTGACAACGTGTTAACATCCGGCCTGGCACACAAGCATTCATGCATGCTATGTGTTTAGAACATCTTGAATTGGAAACAGTGGTGAATGAATGGTCATGTGAAAATTCTCTAGGGTATGTGTTTGAAACCTGAAAGGGTCTCCAATAGCCCAGGCTTTGAATACTGGTTATGCCACTTATTAACTGAGAGACCTAAGTATGTTACTTAAACCCTATAATCCTTGCTAACTGCATAAATCAAAGTAATAATGGATCCTCCTACCAAATGTATTATCTTATAGTTGTGTAGGTCAAAAGTCTGACATGTCTCACTGAGCTAAAATCAAGGCATCATCAAGGCTGTATTCTTTTCTAGAGGGTCTAAGAGAGGTCTAGGGAAGAATCAATACCCTTGCCGTTTCTCCTTCTAGAAGCTGCCTACCTTCGTTAGCTTACTGTATCCCTCTGCCACCTTCAAAGCCAGCAACAGTGGGTCAAGTCCTTCTCATGCTGCCATCTCTCTGTCTCCACTTTTCAGGACTCATATGATTAGACTGGACCTACCCAGATAACCCAGGATAATCTCCCATCTCCAGGGATTCAGCTTTCATCACATCTGCAAAGTCCCTTCTGTCGTGTAAAGGTAACATACTCACAAGTTCCATGCATTAGGACACAGTCATCTTTGGGGGCCTTATTTTGCTTACCAGAAACATTTGTCATTATATCTTGGACAAAGAATGCATAATCAAATATTGCTGTTTTTGTTTTGCTACATTATAAAAAATAAAATACTTCAGGCCAAGACATTTTCTGTGGTGAAACAGACTTGGTGGTGGGGATGGAAGCAGGGAGAATGGTTAGGAAACTACTGAAATTATCCAAGTGAGAGATAATTGTGACCTGGATAAGGAAGGCATTTTTGGAGGTGATGGAGAGTGATTAAATTCTGGTTATATTTTCAATGATATTGGCATGATTTGCCAATGGTTTGTATACAGAGTGTAAGAGGTAGAAATCAAGGATGAGTCTAAGACCCATCTACCCAACAGTGGTCCAGAAATGGTGGAAATATCTGAGGATCTAAAGGTACCATAAATAGACAAGATGGATAGCCCATAGAAATCTGTGGTTACTATTTACTAAAGACTAAAGAAGACAGTATTCACCTCACATCAGATGTACTCAGATGTGTAAAAATGGTACAGATGAACCTATTTGCAGGGCAGGAATAGAGACACAGATGTGGAGAATGGACATGTGGACACGGTGGGGGTGGGAAGGGAGGGTGGGACGAATTGGGAGACTAGGATTGACATATATACATTACCATGTGCAAAACAGATAGCTAGTGGGAACCCTATATAGCACAGGGAGCTCAGTTCGGTGCTCTGTGATGACCTAGATGGGTGGGATGGGTGGGGGTGGGAGGGAGGTCCAAGAGGGAGGGGATACATGTATACATATAGCTGATTCACTTCGTTGTACAGCAGAAACTAACACAACATTATAAAGCAACTATGCTCCAATAAAAAAAAATCCTCCAAATTTGAACACAAGTAGGGAGAACTCCAAATTATTGTGATTACTTTTCTTCCATCTAGTGGCCTGGGACTTTAAAACAGAATACAGGCTGAATTATGAAAAGATAAATAAACTTTATTTTCTGCACACTTAAGTGACGGACTGAGATTATCTACTACATTTACCAACACTTGGTTCACTCTCTGAGAAAAACTTATCATTGGTTATTGGTATTGGTAATTATTGGTTAACCTGTCTGTTTTCTACAGTAAACTAGGAGTCACTGGACAGTAAGAACTATTGTTGTATTATTTCTTTTTTAACTCCAGCCCTTTGCATGATGTTTGAAATACAGGACAGTTTTATGAAATGTATAGATAAATAAATAATTTTTTCTTAGTTGAAAGAAGAGACTGCTAAAAGCACAGGTGGGTTAATGAAACAGGACTGTTGTTAATGATAGATACTAGGGTTATGGGGTGGAATATGATTTACACTCACAGTAGCAGAGGCCTTTTAGCACTCAGCTATAAATTTTCATTTTAAAAAATCCTCTTCATGGTGATTGCAAATGGGCATGGGGTTTCTTTCTGGGGTGATGAAAATTTTCTAAAATTAGACTGTGATGATTGTTGTTACACGACTCTGTGAATTTACTAGAACCTATTAAATAGTACACTTTATTTTTTTTAACATCTTTATTGGAGTATAATTGCCTTACAATGGTGTGTTAGTTTCTGCTTTATAACAAAGTGAATCAGTTATACATATATATATGTTCCCATATCTCTTCGCTCTTGCATCTCCCTCTCTCCCACCCTCCCTATCCCACCCCTCTAGGTGATCACAAAGCACTGAGTTGATCTCCATGTGCTATGTGGCTGCTTCCCCCTAGCTATCTATTTTACGTTTGGTAGTGTATTTATGCCCATGTCACTCTCTCACTTCGTCCCAGCTTACCCTTCCCCCGCCCCATGTCCTCAAGCACATATATACAATGGAATATTACCCAGCCATAAAAAGAAATGAAATTGAGTTATTTGTAGTGAGGTGGGTGGACCTAGAGACTGTCATACAGAGTGAAGTAAGTCAGAAAGAGGAAAATAAATACCGTATGCTAACACATATATATGGAATCTAAAAAAAAAAAAAGTACACTTTAAATGGGGGAATTTATGGTGTGCGTCTTCTATCTCCAAACTGTTCTTATAAAAAATCCTTCAATAAAAGGGCTCAGGACAAAAAATTACATCAGCTTATAAAGCACACAGCCACAGAAAGCAATTGCATAATGGAAGATACAAAAATACTGTATGAGGCAAAATAAGCCTTGTGGGAACCTCTATACCCTGGAGACACAGTGAATGACACCACTGCCGGGAATTGGCCTCTTAGCTCTGTGACTGTCTCCAACCAGGCGGGCAAGAAGTCTCCTCATAAGCTTGGCCCTCCCCTGGATCAAAAGCCTTCTCAGCATTCTGGGTCAGCCTGAGAGGGACAGAAAAATTGCTGCACAGGTCCTGTAAGTAAAATCATTTTGTTCAATGAAAAAGCTCAACTCTAGACAAGCCAAACTTTCTTACCCACAGAGGATAGTTTCCTCACCCTGTGCAGAACTAAATTAGTTAATGGGATGGTGGGCTGAGGCGGATGGTAGAATTTGTAGAATTATTTATTCTCGGGGAATCTATAAAGAAAGGGCATTTTGTTCTGCCAGGTGTGGGTGGGATACCCTGTTGCTCATTAGTCAAATGACTTAATCAGTTGCTAATATATTTATCCCGGTCAGTGGTTTGGTGCTCAAGAAAACCAAAGAGGTCTTCAGGGGCTGAAAATCTCATTTCTAAGCCCAGCGATTCTTTAAAAATGGAAAAGTACCAATTTTGAACATCTACTGCATGCCAGGTACTGTACTAGACACAGTGTCTATTTTATCTCATAGATAAGGAAACTGAATCAAAGAAAGTTTACATTACTTGTAGGTTTCAGTGCATGAGCATTGGAATTAAAAAGAAATAGGAGCATGAACATTGGAATTAAAAAGAAATAGGTCTAGAATCCCAGCTCTGCTATTCACTAGTTGTATTAATCCTGTATATGTTTCATAACTTCTCTGAACTCAGTTTCTTTAACAGAAAAGTGATTTAATAATACTTGCCACATGGTATTGTAGTAAGAATGAAAAGATAAAATGTTTATAGAGTTCTTGGCAAAGTAACATTCACAGAACAAGTTACTAAATGGTAGCTGTTGTGATAAAATTTTTTGTTATTGCTGCCATACAAGATCTCAAAACTAGTTGGTTTTTGAGCAAGGATCTAAACCCAGATCAGTCACACAATAGCCGTGCCATTGGCAATGACTTGGACAATACTGATAATGCCATATGGTCTATCTAATTCAGCAGTTAAAGACATAGCCACAAGCTGCAGCTCATGGCAGTGCAATGAAAGAAGAGCATCATTGTGATCTAAGTGGACAGGAAAATTAGTGGAGAGACTATAGCTTATTTCTCACAAGAGAAAATGAAGGTTGTGCAGCGATTGGAGAGGATGAATGGGGATGATGTGCAGGGATTGAACAGATTCGATTGTGATGGCTGCAAAAAAAGAGTAACTTGGGGGAACTTTTGTGCTTCCTCCTAATAATATCCATTAGTCTTCCTTTATTTGTTGATATGAACAGTTTTGTGTTCTCAATTTAAGACAATTGCAATGAAATACAGCTTCAAGGTCCCACTACCAACCAGGCTGGTATTACTTAGCCTTCATATATAGACCTCCTGAGGCTCCAGTTTTTGACATTTCCGAAGTAGAATCAATACAAATTTAATGACAATGTGTATGTTGAGGATGAGAGAGAGAGGGAGAAGAGTGTGTGGTGTGTGCATGAGGTAGACAATTCTAAGCCGATGATTTGCTAGAATTTGATGTCATTTACTGATAAATGAAGCATTGGAGAGAGAGCCAGGTTTGGAATTGGACAGGGAGTGAGGTCTTTGTGGCTCTTACTGAGGTTGAGGTGTCTGAGGATGTATGAGTAGAGATATCCCTCAGCTATAGATAAAACAGTTTATTCACATTTTATTCACTGGCACTAAGCAGTGAGCTTTGATTTGTTCTCCAAACTGCTACCAGTTCTTTTTCTAAATCATCAATTTGATCTCCTCACTCTAGTTCCATGATTCATTACTGCCTTCAAGTTTAAGCCTAGAAATCTTGCCACAGCTTCAAAGATTCTATTAACTTTTGAAATACAGAACTCAGGAGAGGCCATAATTAGATTTAAGGTTTGCAAGTCATCTGGATATAAGTGCTATTTAAAACCATGGGAATAACTACTATATCCCAAGGAGAATATATGGAGAGCAAGAAAGAAAAGGAACTCCTTGGAAGAAAAACAGACTCCTAAAGAACAGCAAAATTACAAGACAGAGAACAAAAATATTATTTGATGGGTTTCCCTGGTGGCGCAGTGGTTGAGAGTCCGCCTGCCGATGCAGGGGACACGGGTTCGTGCCCCAGTTTGGGAAGATCCCACATGCCGTGGAGCAACTAAGCCCATGAGCCACGGCCGCTGAGCCTGTGCATCCCTGTGCTCCGCAATGGGAGAGGCCACAACAATGAGAGGCCCGCGTACCACAAAAAAAAAAAAAAGAAAAACAAATATATTATTTGATAAACGGGGGTGGGGGAGGAATCTCACAGAATCACTACCATCGAAGCTAATAAAGGAGAAAGTTTCAAAGTGGAGGTAGTCAACACTGAGACAATTTGAGATAAAGGAGAGGAAAACAAATGTGAAAATAAACCTTTGCACTTGGTATTTAGAAAGTCATTGGTGACATCAGTTGGAGAAATTTCTGAGAGTCATTAGGGAAAGAATCCAGATTGTTACTGAAGGTGAAGAAATAATAAACAAAAGCAGACTGTCTTTCAAAGAACAATTTTGTTATTATAAAAGATATGGCAGGAAATTGAGAGAGAAACAGTATTTATATCTTATTTGTCTCACTAGCTAAGCACAATGGCCAATTATGAAAGATGTTCAATATGTCTTGGTTGCATTGAATGTGTTGACAACATTGATATAAATGTGTGGGAAGCTTTCATTAATAGATTGGGGTAAAACTTGAGTATTGTAGACTGCAGAAAGGAAGTCAATGGTACTAAATAAGATGCTAACAAAGGAAAGGAATTTTGTTGGTGTTAAATTAGAAGAGATGAAGAATGATTTATTTACTTATTCATAAAATATTTGGAAATGCCTGGCTTTTGATGTTCTGAAACTAAAATCCAAGTCCCTTATCCTTTCCATGGAATTCAAGATCTCAATGTCCTTCCCCCCACCAGCCTTCTCTTGCTTCATTTCCCACAGCACCGAGCTTCACATTTAAGGCTCAGCATATTGATTTTCTTGTAGTCAGCCAACAAACTGTATTGTGTCATTATTACATTCAGCTTCTGCTCCCTTGTTATGTATGTCAAGAATACCTCTTTCCTGCTTTCCATCCTTGTGCACTCACACCCACCCATCAAAACTTTACACAGTTAAAATTCATCTACTCTGTTAAGGTTTCTTGGAACTAATTCCTCTTGACACACAGCCAAACACATTCATGTATACACGCACTCAGATTCTGTCACTCCACACTAATTTCTGTCTTATCTAAAGCATCTTACCCTTGTGCACTCTATAACTAGCGGCATTTCTTCGTCTCTGATTCCTCTGATACACACGTTGCCGAATATAGTGTCTGGCATGTAGTAGGTGTTCAAAATTGGTAATTTTTTATTTTCAGAGGAGTCCCTGGACTCATTAAAGATAAGGTTTTCAGGGCTTCCCTGGTGGCGCAGTGGTTGAGAGTCCACCTGCCCATGCAGGGGACACGGGTTCGTGCCCCGGTCCGGGAAGATCCCACATGCCGCAGGGCGGCTGGGCCCATGAGCCATGGTCGCTGAGCCTGCGCGTCCGGAGCCTGTGTTCCGCAACGGGAGAGGCCACAACAGAGAGAGCCCCACGTACCGCAAAAAAAAAAAAAAAAAAAAAAAGATAAGGTTTTCAGCCTTATAAAGATGAGGTCCTGACAACCCCTCTGGTTTCCTCAGGCACCAAACCACCGTTATTTTACTTGCTTCGTACCCTTAGTGCTGACACAATACACACTGAGCTCCCAGTTTGATGTTGGAATGAATGAAGTGTTTATGACGGTTGATCAAGTGCTTAGGTGGGGTTAGTGGCTATGAAAGGAATAAGGAAACCTCTGTGTCTGAGCCCAGCATGGATGATGAGAGGGTGCAGGGATTTATGGTTGTAGACCAATGAAAAAGAAGGAATTCAAGGGAGTTCTCTTCTGCCAGGCTCAGCACAGATCAGTTCAACCTGCACTGTGAAAGGGAAGGGAAAAAATGATAAGAAGAATGAAAACGAGCAGTGAATAAATTGAATTACTGAAATAATGTAAGGGGAACCATGAAGATGTTAGGGTGAAAGAGAAATTGTTCAGATAGCAATTTATTTTTTTAAACTTATCTCTTATAAAATTTCCTAAAACTCAGTGACAAAAAGTGCAACTCAATCATTGCATATCACCGTGAAAATCACTGTGATAGGCAGAATTAATTGACAGAGGCCTTCTGCACTCTCATAATCGTTTTTATTATTCATCATAACACACTGGATATTGGAGTTATTTATAAACAGCAACATCCATTCTCCCTTACTTGATTATAAACTCTTTAAGAGGGGTTTTGTTTGTATTATATCTTAGCTTCTAACACAGCACTGTGCACAGAGTAGGTGCTCAGAAAATGTCTCTGAGAGTGTAAGGCAAGAGCAAAGGAAGAGATATTACAAGTTCATTCTGGCTCCACGTTTTCACATATGCCACTCTAAAAGCCTTGGAATACTTCATCTTGACATACACAAAACATAGAAATCTTTCAAGCACTGATTTTCTTGGAAAGCCTTCTCCAAATACCCCAAACCTTTTGTACACAGAATTGAAGTGATCCCTTTTTCATGATTACTCTTCTTCCCAGTAACCCCAGGAAGTTGTTAACTTGAAAAACTGAATCCCAGGTTCTGTGAATTAATAATAAATAAACAGGTCAAAGGCTTGTGGAAAATGAGAGGTGAACCGATTCTTTTCAATTATTATAAGTATCATTCATTTGATAGGTTTTTAGTTTATCTTTCTGATCAAGACATACTTTTTAAAAGTAAAAGCTATAAAAATGTTTTTCAGAAATCAATCTATTTATGAAAAGTACTAACAGAACTTGTTAATCTTTCAAATTTTCAGAGTTAATTGTGAAATGCATGCCAGTTGGGCAAGACCATATCTACTTCGTTTCTATACATTTGTCAAATTCATGACACTCAATAAACAATCATTGGAAGTAGTATCCAAAAAAATTCCCTTTTTAAATAAATGTTCCCTTTTTTGTTAACTCTCATTTCCATTATGAGGTTTGATAACACATTTGACAGTAATTTGATTGGTTCTCTGAGGACACTCTCATTATTCTAAACTGGAAACTCTAAAGTCATAGTTCACTGATTTGGTCAACTCATGTAACTTAACACTCTTTTTTTCTCTAATTTTCCATTAATTTGAATTAAAAATTTCCCATTGTTAAAACTAAGAGATTTATTTAGGGAATTCTTGAGGTTGCACTTTGGGTGAACTTGTGAGGTCTGGAAACACTTAGGTTCCCCTGAGGAACATTAACATTGGCTACAAGTTCATTCTTGTAAGTACAAGTTCATTCAGACTCAAAACTTTCACATACGCCATTCTAAAAACCTTGGAATAATCTAATAAACTAATCTCTGTTTTCCCCCAGACCCCCTCTTCCAACTTATACACACCCATTTACCCAGTCTGCAATTCTCTACTCAATGAAAAAAGAAATATAATGTTTGCAACAAAGTTTTATATTCCCCTCCAAAGCGAAACAATAACGTTCTATTAGGTGTCACCTGAGAAGTATGTCTTAACTAAATGGAGAAAATCTGTTCTTTGCTAATGGAGAAAAGCTAGTCTTCAAGCAGATTGAAGAAAAAAATATATTTGAACATGGCAGCACATTATAACAAGTGGGGGCAGAGGCCTCTGTAGGTGATAGGTCTGAGTTCTAACTCTACATCTCTCTCAAATGCAATTCCAGATGCTGTACTGCATGAGTCACTTGAAAGGTTAGATACTGTAGGCACCTGCTCATGACCGCACTGATGCCTAAGCCATTTATTATCACTTCATCTGTGTTGCTTTGCATTATAAGTATGTCTTTCTCAATATTTTCTGGCTTCCCAAATTGCCTGTAAGCTTCACTGCTTTCTGTTCTCATGGCCAATGTAATATTGCTGCTCCAAAGCCCCAATCTATTTTTCTCTGATGCCAACTATACAGAAAAACATCCCAGAGAAGATGGAATATGATTGGCCAATCTTGGGTAAAGCATCTTTTCTTAGTCCAGGCATCTTTGGCTAGAGGAAAAGATCACATAGTATAAACCTAGCTACCAGCAAAGGGCCCCAGGGAAGAAAAATCATGGGCTGGGGAAAATACAAAAAAAAAAAAAAAAAGAGTACCTACTACAACAGTTGAAATCTTACAATTATTTTATCAATTTAAATGAGCCATTCATACTTACATAGTATATAGACATTCATCTGTGGTTAGTTTTTGGTTGAATAAAATTATTTGTAATTGGATTAATTTTTTAAATGTAGGTTTTTTTTGTTATTCCAGAATTTCATCTTGGAATTCCGTACTTTTAATCCAGCATGTCAAACTTCTAGAATATCACATCCTCTTCCGTTATTTTCCTGCTAACTGGTGTTCCTGGGCTGGAAGCCTTCCACACCTGGATCTCCACTCCCTTCTGTTTTCTCTATGTAACAGCTCTCTCAGGAAACAGCCTGATTCTATTTGCCATTGTTACTCAGCCCAGCCTTCATGAGCCCATGTATTATTTCCTCTCCATGTTGTCTACCACTGACCTTGGCTTGTCCGTATACACTCTGGTCACCATGTTGGGTATATTCTGGTTCAATGCCAGGGAGATCAGCTTTACTGCCTGCTTGTCACAGATGTTCTTTGTTAAACTCTTCACTGTCATGGAATTGCCAGTGCTGTTGGCCATGGCTTTTGATCGTTTTGTCGCCATCTCTAATCCCATCAGGTATGCCACCATTTTAACTGACTCCAGAATAATTCAAATTGGAGTGACAATTGTGCTCAGGGGGACACTAACACTGACACCAATGGTAGCAATTCTTATGAGACTGTCCTTCTGCCACAGCCACGTGCTCCACTACTCTTACTGCTTCCACCCTCATGTGATGAAGCTCTCATGCACAGACACCAGGATCAACAATGCAACTGGGCTGACTGCCATGACCTCTACTGTTGGTGTGGACTCAATTCTCATCCCCCTTTCTTATGTTTTGATCATTAAGACTTTCCTCAGCATCACATCCCCAGAAGAGAGGAAGAAAGCCTTCAGCACCTGTATCTCCCATACTGGGGCTATTGCTATTTTCTATATTCCATTGATCAGTCTCTCCTTTGTTCACAGATTTGGGAAACAAGGCCCAGCCTATGTACATACTATGATTGCTAACACCTACCTGCTGATCCCCCCAGTCATGAACCCCATCATCTATAGTGTGAAGACCAAACAGATACGCAGAGCTGTGATAAAAATTCTCCATTCCAAAGGCACATAGAATCATAGAATTCTAGAGACAGTCTGTGTCAGGTCATATTATCAATAGAAAAGTAAATCTGGTGTTTGTTGAAGCTAACTGTGCAAATATTTAAAATCAAAGATGAAATATATTTAGAAAATCAGCTTGACTGACCTCTGTATTTTACAAATGAGGAGACAAGAGACATAAGAATGGGAGGAATGAAGAGCCTGTCTAGAATTTCTCCTCTGATCACTGTTTGTTCTAAAGAGTTTATCCTGCTTATGCTTGTTTATCCTGCCAGTAGTCTTTCTCTTTTTACTTTAAACATTCACGGCAGTTAGAATGGCACAGTATGAAAAAGTGACTCCTTTTTGAGAAATAGGTAGTATTTTCTAACTGTAATAATAATTGTGACTAGCATTTATTATTTCCTTTGACCAGTCATAGTTCTGTTTTTTACATATATTAACACATTTTTATATTCAAAACATTTACAAGGTAGTTACTTTTACTATCAATGGGAAAGTTGAAGCACAAAAATGTTAAGTAACTTATTTAAACAGCTAGTAAGTGACAAAGCCATATTTCACATCCACATGCAAACTGACTCCAGGGTCCCCCCACTCTTAACTTTAATGCTGTATTGCTGTATATAATATAAACTATATATATATTTATATATCTAGACTATATATATAATATAAACATTTATGTATATTATATATAATATAAACAAGATAATATACATTTACACATGAATTAATTAACTTATACTGGGGGACATAATTTAGTCAAACAAACAAAAAACAAAACTCTGTTCTCTAGAAATTTTCAACCAATTTATGGAAGAAAAGCCCGAAACAAAATCTTCAAACCTCACAAATGTATTTCTACCTGATGTTCTTCCCCAACTAAGCATATTCTAAAATTTCTTTCTGCCCTCTGTCAACATTCTGTCCCAGCAGAAACTGAAAAGTGACTAGAATTGCAAAGGAATTACAACTTGTGTTATCTACTTAGAATTGTTTTAACTTGTAGCATATTTTTATGTAATGGCTTAATCCAGCAAGTTAATTATTTTTTCCAAGCTGGGTATATCCCATAATTCTAGAAATTTTAAAGTACATATTTCAATAATACATTGGTGTCACTCACTAATGGTGGGCCCTATAGCTGGTATCAGATCCAGCAAGGAAGTAGAAGTAGTCATTCAAATCTACAGGGTATTTATTAAGTGACTACAGTACCGGCTACTAAATAATTAGGATGATGTCAAAATCCTCAGCATATTTGACAATAATATTTTTAGTCTCAATTATTGCTAGTCTTTATGTTCCTGATCTTTGTATGTTGGAATGTCTCACGACTTTGTTTTCAGACCTGTCTTATTCTTTGTTATATTCTCATTTTTGGTCATCTCATCTAGCATCATGTCTTTAAATACCATCTATATGCTGGCAAATCCCAAATTAATAGCTACAGTCCAGACTCATATCTAATTGCCTATGCATCACTATCTTCACTTGAACATCTAACAATCATCTTAGACTCATCATGTCCAAAACCATATCCTAATATTCACATCAAGGAAAAAACATTCTCAACCACAGTCTTCCATAACTCAGAAACTCTGCCTTTCAAGTTGCTGTGATAGAACACTTGGAGTTATTCCTGATATCTGTCTGTCTCTCCCATTCCACATCCAACCTTTTAGCAAATGCTGATGACTCTTTCTTCCAGGTATTCCAGATGTTGCTATCTGGAGTACAACTGCTTTCTACTACCTCAACTGCTACCCCCATGATCCAAGTCATCATCATCTTGAACTTGAAATATTATAGTCTCCTGGTGGATCTTCCTTTAATCCACTTTTGCTTTACAGTACAGTAAAATAAAGTAAAAGTACAGTAAAGTAAACTAATCCCCACCGTAGTTAGATGGATTATTTTAATACACAAGACAAATCATGTCACTTCCTCTGCACAGCATGTTCCAGAAGCCCCCTGTCTTACCCAGGGAACATTCACAGTCATTATAATATCTTGTAAGGATTTATGTGTTCTGGCTCCTCTCCATAATCTCAACTTCATCTCCAACTACTCTCCCCTTTATTTACTCTACTACACCCACACTAGCCTCCAAATATTCCCTTAAACTCACCAAGCATGCTTCATCTTCAGACTTTGCACTTGCAGACTTTGCACTTGCAGTTCTCCTTACTCGGGATGTTCTTCCTCCAGATGCCCCCTTGGCTTACTGCCTCTTACCATGCAGGCTCTGCTCATGTGTCCCCTTACTACAGGGCCCTTTATATTATAAAAAATAATAATGACAACACACCTCTCCCTCAATTCCTGCCTGATTTACTCTCTCTTCCTTACCTACCTTGTTTTAATTTCTAGCACTTTCACCCTCTCCCCAACATATTACATACCTGTTTAGTTCTTGTCTCATTTCCCCATTACAAGGTAAGTTCTTTGAGAATAAGAACTCTTTGTTTCATTTATGTTATCTTCCAGACCCTAAAACAAGGCCTGCCAGATAGAAAAATCATAACATCTCTGGATGCTGTGGCTCCATTTACCACTCAAGTTTCATTGCTTCCTCTCTATGCTCCAGGCACAACAAACAACTTGCATTTCCTTAGCCCTGATTGCTCTATCTCGCTTTCAAGTCTTTGCACAAGCTGTCACCTCCACCTACAGCACCCTCACTCTCTCCCTTCTCCTGACTTAGGATAGAAATGACTTTCCTTCAGAGATGTTTTCATGACTTCTCAAGTCTGTCTGGTGTCCTTCTGAGGTGCTCCTACAGCACCTTCCTCCTGACATCCCTTTTTAGACTCTACTGTAACCGTTCTCCCCACAGCAGACTCTGCCCACTTCTCAAGACCAGGGACCATGTCTTAGTCACTATTGGACATAAGTAAAAAAGTGCAGATGTTGTGGACTTACAGACTGGATTTTTGCTTGTTTTTTCTACACATGACATAAGATGGGTCATGGAGAAAGGGAGGAGGGAAAGAAAGAGGGGCTTGGGCTAGAGAAGAAGGATGGGGTACCCAGAGTCCTAAACATGGGAAGGAGAGGGAGCTTCAGTTTTAAGAACTGGACAGTCAAGATGTCCTCACTACTTCTACAGAGGTTTCTCCCCCAGCACACCTGCCACCCACTAACATGTGAAAAACCCCACTGTCCAACAATCCTAGAAACTTGTAAGTTTCCATTCCTAGGAAGTGAGTGTGTAATCTGGACACTTGGGGAATGGGTGTTGCAGAGTAAATGTCATCTGTGACCCAAGTGGACCAGCTCACCATGAATTGGAGACTTCCCTAAAAGCCAGAACAGTGGTGGATACATGGCCACTGTTGCAGTTACCTGAACCCAGAGTCCAAGTGAAAATCCTGTAAGTCCTTTAAGGCCCTATATTATCCAATTCCCCATTACCTCCCTGATTCTATCTGCCTACTATTCTTGCCCTGGTTCCCTCTGCTCAGGAACACTGGCCTACCAGATACTTTCCCTTCTCAGGAACTTTACTTGCAGTTTCTGTTCCTTCTTCCTGGAATGGTCTTCATCAAATATCTCCATAAACATATTTCTCACTCCCTCAGGCTTCTGAAATGTTTTCATTATGTGTGGCCTTCTGCACATAATGTTGTGCAGGAGCTTCATTTAAAATGTCAACTACCCCCTTGATATTTATCTGCTCCCTTCTTCCCTTTACTTTTCTCCATAAGACTACCTAACATCCTATTTCACTTTTTATATCAACTCCATTTATTGTCTGTCCCCCTAACCAGAATACTGCATGAGGGTGGGGATTTGTGTGTGTGGCATCTATTTTTCTTATTACATTGTAGGTCCCTGATAAATATTTGTTGAATGTGAATGAATAAAGAGTCAGAATACCTTGTTCTCAGGCCAATATTATAATTCATTAACTATGTGATCTAAGCAAAGAGGCTTTATGTCATGTATTCTTTATCTGTGACTCAGGTGCAATGAAAAGTGGCTTCCCTACCTCAAGGTCTGTGTCATCAACTGAAACAAAAGCTGGGAAAAGAAAAGCTCAGGAGGTGCACGACCTTATTTTGAATTATGGGACTACATTTTTGTGTACCCATCTCGGTAAAGAGGTTGTGAACTCCTAGAGCCCAGGGACCTAACTATATACCCACGTTGTGTCTAGCAAAGTAGCTGATGAGGAAAAGCATTAACCACTGTGGCTAACTGGAGTTTGAGTTTCTTGGAGGAGCGGAAATAGATTGTCTAGAGTCCTGTATGTGTAAGTGCGGGAGTCATGGCAGAGGCGGTAGGTCCCTGGTGATCGCCCTCCCACCCACCAGACTGAAACAGTGGGAAGCCAGTGGGAGTGACACACAAGTGGCCATGGAGGTATTGTCCCCTGTCTGGGCCCTCAGTCTATATTCCCCTAGCCTGTCCCCGTGGGCTTCATGGGCAGAGTTATAAATAAACCTGTGCTTGAAAGGAAAAGTCAGATTCAGCTGCATCTCAACAGGACTGTACCATATTCAAGTGAGTGCATCTTCACTGGGGTCAAGCAGACCAAGGTCCCTGCCATCCTGAGGGACCTCGAAGGCCCCACAAACTGTCTCATGGCAGGGGAAGGGGAAGCCCTTGCATCCCACACATACCTTCATGGGCCAAGACAAAATGTTCCAGAGCATTAGCTGACATCCAGAAAGGCTAGTGAGAGTAAATGCAACAACCACATTCAGACCCAAACTGAAGCTGAAACTGGGTCTGGCCAGGGGTCACTTTAGGCAGAAGGCCAGAGCACATAGGAGGGAAACATGAGGTCTTCTGGGATAGGTAACTGGGGAGATGTGATGATGGCCCCAAGTCTTAGGCTGTTACCAGCAAAGCAGAAAAGGGGCCCTGCGGAGAGAAGAGTCAGGGAGGTATCTGACTCTGAGACAAGCAGTGACCCTTCTGTCTGTCAGTGCTGATGCAGTAGCTTCAGAGGCCCTGAGAAAGGGGAAGTGTGTTACTGTGCTCCCCTTGCTACCCTCCATGCCTGTAAGCATCTGCATCTGAAAAAGGCTTTTCATTCTCTGACAGCAGCTGAGTGGGCCAAATCTGGGATCTAATATTTGCCAAGGAAGGTAGCTGTAATATCTTGGCACATGCTCTGAGAATGGAGAAGAACAAAGAGTAAACAGAGGTGTGGATTTTCTGACCTTTGAACCTTGGATCTGTTCTTCCTTGCTTATCCAAGATGAGGATAATCCAATTTAAAATTTTAGTTTTCATTTTATCATATTATATTCTAAGACCCATGTTTTCCAAACTCTCTCCACTAAGGCCAAATAGAAGGGCATGTCCCAGTAGCAGAAAGGACCCAGGTTAGGAGTAAAGAAGAATCCTGGGGGGAGGTGAACAGGTTAACCTGAATACCACTGATGAAGACACCTGCAGAGTTTATTCTCAAGATTCAGAAACTCTTCTTGAAGCTAAGCCCTTAGCTCTTTAGAGACAATTAGCTCTAAATACCAGGGCATCTAGGGAGCCTATCAGGGAGACAGTTTGATTATAGGTCAGAGAACAGGGTGAGGCAGGGCAACACCGGGCTTCCTAAAAAAGAAATGTCTCGCCTAACATGAATGGTCAGCAGAGGTTCCAAGAAAGATAAAGCTCTAGGAGTATTAGGAGTCAATCAAGTTCTCTTTGGGGCAGTGAGAGTGGCCTTAGAGGCAGCTTTTAAGTGTGGAGGAACCCATCAGCCAGGAACAGAGAGAAGAGCCTTGGCAGAGACCATGCCTGGCCGCTAGGATCCTGCCAGCACCTCCATCTCCCAGGAATTCATTGGAGGGAGCTACTGCCTTTCATTTGATGACCCCAGATAAGTTTCCTTGTTACCTTAAGAGATTGATTTTGGCCTTTTTTTCTTAGTTTTTATTTTTATTTTTTAATCACAATTGTGTTTTTTTCCTCTTCCACTGACCTTAGACCTGGGGACCTGGAATCCTGAAGATTTGCAAACAAAACAAAACCAAAAACCTCCCTATTCCCACTGTTTGGAACACCTTTTATTCCCTTCTCTGTCTGCTTAATTTTTACTCATGTTTCAAGACTAAACAGAAGGACCATCTTTTTTCAGGAAGGTTCCTCTGATCATGCCTTTCACCCTCCCGTGCATTAAATGCACATCTTTTGCTTACACTTATCCCAAGATTCTAATATTTGGGTTACTTGTCTATCTTTCACCCTAGACAGGGCATCTGAAGGGCAAAAGATGTGTCTTTGACTCTGTATCATCAGCATCTATCAAATAGCCTCCATATATAATAAGTCCTATAAGTAAATGCTTACAGAACCGATGAATGATTGAAGGGAAGGGAGGGGAAGGGAAGGGTAGGGAAAGGAAGGGTAAAAGGAAAACACAGCCTCTCAGGAAGAGTTTCCAGGTAAGGTATCTCTTAACACCGAGCTGAGAAAAGGGCAGCCCAGTATGCAGACAGTGAAGGTATGGGCCAGGATGAGTCATCCAGGGAATTTGGGAAGGATAGATTTTGAGATAAGCATTGTTATCTCCAGGTTCCCTTTTACAAGTGTAAATGGACTTAGAGAGTAGTGAATGATAAATGAATTTGAGCTGTCACTTTCCCTTTTGGCAGGAGGCTTCAAAGAGCCTTCCTATGAGAGAGCCCAAATGACTTGGAGAAGCAGAAAGAGAGAGTAGGGGAGGGAGAGCTAAGGTGCATTCAGTTCCCAGGTCTCCAGGGCCAGCCTCTCTGATTGTGCTCCTTATCCTAACAGGCTAGCAGGCTGCCAGTGTGACCTCACCTGCTCCAGTGCCCCCTTCTCCGTGCCAGCTATGAGTGCCTGCAACTTCACACATACCACCTTTGTGCTTATTGGTATCCCAGGACTAGAAGAAGCTCATTTCTGGATCGGCTTCCCCCTGCTTTCTATGTATGCCGTGGCAGTGTTTGGAAACTGCATCGTGGTCTTCATCGTAAGGATGGAGCGCAGCCTGCACGTTCCCATGTACCTCTTTCTCTGCATGCTGGCAGCCATCGACCTGGCCTTGTCCACAGCCACCATGCCCAAGATCCTAGCCCTCTTGTGGTTTGATTCCCGGGAGATTACCTTTGACGCCTGTATGACCCAGATGTTCTTTATTCATGCTCTCTCAGCCATTGAGTCCACCATCCTGCTGGCCATGGCTTTTGACCGTTATATAGCCATCTGCCACCCACTGCGCCATGCCGCAGTGCTCAACAATAGAGTGACAGCCCAGATTGGCATGGTGGCCGTGGCCCGTGGATCCCTCTTTTTCATCCCATTGCCTCTGCTCATCAAACGGCTAGCCTTCTGCCAATCCAACGTGCTCTCACATTCCTATTGTGTGCACCAGGATGTAATGAAGTTGGCCTATGCAGACACATTGCCCAATGTGGTCTATGGTCTTACTGCCATTCTGGTGGTCATGGGTGTGGATGCCCTGTTCATCTCTTTGTCCTATTTTCTGATTCTACGGACAGTTCTGCAGCTGCCTTCCAAGTCAGAACGGGCCAAGGCCTTTGGAACCTGTGTGTCACACATTGGTGTGGTACTGGCCTTCTATGTGCCTCTCATTGGCCTCTCAGTGGTGCACCGCTTTGGAAACAGCCTTGATCCCACTGTGCATGTTCTCATGGGTGATGTCTATCTTCTTCTGCCTCCAGTGATCAATCCCATTATTTATGGTGTCAAGACCAAACAGATCAGAACGCGGGTGCTAGCTGTGTTTAAGATCAGCTGTGACAAGGACTTTCCGGCTGTGGGAGGCAGGTGACCCTTACCATGGCACTTTTATCCTTAATGGCTTGATATAATGATTTCCTAATGTTAGCTTAATCCCAGTTGCCCATAAACACATCAGTGCTTTTCTCTGGTTGGCTTCCAAACACTTCCTCTGCTTGGGGTGAAATTGTTGAGGCTCCCATAATTCTTTTCCACAGGTAAAAATACTATTGACATCCTTATTATATAAAAGGTTTAAATAATAAAATAAATCAATAGTAAAAGAACATAAAGAAGAGTGACAAAAAGTACAATTGGTTTTGAAACGAAGGAAAAATTGTTCTGACTAGTAATCCAAGAACCCTATAGTAAAACAATACGTAACATTTTTGCCGATTAAATTACAGTTTTTATTAATGAAAATTCACAATGAAAGGGTTTGTGTTGAAACACATATCCTCGAGCATGACAGCTGATGGTGTAATTGGCAAAATATAGCAAGAACTTTTTAAAAGTTACATGCTTTAGGGAATTCCCTGGCGGTCCAGTGGTTAAGACTCTGCGCTTCCACTGCAGGGGGCACAGGTTCAATCCCTGGTCAGGGAACTAAAGATCCCACATGCCGTGTGGAGTGGTCAATAAATAAATAAATGTTACAGGCTTTAATGCTGTAATCTCACTTTTGAAAATTTATTCTAACGAAATATCTCTACCTATGTGGTAGGTACTGTTTTTGACCCCTGTTACCAGTGAAAGAAATGAGGTTTACATTAACAAGAAAGCTAAGTCACACAGCTTGTGGGTGCTGTGCCATGATCTGAAATTAAATTTCATAACCAAATACAGTTATTTAATATCCATGCTATCTTGCTTCCTGTTTAACATCTGCCATTCATTTCCTCAGCCTGTGTAAATCCTGTTTTCTCTCTGCTGTGTGCCTTATGAGGTGAATGACTGTATCTGTATTGAGTGGTAACCCTGCCCTTGTTGTGAGCAACAAATCTAGGTTACTCTTCATGTTTTACAGTGACCCTTCATGTTCTACAGCCTGCTTCTTTCCAGATTAAGGGAGAAGATATCCTCTCAATCATGTCTCCCTTTTTTTAAGTGTATTCTGTATCTGTCAAACATTTCCAATGTCTGAGTTTCAACTCAGGTATAAGATATTACAAATTTTATTTAAAATTTTGCTAAGGGTAACACCTATTTCTTTCATGTTTATAGAATCCCATAAACTCAGATTTGGAGATGTGAGAAGCTCCCTGGTCTTCTTTCCCACCAGTGCAGAAATCTGAATGCATCTTTTCTCAAGATGGGCTATTCCCATTGTATAGTTGAGAAGGTCTGATGAGAAGCTAAAATCTGAAGGCAATCATTGGGCCTATGTGTTCCCTCAGTAGTTTCACCGAACAAGTCTCAGGTGGGGGATTAGGGTGGATAAACCATGGGGGAGACTCCAACCTGTGGGCTCTTTCTTAGGAGGAAGGAACCTCGGACTCTTAACCTCTCTTCTGGAGAAGGGTCTTCCTAGCATATGTATCTGTGAGCATCCAGTTGTGAGTCCCTGCCCAGAGGCAGTAGAATGGGCTTCAAAGTCTTGCAGCTAATCAATGCAAAAAGACTAGGGCTGAGAGAAAGAGACAAAATGGAAGAAATGGATGATTTCCCTAAAGAAACGAAGGGGTGCTCATACTCTGCCAAAGTGGAGATTCAGGTATTAAGTCTCACCCCAAATAATGAGGTCAGGAGCCTCATTTTATGAGATTGAACCACCTATGTCTCTCCTCACAACTTCCATCCTCTTTTATTTTCCTGTGCATTACTCTACCTCGAATCATACCCTCCTGGCTTTTGCCATATACCTAAGAGGATGACAATTTAATAAAGTGTGTATCTCATGCTCCCAAATTCCTCACTGTTCACTGCAATACAATTTATTCATAGTCTATTGCTGTCTCCCCTACCCCTCCCTCTGCCCTAAGATGTTCACTTTTTAAAAAGTAGTCAAACGTCTTCTATTCATAGCAACACTATTCACAATAGCCAAAAATGTGGAAATAACCCAAGTGTTATTCAACATATGAATGGATAAACAAAATTAGTATATACATACAATGGAATATTACTCAGAACAAAATAATGATACGTTCTACAACATGGATGAATCCTGAGAACATGATGCTAAGTGAAACAAGCTAGACACAAAATGACAAATATTGTATGATTCCACTTATATAAGGTACTAAAAATTCATTGAGACAGAAAGTAGAATAGAGGTTACCAGGGGATAGGGAGAAGGGAGAATGAGGGGTTATTGTTTAATGGGTACTAAGTTTGGGATGATGAAAAAGTTCTAGAAATGGATAGTGCTAATGGTTGCACAACAATGTGAAAATACTTAATCTCACTGTATTGTACACCTAAAACAATTTGTTAGAATGGTACATTTTATGTACGTTTTGCTATGATAAATAATTATCAAAGAAAGAATATAAAACATATCACCATCAATTTAATAGCAAGAACATATTGAAATGATTGCATTTTGGATACACTGGGTTAAAGGAAATATATTATTAAGATTTTTAAAAAAAGTATCCCAAAGAGGAAGATACTTAATCCCCATATTGAGAGGAGGGCAGATCCTTGGGATGAGATTTAGGAGCTCAGAACCCCTCTTCTGCCACTAAGTGGTGACCTTGTCTAAATCACATCACATCTCTTTGAACGAAGTTTGTAAACTTGATGATTAAGTTAGATAAACTCTAAATCCCATCTCTATCCTAAATATTACGTGCTCTGAGCATTAAGAAGCCAGGAACAATTCTAAAGGTCCTGCAAGTCTGAAGCTCTCCAGGGTCTCCTTGGGAACTGCTTTCTGACCCACATAAGAAAACCAGCCCCCTTCCCTGAGGCCACACATGCTATTTACCCAAACACAGTATTTATCAACTTGATCTCCTACTCCCCGATTCTGCCAATTATAGCTCTTTCCAAAAATCAAAACTTCTCTCAAAGACTGAGGCTTTTCCACACAGGAGATATTCACGGGCTCTCTGAAAGTAAGCCCCGTCCAACAGAGAGAGCAAACCATTCTGACTCGTCAAGTCAATTCACTCCCTGTGAGGTTCGTTTCCCTCTTCTGTTTATTAGGAGCAATAATAGAATCGACCACTCAGTGATTTTGTGAGGATTATGTGCAATTATCCAGCACAATGCTTAGCGCAATATTTAATACATAGTATGAACTCAATAAATACTTATTATTATTATCATCATCATCATCAGGGAGGAGGTGGATAATAATTCCTGCCTCTCAGGGACATTGAGGGGATAGAAATGTGGGTTTCTGCCTTTGGCAAGCAAGACACACAGATTTTTTTAAACACTCATCTGATCACATTAGCCTGGGAGCTTGGAGTTTAGGACCTGGGCTTTTTTCCTCTCTTTCTCTTATACCAGTACCAGGACTAAGATTTGGGAGATGGGATAAAGGAAGGGAGTGTAGTAGATAGGGGAGGTGGGACTTACATGGGATTCAAATTGGATTGAAATGACTGATTTTATGCACTACAGGAGGAAGATCAACAGAAAGGCCATAGTTTTCAAAGTTGTCCCTGGAAAATGTGATTGCATCCTAGAAGGTGACAGACTAAAGGGGGTTTATGACCATTGCTTATTGCTTGTTCACAAGGACCAGGGTCCTGGGAGAGTGTTTGCATTTTGTTTCCCAATGACCTGGAAGGGCTTCCAGGAGGAGGGCCTCTGGGTGCTTGGGGAGCTGAGTCAACTCGTCGAGGTAGTTGCAGGCAGCCCCTGCCATGAGAGACCTCTGGGTCTCAGGCAAGTGCTCACTGTAGTGAGAGTATCTTTCCCAGTGAAAAAGGGTCTCCAGGGACTGAGGACTATAAAAGCACTGCCTTGTTCCCAGCCATGTTTATGTTGGCCTGGACAGTGGACAGCACCAGTTTAGGTAGCCAATTCCCCATGAGATCCAAAGTGTCTGAGGTTGCCCTGTAAGCAGGACCACTCCCATCACTCCCCAGTAATTACATGTAGCTCCCATCTCTGCGCAGCACATCATTTATCCCACACTGGACTGACAAGAAATAAGGACAGAACATAAGTTTGTTTTTTTGTTTTGGGGGATAGAGAATTCCTCAGGCTTTTTTTATTATTAGAAGAAAAGATTTACTCTCAATACACATTTAGGACCAGAGATTACCAGAATCAACATATCTGAGATTCTTTCCAATGATGATCACCACGAATTCTCCCAACTGATGCCAGAATTCATGCCCAATGCCTATTTTTTTAATGTCATTTAACATTAAACATTCGAGGATAACTTACAATGTTCTAGGCTCTATAAAACAATGAAGAGGATACAAAAATAAACAATAGTGGATATGTAGTGTATGTCAGATATTATCCAAAAGAAAAGAGATAACAAATGTTGGCAAGGATGTAGAGAAAAAGGAACATTTGTGCACTGTTAGTGGGACTGTAAATTGGTGCAGCCACTATGGAAAACAGTATGTAGATTACTCAAGAAATTAAAAATAAAAATGCCATAAGCAAGCATTAGCTCAAAGAGATATCTGCACTCCCATATTGATTGCAGCATTATTCACAATAGCCAATGTATGGAAACAACCTAAGTGTCTGTCAGTGGATGATTGGATAGAGAAAATGTGGTATACATGTATATTACATATACATATTATATATATATATATATATATATATATATATATATATATATATATATATATATAAAATATACGGAATGTTACTCAGCCTTTAAAAAGAAAGAAATCCTGATATTTATGACAAGGTGGATGAAACTGGAAGGAATTATGCTAAATGAAATAATTCAGACAGAGATAGACAAATAGGGCACATTATCACTTATATGTGGAATCAAGAAGAAAAAAGTCAAACTCAAAGAAACAGAGAGTAGAAAGGTGGTTGTCAGAGGCTGGGGTAGGGGAGGGGCAAATAGGGAAACATTGGTAAAAGAATACAAACTCTTAGTTATAAGATGAGTAAGTTCCGAGGATCTAATGTACAACATGATGACTGTAGTTAATAATACTATATTGTGTAATTGAAAATTGCTAAGGAAGTATAACTTAAGTGTTCTCAGTGAAAAAAAAAATTCATATTTGAGTTAATTTGTTAATTAACTGAATGGTGGGAATCCAATTATTTCACAATGTATATGTATATATAATCATCACATTGTACATTTTAAACATATTGCAGTTTTATTTGTTAGCTATATCTCAATACATTCATAAATAAACTCAAAGTCAATCACTGACCTAAATGTAAAACTTTTTAGATGTACACATAAATCTGTAAAACTCTTAGAAAAACATAAAAGAAAATCTTCAGGATTTAGGGCAAAGCCTTCTTAGTCTTGACACCAAAAACATAATTCATTTAAGGAAAAACTGATAAATTAAGCTTCACTAAAAATAAAAATTGCTGTTATGTCAAAGACTCAGTTAAAAGGATAAAAAGACACTATACGGAGTGTGAGAATATGTATGCAAATTACATATCCGAAAAAGGCCTAGTATCTAGAATATAAAAAACTCTTAAAATTCAACTAGAAAAAAAATCTAATTAAAAATTGGCAAAAAACATAAAGTGATATTTCATGGGAAAAGATACATAGATGCAAATAAACACATGAAAAGATGTTCAAAGTTATTAGCCAGTAGGAAATGAAAATTAAAACCATGGTGAGATATCAATACACATCTGCTAGAATGGCTAACTGTTTTTACAAATATGAAAACATCAAATACTAACAAAGATGTGGGGAAATTGGATACTTAATTCATTGCTGATGAAATGTGAAATGGTATAGCCAGCCATTCTGAAAAACATTTTGGTAGTTTCTAAAAACACTAAACATGCAACTGATATATGGCTGAGCATTTGCACTCTGGTATTGATCTCAGAGAAATGAATTATTTGCACTGAAAGCTTGTACACAAATGTTTATAGTAACTTTAAACTAATAGCCAAAAACTGGAAACAACACATATGTTCTTCAACAGATGAATGGTTAAGCAAACAGTTTAACATTCCCTACAATATTGTTAGGCATTCAAAAAGAATAAACTATTGAAGATGATGGAGTAGGAAGAAGACCCTGAGCTTAAATCCTCCCACGGGTAGACGAAAATTACAACTATTTACAGAGCAACTATTTATGAGAATGACCTGAGGACTAGCAGAAAAGATTTTCCACAGCTAAAGATATAAAGAAGAAACCTCAATAAGATGGGTAGGAGGGGCAGAGACAGTGTAGTCAAGACTCACATCCCTGGGAAGGCAATGCACAAACAGAAGGATAATCACAATAGAGGTTCTCCCCAAGAAAAAAAATATCCAAGTCCTACATCAGGCTCTCCTGTTCAGGGGTCTTGTATCAGAAAGATGAAACCCTGGAACATCTGGCTTTGAAGGCCAGTGGGATTTGCATATGGGAGAGGTAGAGGGCTGTAGGAAACAGAGACTCTGCTCTTAAAGAGCACACACAAAATCCCCATGCTCTGAGTCCCAGCAGAAATTAAAGAAATAATCCCACTTACAATTACATCAAAAAGAATAAAATAACCTAGGAATAAATCTAACCAAGGAAGTACAGTAATAGACCTTTACTTGGAAAACTATAAGACTGATGAAAGAAATTGAAGATGACAAACAAATGGAGATATATGTGTTCATGAATTGGAAGAATTAATATTGTTAAAATGGCTATACTACCAAAGGCAACTTACAGATTCAACACAATTCCTATCAAAATGCCAGTGGCATTTTTCACAGTACTAGAACAAATAATTCTAAAATTTGTATGGAAACACAAAAAATTCTAAAATTTGTATGGAAACTAAAAGAATCTTGAGAAAGAAGAACAAACCTGGTGGTAGCACATGTCCTAATTTCAAACTACACTACAAAGCTACAGTAATCAAAACAGTATGGTACCAGCACAAAAACAGACACATAGATCATAGAACAAAATAGAGAGCCCAGAAATAAACCCACACTTAAATGGGCAATTACTCTATGACAAAGGAGGGAAGATTATACAATGGAGAAAACACAGCCTCTTCAATAAATGGTGTTGGGAAAACTGGACAACTGTATGCAAAAGAATCATACTGGACTACTTTCTCACACCATATACAAAAATAAACTCAAAATGGATTAAAGACTTAAATGTAAGACCTAAAACTATAGAATGTCTAGAAGAAACATAGGCAGTACACTCTTTGACATAAGTCTTAGGAATAATTTTTGGATATGTCTTTTCAGTCAAGGGCAACAAAAACAAAAATAAACGAATAAAACTACATCAAACTAAAAAGCTTTCCTTTGTACATCAGAGGAAACTATCAACAAACCCAAAAGGCAGCCTACTTAATGGTGAGAAGATATTTGCAAATGATGTAACTGATAATGGGCTAATATTCAAAAATATACAAAGAACTCATATACTCAACATAAAAACAAACAAACAAACTTATTAAAAAATGGGCATAGAACCTGAATAAACAGTTTTCAAAAGAAATACAGATGGGCAACAGACACATGAAAAGATGCTCAACATCACTAATAATCAGGGAAAAGCAAATCAAAACCACAAAGAGCCACCACTTAGCACCAGTCAGAACGGCTATCAACAAAAACAACAAATAACAACTGTTGACAAAGATGTGTAGAAAAGGGAACCCTCTTGCACTGTTTGTGGGAATGTAAATTGGTGCAGTCACTATGGAAAACAGTATGGGAGTTACCCAAAAAATTAAAATTAAAACTACCAAATGGTCCAGCAATTCCACTTCTGTGTTTTTATTCTGAAGAAAACAAAAACACTTATTTGAAAAGATGTATGCACCCCTATGTTCATTGCTGCATTATTTACAATAACAAAGACATGGAAGCAGCCTAAGTGTCCATTGATAAATGAATGGATAAAGAAGATGTGGTATATACAATGGAATATTACTCAGCCATAAAAAAGAACGAAGTCTTGCCATTTGCAATAACATGGATGGACCTGGAGGGTATCATGCTAAGTGAAATAGTCATACAGAAAAAGACAAATATTATATAACTTCACTTATATGTGAAATCTAAAAAACAAAAAAACAAAAACAGAGTCATAGATACAGAGAACAAACTGGTGCTTGCCAGAGTGGAGAGGCGTGGAGGGATGAGTGAAATAAGTAAGAGAGATTAAGAGGTATAAACTTCTAGTTATAAAATAAGTAAGCTCGGCTTCCCTGGTGGCACAGTGGTTGAGAGTCCACCTGCCGATGCAGGGGACACGGGTTCATGCCCCGGTCTGGGAAGATCCCACATGCCGTGGAGCAGCTAGGCCCGTGAGCCATGGCCACTGAGCCTGCGCGTCCGGAGGCTGTGTTCCGCAACGGGAGAGGCCACAGCAGTGAGAGGCCCACGTACCGCAAAAATAAATAAATAAATAAGCCATGAGAATGTCATGTACAGCATAGGGAATATAGTCAGTAATACTGCAATAACGTTGTATGGTGACAGATGGTAACTAGGTTTATCATGGTGATCATTTTGTAATGTATAAAAATATTGAATCACTATATCAGACATCTGAAACTAATACAATATTGTAAATCAATTATGCTTCAATTTAAAAAAGGTACGAACTATTAATACATGGAATAAGCTGGATAAATCTCCGGATAATTATGCTGAGTGAGAAAAAATCCCAAAAGATTATATACTGTATCACTTCATTTATATAACAGTCTTGCATTGACAAAATTACAGAGATAAAGAACACACTAGTGATTGCTAGGGATTAAAAAGGGGATGGGGACGGAGGGAAGTGGGCATGGCCATAAAAGAAAAAAATGAGGGAACCTTGTGATGATGGAAATTTTAAGTATCATGACTGTAGCAATGTCGATATCCTTATTTTGATATTGTACTATTGTTTTGCAAGATATTAATTTTGGGGGAATTGAGTGAAGGATACATGGGATCTCTGTATTAAGTCTTACAGCTGCTTATGAATCTACAACTGCTCAAAAGGATTTTTTTAAAAATCTTGAAGTGTCTCAGGTTCTGCTATGGCATTCAGAATTTTTTGCTGTAAGTGGCGGGCAGCCAACAAAGAAGTGGTTAAAAGGATGGAGATGGGGTTGACATGAAACACACATGCTTTAGAATGGTCTCTCTGGCAGGGTGTGGCTGTAGGAGTGGAAGCAGGTAAGAGAGCAGATGGGCTGGGCAAGACTCTTAGAGATGGCACACTTGATGGCCTTTGTTTCTCACTGTGAAGTTAGGAACAGTAACAAATTAGCTACGGAGAGTAAGGTGGCAGGTTGGATAAATAGCTTGAGAAGAATGGTGACAATTTAAAAACTGAAAGGAAAATTATGGAGTACTGCTAAAGTCTCAGCTCAGGTTAATGACCATGACTTTGTTTGGATGTAAGATTTCAAAGTTAAGTAAGTTTTCCTAAGTTTACTGATCACCTCTGGAGGAGAAAGGGAGACAGACTGGGCCCAGTTCAGATGGGAGAGTGCAGCCAAAATCAAAGAGGAGAAAAGTCAAATGTGTTCATAGAAAGCAGCTCCAGGTGAATGAGTGTAGTCCAAATTGATATAGGAAAAAGCTGAGGTCAGAGCTATTTTGGAGTAGAGCTCTCAAGAAAGTGAGAAAGAAGGGACATAGAACTTGTATGTGGTGAGAAACTGAGCAAGAAACAGAGAAGAAATTGAACCAGTTCTTTCTTTCTTTCTGGCTGCGTTGGGTCTTCGTTGCTGTGCGCAGGCTTCTCATTGCGGTGGCTTCTCTTGTTGTAGAGCATGGGCTCTAGGCACACGGACTCAGTAGTTGTGGCTCGCGGGCTCTCGAGCGCAGGCTCAGTAGTTGTGGCGCACGGGCTTAGTTGCTCCGTGGCATGTGGGATCTTCCCGGACCAGGGCTCGAACCTGTGTCTCCTGCATTGGCAGGGGGATTCTTAACCACTGCGCCACCAGGGAAGCACTGAACCAGTTCTTAATGGCTCTGCAGTTCATATACTTTCCACTAAGTTCCCTCCTTTTTGAACCTGTTGGATTCAGCAGGTCAGCCCCAGGATAGGAGTGTGAGCAGAGTCTGTGCTAGCTCCAGCCTGGAGCTACAAGCCTAGAGTCTTGGAGTCTGTCCCAGAATGAGACCTGACAGTTTAGAACAGGGTCTGTGGGTCTTTCAGAAGTCTGCCCTCTCCCCACTTGCTCTAGGAAGGCTTCCCTGATTCCCTCTGCCTGGGTTAGGCCAACACTACTAGGCTCCCAACACACCACTCCATAGCCCCCACCCTCTACAAAAACTGGCTACTCCTGCCAGATTCGTCCTGGGGCCTGGCTAAGAGGAGGCTGTCTTCAGGAATATTGTCTTGGAAGGATTTCAAATGCAAATGGACTGTTGAAGCAGATAGTCTTTGAAGATCATTCAAACTTGGTGGGGTATTGTAGAATCTATGAGTCTGTCTCATTTTCCCCCTTATTGTTTGGTTCCTCCAACCACTTCCTGGTTCCAAAAGCTAGCCTGAACTTGTTCACTCCTCAGGGACCTGAGTGGAGTGACTCCTCTGTGGCTCAAGCCTGGCCTTCCCTGGAGATAGGCACTGCAGCTAAACATCCCAAAGACATCCTGGGCTCTTGCAGGATGTGGAGTGGCAGAACAGCTGGGGACAACAGCCAGGTTGAGTAACCTGGACCCTCAACACACCCTCTTCTCCACTTCCAGGATGGGTGGCCACCAGCACCTCATCCTCGACCATCCAGGTGGAGGTAACAGTGGGAAAGGTCTGGAAGTCAGGCAGAAGAAAGAGACATAACCAGTCTTGAACAATAGGAGACAGTAGTGCCATCTTGAAAAGAGGAGCTGAAGGAGGCTACCTTCCTGAGGGTCAGGAAGCTTACAACTCAGAGAAGAAGTGGAATCCCAGTCCACATTTCCAGGGAGAGCTGTCCCTCGTAGTCTCTGCAGAGAGAGAGTAGATGAGGGGAAGTGTCAAGTTCTCTCGGCATCTGGTATTCATTTTCCTTATTTATTATCAACCCATTTTATACTCTAATATCAAAAAAATTAATTTGGTTCATGATTTCTTTATTTCAAAAAATTTTATAAAGAATTTTCCTCTCTCTTTTGAATAATTCCTTATCTCAAAGAGTATTTTTACATATCTTTAACTTGTTTTATCCCTTATAATTGTTTACAAAATATGTCTGCACAAGTTCTGTGTTGGAACTTCTCTGTTTATTTGTTTTTGAATGGAATGAGTTCCATCAGGTTTTGATGTTGCTTAGAAATAGTGTCTGAGAGAGAAGGGATGGAGGACTCCAGAACTACACTGTCAGCAACTTTACTTCACTGCATTTTCTTTAAAAGGCTTCTACCAGAATATGCACAATCCTCTGCTCCAGAGGGACAATGCTTGTCACCCTCCTAAAATAAAGAAAAAAAGAGAGGTCAGTCCTACTTTCAGAGTGAGTTGATTATGTTGGCTAGATATGACATAACTGTAGACCGCAGGATTCAGACTAAAGCCCCTTGTAGTTCTCTGACCTATTTTTGGTGGATTTTTCATCTCTGCTAAAAGATATTTGTGAGGCTGTTTCCCTTATATTCTTTTATTAACCTACTTTTAAAGAGTTTTTTGTTTGCTTATTTACTTGTTTTGTTTTATATTGAGATTTAAAAGAAAATCCAAGAAAAACAGTTATAATAAGCCCATGCTGTCAACCCTTCAGGCTTCCACAGTATGTTTGAAATTTATTTCCATGAGACCACTGCTTCTTGTTTAAAAATAGGTCATTTTTTATTAGACTCTTTACGATCATCTCACATTTTTAAAGAAAGCACTGCTTTCTTCAATATGTGAAGAGATCAGCATTTCACGTATGAAATGCTACTTTTGTAGTCAGTGGGTTTAAATTATACTTATTCTCTAGTTTGCTTTTAGATGGAGTACATTTTTCAATCTCTTTCACATTTCATATTTGCTGTTGTGTGTGAACCCATGTCACCTAATATCAGAGCTGGTGTTTTCCCAATGTTTTTGTCTTGTCTTATTTTTCTGCCCAGATTGAAGAGGTCCCCTCTTTCTGAAGAACTCATCTGTGCCCCAAGGATGCTCCCTTCCCAGTCCTTTGCCAACATCTTCTTCTTCCAGCCATCTGCTTTCTGAATGATTGGCATCAGGGCTGGAGGCCATTCATGGCTGGATCTCCATCCCCTTCTCCCCCATGTTCACTGCGGCCCTCACTGGAAACTGCCTGATCCTCTTGGCTGTGAGGAGGACCCCCAGCCTGTACCAGCCCATGTACTACTTCCTGTCTATGCTGGCCCTCATCGGTGTGGGCCTCACCTTGTCCACAATGCCCACCATGCTGGCTGGGCTCTGGTTTGACCATCGGCTCATCAGCTTCAATGCCTGTCTGGGCCAGATGTTCTTCCTCCACTTCTCTGTGGTGGAGTCCTCAGTGCTCCTGGCCATATCTTTTGACTGCTTTGTGGCCATCTCCAACCCCCTGTGCTATGCAGCTGTCCTCACAAACAATGTCATCATCAGGATAGGGCTGGCCTGTGCTACCCTGTCTCTCTTCCCAGTGCCATTCCTACTTAAATGTCTGAACTTCTGCCCTAATAAGACCCTCTTATCCCATTCATTCTGTTTCCATCCTGACGTGATGAGAAGAGCCTGTGCTCACATCACCATAAACATCCTCTATGGGTTCTATGTGGTACTGTCCCCTGGGGGCATAGATTCCCTGCTCATTGTCCTGTCCTACACTCTCATCCTGCCCACGGTCCTGGGGCTGGCCTCTTCCAGGGAGCTCATCGGGCCCTCAACACCTGTGTCTCCCATATCCTGGCCATCTTTGTCTTCTTTATTCCAGGTATCACCATGTCCATGATCCACCATTTTGGGAGGCACATGCTCCCCATTGTTCATGCCTTTGTTGCCTATGTGTACCTGCTGGTGCCCCCTGTGCTCAACCCCATCATCTACAATGTCAAGTCCAAGCCCATCAGGGAGGCCATGCTCAGGGTCCTGAGGGGGAAATGTCAGAGTTGATGATGCAGGATGCCTGCAGGATTGGGACCCTGAAAAGAGTTTGGTAAGCCAAAAAAATAAACTTCTGGATAGATCAAGTCCCACCCATAGTTTCCTTTTGGGCATCTGGGAAAAAAAATAATAGATAATTATGAGAGACTTTCATTTATTTAGTCTCTCACTTATTTCACATATATTTTCTCAATGCTAACTTCTTTCAGGTCCTATGTTAAGTACCAGGAACACAGAAATGATTTATAAATGGTCTTGCCCTTCAAATATCTCACCTTTGAATATATATGAAAAATACCCAAGGGGGACTTCCCTGGTGGCACAGTGGTTAAGAATCCGCCTGCCAATACAGGGGACATGGGTTCGATCCCTGGTCCAGGAAGATCCCACATGCCGCGAAGCAAATAAGCCTGTGCACCACAACTACTGAGCCTGCGCTCTAGAGCCCGCAAGGCACCATACTGAGCCCATGTGCCACAGCTACTGAAGCCTGCATGCCTAGAGCCTGTGCTCTGCAACAAGAGAAGCCGCCGCAATGAGAAGCCCATGCACCGCAACGAAGAGTAGCCTCTGCTCACCACAACTAGAGAAAGCCTACGGGCAGCAACGAAGACCCAATGCAGCAAAAAAAAAAAAAAAAAAAAAAAAAAAAGCCCAAATAAGAAAGTGTTTAATACAGTGTAATAAGCTCATTGTTAAAGGTTTGTGCAGAATTCTGGGTAAGCAGAGGAACAAGTTATTTACCTCAGTGTGCTTTGGCTTTCTCTACAATGGGAATATTATAGTGTCTATCTTATAATGTTGTTATAAGGATCAAGGTGTGGAATGTAATGTACAACATATAGTAAATACCAATAAAAGTTTTCTCTTGTTATTATTGTATTAATCACTCATTTATTCATCAGAACCAATGTTTGATCTCTGGCTAATTTCTGAGACCTCAGAAATGAACCAGACTCAAATTTTTGCCTTTGAGAACCTCATTGCCTATTTGAGTAAAGAGAAAATAAGTAGGCAACTATGATAACAAGTAATAAGTTATTGATGCAGGGTAAGCACAGGGATGTGTAAGAAAAAAAACCCAGTAGAACTGTCTGGTTTATGCGTTTTCTGGAGGCTCTGTCTGGGCTAGATCCTTTGAAAAATAGAGTATATTATGCAGATGCGGGAATACGGAGTAGTTTGGGGCAAGTGGAGAAAGAGTAGGAGAGGATACTGCAAATGGAGGAAACAGCAAGTTTGCTTTCTTAGAAGAACAAATGGTTTAGTGTGATTAGAGAAGAGAAGTGGCAAAAGATGAGGCTGGAGTAGAAGGCAGGGCTCAAGCAAGCAGAACTTTTAAAAATATAGTATATGCAAAGGGAGTTGGGTCTCTTCCTGGGTACAAGTATGGTGCTGCTTCCAGTGGGTCATGCTCCACTATAAAGAGCAAATGGGATTTTGAAGTGAGATCTTAAAGGAATCTTTGTATGTTTATACAGCACTTACTATCTTCTACTTTATATTCTAGTGATAATGAAATTACAGTGACTCCCATATCAAGGACTTTTTCTTTTTCTTATTTGTCTCCTAGAAGTAAAGGCCCAGCAGAGAATTTGTGCTTGGTGATGATTTGCCAGAGTGAATTTTCCAAAGACTAAAAGGGCAGAACCACACCCAGAAGAGAACTCAGTATTCTAGGTCTGCTGAAACTTTAGAGTTTTTTATTAAGTTGAAATAGGCTGTGAACCGATGGAAAGACTATTAGACTAGACATCAGAAGACTTAGATTCTAGTACTGACCTTGATATTATTTTCTTCCCTGTGTTCTTTTGAAAAACACTTTCTCAAGTCAGAGTATTAGTTTCTGCATTTGAAATATAGGGATAATAATACTTCCTTCATTCCACTACAAGAGGGATAAGATAATAAAATGAGGAAAAGAAATAACAAGGTTCTTGAAATCCAAAATAAAGTACATTTCTTTAAGCAAATATAGTTCCTAAAGTTTCATTTCTTCCCCTATTTTTTATAGTTTGTGATGAAATTTAAAGAAAATATCCCCGTGACCATTGGTCAAAGTTTGGGGGACTACTCTTAGACAGAGGAAATCAAGGTGGATATAAGAAGAGGAAAATTGAGAAGTTAAATGGTACACAGTTTGGAAAATGCCCTCTTCCTAAAGTCTAAAACTCTTAGGACTGTATGTAAGACTCTTAGGTTGATTTCTCCCAGAAGCAAATTTTGAGACAAGACTTAATTACAAGTAGTCTATTCAAGAGGTTTTTCCAGGAAGTATTGTTAAAATAGAGAGAGAGAGAAGTAAGCAAACCAGTAAGGGTGAGTGATTGAACGTGTTACCTGTGTGAATAAAAGGGGTGAAAACGCAAGGAGTAATTTGGAAACACAGTGTAGAATATGCTTCAGAGTTATCACCACTGTGGAGCCAGGAAGGTGAGATATTTACCCTCCCGTTTGTCATTGGCTGAGAGCTGCTTCCTAGCACTTCATGTCTGCCCCTGTGTGATGGAAAGAAACCCTCCAGGTGGGGACTTATAATTGGGATGCAGGAGGATGCTGTCGGGATAGAAAAGTGAGTGCTGAGGGTTATGGGAGGGGTGCTCGGTGTACACCACACTCTTCACCTGGCATCACTCGGATCACAGGTTTACACTAAGTTAACTGCATCCATCACTCATCCTTCACGGTGGTGGCAATTTCAGAAAGAGAAGGAAAAGAAAAAGATTTATAACTAAACGTATAGAGGAACAATCTAGAGGTCCCATTACTCTGACTGGTCCCAAGGTAAAATTAATATTCATAATTTCCCTCTTTTACCACCCATTCTAGATTCTACCCTTTCATGGTCAGACTTCTTACCCAACAGCAAGCAACCCAGACCTTTTCCTTAAGGAAGGCGCCACCTTTATACGCAATTTATTTGTGTTGGTCTCTAATGTTAACAAGTCAGACATTCATCAGTGGCAGTAACTAGATTTGCCTTGGGGAAAGGGAGTTTATTTCATTGGACTGTTGCTTACCTCCATCTCTGTCACCCTGGTCACTCAGTATAAGGGCCCATCATGCAGGCACTGGGGTGAGGAGGGACAGAAGCTTGTTGGGCACTGGATGTGTCATCCTGTCATCCTGTTTACCTGGTTGTTCAGCGCTTCCTTTAGGATGGAGACTCTCTGGTGAGCATTAATGTGAGACATAGATTTGCACATTTTAGTTACATTCTCATATAGCCATTCACATATCTTCCCCAGACTTTTTTGTTTTCAATCTTCCAATATTTCTTCTTTCAGGACTCCTCACTATTCTACAGGACCACCTCTGAATAAAACTGTAGTGAGGCAGCACTATTTGTTTTACTTCTACCTACATATTAAGCAACTCCAACCATGAATCAGGCCCAGCTTACTTCCTCCTCCATCAGTTAGACATAGGGAAATCCCCATGAGACTGTAGGTACAGCTGAGGAAGAGGCATTGATGCAAAAGAGACAGGTGACAGGAAGTCTAGGCCACCTGTTTATGTAACTCACTTGTGCCTGCTAAACTTGTACCAGTATAATTCATAGTACTGTCCGTACTCACCCTTACAACATGAGTAGGCCTGACAATAGCCATTTAAAATAGGCAATTTTAGTCACATAGTCACTTGATGTCCCATGATCAAGTGCTTAATTCCTATTAGGGTCCAGTAACATTCCTATACCTGTCTTTTGAACAGAGAGGACTCTGCTGGAGACAGCATGGCCTTGCTCCAGAAACCTAGGAGTCTGTGCTGCACCTCTCCTATTAGGGCTTTATGGAGACTTCACACATATTTATTTACCACAGATACAACAGGCATCATGGTTTTACCAAGTTATATGGCCCAAGTGACATAGATTTTTGCATCACTTGCTGCAAAGCCCTCTCTTGTTCTAGGCCCTCTCAAAACTGACAGCCTGCTACACACCTGTTGAATTATTCCTAAGGGTATATGTGCTCTCTCTAAAATCCAAGGAAGACTAACAGGTGCTGTGCCTCTTTGCTGACAGCAGGAAGGACAAGGTGCAATAACATGCCTTTTGCCTTGGAGAAGGTATGCTGACAGGACACAGAACACTAAACCTATAAGAACTTCACTGATGTGTCAGGCGGCCTAATGTTTGAGGACTTTATCTCCCACTCTGTGATGTGTATATGTCTTACGAGGGTATTCAGAGTACTTACCACTTCCTGGTTTCCAAAACCTTGGTTAGTTATCTCAATATCCATGTCCAAACATCATGTTCCTTCAGTTCTTAAAAGCCCTTTTGGTGAAAAGCATCTTTCCTTCTGTGACATAGGCATTACTTCTTTTCTCATGACCTACTGAGTGTTCCATCTAGTTATTAGTCACAAGTAGTCTTACCTCCATGTTGGCTAACTCTGCCTCTTTCCAGAAAATAGAAAGATACTCTTTTTAAAAATGAGGTAAACAGTACAGATGGATCACTGAAGCATGTCAGTGAACCTTTTGAAAGCATGTCTTAGAGAGGGCTGGGCTAGATAACCAGAGTCTCTACATTCCCGAGAGTTCTGATGGCTCATGTCTCTAATCTCCCTGGGTTTTCCTTTCTCCTGAGAGCTCCCTTCAGCCTCCTCCATCTTCCTTACCCTCTCATCACATGTTCCCATCCCAGGGGTGAAGCTCAGCAGAGAGTAATTTCTCTGTGACACAAAGCTTGATGTCCCTGGAGATGGGCTGCATTTCCCTGCAGCAGCATAAAAGGGGAGTGTCTTGGCTGCAGGGTCTTCCTGGGCTTCTATAGGATATGGTACAACAAAACAGCCTGGGGAAGCAGCCAGGGTGAGTAGCCAGGACTGAGACTCAGACCCTTCTCTATGCCCAGAGTCCTGGAGGGCACCTCTTTTACCTCCTCCTCTCCTCCTCCAAAACAAGAGTCAAATAGAAATAAATGACAGAAGGCAGAGGTAGCAGAGAAATATGGACACAGAGGGTATTGAGTATCCTCAATGGTAGTTTCATATTCTGCATGAGGGAGAGATCAAGGAGAATCTCTTGCTGAGGCTTCTGATTAGCTCAGAGAAGGGCTCAGAGTCCCAGACTTTATTTCTAAGAATGACACCTATATTGATGATCTGAATTGGTAATGGTTGAGGATGCAAAATCTTTTCTGGGCTGCCATTCTAGAAAAAGAGAAATGTTCATGCTTGGCAACACACAAGCATAGTCTGCAAATCTCTCTAGTAAAATTTTCATTCATTCATTCATCAAAACAACCAAATTCCCAAGATATACCATTCAGCATCAGAATTACTGTTCTTGGGAGGCTCAAGCTAGCTGAGAGGAGAGAGAAAGCAGAAATTACCATGTAAGTGACGGAATGATTGAATGGGGTCTCTAAGAGACATGAATGAACAAACAGCAGGGAAGAAAGAAATGGTTGGGCGTGGGGGAGGGTTGTTTAGCAAAAACAAAACGTTAGGAGCAAGAAAACCTTAGGGGAAGGGTATTTAGAGGAGGGGAAAAAAACAGAATAAAGTAAAGAGGTGGGAAATTAAAAAATAACTCTATTTTAGGACCACTGGATCTTGCAATCATAGAATGCCAGAATTAGAAAGATGGATAATCTAGTCCAGTTCCCTTTTACAGGTGAGTAAATTGAGCACCATAAGGAGAAAGTGACAAATTTTTAGTAAGCCTGGCACCAGGGTGCAATCTGTGACAAACAGATTTGGAAGAACAAGGTATTTTGTGGCAAACAGAACCAAGGTTAGATCATTCTACGCTCTCTCCCCACTAGACACTTGACTTCTCCAAGCCTCAGTGTCTTCACTGATATACATGGAGAAACATCTGTCTCACGATGTTGTTTCAGAGTTGAGGGAATTCATTGTTCATCAAAACTTGACTACTTTCTAATATGTGTCTTATATAACCAGCACAACTCAATGATATAGTGGCATAGCTTGGTCCAGAAATCTCTTCTCTAATTCTCTACATTAAAATAAGTTGAAATGCATCATATCTGTTTCATGCTGTATGATAGTTTTACTCCAGAAATTACAAACCATGGAAAGAAAACCAAGGGTCTCTGCCCTTGCAGTTGCCCCAGAGATGCTAGAGCCTTGAAGGAATATACATCCAAGTGACAGTACAGAGCTCCAGCTGAATGCACTGATGGACTGGCCTAGAGAATGATTAAGAAGTTCAGTGGAGCAGGGATATGCCAATTTCAACACGGTGCCTTAGGAAAATTGAGCTGATTAAAGCAGTTCAAGAAATCTGCAAGAGGAGGGGAGTGGTGGAGAGAAATGATACCAGCCAAGCAGCCACCCTAAGAAAACCATAAGAGAAATGATGAGATTATGAGCAATTGAATTAGGGGCTGAAAAATGGGAAGGAGAGCACAGATGTAAGGCATATTGGGCAGATAGAATGAGTTGATGAAAAGACATCCATTATCTTTAATTCTATGCAGATCATCCAATGGTAAGATTGTAAGTACACATAGTGTCTGTGAGAGCCCCCATCACACTTCTCAAAGCAGAGTATGGATAGACCCAAATACCTGAGATTCATTGTTGACCTGTTATGAATTCATTTTTTCAGACATTTAACCAAACACTTCATTGGAAATTTCTTCTATGCCCAGTCATCCATAAATCAAATGTGTTTCTGATTCTATGATGCATTATTGTCTGGAAAGACCTCAACCACACTCTTCTTCAAAATCAACCACTGATCCTAGTATCTGGAGGATAAGGAAACAGAAATTTTCTTTTATTTCCTCTCTTTCATGAGTTTGTAGATTTGATTATTGATTCTGTCATTTATTTACTCAAACAAGCAAATATTTGAGAATCTGCTCTGTGCCAGGCACTGCACTATGCAAGAGCTATGTGTCAGCAAATAAAACCATATGGCTGCTTTATTCATGGCTCATACAGTCTAGCAAGAGAGAACAAAAGATTTCAAGGAAAGAAGCAATCATAAAATTATAAAATGTGTAGAATGGTATAAAGGAAATTAAGAACGTGTGGGGTAAGGATAATGGGCTCTGGGCACCTACTTAGTGAGAGTCATCCCAAATGGTCTCTAGGAAAATGATATTTAAGATCTAAAGACTGAGGAGCCAGCCATGAGAAAAGCAAAGAGAGGGATATTGGATGAACAGGAAAGCCCCAAAGTGAAGAAGTAACTTGGCTTTTTTAATAAACTGAAATAAGGTCAGTGTCATTAAAGAATACTGAGCAAGCGTTAGTCCGTTATGTGATAAGGGTGGAGAGTTAGGCAGATACAAGATGATAGGGGTTGGGAGGGATATACTGGGAGATTGGCACTGACATATACACACTACTGTATATAAAATAGATAACTAATAAGAACCCTAATAGCACAGGGAACTCTACTCAATACTCTGTAATAGCTTATATGCGAAAAGAATCCAAAAAAAAAAAAAGAGTGGACATATGTATATGTATAACTGATTCACTTTGCTGTACACCTGAAACTAACACAACATTGTAAATCAACTATACTCCAATAAAATTTTTTTTAAAAAAATGATGGGTCAATATCATCATATGTCATCATATCACAAGCATTTTATCAGAGTGCACTGGGGAATGATTGAAGGGTGTTAAGCAAGGGAGTAACATAAACCAGTCTCTTCCCTGAGCCTCAGTTACATCATCCCTAAAGCAGGGATAGTAATCCCTTCGGGGTCTACATCACAGGATAATCGTGAAGATTAAAGGAATAATATACAGTGAAAGATTTAGAGATATACAACATGTTAGACAATAACAACAAAAATCATGTCTGTGGTGCTTTGCATTGAAGACAATTTTTCACATACTTTGTCTCATTTAAAGAGGAGGTCACAAAAGAATATTGGATTTGGAATGAGAGAGACTCAGGTTCAATATCCAGGACTACAATATATGAGCCGTTCATTCAGAAGTCAGCCACTAGAGTTGAGTCTCAGTTTCCTCATCTGTATAATAGGAGGGGGAAGACGGCCTTGTCCAAAGTCTCTGTTGATTCTGAGACGGAGAAATTCAGTCAAAAATGCTTAAGTGCAAATCAATTTATTATACTCAAAAATGTATCATACAAAAGTCAAGAGCAAGAAAAACATGTGACCTTAGGAAGACTTGGTTTCAGGAAGTGCAAAGCCATCTCCATGGGGGAAAAAAAGCAGCTTCTCACTCTTTCAGACACTCTCTCTATGGGACTACAGGAACTCTCATCTTTGCCTCTTTCTGCATATCTGATTCAATGATCCTTATCTCTCTCCAAACAGGTATTCTCCTTTTCTCCCTATGCACATGGAAATAACACATCCTCAATCTGGCCAACAAGTAGACAATGACCAGTTTCTCTGAACTCTAATCACTGTTTCCTGCAGAGAAATTTCATTTCATCAGCTCATACCAGAGCTCAATGTTAAGGATGATGAACTTTTGCAGGATAGATAAGATTATGTAATAGTGACATGACTCTTAGGGCCCAGCACTGTGGCTGAGAGGGAACAGCCTTAAAAAGAAAGTTATGATTTTTATAATAAAGTGAGAGAATCTAGGTAAATGCATTAGCATAGTATATGAAATATAATATAATAGGGAGTCAGTGAAGATTTAAATTGTTATCATTATTAGGTTTTAAACATACTGATGAATAGTATAACCAGTTATAGAATTGATTTTTAGAATTGGGACTCAATACTAGATTTTTCTTTCCTATCATCCTGGATCCTCTAAGTGTCTGCCCAGATTGAAGAGATCACATCTTTCTGGAGACCTCTTCTATCCCACAAGGATGCTCCCTTCCTGGTCCTTTGGCAACATCTCCTTCTTCCAGCCACCTGCTTTCCTGATGATTGGCATTCCAGGGCTGGAGGTTGTTCATGGCTGGATCTCCATCCCCTTCTCCTCCATGTACACAGCAGCCCAGCCCTCACTGGAAACTTCCTGATCCTCTTGGCTGTGAGGAGGACCCCCAGCCTGTACCAGCCCATGTACTACTTCCTGTCCATACTGGTGGTCACCGTTGTGGGCCTCATCTTGTCCACAATGCCCACCACCCTGGCTGTGTTCTCGTTTGACCATTAGCTCATTGGCTTCAATGCCTGCTTGGTCCAAATGTTCTTCCTCCACTCTTTCTCCATGGTGGAGTTCTCAGTGCTCCTGGCCATGTCATTTGACCACTTTGTGGCCATCTCCAACCCCCTGCGCTATGCAGCTGTCCTCACAAACAATGTCATCATCAGGATGGGGCTGGCCATTGTGGCCTGTGCTACCCTGTCTCTCTTCCCAGGGCCATTCCTACTTAAATGTCTGAACTTCTGCCCTAATAAGACCCTCTTATCCCATTCATTCTGTTTCCATCCTGACGTGATGAGAAGAGCCTGTGCTCACATCACCATAAACATCCTCTATGGGTTCTACGTGGTACTGTCCCCTGGGGGCATAGATTCCCTGCTCATTGTCCTGTCCTACACTCTCATCCTGCCCATGGTCCTAGGGCTGGCCTCTCCCAGGGAGCTCATCGGGCCCTCAACACCTGTGTCTCCCATATCCTGGCTGTCTTTGTCTTCTTTATTCCAGGTATCACCATGTCCATGATCCACCATTTTGGGAGGCACATGCTCCCCATTGTACATGCCTTTGTTGCCTATGTGTACCTGCTGGTGCCCCCTGTGCTCAACCCCATCATCTACAATGTCAAGTCCAAGCCCATCAGGGAGGCCATGCTCAGGGTCCTGAGGGGGAAATACCAAGGCTGATGTAATTATGAAATATCGCAGGGTCTGGGTACCATAAAAGACACTTTCTATAGCCTCATAGGAACCTGCTACCCTCAGCAAACACTGAAAATTCCTAGTCTATGCTAATACAGTGGGAAGACCATCAGGCTTCTTCACGAACATACAAATGGATGTTCACCATTTACTTTGTACTAGAAGCAGTGCTGTGGATTAAAGACTGAGAAATATGTTAAATATGGTCATTTCTTTATAGAAACTCACAATCTTGTGCCAGGATAAAGGCATGTAAATACACAATTAGACTGTAGACTTATACATACCATAATAAAGTACAGTGCAAGAGATTACTAGGGACTGCAAATCCGTTCTTGCCAGAACTGTCCTGGGAAGATCGGACAAACCTCTACAAAGGGGAGAATGTTTTTATTTCATCTTGAAAAAATATATAGGGTTTTTCTAGGCAAATTATGAATTAACAAAGAGGAAAATCTAGGGAAAAAAACATATGAAAAAGGCATTTTTAATTTTTTCATAAAGTTTTATTGAACAAGTGAATAAATAAATGTGTTGATCATGTGATATGGTACCACCCACCTCAGCGCTAACTCTTCTTGTAACCCCTCTCGGGAATGTCCTTTTCTCCAAGAGACCCCCTTGCTTGACAGATTCCATAATGAAGTCTGACACTGACAATTGCATCCTCTTCTATAACCCCATTTCAGATCTGCTCCAGATTATCCACACCCTCATTCTTCAACTTTGTTAGAGTTAAAAGCCCTACATCCTTGTTGGCTCCCTTAGGAAGGGAATGGCAAGTTCTGCATCAGCTTCATTCCCTTTGGATCAAATCTAAGATGAAAAGCTGAGTTGCCAGGGGAGTGGACAAGAAGTTTGAAAGTACTTTGTTTAAGAGATGAACAATGAGTATCAACTCTGAAAGCCTAAACCTATGTTATGATATAATCCTTTCCCAAGTTCAGATCTGCCTATGTCAAGAAGGCCAAAAAAAAAAAAAAGAAGAAGGCCAGACATAGTGGAAGGCAATGACTCTTCACACGTATGTCTATTGCATCCAAGAGAGTCTTATCTCAATGTAATTAAAGGAGTGATATAAGATACCTTATTATCTTAAATAGATACAACTCAGAGGTCTCACTCAAACCTTTCTGAACTGGAAATGGTCCAGTTCTAAAGGTCTTTCAAGAAGTCTGGGAACATTGAAGAGGGAATACTTCTTTTGGCCTGACAAATCATAAACAGCTTCATTTAATAATGTGTTACTAAAAAGAAAAATGGCAAAAATCAAATCAGACAACAGAAATAGAGTGAAACAGAGGCTTTAAAAGTACATAAAATCAATGAGAGACACCAAGTAAAGTAGCTGAATAATATGGTATGTGGAAAAATTAGAGATATTATACTGGAAAAGTAAGATGGGAACAGGTATAAAAGGGGAAAGGAGGCTACTGTCATTCTGAGAAGTGCAAATTTTTATGGGAAGTAATAAAAGATCTCTGATGATTTTTAAGCAGGGAAGTTAATCAGAGTTGTGCTTGGAAAAACTCCTATAAGCTATGTGGGATTTAGGACTGATGCAAAAGATGTTTAAGGCAAGGAGACCAGTGTGGAGGTTTCGACAAGTGTCCAAGCAACAGGGGAGTATCTTGACTAGAGAATAGCTAGTCAGAATTGAGGACACAAGGCATGTTTACAAATCATTTCTAGGTAAAACCTAAAAAAAAATGAATAAGGGACTTGCAGACTGAAATTCCATATTATGCAGACTTCTCTAGGGCCCAACAAAGGTCCAATAGCTGAGATAGTGGGGCCAGAGACGAGAATATCCAAATAAAGGAAATGGGGACGGTAAAATGATGCCCATGTAAAACGTATATGATGAAGGTCTTTAAACATACCCTAACTTCTAGCCAAATCTCCTACAAGAGGCAGCCTTTTCCTCTTATCCTAGTTCTTAACTCCAGGCTCTTCTGGATGATCCAGTAAGTATTTATGAAGTAAATGACCGGATATAGTTTTGTCTCTGTATCTGGCATTTAGTACTTATTGAGAAACACAAGAAGGTGGTGGTGGTGGTGATGTGGTTGTGGATGTGTGTGTGGATGTGTGTTTGTATTTACATTCACCAAATGGTTAATCCATTTCGGATCAAAACCGTGAAACTTTATCCTGAGCATACAAACTATCATAAACTTGGAATCCTTTTTGAAATCTAAGATAGTGGCAGCATCCCCAGGAAAAGAAAACTATATGTGTCTGTCTGATTTATCTCTTTATTATCCACCTATCTATGTCTCCAATGGGATTTCAGACAATATAATACAGATACACACATTCATCATATGTGCATACAGAAGCATGTACACAAACACTTATTAAAAATCTGGAAGAATAAACACCAAAATGCCAACAATAATTTTCTTAAGGTGACAAGTTTATTGGAGTTTTTATTATATTTTTATTTCTTTTATATTTTCAGAGTGTCTAAGATTTTTGTTTACAGTGATCATATACTGGTTTCCTAATATGAAAAAAATCTGTCTCTTTCTCCCTCTTCTCTCTCTTTCATTCTGTTTCTTTCTTTCAATTTCAATGTCAAGGCACTATCAGGAACTGGGATGACCCTCCAAACAGTTCAAAGTGACCAAAGCCAGCACTGACTCTAGTTTATGCCCCATGCTCTGCTGGCCATCACTCACCTGGGCATAGCAGATTCCATACTGCTCACAATTCTCATCTTCTGGATTCCAGTCCAAGAAATTAGATATGTTCTTTCCATATCCTCTGTACCAAGTAGTCCTGTGCTACTAGCTATAGCTGGAAAAGTCTGGCCGGCCATGTGCCATGCTCTCTACTATACTACCTGCTTCTCACACTTACCTACCTCTCTTTTGGATGGAGATCTCATTCCTCTGCCATTCATTCCTACTGTACTCCTATAGTGCCCACACCCCTCCTTCCCATTCTGCTTCTTCTGGGAGTGCTGTGCTTGGCTTGTAGGGCTCCTGGGTGGGCCTCTGGAACCATACTCATGCTAAGTACAGCTAACAGGGATGCAGTCTTTACTGAGCTCTACTATGGTCTTGATCTCTGAGCTTTGATGCTGTGGGCATTCCCTGAAGGGTAGCTCAGAGCCCTGGGAATACATGGTGTTCACTTATATACTCTATTCACTTTCTGTGGACCTATGTTTGATTAAGCCTTGCTTCCTGGCTAGCCACCCAGGCCACTGGCCCTACTCAGTCTCACAATACTTCCTGCTCTTGACTCCCTGGTCTATAACCAACCCTGCTCTTTCTGCCATGAGCTTCTAGGTTTTCTCAGCTGCATCTCTCCATGTAGAGTCTCTCCAGATATCCAGTGAATGTCCCTACTGTTAATTATACTATTTCCCAAACTAGCCACTGTTTGGGAATTACCCAAACATACTCCTGTTGCTACTACACAAGTACAATGGCAAATAGGCCAGGAACTATTGAGATTAAAGCCATCAGTAACATTAACAGGAAATTCCTAAATACAATACTGGATGAGTGAGAAAGGAACTTAAATACCTCCACTAGAAAATGCAAGACTCTGGAATGTCTAACTCACTATCCCACTAGTCTAATATTCCCTCCTCACAATATGGGATTGGGCATCAAAAGACAATTTTTTTTGAGCCTGCGTGATCTCATTGAACATCAGTTCCCCCACTGGTACAATGGGGGTAACTAATCATATTCCTGCCTAAATCAAAAGATTGATAAGAAATTGGAAATTAAGGAAAAATTTTCACAGTCTATGAAAATGCTCAGAATACAGTGTATCATCTTTCATTAATGTAGATAAATATAATCGTTTGTGAATTTACTTTCAATCTTTTCTTAAGGATTGCTACTCAGAAGAAAGAAATTATTTTTTCTCTGTGGTCATTTTGAAGAGGGAAATCCAGGTATGTCTCCTTTCCTAAGATCCAAAATTGTAGGGGATTCTGAAGACGAAATCATGGTTTTAAGCCAGATTATCTAATTGTATTATATTCTTGTATTTATTTTATTTTTGCCTTGCTTAAGCCTTTGGTAAATGTCTTTTAGAAATATCACCCTTATCTCAGAATGCTATAAACTAACAGTGCAAGCAACCATATGAATTTTTTGGACTTGAGAATTGGACTGAATGGTTAAGTAGGAAGTAATAATCTTCCAACCATGACTACCTCAAAGAACTAAAGGGTAAAATAATATTGAAAAATAAGGATTGGGAGTATACAGTTCTGCTACCCCTACTCAGATGGAGATTCTCCAATCAGTTTCATCTTTGAAGGATCAGTTGTGCTTTCATTAAGAATTTTTTTCCCAATACTGTCTTCCAAAATGTTGATATTAAAATCTGAATTGAAGGACCTCCTGTGAAAAAGAAGTTTGATTCCTGACACCTAGGGATCCGAAGTGTGGGTGGTCACATGCAAAAGACGAAGGATACGCTGCCGGATCTCCTTTGTCTTCACTCCATACACAATAGGGTTGAGCACGGGAGGAACAAGCAGATAGGTGTTGGCCATGATGACAGGCAGGAGGGAGTCATGCCGCTTGTCAAACCGGTGCACCATAGACAACCCAATGAAAGGTACATAGAATATGAAAACAGCACACACATGAGAGACACAAGTACCAAATGCCTTTGCCTGGGCTTCATGTGTCAAGCCCAACACAGTCTTGAGGATAAGCAGATACGACAAGGAGATGAGAAGTGAGTCCAGGCCAATGGCAGAGATGATGACAATGAGGCCATAGATGATATTGACGCGGATGTCAGCACAGGCCAGCTTCATGACATCTTGGTGTAGGCAGTAGGAATGGGAAAGGATATTGGAGCGGCAGAAGGGCAGATGTTTGATGAAGAAAGGCAGGGGTGCCATAAGTGCAACACCCCGTACCACAGCAGCCATGCCGATCTTGGTAACACGAGGCAATGTTAGCACAGTGGCATGGCGTAGTGGGTGGCAGATTGCCACATAACGGTCAAAGGCCATGGCCAGCAGCACCGTGGACTCCATGCCAGATAAGGAGTGGATGGCAAACATCTGTAGCAGACAAGCATCAAACTGTATGGTAGTGGAATTGAACCAGAAGATGGCCATCATTTTGGGCATGGATGAGGTGGAGATGAGGACATCAAGGCCAGAAAGCATGCAAAGAAAGATATACATGGGTTCGTGTAGGCTATGCTCCGTCCACACAATGTAGATGATTGTCAAGTTACCTAGCACAGCGATAAAGTAGAGGGAGCACAATGGGAAGGCCAACCAGAACTGAGCTTCTTCCAATCCTGGCAGGCCTATTAGAATGAAATATGTGGCACTGGATTCATTGCCACTGGGATCCACCATAGTGAAGATGCTGAGCTGAGACCAATGCCAGGCGAGTAGAGGCTGGAATACAAAGATAAGCCATTGTCAGATCCTCCAGAATTCTACTGCCATTTTTCTTTTCCTCCACCCTGATGTCCTATTCTCTGACCAGAACTCCAACTTCATTGCCTATCCAAACTCTGATTCTATTCTAAACTCAGCCTAACTATCCTTCATAACTCAAGGCCCAAATGAGCATTCATCCAGTCTTTCTTACTAACCCCACCTCTGAAGTTAATTCTGAAAACAAATGAAATACTAAAGTAAAAATTCTAAGCATTTTAAATCTTTTAGTTCACCAAGGATAGGTTATTGACTAAGTACACATCAGACTTAGATGATAAAAATTCCCATTGCTTCTATCTTATCCTAATTTATGCTCCCCTATGCTGAATACCCACTGTAATTCTAATTATATCATTAGACTATCATTAAGACTAATCCCAGTCCAATGTAGCAATACTCTAGTAACATAGATTAATGCTGAAATCTAACCTTATCACTAATCCTAATGATCTCACCAATTCTAGCCTTAATTCTATCTTTAACAATAACCGAAGACTTAACTCTAGTTGTTATTTAAAACTTAATGTAAAACTTCATACAACTATTTTATTATGATAACCCTTAATTTAATTTTAAAGAAAAGACACTAACTTCATCCTGAACTCTAACTCTACATTTCACTCTTGCCCAAATGTCCACCCAAAGCCTTACACTTGTTCAGACTGCCCAGATTATGTCATAAAAGGAACAATGACTGCAATGAATGCCAATGGTGTCCCACTCAGATTCCCTTCACCAAGTCAATGCGTCTATATCCCATTTGCAGTGGGTGTTGAGTACTAAAGGCTCAGAGTTCTCCCTTTCTAGAGAAAATTTTCCTTGATCAAATGAGAGGCACTTCACCCAGGAAGTTATGTTATCCCCACCAGAGCACATCTAGAAGTCAATGAGTGCCTAACACAAAGATACAAAAGGCCGGCCTTCTTGTCTTCAGGTGGGACCAAAGCTGTGATGTAATGTGTGCTTCAGAGCTTCTTGAGGAACCAAAGCTGAAGCTGGTCTCCAACTGAGATCACAGCCTCACATAATTTTCTTTCCCTGCTCTATCCTATTTCCCTCACTCATCTTCTCATGACAATATACCCTTTAAACAAGAATTTCTACCTCAAGCTCTGTTTCTAGGGGACCCACCAGGCTTAAGAGAGTGGGACTGACACAGAGGACTAAACCTGAAAGATGATGGCATTAAAAGCACTGGAGGAACAATCAATCCTATACCAGGGTTCCAATATCCTTGAATCTGGCTATTAAAGTGATGGATATAAGTACAGATTGCTGAGGTGGGAAATGTCAGATTTGAGTTTTCTCAGATTATATCTCTCTGTTGAAATAATTACAGAGTTAACTAACTTCCTCCCTTTTTTCCTTTCCTCCATTCACAAATATTCACATGCTCCTACTAGTTATTAGATTATACAATTGAAGTTACACACACTATATATGTGTATGTATTCTCTCTCTCTCTCTCTCCATATATATATATATATATATATATATATATATATATATATATATATATATAACTGTCTACTCTTCCCATTAGGAAAATAGTGACACTTATTGCTAGGGTATATTTAAGATAATTTTATCTTGGTAAGAAAAAAAGAAGGGTTAGGTTCTTAAGATCTGGCCCTTGACAACTGGGGTAGGGGCTTCTGCACGGGCTACCAGACAGCAGTTGAATGCACAGAAGAGCTCATGGGCAGCATCAGGAGGGGCTTACACCATTCACTGGGCTCAAGATGTGTTGATGGTCTTTGTTCCACTGTTGAGCTGTCACCCAGAGGGTCCCTCAGACCAGACACAAAGGAGAAGACACTGGGAGCATGAGGTTTAGAACAGAGAGTGACAGAGTTTAAACAACTGGAAGGAGAAGATATAAGGAGCCATGCTTAACCAAGAACTTCAGGCTAAGAGGCCAAAGTCTTCCATGTCACTTAAATCTTCTGTACTGACCTCTCCATAGCATATGACACTGTGATCAGTTCCTTCCTTCTTAAAATTTCTCCTTGTTCCTTCTGCTTCTCCTCATCTCTCTCTGATCATTAGTTCTTGGTTCTTTCTGGGTCTTCAGCCTCCTCCACTTGACCCTTAAGCATACTTTTAAATGACAATGCTCTCAGAATTTTATCCTCAGATCTCTTCTCTCTATATATATTCTCCCCGGGCCATCTCATCTCCTTCAGTAAACCCATTATTTACGTATAAAATATTGATTCCCAAATCTACTTGGGAAGGCCTGAATTATCTTTTGTGATCAGATCCATAATTCTAGTCACTAAAAGAGTCCACTGAGTTGTCTCTCAAGCACATCAAACTCTCCATGTCTGAAGATCAAAGTCTTCCAGAGGCAGTATTGTATAGCTTAATGGTAAGAGTATGAGCTCTGAAATCGATCCTGGATTCAAATCCCAGTCAACAACTTTGTTAGCTGTGTGATCTGGGGCAAATCATTTAGTGTTTCTAAGCCTCAGTTTCTTTATTGTTAAAATGAGGATAACAGTCACTGCCTAATAGAAGTCAAGGTGAGGATTAAATGAGATGAGTGTAATGCTTTTAACACAATGCCTGGAACAAAGTAAATATGCAAAAAATTATATCTGTTGTTGTTAACTGTTTTCCTGTAGTGTTTCTTTTTTTCTCTTAAGGTGGCCTAAACAGACACATGAGCTAAATACCCTGATTCTCATGGCCATGACCCTAGTGTTAACTTTGTCATCGGCACAAGCCCAATAATCTTCTACCCACATGAAATCAGGTCACCATTTATTGTTTAAAAAATACCTTTGTAAGCTCCAAATTAATTCTGAAATAAAGACTAAACTACTAAGGTGGGACAAAGCTCTGTCTTTCAGCATTCGGCCCTAGTTTCTCTCTCACCACTCCTCACCATGGTCCCTATGCTCCAGGCACACTGGAATACATGCCATTTCATAAATGTAGCATTGATCCCATGCCTCTGTGTCTACTTGTCTTTTTTACTTCTCTTCCCTATGTCATGACCCTCCCAGATCTCCCTCCTTAAGTTCCCACTGGGCAAAATCTTATCTTCCACATCCTGGTTTACTGTCTCTTTCCTATGCACTTTCTTAAGCCTCTTTCCCTTGGGTATGATTAAATGTTTCCTGCTCTGTACTCCCAAAGAAATTTGTTTAGGTCTCTTTTTATGCATTTGCCATCCTGAACTGGAATTATTGCTATATTTATTTCCCACTAAATTATTAATTCCTTAATGTCAGGGACCCTATCATATTGATTAATTAGTGTTTAGTTACTGTTGGTTGAAAATAAACATTATATTATAAAAGGAGTTTTATCAAAAGAAGAATTCCTCAATAAGTGTCTCACAAGGGTAGCACAGCCAAGGGGTAAGAAAGACTGCCCTTTGTCTGAGCTATAGAGATTTTTGAGAAGAAATGAAGACTGTTTGGAAGGTTAGGGCATGGTGGTCATAAGTTCAGAACAAGAAACTTTAGGGTCAAACAGAAAAGACCTTTCTTACCCAGGGAGCCAGAGGGCATGAGAATGGGCATGTGGAGAACAGGGCAAGTGCACAGCCTTGGCTCTAAATAAATGCAAAGTGGGCATGCAGCATAGTCTGTGCCCAAGAGAGGGGGTGACCTAGGATCGCTGACTGGAGACATTAGCAAAAAGGCTCTAGTGCTCCAGAGGGTCAGATATCAATACCATCCAGAAATTTTACATGAACAGACAAGGTAAAGCTGGGCAATTCCCAGGATAAAAATGTGCTGCCTTAGGAAACATACTGTGGAAGAATCATGGTTGGCACATTCAACCCTATTACCTAGGTAAAGTGATGTGTTGAGCAGAACCCTGGGACTAGAAATGAGAGTCTCGGGTCTAAGTAAACGCAGAGGACATTAATAACCTCATTGTGTTGCTGCAAAATTAATGAGGTCAGGAATGTCAAAAGATGTCATAAAACAGCATCACAGGGTACAAAGCACTTTTTTTCATATTTCCATAAAAATGGGGAATAAGTCTCTGAAAATGTCTGAAGTTTCCAAAAACTTTTTATCCCCCTTCCATCTGTCACCTTAACTGCCACTTTGCCTCAAGCACACACTTATACACACACACACACTAACTAGCAGCCAGTCTCTCACAATGGCAAAGACTAAGCACTGAGATGAAGATACTGAAACACAAAGCTGAAGCACTGAGATTCAGCCGGCCTGGAAGGGAGGCACCTCCTCAGCACGAAGTGGGCAGTTCTCACTGGAGGTCAAATCAGGATGGCCTCAGAAGACGGCAGCGGGAGAGGAATGAAGGAATAGAGAGGGGAGCCAACCGGAGGACCCAAGCATCACCCTTCAGACTGTCCAGCCCTGAAGCACCCTAATCTCCCACAGTCCTGCCAGCTGACTACCAGCCTGAGCAGCTTTTAGCAATTAGAACCATAGCACACACTCAGATAACATTTGGAAGCTCTGAAGGAAACTGGAGCTAAATCACTCTATTTTGAAAACAAAACATAATCAAGGAAAAATAAACAAAGAGAGGGGTCTTTTTCTTTATTAGAAAGCCTGCACTGCCTTAACCCCCAGGGAGTAGCCCTGTGCTTGAGATTTTCTCTGAAAAGTCACACTATTTTAGCAAGTCTCAGGAAGTTTATTGGAGAACTGTGAAGAACATCTTAGACCTTTCTTGAGGATGGGGCTTCAGGAGCCTCCAGTGATACAGAATAGAAATCTACATCGAGGCCTTCAATCCTCACCATTCCTTCCCCCAGCCTCTGGGACTCTGTCCCCCAGTGCCCTCACAGCCCCCATACCAGCCCATCCTCACATTCTTTCCCAGAGCTCTCTGAATGCCTTCCATCTCAGACACGTGTGGAAAAGCAGTCAGGGATACAGACCCATAAGAACAATGAGGTCACTGCCAGCATTGATTCTATTGTTTTTAGGATTATAACAGAAATCACTGAATACCTACAGAATGCCAGACACTATATAAATATTATCTAACCCAGGAGCAATTCTACATAATAGGACTTCTATGTATCATTTCTACATTATAGGTGTAAAAACTGAGTCCCCAAGAAGTTAAATAATATTCCCAGGGGTTTAGTAGCTGACCGGTAAAAGAGATATTTGACCTAGACTGTTCAATTCCAACACCTGTACATTTTCCCTTTAACCGGCTTTGTGTTGCAACTTCTGAAAACAAACAAAATCTGCCCAAGAGGCAGGGTAGAAGAAGGGCTTGGTAAGTAGGACACCTGGCCCAGCTAGACTCTTGGAAGGGAAACCAAGAGGGCAGTAAAGAGGACCCTCCTGGACTGGGACTTGGGTGCTCTCCCCTCTTCAGCCTCAACTCCTCTGGCTGTGACTTGGGAAGGGCCCACAGTGGAAAGTAAAAAGGTTTATCCTCTACTGAGTACTTTCTTCTCAAACAATAGAGGCCTCTCACCAACCTGTCAGGCAGGTAACATTAACCCCATTTGACAGATAAGGATGTTGAGGGTTAGTTAGAGCTCTCAGCTTCAAATCCATGTGCTTTCCAATAGGCCAAGCTACTGCCCTGCCCCTTTCCCAGTTTCCTTTTGAACAAACCAATGGTTTTTAAGGATTATTTCAATGTTAATCTCCAAAGAATCCAAAATTTGGTCCAGAAGGCCTCTCTAAGACTCAGGACACCTGACCAGGTCTCCCCACTTAGGTTCAGTGGCTAAACACACAGAATGTTCCATGCCGAGAGCAGTGGGGTAGGGGCCTCTTGTGCCCCTGCCAGCCTCTATGGGAACACCTGGAAGAAAATGTCCTTGGAGGGAAGCCCAGGAATACCTGGGAACCTCTGGCTCTTACTCCCAGGCCCAGAGAGGGAAGGCAGACCTCAGGGGTGATGCTGTGGCTGGCAAGGATGATCAGAGCTCATCACTCAGTTCATGGAGAGGGAGCCCTTCTCTTAACACTCCATGAGGGTGCTGGCCCCAGAATCATATCCACCCCAAATCATCTGCATCTTCTGTCCCTCATACCTTGCTTGGATTTGATAATGCAGATGAACCCTTATAGGGCCTTGGCCATTCTTTTTAGAATGGCCGCGAGGAGATTGGAAAGATGAGAGATTGCAATTTCTGACTCACAAAAAGCAGTGTGACGTTCCCACTCCCACTCTCCTCACTCAAGTCAGCCTGGCCCTCCAAAATCACCCCCAGGCAAGCTCCAGGGGTCCAGGGCCCTGCTGATCCATTTCCCAGTAGAACCAGAGCCAGTAAGATTCCCACACACCTTCAAAGTTTGACCTAGTTATCAGGGCCCTTCTAGGCTTCTCTGAGTGTTGCCTACATGTGGTGGAAAAGCCTGGTCTGGGACTTTGATTGGTACACTGATTTCTTTTTTTTTTTCCCAAAATTATTGACTGAATGACTAGGCCAGACTCCATGCTAAGCGCTGGAGATACTGAAATACAGAGTAAACAAGTCATGGTTCAGCCCTCCAGTGGTGGGGAGACATTAAGACAAATATGCAGCTATCATAACATGTTGTGTGTGATAAATGCTAGGACAGGGGTAAGTACAAGAGCCTCGGGAACAAAGCAGACAATAGCTCACCAAGTCATCAGGCTCAGAGGGCTTCCCTGAGGAGGTGACATCTGAGCCAAGACTTGCAGGGCTAGTCACAGTTAAGCTGGCAGGGTTGGGGGCATGGGGACAGCAGCATTCAGTGAGATGACAAAACACATTGAGCGCCTACTATGTGCCCCAAACTGGAGATAAAACAGTGGCTAAAACAGCAAAGATCATTGCTCTCATGGAGCTCAAGCCTAGGAGAGCCATAACAGAAGGTAAAGAAATAAGCAAGAACATTTCAGGTAAAGATAAGTGCACTGAAGATAAGACAGAGTGATGGATAGAAAAGGACAGAGGCGAGGCACCCTTATGTGAGAAGCAGGTCAGTGAAGGCCTCTCTGAGGCAGTGATATATGAGCTGAGAGCTGGGTGATGAGAAAACACCAGCCATTCTAAGATCGAGGCAAAGAGTGTTTCAGGCAGAGGAGGCAAGAGAAAAAGGTCTTCTGCTTTGGGGATTTCCAGAAGGAAGAAGGTCAAGGTGGCCCATGTATCAAGAGCACAGGAGAGTTGTAAGAGATGAGGTCAGAGAGGAGGGCAGGGGCCAGATCGTGTAGGGGCTTGCAGGACATGGCAAGGAGCTTTGATTTAATTCTGAGTGACTTGGGAGAATTTAAGCAATAGACCTGACCTAATTTGTTTTCAAAAGTGTGTTCCGGCGAATGCAAAGACCCAGAGAGAAAGAGAACACACGCTGTTTGAAAAGCTGCAAGTGGTTCAGTGGGAAGAGGCGGGTGGGAGGTTAAACGAGTGCAAGGCAGGGGCAGTCGCAGTAGGGACACAAAATCCATTGTTTAAATGGGCTGAAGACTGAACCCTGATCCTAGACACAGACAGGGTCAGGATCAGAGCCCCGGGAAGATTGCTAAGTCTCCGTCTCAGCCACAGCCTGACTCCTGATGCAAAGTACAACGTGAGCTTGGACCCCATTCAGAGCCCACAACCCAAACAGAGCTACGGTCTGACCCCTGATCACAAAGTGAGCTTTGACCACACTAACGACCTGAGTGGGACTGGCTGTGTTCTCACACTGAACCCCAATCAAACTCTAGCTCAGTCCCAGCCCCATCTGTTCTCTGCCCCCATCACTTTCATTTAGGCCAATTCCCGCCAGGCTCTACATGGGCACCCCAGTAAACCGATCACTAGAAAATTTCTTGAAAACTGCCGAGGAAGCATCCAACACCACCCGTGCTTCCCTTCACCACACGAACGTAGAAATTGCTAAGTCTGTCTGTCCTTTGAGTCAGGGACCTCCTTTACATCCCTGGTCCTACCCCTGGACTTCTGGTTCTTCCAGGCCTGGTTTCTCATTCACTCAGCAGGGCTAATGAGGGACCCCTAGCTGCAAGAAACCCACACACCCGGACTCACCCCCAGTCTCCTGCATTCACCTCAACTGCGTTGAAGGAACGTGTGCCCTTTTCTCCAGGACTCTTCCAGAAGCAGTCTGGCAGGCTGCACTGAAGAGCAGCCCTCTCTGTCTCCGCCCCCTCCTTTGAGCCTCCCACATCAGGCTTTTTTATTCTGTCATACCTCCTCCCTCCTTTGGCTTCTCCCTGCTGGGGGGCAGGGTGCTGCCAGAGGGTCTATCAGCAGGTACCACTTGTAGCCAACTGTGGGACTGGTGTCCTTCTTGGCTTCTGTGTTCTGGGAAGGTGTGCTTGGAGTATGGGGAAGGAGGGGCAGTGGGTAGAGGGGTCTCTAGAATCCTCCCCAGATGGGCCCTGTGCCAGCTGGGATATTTCTGTCAGTTCCCATGTGAAGTTAGACAGAGTGAATGAGTGAGGAAAAGCTAGAAGAAACTCATGTGTGTGGCCATGGCCTTTGCGAGGAGTTTTCTCCAAGTTTCTTACCAGGCTTATCAAACTCAGCCAGAGGAAAAGCAGGGTGTACTTTCAGGGGAACCCCAAGATTAAGTGCCAACTCATCGCCTTCCTGAAGCTTTCCCTGACCTTCTTTCCATTGGTGGTGCCGCTTGGGTCCTTGCTGGGCCTGGATCCCAATGGACCCACCTGCTTTTCCCCAGAGCTCTAGGGCTGCACCTTCTTTGTCCCCCAGGCTCTGGGGACTGTCTCTAGCTAATGCATAACAGGGATCCCTGGGGACCATGCCTCTGCCTTCCACTCCCTGGCCTTGAGTTCCTGAACTTCTTGTTGAGGAAGGAGGACGTGGTTTCCTTAACCCTCCCTTACCTCCAACCCCAGCCATATAAGACATCTGTTTTTCTCTTAAGGGCAAAAATAGTGAGAGGACATTTTAGAGAGTTAGAGAACAGTTTGAATGTGAAACGAAATACCTCGCATATTTAAATGTTTTTAAAAAGTCTATTAATAAAGCAAAGTAAATTTTAGTTGGTTTCTCCTTATGTTTTACTCATCAGTTTCACAACTACAAGTTTAAATTCACAACACAGTGCATGCTGATTTAAACTATGTAAAATTAGACAATGTCAAATCAGGCCATTCCGACTCAGACCGCATCAAAACTAGTGACTACCTGATCTCCAAGTACCTGTAAACCTGCAGCCTGACACTCACTGCCATCACCCTGGAGCCATCTCTGCTGCCTCCTTCAATCTCCCATAGACTTAGACGATGTGAAGACTTAAAAAGTGATACCCCAGGGACTTCTACTTCTGGCCAAGACAGAATAACAGGAAGTAACATCTACCTGAAGGAACCTAAAATGGACAATATACATAAAACAATACTTTGCAAGATACTGGATATCAGGCAATGAAGGACAATGAGCTCTGCAGCCTGGGAAACAAATGAGGTGAACCTGGGGTTTCCCCAACTTACTGCCTTGAGAGAGGTTCCCTGCTGCAGGCCAGGGTAGGAGAACCCAGGCAGAATCCAGAGGACACCTTAAGTTAGGGCCGTGGAGCTGAGAGTCCAGGAAGCTCCAGCTAGCTAGAGTTTGAAGACCAGGTATTGGAGGTGAGAGATCTACACAGAGAAAGAACTCCAGAGACATGTAGAGGACCCTCTGCAAGGTTCCAGCTGAGTACTGAGCCCACATGCACATGAACAAGCTACCTAAAGCTGGGACAGAGCCACCTGGAAAGATGAGAGGTAGCACCACCACCCAGTGTTCACACAGGGCCAAGGAGAGTGACTGTTTCCACCAGCCAGACTGGAAAACTTCAAGATTCACAGGGCATTGAGTAGAGATTACAGAAGGATCCTGCCTCCATAGTGGGGAATAATTAATCAAATATTATCTATAGTATAATGTTGGGCTTAGATCATAATTGATCATTAATGGGTGGGGAAAGTACTTTGTTGACTTTATAAAGTAGCACAGGTCAAACTAAGGACTATAATGTATAGAGACAGGAAAAAGAGATGAGCGTGGATGGGGTGGGGAATGGGAGAGCTGGGGAGGGATAAGTCAATTTATTTATCTTAGGTAAACCGGAACTCACTCACCCTCTCCTTCTCTCCAAGGGGTCCCAGCCAAAGAGCCATTGAGCACATTATATGTCAGGCCCCAGAGACAAAGAAAACTAGTGTTGTCCTCAAGGGAGACAGACAGCTATGTATATGGATATTTCAGTTCTGTGATGGAAGATAAACAGACAGCTATCATAAAACTATTTAAGCTCTATGACAGAGGGATAAACATCCAGTTGGAATGCAAAGCTTTAAGTTTTATGACAGAGGGAAACAGACTCTGCGGGAGCCTAGGGGAAGCCCTTAATTTAGTCTGGCAATTAGCCGACTTTTCCAACAAGCAACAATTACCCCAGTCACCCCCAGTTATCCAAGTAAAGAGATTCTGGAGGAACAGAGATTTCCCAAGATCTCCTGAGAAAGAAGGCCATGAGTTAATCTAAAGCCAGTGATACTGCAACCTGGATAAGGGACTAGCTCCTGGCCTTGACACAACAGGTTGTTATGAAAGGTGAAGTCTGCTGTGCTTTGAAAATTCCCTGTAATGCAATAAACATATCTCATTTTATCAGTTTTATTATTAAAACCGTTGCCACCAATGTGTATTGATTACTTTCTATTTTCCATGTGTTTTCACACCTATTATCCTATTTAATCCCCACAACCACCCAACCAGAGCTACATTATATCTCCTTTTTACAGCACTTAGAGTTTCCAAAAATTACTGAGGTGCAGTAGGCTAAGTAACTTGCCCAAATATTAAAGCTAGTGATCCTAACGTCTACTGCATCTAATTCCAACCCCACAATGTCTCTTTTCCTAATACAGTTATCTACCATGTCTAAAGGAATTTCTTGGCAAGGTTGTGCTGTCTTTGAATTTCATTTGTAAATTTGAACATCATTTGTAAATCAGACACCAGCACAGGAAAATAAATGTCAACTTGTCTGAAGCTTTGTGAAAACACTTTATTAAGAGACAAAGAGTTGTTTTAATAACAATAAGTCAGGACAGCCACATGTGGCAAAACTGGTGATGCACTGCACAATACGGGAGCACCATTCACGTGGACCATGGTGCGGACAATGTTTCCTAAAGCTGTACAGTGAGACAACCATGAATATGATCATTTCTTGCATATTTACAACACTTTGAAGTCTACAAAGAACATTCATAGGGTTTAAGCTTTGCAACATCACTGCTATTGTAGTTTCTCATTATACGGAAGAGGAAACAAAATCCAGAGAGGTAATGCAGTATGTCACTTTATGATATTTCCAGGACTTTAACCTTATAAGTCGTACTTCAGTGTTCTTCCTTCTGCCTCAAATGAGCGTACATTGTTCTCTACCTATAATTCTTCAATGTGAACGTTTTTGACCTAACAAATTTCAAGAGCTGGAAGTTAAGTGAGTCTACGTGGGGGGGGGGGGTGAGACCCCTGGGGGGGTGATGACAGAGTCTTCACAATGTCTCCTATTACTCTCCTTCACACCCAACCCCCATGCTCGTTCACTGATTCCCCAAAGGGATTAAAAGAAACTCCCTACTATCAAGGACACCTAAACATGTTTAGTAGATTAGCAAGAAAGCCAAGGGAGAGGGGAAGATATGTGATTTGCTACTGAAGCCCAGCAATTTAGGGAGATCAGTGCCTCCAGAAGGGTGGGAGGAAAGAAGGGAAGAAGTCACAGAAGCACCTGAAATCCTTGTGGTCAGGATGAAGAAGGTATGGTCTGCCTATTGAGAAGATAACCACTGTGCTTTTCTATCAGTCCCAGAGACTGAAACATAACCCCAGGCTGAGCCCAAGCCAAGAAACTGGGCCTCTTTGAGTCATGGCTCCCAAATATGGAAATTACTTCAATTTCCTACCTCCATCCTGATAGATACACACATTCTTCAGTCAGTGCCCAGGAACACAGAAGTAATACCCATCTTGTGTCATATAATCCATACCCAGTGCACAAAGGAAATACTCCCTAAAACACAATAATCACAAACAAATCATACACACACACACCCCCTTGTACACATATCTTTTTTTTCACATATCCTTCGGACATTATATTCCACTGACATATGACTAAAGACATATATATTACACAAATGGATTTCATATCACAAATAAGATGCACAACAGATATACGCCCAAAGGTAAACACCACACATGCCAAAAGGCACAGCATCCCAACACGACACATCCCACACACTCATGCATATTATATATTCCACATTGTTATGAATATGTAACATTGTACATATTACAGATATGAAGGAAAAAAGAGGCAGCATTCTCATCAGATACACATAAAGATATTGTCCATCATTCTCACATCGATGCACATCACATACCAACTAACAGAGGCCACATAAACATAATAAACGTACAGAGACATTATTTATGAAGTGTATACACACCAGGACACGACTATCACGCAGACCAAAACACAACTGGCACATGTTCTATGTACTGACACGCACACACTAAAAATACATATAGTCACATAAACACACATGCTCACAGCCACAACCAGGATAAACATCGCCCTTTAGGAAAAACAGTCTCCAATAGAACCACATAGATGACATTGACATTGGCAGATTCCACATAAATACACTCACATGCATACAGAAAAGTAACATTTCATGTGAGCTGTTTCTTCGTTTGCTACCGTCTCCCTCCCTCCAATTACTATCACCCAAATACCTTCATTAACCCCTAAAAATAGCTGTGTAACCACTTTGGGGTCCAAGAAAGAAGCTTTATAGCTAACACAGATTCACTGACATGGATACATGGAAGCAAAATAATTAAAATCATATATCAAGACTGGAATGAATCCTGAGGTATGTCATTTACAGCCTTCTCATGTCAGTACTGGGTGTATTTTCTAGTTGGGAGAGAGGAATACAGCAAGGCCACCATAGCAGAGAGACTAGGGTGATCATTCACCAGGATAACCTGTCCAAACTGTCGTAAGTCCTTCTGTATTGACACATTCCTGGAGACAGAAATTCAAGGTCTATTTAAGTAGCTGGGAGCAGACATCCCAGTGGGTTGGATGTGCCAGTCACCAAGATGTTCAACAGGACCCAAATCCTGCCATCTTTGGTAGAGACTGAGGACACTGAAGAGATTATCCTGCTCACCTGCCGTCCTATAAGACTGTATGGAGGCCCTGTGAATGAATCTCCTTGGTTTTGGCTCCATAGACTATAGGGTTAACCATGGGTGGTAGTAGTAGATAGATAGATATTAGCCGTAATCACACGGAGAAGGGAAGTGGGGCCACCCAGCCTGTGTACCACCGAGAGCCTGATGAGGGGCACATAGAAGACCAGCACAGCACAGAGATGGGAGATGCAGGTGTTGAAAGCCTTGAGTGCTGCCCCCCGAGAGGACAGCTCCAACACTGCCCTCAGAATGAGGATACAGGAGAAGCCCGGGAAGAGAGAGTCAACGTCCATGACCGCAAGGATGATGAAGAGCCTGTACACCACACTGACCGTGGTGTCAGTACAGGACAGCTTCATAATATCTTGGGGCAGACAGAAGGAGTGTGTGACAGTGTGTGTTTGGCAGTATGACAACTGCTTCAGGATGAAGGGCAGGGGGAAGAAGAATACAAATCCTCTGGTCAGGGCAGCTAGTAAGATCTTGGTGACCGTGGTGACCGTAGGCCCTGTGAGCACAGAAGCATGCCGCAGTGGGTGGCAGGTGGTCACAACGTAGTCAAACGCCATGGCCAGCAGGACAGCTGACTCACGGCTGACAGAGCATGGATAAGGAACAGCTGGGCCAGACAGACGTTGAACTCGGCCCGTCAGGAAGAGGCTGGCCATCTTGGGCATAAGAATGGAGGAGAGGACTAGGTCAATGCTAGAAAGCACAGCCAGGAAGAGGTAGATGGGCTCATGAAGGCACCTTTCTACACGGATGATGAGGACAATGGCCAGGTTGCCCAGGGTGGCCAACACAGTGGGAAAACCAGCCAAAAGTGGACATTAGGTCCCAGGCCCCAGGCCAGGGATGCCCACCAGCAGGAAGTATGCTGGGTAGACCAGAGTTCCATTTGGTGTGGCCATGGCAGGAATCAAGAATCAAGGTTTCTGCATCCCAAGTCCAGGGTCTATGAAAGGGAAAAGGAGAAATCACTCAGTCATGGCTCAGAGGAGAGAAAGGACTTATTAGGAAAGGACACTGAAACAGTGAGGGCAGCAAACAAAGACTAAGTACTTCTGGTAATTCTGAACTCCAGCCTCCTTCTGCTCTAATACCTCCCTGGGGGTCCCATTAATCTCAGTGTATGAAGCCCACTCAGAACACATGTGCAACAGCTCTTCATTTCCAGAGCTGATGTTTCTGACCACAGACACTGCTGTTGGCTACTTCCACAACAGAACTGCCAGGCTTGCACAGATCCTTCCAGGTCCCAGCTTTTCTAGTGCATGTTAGGGTTAGGGTCTGTCTGAGTTCAGAGTTTGAGGTTCAGTCGTGGTTGCCTTTAAGACTCACTCTAATCTGATTTTAGGATGGGAAGCAGGGGGTCAGTCTGAGCCTAGATTTCAAGAGATAGGTTTGTGTTTCAGCCTGAGTACCGTTTCTCAAAATTCCTTGATAGAATCATCTGAAGTGGTTATTGAAAACACTATCTCTCCAGGTCCTACTCCAGGCCCAGAGAATAAGGTTTTCCCGGGAAAGGGTCCAGAAATCTGGTTTAAAAAACAATAAATCCTTTCTCTCCAGGTGATTTTTTTTTTTTTAATCAGAACAATTTGGGAAAAGCTTTCTGGTCTTCTGGGAGGTAGGGAGACAGGAGTGAAGAAAGACTATCATTTCTAGCCCCCAGCAAAGAAAGGAATATAGTCTTTCATTGGGATCTCTCAAGGCCCACATGAGAGTCAGTCCCAGATTGTGCTTGGCTGGGCTGTGACATGGAAACCAGATACAGCTGAGACATGAAAAGAAAATCAGTCTGTGTTGTCACCAGTGCTCTGTGGTATCCACAAGCACATCCTCCTTCCTCCACTACCCTCCCTGGGGAGCACAGAACACCCCAAGGTCAATTTCCTTTCTCTACACAGACCACTCTGTGGTCTCCCCTCCCCTCTCCTTTCCTCCCCACCCTGGGCTAAGCCTGGCACACTCACCAACAATGCTTCCGCCCCAGGCAGCTGCCCTTATATAGCTTCCCTGGGGGCCCTAAGGAGCGTGAGGGATGATGAACAGTGCACTACGCCAGGCTCCCTGGGAGCACCGCTCCGCTCAGGTGCTCAAGTAAATCTGAACCCAGACTCCTACCCTGGGGGGCTGCATTCTGTTACTAGTCTAAGGCCACCTTAGGAGACTAGAGGTAAGGGTAATGCAGTGGAGGTGAGGGATAACCTGCACTGGAAGAAAGGAGCTACTGGAATGGAGGCGTGGGCGCACACCTAAAAGCACACAGACGTGAATACGCCTGCTCACTCTCAGAGGCACTATCCTAGGGGATCCAGCCCTGTGCTCAGGCACTGCCTCTCGCTTCTTGATGCTGCCCCCTTATGGTAATGTAGGCGAATTGCAGCCTCGTGGCTACTTGGGCACTGACTGAGGTTGATGAACCGAGGACCTAACTTACCTTGAATGTGAGCTCCTGCCACTGCACTACGGCTGCTCCTTAGCTCACACCCCTCTCCCTAATAAGCCAACTCTTTATCCCTCGGGCTGCTAATAATAGCTCTCCTGCCCCCCGCCCCCAAATGAGACAGTGTAGAATGGTTGTTTAAATGTGGGGCTCTATCAGGAAACAGACTTATGTCCAAATCTGGGCTCAATCACATACCATCCTTAGCCTCAGTTTGATGTGAAAAATAAAATGAGATACTAGCAATTCTCCAGTAAATTACTGTGTTCATTATTATTGCTCAAAACAACTGGAAGGGCCAATGAAATAGAAGGAAATCCAGTTGAGATAGTGCTACAACAGCCAAAGGAAGAAAATACATTGAGGGGGAAGAGTGGACAGCAGTGCAGAAGGCTGCTTAGAGATCAAGTAGTATGAGGACTGAAAATAAAAAGCCACTGGTTACCTTGGGAAGAACTGTTGAGGTGCGTTGGTATGAGTGGAGTCCTGAATGCAGCAGAGTGAGGAGTGAGTGAGTTGGGAAGAAATGGAGAAAGTGGATGTAGACCACTATTTTGAGAAGTTTGTATGTGAAGAGAAGGAGTGAAATGGGCAATACATGAAGAATTGATAGCTCTAAGGAGAGTTTTAAAATTTGTATTTTGGAGCTTAAACACAAGTAAATGTCAACAGGATGAAGTTAGTAGAGAGGCTCCCTGTCCTTTATTTCTCATATTCCTAGTGGAGTTCATTAACGCTGTGACCCAGGTAAACCCTCTGTCCTTCCCCCTCTATATAGTGACCATGAGAAATTGTAATTGCTCCCATAGCATCACCCAAACAGGCAAAACCAATATCCTGAACTCCAGACATGGTAATGTCTATTGGACATCACTATTTAAGCATCCTTCAGGTACCTCAAACTCAGTGCCTCCAACTAAGTTCATTATCTCTGATCTGCAGTCTCTGCCCCCAATCTGTATTTTTTGTTCCCTGTCACAGAAATGACTCTGTTGCCCCAGCCAGGAACCTAGAAGCCTTCATCTCTGCCTTCTCCCTTTCTCTTACCTCTCTCTGATCCCATCCAATCAGTCACCAAGTTCTCTTTAATTTACATCCTGGATATCTCATGAATCAGATTATTTTTCTCCATCCCCTTTGCCTCCTAACCAAGATAATCTCTTGCCTAGACCATCAGAATAACTTGTTCACTGGTCAGCCTCATTGAAGATCTTTCCTACCAATTCACTGTCCACACTGTGGCCAGTGTGATCTTCCAAACACAAATCAGTTCATAGCATTTCCCCATTGACTTTAGAATGAAAAGTTGAAGCTCACACTCCATAACCCAATTCTTAAACCTTCTTGTGCAATCTCAGTGCACATTTCCACCCTATCTTCAACCATTCTACCTCCCTTTTTGCATGCCAAGTAGCAGGCACACTGAAATTATCCCCCTGCTTCAATGTACCATGCTTTCTCTCACCCTTCAGCTTTCGCATATGTTTTTCCCCATGGTAAAAATACTCATCTTACTTCCTGTTTTTCTTAATTCTTAGCTTTCAGATATCTGTTTAAACAACCTTCCTTAGGAAGATCTATTCTGGGTCCTAATCTTGATGTAATCACTTTACTTTTTTTCCCTTTGTTTCACTTAAAGACTTTAATGTTATGAGATTAATTATTCTTCATAGTTCCAAACAGAGCATATCCTCCTATTTTTATAGTGGGGGATGGACACTGATGTGTACGTTTAATAGGGGAGGTTTACATAGACTTCTTTCATTCACTCTTAATACAGAAATTATTGGTCCTCTTATTGATGTTCACTCATAACTCACAATTCAGTTACTTCAATTGAGTCATGTCTAATGGGCCGGTCCCCTTAAATTTTTATTAGGAACATCAAGCACCAAGTTGGCACAATTTTTGAATGAAGATTTTTCATGGGAATTTTTCAAGCATTTTTTCACTTGTTACAGTCACAAGAATAGTATCTTACTGCATAAGGTGAACTTTTAAAATAATAGTATATCCCTATATTTTTGTTTCAATATTTTTCACAAGAAATAAGGAAAAAATCATTCAGCATAAACAGAGTGTTAAAAGGTCCAGCCAATAATGGAGACTTCTGGCCGGGGATATACTCAAATTCTTGTCATAGGAGATGCTCAGTTATATGAACTTGCTGATAATAATTCCCCAGCTCCATATCATGACCCACCAGCTGTCCCTCAATATGGTCCTACACTGGCGTTCTTTCAGTTCCTCAAATGAAAGTTCTCTTTTCTTACACCCACTTCCAAGCACTTGCTTTGGCTGGAATAGTCAACCTCTTTGTTTCCCTCCTCTACATATTAACTATTCTTAGATTCCACTGTAGGTACTGTTTCTACAAGGAAATCTTTCCTGTAAGAAAATGTTCTCTTGTTTCCAAGGGTATCCAAATTCCTTTTGCAGATGAATAATTCCCTTGTTTTTTGCTAGGAAACACTGATGGACATGGCCATACAAAGCCACAGACAGCCTTCATGAAAGAGAATATGGCTTTAGAAATGATTCTTTACATTAATAACTTGTATTAAGGCAAGAAAAAGAAATATATAGCATGAGAGTTAGAAAAAAATTATATTGAGTTGGCCAAAAACTTCGTTTGGGTTTTTCCATAAACTGTTATGGAAAACCCAAACGAACTTTTTGGCCAACCGAATATAATCATTATTTGTGGATTAGTGACTGAATATGTATAAAAATCCAAAAGAATCCATTGATAAATAATTAGAATTAATAAGTACAAAGAGATTGCAAATTACAAAGTCAATATACAAAATTCCACTGTATTTCTTTATAAAATAGACATGGTTTTATTAAAACAGCATTTACAATAGGAGAGAAAAGTCATATATCTAAGAATAAATCCAGTAAAGGATATAGAGAAACTTCTACACGGAAACCAGAAGGAATCCCTAAGAGAAACTGAAGAAGATCTAAATAATGGAAGAATAAACTATGTTCTTTTATTGGAAAACTCAATAATATTAAGAATTTAATTGAAGAATTTAATTATCTCCCCTAATTTTTCTACAGATTCAATGCAATCTCATTAATATCCTAACAGGTCATTTTGTAGAACTTGATAAGTTTAATTAAAAATTTATAGTGAAATGTAAATTGCTGAAAATAACCACAACACTCTTAAAGAATTGGACCAATGTGGGAAGACTTGCTATATCAAATATCAAGACTTATTATAAAGCTATAGTAATTATGAAAGCGTGATATTGGTGTAAGGTAGAAAATTGGGCCAATGAATAGAAATGAAAGTCCATTTGCTTTATTCATTCATCAGTGGACATTTAGGTGGTTTTCATTTCTTAGCTATTGTAAATAATGCTGCTATGAATGTGGCGGTGCAGATATCTTTTTCAGATAGTATTTTATTTTCTTCAGATATATACCCAGAAGTGGTACTTCTGGATCATATGGTAATTCTATTTCTTTTTTAATCTTTGAGAAACCTCAATGCTGTTTTCCATCGTGGCTGTACTAATGTACATTCCCACTAACAGTACACAAGGGTTTCTTTTCTTCACATCCTGTCAACACTGATCTCTTGTCTTTTTGATAATAGCCAACCCAATAGATGTAAGGTATAATCTCATTGCATCTCCTTATGACTAGTGATGTTGAGCACCTTTTCATTACTTGTTGTCCATTTGTATATTTTCTTGGGAAAAAATGTGTTTTAAGTCCTTTGCCCAAGTTCTTTTTAATGGGATTGTTTTTGTTTTTTGCTATTGAGTAGTATGAGTTCCTTATATATTTTGGATATTACTCTCATCAGATACATGATTTGCAAATATTTTTTCCTGTTCCATAAGTTGTCTTTTTATTTTACTGATTGTTTCTTTTGTTATTATGCCTGTTCAACTCAAACTCAAGTGATAGCAAGGAATATCTTGATCATCACTGTATCCTCAGTGCTAGGATTGCACCTGATATTTCTATCTATCTATCTTGGGACCATACAAGGCTATGTAGCAAAAAGGAAGCCCATTATAAAATAATAACAAGAGGACTTCCCTGGTGGCGCAGTGGTTTAGAATCCGCCGGCTGATGCAGCGGACACAGGTTTGAGCCCTGGTCTGGGAAGATCCCACATGCTGTGGAGCAACTAAGCCCGTGCACCACGACTACTGAGCTTGTGCTCTAGAGCTCACAAGCCACAACAACTGAGCCTGCGTGACACAACTACTAAAGCCCGTGTGCCTAGATCCTGTGCTCCATAACAAGAGAAGACACCGCAATGAGAAATGACAAGCCCATGCACCGAAACGAAGAGTAGCCTCACTCACCGCAACTAGAGAAAGCCCGCGCACAGCAACGAAGACCCAACGCAGCCAAAGAAAGAAAGAAAGAAGAAGAAGAAAAGATTCAACATTGCACTCAGGAGGGTTCTGGGAATATGGCAACACATCTTCGATTCTAATTTTGTGTGTCAAAAAATTCAAATAAAATAAAATTCAGACAGAATCTACAATCCTGTCACACAAAAGAAAGCAAAAGTTGTTTCTAAAATTTGGGATTCCTATGAGTCTGTACAGAGTAAGGTGGAAGGCAACTAACCTACCTTGAAGGAAAGCTTTCATGAAACCATGCTGAGAGACCCTCACTTCGGAGCCTCCAGTATTTGGCCCCTGTGGAAAGAGCTCTGCCTCATGTCTCCATGGGTCTTACCTTACTTAAGAGTATGGGCTGGCCAGCTGACCTGTGCCGTTCCTTATAACCTTCCTAAGATGACGCCCAATCTAATGTTCACTGAGAAGGAGGCAGAACTCCATGAGAACCTGCATCAGCTAAGAACAGTGACTTATCAAATCATCTCTCATAACCATGAGCAAACAAAGGAAGCAAGTAATGTGGAAAATATCAGAGCTTGAAGAAAGGGAACAAATATGAGAAAACAGATCAAATGCCCAGCAGGAAACAGGGCAGAACTGGGAGAATTTAGAAAAAAAAAAAATCCATAGCATCAGTAAGAGCTGAGAAAATCCTGTTGTGTTAAAACATGAACAGATTGCTACTGAATAAAAGCAATGTGCAAGAAAATAAGAATTATTTGAAATAATAACAATAAAACAGAGTGTGCAAATCTTATGGGGAAATCTTGGTTGGTTCTTAACCAAGAGTGGGAAGAGATAGGAGTATTTTCTTGAATCCCTTAATCCCTAAGGTGTAAAACACAACAACAATAACAACAACAAAACCAAATCACTGAATAGAAACAGAGTATCCTTTGTCTTTCTGCACAACATTCTAGGAGAATCTCTCGAGTTGGCCATGCACAGTTCTTTGCTTTTTCAGCAAATATACAGACTTGGGCAAGAAAAAGTAAGAGACATGGAGGGGAAAATACAGGCATTCCAGAAGGAAAGGCAGGAGGGGATGGAGCAGATGGAGCAAAATCAACAATCAAGGAAATAACTAGGAGAAAATTTCCAAAAGCCCAAAACCTGGCTTAAGATACAGCATGCTCACTCATTCATAAAATAAAAGATGTATACTTAATTTCAGATGAAATTTCTGAATTCCAATAAAAAATAAACTATCCTGTATGCATCTAGACAGCTAAAGTAATGCCAAAATATACCAGCTAGCATGTAAGCTCCACAAAAGCATTTTTCTGTTTTGTTCACTGATATATTTCGATCACTTGAAAGAGTGCCTGTTACATAGCAGGCACTCAATAAATATTCATGGATGAATTTGCTGGCATTAAGGAATCAATCTCTACCTGAGGTCATGAAAATATTCTTTTAAATTACTCTGGGAAGTTTAATTGCTTTGACTTTTATAGTTATAGCTACAATCCATATGTGAGTGATATGAGGTTAGGGTTCGTGTTTCATTCTTTTCCATATGGATATTTGGTGTCGCCAGTACCATTTATTAAAAATATCCTTCTTTCCTCATTGCTCTATTGTACTACCTTTGTCATAGAACAACTGGCCATATATGAATGGGTGTGCTTCTGGGCTTTTTTTTCTATTCATTGGCCCAGTGGTACCCTGCACCAATATCACACTTTCATAATTACTATGATAACATGGAGAAATTATTTAAGAATTGTCTTAGCAAATAATCTGACTTGTCTTAGTGTGGATGTCCCAGAAACAAACTGGAAACATGGATCTGATTTCAAGTAGCTTATCTGGGAGGTGATCCCAGGATGAAATATCAGGAGTGTTGAGAAGTGAGAAATGGAAGGAAAGGAAGTCAATAAAGTGTGTATTATCGAGCAGGTTATCACCATGGGAAGCTGGGACTCCATTCTCTGCCACTCCTCTCCCTTAGCACAGAAACAGCTCATCCCACAGTTAGCCACTCAACTTGTTGTCCTGGTCCATCTTGGATTCAGGCAGAGGGTTGGAATCTGTAGTTACAGTCATGGGCTATATCCAAGACAGAGCCTCACCTGGACACAGCTGTCTGCCTCTCACAGCAAACAAAGCACCCTGATGGAGGCCAGGAAGAAGAGCTGCTGTGCTTGTGCACTGCACTGATGTATCTTCAAAAGTGCTCTGTCCAGCTTTCTCCTCGGGAACACAAACCCCCGCCCCCAGGAATACTAAGGTGCCCTTTTGCCAGGGCCCTTGAGACTCAATCATAGTTATGGACAAATTGCCAAGTTACAAATGAAAAAGATCTCCCCTTTAACTGCTTTAACTTCACAGAAGCTCCAGAGAAGTGCAATCGACCCTTGAACAACACAGGTTTGAATTGTGTGGGTCCACTTATATGCAGATGTTTTTCAATAAATATATCAGAAAATGTTTTGGAGATTTGCAACAATTTGAAAAATCTCACAGATGAACCATGTAGCCTGGAAATATTGAAAAAGTAAGAAAAAGTTAGGTGTGTCATGAATGCATAAATTATATGTAGATACTAGTCTATCCTTACATAGGCATAAGGTGAGTGATATTTAATATAAAATTAATGTGTTAATTTTCTTACTGATTTACAACTTTGCTTTCAAAGAATTACATTATCATACAATATACCTGTCTGTCTCATAAATGGAGGAATTGTATATCAGCCTATCAACACATTTAAGTTGTTTTTTAAAAAATGAAAGTGTTTCCAATACTATATTATTAATATGACTATAATACTGAATGCCATAAAAATTTTATAATGATTCCTTCATTAGTGTGTAGGCTAGGCTACGGTGAAGCAATCATATCAATTATATAGGCTACCACAAAGCAATCATATTGCTGCTTCTTTGTTATCAATGCATGAATTATTATAACTACAAATATTAATTTCTTTTTCACATTATCTTTTCATTTTTTATGTCTAGTGTTAATAATATCTATAACATCTACAGTGTTTTGTATAAGACAATATTGATGTATGTACTGATAGACTGGTGATTCATCTTTTAAACAGAAGATGTAAAGTTATGATGTTGATATAGTACAGTATAGTAAATGCATTTTCTCTTCCTTATAATTTTCTTGCTAACGTTTTTTCTCTAGTTTACTTTATTATAAGCATATAATACAAACAAAATATGTATTAAGCGACTGTTTTATGTTATTGGTAAGACTTCAGGCCAACTGTAGGCTACTAGCAGTTAAGGTTTGGGGGAGTCAAAAGTTATATGCATATTTCTGACTGTACAGGTGGCCCCTGCAATATTTAAGGGCTCACTGTACAACTAACTTGATTTTGAGTTCCTTAAACAGTCTGTGGCCTATGGTTGTAATTCCAGCATCCAGCACAAAGTGCAAAAAGTGAATGCTCAATAAATGTTTAAAGTGGCTTGTTCCGATTAATCCATTTACTACTCTGTTAGGCAGCCGTGCCTATAGATCCAGGTGAGACACAGGGTACAGCTCAGACCTCAGCTACCTCTTTTCTTCTTTTTTTGCTCATGGTCCCATTTGTTTCAGGAATTTTCTGGGCCTCACCCTTCAGAATTTCAGCCATGGCCTGAGCCCTGACATTGGCATGAAGAACCAAAGAGTAGCAGTCCCAACAAGAAAATCATTTGGAACTGGGCTTCAGTTGGAGGATTTCCTGGTTATTTTCCACACAGGCAGGATGTGCCTTTATTTGCTTATTCAGTAAACACTGAAGTATCAGGAAAAGGACAAGGTGCAGAGACTACAAAGAAAAACCGAAATCACTGCCTTAAGTATGACTTTGCGTGTGCACATGTCTGTGTGTTTAGGCGAGGGACGAACACCGCTCGTTTAAAATTTTTTTCCAATTTGTATAGCAGTTTCAGACGAGGAATTCCACTTCTCCTCCGCCAGTTCCCACCATCTGCTTCTAACTCTGAAGGGGGGGATGTGGCAATAGTGATGAGAGACTGCCTGCTGAAGTACTGAAGGATAAGAGCTTGCCAAGAAAACCCAGGGTTTTTTATGAGAAACCACCATCTGCAGCCTGGAGCCAGGAGAGGTCGCTCATCTTGCAGGAAAGTGCAGAGTCCACTGCATTATCAGTGCCCAGCCCCGCACTAAATTGGGTCTCAGAATTAGACATGGCTGATCTCATAGGCTGCTGAGTTTAACGTGGAAAACTGGCAAAGGAACAGCATTAGGTCCGGGGCTACGACCCGGAAGGAACAAGGTTCGCTCTGAAGAGCCACTAGTCATCCAGAGCGTAAGCGTGAGGCGCAAGGGGTTCTTTGAGCCGAGGGCCAGCTAGGCCTCTGTTACTGCATGGCCCGAGGGGCTTCATCCAAGGGCCTCGCCCCTTCGACCCGTCCTCGACTGACTCCTGGGCCCTCTTACAGTTTAGAGGGCTCTGAGTGGGGGAAGAGGCCAGAAAAACCGAAGAGAAAATACGCCGTCCGGCCAAGAGGTGTGCGGGGCCCTGTCCCCTCCTCCGATTGGCTAGGGTTGTCCTGTTCCCTGTCTGTGGTTGGCTGCTCCCACAAAGATGCCGCCGGCGAGCTCATTGGCTCCGGCCCTGTGGGCGGGGCCTCGGAATCCTGCAGGAGAAACCAAGGAGCTGGGTGCTGCTGAGGCCTTGGTCTCCGAGCCGGCGGTAAGTGCCGGGCTGGCTGGGCCAGCCGGTTCGGAAGCTGCGGACACTCGGCCGTGGGAACCAAGCGGGCGTCTCCACGTTTGGTTTCAGCCTCGGGGCGCTACTCCCGGCTGAGAAGGGAGGTGGGTAGACAGTTGTGCCTCTTCAGAGGTCCTGCAGGCCGTTAGCCTCACTCTGCCCCCACCCGCCCGGGACCTTCGGGCCCTGCCCGGCGTCCTGTGGCCCGGAGGTTACCCTCCCCCTCTCTCCTCCCGAACCCCGGAGGTCACCGCCTCCTCACTTCCCACTTTGGCCCCTCCTCCCGAGACTCTTCCCGGCTTCGCCCCCCACCCCCACCCCCCGCAAATGTCTTTCCTAGAAGGCTTCCCACTGTGCCAAATGAACGGTTGAAGCAATTAAATGTTTAATAATTAAAGTTTTGTCAAAGTAATCTGTGTATCATGAAAACAAAACAGTAAGGCAATAGATGCCCGCCCCTAAATCCTTTTTTGCAGAGGCCACTACATTTAACTTGTTCATGTTTAGAGCTTTTCATGCCCTACTAAATCTAAATAATGTGCTTCCATCGCATTTCTTGATTTATCATTTTGATATTTCTTTACCTCACTTCCCTTCTCCACCATCTTCTCAGTTTTTCAGTAGCTATTTTCAATTCTTTGTTAATCTCTGTAGCTTTAAATCATAGATATCAGCCTCTGTTGTGTCAGCCTTAGGTAGTAGTTCTTGGGGCCCCTCCGTGGTGGTAGATGAGGATATTGACATTTCTTCCATATCCAGCCTACTATCAGCTAGACCTTAACATTTACGTTTAATACTCGTGTATTCAAAAATATTTGAGCACTGTTTCTGGCCTTAGGGATATGGTCGTGAACAAAATAGAGTATGTCAGTATCCTCATGAAACTTCTACTGTGGGAAGTAAGACAATAAACACATATGTGCCAAATGACATTAAGAGCAGGAATTTGGAGAAGTCATTTCAAGCTGGGAGGACAGCAGGAATCCAAGTGGGTGGAATGAATGGACATGGGGTCTGCGAGAAAATGTGGAAGTTCCTCCTTTTGCTTGACTGGGCTGTTTCAGGGTGAAGAGAGAGCTTCTTGTTGGACTGAGGGCTGGGGAACCAGGATAGGCTCTTCAGTAGGTTAGTGATTTAGTAAAACAAGGTTTTAGGATATTGGTCCTACAGTTTGGTAGTGACAGTGGGAGGAGGAAAAGTAAGAGACAGGGAGGCCAGTGAGAAGGCAGGACCTGCTGATGGCCTGTAACAGACAGTTCTGCAAAATCTACTTACTGCCCCACTTCCTTCAGGAAACCTCACAGGACTACCATTAAACCACAGTGATTTGTCTCTCCTCTTGAATTTTTATTATACTTTGCAGCTGGAGAGGTTAAGTACTTTGCCCAAGATAGAATGGCAGAGCCCAGGACCAAGCATCTGTTAAATGAGGGGAGGGTAGAATAATGGTTTCTACTTAGGGTTTTGAAATACATTGAGCCAATCCATGTAAAATGCTCAGAAGAGTGCCTGGCGTATAGTGTACTCAAGGAGTGCTCGCTTTTATTATTAATGTATAATATGCTCTCAACTCCCTAACTTAATTATAAAAGCATTTTGGGTTTTAGAACTGTTTTCTGTGTCTAGCTCATTTATTCCTTCAGCAAATGTTTATTCAGCAATAACTGCATGACAGGCACTTTTTAGGTCCTAAGGATACAATGATGACTAAGACCATCAGGGCTTTTCCCTTTATAGACTAACTGGTAACACAGACTTGCATGGTGAACAAATAAACATTGTCAACTGTACCAAGAGCCTGCCATTGGTCATTCAAGTTCTGTGCCCACATATGGCCCTAGCAGAAATCTCAGGTTTCTTGCTGGAGTAGTGGATTCATCAATATGGGTTTATCATCAATATGGGTTTAATTATCAATATGGGTTTATTCATCAATATGGGTTTAATTATCATCAGATGACCTTTGTTTTTATCTTCCAAGGGCTGTTTGTCCATATCTGCTTCTAATGTATCACTGAGGAGGGTGTCTTGGCATCTTAGCGGTTGTTAGTGCTGGAGAAGTGGGCAGAGGTTTACAGGAGGTGGGGAGAGTTGCTGGTTCCCTTATACCTTACACTTCAGTGTGCAACACAAGAAAACAAATTGAGCATATAGGCCATGGGCTTCTGGCATATTACCTTTTCTGCACCTTGACGTACATAAATATACATGGAAACATCCTAGAGAGTGAGGAAGGTGGGTATTTCGGGCCTTATTTTGGAGAGTGAAACCACACGAAGTTCAAGAGAAACAGTGCTGATTTCGAGAGCACAATGGAGGTGGAGTGAGAATGGGCTGGCAAGCGAACCCACAGGAGGGTCAGAGATGACCAGGTGAATGGGAACTGAGAATTCCCAGCATCCCAACATTCAGGCATCCCCAGATGTCCCTTCCATGGCGTGAGAAACGTGACCCAGTGGATTCAGTTGGGAAGGCCAGAGCTTATTAAACAGGGTTCATAAAGGATCCAAAAGAGGAAGTTATTTTTTTCAGTCACTACTTATCCCATTTACCTATCCCTCTGCTCTTCTGCTCTTTTATCCCTTATTTGGGTTTCTTTCGTTCTTCTCAGCCTTCAGTGGCTCCGCCTGGTTTTATTCATATTCTGAGGAGGGTGTGACAGGAGCCATGGATCCCGCAGCATTGGTGGAAGCCGTTGTAGAAGAAGTGGCCTGTCCCATCTGCATGACCTTCCTGAAAGAGCCCGTGAGCATCGACTGTGGCCACAGCTTCTGCCACAACTGTCTCTCTGGACTCTGGGAGGTCCCAGGAGAATCCCAGAACTGGGGTTACTCGTGTCCCCTCTGCCGGGCTCCCGTCCAGCCAAGGAACCTGCGGCCTAATTGGCAGCTGGCCAACGTTGTAGAAAAAGTCCGGCGGCTAGGGCTGCATCCAGGAATGGGGCTGAAGGGCGACGTGTGCGAGACCCACGAGGAGCAGCTTAAGATGTTCTGCAAAGAGGATGGCCTGATCGTGTGCGAGGCCTGTGGCCGGTCCCCCGAGCACGAGGCCCACAGTGTCGTGCCCATGGAGGATGTCGCCTGGGATTATAAGGTGGGAGATTAAGGCCAGCTCCCCCCAGTCTCTCCCCTGCCCTTCACTTGGCTATCTCTAGATCAAGAACTTGACCAGGGACCCCAGAGACAAAATGAGAGCTGATTCCTTTGGCTTCTCGCACCCCCAGATCCCAGGGACCTGTGAGCCGTTCCTCTCCTTACGTTTGTGACCTCCTTTGACTTCCTTCTTTCCCACTTCCACACCTCACCCCAGTCCCAACAGGTTTAATGCCTAACCCAAACTTGCTTTCCTTACTAAGAATTTGAGGGAGACCATTTTGGTCTAGTTGGGGTTCTGGGCGCCTTGGATGAAGTGGTCAAGTCTGTACCTATCAGAGCGTGCAAACTCCTCCTAGCAATGCCACAGATAATCATTGAACATCAGGTGAGTCACTTTAAACTCCTCATTTTATAGACAAAACAAAGGCTTAGAAATTTGAGATCATGATCATTGGTTTTAGAGCTAGAAGGGACCGTGGCTGAGTCATTTAGGATTGAGTGAGATTGTCTGATGTTGTAGGGACCCTTCTGACTTAAGTTAGTTAAAGGAAGATCAAAGGCCTTCTTACTCTTCAGCCACTGTTCTTTCTCTTCTCCTTACCTTCTATTTATTGGGGGCAATAGGGGGAGCCATCTCTGACACCCACTGCTCCTTTTTTATAGCTATCCTATCAACTTCTAACTTCTTATATTTTCCTTAGATGTCCATGCTGACATATCTTTATTGGAATCACTATCCCAATGATTCTGTGATCCATTGATCCTGTACTGGTCTTAATTCTCTTTTTTGAAGTTGAGATTAGAAGGTAAAATTGTAAGATGAATCCCCTGAATTAGCTGTTTTCCTATGCAAAAAGAATTTCTGAAAAATTAAAAGTATTTATTTATTTTGTTTTGCAAGTATTAGAATAGGGAGGCAGTATACCATAGGCATAAGAGTTAAAGAGCTGGGTTAAATCCCAGCCCAACCATTTACTAGATGAGTGACTTTGCGTAGGTCACTCTCTAAGCCTCAGTTTTGTTGGTACATCTTTAATAAAATGGTCCATATTATTATGAGATTACTTTATGCTTCCCAGTAGTCATCTCTTGCATTAGAGTCTAGGATGGTACTTCTTATCTTTAGGGTGCATATGAACCACACAAGGGTCTTGCTAAAATTCAGGAGGTCTGGGGTGAAGCCCAAGATCCTGCATTGCTAACAAGCTCCCAGGTGATGTTGATGCTGCTGACACACGTGGACCACACTTTGAATAACAAGGTTTAGGAGGCTGTAGGATAACAAAGCAGATAAGGATAAAAAGAGGCATGGATAGGAAAAGTCCAAGATAGTTTTCTGGCCAGGTTGGAAATGGACCTTTTCTTCTGCTTTACAGAAACTTAGAGACTGTGGGAGTTGAAATGATTCTCAGATTGAGAGACCTTGGATGTAACCTGGGCAGGAATCTGCTCCCTCTGTGGTGTTCCCTTTTCTCCCAGCATGCATTCTGGCCCACCCCCTGAGGGATGCTTGTTTTCCCATCACCTACCAATGCTAGGAAGCCTGGCTATCCACCCAGGCTGCCCGAGGTGTCCTCATGAGGTTTTTGTCTCTTTCAGTGGAAACTCCATGAGGCTTTGGAACATCTGAGGAAAGAGCAAGAAGAGGCCTGGAAGCTGGAAGTTGGTGAGAGGAAACGAACTGCAAACTGGAAGGCAAGTTGCCCCCTGGGGAAAGGAGTCTGTGTGGTCCCTGTGTTGTCCTGAAGCTGGCCCATGGTACCTTCCTCATCTCTGTGAGGCAGAATGTGGGGTTTGAGGTCAGAGAGCCTGGGGTCCTCATGCCCGCTTTCTCTACTAGGTGTGTGGCCTTCAGCTGGCCTTGGGACCACTCACTTCCAGTTTCTTGAATGTGATGTAGAGATAACTTCTGGGCTCTCCTCATACGTGAGAAAGGAAAAGTACACACCTCACATATGCTTTAGCTCACAGAGGTATGACTTGTATAATGCTTAGTAAAGCATAGTTTCTGTTTCTCTTTCCTCAGCTAAAGCATATTTACTAAAAGTTAAGTCATTAAAATAGTGGAAAATCACTTCAGAAATAAACCCAAGGCCCACAACTATCAAACTATCAGAACTTGTGATCGACGGAAGGTAACACTGAATCAGTCTAAAACAGCATATAGAATTGATAACAATACCAGTAAGAAGCAAAATCATCTGACAGTGTAGTTGTTACACTGCCTGGTCATTATTCTGAAAATAGAATATATTATTCTGAAAATGGAAAATAGTCTGGAATATATAGTGCAAAGGTAATATCCTGGGCCCTCCTGGGGTCAACAAGAGTTAGTAATAGGGACTGAGGAGCATGTACTGGAGCTGTGGGAACAGGAAGTTAGGAAAAATCATATCCTTTGTCTGTGCCGCTACAGTGCCTGGCACACAGTTGGTACCAGGACATTCCAGAGTGCGTGTGTGTGTGCACATACCAGCGTCCTCAATCCTGGGTGGCCCTTACACGACCAGTATCCGTGCTGATTTCTGATCTTGGCTTTACAGATACAGGTGGAAACCCGCAAGCAGAGCATCATATGGGAGTTTGAGAAGTACCGGCGATTACTAAAGAAAAAACAGCCACCAGGTCGGCGGCTGGAAGTAGAGGCCGCCGCCGCTCTGGCCAGCCTGGAGCAGGAGGAAGGGGAGACCACGCAGAAACTGGGGGTGAGTCACAACGCACTCATCCAGCAGAGCCGGGTCCTGTGGAGGATGATCGCAGAGCTGGAAGAAAGGTCTCAGAGGCCTGTCCGCTGGATGCTGCAGGTGAGGGGCAGGCTTTCCTGGGAAGTCTGAGCAAGAGCTGAGGGTGGCCTGGGACTGTAGGAGAGGGGGGACCTCGTCTTCAGTGGGACCTGTCAGCACTCAGCCTACCAGATATGGATTCCGTATACCCGCTGCTAATGCCGGCTGTTCCCCTACCCCTGGTTGGGTGGATGACCTCGTGGCCTCCTAGAGGGACATTGTCTAGGCGGCCCTCACATCATACCCGTCCGTCCCTCTGGCCAGAGAGTTGAGATGGAGCCCGAAGTTGGCCAGTGAAGCCAGGGCTCAGCCTGCCCTGCCTGCCTCCTGTAGGCTTCTCCCCCACTCCCTCTACACGCCTTCTCTCCAGCTTTGCTCTCTGCCTTCCCCTTACCTCGGAGAAACTCCCTCCTACAGCTCTGTGTCTGTCTGGTCCCTCCAAGGAATGGGGCATACTCATGTGCTGCATATCTTTTTCTCCTTCTAGGGTATTCAGGAAGTCTTAAACAGGTATGTTTCCATCTCTGGAGCCCCTCGACAGCCCTGTAAGAGAAAGTGGGTCCTGGCCAGAGCCAGAAGTGGGGAAGGAACGTAGACCAAGTACCTACAGAAAAGTGGGTGCTGGTCCGTAATCTTCTGCCCCTTCCATTGTATTGGCTAAGGAAGCTTTCAGCATCTTTCTTTTTTCTTCTTTGTGCTTGGCCAAATTCATTTCAAGCATTACCAATAAGAGTTTCAGGTAGAGCTATAAAATGTATGGTTTCAAGTAGATGGCCCAAGGAGGGGAGAAGACTGCAGCTGTCTCCAGCAGCATCGGTGCTCTGAGTCTGCATATGGGCCCTTCTCCTCTGCAGTACACCTCTTCCTCTCCCAATGTCAGATTCACACCTAACCCTTCCCATGGCCTAGGTATGTGAATATTCTCTCTGTGCCACAAGCCGTTCAGCTCAGTCAAATAATCATCACATCTCTGCTCTGCCTGGTATTGCTGGGGAGGGGCACCTCGCTGACCCCGTCCCTGGCCAAGCCCCCTTCCCTGTACTAAGGGAAGGCCCATGTGGCAGAGCCAGGACTTCTGGCCCCAAGGCCTACCCCTCTCTATCAGGAGCAAGTCTTGGAGCCTGCAGAGACCAGAACCAGTCTCGCTGGAGCTGAAGACGGACTGCCGTGTGCTGGGGCTCAGAGAGATCCTGAAGACGTATGCAGGTAATGAACGCTCGGCGGGATTGTGATGAGCGGGGGGCGGGACCCCTCCCGGAGAAATGAAATGGCTCAGTGCCCTCTGGATGCCCATTGCCCACCCGCCACTGAGGAAATCGCTGGCTGTATCTATCGCAGAGACCTCGCCCAGGCCCCCTCGCTCTGTGTCAGGGTACCAACCAGGATCTTTTTCCCTAGCGGATGTGCGGCTGGATCCAGACACTGCTTATTCTCGCCTCATCGTGTCTGAGGACAGAAAATGCGTGCGCTATGGAGACACCAAGCAGAAGCTGCCCGACAATCCTGAGAGATTTTACCGCTACAATATCGTCCTGGGCAGTCAGTGCATCTCCTCGGGTCGGCACTACTGGGAGGTGGAGGTGGGAGACAGGTCTGAATGGGGCCTGGGAGTGTGTAAGGAAAATGTAGACCGGAAGGAGGTGGTCTATTTATCCCCCCACTACGGATTCTGGGTGATCAGGCTGAGGAAGGGCGATGAGTACCGGGCAGGCACGGACGAATACCCACTCCTGTCCTTGCCCGTCCCTCCCCGCCGGGTGGGAGTCTTCCTGGATTACGAGGCTCATGATATCTCCTTCTACAACGTGACTGACAGCGGCTCCCACATTTTCACTTTCCCCCACTATCCCTTCCCTGGGCGCCTCCTGCCCTATTTCAGTCCTTGCTACAGCATCGGAGCCAACAACACCGCTCCCCTGGCCATCTGCTCCCTGGACGGGGACGACTAAGAGAGCCACCATTTTACCCAGAGGCCTTGGAATGTCGCCTGGCCCGCAGGGGTCTTGGAGGACCCTGCCCCTGATGAGTGTCCCCTGGAACTGAGCTGAGCCTGGAACCCAGGGATTCCTCTGCCTGACCCAGTGGTGTGTCGCTACCGGGCCAGTCTCCCACTAAACCACTCATGTTAAAAAGCTGAGGCTCGGCAAAAGGAGCATTGCACCCCCGCGGGAAGTATGACAAGGCTTTTGGTGAGGATCACAGCGGCTCTAAGGACCAGGATAGTGCTTTCTGCAGGTCACGCCCCTCTTCCCTGTCCCTGTCAGTGCCATAATTCAGTGAGCGTGATGGATTAGATCCGATCTTCAGGAAACCCATTGGGTCAGGTTTACGGACAAGCCAGAAGAATACTGTCCGTGTCCAGAGCTGGTTGCTGTGCTGATAGCAGCAGGAGGATGCTTCACCTGAGGTGTACTGAGGTGCCTCTGAGCACCCATATTTCACCCCAACTCTCTGACCGCCCAGCTAGAGAAATGCATCACCAATTGCCCAGACCGCCCCAGTGGCCATCTCCTCTCTGAGCACAAGCTGGGCAAATCACTAATCTCAGACTGTAATGAGAGCTGTGTCCTGGTCCTGCCCTTTTCTCTAAATGTCAGAATCGGAGGACCTGTGCGCCTTGTTTGTATTTTCACTTCATGGATGAAGAGACTGAAATGGCCTTAGTGCAGTCAGTTATTTCTAACAAAGCTGATGGAAAGAAGAGTGTATCGATTATAAAGTATTTCTCACATTCAAATGAAACCAGACTGACAAACTCACTTCTCAGGTCACATGTCTGCATATCATTCATTACATTCAGGTCTGAAACACCCCAATGTTTGAAAGATTTTAAGTGTCCTCAATGGGAAAATGGGTATAGTAACTGCATACTCTCCTACCTCGCAGGATTGTTGTGAAGATCTCAGTTCCATCCCGTACTTTTGTTCCTTTCTCAGGGACAGGGAAGGCAAGCCATGGATTTTGCCTGTGGTGGCAACCTTCCCATCTCACCTTTTTACAGCATCTTTGCAGCACTGCCTTAGCTTCTTAGGGCCTCTCCTGACAGTCCTGTCTTTTAGACCAAAAGATACCCATGCCCTGGCCAACTCCGGGCCACGGTAATATATTGAGCGTCTATTATATGTGTTTGTCTTTGGGTTAGAACAGGGACTGTGACGTTAGGGTAGAGAATGGAAATAATACAAAGACAAATGTAAAACAAATGCACTGAAAGGAAGGCTCACCCACAAGCTCATTGGGCTAAAGTTTGGATCTTTGTTTGTCACCAAGGGAATCTTCATGGTTCTGGTAAATATTCTGCCTTTCTCTTCCCTAAATCTGTGACAGAAGGAATAAAGCAGGAGGGAGGTGTGGGGAGGAAGAATAGGACTAGGCAGAAAAAGCCATATATGATAATGAAAGGGAATTAAGACTGTAGATCTGGGCTATTGGCCCTTCAGAGTGATTGTTGTGTGTGACGAAAATAATTCATTACCGGTCTTAAAAGTGTGATGTGGGAATGATTGTGCTGGAAACAAACTGTAAAGCAAGCATATGAGAACTATGGGTTTTGCCTGTTGTGAGGGGCTACAATATATACATTATGTATTGTCATTGTGATGCTGTGTAACACAACCTCTGATGTAGTCTAAGCTTGAAAGTAGTGACTGTTGAGTTAGGATTGGGCAGCAAAGTAGATACTAGGTTAGGTACAGGCAGAAGCAAAATCATTCCTGTAATAAAGAATAGCCAAAATTGTCTTTCTACCTTAATTGTGTTGTTGTTCACATATGAAGGAGGTGAAACAGGCCAAAGTGGAGAAATAAACTCATTCCTCCCACCATGCTTCCAAGTTGCTCCTTGAGCATTAGCAGTAGAAGGGGAGAACTTGCTATCATCCGCCTGGAGGGAAATGAACTGGTAAGTCACAGACCTGGTATTGGCCAAGGGTTGAACAGACCTACATTAGAGGCACCATATATCTTTGTGTGTGTAGGGGAGCAGGGCAGGGCACGGGGACTCCCTGGGGAAGTGTGTATAGACTTGAGAAATAGATCTTTAGGAAGTGCTTCCAGCTATGTCCATGGAAACTTAACAGAGAGTCTAGGAACTGCATCAGTGTTCTTTTCTGTGGTTTTATAAGGCCAAATCTTGGAAGGTTCCTAAAAGAGAGAATTATTAGGTGATAAATTCATTCAAACCTAGAATGAATTAAGGAGTGGAATGGCATTATTTGTAATGTGCTCTTTGGGTTTTTGTTTTTGTTTTTACATTTATAAGCTGATTTGGGTGCTGTGATTACTTGTTAAAAGAATTACAAGGTTAAATATATTATGTGTTATCATAATGTCTGATTTTTAAGACCAGGCAAAAAGGTAAAAGGTCTTAAGTGTATGAAAATCCTTTTCTCTAGGGCAGTTGCTTACACTTCCTTTCTAAGAACAAGAAACTTATTTGTCTGCGTCACCATTGTAGCCCAAGTCTAGCATTGTGTGTGTGTGTGTGTGTGTGTGTGTGTGTGTGTGTGTGTGTGTGTGTGCAGGTCTAAATATTTAAGTGAGGGAACTTTCATTCATATACCTAGAATCAAAACGAAAATAAGATCTTCTTGCCTCATAGGGGCATGAAAGACTGGATGTTATTTAATTACAGTCCTGTTCAGAAACTGATTGGATGGCTAATTACAAAAGTGGTCCTGAAGGGGACAAGGCAGGTAGCCATGTGGAGGGCAGAGTGCCTGCACCGCTCCCTGGAATGCCTAGGGTTGTACCTCCAACTTGGTGTGATAATTCACTACAAGGCAGGGGTGAACTTTGCCCATCCTTGTTTTGCTGGCAAAGAAACCAAGGGGTGCAATGCCTGAGTCTTGAGGGGAAAGGCTATTCAAAGGGTAAAATGCTTGGGTCCTGCGAAAGGTGGATACAGCGGGCAAACCTTGGGGTAGCAACTCCCCACAGGAAATCCAATCTTTCTTTTTTCCAAGCAGGATTGGCTGTAATCTCAAGAATCCTAACACAGAGTCTACTGTTGCTCCCAGGCTCTAGTTAAATGAGCACACGTTGCTTCACCTGCTGGGCAGGGGTCGTATCTGAATATATTGGGAGACGCGCAGGTTTTTCTGTTTGGGGCAGCCATGGCAGAGAACCAGTCCATTTTGGGAAGTATGAAGTTCAATATTTGAGTACCAACGGTGAGTCCCAGCTAGTTTCAGTGAGTACTGGCGTGAATGAAACACAAAGCTGGCAGGGCAGGCTTCTGATTGAAATGCCGAAAAGAAATTGCTGTTTTGAATGCAGGCTGGACTATCCCTTTGTCACTTTCCATCAGATGCTATAATGCATCTAATAACTCGTTGATTAAATGGGCATAGCCAAATCATTGGGTTGCTTGTAGAGAAAGAATAGTGTGACTAAATGGAAATCTTATCAAATACGCTTAACCATCTCACGATCTTGATTTGGTTTTATGTTATGGGGTTGCAAGGGAGGGAGAGTTTCTTTTTTCTACTCTTTGGGAACTCAATGCATTGTTATCTGATTTTGAGAGGTTGATTCCTACTTCTCTGATATTCAGAAATAGAATACATTCTAGGTAGGTAAATATCAATATTAGCAAAGAGTATGGATGCTAAGTTGTTAAGCATGAGATCCCTCTGGAACAGTTACTACATGAATGCTGATCTACGCAGGAATACAGTTTCAATAGTGCCTAGGGCTACCCTTTAAAATTATGGAATTAGAAATTTACTGGGTATATTTTTAAAGTATATACAGTGATTCAGGTATTGTTTTATGTGCTTTCCATTCATTATTTTATCTTCAATATCCTCTATGAATTAGTGTCGTTTCCTCATCAGTAGAAAGGAGATATTAAGACTCAAATACAATAACTTGCTGTCAACACTTACTGGGAAATTATCTTAAGATTTTCAAATATACCAGGGTCAAATATATGTACCTCTTACATATAAAATCTCTTTCTTTTAACATACACTGATTATTCAGTTTAAGACTTTCTGAAAGGGGAAAAATAAAAACAAAAGCCAATGAATTATCTGATGACCTGGAAAGAGTGGTGATATTTCAACTTCATTATTATTATTGTTCTCTATTAACTTTTTATCCCAGAGCATACCTCCTTAGAGATGTCCAAAAGAAGAAAGACCTGTGTTATATTTGATCCCTCTATTTTGTATCTTACAGTTTAGTTACACAGGCAGGACTAAGAAGCAAAGAGATAGATGTCAAAACCAAACTCACGTTGCTTTAGCTTCTGTTGCTTAGAAACAAAAAGCTGGTGATTAGTATACTGATTACAACTAGCTTAACAATAGTGGGGATATTAAAAGGCTATAGAGCTATATCTTACAGAACTTAATAACAGGGGTGTACCTAGGTGTTCAAAATGAATTGGAACCAGAGACTCAGTTTCTTCATCCCATTTTGCTAATCTGTTTCTCTTGCTGTGGAACAGATTTCTCTTTCCAAGTTCGTGTGTTGGAAAATGGCCACCATCAGTGACCCCAAGTTCGTATCTCCTCAGATAAACTGGGATCCATTTTGACTGGAGACAGACTCTGGTCCAGGTGTGAGCACATGACCCAAGTTGAGTGGATTCATCAATGGGCCAGAGGTCAGGGTCACATATATTAACAGTAGCTTCCATATAATAACATAAGGAGATGAACAGTTGTGAGAAAATCAGTCAGGTATAGGGGTACCTAACAGTTGGTTTCTTCTGCAGAGGGACTGGTAGGATACTAAGTTGGAAGTGTAGGTCAGGAAGGGAAAATCCCAAATCTATATTCTCTTCCCAAACTTACCTCTGATTCAGATACTAGTTAATTGAAACCATAAAACCATTGTCAGAAAATTATTTCTTTTATATCCTTGCTAAAAATTGAAAAGTTAGGCAAAGTTACCCTTTACAGCTTCATCTTAGAAGTACCAGGTACCAGGTGAACCAAACCAGCTCCACAGACCTCTCAGGCATCTTTGAACTTGGCTGGAATGCTCAAGGTCTGAACAGACTTTGTGTTCATGAACCCAGGTTGGAGTGGTTAAAGAGGCAGTGCGTCAGCAAGCTCCATGTTCGCTCCCTTATTTGTTTGGTTCTCAGGGCATAGATGATGGGGTTTGAGGTTGGTGGGATGATCAGGTACAAGTCAGCTACCAGCACCTGGATGTGCAAAGGCACTGTGTCCTTCCCTAGCCAGGCCACATAGATGGATGCCATCCCAGGTAGGTAGTACAGAGCCATAACCCCGACATGGGAGCCGCATGTGCTTAATGCTTTCAACTGAGCATTCTTTGCGGAGAGACCAAATACTGCCTGAAGAATCAAGCTATAGGAGGCAGCGATAAAGGCCACATCAGAACCCACAGTAATGGAGGTTCTGTGGGTTTTCACAGTAATGGAACCAATCAAGCTGTAGAGACTACTGGGCATGGGGTGGGCATATGCCAACTTGGCCACAGCTATGTGCTCACAGTAGGAATGGAGAACCACATTGGAGCCACAGAAAGGCAGATGACTCACCATCCAACTCAATGGAGTCAGGAATATGATAGCTCTGATGGTGATGATCACACTCATTCCCAGTATCACTTGAGGTGTGAGAATTCTCTTGTAGTGTAGGCGCTTACAGATGGCCACACAGCAAAAAGCCATGGCCAGTAGCAGCCCTGTCTCCACAGCTGTGGCTGCATGGACAAAATACATCTGAGTGAAACAAGCATTAAAGCTGATGAAGCTGTCTCCTAAGGAGAAAATGCTCACCATCTTGGGCGCTACCGAGGAGGCCATAACAATGTCCACAGCAGCCAGAATATACAGGGAGCAGTACATGGGCTCTTGTAGGGTGGAATCCATCCACATTACAGTCACTATGAGGGTGTTTTCTAACAGGGCTTTGGTATACATGATGTTCAGTGAGGTAACCAGCCAGAGATGTGAAGATTGCAAACCTGGAATACCCACCAGGACGAGGTGGCAGGGGGTTCCATTGTATGGTTGTAGGGTGGCCCCAGCATCACAGATGAGACTGCTTTCCTGTTAATATATAAAATGATGTAAAAGGATGCAATCCTGTAAGACTTGTTCCCAGCTATGGTGTTAGGAGAGCCTGATGGTATTCTTAACTCAGTGGACCACAGGATTAAGGAAGTGACATCTGACAAAGTTTTCCTGCTCCATCTTCCATCCTCCTCAGTACTGTGCCTTACTAACTTCTGTTCATCGTTCAAATATCATGAGTTACGTCCTTCAGGAAGCCTTCTCTGCCTCCTGCCCCATCCCATGCGGAAACTAAATTAGGTACCTTCAGAGCTTTTATGGACTCTCATCCATGCTGACCTCTGAGGGACCTAAATTGACAATTCCAATACTCTACCTGTGACTTTATTGTATTCAATCATATGTGTCTTGTTCATGGCCTTATACCTTATACCAACTGTGTGCACCCATAGCTGTGGTGCACAAGTCCATTAAAAGAAGATATGTGTACTCATTATAGCAAACAGTTGAATGAATGAATGAGAAAACAAAGGAAAGAGTTTTTCTGTTATTTTTGTATGTTCAGTTCCTAATATTTAATAATTGTTGAATGAAACTTTGTGAGATTGAACATGTCACATTGTGCATCTTCTCCTTCCCCAGTCTCTCACTTCCCTAATATTGCATCTCTCAAGGCCTCCGGCTAGTGGGTCACCACACCAATTGTGTGACTATGTTGACTTTACGATAGTCATATATAGCCCAAGAACTGTTTCCCAGGTGTCCAGGCAATCTTAAATGAAGAGTGCTTATTTGCCAAGCCTGGAGACTAGCATGCTATTAATTATCACCCCGTCCCTCCCCTCAGTCAGGAGTTTTTTAAGGCTAAGAACTTTCCATATCCTTGGACACTGCCTTCACTTGACCCTTCTTGGATTTCTCATCAGGCCTGGCTCCTCCCTAAAAAATTGAGTAGATCAGATTGATGGAGTACTGGCCACAGAATCCCATCAGCTACAGTAGCATTTTCTCTTTTAACCAAGGATGAGACAAAAATTTACCTGGTTCTCAATGCTAATCAAGTGACATACATTTGCCCCTTCCATTTACCCCCTGGAGAGCCTACCACTAATTGACGCCACACCCAGGTACCAAAGCAGCCTTGATGAGAGTCCTCAGAAGTTTTCTAAAAAGGCAAATTTCTGGGGTATGATTACAATCTGTGGTCTTTATTGAAACAAACAAAAAAACCCTAAACATAAGAAATGCCTTATAACGGAACAGACTGAATAAACTAACGAGCTCTGTTTGATGGTCAGAGGACCTTGCTGTGATGAGTGAAACATCTTCAGTGATAGATCATGAGAAGATGCAGGAAAACTTTTTGAAGTAGAATGATAGTGCAGAGTGAAAACATATACATCCTTAAGACAGCTGTGTGTTTCCTGAATGCCACAAACTCAAGGTTAAGCATCATTCCTTAAAAAGTCGAAGAAGAGTCTAAGGAACCAGAATGCCTCCTCCCCCCACTCACCTCTGATCCAAGATCTTCCTCTCTGCATCTCTGCCCTGTATAAAATCACCTTTCTTCTGAGGGCAGTCTCAGCCGGTGCCTGCCCGTCCCTCCTCTCTCTAGCCCTCGCAAGTTGTAACTAGTCATACCTTTCATTCTCTTGAGAGATTTTTTCCCCCTCATTTTTTCCCCCTCATTCCTTTTTCTTCTCAATTAGCACTGCTAAAGGTTTACATATCTTATTAGTGCTTTCAAATGACTGGACAGTTTGGTTGGTCTTTTTTTTTTCCTTTTTCACTCTTCAGTCTATTGCTACTAAAAATTTTCTTGCTAAGACCAACAATGATCTCCATCAATAACATGTTGCCGATCCAGCGTTTTCTTTTCATTCTTTATTTTACTTGACCTATCCCAAGCATTTAACATTACTACTTGGTCTCTCATTTTTTTTGGTTAAGTTTTTTTAAACATCTTTATTGGAGTATAATTGCTTTACAATGGTGTATTAGTTTCTGCCATATCACAAAGTGAAGCAGCTATACGTATACATATAACCCCATATCCCCTTCTTCTTGTGTCTCCCTCCCACCCTCCCTATCCCACCCATCTATGTGGTCACGAAGCACAGAGCTGATCTCCCTGTACTATACGGCTGCTTCCCACTAGCTATGCATTTTATATATGGTAGTGTATATACGTCCATGCCACTCTCTCACTTCCTTGCAGCTTACCCTTCCCCCTTCCCGTGTCCTCAAGTCAACTCTCTACGTCTGCGTCTTTATTCCTGTCCTGCCCCTAGGTTCTTCAGAACCTTTTTCTTTTTTAATATATTCCATATATATGTGTTAGCATACAGTATTTGTTTTTCTCTGTCTCACTTCACTCTGTATGACAGACTCTAGGTCCATCCATCTCACTACAAATAACTCAATTTCGTTTCTTTTTATGGCTCAGTAATATTCCATTGTATATATGTGCCACATCTTTTTTTTCTTTTAACAACTTTATTGGTGTATAATTGCTTTACAATGGTGTGTTACTTTCTGTTTTATGATAAAGTGAATCACTTATACATATACATCTGTTCCCATATCTCTTCCCTCTTGCGTCTCCCTCCCTCAAACCCTCCCTATCCCACCCCTCTAGGCGGTCACAAACCACCGAGCTGATCTCCCTGTGCTATGCGGCTGCTTCCCACTAGCTATCTATTTTACGTTTGGTAATGTATATATGTCCATGCCACTCTCTCACTTTGTCACAGCTTACCCTTCCCCCTCCCCATATCCTCAAGTCCATTCTCTAGTAGGTCTGTGTCTTTATTCCCATCTTGCCCCTAGATTCTCCATGACCATTTTTTTTCCTTAGATTCCATATATATGTGTTAGCATACAGTATTTGTTTTTCTCTCTCTGACTTACTTCACTCTGTATGACAGACTCTAGGTCCATCCATCTCACTACAAATAATTCAATTTCCTTTCTTTTTATGGCTGAGTAATATTCCATTGTATATATGTGCCACATCTTCTTTATCCATTCATCCGATGATGGACACTTAAGTTGCTTACATGTCCTGGCTATTGTAAATAGAGCTGCAATGAACATTGTGATACATTACTTTTTTTTGAATTATGATTTTCTCCATGTATATGCCCAGTAGTGGGATTGCTGGGTCGTATGGTAGTTCTAGTTTTAGTTTTCTAAGGAACCTCCATACTGTTCTCCATAGTGGCTGTATCAATTTACATTCCCACCAACAGTGCAGGAGGGTTCCCTTTTCTCCACACTCTCTCCAGCATTTATTGTTTCTAGATTTTTTGATGATGGCCATTGTGACCGGTGTGTGGTGATACCTCATTGTGGTTTTGATTTGCATTTCTCTAATGATTAGTGATGTTGAGCATCCTTTCATGTGTTTGTTGGCAGTCTGTATATCTTCTTTGGAGAAATGCCTATTTAGGTCTTCTGCCCATTTTTGGATTAGGTTGTTTGTTATTTTAATATTGAGCTGCATGAGCTGTTTATATATTTTGGAGCTTAATCCTTTGTCCATTGATTCATTTGCAAATATTTTCTCCCATTCTGAGGGTTGTCTTTTGGTCTTGTTTACGGTTTCCTTTGCTGTGCAGAAGCTTATAAGTGTCATTAGGTCCCACTTGTTTATTTTTGTTTTTATTTCCATTACTCTAGGAGGTGGATCAAAAAAGATCTTGCTGTGATTTATGTCAAAGAGTGTTCTTCCTATGTTTTCCTCTAAGAGTTTGATAGTGTCCGGTCTTACATTTAGGTCTCTAATCCATTTTGAGTTTATTTTTGTGTATGGTGTTAGGGAGTGTTCTAATTTCATTCTTTTACATGTACCTGTCCAGTTTTCCCAGCACCACTTATTGAAGAGACTGTCCTTTCTCCATTGTATATCCTTGCGTCCTGTGTCATAGATTAATTGACCATATGTGCGTGGGTTTATCTCTTGGCTTTCTATCCTGTTCCATTGACCTATATTTCTGTTTTTGTGCCAGTACCATACTGTCTTGACTACTGTAGCTTTGTAGCATAGTCTGAGGTCCAGGCAGCCTGATTCCACCAGCTCTGTTTTTCTTTCTCAAGATTGCTTTGGTTATTCAGTGTCTTTTCTGTTTCCATACAAATTGTGAAATTTCTTGTTCTAGTTCTGTGAAAAATGCCCTTCATTGGTAGTTTGATAGGGATTGCACTGAAACTGTAGATTGCTTTGTGTAGTATAGTCATTTTCACAATGTTGATTCTTCCAATCCAAGAACATGGTATATCTCTCCATCTGTTGGTATCATCTTTAATTTCTTTCATCACTGTCTTATAGTTTTCTGCATACAGGTCTTTTGTCTCCTTAGGTAGGTTTATTTCTAGATATTTTATTCTTTTTGTTGCAGTGGTAAATGGGAGTGTTTCCTTAATTTCTCTTTCAGATTTTTTATCATTAGTGTATAGGAATGCCAGAGATTTCTGTGTATTAATTTTGTATCCTGCTACTTTACCAAATTCATTGATTAGCTCTACTAGTTTTCTGGTAGCATCTTTAAGATTCTCTGTGAATAGTATCATGTCATCTGCAAACAGTGACAGTTTACTTCTTCCTTTCCAAGTTGGATTCCTTTTGTTTCTTTTTCTTCTCTGATTGCTGTGGCTAAAACTTCCAAAACTATGTTGAATAATAGTGGTGAGAGTGGGCAGCCTTGTCTTGTTCCTGATCTCAGTGGAAATGGTTTCAGTTTTTCACCATTGAGGATGATGTTGGCTGTGGGTTTGTCATACATGGCCTTTATTATGTTGAGGTAAGTTCCCTCTATGCCTACTTTCTGGAGGGTTTTTGTCATAAATCATTGACGAATTTTGTCGAAAGCTTTTTCTGCATCTATTGAGATGATCATATACTTTTTCTCCTTTGATTTGTTACTATGGTTTATCACATTGATTGATTTGCGTATATTGAAGAATCCTTGCATTCCTGGGAAAAACCCCACTTGATCATGGTGTATGATCCTTTTAATGTGCTGTTGGATTCTGTTTGCTAGTATTTTGATGAAGATTTATTTTTGTAAATTTTATTTATTTATTTATTTACTTATGGCTGCATTGGGTCTTCGTTGCTGCACATGGCTTTCTCTTGTTGCGGCGAGCAGGGGCTACTCTTCGTTGCGGTGCTGGGCTTCTGATTGCAGTCGCTTCTCTTATTGTGGAGCATGGGCTCTAGGTGCACGGGCTTCAGTAGCTGTGGCACGTGAGCTCAGTAGTTGTGGCTTGCGGGCTCTAGAGCACAGGCTCAGTAGTTGTGGCGCATGGGCTTAGTTGCTCCACAGCATGTGGGATCTTCCTGGACAAGGGCTTGAACCCATGTTCCCTGCCTTGGCAGGTGGATTCTCAACCACTGTGCCACCAGGGAAGTCCCTTTGTTGAGGATTTTTGCATCTATGTTCAACAGTGATATTGGCCTGTAGTTTTCTTCCTTTGTGACATCTTTGTGTGGTTTTGGTGTCAGGCTGACGGTGGCCTTGTAGAATGAGTTTGGGTGTGTTCCTCCCTCTACTATATTTTGGAAGAGTTTGAGAAGGATAGGTGTTAGATCTTCTCTAAATGTTTGATAGAATTTGCCTGTGAATCCATCTGATCATGGGCTTTTGTTTGTTGGAAGATTTTTAATCACAGTTTCAACTTCAGTGCTTGTGATTGGTCTGTTTATATTTTCTATTTCTTCCTGGTTCAGTCTCTGTAGGTTGTGCTTTTCTAAGAAAATGTTCATTTCTTCCAGGTTGTCCATTTTATTGGCATATAGTTGCTTGTAGTAATCTCTCATGATCCTTTGTATTTCTTTAGTGTCAGTTGTTACTTCTCCTTTTTCATTTCTAATTCAACTGATTTGAGTTTTCTTCCCTTTTTTCTTGATAAGTCTGCCTAATGGCTTATCCATTTTGTTTATGGCTTATCTGTTTTGTTTATCTTCTGAAAGAACCAGCTTTTAGTTTTATTGATCTTTGTTATCATTTCCTTCAATTCTTTTTCATTTATTTCTGATCTGATCTTTATGATTTCTTTCCTTCTGCTAACTTTGGGGGTTTTTTGTTCTTTTTTCTCTAATTGTTTTAGGTATAAGGTTAGTTTGTTTATTTGAGTAGTTTCTTGAGGTAGGATTGTATTGCTATAAACTTCTCTCTTAGAACTGCTTTTGCTGCATCCCATAGGTTTTGGGTCATCATGTTTTCATTGTCATTTGTTTCTAGGTATATTTTGATTTCCTCCTTGATATCTTCAGTGATCTCTTAGTTATTTAGTAGTGTATTGTTTAGCCTCCATGTGTTTTTATTTTTTACAGTTTTTTTTCCTGTAGTTGATATCTAGTCTCATAGTGTTGTGGTTGGAAAAGATACTTGATACAATTTCAATTTTCTTACATTTACGAAAGCTTTATTTGTGGCCCAAGATATGATCTATCCTGGAGAATGGTCCATGAGCACTTGAAAAGAAAGTGTATTCTGTTGTTTTTGGATGGAATGTCCTATAAATATTAACTAAGTCCATCTTGTTTAATGTGTTATTTAAAGCTTGTGTTTCCTTATTTATTTTCATTTTGGATGATCTGTCATTGGTGAAAGTGGGGTGTTAAAGTCCCCTACTATTATTGTATTACTGTCAATTTCCCCTTTTACAGCTGTTAGAATTTCCCTTATGTATTGAGGTGCTCCTATGTTGGGTGCATAAATATTTACAATTGTTATATCTTCTTCTTAGATTGATACCTTGATCATTATGTAGTGTCCTTCTTTGTCTCTTGTAATGGTGTTTATTTTAAAGTATTTTGTCTGACATGAGAATTGCTACTCCAGTTTTCTTTTGATTTCCTTTTGCATGGAATATCTTTTCCCATCCCCTCACTTTCAGTCTGTATGTGTCCCTAGGTCTGAAGTGGGTCTCTTGTGGACAGCATATATACGGGTCTTGTTTTTGTATCCATTCAGCCAGTCTGTGTCTTTTGGTTGGACATTTAATCCATTTACATTTAAGGTAATTATCAATATGTATGTTCCTATTACCATTTTCTTAATTGTTTTGGGTTTGTTATTGTAGGTCTTGTTCTTCCCCTGTGTTTCCTGCCTAGAGAAGTTCATTTAGCATTTGTTGTAAAGCTGGTTTTGTGGTGCTGAATTCTTTTAGCTTTTGCTTGTCTGTAAAGGTTTTAATTTCTGAATGAGATCCTTGCTAGTTAGAGTAATCTTCATTGTAGGTTTTTCCCTTACATCACTTTAAATGTATCCTGCCACACCCTTCTGGCTTGCAATTTCTGCTGAAAGATCAGCTGTTCACCTTATGGGAATTCCCTTGTTCGTTATTTGTGCATTTTCCCTTGCTGCATTTAATATTGGTTCTTTGTATTTAATTTTTGATAGTTTGATTAATACGTGTCTTGGCATGTTTCTCCTTGGATTTATCCTGTATGGGACTCTCTGAGCTTCCTGGATTTGATTGACTATTTCCTTTCCCATATTAGGGAAGTTTTTGACTATAATCTCTCCAAATATTTTCTCAGTCCCTTTCTCTTTCTCTTCTTCTCTGACCCCTCTAATTCGAATGTTGGTGAGTTTAATATTGTCCCAGAGGTCTCTGAGACTGTCCTCAGTTGTTTTCATTCTTTTTTCTTTATTCTGCTCTGCAGTAGTTATTTCCACTATTTTATCTTCCAGGTCATTTATCCGTTCTTCTGCCTTTGTTATTCTGCTATTGACTCCTTCTAGAGAATTTTTAATTTCATTTATTGTATTGTTCATCATTGTTTGTTTGCTCTTTAGTTCTTCTAGATCTTTGTTAAATGTTCCTTGTATTTTCTCCATTCTATTTCCAAGATTTTGGATCATCTTAGTATCATTACTCTGAATTCTTTTTCAGGTAGACTGCCTATTTCCTGTTCATTTGTTTGGTCTCTTGGGCTTTTACCTTGCTCCTTCATCTGCTGCATATTTCTCTGTCTTCTCATTTTGCTTAACTTACTCTGTTTGGGGTCTCATTTTTGCAGGCTGCAAGTTCTTAGTTCCCGTTGTTTTTGGTGTCTGCCCCCATTGGGTAAGGTTAGTTCCATGGGTTGTGTAGGCTTCCTGGTGGAGGGGACTGGTGCATGTGTTCTGATGGATGAGGCTGGATCTTGTCTTTCTGGTGGGCAGGACTGCTCCCAGTGGTGTGTTTGGGAGTGTCTGTGACCTTATTATGATTTTAGGCAGCCTCTCTGCTAATGGGTGGGGCTGTGTTCCTGTCTTGGTAGTTGTTTGGCATGGGGTGTCCAGCACTGTAGCTTGGTGGTCATTTAGTGGAGCTGGGACTTTGTGTTGAGATTGAGATCTCTGGGAGAGCTCTCACCGATTGATATTATGAGGGGCTGCAAGGTCTCTGGTGGACCAATGTCCTGAACTTGGCCCTCCCACTTCAGAGGCTCAGATCTGACACCCAACCGGATCACCAAGACCCTGTCAGCCACACGGCCAGGTACGTGGGGAGTTTCTTGCCTTTTGGGAAGTCTGAGGTCTTCTCCCAGTGTTCAGTAGGTGTTCTGTAGTTGTTCCACATGTAGATGTATATTTCATGTATTTGTGGGGATGAAGGTGATCCCCATATCTTACTCATTCAGCATCTTGAAGCTTATTTTTTGGTTAACTTTTTGATTGAAGTATAACATATCAGTATATACTGTGTAAAATGCACAGAAGGTGTATAGTTGATAAAGTTTTATAAAGTGAGCACATGAACACACCCTCATGGCCACTATCCAGATCAAGATACAAGCACAATTGCTCCCTGGTTATTAAGGTGTACTGTTCTTCAGAAAGCTCTGTCCAAACTCTCCTTAGACATTTCCAGCCTAGAGCCTGCCTTTGCCTTCAACTCTGCAGAGACATTCACATGAAGACCTGGAGAGCCAATCACTAAACAAAAGCTTAGACAAGTCACTTAACTAAATCATAGGATATGTGAGGAATTTTTTATTCCTATTTAAAGGGTGGGAAATACACAATTCAAATTAAGATTGTCTTAAAGGTAAAAGCAGTAATGCATAATTCATTCAAATGAAGCCTTTGTGTTTATGATAACCCTATGCCTCCACTCTACAACCAAAAGCACATACCCCCAATCAGCCCTACTGCCCAGTTTCTATTCTCATAACTCCCCCTGGTCCCTGAAAACTGTCTCTCTGTTATCCGAAGATGATACATACCCCTTCCTCTCACAGCTTTGAACCAAAGTATCATGTGTTCCCTGTTCCTTTCCTTTCCCCAATTGTCCCATCACTTCCAGAATGTGATCCTAATATCAGCAGTACTCACAAGACCTGACCAGCCCTTTTTAGTGGGGTTAAGGACTTAGATCCTCCTTTCTAGGGTGACCTTGCCTTTGAGACTTCATCACTCCCAACACCCAGTCCCCAACTCAGTTACCCACCACTCTGGAGTTTTCTGTATTTGACTTCCTCTGGTAGTCCACATTTCTTTCACTCAAAAGAAGGGGGATTTATACAGGAACCTTCAGGAGGAGCAGGAAGAGTGACACAAGATCAAATATGAACAACGTAGAGTCATGGTGAGGAGTATCGTCATTTTCAAAGACTTCCCATGGGGAGCCCTCTTCCCCTATAGATTCTCTATCACCCTGCTTTTTCCCTGGACCCTCCAGCTTCCCTTGGCCTCTGCCCAGTAACCAAACACTGTAACTCCTCCAGAGACTGATTTTTTGTTTGTACTCTACCCCCTGGAGTGTTCCAAATGGCAGGAACAGGAAGGTGCTTAGTGGATGAAAAGTCTTTGTTTCTTCAAGTCCTCAGGGGATACCTAAGAGTTAGAAGAATATAGCATGCATTCTGAAAAGAAAACAAGAGGCCCAAGATTAGTTAGATTTGTGAAACCCTGTTATATGCCAAGCACCCTGCTAAACACTTTTCAAAGATGATCTCATTCAATTTTCACAGTCCTTTGAGGTAAGCTACCATTATCACGTCTACATTTTACAGATGAAATTGAGGTGCATAGAAGGTCACAAAGATAGTAAACCAGTCATGATTCAGATTCTAGCACTCATATTTCATTTCACTTTGTTGTCACACTGATAGTATACTTAATCTCCAAAGTCTGCTTCTCTGTTCATTTCCTCCATTCCACCTGGAAACTCATGTAGGGCTTCTCCTAGCAGTGTGTTATAAAGTCTTATTTGAACAGAGAATGGAAATAGAGTGTAAGGGAGGCCAAGGGAGATAAGCTTTTCAAACTGGGGGTAGAGCATGGACCTCAGCACAAAGATATGAAAAGGCAAAATATTCTCCAAACAGAAGATAAACCAGAGAAGGTAGAATGCAGGGTACTTGAAAGAGAATGCAAATAAATGAGGCTAGAGAGGTGCATGGGCCATATTTTAGAGGTCCTGACTTCTGCCTGGGTATCACCATGGGGCAGGAATAAAGCTGAGAGAAAGAAGCCAACATGTGCAAGATATAAAGGTTTTTTGGTGGCAAAAGATATAGAGAGGGCTTCCGTGGTGGCACAGTGGTTGAGAGTCCGCCTGCTGATGCAGCGGACACGGGTTTGTGCCCCTGTGCGGGAAGATCCCACATGCCACGGAGTGGCTGGGCCCGTGAGCCATGGCCACTGAGCCTGCGCGTCCGGAGCCTGTGCTCCACAACGGGAGAGGCCACAACAGTGAGGGGCCCGCGTACCGCAAAAAAAAAAGATATAGAGATATATGGAAATATGAAAAATCAGGAGACAATGCTGCATGCTCCCAGTTCCCCGATTCCTCAGCAGAGACATAGTTATTAGTGATGTGAATGGTGAGAGGCATTCTGCTGCCTTTTGAAGGGGCGTGGAACTGCTTCATGCCTTCCTCAGCCAATACATTTCTAATGACTGGGAGGTAGTCTAGGTTGAATGTACTATGCTTAGCCTCCATTAGAAGGTCCATTCTTCAAGCCTGAAAGAGAACTAGTCCCCAAAACTGCTGTACTGTGCTCTGCCTCAAGGTAGATAAGGAGACATTCAGAAATAAACCAAAGATCTATCTTTAGGAGCATGCCATCCAAGTTTTTTAACTTGTTATTTACATTAGTTGATACAGAACCTCAGTTCCCAAGACCCCTGCCCAAAATATTACTGAGATTTCTCAGGAGTTACCTGTAGTAGGTATCTGATATTCATACCCATTTGTAATCCCCTCCTCCTCTTGAGCGTGGACTCAACTTAGTGACTTGCTTCTAATGAGTAGAAAGCTGCAAAAGTGATGGGATTTCACTTTGGAGAATAAGTTACCAACAGACTGTGACTTCCAACTTGCTCACTCTGTTTTGCTGTGTTTCTCACTCTTTCTGAGGTTCTGAGGTAAGCCAGCTGCCATGTTATGAGCTGCCCTGTGGAGAGATCCAAATGGCAAGGAAATTATATCTCTGAGTGAGCCTGGAAGTGCATCTTCTGAGGCTTGCCACCAGCCATGTGAATGAGCTGGGAAGCAAATCCTCCTCCAAGTGAATCTTCAGATGACTAAGTTCTGGTCAACACCTTCATTGTAACCTGTAAGGCAACCTGAGCCAGAGGCACCTAATTAAGCCATATCTAGATTTCTGACCACCCCTCCCCCATCAGAAACTGTGAGATAATAAATGTTGTTGTCTAAGCTGCTGAATTTGGGCTAATTTGTTACACAGGAAATATAACTAATACAGTAGATAACCACATATCTATAGTTTCACATTTACTACAAGAGGAAAGTTAATGCCACCACCACTGGCCATTTTTGCTCTTGAGGGCAGTTAATTGATCATGACCATCCTGGACCTCTGGGTCCCAAAATTGCATGATAATGTGTGGGGAAGATGACTTTTCCTGCTGTTAATGATCTGATAGTTCTGTTCCACTAAAAACTGAGAGGCAGATCTCAAGGCAGTTTGCTTGTGACATGGTATGTCTGAGTTTATTTGCAAACCTCTGTGCCTGGGACCCTGGAGGAACACACAGGGGCCAGATGCAATTAACCTCCTTCAGGCTCTCTACCTAAATTACCTCTCACATTCAACATACCTGGCTTCTATTCCTCTTAGGAGATATTATCTGTCTAGATGATCTTCAGTGCCACTCTGCAGGCAACAACCAGACTACTTTTGGAATATTTGACCATTTAAATCTTCGACTCAGGATCTGCTTCTGAGAAAACACAGTCTAAGGAAGTGGATGCTCTTGCCTTATTCCTGATCTTCATGGTAATGGTTTACTCTTTCTCCCTTAAGTAAGATGCATTTAGGAATGAAGTACACATATCAATTACAATCAGTTCTTATTCGAGTGCTTTATGAACAGTAAGTGGCAAGAGTCTTTTTACCATCTCTGGAAAGAAGCCTGTTGTGCTGTGTTTTCCTTTTATTGATTAATGTGGTGATTTAAATTAAAGGATTTCCCATAATTGAACCACACTTACTTTCATTGAATAATCCCACTTGGTCATGGTGGGTTACTTTCATAATGTGGTTGGATCTGTTTGCTGATATTTTAATTAGTATTTTTATATCAATACTTTTGAGGAAGTTCATCCCTAGTTTTCCTTTTCTGCACAGTCTGTCTCAGGTTCAGCCATCGATGTAACTCTTCCTATGTAGAGGAAAAATGGATGTCTTTCTTCTTTTCTTGCAAATCTCTCTTTTGTTTTCTGACTCTCCTGTGAAATCATCTGAACCTATTGTGTTTTCAGAGTAGTTCTTACCTTTATTTCTTCAGTGCAAATTTGTACTTTCTACCTCTACTGAGGTCAATTTTGACCAAAGGTATTGCATTCTATTTTACTATATTGTACTGTATTATACTGTACCAATTTCACACAGGTTTTCCAACTTATTTGCATAGAATTGTGTAATCTCTAATCATTTTTTATTTTATCAGTTTCAGTGATTACTTCTTGTTCATTTTATTTTCTCATACTTTAATGAAGTATAGTTGATTTACAGTGTTGTGTTAGTTTCAGGTGTGCAGCAAAGCAGTTCAGTTATATACATATTTACATTCTTTTTCAGATTCTTTTTCATTATAGGTTTTTAAAAGATATCGAATATACTTCCTTATATTATACAGTAGGTCCTTGTTATTTAACTATTTTATATATAGTAGTGTGTATCTGTTAACCCCAAACTCCTAATTTATCCCTCCGCACCCCTGTCCCCTTTGGTAACTGTAAGTTTGTATGTCTTTGTAAATTAGTTCATTTGTATCATATTTTATATTCCATATATAAGTGATATCATATGGTATTTGTTTTTATCTTTCTGACTTACTTGATTTACTGTGATAATCTCTATGTCCACCCATGTTGCTACAATGGCAATATTTCATTATTTTTATGGCTGAGTAATATTCCATTGTATATATATATATCACATCTTCTTTATCCATTCATCTGTCAGTGACACTTAGGTTGCTTCTATGTCTTAGCTATTGTAAATAGTGCTGATATGAACATTGGGGTACTTGTATCTTTTCAAAACAGACTTTTCTCCGGATATATGACCAGGAGTGGGATTGCTGGATCATATGGCAACTCTATTTTTGGTTTTTGAAGGAACCTCTATGCTATTTTCCATAGTGGCTATATCAATTTACATTCCCACCAACAGTGCAGGAGGGTTCCTTTTTCTCCAACCCTCTCCAGCATTTATTATTTGTAGACTTTTTGATAATGGCCATTCTGACCAGTGTGAGGTGATACCTCATTGTAGTTTTGATTTGCATTTCTCTAATAATTAGCAGTGTTGAAAATCTTTTCATGTGCCTGTTGGCCATCTGTATATCTTCTTTGCAAAAATGTCTATTTAGGTCTTCTTCCCATTTTTGATTGGGTTGTTGTTGTTTTTTTGATATTGAGCTGTAAGAGCTGTTTGTATATTTTGCAAATTAACCCCTTGTCAGTCGCATTGTTTGCAAATATTTTCTGCCAGTCTGTAGGTTTTCTTTTCATTTTGTTTGTGGTTTCCTTTGCTATGCAAATCCTTTAAGTTTAATTAGGTTCCATTTTTTATTTTTGCTTTTATATCCATTACTCTAGGAAATGGATCCATAAAAAGTGTGGCTGTGATTTTATGTCAAAGACTGTTCTGCCTATGTTTTCCTCTAGGAGTTTTATAGTATCCAGGCTTACATTTAGGTCTTTAATCCACTTTGAGTTTATTTTTGTTTATGCTGTTAGAGAATGTTCTAATTTCATTCTTTTATATGTAGCTGTCCAGTTTTCCCATCACCACTTATTGAAGAGACTGTCTTTTCTCCATTGTATATTCTTGTCTCCTTTGTTGTAGATTAATTGCCCATTTAAGTATGGGTTTATTCTTGGGCTCTCAATTTTGTTCTATGATCTACGTTTTTGTGCCAGTACCATAATCTTTTGATTACTGTAGCTTTGTAGTATAGTCTGAAGTCATGGAGCCTGGTTCCTCCAGCTTAGTTTTTCTTTCTCAAGATTGTTTTGGCTATCTGGGATCTTTTGTTTCCCTACAGAGTTAAATTATTTTGTTCTAGTTATGTGAAAAATACCATTGGTAATTTGATAGGGATTGCATTGGATCTGTAATTGCCTTGGGTAGTATGGTCATTTTAATAATATTGTTTCTTCCAATCCAAGAACATGATATATCTTTCCATCTGTTTATGTCATCTTCAGTTTCTTTCAGCAGCATTTTATGGTTTTTGGAGTACAGGTCTTTTCCTTCTCTGATAGGTTTATTCCTAGATATTTTATTCTTTTTGATGTGATGGTAAATGGGATTGTTTTCTTAATTTCTCTTTCTGATATTTGGATGTTAGTGTATAGAAGTGCAACTGATTTCTGTATATTGATTTTGTATCCTGTAACATTACCAAATTCATTGATGAGCTCTAATAGTTTTCTGGTGGTGTCTTTATGATTTTCTATGTATAGCATCATGTCATCTGCAAACAGTGACACTTTTACTTCTTTCCAATTTGGATTCCCTTTATTTGCTTTTCTTCTCTGATTGCTGTGGCTAGGACTTCCAAAACTATGTTGAATAAAAGTGGTGAGAGTGAACACTCTTGTCTTGTTCCAGTTTTTAGAAGGAATGCTTTCAGGTTTTCACCACTGTGTATGGTGTTAGCTGTGGGTGTCATATATGGCCTTTATTATGTTGAGGTACATTGCCTCTATGCCCACTTTCTGGAGAGTTTTTATCATAAATGGATGTTGAATTTTATCAAAAGCTTTTTCTGTATCTATTGAGATGATCATTGGTTTTTATCTTTCAATTTGTTAATGTGGTGTATCACATTGATTGATTTGTGGATACTGAAAAACCCCTTCATCCCTGGGATAAATCCCACTTGATCATAGTGTATAATCCTTTTAAAGTATTGTTGGACTCAGTTTGCTAGTATTTTGTCGAGGATTTTTTCTTCTGTGTTCATCACTGGTATTGGTCTGTAATTTTCTTTTTTTGTGTGTGTGATATCCTTTTTTTTTTTTGCGGTACGCAGGCCTCTCACTGTTGTGGCCTCTCCCATTGTGGAGCACAGGCTCCAGATGTGCAGGCTCAGTGGCCATGGCTCATGGGCCCAGCTGCTCCACAGCATGTGGGATCTTCCCGGACTGGGGCACGAACCTGTGTCCCCTGCATCAGCAGGCAGACTCTCAACCACTGTGCCACCAGGGAAGCCCAGTGTGTGTGATATCTTTGTCTCGTTTTGGTGTCAGGGTGATGCTGGCCACATAGAATGAGTTTCAAAGTGTTCCTTCTTCTGCAATTTTTGGGAATAGTGTGAGAAGGATAGGTGTTAACTCTTCTTTGAATGTTTGGTATAATTCACCTGTGAAGCTATCTGTTCCTGGACTTGGGTTTGTTGGAAGGTTTTAAATTCCTGATTCAATTTCAGTACTGGTAATTTATCTGTTCATGCTTTCTATTTCTTCCTGAGTCAGTCTTGGGAGATTGTACCATTCTAAGAATTTGTCCATTTCTTCTAGGTTTTCATTTTACTGGCATATAGTTGCTTGTAGTAGTTTCTTATGATCCTTTGTATTTCTGTAGTGTTGGCTTAACTTCTTTTTCATTTCTGATTTTATTGGTTTGGGACCTCTCCCTTTTTTCCTTGATGCATCTAGCTAAAGGGCTATCAATTTTGTTTATCTTTTCAAAGAACCAACTTTTAGTTTTGTCGATCTTTTTTTTTTTTTTTTTGTCTTCATTTCATTTATTTCTGCTCTGGTTGTTATGATTTCTTTCCTTCTACTAACATTGGGTTTTGTTTGTTCTTTTTCTAGTTGCTTTAGGTGTAAGGTTAGGTTGTTTATTTGAGATTTTTCTTGTTTCTAGATGTAAGTTTGTTATCACCATAAACTTCCCTTTTAGAACTGCTTTTGCTGCATCCCATAGGTTTTGGATGGTTGTGTGTTCATCTTCATTTGTCTCTAGGTATTTTTAAATTTCCTCTTTGATTTCTTCAGTGATCCATTGGTTGTTTTGTACCATATTGTTTAGCCTCCATGTGTTTGTGTTTTTTGTAATTTTTTTCTTGTAGTTGATTTCTAGTCTCATAGTGTTGTGGTCAAAAAGGTGCTTGAAAAAAAAAAGGTGCTTGATATTATTTCAGTTTTCTTAAATTTACTGAGGCTTTATGGTCTAGCATGTGATCTATCCTGGAGAATGCTCCATGTACACTTGAAAAGAATATGTATTCTGCTTTTGGATGGAATGATGTGTATGTATGTATATATATATATATATATAATATACATACATAAAATCAATTAAGTGCATTTGGTGTAATGTGTTGTTTAAGGCCTGTGTTTCCATGCTGATTTTCTGTCTGGATGATCTCTCCATTGGTGTAAATGGGGTGTTAAAATCCCCCACTATTATTGTGTTACTTTCAATTTCTCCTTTTATGTCCATTAATATTTGCTTTATATATTGAGCTGCTCCTATGTTGGGTGCATATATATTTACAATTGTTATAACTTCTTCTTGGATTGATCACTTGATCATTCTGTAGTGTCCTTCTTTGTCTCTTGAAACAGTCTCTATTTTAAAGTCTATTTTGTCTGATATATGTAGTGCTACTTTGGTAGTTTTGGTGTTGATATATGTATTGCCACTTTGCTTTTTTTGGTTTCCATTTGCATGCATTACCTTTTCCCATCCCCTCACTTTAGTGTGTATGTGTCCCTAGATCTGAAGTGAGTCTCTTTAGGCAACATATATACAGGTCTTGTTTTTGTATCCATTCAGCCAGTCTATGTCTTTTGGTTTGAGCATTTAGTATGTTTACATTTAAGGTAATTATCAATATGTATGTTCTTATTGCCATTTTGTTGTTTTGTATTTGTTTGTAATAGGTCTTTTTTTCCCCTTTCTTCTTTTGTTCTCTTGTGATTTGAAGACTATCTTTAGTGTTATGTTTGGATTCCTTTTTATTTTTTGTGTGTAGATCTATTATAGATTTTTGGTTTGTTGTTACCATCAAGTTATTATATTGTAGTATACGCACACACACACACACACACACACACACACATAATGTGATCGTCTGAAGTTGCTGATCTCTTAATTTCAAATGCATTTTAAAAACCCTGCATTTGTATTCTCCTACCTTCACAATTATTATTTTTGATATCATATTTTACATCTAATTCTTTTGTGTATTCCTTAGTTGCTTGTTGTACATGTAGAAAAGTTTACTATTGGGTGGGCCAAAAGATTCATTCGTTTTTTTCTGTAAGATGGCTCTAGTAGGACTTAGTTGTCTTTAACTTCATTTGAAACAATTTTGTTAGATTGTACATGACAGCTGTCATATCAGTGTGCATTTGAAACAAGACTTGTCAGGCTTCCCTAGTGGTGCCGTGGTTAAGCATCCGCCTGCCAGTGCAGAGGACACGGGTTCGAGCCCTGGTCCGGGAAGATTCCACATGCCACAAGCAACTAAACCCATGCGCCACAACTACTGAGCCTGCCGTCTAGAGCCCAGAAGCCACAACTGCTGAAGCCCGCGTGCCTACAGCCCATGCTCCACAACAAGAGAAGGCACCGCAATGAGAAGACTGTGCACCGATACGAAGAGTAGCCCCCACTCGCCGCAAGTAGAGAAAGCCCGCACAGCAACGAAGACCCAATGCAGCCAAAAATAAATAAATTAATTAAATAAATCTGTATTAAGAAAAAGACATCAGGGCTTCCCTGGTGGTGCAGTGGTTGAGAGTCCGCCTGCCGATGCAGGGGACGCGGGTTCATGCCCCGGACCGGGAAGATCCCACATGCCACGGAGCGGCTGGACCCGTGGGCCATGGCCTCTGAGCCTGTGTGTCCGGAGCCTATGCTTCGCAACGGGAGAGGCCACAACAGTGAGAGGCCCGCATACCGCAAAAAAAAAAAAAAAAAAAAAAAAGACATCAAAATTGGTGAATTTTTGTGTAGCTATTTTAATATTGATGATGGAAGGAAAAAAGCAACATTTTCAGCATATTATGCTTTATTAGTTCAAGAAAGGTACTAATGCAACTGAAACGCAAAAAAAGATTTGTGCAGTGTATGGAGAAGGTGCTGTGACTGATTGAACATGTCAAAAGTGGTTTGCGAAGTTTTGTTCTGGAGATTTCTCACTAGACGATGCTCCATGTTGGGTAGCCCAGTTGAAGTGGATAGCAATCAAATTGAAACAATAATTGAGAACAGTCAACGTTATACCACATGGGAGATAGCCGACATACTCAAAATATCCAAAGCAAGTGCTGAAAATCATTTGCACCAGCTTGGTTATGTTCATTGCTTTGATGTTTGGGTTCCACATAAGTTAAGTGAAAAAACCGTCTTTACCATATTTCCGCATGTGATTCTCTAATGAAACATAAGGAAAATGTTCCGTTTTTAAAACAAATTGTGACAGTGATGAAAAGTGGATACAGTACAACAGTGTGGAATGGAAGAGATCATGAGGCAAGTGAAATGAACCACCACCAACCACACCAAAGTTCGGTCTTCATCCTAAGAAGGTTATGTTGTATAAGTGGTGGGATTGGAAGGGAGTCCTCTATTATGAGCTCCTTCTGGAAAACCAGATGATTAATTCCAACAAGTACTGCTCCCAATTATACCAAATGAAAGTGGCCCTCGACAAAAAGTGTCCAAAATTAGTCAACAGATAAAGCATAATCTTCCATCAGGATAACACAAGACTGCATGTTTCTTTTTTTTTTTTTTAACATTTTTATTGGAGTATAATTGCTTTACAATGGTGTGTTAGTTTCTGCTTTATAACAAAGTGAATCAGTCATATATATACATATATCCCCATATCTCTTCCTTCTTTCGTCTCCCACCCTTCCTATCCCACCCTTCTAACTGGTCACAAAGCACCGAGCTGATCTCCCTGTGCTATGCGACTGCTTCCCACTAGCTATCTATTTTACATTTGGTAGTGTATATATGTCCATATATACACTACCGCTCTCTCACTTTGTCCCAGCTTTGGCCAGGCAAAAACTGTTACAGCTTGGCTGGGAAGTTCTGATTCACCTGCCGTACTCACCAGACATCACATCTTTGGATTTACATTTATTTCAGTCTTTACAAAATTCTCTTAGTGGAAACAATTTCAATTTCCTGGAAGACTGTGAAAGACACCTGGAACAGTTCTTTGCTCAAAAAGATAAAAAGTTTTGGGAAGATGGAATTATGAAACTGCCTGAAAAATGGCAAAAGGTAGTGGAACAAAAGGGTGAATACGTTGTTCAATAAAGTTCTTGGTGAAAATGAAAAATGTGTCTTTTATTTTTGCTTAAAAAACTGAAGGCACTTTTTGGCCCACCCAACACTTTTCTCTTTTAACCTCCCTACTAGCTTTGTGTGTGGATGATTTCCTACCTTCACTGTATGTTTGCCATTACTGGTGAGCTTTTTCATTTTGTAATTTTCTTTTTTCTAGTTGTGGCCTTTCGTTTTTCACCTAGAGAAATTCCTTTAACATTTGTTGTAAAGCTGGCTTGGTGATGCTAAATTCTTTTAGCCTTTGCTTGTCTGAAAAGCTTTTAATATCTCCATAAAATCTGAATAAGAGCCTAGATGCCAGTTTGGGAAGGCCTTGCTAGTTGGGGAGCTGTCCTCCAGAGTGAAGTATTCTCTAAACCAACAACCAACATATAGCACTGTGTCCCCAATAACTAGAATCCATGTTCCAGGAAGCAAGGGATAGGAATATGTTTAGCTTCTCTCACCATCACCCCCAGCATTCCAGTTTTGGTATTTAAACTTCCTCTTCTCACAATCGTAGGCTCTTTTGAGTTTGAGATCTTAGTTCAGAGGAAATATTTCTACCAGAGTTCTAGTAAAACTTCTACTGAACTTGAATCCTCAACTACCACTTGGTCTCTTTGGGTTCTTCATGTCAACAGACTAGCAGGTAAAGATGTGTATCTCTACTGATAACCTTAGCTGACCCTGATTACCAAAATGAGCCATCATTGTTGCTACACGATGGAGGTGGAGAGGAATATACCTGGAATGCAGGAGATTAATCAGCATGTCTCTTGGTTTTTCCATGCTCAGTAGTAATAGTATATGGGCAAATGAAGCAACTGGCCTGACAAGGACAAGACACATAATAGTTCAGACTCCTCGGGAGTAAAGATCTAGTTTACCCACTAGGCAGGCAACCGACACTAGTCAAAGGGTTAGACAAGAGTGAGAAAAATCTATAATGAGTGGAGGAGGCAGAGGAGATGAACATCAAATATAACCTTAGGGTCAGAAATTACAGTAGAGATTATAGCTTGTTTTACTCATCCCCTTGCCTTAACTCATGCCAGAGACTGCAGCTAGCTACTACTTTGAAGATAAATACACAAATGATTAACTCGTACCTTACCTTTCTGGGAAGAAGTGAAAGCATGTTGTTTTTACAAAATAGATAGGCCACGTATTGTGGTGTGATAGCTGGATATAATGGATGGCATGCATAGACATGCATGGTGCAAGGAGTGAAATATATCCACCTTTGTATATACCACGTTGGGAGTTCTCATCTTCATCTGTCCCCTGCACCTTTGTCCACTTGTTTCATTCCATCCACTGCTGTGGCAGCTTCTCTGTGTGGAGCCTGATCAAGTTCATGTAGGCACATCCACACAGTTCTTCACTTCATGCCCAAAATGCTTATGTCTCACTTCCCACCTCTAGGCTTCCTTGTTCACACTGAGTAATAATGTCCTGTGGAACCTACTTGGTACTCATGCATGGGCAATCCAGAAGTAGGACCAGTTAATACGTAATGCAGCCAACCTTTATTAACAGGATATGGAAGCTGGAAGATAAATTCTCCTTCCCTTATCCTTACTCCGGACAGGTTTTTCTAATATGATATCGTTCATTTGCACTTTTACAAGATGCTTGCCTGTTGGTAAGCATTCAGTCACGCTTGTTACAAAATGGTGATCATCTTAGTAAAACACCATCATATTCCCTTGCCTTTCTTCTCTGTATCACTTCAGCTTTTCTCACTCCTGCTTTCCTGAAATTACAACTGTTAATGAAGTACCAGCAAATAAGCTTTTTTTTTACATTGATCTACATGCATTTTATTTATTTATTTTAACACCTTTATTGGAGTATAATTGCTTTACAATGGTGTGTTAGTTTCTGCTTTATAACAAAGTGAATCAGCTATACATATACATATAATCCCCATATCTCCTCCCTCTTGTGTCTCCCTCCCACCCTCCCTATCCCACCCCTCTAGGTGGTCACAAAGCACCGAGCTGATCTCCCAAACAAAAACAATCAGTTAAGTTTCTTAAGCTTCTACTCTAGAATGTTCTTTTTTTGCAGGCAGGTCTTGTGTCTTTCTGGTTTCTCCCTTTTCCCACAGTGAAATTTCTAGTGTGTAGTAGAAAGTTAAATATTTGTTGTGCGTATTTGTTGAACACAGCTGTTGACTATGTTCAACAAGTTCTAATGTTTCATTAATTCTCTAAATGTAATCAGAAAGAAATAAGAAATGGTCTTTCAAAAATGAAAGAAGCTGAAGGTAGAAATACTATTTGACTATCCGTGGGCACTAATTCTATCCCTGAATGCCTTTTTGACATTGAGTTTGCTTCAAGAAGCCAGAGAACTTGATGCTTGTAAACATTCTCTTAAAGGATACACATAAAATTAGCATTTCTTGCTTTTTAGATTTTACTTGAGTAGTGACATAATTTCCCAATCTAAAAGGTCAGGTGAGGGGGCGGTGGAGGAGGGTTTGATTGGGAGTTTGGGACTAGCAGATGCAAACTATTATATATAGAATGGATAAAAAACAAGGTCCTATTGTATAGCACAGGGAACTATATTCAATACCTTGTAATAAACCATAATAAAAAAGAGAACAAAATTTTTTAGATAAAATTAAATGATATGGAAAAAACTGGTCAGGTGCAACATGTTTTGAGCTTCCAGATCCGGGGGATTCTAAGTGTCCCCGGCAGCTGTGACCACCCCCTTCAAGTAGGAACCCTTCTGAAGTATGATGTATCTACGTCTCCTCTGGGTAGACACCTAAGCTCTGATAAGTTTCTGCATCCTAGGGAAAAAATTATGGATTTAAAATACCCTGGTAGTAAGCACATATGAGATCTGTTTTTCTAATCTGTGACCTGCCAGGAATGCGTTGAAAAATGAATTGCATTAATAAGTTACCTAATGTTAACCTATCTTTGCAGTTTTTGGTTAGAATCGCTTGGTTATTTATGTGTTATTATGATGCACCTTTGGTGCTGATTTTAATTTTGGGAAGATTTTTTATCCTTTGTCATAAGTGAATAGTGTATAATTTTGTTTGTTTCTTTTCTATACTATTGTTATTCTAATTTGACTTCAGGATGATGTTACCTCCATATTGTGAAGCTTTCTATATTTAACATATTGTACAATAAGCCCCCATTTGGATTTCCATCAAGGTTTTTCCATAGCAATTACCTCCTTCCCCATATGCCTTTGTCTATACTTAGTAGAGTTTTTGCTACATAGGAGATACTTGAGTGCCCACTTGTTATTTATTGATTTACTAATTCATTGAACTGGCAATTCTGCAATGCTGTTGTTGAGTTGCTTGCCTTTTCCTTTTATCTCTAGGAAATTAGATAATCTTAAAAAAAAAAACAAAACAGTGCTTCTAGGTAACTTTAGGATGAGTATAATGTAAAACCTTTATTCTGTAGCTAGGGAAATAGAAGAGACCTATGGGGGAGAAGGGCTTTTCTTGACATATCAAAGAAGTGCCTCAACTTTGGTCCCCCAAATCTGTAATTGTGCTTATGTTCTATGAAACCCTCCTTTCAGGATTTTCTATATGCTGTATGACTCCTAGCTCCTCCATAATTTTCGGAAGTCTCTATTCTAAGTCTATTCTGTCACTCATGTCACACTTCAAGTCAGCTGATTCTGTTCAGTAATGAACTGCTGAGAAGTAGCACGGACAATAACAGAGTGTAGTAATCTTCAAAAAAGTCATGTTCTTGAATCTGGGCTTGGTCACTTATTAATTGCTTAGTTTTGAGTAGGTTATTTAATGTCTAAAATGCTCAGTTCCTCAAATATAAAAGAGCTCTGAAAATAGCTACCTCACAGTGATTAAATAAAATGGTAAATTGTAAAGCACTTAGCACATGGCCCTACTTGTAATTAGTTCTCTATAAATCAGCTGGGTATATTGTTCTGGAGGTGATGAGGGAGGTCTGGATGCGAGTTAAAGATTTGGTAATCAACTTCAGTTTGCACCAAGATGGTAACTGAATTCATGAATAATGAAGGCAGTGGTTAACAACCTTGGCTGCACAAATCACCCAGAGAACTTTGCAAAAGCTACAGTTGGTGTTTAGAAAAGCAACACAGCCCCACAAGATTCTGACTGAACTGGTATAGAGCAGTGGTTCTCCAACTTCAGCATGCATTGGAATCACCTGGAAGGTTTGGTAAACCACAGATTGTTGACCTCTATCCCAAGAGTTTCTGATTCAGAAGATTAAGAATTTGCATTTCCAATACGTCTCAGGTGATGCTGCTGGTGCAGCTGCTGCAGAGACGGTTCATAAACATGAATATTCTCCTGGCAGCATAAGCACTCTTCTACTAATGTGTCAGAGTAAAAATACTAACTGCACTCCAGCTGTCCTCATTAGAGATTTCACCAATTTTCCTAAGCTCAAAGCTGAGGATGAGGATGTATTGATGAGAAAAACTAAGACATGAAAAGTGGGTTTTGATATCAGGTACAGCTATCTAGAGGGAGAGTGTGAGACGCTGAAGTGACTGAATGGCTACTAGTCACAGTCTTGTTTTGCCCAAACCTGTTTCTGGAGGGAGACGGTTGGGCTGTAAGAAGAGACCCTAAAAAGGAGGGAGTTCACAGTGGTTTCTGCTCACACAGAAAGTGATACGACTTGTGTCTTCTTCTATAATAATTAAGGAAATGTTTATTGTTTTTCAGGTGGAGTGGTGTAATATCACTATTTACTAAGTTTATTTTCTTTACTATCAAGTTTAAGATTCTAGCCCATTTCTGACAGTTGCAACTTTTTTTCTTGTTGAAGAGTGAATTACCATAAGTACTTACAGGTGGACATACTTTAAGGTCTCCCTCCCAATTAAAAAAAAAGTAAGCACCACTCCTCAGCTGCCACTTTACTTCTGGTTTAACAGATTCAGGAAGCTCATTGGTTCCAGCCTGACCAATCATGTCCGGCCTGCAACTCTGACCAATTAGGTTCACTTCACTTCTGCTTAAGTGAGATTCTGCAGCTTACCAGCTCTTTTCTACTGCAGACTGGAGCGAAACGAGGGTTCATCATAAGTACTAGAGGTGAGAGCCTGGAGATTTTCAAATTTAGGTTCTATTTTCTGTTAGTGTCTGTTTTTCTTTGCTTTACTATTTCTGCCTCCTTTGGGAGACAGTGAATTTCCTGCTGCTGGGAGGGGGTGGGGTGGAAACAAGAAAAATGAACAAGGCACCTAGATTTTAGCCCTCTTTCCTTTCATCTCGCTTACAATCCCAAACTATTTGCAAGAAGTCAAGACTTGGGCTTTCTTTTCACTAATGAAAAAAGAGAAACTTGGGGCTTCCCTGGTGGCACAGTGGTTGAGAGTCTGCCTGCCGATGCAGGGGACACGGGTTCGTGCCCCGGTCCGGGAAGATCCCACATGCCGCGGAGCGGCTGGGCCCGTGAGCCATGGCGGCTGAGCCTGCGCTCATCAACGGGAGAGGCCACAGCAGTGAGAAGTCCGCATACTGAAAAAAAAAAAAAAAAAAAAAAAAAAGAGAAACTTGATACTGAGTTAAAGAAATGCTTAGGGCTGATCAGATACTGGAAACTATCTCTTCAGGTGGAATTCTTTCCTCCACTCCTGCTTCATTTACTTGGCTTGTTGTGGGGCTCTTAGAAAACCTGGAACTGGAAATAAGTCTCAAAGATGATGCTAGCTAAAGGACTGGGCTACCAGCACTAACCCTGCTTTCATTAGGAAGGGCATTCCTAATTTTCCATATGGCATCCCTTACGATGGAGCTGCAAGAAGGACCTTCTTTGGTTGGCTCAACCTTTGGTTCTAACTCTAGCTTAATCTCTTAAAAGTAGCCTCACCATCCCTGACAAGGGCGGATATGGGCTACTTTCTCTCCTGACTCATAACAGCAGAGGGAAACTATGAATACAGCCTGTTGTCTTCTTAGTGGCTTCAGTAGGCTTACTTTATAGTTACCTTCTACTCCAAAGCCATCCAGAACTTTCAGGAAGGATTCAGTGTCTAGTCATTTTGTGTCTAGAACATTTGTCCTGTATGAGATCCATTTTTTAACGAAGTCTTTTCAGGACACAAGGGTTGTTAGTCTAATTTAACTTTCCTGATCTCTCCATTCCTCTTAATCAGACTCTTTCTTAGGTTGAAATCTGGGAGACACTTTTTTTTAATAATAATAATAACTTTTATTAAAGTGTTTAAAATTTTAAATTAAAGCATTGTAAACATACACATATATACATATGTATATGTATACATATGTGTGTGTATTATGGAAGTAAACCAAATTTCTGGTGAAAATTGGAAATCTACAAGATAATTTCATTCTGATCTAATGCATTTTTTCTTGGTAAATTATAAGGAAGTAATTAGTTCCTTGAAATTTGCTATCCCTTAGACTAATTCCTAAGAAGCATCATAAGAAGCATCATTAAAGTTGATAGGACATCTCCTCATAAACTTTTTGTTGTTGTTCTTAATAAACTTTATTTTTTAGAGCAGTTTTAGATTCACAACAAAATTGAGCAGGAGATATAGAGAGTTCCATGTACATACAACTTCTATGCTGTGCATATTCCTCACCACAATCCTACACTTGTTAACAATCAATGAATCTTTGCTGACACATCATCACCCAAAATCCATAATTTATATTAGGGTTTACTCTTGTTGTTATACATTTTATGAGTTTTGATAAATATAAAATGACATGTATCCATCATTGTAGTATCATAAAGAATTGTTTCACTGTCCAAAATTCCCTTGTGCTCTGCTTATTCATCTCTCCCTCTGGGAGACACTCGTGTTCATTTAGATTCTGATTCCATTTGTATTCATGGAATTTTGGAGGCAAGACCCAAGGCTAGGGAATGACTTGTACTGAGGGGATAGACTATACTATCCATAATGTCCTCATATTCGTGCTGTTTAGATGTCCCTCTTTTTGTTTCGAGCTCTTGACTTGGCGTTTTTGTCTTCATAGAAACAGGTGGTTCCTCTTGTGTACTTCCTTGGCCCCTAACTGTTAAAGTCTTTGAAATTATTTAATTTTTTCAGAAGTAGTCTTTCTTTTATAACCCTAGGATTTTCAATTAATCAGAACGGTACTGCTGAAATCACAATCTGCAGCTTTCTTATGGGACACCAGACTTGAGAGTTCCCTTCCATAATTATGTCCAAACTACAGACCTTTAAATTCAAGAATCTGTACTTCAGAACCTATTTTCTGGTAGGGTTTGCTCATGTTCCTCAGCCTGCAGTTGCGACTTATTAACCTCATAATTGAGTTGAGAAACAAGATCCCTGTAAAGTATATGGGTTGGAGGATGGAATTGGGCCAGTAAATGGGATTATGACACTGATTCCAGAAGTTTTCCTTCCTCCCTGATACTGCTTGTGTCCTCAGAGAGTGAAAGAATCCTGTTACAGGAGAAGCCATGAAATGCACTGGGACCCTGTTGATAGGTGAAATCTAAGTGCACTTCCTAAAGGACTCATTTGTCTGTTGCTTAAAGGGAATTCAAAGTTTTCCTTAGTGCATGAGTAGTTATTTCTGACTGAGGGCTGAGATAGCATGTTAAGTCAGAAGCTCACAGATGCCGTTCATCACTTACTAATATGACTAACCCAGCAGGATTAAATACCCTCACTTGTGGCTGGCTTCCTTTAGAGAGCTTATCTTCATCCATGTAGAATAATCTTATTCTTATTGTGAGCCATCACAACATGAAGCAGAATATCTTAGGACCCTGTTTCCTATCAACTATTACAGAATTTTTAACTTAAAGGTGTCATAAGGCAGACCAACAAACCACTAACAATCCTAGTTATGTGGTGAAAGTGGCAGCTGCCATATTGTGTGGGGGGAGGTGGTCCAATCCTGGATCAAATGATGAGGAAGGAGTTTTCACCGGGGAAGATGAGAGCAGGGACAATTAAGGAGACCTGCGAGTTCAGGAGAAATGCCCCTTGCAGTAGGGTACCCTAGTGTTTGTAGCCTCGAGGACTCCCTTTCAGGAATGCAACACTGCTATAGTAGCAGGAGTTGCTGTTCAATCTAACATGTTATCTTCAGCAACTGTTACCTAGACATAATATTAAATACCAGTGGAAAGCTTCCTAGTCTCTGTTTTGCTAACAGTATTGCCTTGGGCTTATTTTAGGACTCTTGTCCCACAGGAACTAGAGGTTGATGGTTCAGTGCTCTTCACAAGATTTGTGAGTCTGCATAACTGTTCTTCTAACTGAAGACTATTCAGGTCATTGGGAGCTTTTTGTTTATGGTTACATGATGGCTCCTGAGCTGGGTTCAACTTGGGATGATGTTTTAAAGCAGTCTTAAACTTTCGCTGTCTGGTCTTGTGGAAGCTGTCCAGGTCAGAGCAGTGATAATTGTCAACCCTAAGAAAAGGACATGACAGGGTAATTGCATCTTTGGTTTCCTCATATTTCTGTGTTCTGTTGCTGAGAATTCCATGCCCCCATGTAGGGTTTCTCCAGGGTTTGCATGTCCTATATTGGTATCAAGAATTCTTTTGAGTAGATCTAGGTAGAAAGCAATCCTTTTTTGCAACAGTTAAGTCTGGACTCACTGCACATAAGTTTGGATGCACACAATAGGGTGCAAGTTGTTACCTTGCTTCCATTTTTCCTATAAACAGACTTCTGATTGGCCGCCTTACTCCATGCTCTTTATAGAGGTTGTGGCATCAACAGCCAGAAGAAGTGGGATGTGTGGTGAGGGGTTAATGCAAACTCAGTACATGCCTTTTCCTTCTGGCTGCTGCTACTTAACAGTAGTTTCTTGGACAGCAAAGTTTGCAGTATCTCTCTTCTGCAATGACCACCAGCTAATGCATGTTCTTAAAGAATCACTATTGAACTTGACTGTCAAATAACAAGCCATAAACATTCATCCCTCTGATAAAGAACCTCTTATAAACAGTCACCTTTTCCACCAATGACTAACACTCAAAATGGTTCTTTATTCATGCCCTTAAAGACAGTTTTCAGATTTATCCAGGTTCCTCTAAAACCTTGCATTTTGATAGTGTTGGGGTGAGTTAGGGTTAGCAACTGAGAGAATCTGAGTGAGATACCAAGAAACTTAGTTAACATTCTACAACTAGGATACTGGGGCTTTGTATTGTCTAGCTGACAACTTGACTCAGCATCCTAACTAGTTTTGAGGAAATAAAACTTTAAACACAACATCCTGCCAACAGAACCACTCCACAAAGGTACAAGAGAAGTTCTGAATAAGCGTTAGCATGTGGTGCTCATGACAAGCAACTAGCTAAAGAGATTGCAAAGACAGAAATTTTGTCCATTTATATAGCAAAGTAGATATCCCATTACATGCCTGTTATCAAGATAGATGATAAATAAGGACTGAAGAGCACCATTGGTTGCACAGTTATCTTAAATTCACCTGGTAATTTGGATAGTCACCTGTGTTTAATAGCCTTTATCCAGAGGAAAAATTTCTCACGTTTTCATATGTGAGGTAGATTGGCAACTTGGAGCCAAGCATTGGCTGAAATAAGGCTCCTACCCTCCTGCCACAGAAACTTGGAGATAGACTAGTACAATTCAATTTTAGATGGCTTAGAAAGCCAGGGAGAGCAGTAGAGATAAGATGCCTATAGAAAGAGATGTGGTACACCCAAGTTAATACTCTTTACAAGACTTGATCTGTTTTTGCAGCAGCTCAAATTAATTGAGCTCTGCCTTAAATGCAGAGCACAAAATCCATGTTTCTGTTCATCTAAATGTACATATTAGAAGTTAGTCATTCTTTACTTAAACAGTGTTCTGTGTAATCCCTTTATATATCTGATTTGAAGACGTCATCTGTATGTTGCCGTAATTCATTCTGACTTGTCTGACATTTCATTGTGTAAATACATAGTTTATGCATGCTCTTACTGAGTCTTTGGAGTTTTAGGACTTTGCTATTAAGTGCATCTGTGAACACTTTTACATGTCCATTGTTGTACATGTAAGCTTCTTGGTATACTTAGAGTGAAACTCAAACTATAAGGGTGTACAAATGCTCAATTGTAGGAGACAGTGCGAAACCGTCATTCAAAGTCATTGCCTTGATTTACACCATAAAAAAAACTTAACCAACACCCTCTCCAACACTAATCAGATCTTATTTTTCAAAATTAAATGGTCTTCAATGATAATATCTTGATATATATTACTGATTGCTATTTATAATTTCTTGTGTGTTTAAAGGTTTTGTTTGAAACCATTTTCTTGTCCAATTTCTCTTAGCATTAGGATATTTGATGGTTATTTAGACCTTTATAAGTCCTTTGTGTATGTGAATCTTTCCATTTATAATGTCTTATAATTTAAGGCACTTTTGAAAATTTAGTCCAATTTTCTACATTTCTTGGAGGAGACATATGTCTAAATTCTCATTTCCCCCAAGAACTAACTTATTCACCTATATTTCTATACCAAGAATTAAAGTTACTTTCACATTTAAATTCTTAATACATCTGGAATTCATTTTTGTTTATGGAGTAAGGTTGGGATCTAAAGAATTTCCATGTGGATAGTGATTTTTCCAGGTACACTAACTGAACAGGCCCTCCTGTCAGTAAGTTCTTACTGAGTTAAGATAAAGGTGGAATGCTGTGCACAAAGAGATGATTGTCCTGTTGACTGATCTCCTGGTCTGTGGGAAAAAGATGGACTTGTGGGTCTATGGCATAGGTCCTGGACGTATATACTTGAAAAGGCAAAACTCCAGTGGAATATCAATGCAGAGATCTCTGTGTACGGTGGAACGTAACTCATGTTAGCCTCATCATTTGATCCTTTCTCATCTTCATTCACATCCCTGCAGGGATGAGAGTCCAGGAGGCTGCATAGTTATAGGACCTCCCAATGGGACTGAGGATGAAGGACTGTTCTATTTCCTACCCATATACTTCTACAAAGCAAAGGCAACTTTGTGCCAAGTTAAATCCTGTTTGTCTTATGCACATAATACAAACACATGACCACTGCTAGTAGTCATCCATCTGTTCTAATAATTCTCCTTTAACACCTTTATTGGAGTATAGTTGCTTTACAATGTTGTGTTAGTTTCTGCTACATAACAAAGTGAATCAGCGATATGTATACATATATCCCCATATCCCCTCCCTCTTGCATCTCCCTTCCACACTTGCTGTCCCACCCCTCTAGGTGGTCACAAAGCACGGAGTTGATCTCGCTGTGCTATGCTGCTACTTCCCACTAGATATCTATTTTATTTGGTAGTGTGTATAAGTCAGGGCTACTCTCTCTCTACCCAGCTTACCCTTCCCCCTCCCTGTGTCCTCAAGTCTATACGTCTGTGTCTTTATTCCTGTCCTCTCCGAGGTTCATCAGAACCATTTTTTTTTTTAGATTCCATACATATGTGTTAGCATACGGTATTTGTTTCACTCTTTCTGACTTCACTCTGTATGAGAGACTCTAGGTCCATCCACCTCACTACAAATAACTCAATTTCATTTCTTTTTATGGCTCAGTAATATTCCATTGTATATATGTGCTACATCATTTTAACATCTTCATTGGACTATAATTGCTTTACAGTGGTGTGTTTCTGCTTTATAACAAAGTGAATCAGTTATACATATGTTCCCATATCTCTTCTCTCTTGCATATCCCTCCCTCCCACCCTCCCACCCTCCCTATCCCACACCTCTAGGTGGTCACAAACCACCGAGCTGATCTCCCTGTGCCATGCAGCTTCTTCCCACTAGCTACCTGTTTTATGTTTGGTAGTGTATATATGTCCATGCCACTCTCTCACTTTCTCACAGCTTACACTTCCCCCTCCCCATATCCTCAAGTCCGTTCTCTAGTAGGTCTGTGTCTTTATTCCCGTCTTACCCCTAGGTTCTTCATGACTTTTCTTTTTCTTAGATTCCATATATATATGTGTTAGCATACGGTATTTGTTTTTTTCTTTCTGACCTACTTCACTCTGTATGACAGACTCTAGGTCCATCCACCTCACTACAAATAACTCAATTTCGTTTCTTTTTATGGCTGAGTAATATTCCATTGTATATATGTGCCACGTCTTCTTTATCCATTCATCTGATGATGGACAGTTAGGTAGCTTCCATCTCCTGGCTATTGTAAATAGGGCTGCAGTGAACATTTTGGTACGTGACTCTTTTTGAATTATGGTTTTCTCAGGGTATATGCCCGCTAGTGGGATTGCTGGGTCATATAGTAGTTTTATTTTTAGTTTTTTAAGGAACCTCCATACTGTTCTCCATTATGGCTGTATCAATATACATTCCCACCAACAGTGCAAGAGGGTTCCCTTTTCTCCACACCCTCTCCAGCATTTATTGTTTGTAGATTGTTTGATGGTGGCCATTCTGACCGGTGTGAGGTGATATCTCGCTGTGCTTTTGATTTGCATTTCTCTAATGATTAGTGATGTTGAGCATCCTTTCATGTGTTTGTTGGCAATCTGTCTATCTTCTTTGGAGAAATGTCTATTTAGGTCTTCTGCCCATTTTTGGATTGGGTTGTTTGTTTATTTGGTATTGAGCTGCATGAGCTGCTTATATATTTTGGAGATTAATCCATTGTCAGTTGCTTTGTGTGCAAATATTTTCTCCCATTCTGAGGGTTGTCTTTTGGTCTTGTTTATGGTTTCCTTTGCTGTGCAAAAGCTTTGAAGTTTCATTAGGTCCCATTTGTTTATTTTTGTTTTTATTTCCATTTCTCTAAGAGATGGGTCAAAAAGGATCTTGCTGTGATTTATCTCATAGAGTGTTCTGCCTATGTTTTCCTCTAAGAGTTTGATAGTGTCTGGCCTTACATTTAGGTCTTTAATCCATTTTGAGTTTATTTTTGTGTATGGTGTTTGGGAGTGTTCTAATTTCATTCTTTTACATGTACCTGTCCAGTTCTCCCAGCACCACTTATTGAAGAGACTGTCCTTTCTCCATTATATATCCTTGCCTCCTTTGTCATAGATTAATTGACCATAGGTGCATGGGTTTATCTTTGGGATTTCTATCCTGTTCCATTGATCTATATTTCTGTTTTTGTGCCAGTACCATACTGTCATGATTACTGTAGCTTTGTAGCATAGTCTGCAGGCTCATAGTTCCCATTATTTTTGGTGTCTACCCCCAGTGTGTGAGGTTGGTTCAGTGTCTTGTGGAGGGGACTGGTGCCTGTGTTCTTGTGGATGGGGCTCGATCTTGTCTTTCTGGTGGGCTGGGCTGCATCCGGTTGTGTGTTTTGGAGTGTCTGAACTTAGTATGACTTTAGGCAGCCTCTGTGCTAATGGGTGGAGTTTGTTCCTGTCTTGCTAGTTTGGCATGGGGCTTCCAGCACTGGAGCTTGCTAGCTGTTGAGTGGGGCTTGGTCTTAGTGTTGAGACAAAGATCCCTGGGAGAGCTCTCGCCGATTGACATTACGTGGGACTGGGAGGTTTCTGGTGGTCCAGTGTCCTGGACTCAGCCCTCCCACCTCAGGGGCTCAGGTCTGACACCAAGCCAGAGCACCAAGACCTTGCCAGCCACACAGCTCAGAAGAAAAGGAAGAAAGAAGAAGAGGAAAAAAAACCAGACAAAATCCTTGGACAAATGGTAAAAGCAAACCTAAAAAGACAATCACACAAATAAGCATACACATACACACTCAGAGAAAAAGGAAAACAATTTTTTTTAATGCTTAAAAATGTATAAAAATTAAAAATATATATAAAAATTTAGAGAGCACCAAACGAATAAACAAATCCGCCACTGATAATAAGCACTGAAACTAAACTAAGATAAATATAAAATCAGAAACAAATTAGACACAGAAAGCAAACCCCAAGTCTACAGTTGCTCCCGAAGTCCACCACCTCAATTTTGGGAACATTTGTTGTCTATTCAGGTGTTCCACAGATGCAGCGTTTATCAAGTTGATCGTGGGGATTTAATCAATTCCTCCTGAGACTACTGGGGAGATTTCCCTTTCTCTTCTTTGTTCTCACAGCTCCTGGGGTTCAGCTTTGATTTTGGCCCTCGCCTCTGTGTGTAGGCCACCCTGAGGCATCTGTTCCCCACCCAGACAGAAAGGGGTAAAGCAGCAGCTGATTAGTGCTCTCTTGCTCACTCAAGCCTGGGAGAGGGAGGGGTACGGTAGTCATAATTGGAATGAGGGGTGATCCTGTAGCAGCAGAGGCCAGTGTGACATTGCAACAGCCTGAGGCATGCCGTGTGCTCTCCTGGGGAAGTTGTCTCTGGATTACGCGACCCTGGCAGTGGCGTGCTGCACAGGCTCCCAGGGGTGTGTGTGTAGTGACCTGTGCTTGCACACAGGCTTCTTGGTGGCAGTGGCAGCAGTGTTAGCAGTTCATGCCCAAGTCTGGGGTCCGAGCTGATAGCCGTGGTTTGTGCCCGTCTCTGGAGCTCGCTTAGGTGGTGGTGTTCTGCCTTCTGTGGGCACACAGGGAAGGAATCCTCTCTTCTCATACACCCTGAAACAATGGTCTCTTGCCTCTTTGGCAGGTCCAGACTATTTCCCGGACTCCCTCCCAGCTAGCTGTGGTGCACTAGCCCCCTTCCGGCTATCTTCACACAGCCAACCCCAGTCTTCTCCCTGGGGTCTAATCTCCAAAGCCTGAGCCTCAACTCCCAGCCCTCACCCGCCCAGGTGGTTGAGCAGACAAATGTCTCAGGCTGGTGTCCTGTATGTGAGAATCTCTCTGCTTTTTCCTCTGCACCCCTGTTGCTGTGCTCTCCTCTGTGGCTCCAAAGCTTCCCCGCCTCCACCTCCCATCCTGGCCAGTGAAGAGGCTTCCTAGTGTGTGGAAACTTTTCCTCCTCCACAGCTCCCTCCCAGAGGTGCAGGTACTGTCCCTATTCTTTTGTCCTTTTTTTTTTTTTTTTTTTTTTTTGCTTTTGCCCTATCCAGGTATGTGGGGATTTTCTTGCCTTTTGGGAAGTCTGAGGTTTTCTGCCAGTGTTCAGCAGGTGTTCTGTAGGAGTTGTTCCACATGTAGATGTATTTCTGATGTATTTGTGGGGAGGAAGGTGATCTCCACATCTTACTCCTCTGCCATCTTGAAGGTCTTCCCAGTAATTCTCCTTCTAATGGACTCTAATTCAGTGGGGTCTTTTTTCTTAGAGTAGTTTCTCAGACATCTTTGTTCTGTCTTGTGAGGTCACTACCCCTGGACGCATTGGCTACTACAGGACGATGAGCATGTGCTGCAAAATCCCCAGCATCCGTGAAAGGTTGTATGAGGTCCTTGGATGAAGAGCCCAAGGCACCAAATACAGATAGTAAATCTTCCCTCTCCCCACAAAATAAAATAAAAAACCTACATCTAATAGTGAAGAATCAGATTTGGGGGTAGAAATGTCCTTGTGTAACGTGTCAGTCCTCAGTATAAGAAGGCTGGGGCCACTATTACCTGTAGCTGTATGTGAACCAAAATGGGCAAAGACCATTATCTATGAGCTATGAATGTTCTAATATCAAAGCTTAGTTTGGAGCTGAGAGAGTCCCATTAGGTAATATCTATTGAATAAGTAAGAGACACTTTCCAAGAGTGAGCTGAGTAGAGATAAGCATAGGGCAACCTCAGGGAACAGATGGAGAAAGGGACCTCCACATAGGAAGAAAGTCCAAACAACTCAGATTGGTAGTCAACACAACTAAAATTTCAGCCCAGTGGCTGAGATGCTGAGGTACCTCCAGGATTTTAGTCAGCTTCCCCCCAAATCCCAGAGCTGTTCAAATTTTTGTCTCACAAGGGCCAAACAGTTGGTAATATATCCCTTATACTATTTTCCCATCTGTTCTGAGTACAACAGTTGGGAGGGGGAGAGAGGAGCAATTTGGAATGAAAACTTAAAAAGTGGTAATTTAATGGTATTGAAACACTTGAAAAAAGTGGTAATTCAATGGTAAAAAAGTGAAAAAAGTAATTCAATGGTATTGAAACACTTCAATGGTAAAAAAATTGAAAAAAGTGGTAATTCAATGGTATTGAAACGCTTCAATGGTAAAAAATTGAAAAAAGTGGTAATTCAATGGTATTGAAACGCTTCAATGGTAAAAAATTGAAAAAAGTGGTAATTCAATGGTATTGAAACACTTAAAAACAAGCTGCTACAGAGGAAAACTAACACTGTTGCAGCCCAGGTTCCTCAATCTGCTAGTCTAGAGCAGTATCAGGCTATTCTTATAGCTGTGTCTCCCTTCCCATGAGGCATCATGAATTGTGGGAATGCCTGTTAACTTCAAGCTAGCTGCTCTGCCTTCAGGCTACACCTATAACTCAATTGCTTGAGGACATTACTGACACGAGGTCCTTCAGATTTATCTGCACTTAGAACTTTGCTCATGTATTCTGTTCCAGGGTAAGGAAAAGAGAGCATCGCTAAGCTATGTATTGAGAGTTGTGACAGTTACACAGCTTTCATTCTCAAAGTTCTGAGAGCAGTCTTTGAAGAGAGATCAGGGGCTGGATGACAGAAATAATCAATAAACAGCCTATAATAGGAAAGACTTTCTTGAGCCAAATAGGACTGTAGCCCAGGAGACAGCCTCTCAGCTTCGAGAAACTGCTCAGTTGATGCATATTTCTGCATAGTCTTATATTCCTTGTTCTGATAAGGCATAAACATGATAGGGGGATGTTCCTTTAAAGTTTCAAAAGAGACAAACTGAGTATGTGTACAGTGAGACAGCAGGACCCTGGTGTCTGGGAAGGGAACCTTATTGTTGATGGAGTGTTAACATGGATGCCATAGGCAAGGAGTTATTTATCCTTATCTTTAAAATGGACATTCTTTAGCTTAATGGTTAAAGAGCGTGTGCTGTGTGTTTGATAGGCCATGAATGAGTCTGTCTTAGTTCACAAAAAGTCAGGTTGAACCATGTATAAGCCAAAAAGACTTCCCCATACCTCAATATGTGAACATTTTCTCCATCAGGTTTATAATCATAACAGGTATTAGCTATCCCCACAGGACTGACTTGTGCACACGAGTTGAAGATTTTTCAGTGGGAGTTACCATAGTTGCATTAGAATGGGCCCTGTGAGGAGCAGGTGCCAACATTAAATTAGATGTGTCAGAGGTATACAGAGGGGAAATGCTCATGAAGGAAATGCTCATGAAGTAAGACAAAGAGGGATCCTGAGGCTGGAAGAGCCATGAAATCACAAGCAGGTCTGATTCGAGAGGGAGGGAGGAAAGAAGAGGAAGGTCTTAGGCTTTCGTGTATTTCTAAGAACACTTTGGCAAGGCTGCGTGTAAGTCTTGAGGCAAGGGAACTCATGAGAAATCCGGTCTCACACTCCGGTAGATTTGCCTTATTAGCGCTGTGTTCATCTATTGGTTGGAAGCCACTAGGGCTTAGCAATGCCATGAACTTGAGAGCACAATGATTGAGACTATCAGTCCAATATGCTCCTTGCAGTCCAATCTGAAAAGCATAATTTTTATGGTCACCACACCCCTGCTTGCCTTGTACAGATCTCCTTCAGATTTTAGGAGCAGCTCCACCATAGTTACTGTGGGCCTGTCTTGCTAAGGGCAAAATGGAAAGGAAGGAAGGATGAGCTCTACAGCCTCAGTTTCTGAAATTTTGCTCAGATACAGCTGTTACTTCAGTTGATAGATTGCATCCTAAAGGATAGGACTCCAATTCTGTGAAGTGCTGCCTCTTGAACTGTGTTTTAGCTGTTTTTAGAAGACTGCTCTGGCATTCTATGGGTCCAGCTCCTTCTGGTCGGTGAAACTGGTAATGCTACCAGTGGATCCCATGGTTATGAGCCCTGTCCTGCATATCCTTCTCTGAAGCGTGTCTGTTCTTTCAGTACTATGTCATATGGGATGTCCTGCCTATAAGCAGTCATTCAGGAAGCCCTCAAAGAGAAGTGCTGGTCAAGGCTCTGTGGGAAAGAAAGGCAAATACATGCCCAGAATAGTATGTGTCATTGGTAGTGCAAACCACTGTACTTCCTAGGATTCAAGAGGCCCAGAGGAGTTGACTTGCCAGCAAGTGGCCTCCTTGAGGAATAACCCTAATATATCTGGGTTTCAGCATTGATGTCTATTGCTGACAGGCATTCAGAGGCAGCAGTCAGCCTTGATCATGGGGCACCTACATGGCTGGGTCCACACGTAGTCTCCTTTGCTGCTACTGTTGCTCGTTCATAATGTTAAGTGGCAGTGATACTTGTACCGTAGTCTGGACCAAAAACAGCCTTCTTGCTTTGGGCCCACTCAAAGCTATACTTCCATGTCTTTGGGTATATGGACTAAAGCAAGATTCCTAAGTGAGGGATACATTCTCTTCAGAATCCAAGGTGGCAGGCATTATGCGTTCTATCTGGTAAAATATGTAAGATGAAGATCTTTTACTGATAATGATTTTTAACCATTGGCCCCCTAAAATTCACTGAAGTTCTAGGTTTTGAGTGTTAAGATTTGTCTCCTACCCTTTGGAGCATGTGTGTCTTACTAAGGCCTCTATTGTACTAAACACCTTTAGCTCATTTTGCCAGATCAACATGACATCGATGGATGATGGTGGAGGTCCATAGGATGCCCAGTCATCTTTAAATTATGTTATGACACAGGAAGAGTTAACATGCCCTTGAGGCAAACCGTATATGAGAACTGTTGTCCACCCCCTGTTAATGGAAATTGTTTTTGGGATTTTATCACTAAGATGGAAAACAATACATTTGCCAAATTCTCCATGTACCTCTGCAGCATTTTTGACTCTTGGTGGAGAGAAGTGTTAGAGGTTATTTGGCCTTCCCAACTCTTTGGCTCTTACCTCACAGGCCAGCAACACCACATGGAAGTTACTCAACCTACCAAGTACAGTCATTCTAATTATTCATCAAGTGACTGAAAACAGACTTTCTCCAAAACTTCAATTACTAACTAGACTCTGCTACCCAGAGTAGAACCCCAACTCTAATAGAGGGACCACGATTATGCTTTTGATTTCTGGGTGTCAGGGTCAACTCAAACTTTAACCTTCAATGCCTTGGTATTCCCCTCTTTTTAGTATAAAATTGCCTGAGTAAATGGCCAAAGTTATCTTTTAGGAAGGTCTCAGGAAATCATCATGGTATATAATAGGCATGCTTTTTTCACAGTTCTTCCACTTAGGTATCCAGGTACCTCTTTAGTTACAGCCCTAGATCTTAACACTGGCACAGGTCTGGGAACTGAGCAAGAGACTGACTTTATTGGAGTGACCATCCTCAGCCTCCTCATCCTCCATTCTTGCCTTGTTCTATGAATGGTAAGCAGAGCCTTGCTGGATGCCCATCTATTTTGGCCCTTGGGACACAATATCCTATGAACTATCTTTAACACTCCCTGTGGGCCAAGCCCCTTTGATTTTCACCAGTTTTTAGAGTAATTTCAACCCTCTGGCTTGTTAAGTGCTTCCATCTGGCCTCTGCTATGGCAAGGGGACCACAGCCGTGTGCTCACAGTAGGAGTGGGACATGACACAGGCTTTGTAAAGGGGCAGCTGCAGGTGGATCATCAGAGGCAGGGGTCCAATGTGGAATACACCCCAGAAGAGGCCAGCTAGCCCCAAACATCCCACCATAGTATGAGTGAGCACTGTGGTATGATGGAGTGGGTCTCAGATGGCTATGTAGTGGTCAAAAGCCATGGCAAGGAAGATGCCTTACTCAACCGTGGCAAAGCAGTGGATGAGGAACATTTGAGCCAAGGAGGCATCCAAGCCAATGTCAACAGCACCAAATCAAGATTCCCAGCAGTCTGGGAATAGTGGAAGTGGACAGAACCAGGTCAATGATAGCCTCTAGGCACAGGAAGAAGTACATGGGCTGGTGCAGGTAGTGCTCCACCATTACCAGCCAGAGTGGTGACATTCCCTTCCATGGCCACCAGGTATATGGAGCCAAAGGGGATGGAGAGCCAGATGTGCAGGGACTCCAATCCTGGAATGCCAGTGAGCTGGAAGGAGCTGGGTGTCCAGCAGACATTATGAAAAGTGAGTGTGGCTAGTTATAAATGCACCTTCTCACTTGTGCCTCAAAATGCAGTAGGACTTTTTTCTGGAAATAAAAGACAAGAATATTCGTAGGTCCTATAATAAGGAATAGGTTGTTGACTAGATAAGATTCTATAAACATTCCTCAAAGTTACAGAATAATGTCACAAGTTATTACTATGTGACATTACAGAATAATGTCACAAGTTATTACTAGATATCTACAGATTTTTCAAGCACAAGCCAGAATACATATTTGAATGAAATGTATGAATATCTTTTTTGCAATATGACTCTCAAAGTAATGTTTTTGCATCAATGAAAGTGACCTAAGGTGGACAAGTAACTATTAAGTCATTTAACTCTTGTAGGTTGGCTATTAGGTATTTCTCAGAATCATATAAGCAGGATTTGGTGTGAGGGCTCCTTGATTAGAGATGCATTGATACTGAAAGATACAGTCTGAGACTCTAGATAGACCCCTGGGACTATCTAGACTCTACGGTAAGTCAAAGCTTAATCTTGGGGCCAGCATTAGCTATTGGATGAGCTGAAATATTTAATCTGCAGACCAAGATCACAAGGCAGATGCAAGCTGGTGAAGAAGACTCTCCGGGGGGTGGAACAAAAATGATTTCTGACAGGTGATAGCTGATGATGGGAGCTCAGTTTGTGTCTGCCCAAAGGCAGATCCATGCAAGGGCTTACTGCTTTCTTGGAGGCTGAGTGAGGATAAGATTCTAGAAGCAGAGAGGGTTCTCCCCAGGAGGGAAAAAATATAATATTCATTGTAGAATAGCATGAAGCCTAGATGACTATTTGGCCAAAGAATCGGATTTGCTCAGAGTTCAGTGCAATTGGTTAATGGGGAGATGTATATTGAGAAAGACAACATGGAAATAGTTTTATATTTTTCTAGGATCTAAAGGATCATGCCAGAATGTGTTCCTATATACAATAGAAGAATGTCAGGGAAATAAGTATGTAAGAAGCTTTGTCTTCTACATCTTGAGCCTAGTTGGTTTGAATGTAGAAAAGTAGCCAGTATCTGGCCTTTAGAATTTTTCAGATCTGATTTCATATCTTGGCAGTAGGAACTTGAGGCAAATTACTTTGTCCCATTAGTTAAATACAACTGACCTCATTCTACAACAAAATTAAGTAGTGTGTCCTAGAGAAGTCATGAGGATTGAATGAGAAGGCAGTGTCTGAGGAACAGTAACCCTAAGCTTTAGCTCTTTAGACAGTTGAGACTAATGTGTAAAACCAAAGATACATTCAGTAAACTTCAAGAAATGTTGGAATGTCTCTCTCCAGGTAGCCAGGAGGATGCCACGAGGTGCCAGGCACCTCGTGTAAGCTGTTTGTAGTGACTTTATCCCACAGAATCCCTCTACTTGAGCTGGGATTTTCCTCCATCTCAAGGTTCTCATAGATGACTATGAATGAGAATAGAGAAAGTGTTGGCAGAAGCAGGAAAAAGGGAAGGTGAAAAGGCTGAGTTACTGGGGCTGGGAAAGAAAGAGTGCACAGGAGTCAGCCTGTGATTGAGATGAGGAGGTGGGGTGAGGCAAGGCTTTAGGCTGGGGGGACCCTGTCTTTGTTTCTTACCCTTTGTGTTGCTTATTCTCCATCTGTTCTCCATCTATTCCTCCAGATCTCTGTTCTCTGTCCCCAGAAGCTGACATTTATGGAGTACTGCTTTTCTTTTTCCCTCCAGTTTCTAGGTGGGTTCAGCCCATGTGATGCAGGAGATGAGAGGGTGAGACTAGCCATCAAGAACTTATTCCCCAGTCCCTTTCTGCCAGGCACACTTGGCAGTACTGTGATTTTCTACCAAAGACCACAGCTCCTGAAAAGTGACACCCCCCGCCCCTCACTTGTGTTCAGGCAACTGCATCTTGCCTTACCTGGTAGGCCTGAGTTAGGTGATGCTGCTCCCTGGGGTTAGTCCTGGGCCTCCACCATCCCTTGTCAGTTTCCTTAACCCTTCCCAGGCCTCTGTAGATGGTCTCTTCAGTTGCCCCCTTGACCATGCCACTTCTTCTTTGGATATATCAGACCAGATCCCAATAGTGTACAGTCTTCACCAGTATCATCGCTTGAAAACCTGCCTGCTTCCTCACTAGGACACATTGGAAAGTGGACAACTTCACAGACCTAGTTCCAAAGGCAAAAGAGTTCTAATCTCATTGTGGTCAAATGCTAAATGATCTTTACCACGATTTTTAGATTTACAATAAAAGGGGACTTGTCTACTTCACTCCTACCTCCTAATTTACTGGCTCTCATAACTTGATGTTTTACCAAGCAAAGTGTAATCATGTGAAGAAATCTAGTTTCCCTCCAGAAAAGAGAGAGTCCTTAAATGGAAAAATCAGTGAGACTTGCCAAATGAATTTGTCTTCTGTTCTGATGCTTGTCTCCCTTACTGTGGTTACCTTCCTCCTATGTTAGTGGGGAAGCTGTTTGACTGTCTATCTTCCCTTCTGAAGTTATTTGAGTCCCATCACTACTGAGCCACACCCTGGGGCAGTGGTTCCCTTCTAGGTTTGAGCAGAGAAGACACATTGTAGGATGATCTCACAGACCAAATTACATAAGAGGCTAAATCTATATCCAGTGAATTATGAGCATAAGAAATGTTTTCTCTCGAAAGTAGGCAGACGTCTACTACATCTCAGACCTTGTTAGATCCAAGCCAAATGTCCTCAGTCCTGTGAACTGGCCTCAAGCCCTGGAGAAGGTGGATTTGATTTTTATCCCTCTTTCCTTCCTCATACCTGACAACACACAGAGCTGTTTTCCTGATGGATGTTCCATCTACATTTCATCTCTTCCTCTTCCTATCCATCTCCAGGAACGTATCATGAAACTGAAAGGGGTACCTATGACTGGAGGGATGCACTTCAGCTCCTGGATGGAGATGGATGAGCCTTGGGGTTAGCTTTACTGACTTTTATCCTTTCCCTAATATCGTAACACTCCTTAGCTTATGCCTCCCTAGTCTGAATGGCAGCCCTTACTGCTTAAACACAGTAGAAGGAGGCTACGGCAGCTCCTGTTCAGTGGGGCTGTGAGTATATGCGATCAGAGCAGGACAGCTCCCAGCTGAGCTATATCCAAATAGATTTGCGAATACAAACCACAATTCTTAGCATTTTCACCCTGCTCACTACCTTTCTACATGGCTGAATTTTTCTTTTTCCCAAATGTGTCATGATCTTTTGCCCCTGATAATTACCGATGTTCTTTCCTGGTGTTGGAATAGCCTACTCATCTTCCTCTTCTGGCTAGTCCTTATACATGGCACATTGCCACAGCTTACGTATCAACCTAAAGAGGCCTGTCTTTGTACTGCACACACATAGTACTCTGGATCGCTTGTTTACCTGCCTGTTTCCCTGGACAGAATGTAAGTTTCCTGACAGTAGGGAGCATGTTTATCTCATTCTCTGTTGTAACACTTATGCTAGCATGGTGCCTGGCAATTGAAGAATAAAATACATTGTGCCTTTTTAAAGCACCTGGAGGTATTTTGGAGGTTCCTGTATTGGCATTAGTGAACTAGAGGGCCTCTTCAGCCTCCTTGTGTATGGCTCTGTGTGGACTCCACCCTCTCTGTCTCCTTCCAAGAGAATTCCTTCCCTCTGGGTCTTAGAAACTTATATAGGAGCACGATCTAAAGTTGGTTGCCCAACTTTAAGTTCTTTCTTATAGGCTGGGAACACATACTGATGACCTTTGCTCCTTTTCTAGATCCTCCTTGTAAGACGTTCTTACCTGGGATGTGTAGTGTCAGCAAGAGCCTGGGGCTCTGCAAATGCCTCTGAGGCCTGGCACGTATAAGCATTCTGCTCAGGGGTAATTCCACTTGTAACCTTCCCACTATCTTAGTGGAGAAGGAAAATAGCAGTCTTTGTCCCAGAAGGATGGACACAGATTCTAAATTTGAACACAGCTATCCGCAGCATGTTAGGGTTGGTCCAGAGAGGTCTAAGGCTATGGAGGACAGACCTGTTAATTGAGTCATGATCCCTTGGGTCCAGGTCCTGCTCTTGTTTGTTGTCTGGCCTCCCTGGAGTCTGCAGCTAGTCTAAGGACGCCAAGTAGAAATCAGAAAGGCCTTTCTAGAAGAGGGATGAAGAATCTTCTTGGGATTAGAACTCAGCCTGGCTGTCAAACTTTAAGGAAGTTTGATACCCTTACAGCACTTGGAAGTGGTGGTAGAATCCTGAATTAACTTCAAGACAGACAAATAGCAATTACCTAAAAGTAAGATACTGCAGACTTTTCCCCTTGCTCTGGTTTACATTGTGAGGGAAGGACCCCATGGACTTGTGTGGAGCAGTGCATGTCCTTTACATCCTTCTGAACCTAAATTTCCCAACCTGAAATTCTGTTTCTTAGGAAGGGGAAAACCAGCTTTCTCAGTTTGACTTATCCCCTGGTGTGTCCTAATGGGCTTCTCTTGGGTTGTGGGGCATCACACTTTAGGACATGTGACAAGACACGGCCTTTGAAACTCCAGTGGCTTGAGTTTGCAAGCCAGCTCAGTGACATACCTACTGTGTAACCTTGAACAAGTTGTTTCACTTTCACTTCTTCAAGCATGAAGTGGGAATAGTACCTATCTCTGGGAGCTCTTATAATTGAGATACTATATACAAAGGGGCTAGTAAGGAAACTAACATACCAGGTGCTTAAATAGCATTGTTGTTACCATCACTGCTTTTTTGTTTCTTGGAGGGGTTAAACCTCGGAGAGACATTTTTAACTGTCTCTTTCAGACCAGGAGCCAATATGGTCAGGGCAGTGGCTATGAAGTAGAATCAATGAAGAAAGAATTTACTTTTTACTCTTACTCCCCTTTTAGAGGATTCTATTTCTATGGCACGTCAGGAAAAGCTAGGAACTTCTAGAAGCTTGCTCTCTGCTCCCCAATCTTAAACTTTACTTGCTATGTAAAACTGCTTGTAGTTGATTTGAAATATAGTGTTATTTCTTCCAAACCTGTGCACAGGTTATACCCTCCGCCCAGTAAAAGGAGGAATTTCATTCCATACAGATTCATATCTAGCTTTTGAAACTTTGGTTCAGTAACCTCCTTGTCCAGTTGACGAACTCTGCCTTTAGAGTTTAATGGATGAGCTATGTTTCTTTTGTACCTGACTCTCTTGCATGATATTTAGAAATAAGTATTCAATAAGTCAGTGCATTTGAATTTAATCATAGCTTAAAGTAAGGCTTCTGCCTTTAATAATTAGATTTTAAAGACCAACTCAGTACAGCCTTTCTCAACTGATGGAAAGGTACAGAAGAGCATTAGAGATAAACTTTTCCATAGACTATATCTTAAATATATATTAAATAAGATTTGTATTCAGCCTTGGAAGCAGAGATGAATCAGAAGCAAACTTTACCTGTGCTCATTCTAACACTGTCCAGGAGAGGGAATTCTGGCCCAAGGATGAGAAACCAATAGCAGACTGGGCTCTACAAAACAAAGGAAAACATCAACCTTGGTGTCACTAAATATCTTTTTAAAAAAATTTTATTTTATATTGGAGCATAGTTAATTAATAATGTTGTGTTAATTTCAGGTGTACAGCAAACTGATTCAGTTATACATATTTATGTATCTGTTTTTTTTCAAATTCTTTTCCCATTTAGGATATTACAGAATACTGAGCAGCGTTCCCTGTGCTATACAGTAGGACTTTGTTGGTTATCTACTTTAAACATAGCAGTGTGTACATGTCAGTCCCAAACTCCCAATCTATCCCTGCCCCACACCCTTCCTCCGTGGTAACCATATGTTTGTTCATTAAGTCTATGAGTCTGTTTCTGTTTTGTACATAAGTTCATTTGTGTCATTATTTTTAGATTTCGCATATAAGTGACATCTTTTTTTTCTTAAGTGACATCTTATGATATTTGTCTTGCTCTGTCTGACTTTATTAGTATGATAATCTCCAGGTTCATCCATGTTGCTGCAAATGGCATCATTTCATTCTTTTTTTTGCTGAGTAATATTCCATTGTATATATGTACCACACCTTCTTTATGCATTCTTCTGTCAATGGACATTTAGATTGCTTCCATGTCTTGGCTATTGTAAACAGTGTTGCAATGAACATTGGGGTGCATGTATCCTTTTGAACCATGTTCTTCTATGGATATATGCCCAGGAGTGGGATTGCTGGATCATATGGTAACTCTAGTTTCTTAAGGAACCTCCTTGCTGTGCTCCATAGTGGCTATACCAAGTTACGTTCCCACCAACAGTGCAAGAGGGTTCCCTTTTTCTCCACACCCCCTCCGGCATTTATCGTTTGTAGATTTTTTGATTATGGCCATTCGGACTGGTGTGAGGTGATATCTCATTGTAGTTTTGATTTGCATTTCTCTAATAATTCGTGATGTTGAGCATCTTTTCATGTGCCTGTTGGCCATCTGTATGTCTTCTTTGGAGAAATGTCTATTTAGGTCTTCCGCCCATTTTTTGATTGGGTTGTTTGTTTTCTTGAGCTGTTTGTAAATTTTGGAGACTAATCCCTTGTCAGTTGCATTGTTTGCAAATATTTTCTCCCATTCTGTGGATTGTCTTTTTGAAAACAAGTTCCACCAAATGAGATATTCAGAGATCAAAAACAACTTCTCTCTTCAACTCTTGCTGGATATCTGGGGTTCTCTGAGCCACAAAGGGTCTGATTAACTAACTTGAAATTCCTCAGGTTATCTTTATCCACAACTGTATATTGCAATATGCATCAAATCTGAGGGATTTTCTGGTGGCCATGGGCACACCCCTTACAGCTTATTGAAACTTCCGCTTCGGCACTTGCTTTCAGAGCCCTACCAGGATGCGCTCTCCATAGTGCTCAATTCAAGCCTTATCTTCTAGGTCATTCATGTCCCACCCTGGATCTATGGTGGGAATTGCATTTGCTGCTGGTGCTCAGATAGGATTGCCAGGCAGTAACATGCAGTGTATCTGCCTCTTCATTAGCCTTTTCTAGCACCATCTCTCTCTTCCTCAGTCAACAGGGTAGTTAGTACACTTTGAACATAGCCCTACTTGAGTTGTGGGTGGCAGAGATGGAGAATAAATTTCCTATCCTAGTAGGGTCATTCCAAAAAGTTGGCATATTTTTCCAATTAAACAAGTCAGATGTGGAAAGGGAGAGTGAAAATAAAGGGGGGTAGGAGAGTGTCTCCACACAGATCTTGCTGCCTGATCTTGGGTATTTATTCCTCCAATGGGAATCTGCCTCAGTGGGAATTGCCCTACCTGAACAAGAGTGGCTCCCTGGCTGAATTGGGTGCCCTGTCAGGTACAGGAGGGAGAGATCGTCCCTCTCTCCTCCAGGTTGTTTTCTCTTCCTTCAGCTCCCACCAGAGTTGGTAGGAGTGTGTCAGCACTATGGGATCAAGGTCCCTAGCCCCTGCTTCCCCATTCTGCTCTCCATGCAACAGTGGCAGTGCTGTAGGATCATTTGTTTGTTGAATTTGTTCATCTCTCAATTCCTGAGAATTGGGTAAAACTTTTAATATCTCCTTATTGGAAGGAATTTTTTTTGTATCATAGTTCTGTGCATGTTACATTTTCTCTGAATAGTCCCCCTTTGATGCAACGTAATAAAAGCCTATATATAAGAAACTTCACTCCATTTTCCTCCCATTTCACAAAATAGTTCTGGTTGAAAGATGGTGTTACAATTTAGAGAGCCATTAGGGGCTCCAGATCCTAAGGAGCACTGAGGCCAAGTAGTGTTACAAGAGAACACCATCTTATTTCTTTTCATTGGTGCATAACTAAAATTCCCAATTCTTCAAAATACACCCTAGTGGGCTACAAGGTGGAACAGAGCTCTGAGTTCTCATTTTTAGTTGTTCACGGCTGATGCTGTCAAATATCAAGCAAGCAAGCAAATACAATGAGGTCTCTCAGGGTTACAGATTGCTTAGTGCAGTAGGGAATAATCCCAGCAAAATCAATGCCCCATCACAGACAGAGCCAAGTGACTAAGAAAAAAATACCCTGGTGCCAGTGCCTGTGAGCTCTACTACTTACCAGAGGCATGTCAACCAGCAAGTGCTTTGTTTCTTTCACCACAAAATCAAAAGCATCATGGGCCAATGATGTCTGGTGGCAGCAAGCACTTGGTGCTGTCCATGAGGCAAAGGTGCTTGGGCATCTTCTGGACAGAACTTGAGAACTGCCACTAGCCAGGGGCCAATGTGCCATGGGCAAGATGCCCACTCAGGATGGTAGTGCCTTTGTGGTCACCAAAATTGTTACCAAATGGATCTCAGTTTCACTCACCTGACACACAGCAAAGCCAACCTACTGACACTGGCTTGTGATAAAGGAAACTACAGTGTTTATTTGCAGAGCACCAAGCAAGAATAAGCAGCTAACGCTTAAAGGCCCCAATCTCTCCAATGACTTTCAGGCAAGGGTTTTTAAAGAACAAAATTAAGGGTAAGGGTCTTAAGTGCATGATCAACTCATGGGTTCTTCTGATTAGTTGGGTCTTAAGCAACAAAGAGATATTTATGGGTCTTGAGCATACTCTTCTTGCTCCGAATTGATGGGGTCTCCATGGCTATGGTCAGCATTTTCCATCTGGTGGGGTCCTGGTTTCTGCAAAATGACTGAAGCATATGTATCAGATTGTTAGCTATATCCCTTGGGGAGAAGCTAGGAGTCCTGTGACTGTTTTATGGTGGAAGTCCTGTGACCGCTTTATGGTTGACTGGTTGTTCAAATTATTACTTTTCTTGCTTAACTGTTTTTCGTTTTTCTGCATTTTCTCACTTCTCTAATTACTAACTGCTCAAGGCTGCTCTTTGGAATTCAGAAGGTCTAGGAAGGCTTTTTTTTTTTTTTTCCAAACAAGCAGGGGGCATTGAAGAACTTGTATCTGGAAGTCCCAGTGGGTCCTGCTCAGTTTCAAATCTATAAATCTATGCCTTGATTAATCTGGCAAATCATTGCCCCTTGCATTTCCTGGTCAGAGTTTTCATTATAATCTTTGCCTTCCAGCTCTTTAAATTCTTCCAAACTGGGGTAAATAGAAGAGATGTGCTTGGGGCCCTTTAGGTCTATCCAATCTCTGGTAGTGCTGCATTAACACCTTTGTTTTACGCCATCATTGTCCACTTTATTTATTCTGTTTCTCAGTCACCTAAAGTTTCACTCTGCTAGAGTTCCTTGACACTCCCCTTTGTCTCTCCCCATTTTCTTAATTACTCTAACGTTCTTGGTATTAGTCAGATCCATACAAGGAAGCTGAGAGAGCAAATCATTGTTTAATTTTGTAGGAGTAAAGTTACATGAGATACGTATGCAAGAGGGGCCCCCTTAATTACAGCATTTACCATACCTGGCTAATGGACATATCCAGGAGGTGAATATCCTGGTCATCATAAAGCCAATCCCACATGGTTTGCATGCAAAGCATATCAGCTGCTTCATCTGGGGTGTTCCATTTTGGCATTTATAGGGGGAGTTGGGAAGTTCCCCTCCTCAGGATAAACACTCTTTATAGTAGTGGCTTTATCCAGTCCACCAAGCTGGCTGTTCCCTCAGAAATAACCTCCCATGTGTCTGGATCACAAACAGCTGTCTCATTGTTGAATAGTGAATTGCAGGTGCTGTATCAACACAAACATATGCTTGCATTCTGTAGCATTCAAATCCAAAGACACAGCCCCCTAACTGGTTGTTCTCACAATGCATTTTATTTTATTTATTTATTTATTTTTTGCGGTACGCGGGCCTCTCACTGTTGCAGCCTCTCCCTCTACGGAGCACAGCCTCCGGACGCGCAGGCTCAGCAGCCATGGCTCACGGGCCCAGCCGCTCTGCGGCATGTGGGATCCTTCCGGACCGGGGCATGAACCCGTGTCCCCTGCATTGGCAGGCGGACCCCCAACCACTGCACCACCAAGGAAGCCCTCACAATGCATTTTAGTAAAGATTCTTTAGTAAGTTGGTTCTGATCCACAAAGTAACAGTTCTTTGACACTATATCTTCTGTTTCAGTAGTTCCTTGGTTTTGTCCTTCTAAATTGACTAGCATCGTGGTGTGGTTATAGCTGGTATTTCTAACTACCTTCTTCCACTATTCGTTCTGTATTACCTTTACCTTCAGCAAGCACCTCAACTTGTCATTGTTCTTTACTTAGTAGAGTGACCCAAATCTTTATTCCTGAATAATATGGTCGATTAGTAGTCCTGCCTGAATTGGGTTGTTGGAGTTTTCCATTGGCCTTAATCACAGGGCATGGTAATACCTAAGGAATCTCCTGTATATCCAGATACCTTCTTCCTTACTTCCATTGTGAAGTAGTAGACCAATTTCCCCTCGGTAGTAAAGATCAATCTTACCAGCCCACAGAGTAATTCCCTACTTTACCTTTTGATTCAGACATGAGCTCAAAGTGACTGGGTGGCAATCTTAACTTTCAGTTCAATGGAATCATTGTGTCTCCTGGTAGAAGCTTTGAAACTAAGACTTCTAGGTCAACAAGGCATAAGGTTGTGGAAACAGCAAAAATTTTGCTAGTAGCTCACTAGGGGAAGTAATGGTATCACTCCCATTTTATTCCTTCATTCCTAGACCTGTGAATCCTGGCTATGGGAGAAATAGTACCATATATTGGATGCTGATTCAGAGAATACGCAGCCTTCTGGAGAACCTTCTGCAGGCTTGCAAGGTATTGCTAACTAGCAGGTATTGTAACTGAGCCTTCAAAAGGCCATTCCATTGTCCTATAAATCCAGCTGCTTCAGGGTGGTGGGAAACATGGTAACACTAGTGAATTCCATGAGCAGGGACCCATTACTGCACTTCATTTGCAGTGAACTGAGTTCCTGTCAGAAACCATGGAATACCATGATGGTGGATAAGGCATTCTATATGTCCACAGATAAGTTTGGAAGAAGCATTGCATGCAGGGAAGGGAAAACCATACCCAGAATGTCTATTCCAATAAGAACAAAACACTGCCCCTTCCATGATGGAAGCAGTCTAGTGTAATCAACCTGTCGCACGGTAGCTGGCTCGTCACCTTGGGGAATGGTGCCATATTGGAGACTTGGTGTTCATCTCTGCTACTGCCAGATTGGGCAGTCAGCAGTGACCATAGACAGTTTGGCCTTGGTGAGTCCATATTACTGAGGTCATACATAACCTCCATCCCTGGCACCATGGCCACTTTGTTCATGACTCCATTGGGCAATGACAGGGGTGGCTAGGAAAAGAGACTGATTAATATCTATAGGGCAGGTCATCCTATCCACCTGACTTTTAAATCCTCCTCTGCTGAGGTCATCCTTTGATGAGCATTCACATGGGACACATCTTCATTTTTTTGCCCTTCCTAAGAAGTCTCTCATTTTCCCTAAATTTTCTTGTTACCAATTTTCTCATTATGTTCCTTCCAAGTCCCTGACCATCCAGCCAAACCATTGGCCACAGCCCATGAGTCAGTATATAATTGTGCCTCTGGCCATTTCTCCTTCCAAGCAAAAGAAAACAACCGGCTGTGCTGATCAGAGTTCTGCCCACAGAGGGATTTTTCTTCAGCACTTTCCTTTAGGGATGGCCCAGAAAGGGATTATAGGATGCAGCATCCATTTTTGGGTGGTACCTGTATATTGTACAGAACCTGCTATAAACTAGGTCCAAGTCTTAGGTTCCTCTGTAAACTGATCCTAGGGGACTCCTCATGAGGTCATAGCTGTAAGTATGGAGAAAGTGTAGCAGGAGTGCAGACAGTGGGCATTGGGGCCACTTCATGTAACTTGTGCCTTCAGGACATGCTTGGGTCTGATCACATGTGTACCACTTCTCTTTGATGGAGTCCTGCTGTTCAAGCTCCATTTAATGGCTTGGTGAGTCAGATAAAACCCAGGTTAGGAAGGGAAGCTCCAATCACATGGTCACTTGATGGCCCATGCTCAAGCATTCAGCCTCTACTAAGGCCCAGTAGTAGGCCAAGAGCTATTTCTTAAGTGGAGTTAGTAATCCACAAAAGATGTCAGGGCTTTACTCCAAAATCCTAAGTCCCTCTACTGCAATTCATCTATAGGTGCCTGCCAAAGGCTCCAATCAGCATGCCTATCTGCCACTGATACTTCAAGCATCATTGGATCCTATGGCCCAGGTGGCAAGGGAGCTTGTTCAGCAGCCTGAGACTGCTGCAGATTCTATTGCCAGGCCCCAGTCAAAACTAGAAGCTTTGAGCATCACTCAGTAAGTGGGCTGGAGTAACACACCCAAATGAGGAATATGTTGCCTCTTAAACCCCCCAAAGAAGGCCACTAGGCATTGTGGGTTTTTTTTTTGGTTTTATAAGAGGCCAGATGCACCAACTTATCCTTTACCTTAGAAGGGATATCTCATTCTTCACACCACTGGACCCATGAAAGTTTTTTTTTAATTCATTTTATTCAAGTGTAGTTGATTTACAATGTTGTGTTAATTTCTGCTGTACAGCAAAGTGATCCAGGTACATATATATGTGTATATATATATATATTATTTTTCATGTTCTTTCCATTATGTTTTATTACAGGATATTGAGTATAGTTCCCTGCGCTATACAGTAGCGCAGGGAACTATTTATCCATCTATGTATAATATTGTGCATCCATCTATGTATAATATTTATCCATCTATGTATAATATTGTGCATATAATATTGTGCATATAATATTGTGCATCACCTAATCCCAGACTCCCACTCAATCCCTCCTCAATTTACCCGCCCTCTTGGCAACCTCAAGTCTGTTCTCTATATCTGTGAGTCTGTTTCTGTTTTGTAGATAAGTTCATTTGTGCCATATTTTAGATACCACATATAAGTGATATCATATGGTATTTATCTTTCTCTTTGTGATTTACCTCAGTATGATAATCTCTAGGTTCATCCATGTTGCTGCAAATGACATTATTTCAGTCTTTTTTATGGCTGAGTAGTATTCCATTATATATATATGTGTATATATACATATCAATGAACGTTTAGATTGCTTCCATGTCTTGGCTATTGTGAATAGTGCTGCTATGAACATTGTGGTGCACATGTTTCTTTTTGAATAGAGTACTGTCCAGATAGGTGTCCAGGAGTGGGAGTGCTAGATCATATGGCAACTCTACTTTTAGTGTTTTGAGGAACCTCCATACAATTTTCCATAGTGGCTGCACCAATTTATAGTCCCACCAATAGTGTAGGAGGGTTCCCTACTCTCCACACCCTCTCCAGTGTTTGCTATTTGTAGACTTTTTAATGACAGCCATTCTGACTGGTGTGAGGTGGTACCTCACTGCAGTTTTGATTTGCATTTCTCTAGTGATTAGTGATGATGAGCATATTTTCATGTGCTTATTGGCCATGGCTGTGTCTTCTTTGGAGGATGTCTATTTTTTGACTGGGTTGGTATTTTTTTGTTATTGAGTTGTATGATCTGTTTGTATATTTTGGAAATTGAGCCCTCGTTGATTGCATTATTTGCAAATATTTTCTCCCAGTCTGTAGGTTATCTTTTCATTTTGTTTATGGTTTCCTTTGCTTGCAAAAGCTTATAAGTTTGATTAGGTCCCATTTGTTTATTTTTGCTTTTATTTTTATTGCCTTGGGAGACTAACTTAAGAAAATATTGCTATGATTTGTGTCAGAGAATGTTTTCCGTATGTTCTCTTCTAGGAGTTTTATGGTGTCGGGTCTTATATTTAAGTCTTTAAGCCATTTTGAGTTTATATTTGGGTGAGATGATGGAGTGTTCTAACTTGATTGATTTACATGTGGCTGTGCAGCTTTCCCAGCACCACTTATTGAAGAGACTGTCTTTTCCCCATTGTATATTCTTGCCTCCTTTTTTGAAGATTAGTTGACCGTTGGGGTGTGGGTTTATTTCTGGGCTCTCTATACTGTTCCATTGATCCATATGTCTGTTTTGGTGCCATTGCCACACTGTTTTGATTACTCTAGCTTGTAATATTGTCTGAAGTCTGGGAGGGTTATGCCTCCTGCTTTGTTCTTTTTCCTCAGGATTGCTTTGGCAATTCTGGGTCTTTTATGGTTCCATATATATATTTTAAGATTACTAGTTGTAGTTCTGTGAAAAATGTCATGGGTAATTTGATAAGGATCAGATTAAATCTGTAGATTGCTTTGTGGACTCATAGAAGTTTTATTGAAGTAGAAGGCCCTTGAATGTAATACATACTTTATATTTTAGAGCAGTTTTAGGTTCATAGCAAAAATGAGCAGAGGGTACAAACTTCCTATATATTCCCCATCCCCACACATGCATAGTTGCCTTCATCACCAATATCTCCCAAGAGAGCAGTACATTTGTTACAAGTGGACCACATAGATGCAAACTACACCCAAAGTCCATGGTTTACATCAGGGTTCTCTTGGTGTTGTATGGGTTTGGACAAATCTTCCTCTCCTGGCTAGTCCTTATACATGGCACATTGCCACAGCTTAGGTATCACCCTAAACAGGCCTGTCTTTGTACTGCACACAAATAGTAATATGGATTGCCTGCTTACCTGCGTGTTTCCCTGAACAGAATATAAGTTTCATGAGAGTAGGGAGCATGTTTATCTCATTCTCTGTTGTAACACTTATGCTAGCACGGTGCCTGGCTATGTTAAATAAAAATAAAATATCATGCCTTTTTAAAGCACCTGGAGGTATTTTGGAAGATCCTGTATTGGCTAGTGAACTAGAGTCCTCTTCAGCCTCCTTGTGTGTGACTCTATGTGGACTCCACCCTTTCTAAGTCACCTTCCAAGAGAATTCCTTCCTTTTGGGTCTTGGAGACTTATACAGGATCATGATCTAAAGTTGGATGCCCAGGAGTCCCAAGTCTGTTCTTCCTTATGAGTTGGGAATGCTTACTGATGACTTTTACTCCTTTTCTAGATTCTCCTTGTAAGATGCTCTTACCTGGGATGGGTAGTGTCAACAAGAACCTGGGGCTCTGCAAATGCCTCTGAGGCCTGTCACTTATAAGCATTCTGTTCAGGGGTAAAGGGAATTTCATTTCTAACCTTCCCACCATCTCAGTGGAGAAGGAAAATAGCAGGCTTTGTCCCACAGAATGGACACAGATTCTAAAACTGAACAGTTATCTGCAGCATGTCAGGGTTGGTCCATAGGGGTCTGGATCTATGTAGGGGAGACTTCTTATTTGAATCATGATCCCTTGGGTCCAAGTCCTGCTCTTGCTTGTTCTCCAACCTCCCTGTAGTCTACAGCTAGTCTAAGGACACCAAGTAGAAATCAGAAAGGCTTTTCTAGAGGAGGGATGAAGAATCTTCTTGGGATTAGAGCTCAGCCTGGCTGTCAATCTCTAAGGAAGTTTGATATCCTTACAGCACTTGGAGATGGTGGTAGAGTCCTGAATTAACTTCAAGACAGACAAGTGGGGGCTTCCCTGGTGGTGCAGTGGTTGAGAATCTGCCTGCCGATGCAGCGGACACGGGTTCGTGCCCCGGTCCGGGAAGATCCCACATGCCGCAGAGCAGCTGGGCCCGTGAGCCATGGATGCTGGGCCAGCGCGTTCAGAGCCTGTGCTCCGCAACGGGAGAGGCCACAACAGTGAGAGGCCCACGTCACGCAAAAAAAAAAAAAAAAAAAAAAAAAAGACAAGTGGCTATTACCTACAAATGAGATAGTGCAGGTTTTTCCCTCATTCTGCTTTACATTGTAAGAGAAGGACCCCAGAGACTTGAGTAGAGCAGTGCATCTCCTTTAAATCTTTCTGAACCTAAACTTCCCAACCTAAAATCCCATTTCTTAGAAAGGAGGAAAACTTTTCTGTTTGGCTTATCCCCTGGTGTGTCCTAATGGGCTTGTCATGGGTTGTGGGGCATCACGCTTTAGGACATGTGACAAGACATGGGCTTTGAAGCTGAAAAGGCTTGAGTTTGCAAGCCAGCTTGGTTACATACTCACTGTGTAAACTTGAACAAATTGTTTCATACTCAATTATTCAAGCATAAAATAGGAATAATACCTACCTCTGGGTAGCTCTCATAATTGAGATACTGTATAAAAACGGACCAGTAAGGAAACATACCAGGTGCTGAAACAGCATTGTTATTACCATCACTGCTGTTTTTGCTTCTGGGAGGGGTTAAGACTGAGACAGACATCCTTAATCGTTTCCCTCAGACCAGGAGCCAATGTCACGGCAGGGGTTAATGAACTAGAATCAATAGAGAAATAATCTAATTTTTACTTCTACGCCCTTTCCAGAGTTTTCTACTTCTCTCGCACCTCAGGAGAAGCTAGGAACTTCTAAAAGCTTGCTACCTGCTCCCCAATCTTAAATGACATATTCTATGTAAAACTGCTTGTGGTTGCTGAAATATACAGGGTAATTTCTTGCTCCAATGCCTGTGAACATGTTATACCCTCAGCCCAGTAAAAGGAGGAATTTCATTCCATACAGATTCATATCTAGCTTTCGAAATTTGGGTCAGTAATCACCTTGTCCAAATGATGAGCTCTGCCTTTTAGATTTTAGTATATGAGCTATGTTTCTCTGTACTGGATCACTTCCATGTTATTTATTTATTTGATATTTACTATTTATTTTTACATCTTTATTGGAGAATAATTGCTTTACAATGCTGTGTTAGTTTCTGCTTTATAACAAAGTGAATCAGTTATACCTATACATATGTTCCCATATCTCTTCCCTCTTGCATCTCCCTCCCTCCCACCCTCCCTATCCCACCCCTCCCAGCGGTCAAAAAGCACCCAGCTGATCTCCCTGTGCTATGCGGCTGCTTCCCACTAGATGTCTACCTTAAGTTTGGTAGTTTATATATGTCCATGCCTCTCTCTCGCTTTGTCACAGCTTACCCTTCCCCCTCCACATATGCTCAAGTTGGTTCTCTAGTAGGTCTGTGTCTTTATTCCTATCTTAATCCTAGGTTCTCCATGACATTTTTTCTTAAATTCCATATATATGTGTTAGCATACGGTATTTGTCTTTCTCTTTCTGACATACTTCACTCTGTATGACAGACTTTAGGTCTACCCAACTCATTACAAATAGCTCAATTTCGTTTCTTTTTATGGCTGAGTAGTATTCCATTGTATATGTGCCACATCTTCTTTATCCATTCATCCGATGATGGACGCTTAGGTTGTTTCCATCTCCGGGCTATTGTAAATAGAGCTGCAATGAACATTTTGGTACATGACTCCTTTTGAATTATGGTTTTCTCAGGGTATATGCCCGCTAGTGGGATTGCTGGGTCATATGGTAGTTCTATTTGTAGATTTTTAAGGAACCTCCATACTGTTCTCCATAGTAGCTGTACCAATTCACATTCCCACCAGCAGTGCAAGTGTGTTCCCTTTTCTCCACACCCTCTCCAGCATTTATTGTTTCTAGATTTTTTGATGACGGCCATTCTGACTGGTATGAGATGATATCTCATTGTAGTTTTGATTTGCATTTCTCTAATGATTAATGATGTTGAGCATTCTTTCATGTGTTTGTTGGCAGTCTGTATATCTTTGGAGAAATGTCTATTTAGGTCTTCTGCCCATTTTTGGATTGGTTTGTTTGTTTTTTTGCTATTGAGCTGTATGGGCTGCTTGTAAATTTTGCAGATTAATCCTTTGTCAGTTGCTTCACTTGCAACTATTTTCTCCCATTCTGAGGGTTGTCTTTTGGTCTTGTTTCTGGTTTCCTTTGCTGTGCAAAAGCTTTGACGTTTCATTGGGTCCCATTTGTTTATTTTTGTTTTTATTTCCATTTCTCTAGGAGGTGGGTCAAAAAGGATCTTGCTGTGATTTATGTCATAGAGTGTTCTGCCTATGTTTTCCTTTAAGACTTTGATAGTGTCTGGCCTTACATTTAGGTCTTTAATCCATTTTGAGTTTATTTTTGTGTATGGTGTTTGGGAGTGTTCTAATTTCATTCTTTTACATGTACCTGTCCAGTTCTCCCAGCACCACTTATTGAAGAGGCTGTCCTTTCTCCACTGTATATTCCTGCCTCGTTTATCAAAGATAAGGTGACCATGTGTGCACAGGTTTATCTCTGGGCTTTCTATCCTGTTCCATTGATCTATATTTCTGTTTTGTGCCAGTACCATAGGGTCTGGATTACTGTACCTTTGTAGTATAGTCTGAAGTCAGGGAGCCTGATTGCTCCAGCTCCGTTTTTCGTTCTCAAGATTGCTTTGGCTATTCGGGGTCTTTTGTGTTTCCATACAAATTGTGAAATTTTTTGTTTTAGTTCTGTGAAAAATGCCATTGGTAGTTTGATAGGGATTGCATTGAATCTGTAGATTGCTTTGGGTAGTAGAGTCATTTTCACAATGTTGATTGTTCCAATCCAAGAACATGGTATATCTCTCCATCTATTTGTATCGTCTTTAATTTCTTTCATCAGTGTCTTATAATTTTCTGCGTACAGGTCTTTTGTCTCCATAGGTAGGTTTATTCCTAGATATTTTATTCTTTTGTTGCAAGGGTAAATGCTAGTGTTTTCTTGATTTCACTCTCAGATTTTTCATCATTAGTGTATAGGAATGCCAGAGATTTCTGTGCGTTAATTTTGTATCCTGCTACTTTGCCAATTTCATTGATTAGCTCCAGTAGTTTTCTGGTAGCATCTTTAGGATTCTCTATGTATAGTATCATGTCATCTGCAAACAGTGAAAGCTTTACTTCTTCTTTTCCGATTTGGTTTCCTTTTCTTTTCTGATTGCAGTGGCTAAAACTTCCAAAACTATGTTGAATAAGAGGAGTGAGAGTGGGCAACCTTGTCTTCTTCCTGATCTTAGTGGAAATGCTTTCAGCTTTTCACCATTGAGGATGATGTTGGCTGTGGGTTTGTCATATATGGCCTTTATTATGTTGAGGTAAGTTCCCTCTATGCCTACTTTCTGGAGGGTTTTTATCATAAGTGGGTGTTGAATTTTGTCGAAAGCTTTCTCTGCATCTATTGAGTTGACCATATGGTTTTTCTCCTTCAATTTGTTAATATGGTGTATCACATTGATTGATTTGCGTATACTGAAGAATCCTTGCATTCCTGGAATAAACCACCCTTGATCATGGTGTATGATCCTTTCAATGTGCTGTTGGATTCTCTTTGCTAGTATTTTGTTGAGGTTTTTTGCATCTATGTTCATCAGTGATATTGGCCTGTAGTTTTCTTTCTTTGTGACACCCTTGTCTGGTTTTGGTATCAGGGTGATGGTGGCCTCGTAGAATGAGTTTGGGAGTGTTCCTCCCTCTGCTATATTTTGGAAGACTTTGAGAAGGGTAGGTGTTAGCTCTTCTCTAAATGTTTGATAGAATTCGCCTGTGAAGCCATCTGGTCCTGGGCTTTTGTTTGTTGGAAGATTTTTAATCACAGTTTCAATTTCAGTGCTTGTGATTGGTCTGTTCATATTTTCTATTTCTTCCTGATTCAGTCTTGGCAGGTTGTGCATTTCTAAGAATTTGTCCATTTCTTCCAAGTTGTACATTTTATTGGCATAGAGTTGCTTGTAGTAACTCATGATTCTTTGTATTTCTGCAATGTTGGTTGCTACTTCTCCTTTTTCATTTCTAATTCTGTTGATTTGAGTCTTCTCCCTTTTTTTCTTGATGAGTCTGGCTAATGGTTTATCAATTTTCTTTATCTTCTCAAAGAACCAGCTTTTAGTTTTATTGATCTTTGTTATCATTTCCTTCATTTCTTTTTCATTTATTTCTGATCTGATCTTTATGATTTCTTTCCTTCTGCTAATTTTGGGGTTTCTTGGTTCTTCTTTCTCTAATTGCTTTAGGTGCAAGGTTAGGTTGTTTATTTGAGATGTTTCCTGTTTCTTAAGGTAGGATTGTATTGCTATAACCTTCCCTCTTAGAACTGCTTTTGCTGCATCCCATAGCTTTTGGGTCGTCGTGTCTCCATTGTCATTTTTTTCTAGGTATTTTTTGATTTCTTCAGTGATCACTTCGTTATTAAGTAGTGTATTGTTTAGCCTCCATGTGTTTGTATTTTTTACAGATCTTTTCCTGTAATTGATATCTAGCCTCATAGCATTGTGGTCGGAAAAGATACTTGATACAATTTCAATTTTCTTAAATTTACCAAAGCTTGATATGTGACCCAAGATATGATCTATCCTGGAGAATGTTCCATGAGCACTTGAGGAAAATGTGTATTCTTTTGTTTTTGGATGGAATGTCCTATAAGTATCAATTAAGTCCATCTTGTTTAATGTATCATTTAAAACTTGTGTTTCCTTATTTATTTTCATTTTGGATGATCTGTCCATGGGTGAAAGTGAGGTGTTAAAGTCCCCTACTATGAATGTGTTACTGTCGATTTCCCCTTTTATGGCTGTTAGTATTTGCCTTATGTATTGAGGTGCTATGTTTGGTGCATAAATATTAAAGTTGTTATATCTTCTTGGATTGATCCCTTGATCATTATGTAGTGTCCTTCTTTGTCTCTTCTAATAGTCTTTATTATAAAGTCTACTTTGTCTAATATGAGAATTGCTACTCCAGCTCTCTTTTGGTTTCCATTTACATGGAATATCTTTTTCCATCCCCTCACATTCAGTCTGTATGTGTCTCTAGGTCTGAAGTGGGTCTCTTCTAGACAGCATATATATGGGTCTTGTTTTTGTATCCATTCAGCCAGTCTGTGTCTTTTGGTGGGAGCATTTAATCCATTTACATTTAAGGTAATTATCGATATGTATGTTCCTATTCCCATTTTCTTAATTGTTTTGGGTTTGTTATTGTAGGTCTTCACCTTCTCTCATGTTTCTTGCCTAGAGAAGATTCTTTAGATTTGTTGTAAAGCTGGTTTGGTGGTGCTGAACTCTCTAAGCTTTTGCTTGTCTGTGAAGGTTTTAATTTCTCCATCAAATCTGAATGAGATCCTTGCTGGGTAGAGTAATCTTGGTTGTAGGTTTCTCTCCTTCATCACTTTAAATATATGTCCTGCCACTCTCTTCTGGCTTGTAGAGTTTCTACTGAAAGGTTAGCTGTTAACCTTATGGGGATTCCCTTGCGTGTTATTTGTTCTTTTTCCCTTGCTGCTTTTAATATGTTTTCTTTGTATTTAATTTTTGACAGTTTGATTAATATGTGTCTTGGCATGTTTCTCCTTGGATTTACCCTGTATGAGACTCTCTGTGCTTCCTGGACTTGACTAACTATTTCCTTTCCCATATTAGGGAAGTTTTCAACTATAATCTCTTCAAGTATTTTCTCAGTCCCTTTCTTTTTCTCTTCCTCTGGAACCCCAATAATTCGAATGTTGGTGCGTTTAATGTTGTCCCAGAGGTCTCTGAAACTGTCCTCAGTTTTTTTTCATTCTTTTTTCTTTATTCTGCTCTGCAGTAGTTATTTCCACTATTTTATCTTCCAGGTCACTTATCCGTTCTTCTGCCTCAGTTATTCTGCTATTGATCCCTTCTAGAGTATTTTTAATTTCATTTATTGTGTTGTTCATCGTTGCTTGTTTCATCTTCAGTTCTTATACGTCCTTGTTATATGTTTCTTGCATTTTCTCTATTCTATTTCCAAGATTTTGGATCATCTTTACTATCATTCTGAATTCTTTTTCAGGTAGACTGCCTATTTCCTCTTCATTTGTTAGGTCTGGTGGGTTTTTATCTTGCTCCTTCATCTGCTGTGTGATTTTCTGTCTTCTCATTTTGCTTATCTTACTGTGTTTGGGGTCTCCTTTTGGCAGGCTGCAAGTTTGTAGTTCCCATTGTTTTTGGTGTCTGTCCCTAGTGGCTAAAGTTGGTTCAGTGGCTTGTGTTGGCTTCCTGGTGGAGGGGACTTGTGCCTGTGTTCTGCTGGATGAGGCTAGATCTTGTCTTTCTGGTGGGCAGGTCCACGTCTGGTGGTGTGTTTTGGGGTGTCTCTGGACTTATTATGATTTTCGGCAGCCTCTCTGCTAATGGGTGGGATTGTGTTCCTGTTTTGCTAGTTGTTTGGCATAGGGTGTCCAGCACTGTAGTTTGCTGGTCGTTGAGTGAAGCTGGATGTTGGTGTTGAGATGGAGATCTCTGGGAGATTTTTGCTGTTTGATATTACGTGGAGCTGGGAGGTCTCTTGTGGACCAGTGTCCTGAAGTTGGCTCTCCCACCTCAGAGGCACAGCACTGACTCCTGGCTGCAGCACCAAGAGCCTTTCATCCACACGGCTCAGAGTAAAAGGGAGAAAAAGTAGAAAGTAAGAAAGAAAAGAAAATAAAGTTATTAAAATAAAAAATAATTAACAAAAATATATTTTTAAAGAAAAAGGAAAAAAAGGACGGATAGAACCCTAGGACAAATGGTGAAAGCAAAGCTATACAGACAAAATCTCACCCAGAAGCATACACACACACTGACAAAAAGAGGAAAAGAAGAAAAAACTAATAAATCTTGCTGTCAGAGTCCACCTCCTCAATTTGGGATGATTCGTTGTCTATTCATGTATTCCACAGATGCAGGGTACATCAGGTTGACGGTGGAGATTTAATCCGCTGCTCCTGAGGCTGCTGGGAGAGATTTCCCTTTCTCTTCTTTGTTCCCGCAGCTCCCGGGGCTCAGTTTTGGATTTGGCCCCGCTTCTGCGTATAGGTCTCCGGAGGACGTCTGTTCTTCGCTCAGACAAGACGGGGTTAAAGGAGCAGCTGCTTCAGGGGCTCTGGCTCACTCAGGCCGTGGGAAGGGAGGGGTATGGATGCAGGAAGAGCCTGCGGCAGCAGAGGCCGGCGTTAGGTTGCATCAGCCTGAGGCGTGCCGTGCGTTCTCCTGGGGAAGTTGTCCCTGGAACCCGGGACCCTGGCAATGGCGGGCTACACAGGCTCCTGGGAGGGGAGGTGTGGAGAGTGAGCTGTTCTCGAACCCAGGCTTCTTGGTGGTGCCAGCAGCAGCCTTAGCGGCTCACGCCCGTCCCTGGAGCTCCTTTAAGCAGCGCTCTTAATCCCCTCTCCTCGCACACCAGGAAACAAAGAGGGAAGAAAATGTCTCTTGCCTCTTCGGCAGCTCCAGACTTTTCCCCGGACTCCCTCCCGGCTAGCCGTAGTGCACTAACCCCCGGCAGGCTGCGTTCACGCCGCCAACCCCAGTCCTCTCCCTGCGCTGCTCCCACCGAAGCCTGAGCCTCAGCTCCCCGCCCCGCCCCCCCCCCCCCCCCCCCCCCCCCCGTTGCTGTGCTCTCCTCCGCGGCTCCGAAGCTTTCCCCGCTCCGCCACCTGCAGTCTCCGCCCACGAAAGGGCTTCCTAGTGTGTGGAAACATTTCCTCCTTCACAGCTTCCTCCCACTAGTGCAGGTCCTGTCCCTATCCTTTTGTCTCTGTTTATTCTTTTTTCTTGTGCCCTACCCAGGTACGTGGGGAGTTTCTTGCCTTTTGGGAAGTCTGAGGTCTTCTGCCAGCGTTCAGTAGGTGTTCTGTAGGAGTTGTTCCACGTGTAGATGTATTTCTGATGTATTTGTGGGGAGGAAGGTGATCTCCGCATCTTACTCTTCTACCATCTTCCCCCTCTCCCCCTCTTGCATGTTATTTAGAAATAAGTATTCAATAAATCAGTGCATTTAAATTGAAGGCTAAAATAAGGCTTCTCTCTTTAACTTGATTTTATGGACCAAATCAAAACAACCTCTCAATTGATGCAGAGGTATGAGATGTGCAGAAGAGCATTAGAAATTAACTTTCTTCACCTTAAATATATATTAAATCAGATGTGTATTCAGCCTTGGAAGCAGAGGTGAATCAGAAGCAAACATTATCTGTGCTCATTCTAACACTGTCCAGGAGAGGGCATCCTGGCACAAGCATGAGATACCAATGGCTGACTGGCCTCTACAGAGCAAAGGAAAGCATCATGCTTGGTGTCAATAAATATCTTAATCCTTCCTTTGACTGTGCCAATTCAGGGTTAATTAGATAAGACAAACCTATCTTGCAACCTAGCTTCCGATGTAGGTCAGTCAAAGCTGAAGAGAATGTGCTGCTTCAGGCCAACATAATGATACCAGCAACCCCAACTATGTAGCTCCATTTCTGTTTATAAATTGAATACTGCATTTCTGGTTTATAACCTTACCAATGAGTTGTTACTCTTGCTCTGAAATAAGCCAGTGTTCATGCACAACTCTGGTGTATGAACAGAACCCTGAGCTTGTTAGGCCAGGGAATGAAATGATTATAAGGGAAAAAATACTTGAGTGAAATGAAAATTCATCTTCTCTGAAGCTAGAAGATTAATTCTCATTCAAAATAGGAATACTGATGCTCAGTATAGGTAAAGCATTTTTTCAAATTCATGGCTTACAAGTGTTAGAGCTGGGGTATTGAATCAAACCTGAACTCATCCTTTGTTTGAGGGAAGTGGTACACCACAGTGGTTAAGAGCATAGACATGAGCCCACATCTGTCTGCTTCTAACTGCTAGTACTGACACTAGACATGTGTCCTGGACCAAGTTATTCCTATACCTGTATTCTTTATCCCCATCTCTTCTTGATACCCACCCCTGAGTTTCACCACTTTTGTGAGCTTTCCCACATTCTTTAGCCCTGTATCTGGCTCCCTGTATTAATAATGAATTCCCTGTACCTCCTTCACCCTACCCATAAATTTTCTCTGAGCCTGAACCCATCCAATCCCTAGCCTCCCCATATCCACTCTTATGTAGGTTATTGATAGTCTACTCCTTTCTGTGTTTTCCACACATGGGAGGATTTTGTTAGAACCTAAAACAACCATGTATATACAATTAGATGGGAATCCCCTTGTGATATACATCCTCATAGATATTCGTATTTGGCTAGATACCACTTGGAAATGTCAGTTAATTTGTGTGTCAGAATGACCTGGCAAGTGTTAGGTTGTATTATCCTAATTTAAAAATACCTTCTATTCTTAGCCATTGAATGAAATCCTTATCCCAGCATCACCAAGTACTCCTCTTGTCTTATGTTCTCATCCCCTTGTTGCCTTGTGCTGCTATACTTTGGTTCCTCGGCTATCATCTCCTGAAGCTTTTTCCTTTTCACTAAAAGGAAATGTATAACAATACAATAGGTAGCTAATGCTCAAAGGACCCCAACTCCCCCGTGGCTTTCAGGTAAGTTTTTATTTTTCTTCTTTTTTTAAACATCTTTATTAGAGTATACTTGCTTTAAAATGGTGTGTCAGTGTCTGCTTTATAACAAAGTGAATCAGTTATACATATACATATGTCCCCATATCTGTTCCCTCTTGCATCTCTCTCCCTCCCACCCTCCCTATCCCACCCCTCTAGTTGGTCACAAAACACCGAGCTGATCTCCCTGTGCTGTGCAGCTGCTTCCCACTAGCTACCTTTTTTACGTTTGGTAGTGTATATATGTCCTTGCTACTCTCTCAGTTTGTCCCAGCTTACCCTTCCCCCTCCCCATATCCTCACGTCCATTCTCTAGTAGGTCTGCATCTTTATTCCCATCTTGCCCCTAGGTTCTTCTCACCATTTTCTTTTCTTTTTTAATTCCATATATATGTGTTAGCATACAGTATTTGTTTTTCTCTTTCTGACTTACTTCACTCTGTATGACAGTCTCTAGGTCCATCCTCCTCACTAAAAATAACTCAGTTTTATTTCTTTTTATGGCTGAGTAATATTCCATTGTATATATGTGCCACATCTTCTTTATCCATTCATCTGTTGATGAATACTTAGGTTGCTTCCACGTCCTGGCTATTGTAAATAGAGCTGCAGTGAACATTTTGGTACGTGACTCTTTGAATTATGGTTTTCTCAGGGTATATGCCCAGTAGTGGGATTGCTGGGTTGTATGGTAGTTCTATTTGTAGTTTTTTAAGGAACCTCCATACTGTTCTCCACAGTGGCTGTATCCATTTACATTCCCACCAACAGTGCAAGAGGGCTCCCTTTTCTCCACACCCTCTCCAGCATTTATTGTTTGTAGATTTTTTGTTGGCCATTCTGACTGGTGTGAGATGATATCTATCTCATTGTAGTTTTGATGTGCATTTCTCTAATGATTAATGATGTTGAGCATTCTTTCATTTGTTTGTTTGCAATCTGTATATCTTTTTTTGAGAAATGTCTAGGTCTTCTGCCCATTTTTGGATTGGGTTGTTTGTTTTTTTGATTTTGAGCTGCATGAATTGCTTGTATGTTTTGGAGATTAATCCTTTGTCAGTTGCTTCATTTGCAAATATTTTCTCCCATTCTGTGGGTTGTTTTTTGGTCTTGTTTCTGGTTTCCTTTGCTGTGGAAAAGCTTTGAAGTTTCATTAGGTGCCATTTGTTTATTTTTGTTTTTATTTCCATTTCTCTAGGAGGTGGGTCAAAAAGGATCTTGCTGTGATTTATCTCAGAGTGTTCTGCCTATGTTTTCCTCTAAAAGTTTGATAGCTTCTGGCCTTACATTTAGGTCTTTAAACCATTTTGAGTTTATTTTTGTGTATGGTGTTAGGGACTGTTCTAATTTCATTCTTTTACATGTAGCTGGCCAGTTTTCCCAGCCAGGTAAGGATTTTCGACGATTAAAATTTAGGGTAAATATCTTAAATGCATGATCAGCTCAGGGGTTCTTCTGATTGGTTGGGTCTTAAGCAACAAAGAGAGATTTCTGGCATCTTGGTCATCACTCTTCTGGTTTCAACTGTCTGGGTCTCCCTGACTGTGGTCAGCACTTTCCATCCCATGGAGTCCTTATTTCTGTAAAAACAACTCAAGGATATGCACCACATTGTTATCTATATCCGCTGGGGAGAAACTAGGAGTCCTGTGACTGTTTTATGGCTGAACTGTTGTTCAAGCTATTATTACTTCTCTTGCTTGACTTCTTTTTCTTTGTTTCTGCATTTTCTCACTTGTCCAATTTTTAACTGCTCAAGTCTGCTTTTTGAAGCTTGGAAGGCCTAGGAGACCAAAGATTTTTCTACAAATGAGAAACGGGATGCAGAGGGCCTTATACCCAGGAAGGCCCCATAGGGATCTGCTTGGTTTCATTCCCCTCCTTTCTTCCATATTCCTCAATCAGGAGGGGAACAGGGGTGATGACGGCTCTGGCTAATTCCTGCTGAGTGTGGTTGATGATGTTAGCCTTTCAGGATTAGAGGAGAGAAAGACTATCATTTCAAAGAATTCCTGAGTCCCAGACCTAATATCAGTATTTTGTATTATGAACACACTACATCCCTCTTTGCTTTGTCACAGCACGTAGACAAACATTTGAGAATTAACAGATTACAATAAGAATGATGATCAAAATGCAATCTTGTAGCAATCCCCGAAAGAGTCCTTTTTTTCCCAGATGGCAACCAGGAAAATAAGTCCTGGAACAGGTCCTCTTTACCTGCATCCTGCAACCAAGTAGCCTTTTGACATATGTTTCAATTTCTCTAGAGGTATTTATATCATTCAGCATATGGTATGAGCCCCTACACATACTCTCATTTTGCCACTAAGAAATCAAGGGCTACTCTATAATTGAGGACCACTCAAGTCATTGAATCCAAAGATGTTTATTGGACCACAGTACTTTTAGCCATGTCCTCGGCAGTTTGTCCAATTGTGGCAACGTTATGAATCATATCTATATTGACACACTCTAACCTTGGTATGAAGATGCCAAGAATACTTTATCTTATATTGTCCTCATACCCTGCCAACATCTCTCTAAAGGTTAGGGTTTGATTTAGGGAGGGAAGTGATGTTCTCTGGGCTGTGCATGGAAAGAGGGGATATAAAGTGTCCCAGCAGGCATGACCCTTCAATTTGCTAGCTATCTAAGCAATGTGCCCATCCTCATGTTGGTGAGTCACTCGCTATACAACAAATATATCCTGGAGTAGCACCAGCTTTACCTCCCAGGTAGTCATTGATGCTTTCACTTTTGGGGAGTTCAGAAATTACATTATCAAGCCAGAGGCGAGAGCCATTGCAAGACTTCCATAGTTTGTTTACATGATATCTAACTTGTTTGGCTCTCCAGAATGGATGTTATTTTTAGCCCTTACACATTTGTCAATTGTACATTTCAGGTGATTTGGGGGCATCACATTTTCTCATGAGAAATGCAAGGGACTGCAATGGACCAATAGTAACTTTCCCTGAAATGGAAGCCACCTCAAATAGAATGAAGCAAGGGATTGGAATATTTTGAGGTCCCCTAAATCTCTGGATTTGGAATGTGATGTTTGAAGGAAAAAGATTATAGGCAGTCATGGGGTCCAGTACAATATCAAAATCAATTATCAGGACCATTGAAGGGAGATTTTGTTCATGAATAGTTTGAGAGATGATATGGTATATCCAACAACCACTTAAATTTTCACCTCTGGCTATACTCTGAGACAACATAATTATTTTCTTTCTAGGAGGCAGCAGACACCAGTGAGATGATAATTACAAGAGCCATCAGTATACTCAGGGCCAACAGCTTATGGGAAAACACTGGTGACCCTAACCTTTGGTACTAACCCCATTATTACAAGGATTAAGTTAGAATAGGGTTAAGTATCTCCTATTAATATCATGACAAATAACAAGTTTTCCTACCGTACACTCAGCTAAATGGTTAAATCAGGAAGCAAGCAAAGGGACATAAGCAAATAATCAGAAAAATACTCCAACCAATTATAAATATTATTATGAATTGGTATGAGTCATTCATTACTTATCTAAGATACTTTCTTTGATTTTAACCAGAGCCCCCAGTTCAGACTTGCAGAAGAACTGACTTTCTGCTAGGGCTGTAGATGTCTTATTTTTTTTTTTTTTGTAAATGGGGATGACTGTAGATGTATAGTCAAGTCAGGAGGCAGCTTCACTCATGTGATGGATCCACAGCTTGACTCCTGTTAATTTAATAGAAGTGAACCACGTTATTTGCAGAACCTGGTAAGGCCCCACCCACCAGGTCTGGAGTTGGTTCTCCAGGTGTGCATCCTTCCAAGTTTTTAGGAATACCCAGTCTCCAGGTCTAATATGGTGGAGGGTAACGTTTGTCGAAAAATAGATTAGTAGCAAATTTATTAATAACACTTAAAAATAATAAGAATGTTTGTACATAACATAGTGTCTAGTTATTTTACCTTTTGATCAGGTATCTGTCTACCTACCCACTCAGAATAGAGGATAGGCCTCCTACACAGTACTTCATAAGTACTCAATTGGAACCTGCTTCTAGGGGCCACTCTAATTCGAAGCAGTGCAAACAGGAATACTCTATCCCATTTTAAGTTAGGTTCGCAACAGATTTTAGCTGTAGTTCTTTTTAAAGTATCATTCATCTTTTCCATCTTTCCAGTTGATTGAAGCCTCCAAGATTCATGCAAATCCCATTTTATTCCAAGTTGTTTAGATACCTCCTGAGTAACATTAGCAATAAAGGTGCCTCTGCTGGCACTCTGAATTTAGCTGGGTAGCCCAAATCTAGGAATTATCTCCTTAAGCAAACCTTTACTACAGCTGAAACTTTTTCAGTCTGGCAAGGGCATGTTTCTACCCAACCTGTAAAGGTGTCTACCATCACCAGCAGGTAGCAAAACTTTCCTTTTGCTTTGGGCAGGACTGTAAAGTCTATTTGCCAGTCTTCTCCCAGGCTTTCCCCTCTGGCTTGGACTTCAATGTGGGCTAGGGGAGGCCCAGTCTTGGAATTATTTTTAACACAAATCATACATTTTCATGTGATTCTTTGAATTGTCCTCTGCATGTTTAGTCCTTTGAGGTGGTCCTGTATCCACTGGAGGGTGGCATCACGCCCATACTGGTTGCCCTGGTGTATTGATCCAATTATTTCCTCCATTAGATGTTCAGGAATTAAAACCATTCCTTAGTCTTTCACCAGCCAAGCCCCAGATTCTAGATTAGTAGCATCAAACCCCCATTCTTGTGAAATTTTAAGGTCCTCAGGTGCATTTAGCATTTCAGGCTAAATTGGGTCAGATGTATACTTGGGATCAGAGCCATAACTGGAGGCGTTTTTGTCCTGGAAGTTGCTTTAGCAGCTTGGTCAGCTTTTTTTCCTTTTGAAACTAGTCAGATCTCTGATGTCTCAGGCAATGCATAATTGCCACCTCCTTTGGCTTGAGCACTTCATCTAGCAGTTTCAAAACATCTGGCACATGTTGGATTTCTTTTCAGAGGTGAGCAGCCCTCTCTTTCCAAATTGCCCCATGTGCATGCACAACCAAAAAGGAGTATTTTGAGTCCGTATAGTTGTTAACCTTCTTACTTTCGCCGAGATGTAAAAAATAGAGTGAGGGTGATCATTTCAGCCTTCTGAGCCAAGGTACCTGCTAGCAAAGCTTCTGCTTCTAGGATCTCTTGCGAGCTTACCACCACATATCTAGCCATCTTGTTTCCATGGTCCTTGAATACTTCCATCATAGTCTATCTCCAAGTCCAGATCTCCAAAGGGAACATCGGCCAGGTCCAGGTGGCTAGAGTATACCTGCTCAGAGATCTGCAAATAATCATGCATGGCCCCTCCAAAGGAGTGGGGAAAAACATGGCTGGGTTGAAAGAGGGCACAGTCTTTAGAGTCACATTTGGACTATCAAGCAAAATTGCCATATATCTTCCTAAGCAGCCTGAAGTAAGCCAGTATCCACACTTTTGTTCCCAAAGTGGCAATACACAGTGGGATGTATGCACCATGGTTGACTTTCCTAGAATAAATTTCTCTGCCTTTGCAACAAATCACAAGTAGCAGCTATGGCTCTCAAACATGTTGGCCATCCTGAGTTACAATGCCCAAAGTCTTTGACAAATAGTTTCCTGGGTGTTTTGTATTCCCCAGATTCTGGGTCAGTGCCCCCAGCCCCACTCCTTGCCTCTCAAGGACAAAGAGATCAAATGGCTCTTTCAAATCTGTCAACCCCATAAAAGGAGCAGTCGTACTTTTTTCCTTAATTGTCTGGAAGGCCTTTTGACATTCTCTCTCTTCTAAGGGATCACAGTCAGCCTCTTTTAGGGCCTCATACAGTTAGCTCTTAGCCCAAAGTTTGCAATCCAAATGTGGAAGAATCCTGCCATTCCCAGAAACCCACAAAACTGTCTTTTGGTGGTGGGCAGTGCCACTCTGGCTACTGCCTCACTGTGATCTGGAAGCAAATTCCTTTGGCCCCTTTTCAGTTCAAATCCAAGGTATTTCAGCACAGTTTGGGACATCTGGGCCTTTTTTTGAGACTTTATAATCTCATTCGGCCAGAAAGTTCAAAGTAGTCACAGTGTTTTTGAGTTCTCCTTCATCGTCCTAGCGATTAAGGAAGCAGCACTTGCTCCTATAGCTGGAGCTCTTAAATCCTTAGCCAGCAGGTCCTCAAATATTGTGGGGGAGTTTTTAAATCCTTGAGGATGCAATACTGTCAAACTGGATTCAAAAACATAATTCTTGAGACTCAGGATTCAAATGGATACAGAAAAATGTTTCTAAGTCTAGCACCGTGAACTGATGGAAGTCTCTAGATAAGGTAGTCTGCAGGTTAAACATCTTCCACTATCTAATGTATGGCTCTTAGGTCCTGAACAAACCAGTACTCCTCAGTGTAGAGCTTTTTAACAGGCAGGATGGGAGTATTATATGGTGACTGACAAGGGAGAATAAGCTGGTATTGGAAAAAGCAGTTATCAAAGGCTGGATACCTGTTTTGCTTGCACCTTTCAGGCATATCGCCTTAAGCTCGGAGTTTTGAGTATCCAGCTTCGGCGTCATCTTTACTGGTCCAGTAGTCCTGGCTCTTCCTGAGCCTCCATCAGCCCATGATCCCAAAGAAAGATGTCTTCAGGAATGCTGTTGGTGGGCTCCTCCATTCCTTGACAGAGGGCCACCTGCAAGGCACAGGATACCATGATTTCCAGTCATCCAGGTGTGAAAGCCACTGTAGCATCCAATTTAGTTAATAAATCTCACCCCAGCCGTGGGACCGGGCACTCTGCCATGCAAACAAACTGTCTTTTAAGTTGGTGGCCCCAATCTGACAGGCTAGGGACTGCAATAGGTTTTGGAGAAGCTTTTTGGAGACTCTCTACACCATTTTGCCTTTTGGGGTTAACTTAATCGAGTGTTCAAAAAATGAGTGGCTCCAGGATCAATCAGAAAGTCTGTTTCCCACCAAAAGGTTTACCTGGGGCTCCTGGTGGGAAAGGGAGATGGAGCCTGTTTCCCCTGAAAGACTCCCCAGGCTCCCTCAATTCTTCATCACCTTCGGTTATCTCTGGCATGAACAATGCTTTCTCATCCTCTTCCAGTTTCTTTTCTAGGCCAATGGGAGAAAAATTGCCCTAGCTTTCTTGCTTACAATAGGCATTATTGGGGACTCATCTTAACATGTCCCTTTTTGGGGTCTCCCTTCTGTGGGCCGTCCTTCACTCCCTTGGGCCCTGGGAATCTTACCCTCTCCTCAGATTTCTTGTTCCCTTTTTCTCCAGAATGCCACCACCACAAGGGACACCTGCTGCTTCATTTTTCAGGTCTTTTTGGTCTTGTGTTTTTTTCAAAAACTTTGAAAACAAGTTCTACCAAATGAGATATTCGGAGATCCAAAACAACTTCTCTCTTCAACTCTTCCTGGTTATCTGGGGCTCTCTGAGACACAAAAGGTCTGATTACTTGAAATTCTTCAGATTATGTTGATCCACATTTGTATATTGCAATATGCCTTGTATTCTCTCAAATCTGAGGGATTTTTCTGGTGGCCATGGGCACACTCCTTACACCTTATTAAAACTTCTGCTTCAGCACTCCCTTTCAGAGCCCTACCAGGATGCACTCTCCATAATGCTCAATTCAAGCTTTATCTTCTAGGTCATTCATGTTCCACCCTGGATCTGTGATGGGGATTGCATTTGCTGCTGGTGCTTGGGTAGGATTGCCAGGACAGCAACATGCAGTGTATCTGCCTCTTCTCTAGCTTTTTCTGGCACCATCCTCCTCTCTTCCTCAATGAACAGGGTAGTTAGTACACTTTGAACATCGACCCAACTTGAGTTGTGGGTAGTAGAGATGGAGAATAAATTTTCCATCCTTGACCACTGGTCATCCCAATAAATTGGCATATTTTTCCAACTGAGTAAGTCTGAGGTGAAAAGGGAGAGTGAAAAATAAAGGGGCGGGTTAGAAGAGTACATCCACACAAATCCTGCTGCCTGATCTTGGGCATTTATTCTTCCAGTGGGAATTGCCCTGCCTGAACAAGAGTGGCTCCCTGGCCAAATTCGGTGCCCTGTTGTCAGGTACAGGAGGGAGAGATCATCCCTGTTTCCTGCAGGTTGTTTCCTCCTCCTTCGGCTCCCATCAGAGTTGGTAGGAGTGTGTCAGCTGCTATGGGATCAAGGTCCCTAGCCCCTGCTTCACTATTCTGCCCTCCATGCAACAGTGGGAGTGCTGTAGGAGCATTTATTTGTTGAATTTATTCATCTCTCAATTCCTGAGTATTGGGTAAAACTTTTAATATCTCCTTATTGGAGGGAACTTTTTGTATCATAATTGTATGCATGTTACATTTTCTCTGAATAGTCTCACTTTGATACAACATCATAAAAGCCTGTACAAAAGGAACTTCACCCCATTTTCCTTCCCTCTCACAAAACAGTTCTACTTGGACGATGGTATTACAATTTAGAGAGCCATTAGGGAGGCACTGTTCTCCAGATCCTAAGGAACACTGAGGCCAAGCAATGTTTGAAGAGAACACCATTCTATTTCTTTTCATAGGTGCATAACTAAAATTCTCAATTCTTCAAAATACACCCTGGGGAGCTACAAGATGGAACAGAGGTCTGAGTGCTCATTTTTAGTTGTTCATGGCTGATGCTGTCAAATATCAAGCAAGCAAGCAAATACAATGAGGTCTCTCAGGGTTACAGATTGCTTAGTGCAGTAGGGAATAATCCCAGCAAAATCAGTGTCCCATCACAGACACAGCCAAGTGACTAAGAGAAAAATACCCTGGTGCCAGTGCCTGTGAGCTCTACTACTTACCAGAGGCATGTCAACCAGCAAGTGCTTTGTTTCCTTCACCACAAAATCAAAAGCATCATGGGCCAATGATGTCTGGTGGCAGCAAGCACTTGGAAATGTCCATGAGGCAAAGATGCTCGTGCATCTTCTGGACAGAACCTGAGAACCACCACTAGCCAGGGGCCAACTGCCATAAGCAAGATCCTTACTCAGGACTGTAGTCCTTTTGTGGTCACTGAAGTTGTTACCAAACCAAATTTGGTTTCACTCACCTGACACACAGCCAAGCCAACCTACTGATGCTGGGTGGTGATGAAGGAAACTATAGTGTTTATCTGCAGAGCACCAAGCAAGGAGAATAAGCAGCTAATGCTCAAAGGCCCCAATCTCTCCAGTAGCTTTCAGGCAAGGGCTTTTAAAGACTAAAATTAAGGGTAAGGGTCTTAAGTGCATGATCAGCTCATGGGTTCATCTGGTTAGTTGGGTCTTAAGCAAAAAGTAGATATTTGTGGCATTTTGGTCATCACTCTTCTTGCTCTAAATTGACTGGATCTCCGTGGCTGTAGTCAGCGTTTTCCATCTGGTGGGATCCTGGTTTCCATAAAATGACTCAAGTATTGACATATGCACCAGATTGTTAGCTATATCCCTTGGGGAGAAACTAGGAGTCCTGGGACTGTTTTATGGTTGAACTTTTTCTGTATTTTCTCACTTCTCTAATTATTAACTGCTCGAGTCTGCTCTTTGGAACTCAGAAGGCCTAGGAGACTAAAGCTATTTTTTTTTTTTTTTTTTTTTACAAACAAGCAGGGAGCAGCTTGTACCTGGGGAGTCCCCATAGGATTCTGCTCAGTTTCAACTCTATGCCTTAATTAATCTGCCTAATCATTGCCCCTTGCATTTCCTGGTCAAATTTTTTATTATAATCTTTGCCTTCCAGCTTTTTAAATTCTTCCAAACTGGGGTAAATAGGAGAGACATTTTGGGGGCCCTTTATTGTTGGGGGACCATCAGGGGGTTCCATTGGTCTATCCAATCTCTGGTAGTACTGCATCAATATCTTTGTTTTACTCCATCATCGTCCACTTTATTCATCTTGTTTCTCAACCACCTAAACTTTCACTCAGCTAGAGTTCCTTGACACTCCCCTTTGTCTCTCCCAATTTTCTTAATTAATCTAATGTTCTTGGAATCAGTCAGGTACATACAGGGAAGCAGAGACAGCAAATCTGATAAGGTTTCTTCCACTTTTGCTTAATTTTGTAGCAGTAAAGTTACATGAGATGCCTATGCAAGAGGGGCCCCCTTAATTACAGCACTTACCATACCTGGGTAATGGACATATTCAGCGACTGAATATCCTGGTCACCATAAAGCCAATCCCACATGGTTTGCATACAAAGCATATCAGCTGCTTCATCTGGGGTGTTCCATTTTGGCAATTATAGGGGGAGATGGGAATTCCCCCTCCTCAGGATAAACACTCTTTATAGTAGTGGCTTTTATGCGCTCCACCAAGCTGGCTGTTCCCTCAGAAATAACTTCCTGTGTCTGGAATACAAAGAGCTGTCTATTGTTCAATACTGAATTGCAGGTGCTGTATCAACACAAACATGCGCTTCTACTCTGTAACATTCAAATCCAAAGACACAGCCCCCAAACTGGTTATTCTCACAGTGCGTTTTTGTAAAGATACTTCAGTAAGCTGGTACTGATCCACAAAGTGATATTTCTTTGACACTATACCTTCCATTTCAGTAGTTCCTTAGTTTTGTCCTCCCCATAAATTGATTAGCATGGGGATGTGGTTATAGCTAGTATTTCTACCTACCTACTTCCACTATTCATTCTGTATTACCTTTGGCTTCAGCAAGCATCTCTGCTTGTCATGGTTCCTTACTTGGTAGAGTGACCCAAATCTTTATTGCTGAAGAATATGGTTGATTAGTAGTCCTGCCTGAATTGGGTGGTTGTTTTCCATGGACCTTAATCACATGGCATGGTAATACCAAGAGACAGCCTAAGGAATCTCCTGTATATCCAGATAAATTCTTCCTTACTTCCATTGTGAAGTAGTAGACCAACTTCTCCTTGGTAGTAAAAATCAAACTTACCAGCCCATACAGTAAATCCCTACTTTACCTTTTGATTCAGACATAAGCTCAAAGTGACCGGGTGGCAGTCAACTTTCAGTTCAGTGGAATCACTGTGTCTCCTGGTAGAAGAATTATCCCCTTTGAAACTAAGACCTCTAGGTCAACGAGGCCTAAGGTTGTGGAAACAGCAAAAATTTTGCTAGTAGCTCAGTAGGGGAAATAGTGGTGTCACTCCCATTTTACCCCTTCATTCCTAGACCTGTGAATCCTGGCTATGGGGAAAATAGTTCTAATATCGTATGCTGATTCTGAGCATATGCAGCCTTCTGGGGAACCTTCTGCAGCCCTGCAAGATATTGTTACCTAGCTGGTACTATAAGTGATTCTTCAAAAGACCACTCCATTGTCCAGTAAATCCACCTGCTTCAGGGTGTTGAGAAACATGGTAACACTAGTGAAGGAGAAATGTACTTCATTTGCTGTGAACTGATTTCCTATCAGAAGCCATGGAATACCAGATGGTGGATAAGGCATTGTGTAAGTCCACAGATAAGTTTGGAAGAAGCATTGCATGCAGGGAAGGCAAAACCATACCCAGAGTGTCTATTCCAATAAGAACAAAACACTACCCCCACTTCCATGATGGAAGCAGTCTAGTGTAATCAATGTGCCACAGGATAGCTGGCTTATCACCTTGGGGAATGGTGCCATATTGTGGACTTGGTGTTAGTCTCTGCTGCTGGCGGATTGGGCAGTCAGCAATGACCATAGCCAAGTTGGCCTTGGTGATTCCCTATTGCTGGGGTCGTACATAACCTCCATCCCTGGCACCATGGCCACTTTGTTCATGATTCCGTTGGGCAATGACAGGGGTGTCTAAGAAAAAAGACTGATTAATATCTCTAGAAGAGGTCATCCTAACCATTTGATTATTAAATCCTTCTCTGCTGAGGTCATCCTAACCATTTGATTATTAAATCCTTCTCTGCTGAGGTCATCCTTTGAACATTCACATGGGACAGAAATCTTCATTTTTTGCCCTTCCCAGGAAGTCTCTTATTTTCCCTAAATTTTCTTGTTACCAATTTTCTAATCATATTCATTCCAAGTCCCTGAACATCCAGCTGAACCATTGGCCACTGTCCATGAGTCAGTATATAATTGTGCCTCTGGCCATCTCTCCTCCCAAGAAAAGTAAACAACCAGCTGTGCTGATCAAAATTCTGCCCAGAGGGGGATTTTGCTTCAGCACTTTCCTTTAGGGATGGCCCAGAAAGGGATTATAGTATGCAGCTGTCCATTTTCAGGTGGCACCTGTATACTATACACAACCTCCTGTAAACCAGACCCAATTCTTAGGTTCCTCTGTGAACTGATCCTAGGGAACTTCTCATGAGGTCATAGCTGCAGGCATGGAGAAAGTGTAGCGGGAGTGCAGACAGTGGGCATTGGGGCCACTTGATGTAACTTGTGCCTTCAGGACGTGCTTGGGTCTGATCACATGTGTACCACTTCTCTTTGATGGAGTCCTGCTGTTCAAACTCCACTTAATGGCTTGGTGGGTCAGATAAAACCCAGGTTAGGAAGGGAAGCTCCAATCACATGGTCACTTGATGGCCCATGCTCAAGCATTCAGCCTCTACTAAGGCCCAGTAGTAGGCCAAGAGGTATTTCTCAAGTGGAGAGTAGTAATCCACAAAAGACGTCGGGGCTTTACTCCTAAATCCTAAGTCCCTCTACTGCAGTTCACCTATAGGTGCCTGCCAAAGGCTCCCATTAGCATGCCTATCTGCCTCTGATACTTAAAGCATCATTGGATTTGCTGGATCCTATGACCCAGGTGGCAAGGCAGCTTGTTCAGCAGCCTGAGACTGCTGCAGATTCTATTTCTGGGCCCCAGTCAAAACTAGAAGCTTTGAGGGTCACTCAGTAAGTGGGCCAGAGTAACACACCCAAATGAAGAGTTATGTTGCCTCTTAAACCCAAAGAAGCCCAGTAGGTGTTGTCCCCCCTTTTTTTAGGAGGGGCCAGATGCACCAACTTATCCTTCACTTTAAAAGGTATATTTCAACATGCTTCACACCACTGGGGTCATAAGAAGTTTTATTGAAGTAAAAGGACCCTGAATATAATAGATACCTCATATTTTAGAGCAGTTTTAGGTTCACAACAGAAATAAGCAGAGGGTACAAACTTCCTATATACCCCCTGCCCCCACACATGCATAGTTGCCTTCACCACCAAAGTCTCCAACCAGAGCAGCACACTTGTTACAGTTGAACTACATAGACACATCATAATCACTCAAAGTCCATGGTTTACATTAGGGTTCTCTTGGTGGTGTATGGATTTGGACAAATATGTAATGACATGTATCCACTATTATAGTATTATACAGGGTATTTTCACTACCCTAATATCCCTGTGTGCTACTTACCCATCTTTCCCTATGCCTAACTCCTGCAACCCCTGATCTTTTAATTGTCTCCATCGTTTGCCTTTTCCAGAACATCATATAGGTTGAGTCATATGGTATGTTGCCTTTTCAGATTGACTTTTCACTTAATATGCATTTTTTTTTTCATTTTTTTCACACAAACACACTGTATTTTATTTTTACAAGAGACAAATAAACTGACACCAAGCATTGTAAATGGATGACCACAACAAAAGCAACAATGATTGCAATTACCAAACATGAAACACACTCATACTATGTCATAATATTGATATTCAGTCCAGTAATCCTCCACTGTAACAGCTCCTTTACTTTGCAGTGAAAATTGATTTGTATATTTTTTGCCTCTGAGTCCTTGTGGGATTTTTTTTAATTCAAACAGAAAGTCACAAAAATTATAAACATCCTCATCAGTTCACTCAGTCCCATGTAATTAATTTTTTTTTCATCTCGATCTTTTGTTAGCACTTTTATGAATTCATCAGTTTTCCATTAGAGTTCTGAAAATGCCTATTCATTCAGTTCAGCAGTATAGTCAGTTACCAGAAACCTGTACTTGTCACAGTCTTTTCCATGAATTCCTTGAAGATAAAACCCTTTTGTAGGAACATATTTGCAAAAGCATCAGAGTACACCCAGAATTGTCTGTAAATGACAAAAGACTTAAAAATGACCACAAAGATCTGATGAAAGTTCATAATAATGTAATTGACAAGGAAATTTAGTTATTTCTGAGATATACATTTTAAAGTAATAACTAGAATTATGACATAACATTATACCAGAACATATAAGATTTTTAGAAATTTCATGTAATGTCTGAAACATTTATATTAACATATTTGCTTACAAATAAACCAGAGAAAGTTTAATATTAGTGGGGTTTTTTTGTTTGTTTTGTACTGCAGGTTCTTATTAGTCATCAATTTTATACACATCAGAGTATACATGTCAATCCCAATCACCCAATTCAGCACAACCACCATACCCACCCCACCGCGGTTTTCCCCCCTTGGTGGTAATAAGTTTGTTCTTTACATCTCTGTCTCAAATTCTGCCCTGCAAACCGGTTCATCTGTACCATTTTTCTAGGTTCCACATATATGTGTTAATATGAGATATTTGTTTTACTCTTTCTGACTTACTTCACTCTGTATGACAGTCTCTAGATCCATCCACGTCTCAACAAATGACTCTATTTCATTCCTTTTTATGGCTAAGTAATATTCCATTGTATATATATACCACAACTTCTTTAACCATCCGTCAATGGGCATTTAGGTTGCTTCCATGACCTGGCTATTGTAAATAGTGCTGCAATGAACTTTGGGGTGCATGTGTCTTTTTGAATTATGGTTTTCTCTGGGTATATGCTCACTAGTGGGATTGCTGGATAATATGGTAATTCTATTTTTAGTTTTTTAAGGAACCTCCATACCGTTCTCCATAGTGCTATATCAATTTACATTCCCAACAGTGCAAGAAGGTTCCCTTTTCTCCGCACCCTCTCCATCATTTGTTGTTTGTAGATTTTCTGATGATGCCCATTCTAACTGGTGTGAGGTGATACCTCACTGTAGTTTTGATTTGCATTTCTCTAATAATTAGTGATGTTGAGCAGCTTTTCATGTGCTTCCTGGCCATCTGTATGTCTTCTTTGGAGAAATGTCTATTTAGCTCTTTTGCCCATTTTCGGACTGGGTTGTTTCTTTAATATTGAGCTGCATGAGCTGTTTATATATTTTGGAGCTTAATCCTTTGTCCGTTGATTCATTTGCAAATATTTTCTCCCATTCTGAGCTTTGTCTTTTGGTCTTGTTTATGGTTTCCTTTGCTGTGCAAAAGCTTTGAAGTTTCATTAGGTCCCATTTGTTTATTTTTGTTTTTATTTCCATTACTCTAGGAGGTGGATCAAAAAAGATCTTGCTGTGATTTATGTCAAAGAGTGTTCTTCCTATGTTTTCCTCTAAGTTTTATAGTGTCCAGTCTTACATTTAGGTCTTGAATCCATTTTGAGTTTATTTTTGTGTATGGTGTTAGGGAGTGTTCTGAGTTCATTCTTTTACATGTAGCTGTCCAGTTTTTCCAGCACCACTTATTGAAGAGACTGTCTTTTCTCCATTGTATATCTTTGCCTCCTTTGTCATAGATTAGTTGATCACAGGTGCGTTGGTTTATCTCTGGGCTTTCTATGTTGTTCCATTGATCCACGTTTCTGTTTTTGTGCCAGTACCATATTGTCTTGATTACTGTAGCTTTGTAGTATAGTCTGAAGTCAGGGAGTCTGATTCCTCCAGCTCCGTTTTTTCCCCTCAAGACTGCTTTGGCTATTCGGGGTCTTTTGTGTCTCCATACAAATTTTAAGATGATTTGTTCTAGTTCCGTAAAAAATACCATTGGTAATTTGATAGGGATTGCATTGAATCTGTAGATTGCGTTGGGTAGTATAGTCATTTTCACAATACTGATTCTTCCAATCCAAGAACATGGTATATCTCTCCATCTGTTGGTATCATCTTTAATTTCTTTCATCAGTGTCTTATACTTTTCTGCATACAGATATTTTGTCTCCCTAGGTAGGTTTATTCCTAGGTATTTTACTCTTTTTGTTGCAGTGGTAAATGGGAGTGTTTCCATAATTTCTCTTTCAGATTTTTCATCATTAGTGTATAGGAATGTAAGAGATTTCTGTGCATTAATTTTGTATCCTGCAACTTTACCAAATTCATTGATTAGCTCTAGTAGTTTTCTGGTGGCATTTTAAGGATTATCTATATATAGTATCATTTCATTTGCAAACATGACAGTTTTACTTCTTTTCCAATTTGTATTCCTTTTATTTCTTTTTCTTCTCTGTTTGCTGTGGCAAGGACTTCCAAAACTATGTTGAATAATAGTGGTGAGAGTGGACATCCTTGTCTTGTTCCTGATCTTAGAGGAAATGCTTTCAGTTTTTCACCATCGAGAATGATGTTTGCTGTGGGTTTGTCATATATGGCCTTTATTATGTTGAGGTAAGTTTCCTCTATGCCCACTTTCTGGAGAGTTTTTATCATAAATAGGTGTTGAATTTTATTGAAAGCTTTTGCTGCATCTATTGAGATGATCATATGGTTTTTCTCCTTCAGCTTGTTAATATGGTGTATCACGTTGACTGATTTGTGTATACTGAAGAATCCTTGCATTCCTGGGATAAACCCCACTTGATCATAATGTATGATCCTTTTAATGTGCTGTTGGATTCTGTTTGCTAGTATTTTGTTGAGGATTTTTGCACCTATGTTCATCAGTGATATTGGCCTGTAGTTTTCTTTCTTTGTGATATCTTTGTCTGGTTTTGGTATCAGAGTGATGGTAGCCTCCTAGAATGAGTTTGGGAGTGTTCCTTCCTCTGCTATATTTTGGGAGAGTTTGAGAAGGATAGGTGTAGCTCTTCTTTAAATGTTTGATAGAATTTGCCTGTGAAGCCATCTGGTCCTGGGCTTTTGTTTGTTGGAAGATTTTTAATCACAGTTTTAATTTCAGTGCTTGTGATTGGTCTGTTCATATTTTCTATTTCTTCCTGGTTCAGTCTCAGAAGGTTGTGCATTTCTAAGAATTTGTCCATTTCTTCCAGGTTGTCCATTTTATTGGCATAGAGTTGCTTGTAGTAATCTCTCATGATCCTTTGTATCTCTGCAGTGGTAGTTTTTACTTCTCCTTTTTCATTTCTAATTCTATTCATGTGCGTCTCCTCCCTTTTTTTGATAAGTCTGGCTAATGCTTTATCAATTTTGTTTATCTTCTCAAAGAACCAGCTTTTAGGTTTATTGATTTTTGTTATTGTTTCCTTCATTTCTTTTTCATTTATTTCTGATCGGATTTTTATGATTTCTTTCCTTTTGCTAACTTTAGGGTTTTTATGTTCTTCTTTCTCTAATTGCTTTAAGTGTATGGTTAGGTTGTTTATTTGAGATGTTTCTTGTTTCTTAAGGTAGGCTTGTATAGCTATAAACTTTCCTCTTAGAACTACTTTTGCTGCATCCCATACGTTTTGGGTTGTCGTGTTTTCATTGTCATTTGTTTCTAGGTATTTTTTGATTTCCTCTTTGATTTCTTTGGTGATTTCTTGGTTATTAAGTAGTGTGTTGTTTAGCCTCCATGTGTTTGTATCTCTTACAGATTTTTTCGTGTAATTTATATCTAGTCTTATAGCGTAGTGGTCGAAAAAGATACTTGAAATGATATCAATTTCCTTAAATTTACCAAGGCTTGATTTGTGACCCAAGATATGATCTATCCTGGAGAATGTTCCATGAGCACTTGAGAAGAATGTGTGTTGTTGTTTTGGGATGGAATGTCCTATAAATATCCATTAAGTCCATCTTGTTTAATGTATCATTTAAAGCTTGTGTTTCCTTATTTATTTTCGTTTTGGATGAACTGTCCATTGGTGAAAGTGGGGTGTTAAAGTCCCCTACTATGATTGTGTTACTGTTGATTTCCTCTTTTATGGCTGTTAATATTTGCCTTATGTATTGAGGTGCTCCTATGTTGGGTGCATAAATATTTACAGTTGTTATGTCTTCTCCTTTGGATTGATCCCTTGATCATTATTTAGTGTCTTTCTTTGTCTCTTGTAATAGTCTTTGTTTTAAAGTCTATTTTGTCTGAGATGACAATTGCTACTCCAGCTTTCTTTTGGTTTCCATTTGCATGGAATATCTTTTTCCATCCTCTCACTTTCAGTCTGTACGTATCCTAGGTCTGAAGTGGGTCTCTTGTAGACAGCATATATCCGGTCTTGTTTTTGTATCCATTCAGCCAGTCTATGTCTTTTGGTTGGAGCATTTAATCCATTTACATTTAAGGTAATTATCAATATGTATGTTCCTATTACCATTTTCTTAGTTGTTTTGGGTTTATTATTGTAGATCTTTTCCTTCTATTGTGTCTCCTGCCTAGAGAACTTCCTTTAGCATTTGTTGTAAAGCTGGTTTGGTGGTGCTGAATTCTCTTAGCTTTTGCTTGTCTGTAAAGCTTTTAATTTCCCCATCAAATCTGAATGAGATCCTTGCTGGGTAGAGTAACCTTAGTTATACATTTTTCTCTTTCATCACTTTAAATATGTCCAATCCCTCTCTTCTCGCTTGCAGAGTTTCTGCTGAAAGATCAGCTGTTAACCTTATGGGGATTCCCTTGTGTGTTATTTGTTGTTTTTCCCTTGCTGCTTTTAATATTTGTTCTTCGTATTTAATTTTTGATAGTTTGATTAATATGTGTCTTGACGTGTTTCTGCTTGGATTTATCCTGTTGGGACTCTCTATGCTTCTTGGACTTAACTGTTTCCTTTCCCATATTAGGGAAGTTTTCAACTATAATCTCTTCAAATATTTTCTCAGTCCCTTTTTCTCTTCCTCTTCTGGGACCCCTGTAATTCGAATGTTGGCACATTTAATGTTGTCCCAGAGGTCTTTGAGACTGTCCTCTATTCTTTTTATTCTTTTTTCTTTATTCTCCTCTGCGGTAGTTATTTCCACTATTTTATCTTCCAGGTCACTTATCCGTTCTTCTGCCTCTGTTATTCTGTTGTTGATCCCTTCTAGAGAATTTTTAATTTCATTTTTTGTGTTGTTCAGCATTGTTTGTTTTCTCTTTAGTTCTTCTACATCTTTGTTAAACGTTTCTTGCATTTTCTCCATTCTATTTCCAAGATTTTGGATCATCTTTACTGTCGTTATTCGTTATTTACTATAATTATTCGGAATTCTTTTTCAGGTAGACTGCCTATTTCCTCTTTCATTTGTTAGGTCTGGTGGGTTTTTGCCTTGCTCCTTCATCTGCTGTGTGTTTCTCTGTCTTCTCATTTTGCTTAACTTACTGTGTTTGGGGTCTCCTTTTCACAGGCTGCAGATTTGTCATTTCCATTGTTTTTGGTGTCTGTCCCCAGTGGCTAAGGTTGGTTCAGTGGGTTGTGTAGGCTTCCTGGTGGAGGGGACTAGTGCCTGTGTTCTGGTGGATGAGGCTGGATCTTATCTTTCTGGTGGGCAGGTCCACGTCTGGTGCTGTGTTTTGGGATGTCTGTGACCCAATTATGATTTTCGGCAGCCTCTGTGCTAATGGATGGGGTTGTGTTCCTGTCTTGCTAGTTGTTTGGCATAGGGTGTGCAGCACTGTAGCTTGCTGGTCCTTGAGTGGACCTGGGTCTTGGCTTTGAGATAGAGATCTCTGGGAGATTTTCACTGTTTGATATTACGTGGGTCCTGGGAGGTCTCTTGTGTACCAGTGTCCTGCACTTGGCTCTCCCACCTCAGTGGCATATCCCTGACACCTGGCTGGAGCACGAAGAACCTGTCCTCTACATGGCTCAGAATAAAAGGGAGGAAAAAAGAAAGAAAGAATAAGATAAAGTAAGATGATATAAAGTTATTAAAATAAAAAATAATTTTTAAGAAAAAAAATTTTTAAGTAATAAAAAAAAAACCAGACAGACAGAACCCTAGGACAAATCGTAAAAGCAAAGTTATACAGACAAAATCACACACAGAAGCATACACATACATATTCACAAAAAGAGATCAAGCAGAAAAAATATATTTATCGTTGCTCCCAAAGTCCACCTCCTCAATTTGGGATGATTTGTTGTCTATTCAGGTATTCCACAGATGCAGGGTACATCAAATTGATGGTGGAAATTTAATCTGCTGCTCCTGAGGCTGCTAGGGAAAATTTCCCTTTCTCTTTGTTCGCACATCTCCTGGGGTTCAGCTTTGCATTTGGACCCGCCTCTGCATGTACGTCCTCTGAGGGCATCTGTTTTTCACTCAGACAGGACGGGGTTAAAGGAGCAGCTGATTCAGGGGCTCTGGCTCACTCAGGCCAGGGGGAGGGAGGGGCACGGAGTGCGGGGCGAGCCTGTGGTGGCAGAGGCCAGCATGACGTTGCACCAGCCTGAGGCACGCCTTGCGTTCTCCTGGGGGAGTTGTCCCTGGATCCCGGGGACCGTGGCAATGGCAAGCTGCACAGGCTCCCGGGAGGGGAGGTGTGGAGAGTGACTTGTGCTTGCACACAGGCTTCTTGGTGGCTGCAGCAGCAGCCGTAGTGTCTCATGCCCGTCTCTGGGGTCCGCGCTGATAGACATGGCTCACGCCAGTTTCTGGAGCTCCTTTAAGTAGCACTCTTAATCCCCTCCTTGCACACCAGGTAACAGTGAGGCAAGAAAAAGTCTCTTGTCTCTTCGGCAGCTCCAGACTTTTTACCACACTCCCTCCCTGCTAGCCGTGGTGCACTAGCCCCCTTCAGGCTGTGTTCACGCAGCCACCACCAGTCCTCTCCCTGGGATCCAACCGAAGCCGGAGCCTCAGCTCCCAGCCCCGCCCGCCCCGGCGGGTGAGCAGACAAGCCTTCCGGGCTGGTGAGTGCTGGTTGGCACCGATCCTCTGTGCGGGAATCTCCCTGCTTTGCCCTCCGCACCCCTGTTGCTGCGCTCTCCTCCGTTGCTCCCAAGCTTCCCCCCTCCGCCACCCGCAGTCTCTGCCCACGAAGGGGCTTCCTAGTGTGTGGAAACGTTTCCTCCTTCATAGCTCCCTCCCACTGGTGCAGGTCCCGTCCCTATTCTTTGTCTCTGTTTTTTCTTTTTTTTCTTTTGCCCTACCCAGGTACATGAGGAGTTTCTTGCCTTTTGGGAGGTCTGTGGTCTTCTGTCAGCGTTCAGTAGGTGTTCTGTAGGAGTTGTTCCACGTGTAGATGTATTTCTGATGTATTTGTGGGGAGGAAGGTGATCTCCGTGTCTTAGTCTTCCGCCATCTTTAAGCTCTGATTTTTTTTTCCCTACTAAAAGCATACTACATTACTACGTGAATCGTGGTTGATTGAATCTGCAGGTGTGGAACCATGGATCCCATGGCTAACTGTAAAGTTACTGGTAAATTTTCCACTGTTCCCCTAACCCCCTCATTGTTCAAAAGTCAAATGTCCTATTTTTCCCAACATTTTTTTAAGCTGAAGTATAGTTGATTTATAGTGTTGTGATAGTTTTTGGTGTACAGCAAAGTGATTCAGTTACATTATATATATATACACACACACACATACATACACATACACACACACTTTCAGATTCTTTTCCATTATAGGTCATTACAAGATACTGAATATAGTTCCCTGTGCTATACAGCAGGTCTTGTTGTTTATCTATTTTATATTATAAGACTGTCAAATTTTCAAGGAACTCACTTTTTGGAAATTTTTTTTATATTAAAGTATGATTTAACAGTGTTGTGTTAGTTTCAGGAGTACAGCAAAGTGATTCAGTTATAAATATACATGTATCTATTCTTTTTCAAATTCTTTTCCCATTTAGGTTATTACAGAATATTGAGCAGAGTTCCCTGTACTATACAGTAGGTCCTTCTTGGTTATTTATTTTAAATATAGTAGTATGTATATGTCCATCCCAAACTACCAATTTATCTCTCCTCCCCACCTTTCCCCTTTGGTAATCATAAGTTTGTTTTCCAAGTCTGTGAGTCTGTTTCTGTTTTATAAATAAGTTCATTTGTATCATTTTTCAGATTCCACATATAAGCAATATCATATAATATTTGTCTTTCTCTGACTCCACTTAGCATTATAATCTCTACATCTATCCATGTTGCAAAATGGCATTATTTCATTCTTTTTTATAGCTGAGTAATATTCCGTTGTGTGTATATACCACATCTTTTTATCCATTCATCTGTCAATGGACATTTAGGTGACTTCCAAGTCTTGGCTATTGTAAACAGTGCTGCAGTGAACATTGTAGAGTTTTCTCCAGATATATGCCCAGGAGTGGGATTCCTGGATCTTATAGTAACTCTACATTTAGTTTTTTTTACAGAAATTCATACTGCTCTCCATCGTGGCTGCACCAATTTATATTCCCACCAACAGGGTAGGAGGGTTCCCTTTTTCCCACACCATCTCTGGCATTTATTACTTGTAGACTTCTTTTTTTTTTTTTTTTGTGGTACACAGTCCTCTCACCATTGTGGCCTCTCCCATCACAGAGCACAGGCTCCAGATGCACAGGCTCAGCGGCCATGGCTCATGGGCCTAGCCGCTCCACGGCATGTGGGATCTTCCCCGACCGGGGCACGAACCCGTGTCCCCTGCATTGGCAGGCAGACTCTCAACCACTGCACCACCAGGGAAGCCCACTTGTAGACTTCTTGATGATGGCCATTCTGACTGGTGTGAAGTGATACCTCATTGTAGTTTTGATTTGGATTTCTCTAATAATAAAGTGATGTTGAGCATCTTTTCATGTGTTTCTTGGTCATCTGCCTGTCTTCTTTAGAGAAATATCTGATTAGGTCTTCTGCCCACTTTTCTGATTTTTTTTTTTTTTTTTTTTTGGTATTGAGCTTCATAAGCTATTTGTAAATTTGGGTGATTAATCCTTGTTGGTTGCATCATTTGCAAGTATTTTCTCCCATTCTGTGTGTTGTCTTTTCATTTTCTTTATGGTTTCCTTTGCTGTACAAAAGCTTTTGCGTTTAATTAGGTCTCATTTGTTTATTTCTGTTTTTATTTTCATTACTCTAGGAGATGGGTCAGAAAATATCTTGCTGCAATTTAGGTCAAAGAGTGTTCTTCCTATGTTTTCCTCTAAGAGTTTTATAGTGTCTGGTCTTACATTTAGGTCTTTAATCCATTTGGAGTTTATTTTTGTGTATGGTGTTAGGGAGTGTTCTAATTTCATTCTTTTACATGTGGCTGTACAGTTTTCCCTGCACTGCTTATTGAAGAGACTGTCTTTTCTCCATTGTATATTCTTGCCTGCTTTGTCATAGATTAGGTGACTATAGGTGTGTGCATTTATTTCTGGGCTTTCTATCCTGTTCCACTGATCTATATTTCTGGTTTTGTGCCAGTACCATACTGTTTTGATGACTGTAGTTTTTTTAGTATAGTCTGAATTCAGGTAGTCTGATTCCTCCAGCTCTGTGTTTCTCAAGATTGCTTTGGCTATTTGGGGTCTTTTGTGTTTCCATACAAAACGTAAAATTTTTTGTTCTAGTCCTGTGAAAAATGCCATTGATAATTTGATAGGGATTGCACTGAATCTGTAGATTGCCTTGGGTAGTATACTCATTTCGACAATATTCTCCCATTCCAAGAACACAGTATATATTTCCATCTTTGGAAAGATATGACATCTTTGTGTCATCTTTGATTTCTTTCATCAACATCATATAGTTTTCAGAGTATAGGTCTTTTGCCTCCTTAGGTAGGTTTATTCCTAGGTATTTTATTTTTTTGATGCGATGGTAAACAGGATTGTTTCTTTAATTTCTCTCTGATCTCTCATGGTATAGAAATGCAATAGTTTGTATTCATTTTGTACAATGCAATTTTACTGAATTCATTGATGAGCTCTAGTAGTTTTCTGGTAGCATCTTTAGGATTTTCTATGTATAGTATCACGTCATCTGCAAACAGTGACTGTTTTACTTTTTCTTTTCCAATTTGTATTACTTTTATTTCTTTTTCTTCTGATTGCCATGGCTAGTACTTCCAAAACTATGTTGAATAAAAGTGGTGACAGTGGACATCCTTGTCTTGTTCCTGATCTTAGAGGAAATGCTTTCAGATTTTCACAATTGAGTATGATGTTAGCTGTAGGTTTGTCATAGACAACCTTTATTATGGTGAGGTATGTTCCCTCTATGCCCACTTTCTGGAGAATTTTTATCATAAATGGGTGTCGAATTTTATCAAAAGCTTTTTCTGCATCTATTGAGATCATGTGGTTTTTATTCTTCAGTTTGTTAATGTCGTGTGTCACAATGATTTTACATATGTTGAAGAATACTTATATCCCTGAGACAAATCTCACTTGATTGTGGTGTATGATCCTTTTAATGTATTGTTGGATTTGATTTGCTAGTATTGATATTTTGTTGAGGATTGTAGTGTTTATATTCAATCAGTGATAATTGGCTTGTAATTTTTTTTTTGGGGGGTCTGGTTTTGGTATCATGATGATGGTGGCCTCATAGAATCAGTTTAGGAGTGTTCGTTCCTCTGCAATTTTTGGAAGAGTTTCAGAAGGGTAGGTGATAACTTTCCTCTAAATGTTTGATAAAATTCAGCTGTAAAGCTATCTGGTCTTGGACTTTTGTTTGTTGGGAGTTTGTAAATCACAGTTTCAATTTCAGTACTTATGATTGGTCTGTTCATATTTTCTATTTCTTCCTGGTTCAGTCTTGGGAGATCGTCCCTTTCAAAGAATTTGTTCTTTTCTTGCAGGTTGTCCAATTTATTGCCATATAGTTGCTTGTAGTAGTCTCTTATGATCCTGTGTATTTCTGCTGTGCCCTTTGTAACTTCTCCTTTTTCATTTTCTAATTTTATTGATTTGAGTCCTCTCCCTTTTTCTTGATGAATCTGGCTAAAGGTTTATCAATTTTGTTTATCTTTTCAAAGAACCAGCTTTTAATTTAATCTTTTCTCTTCATCTCTGTTTCATTTATTTCTGCTCTGATCTTTATTTCTTTCCTTCTACTCACTTTGGGTTTTCTTTGTTCTTTCTCTACTTGCTTTAGGTGTAAGGTTAGTTTGTTTGAGATTTTTCTTGTTTCCTGAGGTAAGTTTGTATTGCTATAAACTTCCCACTTAGAACTGCTTTTGCTGCATCCCATAGGTTTTGGATTGTTGTGCTTTCATTTTTGTTTCTCTCTAGGTGTTTTTGATTTCCTCTTTGATTTCTTCAGTGATCCATTCAAGGTCTTTGTTAAACATTTCTTATATATTCTCAATCTCTGCCTCCATGCTTTTTCCAAGATCTTGGATCATCTTTACTATCATTACTCTGAATTCTTTTTTGGGTAGATTTCCTATCTCTACTTCACTTAGTTGTTTTTCTGGGGTTTTATCTTGTTCCTTCGTCTGGAACATATTCTTCTGCCATCTCAGGTTGTCTGTCTGTGCTTGTGGTCTCCATTTTGTGGTCTGCAGGATTGTAGTTTTTCTTGCTTCTGCTGTCTGCCCCCTGGTGGATGAGGCTAGTCTAAGAGGCTTGTGCAGGCTTCCTGGTGGGAGGGACTGGTTCCTGCCCACTGGTGGGTGGAGCTGGGTCTTGTCCCTCTGGTGCACAGGGCCATGTCAAGGGGTGTGTTTATCGGGAAGCTATGGGCTCCGAAAGACTGTCTGCTGATGGGTGTGACTGTGTTCCTGTCCTGCTGGTGTTTAGCCTGAGGCATTCCAGCACTGGAGGCTACAGGCTTTTGGGTGGGACCAGGTCTTGGTGAGAAAATGGCAGCCTCCAGTAGGGCTCATGCCAATGAGTAATCCCCAGAATTACCGCCACCAGTCTTTATCCCCACAATGAGCTACAACCAACCCCTCTACCTCCACAGGATACCATCCAATACTAGCAGGTAGGTCTGACCCAGTCTTTTATGAGGTCACTGCTTTTTCCCCTGGGTCCTGATGCACATGAGACCTTGTGTTCACCCTCCAAGAGTGGAGTTTGTTTCCCCCAGTCCTGTAGAATTCCTTCAATCAAACCCCACTTGCTTTCAAAGCCAGATGCTCTGGTGACTGTTCCTCACATTGCAAGACCCCCAGGCTGGGATGCCTGACATGGGGTGCAGAACTTTAACTCCTGTGGGAGAACCTCTGTGATATAATATTTTTCTAGTTTTGGGGTAACCTACCTGGTGGGTATGGGATTTGATTTTATTGCAACTGCACCCTCCTACCATCTCATTGTGGCTTCTTCTTTATCTTTGATTGTAGGATATCTTTTTTGGTACTTTCCAGCATTTTTTTTTTTTTTTGTCGATGGTTGTTCAGCAGTTAGTTGTGATTTTGACATTTTCATAAGAAGAGTGAGCCCATGTCCTGCTCCTCTGCCATCTTGTCTCCACCCAAAGCCTCAAATAACTTAGATCATTGGCTCATTATGACAGATAAAATTCAGGAACAGTCAGATGGAAGACATGCAGAGAGGAAGGTATAGGAAAAGGGCTTGGAGCTTCCCTACCCTTTCCAGGCTGCCATTCTCCCAAAAGTCAAGTGTACTTGATAGTTCCTGCTCCTCTGCCATCTTGTCTCCACCCAAAGCCTCAAATAACTTAGATCATTGGCTCATTATGACAGATAAAATTCAGGAACAGTCAGATGGAAGACATGCAGAGAGGAAGGTATAGGAAAAGGGCTTGGAGCTTCCCTACCCTTTCCAGGCTGCCATTCTCCCAAAAGTCAAGTGTACTTGATAGTTGTTAAGAGAGTAGACTTAAGTGTTCTCACCACAAAAACGTATTATAATTGTATGAAGTAATGGATGTGTTAACCTTACTGTGTTAATCATTTAATAATATTGATACATGTGTATCATATCATCACATTGTAGACCTTAAACTTAATGTTGTGCCAATTATAGCTCAAGAAATCTGATGGGGGGAGAAAAGGAACTTTAAAATTAAACCTAACTCCTGTATCCTACATCTCTATATCCTTCCAATTTTGCCTAAGATTTTAACAATTCCTTTAACTTGCGTCTGTATCAGGTAGAGAGCAATAATCTTCTAGAACAGAGGATCTTAACGTGTGGTAAAGCAGATATTTCCCAGAGATGTTTGGAAGATAGTCTAGAGCTTTATGAAAAAAGCAATCACAATCATTTTTTTAAACATTTAGAACAAATAATCAATTTTGCACTTTCAAAATGGCACCTGAGTGGTAGAGAGGAGGAAGACAGAAAAGTAAGACAGGAGCCAACCATGCCAGTGAGGAGGTTGAAATAAGAGTTCAGCGCCTAGCTATAAGGATACAGAAGAGAGAGACCACTGTAGGAATAATTGGGAAATCTCAAGGAGGGTTCTCTATTCAAGATGGAATATCATGAATCGCTAATGGTGATTGTAAAAGCAGCTCTTTTGTATGTATGTCAGAACTTCCTATAGGAAACATTTTCACAGATTTTATTAAACCACTCTCCCCACTTTAAGCATATTAAGTATATGGTAGAAAAAATAGGGGAGAAATTGTTAAAAAAAATACGCTGGCCACAAATTTTTCAAACATTAACGTGTTCACCCAGAAATCAAAGAAATGAAACTATTGCATTTGTGTTCTCATCTATATAAAAATACAGTAAGTCCCCTACATACGAACCTTCAAGTTGCAAACTTTCAAAGATGCGAACGTGTGTTCACATGTCCAATCACGTAAGTTAGTTCACATGTCTGGTGTACATTGTCACGTGCATGCATCATCTACAAGTGATTGTGCTTTTGTGTGCTTCACTGTATAGTACTGTATAAAGTAGAGTAGTACAGTATCTTTATTTCAAGCCCAGGATGTCTGGAAGAAAGCGTAAAAGCAGTGGTGATGTAGCTGGTACTGCTGAAGAACCAAAGAGATTCACAACACAGGAAATGGCAACGGAATTTTCTTTATTTGAGGAGGAACTGTTAGTTTTTGAGGCACAGGACCCAAACATAGAATGGTACATGAAGGTTGCAGCAGCCATTCAGAATGCAATCCAGTGCTACCATGTCATCTATGACGAGGAAATAAGAGCCACTACCCAGGCATCACTGGATCTTTTCTTCAATAGGGTAAACAGAATTGAATCCAGCAAGGAACCAGAACCTGTGTCATCAACATTGGACATGAGTGAAATTGCAGCTTGCCCTCCATCTTCTATTGCTGACGATCCTTCAGCTCTACCATCTCCCACCTCTTCTCTCTCCTCCAGTCAGTAACTCTTCTTGCCTCTTCACTTGATGCCAGCCCCTGTATGCCAGCTGTTGTGCTGTACTACTGTACTTTTCAAGGTACTGTACTGTTTTAAAATGTTTTCATTTTTTGTTTTTTATGTATTATTTGTGTAAAAAGTATTATAAACCTATTACAGTACAGTACTATATAGCTGATTGTGTTAGTTCAGTACCTAAGCTAACTTTGTAGGACTTACGAACAAACTGGACTTAACAAACGTGCTCTCGGAATGGAACTTGTTTATATGTATGGGACTTACTATATTTTTTAAATGACTAGGGCAATTTAGCGAATGAACTCACTTGATGCTGGGTTAAACACAAATTTGACAACCACTTTTGGAAAACAATTTGACAACAGGATTTATGAGGTCTGCACAATGGTCAATAATTTTCCTTCTGGTATTTTATCCTAAGGATAAGCAGAAAAAAGGACATTGACAAATATGTCTGTGCCACTTAGTGGAAAAAACTGAAGCTAGCCTTCTATTCCAGAAAAAAAATAGGTTAAAATAACCACAGACAAGGACACAACTACTGTAACTTATTATAAATATTTAAGCAAACACAAATTGAAAAAATGTAGCAGACTGGAAAATTAAAATGTTAATAAATTTATATTTAAGCATCACTTTTGTATAGCCTAGACCCTATATTAAGTTTTTTAAATAATATAAGCAAAGATTAACCAAAAAAAAGTGTCCATATTGGTTATACCAGTATCTGATGTTTATTTTTTCCCCCACCCTTCTGTGAACTCTCTCCCAATGTCACTCTTAGAGTCCTTGAATACTTCAGGCCTTGGGGGAGAATAGTCAGAGACCTGGGGCTAGTGAACAGGCCCCAGGAGGAGAGTAAGAATAAGTCTTATAATCTAGTCCTGGGAGGTAGAGTGGAGTAAGGTATGAAGATTACTCCCATGGTAGGTAACTCAGGATACAAAGGGAAGAATGCAGGTGTCTCTGTTGCAACCCTTGGGAAGCAACTGGCTGTTTTCAGTACCTGGATAAAGAGGGGACACAGGAGAAAATATTGAAGAGGTCAGAGCCATGGCCTCCCTTTGACTATGAACTAAATTCATCAAAGCATCCAGACAAGAGATGACTACTGTAAGGAGCTCTGTGGACATTTGCCCAAATGGGTAAGTACATTCCAGAGATGGAGACAAAGTTATTGGAATCAGACTCCATTTGTCTTTGGTCCATCCAGGGCTTATCTTCTTTACAGTTCTAGTCAAAACTAGAGGAAATTTTTTTTAAAAATTTTAAAATTAAAAAGTAGAGGAAATAAGTTGAGTACAAATTGGGCTGGGTTATGTATCAAGGAAGAGGCGAAACCCCAATGTAGAAAGCTTTGTTGCCTAGTACTCCCCATCAGAACATGAGAGAAAAGATTGAACTATTCCATCCTGATTGGACCTCTTGTCTTCTGCTCCACAGTCAGTCAAACTTCTCTCCCAACTGCATCTTTACACCATCAACAGGTATCTTTAATTATTTTTATCCATGTTTAAAAGGCTATTCATACAGTTGGGAAAGAAGGATATGGAGTTACCAAGGTCATATGAAAATAGCACTGTGTCTGTGTTCTCTGGAAGGGGGAAAAGAACAGAGGAGAGGAGTAGGTAAGGAGGGAATACAGTGCCTGTTCCAGAGGCCAGGCATTCTAATATTTCACCTTCTGTGTGTGCGAACACACACATTTATGAACAGTTCATTTTAATACATGATGCAACTCTAAGGCAGCTGTTACTCCCTTCCTTTCACAGACTGGCAAACAGGCAATGTAATCTCTCTGCCTTTGTTTTCTAAGTCACAGAGCCAGAAACAGTAAAGTTCGTATTTGCACTAAGTTTGTCTTGCTTCTAATCCATGTTTATTTCACCACAGCAAAACATCTGTCTCAGGAGCTTCAGACCCACCATCAGGATGTCTCTTCCAGGACTTGCAGGCATGTCTCCCGTGTTCAGGTAAGGATGCCCTTATGTGGACTGATACAGAAAATGTTTCTCTAGAATGTTCTAGGTCAGGTGACACAGTTTAGGTGTCACACCTAGTTCAAACCACCACTTAAGATGCCAATTATCAACTTGGTGGATTTTTATTCATATGCTCATATTCTTTGTCCCAGCCTAAAACTCAGTTACAATTTCATTGACTAAACTGGGTCTGGCACAAATCAAAGTTAGAAATCTGGTTTTAAGTCCATCGCATGAACATTGATTCTTTTATGATGAGATACTTTGACCTTCCCTGATTTTGAGTAATTAGGCCACCATCCTAAACCATAAAGGGACCTATCACAGTATCTTCAGAGAACAATTCAGATATTCTCCCTTTTATGAGATAAAATTGTGTATTGACCAGTGTTCCCAATAAATCCCTGTCTTATCTCTACAATTCCTGGACTTTTGAGGAATCTTCAAAGATGTCCCACATGACAGTGAAACAAAGGAAACTATTCCAATTTGCAGGATGTAAATTTCTGCTCTACTCCCCACCCCATAGTGAACAGTAAGAATTTGGGGAAAGGAAGCTGATGCCCTATGCCAAGAGCTTCACACTTATTTCATTTGTTCTTTATCCTTACCCTTTGCAGTTGATAGTCTCCCCATTTTTAATAAGAAAAAGACTGAGACTTCAAGAGTTTAAGCAATTTACCCAAACATAGGGTAAGATGGTCTGGATGGGAAATCTGGTTTTGTTAGATGGTAAAGCTGATACCCTAAGCTGCTACTGTGGTGCTATCTCCCATCCTTTCCTTTTCTTATCCAAAAGATTCACAGCATCTTTACATTTGATCCCTGAGGAAGTAGTTTCACACATGGTATCACTCATTGGCATATTCAAATACTCAACTCACAGAATTGCTAAAGTCAGAGTTAATATAAAAGAACATCTGTGAATGATTTTAAAGTTCACAGAACTTTAATCTTTTTTTTCAATACCTAGTCAATACCTGACCCAGAAGTAAGTAAACTCAAAAATCCTAACATTGTGTGTTGGAGCCTGAATCACAAATCCATGAGGTTACGTAGGGGCATTTCTTATGCTTATTTGCTATGAAAATGTAACTTCTATTTATATTTTAGACATGAATAATTCGAAATGTGCATGGAATTTAGTTGGGGGGAATTCAGTGACTGTGTACCCATCCACTCTGGTATAGAGATATCAAAGGCGGCTTTGTAGAGGAGAGATGGTCTGGAATGGGCCTTGATGCCTGGGTAAAAAAACCAAGAAGGTGGTGAGATCTCTCAGCAAAAATGTAGCCATGTGAAGAAAGTCACCATGTTACCATGACATGAGTATGGGGAGCCTGACTTGTTGAATCTGAGACTCTAATGGGAAACATGAGGAGGGCAAGCCCAATACAGGACAAGACCCAAATTATACCCTGTGCCCTCAGCTTCTGAACCCTGAGTATGTGTAGCAGTAGGAGCCATTGCTAGATTCTTAGAGGCACCTGAAGGGCAAAAGAACAAGAAGTGGACCAGGCTTTTACAAGTAATGGACAGTGATTTAGCGCTGATCTCCCTATCTCTTCAAAGAATAGAGACCAAGAAGTATGTGGCCAGTAAGAAGGGTCCTGTTGACTGTTTTCTTTCATCACTGTGATCAGATAATGGGCAAATGTCCAGTGAGATTTGCTCATAAAAAGATGCATCTTTTACCTATCTCAAATTATAGATGATGCCCAGATTCTCAGAAAGTTTAATAGACTCTGTCTTTAATGTTCCTTAGGACAGTTGACTCTAGCTGTTGACCCTATCTTTCTAACCATGAAATCTGGGCAGCCTTAAATGAGATATTTTCCTTTGAAAAATTAGGTCCTATGCCAGGTATCTTTTTGAAAAATTAGGTCCTATGCCAGGTATCTTTTAAAGAAATCAATTAGATTCATCAGTCTGACCAAACCATTATTAAGCCATTAAAGAAAAGGGAATTGTACCCCACTAATATATTTTCCTTAGTAAATTGTCCCGTTATGTTTTTGACTTTTAAAAAGTAAGACTTTTAAAGCTTTTCACTATTCTTCAAAACCTGAATATACCCATACACGAAAGAAAATTAAAAGAATGTGTTTTTACATCCAAGGTATATTCCTATAAGAAACACATATTTTAATGAAATCATATCGTATCAATACTTTAATCTGCTTTCTGCCATTCCCTCACTTACTGTAATATGACATAAACGTTTTACCAGGTAATACATAACTTTAAAAATATTATAGTAAATCTAATTCATTGAATAATGCTTTACTTTTGAACGCATTGATTCTAAATTTTCACTATAAAATCATGAATTGCAAATAGCTAATCATTGTTATTGATGTTACTCTTTATACAACAAAGAGAAGCATATGCAGGCACTAGGCTAAACACATTACATGGACTTACATTTAATCATTGCACGTAGAACTTTGTGTTTTCCAGTGTATAAGTCCCCTAACTTGTTCAGCCCCTTTGATCCAGTAATTTTGCTTTGGGAAATATTTCCTAAAGGAAATGGAAGAGAGCAATTTAGCAGTAGAAATGTTAAGCATACCTGTTTCTACATTTACCAGTGGGTGTTTTCATGCAGTCTCTTTTACAAAATACATGTCAATTTTCAAGTAGGCATTCAGAATTCTTCTTTATTATAGGTTCTGCCAGGATGGAAATAAGATTCCAGTAGTCTACAGTTTCCAGAGGCAATATCTGTTATAGCAGTAAAAATCTAAAACTAAGAGCTCCTGTCCCCTAGCTACTCTAAGCCCTCAAACATGTTCATGTCTGCTTGCTAATAATTCCTGCTTGGTGCCTACTTCTTTCTGGCTTACTGGCATCCCAGGGCTGGAGTCCCTGCACATCTGGCTCTCCATCCCCTTTAGCTCTATGTACCTGGTGGCTGTGGTGGGGAATGTGACCATCCTGGCCATGGTAAAGTTGGAGCACAGCCTGCACCAGCCCATGTACTTCTTCCTGTGCATGTTGGCTGTCATTGACTTGGTCCTGTCAACCTCTACCATGCCCAAACTGCTAACCATCTTCTGTTTTTGTGCCTGTCACATTGACCTAGATACTTGCTTGACCCAAATGTTCTTTATCCACTGCTTCATCATGGTAGAGTCAGGCATCTTCCTTGCCATGGCTTTTGATCACTATGTGGCCATCTGTGACCCACTATGCCACACCTCAATGCTCACCCATGCAGTGGTAGGACGTTTGGGCCCGGCTGCCCTCCTTCATGGAGTACTCTACATTGGACCTCTGCCGCTGCTGATTTGCCTGAGGCTGCCCCTTTACCGGACCCAAATCACTGCCCACTCCTACTCTGAGTACATGGCCATGGTCACCTTGGCATGTAGTGACACAACAACTTATATGGGATGGGAATTGGCTTCCTGGTATTGATCCTGGATTCATTAGCCATCACTGCCTCCTATGTGGTGATTTTTAGGGCTGTCATAGGGTTGACCACCCCTGAGGCTAGGCTTCAAACCCTAGGAATATGCAGTTCTCGTATTTGTGCTATCCTTGTCTTCTATATCCCCATTGCTGTTTCCTCTCTCACTCACCGCTTTGGCCATCATGTCCCTCCCCATATCCATATCCTTTTGGCCAACTTTTACCTCCTCATTCCACCCGTCCTCAACCCAATTGTCTATGCTGTTCACACTAAACAAATTCGAGAGAGACTTCTCCACATTCTTAAGTCAGGGGCTCAACCCAAGTGACTGTTCTGAATCTATGAGACAGATATTTAGTGATGGCAGGAAGAGGCTCTGACCAGGGAAACCAATGAAATAAGACCCATGCAACCAAGTCTTACCTGAGTTATGGAGAAAAGGGTCTAAGAGGAATGCTAGAATATATTCTGCTTGACCATGGATTTCCTGAAAGGGGAATATCTGAAATATTTGAAAGAGGAAATCAGGGCCTGAGTTTTTGTACAATATTCCTTTTACTATTTGACTTCATAAAATTAAGCACAATAGACACAAGCATACAGACCACAAAAGTAGGATCATTTATATCTTTGACTTTTTTGGTGAAGGATTTCTGGTTTCTCTTTGGAGAGAGCGTTTTGCACAATTTCGAGAAGGTAAAATTATAATTTAACACCTTCTTGAAGACAGTTTACAAATTCTGTTTGTAAAGGTCTGGAAAAATCGTGTTGGCAAGATTTTCCAATTCTTTTCACTTGCCCCATAAAAGGTCTTTTGTTGAGAATGGAGGCGATATGAATGTGAGAAACCTTAATATAATATAATGAGACTTGGAATGGGACTCTACTGCTCACAGGAGTTAAAGTCCTCAAGACAGGTCATTCTCTCATTTAAATAGATAACTGGAAATGTGGGCATTTCCATTTACCTCCACATTTCTCAGGAGATGAGTATCCCACATCTCCTCATAATAAAATTAACTACGAGTGGGGAGGAGGAGACATTAGGAGATTCCATTTTGGAAACCCTGAAATAGCCTACATGAAGGACAGCAGCCAAACTGAAGTAAAACGACAGAAGCAAGAAGGTAAGAGTGGGATTATTGACATGAAAGAGGTTGGGTAGAGAACTGAGTAGAGGTGATGAGAATAAATATATTCCCAGTGGTAGATGCAAACCTTTATATAACTTTAGATTTCTTCGGAGAATTCTTAGAGACAAATTATCAAAATAAATGTATGAACTTTTATTATTTATTGATCATAGAAGTTCCATAATGAGATGACTACTTCAGGCTAGAAACCTATAGAAATTTCGTGATAATGCATGAAAAAAATGGAATGAAGCAATCACACTCAATTATAGTATGTCCATTTTAGTTGTAAAATGTTTCAGACTTTAAATTGAAAATGCTCATTTAGCCTCCTCAATTTACAAACCATTACAAAAATTTAAAAGCTAAGGTGACTTACCTTAGGCTTAAAAGGAATCATCTTCACATTTGAACGTATAATCTAAAGAAGCCAATGATTAAACCAGAGCTAAAATTTAAACCTCATATGTCATCAACAAAAAAATGAAGGACTTAGAATATCAGAAATTTTTTCTAAAGTTTGGCTTAATGTCCCTAAGCCAGGTCTAAATTTCTATTTCCTCAGAATCCTATGCCTAAGCCTAAGGTTGAATGGATAACATTTATTAATTTTTTCCCATTGTTTTGGGGTGAAGGGTACTTATTTCCCCATCTCCTTACCTAGGGTCCTGGAGTTCAGTACCAAACCTAAGTCATTTATTGGGGAAACATTGTGTTCTATGAACATAATTTAAATGCCAAATGTAATGTGTCTGCTAGATTTTATTAGGAGTTGATGAAAAGATACCATAAACTTACCAGAGTTAGAAGCTTATTTTACAGAGTTATCTCCTGACCATAACTTGTGCTTTGGAGAAAATGAAGATGATGTTCATGTCTGTCAGTGGCACCAGTGCTGTGAGAGAAATGACAAGGAACCTTTGTCATGGGATAGCTCTTTGGCATTAGCTGAAAAATCCATTTATACTATGTAAAGCAGAGTGTGTGTATGGAGATCCATGGCTCTTAATGTGGACTTAATTGAATTCAAGAGGATTAGTACTAAGTACTTTCTAGCCGAATATCCTCCGAAATGCCACAGTAAGGGGTTCCTCTATAGATGACCTGTTAGTTCTTCTTTAGATCAAGAACAAATACCAATAATCTCCAGTTTCTTTATCTCCAGTCAGTCAATCAATACTGTATGAGGAAAAAGAAGAAAAATACTACCTGTATGTGTGCTCCTGCTCCATCCAGGGACAACCAACCATGACAACACCCAGGCCTATCAGACTCAGGATATGAGGTAAATTATAGATCATATAGTAGAGCATTTAATCCCATTGTCAACTATAGTCATGGCTGAGCCCTTTCATGGTGAACAGGATAAGAGGTAAGATACCCTGGTGAATGCAATATGAGGATGTGACAAATAGGTCCAACAACTGAATATCCATCTTATTCAAAGCCAACACCGTGTTTCTCCTTCACACAAATACCTTTTTCTCTTCTGTTACTTTCTGTTACTGATACTCAGGCTGGAAGTAAAAGACACTTTCATCATCGCCTTTTTTTTGTTTTGTTTTTAATAAATGTATTTATTTTTGGCTGCATTGGGTCTTCGTCGCTGTGCACGGGCTTTCTCTAGTTGCGACGAGTGAAGGCTACTCTTCATTGTGGTGCACGGCCTTCTCATTGCAGTGGCTTCTCTTGCTGCAGACCACGAGCTCTAGCTCTAGGTGTGTGGTCTCAATAGTTGTGGCGCACAGCCTCAATAGTTGTGGTGTGTGGGCTTAGTTGCTCTGAGGCATGTGGGATCTTCCTGGGCCAGGGCTAGAACCCGTGTCCCCTGCACTGGTAGGCAGATTCTGAACCATCAGGGAAGTCCTCATCATCGTCTTGTGACTCTGCAAGTCTTCATGGAAAAAAATGAAGACTAGGGAACAGTTAAGGGAGGAGGAATCATTATAGCTATTAAAGGGTCTTGTGGCACAGGTAGTTAACTTGGGCTTTGGACTTAGAATAAAGGGCAGAGATGGATCTGAACCAGTAATTTTCAGACTTTGGACGTGTTGCACAATCTAAGCTTCAGTCTCCTCTTATTTTTCTTTTATGGTTTTTATTCTTCAATTTGTTAATATGGTGTGTCACATTGATTTGCGTATATTGAAGAATCCTTGCATCCCTGAGATAAATCCCACTTGATCATGGTGTATGATCCTTTTAATGTGTTGTTGGATTCTGTTTGCTAGTATTTTGTTGAGGATTTTTGCATCTATATTCATCAGTGATATTGGTCTGTAATTTTCTTTTTTTGTACTATCTTTGTCTGGTTTGGGTATCAGGGTGACGGTGGCCTCATAGAATGAGTTTGGGAGTGTTCCTTCCTCTGCAGTTTTTTGCAAGAGTTTGAGAAGGATGGGTGTTAGCTCTTCTCTAAATGTTTGATAGAATTCACCTGTGAAGCCATCTGGTCCTGGACTTTTGTTTGTTGGAAGATTTTTAATCAGTTTCAATTTCATTACTTGTGATTGGTCTGTTCATATTTTCTGTTTCTTCCTGGTTCAGTCTTGGAAGGTTATACCTTTCTAAGAATTTGTCCATTTCTTCCAGGTTGTCCATTTTATTGGCATAGAGTTGCTTGTAGTAGTCTCTTAGGATGCTTTGTATTTCTGTGGTGTCTGTTGTAACTTCTCCTCTTTCATTTCTAATTTTATTGATTTGAGTCCTCTCCCTCTTCTTCTTGGTGAGTCTGGCTAAAGGTTTTTCAATATTGTTTATCTTCTCAAAGAACCAGCTTTTAGTTTTATTGATCTTTGCTATTGTTTTCTTTCTATTTCATTTATTTCTGCTCTGATCTTTATGATTTCTTTCCTTCTGCTTACTTTGGGTTTTGTTTGTTCTTCTTTCTCTAGTTCCTTTAAGTGTAAAGTGAGATTGTTGATTTGAGATGTTTCTTGAGGTAGGCTTGTATAGCTGTAAACTTACCTCTTAGAATTGCTTTTGCTGCATCCCATAGGTTTTGGATCATCGTGTTTTCATTGTCATTTGGCTCTAGGTATTTTTTCATTTCCACTTTGATTTCTTCAGTGATCTCTTGGTTATTTAGTAACGTATTGTTTAGCCTCCATGTGTTTGTGTTCTTTACGTTTCTTTCCCTGTAATTCATTTCTAATCTCATAACGTTGTGGTCAGAAAAGATACTTGATATGATTTCAATTTTCTTAAATTTACTGAGGCTTGATTTGTGTCCCGAGATGTGATCTATCCTGGAGAATGTTCTGTGCACACTTGAGAAGAAAGTGTAATCTGCTGTTTTTGGATGGAATGTCCTATAAATATCAATTAAATCTATCTGGTCTATTGTGTCATTTAAAGCTTCTGTTTCCTTATTTATTTTCATTTTGGATGATCTGTCCATTGGTGTAAGTGAGGTGTTAAAGTCCCCCACTATTATTGTGTTACTGTCAACTTCCTCTTTTATAGCTGTTAGCAGTTGCCTTATGTACTGAGGTGCTCCTATATTGGGTGCATATATATTTATAATTGTTATATCTTCTTCTTGGATTGATCCCTTCATTATGTAGTGTCCTTCCTTGACTCTTGTAACATTCTTTCTTTTAAAGCCTATTTTATCTGATATGAGTATTGCTACTCCAGCTTTCTTTTGATTTCCATTTGCATGGAATATCTTTTTCCATCCCCTCACTTTCACTCTGTATGTGTCCCTAGGTCTGAAGTGGGTCTCTTGTAGACAGCATATATATGGGTCTTGTTTGTGTATCCATTCAGCAAGCCTGTGTCTTTTGGTTGGAGCACTTAATCCATTCACGTTGAAGGTAATTATTGATATGTATGTTCCTATGACCATTTTCTTAATTGTTTTAGGTGTGTTTTTGTAGGTCTTTTCCTTCTCTTGTGTCTCCTGCCTAGAGAAGTTCCTTTAGCATTTGTTGTAGGGCTGGTTTGGTGGTGCTGAATTCTCTTAGCTTCTGCTTGTCTGTAAAGCTTTTTTCTCCATGGAATCTGAATGAAATCCTTGACGGGTAGAGTAATCTTGGTTGTAGGTTCTTCCCTTTCATCACTTTAAGTATATCATGCCACTCCCATCTGGACTGTAGAGTTTCTGCTGCGAAATCAGCTGTTAACCTTATGGGAGTTCCCTTGTATGTTATTTGTCATTTTTCCCTTGCTGCTTTCAATAATTTTTCTTTGTCTTTAATTTTTGCCAATTTGATTACTATTTGTCTCGGCATGTTTCTCCTTGGGTTTATCCTGTATGGGATTCTCTGCACTTCCTGGACTTGGGTGGCTATTTCCTTTCCCATGGTAGGGAAGTTTTCGACTATAATCTCTTCAAATATTTTCTCAGGTTCTTTCTCTCTCTTCTCCTTCTGGGACCCCTTTAATGCGAACGTTGTTGTGTTTAGTGTTGTCTCAGAGGTCTGTTAGGCTGTCTTCATTTCTTTTCATTCTTTATTCTGTTCTGCAGCAGTGAATTCCACCATTCTGTCTTCCAGGTCACTTATCCATTCTTCTGCCTCAGTTATTCTGCTATTGATTCCTTCTAGTGCAGTTTTCATTTCAGTTATTGTATTATTTATATTGTTCATGTCTGTTTGTTAATTCTTCTAGGTCTTTGTTAAACATTTCTTGCATCTTCTCGATCTTTGCCTCCATTGTTTTTCCGAGGTCCTGGATCATCTTCACTATCATTATTCTGAATTCTTTTTCTGGAAGGTTGCCTATCTCCACTCCATTTAGTTGTTTTTCTGGGGTTTTATCTTGTTCCTTGATCTGGTACATAGCCCTCTGCCTTTTCATCTTGTCTATCTTCCTGTGAATGTGGTTTTTGTTCCACAGGATGCAGGATTGTAATTCTTCTTGCTTCTGCTGTCTGCCCTCTGGTGGATGAGGCTATCTAAGAGGCTTTTGTAAGTAAGTTTCCTCCAGTCTCCTCCTCTTAAAAATGAAAGCAACAATAGTAGCTCCTCATGGGTTAATTATAAGGATATAATGAGATAATGAATCTAAAATGCCTGCATAATCCCTGGCACACGAAACACAACTTGTCTTTTAAAAATAGTATTTTATCATGCACTGACAGGCCCATGGGAAGGGTAATAAGTCAGGAAGAGTAACTGGAACAAGTTCCTGGAAAAGCCAAAGAATGTCTGCAATTGTGCCTCACTCGTAAGTGTACTAGTCTCTGCTCTAGAAAACACTCTCTGTCTTTGCTTCTCTACAGAAAATTAGTTATATAAACAGATTCAGCTTTCCTCTGTTCTCTTTGGCTGCCTGGTACCCACTCATGTACATCTGAGGCTTTTTAACTATTGACACCCACCTAATTAGTCTTGTGACAGTAAAAGGCTAAATACCTCTAAATATTTCCTGGTATAACAAGTAAAAAATTAATACTCACAAACTCAGTTGTGCAAAATGTCATTTCCTTCTTTTTTTCACCGGCATCATCCATCCACAATGGGGCTTAGAGTAAAAATAAAATTAAGTTATACAAGATAGGATTTCCAACCAAATCCAATCAACTTTATAAATTGCAATTGATTAAGAAATCCTTAATTTAGGCTAATACAGTTTTTAAAACTCCCCCAGGAGTTTTTACATCACCCTCTTCTTTGTGTTAGATTTAAAACTGCATGGGGGGGGCGGGTGGGTTCTTACAAGACTGCCACCATGGCAGTTATATGGGAGACAACTAGTTCCTGCTTCCTTTTCTTGGCTGGCCTCGACCCCATATACATCTTGTGCTATAATTATGGTATTTTTTCACACTGTGGCCTGTGGTACGTGACCTCCTCCTACTAGAGTCTCTGATACAGTTGATCCACTGAGATTGCAGTCACACCTCCACAGGACCCTGGCAGAGACTGTCCACTCTATCTTTCTCATACTCATCCCTTTGTCCCAGCTGCGGCACCCTCTGCAAGCTGGCCAAAGTGACCACTCTTATTCTTTCTCTGAGCCAACTTATTTCATCTGTGCCCCCAGATCCGATTTCACACCACTTGGAGTCTTGGGAGCCTCAGCTTAAGAAGGAGAAAGTATGGTCCCAACTAGTGTTCTTCCTCCCACCAGGCACAGACAGTCTTTGTGCCTAACCTAATCTGAAACCAGGAACAGAAATCTGTTCTGCCAGGTCAGATACCCTTATACATTTTTGTCATCTTTTTGGTTCAAAGCTTTTAAATTTAAAAGCCAAGAATTCTATGTCCTGCTAAAGGGGCAACATGCGAGGTCCTGGAGGCACTGGTATCCTTCTATGACTGGATTCTAGAAATGAGAATTCTAGAATTGAGTTTGAGAAATGACTCTGCAGAAGATCTAAAAAGAAAAGCCTAAGATCTGAAGGATCTATAGTTCTAGAAATATTGCCTGACCAGTGCAAATCTTTTTAGGGAATAGTATGGTTGACTGTTTACTTCTGTCTTCAACAAGGAAAATTGACTCACTTGATTCAAATGGAACAAACACCAACAAAATATAAAATTGATTATGGTATTCAGAATTGAGAGCTGGATGAGAATCTTGGCCAGGACTCCTCCCTTTCAAGGAATATTTTTTGGTTCAATCCTTATCTGTTAAAGTTGGATGGGTATGAGTAATTGAGGTGAGACATAGTTAAAGGATACAAGCATCTCACTATGTTCTATAGGCAGATTAGTTGGACAGATATATGATATAGATAAGTAGACAAACCAGTAGATGATCACTCAGGAACTAATGTTATTCTTAATTTGGTTTAGCCAAGATTTCTCAGATGCATCCAGTGTTGTAAGGGTATTGTACTGTATCATCTTGGCCAAGCTGGAACTATGTTTCCTAGAATTCCTTTCCCGGTGTGGTTTCTGGTTGGGGCTGGCCAGAAGACATATTTCTGTGATACTGGAAGGCAGAAATGAAATGGCTATTTCTATCATAAAAAGTCTACAAATAACAAATGTTGGCAAGGATGTGGAGAAAAAGGAACCCTTGTACAGTGTTAGTGGGAATGTAAGTTGATGCAGCCACTATGGAAAATATGGAGTTTGCTCAAAAAACTAGAAATAGAACTACCATATGATCCAGCAATTGAACTGCTTGGCATATATCTGAAAAAAAAACACCTCTAATTCAAAAAGATATACGCACCCCAATGTTTATAGCAGCATTATTTACAACAACCAAGACATAGACACAACCCAAGTGCCCATCAAACCGGTGACTGCATTATATAGATGTGAGACTTTATATATATATATACACATATACATATATATGTTGTGTATGTATATATATGAGTATTACTCAGCCCTAAATAAAATACTGCCATTTGCAGCAATGTGGATGGACCTAGAGAATATTATGCTCAGTGAAATAAGTCAGGCTGAGAATGACAAATACTGTATAATATCACTTCTATATGGAACCTAAAATTAATACAATGAATATATATGCAAAACAAACAGACCCATAGATATAGAACACAAATTTGTGGTAACCAAAGGGGAAAGGGAAAGTGGAGGGACAAATCTGGGTATGAGATTAATAGATACAAACTACTATGTATAAAATAGATAAGCAACAAGGATATACTGTATAGCACAGAGAATTATAGCCATTGTCTTGTAATAACCTATAATGGAGTATTATCTGCAAAAATACTGAATCACTATGCTGTACACCTAACATTATAAATCAACTAATTTTTTAAAATCTGTTGCATTTCTACACAAACTTTTAAAAAGAAATGGGGGCAGGTCAGTAACTGAGACAGAAGAATGAATAAGTGAGGTGGAAGACAGAGTGGTGGAAATTACTGCCACAGAACAGAATAAGGAAAAAAGAATAAAAAGGAATGAGGATGGGCTTCCCTGGTGGTTCAGTGGTTGAGAGTCTGCCTGCCAGGTTCGTGCCCCAGTCCAGGAGGATCCCACATGCCACGGAGTGGCTGGGCCCATGAGCCATGGCCATTGAGCCTGTGCTCCACAATGGGAGAGGCCACAACAGTGAGAGGCCCGCATACCACAAAAAAAAAGGAATGAGGACAGTCTCAGAGACCTCTGAGACAACATTAAATGCACCAACGTTCACATTATAGGGATCCCAGAAGGAGAAAAGTGAAAGAGGGCCTGAGAAAATATTTGAAGAGATAATAGCTGAAAACTTCCCTAACATGGGAAACATTAACTCAAGTCCAGGAAGCACAGAGAGTCCCATACAGGATAAACCCAAGGAGGAACACACCAACACACATATTAATCAAACTGACAAAAATTAAAGACAAAATATTGAAAGCAAAAAGGGAAAAGCAACAAATAACATGCAAAGGAATCCCCATAAGGTTATCATCTGATTTTTCAGCAGAAACCCTGCAGGCCAGAAGGGAATGGCAAGATATATTTAAAATGATGAAAGGGAAAAACCTACAACCAAGAATACTCTACCCAGCATAGCTCTTGTTCAAACTCAGTGGAGAAATCATAAAGAGGATTCAGCACCACCATACCAGCTTTACAAAAATACTGAAGGAACTTCTCTAGGTAGAAAAGAAAAGGCCACAGCTAGAAACAAGGAAATTAAGAGTGGTAAAGTTCACCAGTAAAGGCAAACATACAGGAAAGGTAGGAAACAATCCACACACAAATATGATATCAAAACCAGCAATTGTGAGGAGAGTACAAATGCATGATATTGGAAATGCATTTGGAATTAAAAGACCAGAAAGTTAAAACAATCTTGTTTATATATAGACTGCTATATCAGAGCCTCATGGTAACCACAAACTTAAAATCTACAATAGAAACACAAAAGAGAAAGCAAACCCAACACAACACTAAAGTTAGGTATCAAATCACAAGAGAAGAGAAAAAAAGAGGAAGAGAAGAAAAAGACCTATAAAAACAAAACCCAAAGACCTACCCAAAACAACTAACATGGCAACATACATATTGATAATTACCTTAAATGTAAACATTAAATTCTCCGACCAAAAGACATAGGCTGGCTGAAAGGATACAAAACAAGACCCATATATATACTGTCTACAGGGGACCCACTTCAGATCTAGGGACACATACAGACTGAAAGTGAGGGAATGGAAAAGATATTCCATGCAAATGGAAATCAAAAGAAAGGTGGAGTAGCAATACTCATATCAGACAAAATAAACTTTAAAATAATGTTACAAGAGACAAGGACACTGCATAATGATCATGGAATAAATCCAAGAAGAAGATATAACTACTATAAATATATATGCACCTAACATAGAAGCACCTCAATATATAAGGCAAATACTAACAGCCATAAAGGAGAAATTGACAGTAACACAATAATAGTGGGGACTTTAACACACCACTTTCACCAATGGACAGATCATCAAGACAGAAAAATCAATAAGGAAACACAGGCCTTAAAGGACACATTAGACAAGATGGTCTTAATTGATATTTATAGGGCATTCCATCTGAAAGCAGCAGAATACGCAATCTTCTCAAGTGTACATGGAACATTCTCCAGGATAGATCACATGTTGAGCCACAAAGCAAGCCTCAGTAAATTTAAGAAAATTGAAATCATATCAAGCAACTTTTCTGACAACACTATGAGATTAGAAATCAACTACAAGAAAAAGCTGCAAGAAAATGCAAATACTTGGAGGTTAAACAGTGTTGCTAAACAACCAATGGATCACTGAAGAAATCAAAGAGGAAATCAGAAAATACAGAGAAAGGAAAACAACACAACAATCCAAAGCCTATGGGATGCAGCAAAAGCAGTTCTAAGACAATTTCATAGCAATACAATTTTACCTCAGGAAACAAGAAAAATCTCAAACAACCTAACCTTACACCTAAAGCAACTAGAGAAACAAGAACAAAGAAAACCCAAAGTGAGTAGAAGGAAAGAAATCATAAAGATCAGAGCAGAAATAGAGATGAAGAAAACAATAGAAAAGATCAATGACACTAAAACCAGGTTCTTTGAAAAGATAAACAGCATTGATAAACCTTTAGCCAGACTCATGAAGAAAAAAAGGGAGAGGGTTAAAATCAATAAGATTAAAAACAAAAAAGAAGTTACAACAGACAGCACAGAAATCCAAAGGATCATAAGAGACTACTATATGCAACTGTATGCCAATAAAATGGACAACCTGGAAGAAATGGACAAATTCTTAGAAATGTACAACCTTCCAAGACTGAACCAGGAATTAAATATAAAATATGAACAGACCGGGCACAAGTATTGAAACTGAAACTGATTTAAAAACTCCCAACAAACGAAAGTCCAAGACCAGATGGCTTCACAGGTGAATTCTATCAAACATTTAGAGAAGAGCTAAAGGTATCCTTCTAAAGGTATTTCAAACAATTGCAGAGGAAGGAACACTCCCAAACTCATTCTACAAAGCTATCATCACCCTGATACCAAAACCAGACAAAGATACCACAAAAAAAGAAAATTACAGGCCAGTATCACTAATGAACATACATGCTAAAATCCTCAACAAAATACGAGCAAACAGAATCCAATAATACATTAAAGGGATCATACACCATGATCAAGTGGGATTTATCCCAGGGATGTAAGCGTTCTTCAAATCCACAAATCAACCAGTGTGATATACCACATTAACAAACTGAATAAAAACCATATGATCATCTCATGAGATGCAGAAAAAGCATTTGACAAAATTGAACACCCATTTATAATAATAATAACTCTCCAGAAATTGGGCATAGATGGAACCTACCTCAACATAATAAAGGCCATATACGACAAACCTACAGCTAACATCATACTCAATGGTGAAAAAACTGAAAGAATTTCCTCTAAGATCAGGAACAAGACAAGGATGTCCACTCTCACCACTTTTATTCAACATAGTTTTAGAAGTCCCAGCCATGGCAATCAAAGAAGAAAAAGAAATTAAAAGAATACAAATTGTAAAATAAGAAGTGAAATTGTCACTATTTGCAGATGGCATGATACTGTACATAGAAAAATCCTAAAGATGCTACCAGAAAACTACTAGAGCTCATCAATGAATTTGGTTGCAGTATAAAAAATTAATACATAGAAATCACTTGCATTTCTATACACTAACAATGAAACACCACAAAGAAATTAAGGAAACAATCTGATTTAGCATTGCATCAAAAAGAATAAAATATCTAGGATTAAACCTACCTAAGGAGGAAAAAACTTGTATGTACTCTGAAAACTATAAGATGCTGATTAAAGAAATAGAAGACGACACAAACAGGGAAAGTTATACCAAGTTCTTGTACTGGAAGAATCAATATTGTCAAAATGACCATACTACCCAAGGTAATCTACAGATTAAATGCAATCCCTAACAAATTACCAATGGCATTTTTTTTCACAGAACTAGAACAAATAATTTTAAAATTTGTATGGAAACACAGAAGACCCTGAATAGCCAAAACTATCTTGAGAAAGAAGAATGGAGCTGCAGGAATCAGGCTCCCTGACCAGACTATACTACAAAACTACAGTCATCAAAACACTATGGTACCTGCACAAAAACAGAAATATAGATCAGTAGAAAAGGATAGAAAGCCCAGAAATAAACCCATGCACCTATGGTCAATCTATGACAAAGGAAGCAAACATCATATGATATCACTTATATGTGGAATCGAAAAAAATTATACAAATGAACTTATTTACAAAACAAAAACAGACTCACAGACTTAGAAAACAAATTTATGGTTACCAAAAGGAAAAGTTGGGAGGGAGGGATAAATTAGGAGTTTAGGATTAACATATACACACTAGTATATATAAAAAACATAATGAGGACGCACTGTATAGCACAGGGAACTATACTCAATATTCTGTAATAATCTATATGGGAAAAATAATTTTAAAAAGAATGATATATGTATAAGTACAACTGAATCACTTTTCTGTACACCTGAAACTAACACAATGTTTTAAATTAACTATACTGCAATATAAAATAAAAATTAAATTAAAAAAATAAAAACATATGCCCATCAGTGTGGTACATCACATCAACAAGATAAAAACCACCTGATCATCTCAATAGATGCATAAAAAGCATCTGATAAAACTCAACATCCATTCATGATAAGAACACTTACCAAAGTGGGCATAGAGGGAACATATCTCAATATAATAAAAGCTATTTATGACAAACCCACAGCCAACATAATACTCAGTGAAATGCTGAAAGCCTTCCCACTAAAATCTGAAATAAGATATGCATGCTCACTCTCACCACTTCTTTTCAACATAGTATTGGTCCAAGCCACAGAAATCAGTAAAGTAAAAGGTATCCAAATTGGAAGGGAAGAGGTAACATTGTCATTATATGCAGATGACATGGTACCATATATGGTCAGCAAGGTAGCAAGATACAAGATTAACATACAGAAATCTGTTGCATTTCTTTACACTAACACTGAAATATCAGAAAAAGAAAGTGAAAAACAATACATTTTAAAATTGCATCAAAAAAATAAAAATAAAATACATAGAAATAAACCTGACCAAGGAGATGAAAGACTTATATGCTGAGAACCATAAAACACTGAAGAATTAAAAAGAAATGGAAAGATATCCCATGCTCTTGGATTAGAAGAATTAACATTGTTAAAATGGTCATACTACCCAAAGCAACCCACAGATTCAATGTGATCCCTATCAAATTACCCATGACACTTATCATTATTTATTCAAGTTTTGTGAAAAGATTTATATGGAACCACAAAAGACCCAGAATTGCCAAAGCAATCCTGAGGAAAAACAACAAAGTTGAGGCATACCACTCCCAGGCTTCAGACAATACTACAAAGCAACAGTAATCAAAACATTGTGGTATTAGCACAAAAACAGGCATATGGATCAATAAAATAGAATAGAGAGCCCAGAAATAAACCCACACACCTAGAGTCAATTAATCTTCAATGAAGGAAGCAAGAATATACAGTGGAGAACAGACAGTCTCTTCAGCAAATAGTGCTGGGAAACCTGGACAGCCGCATACAGATCAATGAACTTACCATATTAATTCACACCATACACAAAAAAAATTCAAAATGGCTTAAAGACTTAGATATAAGACATGACATCATAAAACTCCTAGAAGAGAACATAGGCAAAACATTCTCTGACATAAATTGTACGGTAAGTCCCCTACATACAAACCTTCAAGTGCCAAACTTTCAAAGAAGTGAACATGCGTTCAAATGTCCAATCACATAAGTTCACTTGTCTGGCGTACATTGTCATGTGCATGCATCCTGTACAAGTGGTTGTGTTTTTATGTACTTTACAGTACTGTATAGAGTACAGTAGTACAGTATCTTTATTTAAAGCCCAGGATGTCTGGAAGCAAGCGTAAAAGCAGTGGTAATGCAGCTGGTACTACTGTACTTTATGTATTATTTATGTGGAAAGTATTATAAACCTATTACAGTACAGTACTGTATAGCCAGTTGTGTTAGTTGGGTACCTAGGCTAACTTAGTTGGACTTACAAACAAATTGGACTTATGAATGTGCTCTCAGGATGAACTTGTTCATATGTAGGGGACTTACTGTACCAGAGTTTTCTTAGGTCAGTCTCCCAAGGCAATAGAAATACAAGCAAAAATAAACTAATGGGGCCAAATCAAATTTATAAGCTTTTCCACAGCAAAGGAAATTGTAAACAAAACAAAAAGCAATGTACTGCCTGGGAGAAAATGTTTGCAAATGATGCAACTGATAAGGGATTAATTTCCACATTATACAAACAGCTCACACAACTCAACAACATAAAAACAATCCAATCAAAAAATGGACAGAAGACGTAAATAGACATTTCTCCAAAGACATACACATGGCCAGTAGGCATATGAAAAGATGCTCAACTACACTAATTATTAACGAAATGCAAATCAAAACTACAATGAGGTATCAACTCACACCAGTCAGAATGGCTATCATCAAAGAGTTTACAAATAATAAATGCTGGAGAGGGTGTGGAGAAAAGGGAACCCTCCTATACTGTTGGCTGGAATGTAAATCGGTGCAGCCACTATGGAGAACAGAATGAAGGTTCCTTTAAAAGCTAAATATACAATTACCATATAATCCAGCAATCCCATTTCTGGGCATATATCTGGAGAAAACCATAATTCGAAAAGATACATGCACCCCGCTGTTCACTGCAGCACTATTTACAATAGCCAAGACATGGAAGCAACATAGGTGTCCACTTGCAGATGAATAAAGAAGATGTGGTATATATATAAACAATGCAGTATTACTCAGCCACAAAAGAGAATAAAATAATGCCATTTGCAGCAACATGGATAAACCTAGAGATTATGCTAAGTGAAGTCAGCCAGACAAAGACAAATATCATATGATATCACTCATATGTGGAATCTTAAAAAAATGATACAAATGAACTTATTTACAAAACAGAAACAGACTCACAGACATAGAAAACAAACTTATGGGTACCAAAGGAGCAAGAGGCAGGGAAGGGATAAATTAGAAGTTTAGGAGTAGCAGATACAAACTACTATATATAAAATAAACAATGACCTACTGCATACAACAGGGAACTATATTCAATATCTTGTAATAAACTATAATGGGGAAAGAATCTGAAGAAATATGTAATAACTATACTTTAATTTTAAAAAGAGAAATTAAGAAAACAATCCTGTTGACAATTGCATTAAAAAGAATAAAACGGGGGGGACGAGGGGAAGATGGCGGAAGAGTAAGACGCGGAGATCATCTTCCTCCCCACAGATACACCAGAAATACATCTACACGTGGAACAGCTCCTACAGAACACCTACTGAACGCTGGCAGAAGACCTCAGACCTCCCAAAAGACAAGAAACTCCCCATGTACCTGGGTAGGGCAAAAGAAAAAAAGAATAAACAGAGACAAAAGGATAGGGACGGGGCCTGCACCAGTGGGAAGGAGCTGTGAAGGAGGAAAGGTTTCCACACACTAGGAAGCCCCTTTGTGGGCGGAGACTGCAGGTGGCAGAGGGGGAAAGCTTCGGAGCCGCGGAGGAGACTGCAGTAACAGGGGTGCGGAGGGCAAAGCGGAGAGATTCCCACACAGAGGATCGGTGCCGACGGGCACTCACCAGCCAGAGAGGCTTGTCTGCTCACCCGCCGGGGCGGGCGGGGTTGGGAGCTGAGGCTCGGGCTTCGGTCGGAGCAGGGAGAGGACTGGGGTTGACAGCGTGAACACAGCCTGCAGGGAGTTAGTGCACCACGGCTAGCCGGGAGGGAGGCCGGGGAAAAGTCTGGAGCTGCCAAAGAGGCAAGAGACTTTTTCTTCCCTCTTTGTTTCCTGGTGCAGGAGGAGAGGGGATTAAGAGCGCTGCTTAAATGAGCTCCAGAAACGGGCGCGAGCCGCAGCTAAAAGCATGGACCCCAGAGACGGGCATGAGACGCTAAGGCTGCTGCTGCCGCCACCAAGAAGCCTGTGTGCAAGCACAGGTCACTCTCCACACCTCCCTTCCGGGGAGCCTGTGAAGCCCGCCACTGCCAGGGTCCCGGGATCCAGGGACAACTCCCCCGGGAGAACACACGGTGCTCCTCATGCTGGTGTAACCTCACGCTGGCCTCTGCCTCCGCAGGCTCGCCCCGCATCGTGCCCCTCCCTCCCCCTGGCCTGAGTGAGCCAGAGCCACCGAATCAGCTGCTCCTTTAACCCCGTCCTGTCTGAGCGAAGAACAGACGCCCTCCAGCAAACTACACGCAGAGGCGGGGTCAAATCCAAAGCTGAGACCCTGGGAGCTGTGAGAACAAAGAAGAGAAAGGGAAATCTCTCCCAGCAGCCTCAGGAGCAGCAGATTAAATCTCCACCATCAACTTGATGTACCCTGCACCTGTGGAATACATGAATAGACAACGAATCATCCCAAATTGAGGAAGTGGACTTTGAGAGCAAGACTTATGATTTTCTCCTCTTTTCCTCTTTTTTGTGAGTGTGTATGTGTATGCTTCTGTGTGAGATCCTGTCTGTATAGCTTTGCTTCCACCATTTGTCCTAGGGTTCTATCCATCCTTTTTTTTAAAATTTTTTTCTTAATAATTATTTTTATTTTAATAACTTTATATCTTATCTTACTTTATTTTACTTTACCTTCTTTCTTTTCTTTTTTCCTTCCTCCCTCCCTCCCTCCTTTCTTTCTTTCTTTCTACTTCTACTAATTCTTTGTTTTTACTTTTTCTCCCTTTTATTCTGAGCCGTGTGGATGAAAGGCTCTTGGTATTGCTGCCAGGAGTCAGTGCTGTGCCTCTGAGGTGGGAGAGCCAACTTCAGGACACTGGTCCACAAGAGACCTCCCAGCTCCACATAATATCAAATGGCGAAAATCTCCCAGAGATCTCCATCTCAACACCAGCACCCAGCTTCACTCAATGACCAGCAAGCCACAGTGCTGGACACCCTACGCCAAACAACTAGCAAGACAGGAACACAACCCCACCCATTAGCAGAGAGGCTGCCTGAAATCATAAGGTCACAGACACCACAAAACACACCACTGGCTATGGTCCTGCCCACCAGAAAGACAAGATCCAGCCTCATCAACCAGAACACAGGCACCAGTCCCCTCCACCAGGAAGCCTACACAACCCACTGAACCAACTTTAACCCTGGGGACAAACGCCCAAAACAACAGGAACTACAAACCTGCAGCCAGCGAAAAGCAGACCCCAAACAGAGTAAGTTAAGCAAAATTAGTAGAGAAATATGCAGCAGATGAAGGAGCAAGATAAAAATGCACCAGACCTAACAAATGAAGAGGAAATAGGCAGTCTACCTAAAAAAGAATTCAGAATAATGATAGTAAAGATGATCCAAAATCTTGGAAACAGAGTGGAGAAAATACAAGAAACGTTTAACAAGGACCTAGAAGAACTAAAAAGCAAATAAACCATGATGAACAACACAGTAAATGAAATTTAAAATTCTCCAGAAATAATCAATAGCAGAATAATTGAGGCAGAAAAACGGATAAGTGACCTGGAAGATAAAATAGTGGAAATAACTACCACAGAGCAGAATAAAGAAAAAAGAATGAAAAGAATTGAGGACAGTCTCAGAGACCTCTGGGACAGCAATAAACACACCAACATTCGAATTATAGGAGTCCCACAAGGAGAAAGAGACTGAGAAAATATTTGAAGAGATTATAGTTGAAAGCTTCCCTAATATGGGAAAGGAAATAGTCAAACAAGTCCAGGAAACACAGAGAGTCTCATACATGATAAATCCAAGGAGAAACATGCCGAGACACATATTAATCAAACTATCAAAAATTAAATACAAAGGAAAAATATTAAAGGCAGCAAGGGAAAAGCAACAAATAACATACAAGGGAATCCCCATAATGTCAACAGCTGATCTGTCAGCAGAAACTCTGCAAGCCAGAAGGGTGTGGCAACACATATTTAAAATGATGAAAGGGAAAAACCTACAACCAAGATTACCCTACCCGGCAAGGATCTCATTCAGATTTGAGAGAATTTAAAACCTTTACAGACAAGCAAAAGCTAAGAGACTTCAGCACCACCAAACCAGGTTTACAATGAATGCTAAAGGAACTTCTCTAAGCAGGAAGCACAAGAGAACGAAAAGGCCTACAATCACAAACGCAAAACAATTAAGAAAATGGTAATAGGAACATACATATCAATAACTTCCTTAAAAGTAAATGGATTAAATGCTCCAACTAAAACACATAGACTGCCTGAATGGATACAAATACAAGAACCATACATATGCTGTCTACAAGAGACCCATTTCAGACCTAGGGACACATACAGACTGAAAGTGAGGGGATGGAAAAAGATATTCCATGCAAATGGAAATCAAAAGAAAGCTGGCATAGCAATTCTCCTATCAAACAAAACAGACTTTAAAATAAACACTATTACAAGAGACAAAGAAGGACACTACATAATTATGAAGGGGTCAATCCAAGAAGAAGATATGACATTTGTAAATATTTATGCACCCAACATAGGAGCACCTCAATACATAAGGCAAATGCTAACAGCCATAAAAGGGGAAATCAACAGTAACACAGTCATAGTAAGGGACTTTAAAAGCCCACTTTCACCAATGGACAGATCATCCAAAATTAAAATAAATAAGGAAACACGAGCTTTAAATGATACATTAAACAAGATGGATTTAATTGATATTTATAGGACAATCCATATAAAAACAACAGGATACACTTTCTTCTCAAGTGCTCATGGAAGATGCTCCAGGACAGATCGTATCTTGGGTCACAAATCAAGCCTTGGCAAATTTTCAAAAATTGAAATTGTATCAAGTAACTTTTCCAATCACAACGTTATGAGACTAGCTATCAATTACAGGAAATAATCTGTAAAAAATACAAACACATGGAGGCTAAACAATACACTACTAAATAACCAAGAGATCACTGAAGAAATCAAATACCGAGAGGGCTTCCCTGATGGCGCAGTGGTTGGGGGTCTGCCTGCTGGTTCGGGGGACGCAGGTTCATGCCCCGGTCTGGGAGGATCCCACATGCCACAGAGCGGCTGGGCCCGTGGGCCGTGACCACTGGGCCTGTGCATCCGGAGCCTGTGCTCCGTGGTGGGGGGGGGGGCGGGGGCCGCGGCACTGAGGGGCCCGAGTACCACACACACAAAAAACACCTAGAGACAAAAGACAATGAAAACACAATGATCCAAAACCTATGGGATGCAGCAATAGCAGTTCTAAGAGGGAATTTTATAGCAATATAATCCTACCGCAAGAAACAAGAAACATCTCAAATAAACAACCCACCTTACACCTAAAGCAACTAGAGAAAGAAGAACAAAAAAACCCCCAAAGTTAGCAGAAGGAAAGAAATCAAAACAATCAGATCAGAAATAACTGAAAAAGAAATAAAGGAAATGATAGCAAAGATCAATAAAACTAAAAGCTGGTTCTTTGAGAGGATAAACAAAATTGATAAGCCATTAGCCAGACTCATCAAGAAAAAAAGAGAGAAGACTCAAATCAATAGAATTAAAAATAAAGGAGAAGTAACAACTGCCACTGCAGAAATAAAAAAGATCATGAGAGATTACTACAAGCAACTATATGCCAATAAAATTGACATCCTGGAAGAAATGGATAAATTCTTAGAAAAGCACAACATTATGAGATGAACCAGGAAGAAATAGAAAATATAAACAGACCAATCACAAGCACTGAAATTGAAACTGTGAATCTTCCAACAATCAAAAGACTTGGACCAGAGGGCTTCAGAGGCGAATTCTATCAAACATTTAGAGAAGAGCTAACACCTATCCTTCTCAAACTCAAACCCAAAATATAGCAGAGGCGGAAACACTCCCAAACTCATTCTATGAGGTCACCATCACACTGATGTCAAAACCAGAAAAAGATGTCAGAAAGAAAGAAAACTACAGGCCAAAATCACTGAACATAAGTGCAAAAGTCCTCAACAAAATACTAGCAAACAGAATCCAACAGCACATTAAAAGGATCATACACCATGATCAAGTGGGGTTTATCCCATGAATGCAAGGATTCTTCAGTATATACAAATAAATCAATGTGATACACCATATTAACAAACTGAAGGATAAAAACCATATGATCATCTCAATAGATGCAGAAAAAGTTTTCTACAAAATTCAACACCCATTTATGATAAAAACTCTCCAGAAAGTAGGCATAGAGGGAACTTATCTCAGCATAATAAAGGATATATATGACAAAACCACAGCCAGCATCGTTCTCAAAGGTGAAGAATTGAAACCATTTCCACTTAGATCAGGAACAAGACAAGGTTGCCCACTCTCACCATTACTATTCAACATAGTTTTGGAAGTTTTAGCCACAGCAATCACAGAAGAAAAGGAAATAAAAGGAATCCAAATCAGAAAAGAAGAAGTAAAGCTGTCACTGTTTGCAGATGACATGATACTATATAGAGAGAATCTACCAGAAAACTACTAGAGCTAATCAATGAATTTGGTAAAGTAGCAGGATACAAAATTAATGCACAGAAATCTCTTGCATTCCTATACACTAATGATGAAAAATCTGAAAAAGAAATTAGGGAAACACTCCCATTTACCATTGCAACAAAAAGAATAAAATACCTAGAAATAAACTTACCTAAGTAGACAAAATACCTCTATGCAGAAAACTAGAAGACACTGATGAAAGAAATTAAAAATGATACAAACAGATGGAGAGCTGTACCATGTCCTTGGATTGAAAGAATCAACATTGTGAAAATGCTTCTACTACCCAAAGCAATCTACAGATTCAATGCAATCCCTACCAAACTACCAATGGCGTTTTTCACAGAACTAGAACAAAAAAATTCATAATTCATATGGAAACACAAAAGACCCCGAATAGCCAAAGCAATCTTGAGAAAGAAATATGGAGCTGGAGGAATCAGGCTCCCTGACTTCAGACATACTACAAAGCTACAGTAATCAAGACAGTATTGGAACAAAAACAGAAATATAGATCAATGGAACAGGATAGAAAGCCCAGAGATAAACCCATGCTCATATGGTCACCTTATCTTTGATAAATGAGGCAAGAATATACAATGGAGAAAAGACAGCCTCTTCAATAAGTGGTGCTGGGAAAACTGGACAGCTACATGTAAAAGTATGAGATTAGAACACTCCCTAACACCATACACAAAAATAAGCTCAAAATGGATTAAGGACCTAAATGTAACACCAGAAACTATCAAACACTTAGAGGAAAACATAGGCAGAACACTCTATGACATAAATCACAGCAAGATCCTTTTTGACCCACCTCCTAGAGAAATGGAAATGAAAACAAAAATAAACAAATGGGACCTAATGAAACTTCAAAGCTTTTGCACAGCAAAGGAAACCAGAAACAAGGCCAAAAGACAACCCTCAGAATGGGAGAAAATATTTGCAAATGAAGCAACTGACAAAGGATTAATCTCCAAAACATACAAGCAGCTCATGCAGCTCAATAACAAAAAACGAACAACCTAATCCAAAAATGGGCAGAAGACCTAAATAGACATTTCTCCAAAGAAGCTATGCAGATTGCCAACAAAAACATGAAAGAATGCTCAACATCATTAATCATTAGAGAAATGCAAATCAAAACTACAATGAGATATCATCTCATACCAGTCAGAATGGCCGTCATCAAAAAATCTAGAAACAATAAATGCTGGAGAGGGTGAGAAAAGGGAACACTCTTGCACTGCTGGTGGGAATGTGAATTGGTACAGCCACTATGGAGAACAGTATGGAGGTTCCTTAAAAACCTACAAATAGAACTACCATATGACCCAGCAATCCCACTACTGGGCATATACCCTGAGAAAACCATAATTCAAAAAGAGTCATGTACCAAAATGTTCATTGCAGCTCTATTTACAATAGCCAGAAGATGGAAGCAACCTAAGTGTCCACTATCGGATCAATGCATAAAGAAGATGTGGCACATATATACAATGGAATATTACTCAGCCATAAAAAGAAACGAAATTGAGTTATTTGTAGTGAGGTGGATGGACCTAGAGTCTGTCTTACAGAGTGAAGTAAGTCAGAAAGAGAAAGACAAATTCCGTACGCTATCACATATATATGGAATCTAAGAAAAAAATATATCATGAAGAACCTAGGGGTAAGACGGGAATAAAGACACAGACTTACTAGAGAATGGACTTGAGGATATGGGGAGGGGGAAGGGTAAGCTGTGCCAAAGTGAGAGAGTGGCATAGACATATATACACTACCAAACGTAAAATAGATAGCTAGTGGGAAGCAGCCGCATAGCACAGCGAGATCAGTTTGGTGCTCTGTGACCACCTAGAGGGGTGGGATAGGGAGGGTGGGTGGGAGTGAGATGCAAGAGGGAAGAGATATGGGAACATATGTATATGTATAACTGATTCACTTTGTTATAATGCAAGAACGAACACACCATTGTAAAGCAATTATACTCCAATAAAGATGTTAAAAAAAGAAAAATGGAGCTGGAGAAATCAGGCTCCCTGACTTCAGACTATACTACAAAGCAACAGTAATCAGGATAGTATGGTACTGGCACAAAAACAGAAAAACAGATCAATGGAACAGGATAGAAAGCCCAGAGATAAACCTGTGCACATATGGTCACCTTATCTTTGATAAATGAGGCAAGAATATACAATGGAGAAAAGACAGCCTCTTCAATAAGTGGTGCTGGGAAAACTGGACAGCTACATTTAAAAGGATGAAATTAGAACGCTTCCTAACACCATACACAAAAATAAACTCAAAATGCATTAAACACCTAAATGTAAGGCCAGACACTATCAAACTCTTAGAGGAAAACATAGGCAGAACACTCCATGACATAAATCACAGCAAGATCCTTTTTGACCCACCTCATAGAGAAATGGAAATAAAAACAAAAGTATACAAATGGGACCTAATGAAATTTAAAAGCTTTTACACAGCAAAGGAAACTGTAAACAAGACAAAAAGACAACCCTCAGAATGGGAGAAAATATTTGCATATGAAACAACTGACAAAGGATTTATCTCCAAAATATACAAGCAGCTCATGCAACTCAATATTAAAAACCAAACAACCCAATCCAAAAATGGGCAGAAGAGCTAAATAGACATTTCTCCAAAGAAGATATACAGATTGCCAACAAACACATGTAATGACACTCAACATCACTAATAATTAGAGAAATGCAAATCAAAACTACAATGAGCTATCACCTCACACCGGTCAGAATGGGCAGCATCAGAAAATCTACAAACAGTAAATGCTGGACAAGGTGTAGAGAAAAGGGAACCCTCTTGCACTGTTGGTGGGAATGTAAATTGATACAGTCACTATGGAGAACAGTATGGAGGTTCCTTAAAAAACTAAAAATGGAACTACCGTATGACATAGCAATCCCACTACTGGGCATATACCCAGAGAAAACCATAGTTTAAAAAGAGTCATGTACTACAATGTTCATCGCAGCACTATTTACAATAGCCAGGACATGGAAGCAACGTAAGTGTCCACTGACAGATGAATGGATAAAGAAGATGTGGCAATATATACAATGGAATATTACTCAGCCATAAAAAACAAAATTGAGTTATTTGTAGTGAGGTGGGTGGACCTAGAGTCTGTCATACAGAGTGAAGTAAGTCAGAAAGAAAAAGACAAATACCGTATGCTAACACATATATATGGAATTTAAGAAAAAAAAATGTCATGAAGAACCTAGGGGTAAGGCAGGAAGAAAGACGCAGACCTCCTAGAGAACGGACTTGAGGTTATGGGGAGGGGGAGGGGTGAGCTGTGACGCGGCGAGAGAGAGTCATGGACATATACACACTAACAAACGTAGTAAGGTAGATAGCTAGTGGGAAGCAGCCGCATGGCACAGGGATATTGGCTCGGTGCTTTGTGACAGCCTGGAGGGGTGGGATAGGGAGGGTGGGAGGGAGGGAGACACAAGAGGGAAGAGATATGGGAACATATGTATATGTATAACTGATTCACTTTGTTATAAAGCAGAAACTAACACACCATTGTAAAGCAATTATACCCCAATAAAGATGTTAAAAAAAAAAAAAGGCAATTCTGGTTTTTATATGTCCAAACCTTGACAAATTTAAAAGGTAATAATAGCTGGACAATTTTCTTCCATGCAAGGTAAGCAAAAACTCTACAGTATGAAATTGATTCTTCTCCACAACTGAATTAAGGAGCAGTAATTGCAGAGGTATAAATGGATGCACCTAACACACATTCTCACGTGGTAAAATTTTACCTTCTTTAAAGATAAACAAAAAATATGAAGATTTTTCTCCCTATGATTACTGCTAACAATGCTGTGAACTCAGAAGTCTTTTCCTGTAACACGCTGCATTATTTTTCTATTACTGCTATAACAAGTTAGCACAAACTTAGGGAGTGGCTTAAGGCAGCACTAATTAATTTCCTTACAGTTCTTCAGTTAGGTTAGAAATCCAACATGAGTTTCACTGAGGTAAAAATCAAGGCATGGGTAGGGCTGCTTTCCTTCTGGAGGCTCTGGTGGAGAATTCATTTCCTTGCTTTTTGCAGTTTCTAGAGGCCACCTGCTTTCCTTGGCTTGTAGTCCTCTTCTTCCATGTTCAACTTCAGCAATGTCTCATTTCTCTGACCCAACCAGGAAAGGTTCTTTGCTTTTCAGGATTTAGATTGGCCCACCAGGATAATCTAGGATACTCTCTCAAATTCTGTGCTCTACTACAAGCAACTATATGCCAATAAAATGGACAACCTGGAAGAAATGGACAAATTCTTAGAAAGGTACAACCTTCCAAGACTGAACCAGGAAAAAATAAAAAATATGAACAGACCAATCACAAGTAATTAAATTGAAACTTTGATTTAAAAACTTCCAAACAAAAGTCCAGAACCAGATGGCGTCACAGGAGAATTCTATCAAACATTTAGAGAAGAGCTAACACCAATCCTTGTCAAACTCTTCCAAAAAATTGCAAAGGGAGGAGTACACCCAAGATTATTCTATGAGGCCACCATCACCCTGATACCAAAACCAAAGATATCACTAAAAAAGAAAATTACAGACCAATATCACTAATGAACATAGAGGCAAAAATCGTCAACAAAATACTAGCAAACAGAATCCAAAAACAGATTAAAAAGATCACAATCTGTGATCAAGTGGGATTTATTCAAGGGATGCAAGGATTCTTCAATATACACAAATCAATCAATGTGATACACCATATTAACAAACTGAATAAAAACCATATGATAATCTCAATAGACACAGAAAAACTTTTAACAAAATTCAATACCCGTTTATGATAAAAACTCTCCAGAAAATGGGAATAGAAGGAAACTACCTCAACATAATAAAGGCCATATACAACAAACGCACAGCAAACTTCATTCTCAATGGTGAAAAAATGAAAGACCAGGAACAAGACAAGGGTGTCCACTCTTGCCACTTTCAACATAATTTTGGAAGTCCTAGTCATGGCAATCAGAGAAGAAAAAGAAATAAAAGGAATCCAAATGTGAAAAGCAGCAAAACTGTCACTGTTTGCAGATGGTATGATACTATACATAGAAAATCCTAAAGATGCAACCAGAAAGCTACTAGAGCTAATCAATGAATTTGGTAAAGTTGCAGGATACAAAATTAATTCACAGAAATCTCTTGCATTCCTGTAAACTAACAACACAAAATCAGAAAGAGAAATTAAGGAAATAATCACATTTACCATTACAACAAAAAGAATAAAATACCTAGGGAAAAACTTACCTAAGGAGGCAAAAGAAAACTATAAGATACTGATGAAAGGAATCAAAAATGACACAAACAGGTGGAGAGAGATACCATGTCCTTGGATTGGAAGGATCAATATTGTGAAAATGACTATACTACCCAAAGCAATCTACAGGTTCAATGCAATCCCTATCAAATTACCAATGACATTTTTCACAGAATTAGAACAAAAAATTTTACAATTTGTATGGAAACACAAAAGACCCCAAATAGCCAAAGCACTCTTGAGAATGAAAAACAGAGCTGGAGGAATCAGGCTCCCTGACTTCAGACTATACTACAAAGCTTCAGTAATCAAAACAGTATGGTACTGGCACAAAAACAGAAATATAGATCAATGGAACAGGATACAAAGCCCAGAAATAAACCCATGCACTTGTGGTCAATTAATCTATGACAAAGGAAGCAAGACTATACAGTGGAGAAAAGACAGTCTCTTCAATAAGCGTTGCTGGGGAAACTGGACAGCTACATGTAAAGGAATGAAATTAGAACATTCTCAAATACCATACACAAAAATAAACTCAAAATGGATTAAAGATCTAAATGTAAGACCCAGATACTGTAAAACTCAGACAAAAACATAAGCAGGTTTCAGTCGGGGCGCAGGGAGAGGACTGGGGTTGACGGCTTGAACATAGCCTGAAGGGGTTGGTGGACCACGGCTAGCCGGGAGGGAGTCCGGGTAAAAGTCTGCACCTGCCGAAGAGGCAAGAGACTTTTCTTCCCTCTTTGTTTCCTGGTGCGCAAGGAGAGGGGTTTAGAGTGCTGCTTAAAGGATCTCCAGAGACGGGCGCGAGCCACGGCTAAAAGCACGGACCCCAGGGACGGGCGGGAGACACTAAGGCTGCTGCTGCCACCACCAAGGGGCCTGCGTGCGAGCACAGGTCACTATCCACACCCCTCTTCCACGGAGCCTGTGCAGCCCGCCACTGCCAGGTTCCCGGAATCCAGGGACAACTTCCCCGGGAGAACACACAGCAGGCCTCAGGCTGGTGCACCATCACGCTGGCCTCTGCCGCCGCAGGCCCGCCCCGTGCTTCGTGCCCCTCCCTCCCCCCCGGCGTGAGTGTGCCAGAGCCCCCGAATCAGCGGCTCCTTTAACCCCGTCCTGTCTGAGCAAAAAACAGACGCCCTCCAGCGACCTACACGCAGAGGCAGGGCCAAATCCAAAGCTGAGCCCCTGTGAGCTGTGAGAAAAAAGAAGAGAAAGGGAAATCTCTACCAGCAGCCTCAGAAACAGCGGATTAAAGCTCCACAATCAACTTGATGTACCCTGCATCTGTGGAATACATGAATAGATAACGAGTCATCCCAAATTGAGGAGGTGCGCTTCGAGAGCAAGATCTATGATTTTTTCCCCTTTTCCTCTTTTTGTGAGTGTGTATGTTTATGCTTCTGTGTGAGATCTTGTCTGTATAGTTTTGCTTCCACCATTTGTCCTAGGTTTCTATCCGTCCATGGTTTTTTTTTAAATTTTTTTCTTAATTAATTTTAATTTTAATAACTTTATTATACTTTACCTTCTTTCTTTCTTTCTTTCTTTCTTTCTTTCTTTCTTTCTTTCCTTCCTTCCCTCCTTTAGACAACGAATCATCCCAAATTGAGGAGGTGGTCTCTGAGAGCAAGATTTATGATTTTTTTCCCCTTTACCTCTTTTTGTGAGAGTGTATGTGTATGTTTCTGTGTAAGATTTTGTCTGTATAGCTTTGCTTCCAACATTTGTCCTAAGGTTCTATCCGTCCCTTTTTTTTCTAAATATTTTTTAATTCAATAACTTTATTATACTTTATTTTATTTTACTGTATCTTCTCTCTTTCTGCCTTTTTTCCTTCCTTCCCTCCTTCCTTCCTCCCTCCCTCCCTCCTTTCTTTCCTTCTTGCCTTCTTTCCTTCTTTGCTTCTTTCTTTCTTTCTTCCTTCCTTCCCTCCTTTCTTTCTTTCTTTCTTTCTTCATACTTCTACTAATTCTCTCTACTTTTTCTCCCTTTTATTCTGAGCCATGTGGATGAAAGGCTCTTGGTGCTCCAGCCAGGAGTCAGGGCTCTGCCTCTGAGGTGGGAGAGCCAACTTCAGGACACTGGTCAACAAGAGACCTCCCAGCTCCACATAATATCAAACGGCGAAAATCTCCCAGAGACCTCCATCTTAACACCAGCACCCAGCTTCACTCAACGACCAGCAAGCTACAGTGCTGGACAACCTATGCCAAACAACTAGCAAAACAGGAACACAACTCCACCCATTAGCAGAGAGGCTGCCTAAAATCATAATAAGTCCACAGACACCCCAAAACACACCACCAGACATGAACCAGCCCACTAGAGAGACAAGATCCAGCCTCATCCACCACAACACAGGCACTAGTCCCCTCCACCAGGAAGCTTACACAACCCACTGAACCAACCTTAGCCACTGGAGACAGACATCAAAAACAGCAGGAACTACAAACCTGCAGCCTGCAAAAAGGAGACCCCAAACACAGTAAGATAAGCAAAATGAGAAGACAGAAAAACACACAGCAGATAAAGGAGCAAGATAAAAATGCACCAGACCTAACAAATGAAGAGGAAATAGGCAGTCTACCTGAAAAAGAATTCAGAATAATGATAGTAAGGATGATGCGAAATCTTGGAAATAGAATGGACAAAATGCAAGAAACAGTTAACAAGGACCTAGAAGAAATAAAGATAAAACAAGCAACGATGAACAACACAATAAATGAAATTAAAAGTACTCTAGATGGGATCAATAGCAGACTAACTGAGGCAGAAGAACGGATAAGTGACCTGGAAGATAAAATAGTGGAAATAACTACTGCAGAGCAGAATAAAGAAAAAAGAATGAAAAGAACTGAGGACAGTCTCAGAGACCTCTGGGACAACATTAAATGCACCAACATTCAAATTATAGGGGTTCCAGAAGAAGAAGAGAAAAAGAAAGGGACTGAGAAAATATTTGAAGAGATTATAGTTGAAAACTTCCCTAATATGGGAAAGGAAATAGTTAATCAAGTCCAGGAAGCACAGAGAGTCCCATACAGGATAAATCCAAGGAGAAATACGCCAAGATACATATTAATCAAACTGTCAAAAATTAAATACAAAGAAAGCATATTAAAAGCAGCAAGGGAAAAACAACAAATAACACACAAGGGAATCCCCATAAGGTTAACAGCTGATCTCTCAGCAGAAACCCTACAAGCCAGAAGGGAGTGGCAGGACATACTGAAAGTGATGAAGGAGAAAAACCTGCAACCAAGATTACTCTACCCCGCAAAGATCTCATTCAGATTTGATGGAGAAATTAAAACCTTTACAGACAAGCAAAAGCTGAGAGAGTTCAGCACCACCAAACCAGCTTTACAACGAATGCTAAAGGAACTTCTCTAGACAAGAAACACAAGAGAAGGAAAAGACCTATAATAACGAACCCAAAACAATTTAGACAATGGGAATAGGAACATACATATCAATAATTACCTTAAATGTAAATGGAGTAAATGCTCACACCAAAAGACACAGATTGGCTGAATGGATACAAAAACAAGACCCTTATATATGCTGTCTACAAGAGACCCACTTCAGACCTAGAGACACATACAGACTGAAAGTAAGGGGATGGAAAAAGATATTCCATGCAAATGGAAACCAAAAGAAAGCTGGAGTAGCAATTCTCATATCAGACAAAATGGACTTTAAAATAAGGACTATTAGAAGAGACAAAGAAGGACACTACATAATGATCAAGGGATCGATCCAAGAAGAAGATATAACAATTGTAAATATTTATGGACCCAACATAGGAGCACCTCAATACATAAGGCAAATACTAACAGCCATAAAAGGGGAAATCGACAGTAACACATTCATAGTAGGGGACTTTAACACCCCACTTTCACCCATGGACAGATCATCCAAAATGAAAATAAATAAGGAAACACAAGCTTTAAATGATACATAAAACAAGATGGACTTAATTGATATCTGTAGGACACTCCATCCAAAAACATTAGAATACACATTTTTCTCAAGTGCTCATGGAACATTCTCCAGGATAGATCATATCTTGGGTCACAAATCAAGCCTTGGTAAATTTAAGAAAATTAAAATTGTATCAAGTATCTTTTCCAACCACAACGCCATGAGACTAGATATCAATTACAGGAAAAGATCTGTAAAAAATACAAACACATGGAGGCTAAACAATACACTACTTAATAATGAAGTGATCAGTGAAGAAATCAAAGAGGAAATAAAAAAATACCTAGACGAATGAAAATGGAGACACAATGACCCAAAACCTATGGGATACAGCAAAAGCAGTTCTAAGGGGGAAGTTTATAGCAATACAAGCCCACCTTAAGAAGCAGGAAACACCTCGAATAAACAACCTAACCTTGCACCTAAAGCAATTAGAGAAAGAAGAACAAAAAAACTCCAAAGCTAGCAGAAGGAAAAAACTCATAAAAATCAGATCAGAAATAAATGAAAAAGAAATGAAGGAAACAATAGCAAAGATCAATAAAACTAAAAGCTGGTTCTTTGAGAAGATAAACAAAATAGATAAACCACTAGCCAGACTCATCAAGAAAAAAAGGGAGAAGACTCAAATCAATAGAATTAGAAATGAAAAAGGAGAAGTAACAACTGACACTGCAGAAATACAAAAGATCATGAGAGATTACTACAAGCAACTCTATGCCAATAAAATGTACAACCTGGAAGAAATGGACAAATTCTTAGAAATGCACAACCTGCCAAGACTGAATCAGGAAGAAATAGAAAATATGAACAGACCAATCACAAGCACTGAAATTGAAACTGATTAAAAATCTTCCAACAAACAAAAGCCCAGGACCAGAAGTCTTCACAGGCGAATTCTATCAAACATTTAGAGAAGAGCTAACATTTAGAGAAGAGCTTCTCAAACTCTTCCAAAATATAGCAGAGGGAGGAACACTCCCAAATTCCTTTTACGAGGCCACCATCACCTTGATACCAAAACCAGACAAGTATGTCACAAAGAAAGAAAACTACAGGCCAACATCAGAGATGAACATAGATGCAAAAATCCTCAATAAAATACTAGCAATCAGAATCCAACAGCACATTAAAAGGATCATACACCATGATCAAGTGGGGTTTATTCCGGGAATCAAGGATTCTTCAATATATGCAAATCTATCAATGTGATAAACCATATTAACAAATTGAAGGAGAAAAACCATATGATCATCTCACTAGATGCAGAGAAAGCTTTTGACAAAATTCAACACCCATTTATGATAAAAACCCTGCAGAAAGTAGGCATAGAGGGAACTTTCCTCAACATAATAAAGGCCATATATGACAAGCCCACAGCCAACATCATCCTCAATGGTGAAAAACTGAAAGCATTTCTGCTAAGATCAGGAGCAAGACAAGGTTGCCCCCTCTCACCACTCTTATTCAACATAGTTTTGGAAGTTTTAGCCACAACAATTAGAGAAGAAAAGGAAATAAAAGGAATCCAAATCGGAAAAGAAGAAGTAAAGCTGTCACTGTTTGCAGATGACATGATACTATACATAGAGAATCCTAAAGATGCTACCAGAAAACTACTAGAGCTAATCAATGAATTTGGTAAAGTAGCAGAACACAAAATTAATACACAGAAATCTCTGGCATTCCTATATACTAATGATGAAATATCTGAAAGTGAAATCAAGAAAACACTCCCATTTACCATTGCAACAAAAAGAATAAAATATCTAGGAATAAACCTACCTAAGGAGGCAAAAGACCTGTATGCAGAAAATTATAAGACACTGATGAAAAAAATTAAAGATGATACAAATAGATGGAGAGATATACCATGTTCTTGGATTGGAAGAATCAACATTGTGAAAATGACTCTACTACCCAAAGCAATCTATAGATTCAATGCAATCCCTATCAAACTACCACTGGCATTTTTCACAGAACTAGAACAAAAAATTTCGCAATTTGTATGGAAACACAAAAGACCCTGAATAGCCAAAGCAATCTTGAGAACGAAAAAAGGAGTTGCAGGAGTCAGGCTCCCTGACTTCAGACTATACTAGAAAGCTACAGTAATCAAGACAGTATGGTACTGGCACAAAAACAGAAAGATAGATCAATGGAACAGGATAGAAAGCCCAGAGATAAACCCACGCACATATGGACACCTTATCTTTGATAAAGGTGGCAGGAATGTACAGTGGAGAAAGGACAGCCTCTTCAATAAGTGGTGCTGGGAAAACTGGACAGATACATTTAAAAGTATAAGATTAGATCACTCCCTAACACCATACACAAAAATAAGCTCAAAATGGATTAAAGACCTAAATGTAAGGCCAGAAACTATCAAACACTTAGAGGAAAACATAGGCAGAACACTCTATGACATAAATCACAGCAAGATCCTTTTTGACCCACCTCCTAGAGAAATGGAAATGAAAACAAAAATAAACAAATGGGACCTAATGAAACTTCAAAGCTTTTGCACAGCAAAGGAAACCAGAAACAAGACCAAAAGACAACCCTCAGAATGGGAGAAAATATTTGCAAATGAAGCAACTGACAAAGGATTAATCTCCAAAATTTACGAGTCCATGCAGCTCAATAACAAAAAAACAAACAACCCAATCCAAAAATGGGCAGAAGACCTAAATAGACATTTCTCCAAAGAAGATATACAGATTGCCAACAAACACATGAAAGAATGCTCAACATCATTAATCATTAGAGAAATGCAAATCAAAACTACAATGAGATATCATCTCACACCAGTCAGAATGGCCATCATCAAAAAATCTAGAAACAATAAATGCTGGAGAGGGTGTGGAGAAAAGGGAACACTCTTGCACTGCTGGTGGGAATGTGAATTGGTACAGCCACTATGGAGAACAGTATGGAGGTTCCTTAAAAAACTACAAATAGAACTACCATACAACCCAGCAATCCCACCACTGGGCATATACCCTGAGAAAACCAAAATTCAAAAAGAGTCATGTACCAAAATATTCATTGCAGCTCTATTTACAATAGCCCAGAGATGGAAACAACCTAAGTGCCCATCATCGGATGAATGGATAAAGAAGATGTGGCACATATATACAATGGAATATTACTCAGCCATAAAAAGAAAGTGAAGTAAGTCAGAAAGAAAAAGACAAATACCACATCCTAACATATATGGAATTTAAGAAAAAAAAATCTCATGAAGAACCTAGGGGTAAGACAGGAATAAAGATGCAGACCTACTGGGGAAAGGACTTGAGGATATGGGGAGGGGGAAGGGTGAGCTGTGATGGGGCGAGAGAGAGTCATGGAGATACACACACTAACAAACGTAAGGTAGATAGCTAGTGGGAAGCAGCCGCATGGCACAGGGATATCGGCTCGGTGCTTTGTGACGGCCTGGAGGGGTGGGATATGGAGGGTGGGAGGGAGGGAGATGCAAGAGCAAAGCCATATGGGAACATATGTATAACTGATTCACTTTGTTATAAAGCAGAAACTAACACACCATTGTAAAGCAATTATACCCCAATGAAGATGTTAAAAAAAAATAAACAGAACATTGTTCGACATAAATTTCAGCAATATCTTTTTTGATCCATCTCCCAGAGTAATGAAAATAAAACCAAACATAAACAAGTAGACCTAATTAAACTTAAAAGCTTTTGCACAGTAAAGAAAACATAAACAAAGCAAAACCACAACACATAGAATGGGAGAAAATATGATGAAGTGACTGACAAGGGATTAATCTCCAAAATATATAACATCTCATGCAGCTCAGTATCAAAAAAACAAACAGCCCAGTCAAAAAATGGGCAGAAGACCTAAATAGACATTTCTCCAAAGCAGACATACAGATGGCCAAGAGGCACATGAAAAAAAGCTCAACGTCACTAATTATTAGAGAAATGCAAATCAAAACTACAATGAGGTATCACCTCACACTGGTCAGAATGGTCATCACCAAAAAATCTACAAACAATAAATGCTGGAGAGAGTGTGGAGAAAATGGAACCCTCTTACACTGTTGGTGGGAATGTAAATTGATACAGCCACTATGGAGAACAGTATGGACGTTACTTACAAAACTAAAAATAGAACTACCATATGACCCAGCAATCCCACTCCTGGGCGTATACCCAGAGAAAACCATAATTCCAAAAGATACATGCACCTCAATATTCATTGCAGCACTATTTACAATAGCCAGGACATGGAAGCAACCTAAATGTCCATTAACAGAGGAATGGATAAAGAAGATATGGTATATATATATATACAATGGGAGCGTTTTTATTATCATTGCTAAGGTCTCTAGTTATAACCTTGTTAGGTCTATAGTCTCGTTTTTTAATTTTTATTGGCGTATAATTGCTTTACAATGTTGTGTTAGTTTCTGCTCTACAATGAAATTAATCAGCTATATGTATACCTATATCCCCTCCTTCTTGGACCTCCCTCCCACCTCCCACATCCCACCCATCTAGGTCATCACAGAGCACCGAGCTGAGCTTCCTGTGCTTTATAGCATGTTCCTGCCAGCTATCTATTTAATGCATGGAGGGTGGGACGAATTGGGAGATTAGGATTGACATATAGTCTCTTTAAAAAAATTTATCTTCTGCAATTGTGTTATTGTTATAACAACTTAAAAATAAATTATGACACTTAAATAAAGGCAATTCTGGTTAGGGCTCAGAAAAAGAACTGTAGAGAAAATTTCTATCTTCTTAGAAGATAGAACAGATATTATACATCATCATGAACAGAACTTTGGTAGAATATGAACAATAAAGTGTTTCTGGTACTGTCTCAGACAGAAAGGTGGGATGTGTTATTGGAAACTGGAGGAAAGGTGATCCTAATTACAGTTTGACCATGTTTTTTGCCACTTTGTTTTTAAATTTTGTGCAATACAGAACTTGTAAGTGATGAACTTGGATATTTAGCTGATATTTCTAAACAAAGTCTTGAAGATATGTCCTGATTTTACCTTGCTTCTTACAGTAAAATGAGAGTGGAAAGAGAGAAACTGAAGAAAGATTTGTTAAGCAAAAAGGAACCAGAACTTGAATATCTGGAAAACTCTCAGCCTATTTATATGCAAAAAATTAGAATGTATTGAGGAGAAAACATCTAGGGCATGCTTGGGAAACCATTTTCTAAAAAAGATTAGGTTTGTGACTTGTTGATCCAAATAGCCATTTCAGCAGAAACCAGGGATAGAAGTAGATTTATGTGCAAAGACCTGTGGAGGACCCTTTTGTGGAGCCTAATAACATGCTACTAAAAAACCAATACATCAATGAAGAAATCAAGGAGGAAATCAGTAAATACTTTGAGACCAATGAAAATAAAAACACCCTTTTCCCATGGGATGCAGCAAAAGCAGTTCTAAGATGGAATTTTCTAATAATACAGGCCTACCAAAGAAACATCTTAAACAACCTAACCTACTATCTAAAAGATTTATAGAAAGAAGAACAAAGATGAATGCCAGAAGGAAGGAAATAAGATCAGAGAGGAAATAAGTAAAATAGAAACCAAAAATCAATAGAAAATATCAATGAAACCAAGAACTGTTTTTTTGAAAAGATAAGATTGATAAGCCTTTAGCCTGCCTCATTAAGAAAAAAGAGTACCCAAATAAACAAAATAAGAAATGAAAGAGGAGAAATTACAACCAATATCACAGAAATACAATCATAAGAATACTATGAACAGTTATATTCCCCCAAAATGGACAACTTAGAAGAAATGGATGCATTGCTACAAACATACAATCTTTTAAGACTGAATTAGGAAAAAAATATGTAATGTGAACAGACCAATTACTAGTATTGAAATTGGATCAGTAGTCAAAAACCTCCCAAAAAAACAAAAGTCCAGGACCAGACATCTTTACAGGGGAATTCTGCCAAACATATAAAGAAGAGTTTTTAATACCTATCATTCTCAAACTATTCAAAAAAATTGAAGAGGAGGGATCACTCCCAAATCCATTATATCAGGCCACCATTACCCTGATACCAAACCACACAAAGACACTACCAAAAAAGAAGAAGAAGGAGGAGGAGGATAAAGGGGAGGGGGAGGAGGGAGAGGAGAAGGAGGGGGAGGGGGAGGAGGGGAAGGAGGAGAAGGAGGGGGAGGAGGGAGAGGAGGGGAGAAAGAAAATTGTAGGGTACTATCTCTGATGAATATAGATGCAAATATCCTTAAGAAAATATTAGCAAGCCAAATTCAACAATATATAAAAAGGATCATACACCATGATCAAGTGGAATTTATTCCAGGGATGCGAGAATGGTTCAATATCCACAAAAAATCAATGTAATACACATTAACAAAACACATATAAATCACATGATCATCTCAATAGATGCAAGAAAAGCATCTGTCAAAATTCAACACCGATTCATGATAAAAACTCTCAACAAAGTGGGTATAGAGAGACCATATTTCAACATGATAAAGACCATTTATGCAAACGCACAGCTAACATCATACTCAATGGTGAAAAACTGATAAGTGTTCATCTAAAATCAGGAAGACAAGGATGGCCACTCTCACCATTTCTATTTAACATAGTATTGGAAGTCCTAGCTTCAGCAATCAGACAAGAAGTAAAAGGCATCCAAATTGGAAGAGAAGTAAAACTGTCACTATTTGCAGATAACATGACAGTATATATAAAAAACGCTTAAGTCTCTACCAAAAAACTATTAGAATAAATGAATTCAGTAAAGTTGCAGGATACGAATTAACATACAGAAATCTGTTGCTTTTCTATACACTAGTAATAAACTATCAGAAATAGAAATCAAGAAAACAATCTCATTTACAATTGCATCAAGAAATACAAAATATCTAGGAATAAACTTCAAGGAGGTGAAAGACCTATACTCTAAAAATTATGACATTGATGAAGGAAACTGAAGATGATACATGTAAAGGGAAAGATATCTTATTTTCATGGATTGGAAGAATTAATATTGTTAAAATGTCCATACTACTCAAAGCAATCTACAGATTTAGTAATCCCTCTCAAAATACCCATATTTTTCATAGAACTTAAATAATCCTAAAATTTTTATGAAACAAGAGACCCCAAATTGCCAAAGCAAACTTGAGAAAAATGAACAAAGTGCAAGTATTACCCTCCCTGTCTTCAGACTATACTACAAAGCTACAATAATCAGAACACTACGGCACTGGTATAAAAATAGACACATAGATCAATGCAACAGAACAGAGAGCCACAAATAAACCCACGCACATATGGTCAATTAATTTATGACAAGGGTGGCAAAAATATACAATAGAGACAGTCTCTTTAATAAACAATTATGAGAAAACTAGAGAGCTACATGTAGATGAATGAAATTAGAACATTCTTCACACCATATACAAAAATAAACTCAAAAGGGATTAAAGATTTAAATGTAAGACTGTAAATCCCAAAACTCCTAGAAGAAAACATAGGCAGTACACTTTTTGACATAAGACTTAGCAATATATTCTTTTCAATCTGTATCCTTAGGTAAGTAAAACCAAAGTAAAAATAAACAAATAGGATCTAATTAAATGTAAAGGCTTTTTGCACAGTGAAGGAAACCATCAACGAAACGACAACCTACTGAATGGGAGAAGATATTTGCAAGTGATATGACAAATAAGGCATTAATGTCCAAAATCTATAAAGAGCTCATACAACTCAGTATCAAAAAAAGCAACAATCCAATTTAAAAATGGGCAGAAGACTTTTTGTTCAAAGAAGGCATACAGATGGCCAAGAAGCACATGAAAATATGATCAACATCACTAATTATCAGGGAAATGCAAATCAAAACCACAATGAGATATCACCTCACAACTGTTAGAATGACTGTCATCAAAAAGACAACAAATAAGTGTTGGTGAGGATGTGAGAAAAGGGAACCCTAGTCACTATTGGTGGGAATGTAAATTGGGAAAGCCATTATGGAAAACAGTATGGAGATTACTCAAAAAATTAAAAGTAGAAATACAATATGATCCAGCAATTCCAATTCTGGGTATATATCTGAAGAAAATGTGAACACTAATTCAAAAAAACATGTACTCTAATGTTCATAGCAGCATTATTTACAGCAGCCAAGATATGGAAACAAGCTAGGTATCCAACTACAGGTTAATAGATAAAGAAGATGTGATGGTATTTAATAGTATACATATTATATATATAATATACATATTATATATATAAATCAGCCCGAATAAGAATGCCATAAGTAAGAATGAAATTTTGCCATTTGCAACAACACAGATGGACTTGGACGATATTATACTTAGTGAAGGAAATCAGATAGACATAAATACTATATGTTTTCATTCATATTTGGGATGTGAAATAATCTATAAAAATATTCATTCACTATGTTGTACACCTGAAACTAATATAATGTTGTAAATCAACTATACTTCAAAAAAAAACCCAGAAAATTGCTGATGAGGATGTGGGGAAATTGGAACCCCTTATACACTGTTGATGGGAATATAAAAAGGTATAACAGTATGGCAGTTTCTCAAAAACCATATGATCCAGCAATTCCAAATCTGTATATATACCCAAAAGAACTGAAAGCAGGATTTCAAAGGGATGTTTGTACACCCATTCCTTTAGTAATGTTATTCATAATATGTATAAGGTGGAAGCAACCCAAGTGTCTAAGTATGGATAAAAGGATAAACAAAATGTGATGTATACAAATAATAGAATATTATTTAACCTTAAAAGGAATGGATATTCTGACACATGCTGCCACATGGATGGACCTCGAGGACATTATGCTAAAAGAAATAAGCTGGTCACAAAAGACATATACTACGTGACTCCACTTATATGAGGTTCCTAAATCGTCAAATTCATAGAGATAGAAAATAGAATGGTGGTATCCCAGGACAGAGGGGAAGGAGGAATAAGCTTTTACTGTTTAGTGTGTACAGAGTTTCAATTTTTCAAGATGAAAAGAGTTCTGGAGATGGATGGTGATGATTGCACAACAGTACGAATGTATGTAATACTACTTAACTATACACTTCAAAATGGTTAAGAGGCTAAATTTTTGGTGATGTGTCTTTTGCCACAATTTAAAAAAACCATAAAGGAGTTCTAATATATGTCCTTATAAGAAGAGGAAATTTGGACATGGACACACACAGAGGGAAGACCCTGTGAAGGTACCGGGAGACAAATGCCAGGTACAAGCTAAGGAGAAAAGCCTCAGAAGAAACCAACCCTGCCAGCACCTTAACTTGGACTTCTGGCCTCCAAGATTGTGAAAAAGTAAATTTCTCTTATTTAAGCCACCCAGTGTATGGTGCTTTATTACGAGAGCTCAGCAAACTTGTACACCATCATACAACATCTTTCACAGATGTATTTTTGCACTTTTATCCAATGATCCCTTTGTTTCTTCAGAGACTACTGTTTATGAATTATGTACATCTATCTCTACATATTCCTATCTTTATTTTTTATCTTTGACAGAGAATCTCCAAGCCTGTGTCAAATGGGATATGAAAGGTTGGAAGTTGTCAAAGAGGGAAGGGTACAGAAAGAACCCAGAGACCTACTTATGCTGTTTCTATCTTTACTCTCATAATTCCCTCTGACACACACACACACACACACACACATACATGTAAATCCCCAAGAAAATAAGATTCTACCTTTAGTTCCTATGTGGTCAAAACTTCTTTCTTGTTTTTTGTTTGTTTGTTTTTTTAGCATAGTGGGGACAGTTGGAAAGCTTAAAAATGACAGTAAATTCTAACAACACATAGAGAGTAACATGCCTTAAAAGAAACAATTTTCAAAACAGAGGTCTGCTTATCCCCTCGAGGACTTATGCAAGGAATATCACCAGCCTGTAGGTCATATCCATTCCCAATGAAGAAGGAATGGCTTTGTTTCCAGTACAAGTTCAATATCACAAGCCTCCCATAGTCAGGTGATACCTCTAACACCAGAGCAACCGTGATTAGTCACAAACAGTAAAAGGAAATTACCTTCTGTATTTGCTCATCTGAGTGTGGCATACAAACAAAGCATGAACAAGAAATGGGAGCAGCCTATAGGTACATAAAATTTTACTGTCACGCAGGAATATGAGATTATGAAAAAGAAGCCTGATGCATTAGTTTGGGCCTAGTGATGATATTTCTAATCACCTAATAACTAGACTTCCCAACATCCCAAATGAGGGTGCAGAGCTGCATATCACCTATGAAGTAGCAGGAACAGTGCCTGAGGGTAGGACTTAGTTCTGCTCAGCGATCACACAACTCCTTCCTTCTGTTACTTGAGTCAAAAGTCTTGCTGTTATCTTTAAATCTCTTTTCTCTTAAATTCTATATCTAATCTTTTAAGAAATCCCATTGGCACATTTTAGAAATAATACAAAATCTGATGACTTCTCACCTCATGCATTGTTACCACTTTGGTTATGAAACATCATGTTCTCTGGATTACTGTAGGACCTCTCCCTGCTTCTACCCTCACCTCCTTCCTCTGTTCTTATCACAGAATTCAGAAGCAAGCTTTGAAAAACATATGTCAAGTCATGCCAATTCTCTGCTCAAAACTCTGGCTTTTACCCTGAGAAAAATTAAGAACCTTTGCTAAGTCCTTACCTGGTCTAAGTTTCTGTGTGATCACAAAACTCAGCTAGCCAAAGACAAACAAACAAGCAAAGGAACAAACAAGCTAAAAAAAAAAAAAGTGCCAGAGTGGGTGTGAAAGACACATTAAAAATTAATTAAATTCATGGGACCAAAAATAAAAAAAGAGAAAGCAGAATAAAATTGAATAATAGCTTTAAATGGGTAAAAGAAGAGAATAGCTTATCCAGAATTCTATTCCCAGTGAAAATATCTTTTGAGATTGAAGATGATTGAAAGAGTTTTATAAACAATTATTGATGGAGAGCATCACTACTAGGCCTACACTAAAAGCAAAACTAAAAGTTCTTCAGGCAGAAGAAAAGTGAATCAAATAGAAACATAGAATTGCAGAGAGAATGAAGAATACCAGAAAAGTTAAATATGTGGATAAATGTAAATTAATATTGATGCACAAAAGTCAGGAAAACACACATGGAATTGAGCAGAGATGTTCCAGTATTCTATCTGCTATCTCCAACACAGTTATCTAGCCTATGGTCACTCCCCACTCCATGTCTTTTTCATCCTTTCCCCATGACATCAGGCTTTAGGCCCCCAGAATGGAGTCAGGGGGCAAAATAAGGTATTTTGTCCCCTCAAGCCCTGCCTGCTTTATCTGGCTCTTGTCTGGAGATTCCGACTAAAAGCTATAGTTGCTCAATTAAGTCTGTATCACCTCAGCCTTCCTGGCCATGGCCTAGATCCCCATTTCCTATGAGTGTGCTATTTCTAACTTAACAGTGTGTCCTCTGTTCCATGATTAGCTTCCTCTCAACGCAAGCCTGTTTTTTCTCCATCTTGCTTGCTTTGGTCCTGATGCCAACTTTTGGACTATCTATGCTTGGTTAATTTAGGCTCCAACTTTAAAGGTATTATGCAGGAATTCCACTTTATCTTAACATCTCAGGGTATCAGGCCTATCTTTGGAGCTGGAGGTCGTGGGCTCTGGGGGATTGAGTTCACTGAATCAACTACCCCTGGAGGCTAACAATAAGGGAAGATAAAGTTAGGTCCAGGTATCTCTGTAGGAAGGGAGTGGGTGTGATTGAGGTACCTAGATCTGAAATTACTTTTCTTAAAGTATCATGGGGAATTAGGGCAGGTAAAGTTCATGGGGGACCCTGATAAAAACTGGCTTCTGACTCTGGACTTTGCAAAATAGCAGATATTAAAGTCAGTTGTAGGTAGAAAGATCAACCTTTATTATTTATAGATGGTTGGTAATTATTTATTGATAATTATAATAATAGTACCTTCTCAAATATATACTTATATCCTCCCTTCATCCTGTGAATTAGGAAAAATTGAGAATATTATCTCCATTTTAGATATAAGAAACAGAGTAAAACCAGAGAAAGTGCCATTCCAAAGTTATAAGCTGGAAATCAGTGCCAATATGTAACATGTATGCAAAACAAATACCTAAGAGATGATCTTGGCCTTAGCCTGGTTCAGCTAGAACTCCTGCCCTTACAGGTCCTATCAGATAGGACTTGGTTGCAGTTTACATGTTCTAATGGGGCTCTCTTTCTTAGAAGACACTGTATATGTAGGGTAGGAATAAGGAGAGGCACATGAAAGACCAAGGTACAAGCAGGCTGTACCTGAAGTGCTCACAGCCTCTGGAGAGCAAGAAATGACCTTTGGGAGGCATGAATTGGCACCACTAAATATGGACAGGACATGGGCTGCAGAAAACCCCAGGGGTGGAGCCCTGGGATAGGGGAACCCTAGTGTCAACCCTCAGAGAAGAGGTTAGAAAAATGTATCTGAGCAATCCAATTTCTTTACCAGGATTACATTTTTCTTTGTGTGAGAAAGGAGTACTTTCTCACACTGACTGTACTCTCACTCTCTGTACTGACTACTACACAGAGTAGTCAGTTATGTTCTGAAAATGTACAGAGTAAGCCAGGGAAATGTAGAGACTCAGAGGTAAAGTTAAATATGTTTGGTTTTGTGGAAATGCATATTTACTGAAGGTAAAGTTGCAACAGGTATATGGGATCATTAACAGTCATTTATAGAGTGCTTGATATGTACCTGGCACTGTATGGGGCACTGAAGATAAACCAGTGAAAAACAAAAGAAGTTCCTGCTGTCATAATTTTGTTTCCTACAAAGCTAAGTCCTTGGTTCCAGAGAATATTAGTAAGACATGCAAAACTACTTTCCAATGAGAAGAGGATGTTATGCTGATACATGCAACCAAGGCTAGTGGGGGGTTCCTTAGAACTTCTATCATGGATGAAAAATTAGATGAGAAGCAACTATTCTAGGATTGGATCAGATAGGGAGGTCTTCTAACAAAGTGAGGAGACATTTTCCATTAGTCTGGTTGTTCATGCTTCATTTGGTGAAATATTCAACACAGTATGTATGCCAGAGGTTGGGGGTCATAGAAGTGAATTAAGGTACAGTCCCTTTGCTCTATCCTTCACTTCAGAATATGGCAGGTAACTGTGGAAGGATAGAAATTGGAGAACAAAAGCAGAAATGTTTAAAAAATTTTAGGAGTCTTTTTTTTTCTCTATTTTATTTTAACATCTTTATTGGAGTATAATTGCTTTACAATGGTGTGTTAGTTTCTGCTGTATAACAGTGAATCAGCTATACATATACATATATCCCCATATACCCTCCCTCTTGCGTCTCCCTCCCACTCTCCCTATCCCACCCCTCTAGGTGGTCACAAGCACTAAGCTGATCTCCCTGTGCTATGCGGCTGCTTCCCACTAGCTATCTACTTTAAGTAATTGACAGATGATGGTGGTTTGAATAGAGTGGAGGTAATTAAATCAGAGTAGGCAACTTTGTGACTTACTGTGGAGGTGGACCCAATTGGACCTGCTGATGTGGTGCAGAAAGTAAAGGGTGGAACAAAGGTTGACTTGATTTTAGGTGGAGCAGCTGATTGAAGAGGATATTGCATGTTGATGTATGAAATTCACACAGAGGGCAGAAATCAATATTTCTGCCTTAAGCATTATAGGCTGAGATATCTGCAAGACTGCTACATGGGGTTATTAAGTAGACAGTTGGATATACTAGTCTGTGGCTCAGAGGGAAGGTAAGACATGGAAATTTATTTGTGAAGTTTTAGCGTCTGAGAACAAAATCCATGGTAAACAAGTACAACACCTAGAAAGAGAACAATGTTCAAAGACTTTTCAGAAGCAATATTCTCCTTCCTCTCCTGTGTTTTAAGTTTTCCGTTGCTACTGGATAATTCTCCTCAGCTTAAAAACATGCCATTTTCTCTTCCTTCTTAAAAACAAATGAACACCCCCACACTTCCACGCACACACACATCCATGCACGCACACACACACACACACACACACACACACACAAAACCTTGCCTTTACTCCACTTTCCTTTGCAGCCAGTGTCCCTTTTACTGATGGTCTTTGCAGCAAACCTCCTCAAAAGAGTGAGCCATGTGAACCAATTTCAATTCTTCCTATTTTTCTTATCTAACTCAGTCAAACCAGGTTTTTCCTCCCTCTATTCAAAATTTTTCTTACCACGGTATCCAGTTTACCTCATTTCTAAACACAAGGCCAATTCTCTGTACTGGAATTATTTGACTCATCAGTAGCACTTAGTATGCTAATAGTTCCCTCCTCCTTAATACACTACATTCAACAGCCTATCAAGACAGTACATCATCTTTAAAAAGTCTCTGATAGGTTGCCCATTCTCAGTCTCTTTTGCTGACTCTTCCTCCATTCGCCTCAATTTCTACTTTACTCCAGTTCTTAATATTGGGATTTAGTTCTTGGTTCTCTGCTCTTTATGAACACTCAGTGCCTTGGTGATCTCAGCTTCATAGCTATTAATATTATCTATTTCCAGTGATCATAAGTTTATATCAGCAGCCAAGATCTGTCTTGAACTCCAGACTTGTATATCTAAATATATCAACAGGTTCACTTGGATTTCTGATTGACTTCCTAAATAAAACATATCCAAAATTAAAATGTTGATCTTCCCCTTCATAGCCTCCCCCATCTCAACTGAGAGCAACTTCTTTTTTCAGTTGCTCAAGCCAAATATCTTGGTGTCATCTTTGACTCCCTTTTCTCTCATGACCTGTATTTAATCTGTCAAAAAATCCCATGGCTCTTTTCTCAAATATATCCCAAATCTGAATCACTTCTTACCACATATGCTGCCACCTTGGTTCTTAGCCAACATTCTCCTTCCCTGATTACAGCCAGCCTCTAGAGTCTTTTTTTCCTTCTGTTTTTGCCCTTACCATTTCATGCTATTCTCATTACAGAAGATGCAAAAAAACTTTAAAAATATATTTTTCAAGTCTATCACTTTTCTTCTCAAAAAAAAGTGTCAGTGAGAGAAATAAGCAGCATTTGCAAAGTTCTATGAAGACCTATAGGGCCCTGTGTGATCTGGATCTAAATATATGACCTCTAGAAATCTCCCACTCATTCACATCATCTAACTACATGGACCTCTAGCTGATCTTTGAGCCCTCAGTGTATTCTGTCTTAGAGCATTTGTTCTGACTGTTCCCTTTGCTTAGAGTCCTTCACACAAGGGTAATTCCCTATATTCTCCATCTTTTATGCCTGTCTCATGTCCTCTCATCCACCTTTTTGCTCAAGCCATTGCTGTGGCAACCACTTGAGTGCAGTTAGAACCTGACTGCACCTTACTCAGCTGTTTCCTGCCCCTGTGTTTCTCTGCTCCATGGTGTGGTGTACCTGAAGGAGACTGCTCAGCTGTTCTGGAGCCTATGTGAACCTGGAAGTGTGAAGAAATTAACCCTTGACCTGGTGGTGGGGTGGAAACCAGTGGATAAATATACCCCTCTTTTGTGTCTTGAGTAGATAATTCTGAGGTGCCTTCTACATGGTTCTTCATGGGGGACTGGACACAGTTGATAGCATTATCCAGCTCAGTACTGCACTTTTGGACATGCTTCTCTGCTTTCCCGTTTTACCATGTCATCCCACTCTTGCTTCCTATTATTTTCTCCATATAAACCACCTGCATGGAACCCCAAGTTCTTTTAAAGAAGCCAGAAACCAAGCTAATTTATTTTCTCACCTCAATCTTTGTGTAAGTTCCCTTCTTGATCTCTTTATTTAAAATTGCTACCTTACCACTCCTCCAACTTCAGGATTTACTATCCTCATCACCCTGTTTTTTTTCACTATAATAATACCTTCAATCATACTATGTAATTCAATTATTATGTTCTTTTATTAGAACAAACGTTCTACTAAAGGTATTAGTCTGCTTTGTTCTTGGATTTATCCCTAACCTATTCAGTAAAAATATTTTTCCAGAAATTTACTGAATATATTTACTGAATGTTCTGTGAATATAAAATTGACCACAGCTCAATACTGAGCCCTTCAGGAATTCAATATTTAGAGGTAAGGCAGAAAAAGGAGTGAAATGAGAATCTAAGAAGGTAGGAAATGGTAATATCATCGTACCAAAGAGAAAAGAGGGTTTTAAAAAGGAGAGAGTTGTAATTCAGATAAAAGTTGCTGAGAGGCTGAGTTGCATGAAAGAAGGTAAGTTACAATGGCACCATCATCATGGGGGTCATTGGTGGTGAATGAGAGCAGTTCCAGGGAAGTAATGGGAATGAAATGTTTTATTACCAAATGCTATTTGAATCAGTTGAGACTGAATATAAGCATTTCTAGATGTTTTCCGTGAAAAGCAGCAGAGATTTGAGGTAATAGAAGGAGGAGAACATAAAAACAAGGGAGGGAGAATATTAATCAATATAATTTTTTAAAGAAAAGTGTAGTTCTATGGAGGAGGAGAGATGTAAATGGCAAATAAAGCTCTGCAAACACTAAAGAATTATACGAAAAGATCTTATACATAATCCCACTTACACTCCCTACAGCCTTCACTAAGTGAGGTAGAGCATTGCAATTCCCCATTTACAAAGAAACAGGCTTGGAGATAAGGGATATGTGCAAGGTCATGCAGCTAGTATAAGTGGCAGTCATGATTTGATACAAGACCTTCAGATTCTAAATTTTTTCTGTACCGCATGGAAAGAAATTAGGTTGTTTTCAATTTGGATATGCTGAACTTGTATTGCATATAAAGCATTTTAATGGAAGCAATAAAGCCTTGTTATTTAGGACACTGGAATTGGAGAAAGCTAGAACCAGCTGCCTAACACTACTATGATATTTTAGAGATTTTAAGTTTCCAAAAATCTTCTAATATTGACAAGAGAGCAAGTTCTTTCAGTACTTACTTTATTCAGTGTTATGGTAAATGTTTTAAATTCATTATCTTGTTAATGCTCATAAACAAAACACATTACCTGGACCTAGAAGAGAGAAGAGTAGCTGTGTAAAAACTGGGCCACTCCAATGTTTAAGGATTCGAAAGAAAAGAGAAAAATAAGAGAAGAGGGAAAGATTAAATAGTGTTAGGAATAAAGGGCTTTTTTTAAAATGGAAGCCAGATATCAGTCTTACTGAAGATGAGAAGTCTCCTGTGATGAAAATGAAGGAGCTGGAAGATGGGTGGAGGGAGAGCCACATGAATATGGAAGTTAATTTGAATTGAGATGACGGAGAATCAAAAGAGGTGGTTCATTTTTCAGCAAGCTGGAGGCAGAGCTGTATTTACAGAGGTTTGTGGTTGTGGAAGGGACTTGGGAGATATATTCTAGAACAGTTCTCTCAAGTAGAACTTTCTGCAGTGATGGAAATATTCTGTATCTGAATGGTCCAATATTGTAGCCACTAGTTACGTGTGTTACTGAGCACTTAAAAAGTGTTTTGTGTGACTGAGGTATTGAATTTTAATTTAATTTCAACAAATTTAAATAGCCATGTGTGGCTAGTGGCAACCACATCAGATGTAGTAGTGTTAGAGAAAATATACAGATTGTGTAATTAATATGGGCATTGGAAATTGCATGCCCCTATTAATTGACTTATCGAGGCACCCAAGCCTGAGATTTCTGAACAGATCATTGGCTTTTGTGATTGTGAGTTTAGCTTGATTATCATTTAGAAAGGTACCAATGTATATTCTAAGGAAATTGGTTTAAATGTATTTTTACTTCTTTTTATCAGGGTATTTCTGACATCACCATGAACATAGAAAACACTACCTTTTCTCCGTTCCTTTATAAAATTGTCTTGTGATATCCATTTTAATGATGTTTAATGTTCTATCTACTAAATGAGATTCAAAGTTCCTTAAGGGTAGAAAATATGGGTTATGCTTCTCCATGTCTATGGCTATGTCTTCTCTAGTCTATCAGGACTACTAATTTTGTTTAAGGTCCAGCAATGAGAATAAGGGCTAATCCTCCCAAGAAGTTATACATGGGAGAAGGGACCCTGTAAAAACTGACAAGGAGAATCTTTAGGAGCCTTGCTAGCCTCTAATATTACCTCAATCCATCCAGCTGCCTTCCTGTTGGTAGGAATTCCAGGTTTGGAGCAACTGCATGTCTGGATCTCCATTCCCTTCTGCTTCGCCTATACTCTGGCCCTGCTTGGTAACCTGCACCCTCCTCTTCGTCATTCGAGGTGATACAGCCCTCCACGAGCCCATGTGCCTCTTTTTGGCCGTGTTGGCAGCCACTGATCTGGTCTTCTCTTCTATAACACTTCCCAAAATGCTGGCTATTTTTTGGTTCAGAGATCAGGAGATCAACTTCTATGCCAATCTAGTCCAGATGTTCTTTCTCCACTCCTTCTCTATCATGGAGTCAGCAGTGCTGCTGGCCATGGCCTTTGACCACTATGTGGCCATCTGCAAGCCACTGCACTATATCACCATGCTTACTGGGCCACTTATCACCAAGACTGGCTTGGCTGCTGTGACTCAGGCTGTGACACTAATGACTCCACTCCCCTTTCTGCTTAGATGCTTCCATTACTGCTGAGGTCCAGTGATTGCCCACTGTTACTATGGGTACGTGGGTGTGGTAAGGCTGGCCTGTGGGGACATTCGCTTCAACAATATCCATGGCATTGCTGTGGCCATGTTCATAGTGGTGTTGGACCTGCTCTTTTTTGTCCTGTCTTATATCTTCATCCTTCGGGCAGTTCTACAGCTTGCCTCTCAGGAGGCCCACTACAAGGCCTTTGGGGCATGTGTGTCCCACATAGGTGCTATCTTGTCCACCTACACACCTGTGGTCATCTGCTCAGTGATACACCGTGTGGCTCGCTGGGATGCCCCTCATGTCCACATATTCCTTGCTATCTTTTATCTTCTTTTCTCACCCATGGTCAAGCCCATCTATGGTGTCAAGACCAAGCAGATTTGTGATCGTGTGCTCAGTCTATTCCAGAGAAAGAATGTACAGATACATACTTTCTTCCTTAACCACTAGTCCAGGACCTATCAGTCCAGTGGATACTGAATTGAGATGGAGAGGGAAAATCTCAGTAAGAAAATTTCAGAGTTTGGCAATTCTCCAGTATGACAAGGTCCCACTCCTCACAGATCTACCAGTCAGATCAAACTGGGTGTGTCGCTATAGTCTGATAGCAGAGGTTTGACCTTCCTATTCTTATAGGTTCATCACATGATAAAGGAAAACATAAAGAACCTCTCAAAGCATTATTGTCATCTAAGTGAAAGACAGTCGAAATACTGCCTGAGATTGGCACAAGAAACTGAGGTCTTGGTGAACTCTTCATCCAGACTGAGGAATTGAACCACAAATTTTATGACTAAAATGCCAACACCACAACTAGTACTGAAATTGCCACAAAATCCTTCTGGTAAGTGGCCTCCAGCCTCTGCCACTCTTTTTTAGCCTACTACCACTCAATGTTATTAGCTCTACAGTTGGACAGCTCCACTTCTAATGAGACTTATTCCTTCCATTAAGTCAGTTCCTTTCTGACTTCTGACTCATACTAATGACCAATTCTTTTATTGAACACTTAGCAGGAGAGTCTCCTGACATCCATTTATATTAACTTATATCATCATGTAACTAACTTTTCACATGTATATGCCTTCTGTCTCCAAAAAAACTTAGTAATATTTATTGAATGAATGAATAGAAGAGCTGAACACGATCCTTGAGCTATGGAATGTAGAAACAGTAATTAATACCTTTCCAGCTTAAAGTTGAGACTGCTGAAGCTAAAGAAGAAAATAGTTACAATACATAATTGCGATAGGCTGAATTACTGTTAGGATATTTATTCTCTTGTCCCTCTACCATGGGAGGGGGTTTTCCTCACTCAAGGAATGTTAAATATTGACTTTCTTTGACCAGTGGAATTTGAGTGGTCTTGAAATGTGCCACAATAATCAGAAATGTTAAAATGTGTTGTGTAGCTTGGCTCAGTAGCGCTCAATTTTCTCCTCTGCTTACGACAATGATCATGTCCCCAGAGTTCTTCCTTCAATCTAGACCAGTGATAGAAAAGATACATGGAGCAGATGTGAATCTGACTCACAGCCTGGAATATAGCCACAGATGACCCACAGTGTTCATATAACATGAGCAAGGATGATTTTGTTGGGTTTATTTTTTTGTAGTAAACCACTGAGATTTGGAAGTTGTTTCATCGAATAAGCCAGGGAAAGCTGATCGTTGGAGTTGTGAGCTCTTTCTTGCACTCCAACTCATGACAGTTCAAGACCAAGTATTTAAAGAAAAGAAAATGCACTATTTCTTCTTCTAGTATATCTTAAAAATGATACTGGATTTCACTTATCTTTCTGCTTTTGTCTTCTTATGCAAACTCTAATAATTGAACACTCCTTTAGTCAGTTCTTTGTAAAAGAATCTCTCATACACACTTTTCATGAAGGCCTGCTTATACAACCATGTTCTGTTTTTCATTTTGTGACCCTTTTCTTTCTTCAGTAATAATTAAAAGAAGTTTCTTCGATTCTAAGAAAAGAACACAGAAACCTGACAGTCTCTGAAAAAGCATCTCCTGACCCTCCAGGCCCATGTTGTGTCACGGCTTGCCTCTTAGGCACACATGAAGGTTGGTGGTTTCAATGGGTCTCTGGCCAGTTCCCAGTGTCTCAGTCATCCAGATGTTGAGGTGGGGTAATTGGACAGCAAGGAAAGAAGCAGTATGAAACAAAGGCCTCTGACTCTGTCCCCTAAGACTTCCCAAACTCTAGTTTGGTTTTTCTCAGTAGAGATGAAGCATTCTATGTGACAAATTGTTCAAGAATATTCACTCTCCCAGAGTATACTTCCCCACATATTGACCATGAGGATAGCCATCTGCATCACTTTGATCAATGGGGTATAAGCAGATGTGGTACAAGCAGAGGCTTGAAATTTGCTTATACAGTCGGGCTTGTTGTCTTCTGACTCTGCTGCACCATGAGAATGTGCCCTGGTTAGCACACTGGTCCAAGGAGGATGAGGGAAAAGTGGAGCAGAGCTGCCTGATCAACTTGCAGCTTGAAGCAGAGCCTCACAGCCAAGTCCAGCTTGGATCATCAGATCCTCTGCTGACCTTCAGATGCATAAGCAAATCCAGTTGAGATCAGCAGCCAATCTCCAGATGTATGAGAGATACATTTTTATGTATGTACAACATACATTTTATGTTGTATGCCACTGAGATTTTTGTGGGTATTTGTTCCACAGTACATTCTGGAAAATAACTGTTTCTGTCATTATTATTTAGTAAATTGAATATAATTGATTAAGTATTCCCAGGATATAAGATCTGATTTGTCCCTATGTTTGGTACAGGAACGACCTTGCCTTTTAAGTGACACGCATACCCTCCCACAGAGAGTGATTTTTGCCCCACAAAGAAGTCTAATAGTATATGAACTCCATTACCATGTAATAAACAACAGTATGCACTGTTAGCTTTATTCACAAATAGTTATTTCCTATCTTATATCAACACTGTGTGCTTAGACGGAGCACAGCCCTCATGAGAACAGTACAGGCAAGCTATTTTTAGACTTGAAGGTTTACCATTACACAAATACAAGAGGATACAGAAAATGCATTTGAACGAATTCTAACTTAATTACAACACCTCCAATCATTCATGCACCCTAGCTCTGGATTTCCTGGACCCTGAGTAACTGTCAGTAAGTTGCCCAGACAATGCCTCTACATGAATCATTGAGTGATCCAGACATCCATGTTAGCTATGACAGCCCCAGCCCATTGATAGCTTGGAAATGACCAAATGACAGACTTAGAATATCGACTAACAAAACAAGGAAGTCAAGCTTCAGTCTACATTTTAGCAAACACATTAGAAGTAACCAAAGTACTTGAATATCATTTCATGTGTTTTGCTTGGAATACTTCTGCATCACTATTGTGCTTGTTACCTCCCTCTATTGTATTTTTCATCTCAGATATTGTAATTTTCATAGATAAATGTGTTTTTCTTTCATCTCAGATATTGTGGTTTTCATCTCTCAAAATTTGATTTGGTTATTTTTTACATCTTCTGAGGCCTGTATCTGACATGCTCAATATTTTCTCTAGCATCTTGAATATACAAAATATCTTTATAATTGTTTAATATCTTTATATGCTAACTTTATCATAGGTACCTATTTTATTGGTTTTGACTGATTGATTTTTATTATGTATATTTTCCTGGTAATTTCTTTATTGAATGCCAGATGTGTTGAATTTTGGGGTACTGGATACTCCTGTATTCTTTCTTTTTTTAAAACATCTTTATTGAGGTATAATTGCTTTACATTGTTGTGTTAGTTGCTGCTGTATAACAAAGTGAATCAGCTCTACATATACATATATTCCCATATCCCCTCCCTCCCACCCTATCCCACCCCTCTAGGTGGTCACAAAGCACTGAGCTGATCTCCTTGTGCTGTGCAGCTGCTTCCCACTAGCTATCTATTTTACATTTGGCAGTGTATATATGTCCATGCCACTCTCTCACTTCATCTCAGCTTACCCTTCCCCCTCCCTGTGTCCTCAAGTCCATTCTCTATGTCTGCATCTTTATTCCTGTATTCTTATATATATTCTTGAGCTTTGTTCTGGGACATGGTTAAGTTGTTGAAAACAGTTTGATTCCATTCAGGTTTTGCTTTTAGGTTTTATTAGTCAGGACTAGAGAAGCTTTTAGTTCAGGCTTTATTTGTTACCACTACCGAATAAAAACATTTTTGAAAAATCTATGGTGACTTGTAAGTTATGAGGCTTTCCACTCTGGCTTGTGGGAACAGAAACTATTCCCAGCCTTGTATGAGTATTGGAGATATTTTCCTCTGATTTTGAGTGGGCTTTCCCTAGTTTCAGGTAATTTTCCTCCCATGTAAGCACTGAACAGTACTCAGATGAAGACTGAAGATCTCCAATGCCTTCTCTCTCTCTCTGCAGCTCTCTCCTCTCTGGTACTCTGCCCTATGAACCCTAGCTCCCGTGGATGTATATGTTTGATGTATTTTGGGGGGTACCACATGCATAAAATTGGAAGTCAGATTTTTTAAAGTGTATGTGATCACTTAATCAGATAGTATAGAAAGAATCAAAGGCCATGGCCAGATCCTGGCTTTCTATGAATAGAACAAAAATCAAGAATGACATCAAAGCAGGAGTAGTCATCAGAACCTAAGAAAATGTGGAATTGGGTAAAGAGTTGGAGAAATCATGAAGTGATAGACTGTTCATATACTGTAGAAGCAGAAATCTGAATTTAAACTACTAAAGATGTCAAAGTGGTGCATATATTCTCATAGATTCCAAAGTCCCCAATTGTCTAAAAAGGTTGGTCTGCAAAACAGGGGCACAAAATGGTCTACTCAGGTAAAGGAAGAATCTTAAAGTTTCCTTTTGTTCCTATTTTCTTAAGCCTTTTAATATTTACATTATTGTATGTTTTATAATATAAAATACTAATATAATGCCATGGGATAAAGTACATATTGTTTGTTTACATAATACAGTAATCAATGTGTATATATACATATATGTATACATATATACACATATATACATACACACACCTTCAATAGTTTAAATTCAGATTTCTGCTTCTACAGTTTATGGATAGTCTATCACTTCATGATTTCTTCAATCCTTTACCAACTCCACATTTCCTCATTTTCCAATGACTACTTCTACGTTGATGTCATTCTTGATTTTTGTTGTATTCCGTGAAGGTAGAAATGCCAGAATCTGGCTACGGTCTTTGATACATACATACATACACATAAACACGTGAATGATCAAATCTACAGTATACTGACTTGAATTTTTTAAGTCTACTTCAGCTATTCTTACCTCTTCTTGGGAAAGCATGTTCTGATTTCTGCTCTAGTCCAAGGGTTAAGTCCCCCCGCCTTTACCCAGGGATGGCATTTGGTGTATTTTTTAAGTGGTTGTGATACCAAGTAGAGTTGAATCCTAAGTATTTCTATAGTCATTCTTAGAAGCGGAGTTTCGTGCACAATTGTGTTTGAGAAGCTCAGTGAGTAAAACTAGGAGTGGACTGAAGAGTGACCCTTGCTGCTACCCTCAGTAAACCACACGACTAGAGCCTAGGAGTCTGAGAGAAGGTCTTCCTTAGGTGTGATCTCAGGTTGGGAGATGTCTAGTTTCATTTTTGGTAGGTGAGTTCCTATAATGCTGAGACCTCCCTCTGAGAATGGTTGGTTGGTCCTAGCTTTGCTTCCCTCCTTACTTCTGAAACTTTTGTGACACTGAGGCTGTAACGTCACTTCTTTTTCAAGACAAATGCTACAATTTTAAGAAGAAAAAGATGATATAAATTTTCTGACTGTTAAGAGTTTGTTCTTAATTTAAACAGGTAATGGTAGGTATCAATTATTTTTTATAACATTGAATATATTTAAAATTTTAATGTAGCAGTTTTATTTTTAAATGACCATATTAAGTATAACCCAGGAATTATATATTTGGAATTATTTAATGGGATGATAAAGATTCTAGATGTAAACTTGATTTTGAAAAATTGCATTTGTCCTCATGCATTTAAGGAGTTCACTTGCAAAAAGTTGGAGAATCTATTCTCTAAAGCACATATGCAGACCCTGGTGTTTGATCTGAAACTTCCAGAATGGGCAGGATTTGGATGGACCTATCTTCAATATAGAAATGCAGATCAAACAACTTGGCTTCCACTGTAGGACTTTAGAGTGGTTTTACCTATCTTAATCCCTCATGAGGTTAAGCACTAATCAAGAAACTAATATTATGTGCATAGTGCAGTGTCAACTTATAGATAACATAAGTACCGATTTGATCCTTAATAATGATCGCCAAGTCCACTGTCAGCACTTGGCTTGGGCTATTGGTGGAACCAATAACCACCTATGACTCTAAGTTTTTTCTGAAGCCTCAAGACAGTAACATCTTAATTACATTACTTTGTAAAACCCCTGAGTCATACACAATTTGATCATCTCATCAATCTGAACTTAGAGAAATTTTTTCATTCATCCATCCATATATCCAAACATTTATTGAGCCCTTAATGTTACAGGTGGTATTCTTGTACTCATGAATTACAGGATCAGAGCTATAGGGCAATGTGACAGGAGACCAAGTGTGAGAGACCAGCATCAAAGAGACTTGAATGCTAAAGTTAGAACCTTTCATCCATGGTCTCTCTCAGCACCCATTCCTAAAAGCCTACTCTGCCCTGATTCTCTGCCCTATTCCAGCTTGGTAAGTGCTTGGTTTTCTGATGGCTGCTTCAAAGTTTTGCCTAAGAGTTAGCTGTGAGTCTAACTGCAATCTATTTAATGACTGACATCTTGCTTCTTCCCATCTTCTGACTCTGGCTACAGTCTATACTATTCTATAGTTCCAAGTTTCTGCCATTACCAGCAGTATCACCCACAAGAAAGATATAAGAATGAAAGACAAGAATGGAAGGAAAACTTCTAGATCCTGTATCATGATCAGAAACAGCAGTTTCCATAATCATTCAATGAGGGATAAAAATCCTCAGAAGCTGAGCCTGCTGAAAGATCCTTAATGGAATATTGCTTCTATATCTGGTCCTCATAGGCATGTAAAAGGGTCCACCCCTCTCTTCCCTTGGTGAGACCCACTATTTCTTTTTAATTTAGAACTTAAAAAGGAGCTTGGGGTGATCTGCTAAAATCTCATTTTACAGATGCCATTGAAGTCCCAAAATTAGTAGGTAAATCTCTCATTCAAGGTCATATATAGTTGAGTACAAATGAATTACTGTTTTTTTTTAAATATAGTCATAAAATCTCATAGCTTGATTTTTATAGATAAGTATTTATTTTTACACAAAAAATTTTAATTCAGAAACCTCGACATTCAGGGAGGCTTGGGAAGATTCATCCTGGGGAAGCCTACCAGTCAAGATCTCTCTCTTATATAAGACTATATTGTTAGCTCAGAAAGAGCCTTGAAAGATAAGGAGGCACTCAACAGAGGGTGTGTCAAGCTAAGAAAGCTATCTGAACCAGGAATTTCCTGGTTTGGGCCTATAAGCCTTAAAACAAACTAACGCTTATAAATTTTGGTCATTTAATCTTCGCAGAAGTTCTTCCCAGAGATAATACAGAAACAGAAGTATTATTTTTCTCATTGATTCATGGTTCAAAATAGAATTATACAGAGCTGAACTTTCTTGAAACAGATGAGAGTAAGTGAGCCTGATCTACTATGAGGTACCTGTCCTAAACTCTAGGAGCCAGCAGGACCTCTGGTTAAACAAAACAAGTCTGTTGAACAATTCTCTCTCTTCATTATTGGTCCACCTCAATGAAGGATGTCCCAACAGAGGGAGTAGTAGCACAGTGATAGCATGACAGTGAAAACATTGTGTCTTTGTAGACACAATGGTAGATCGAGGTTTCAAACCCAGGTCAATATATACACAATGCAATACTACTCAGCCATAAAAAGAGAACAAAATAATGCCATTTGCAGCAACATGGTTGCAACTAGAGATTATCATACTGAGGTAAGTCAGAAAGAGAAAGACAAATAAAAAAAAGATGACAAAAGATGTATAAGCGCATCTGATATGGCAGAATAGGTTTATTTTCCTGGTTTCAGATTAGGTTAGGCACAAAGATCCTCTGTGCCTGGCAGATGGAAGAACATTAGTTGGGACCATGCCTCCCACTCCTTAAACTTAGGCTCCCAAGGCTCCAAGTGGTGTGGAAGTGGATCCTAAGCATTCCTGGGGCATGAGTAAAATAAATAAGTTGGCTGAGAGAGAGTAAGAGTGATCCGTCAGGTCAGTTTGCAGAGGGTTCAGCAGCTGGGACAAAGGGATGAGTAACGGAAAGATAGAGTAGATAGTCTCTGCCAGGGTACTATGGGGCTGTGACTGCAATCTCAGTGGATCAACAGTATTAGAGAGTCTAGTAGAAGGAGGTCATGTACCAGAGGCCACGGTGTGAAGAAATACCATAATTACAGCATAAGATGTATCTGGAGTTGAGGCCAGCCAAGGAAGCAGGAGACAGTCCTCTCCCATATGAGTACCAAGGTGGCAATCATGTGAGAACCCACCCATCCCCTACTGCAGTTTTAAATCTAGCACAAGGAAGACGGTGATATAAAAACTCCTGTGGTGGTGGTTGGGGGGGAGCGGGGGCGGGGGGGAGTTAATCCGGTATCAGACTAAATTATAAATTGGAATTGACTAAGAAATCCAAAGTTGATTGAATTTGCTTGGAAGTGCTATCTTCTACAACTCAGTTTCATTTTATTATTATTCTAACCCCCATTGTGCATAAATAATGCAGAAAGAGAAAGAATGAAGTAAATGACATTTTGCACAACTGAGTCTATGATTATAATTTTTTTACTTGTTATACAAGGAAATATTTAGAGGTATTTAGACTTTTACCATCACAAGACTATAATTAGGTGGGTGTCACTAGTTAAAAAGCCTCAGATTTACAGGGGTGGGTACTGGGCAGCCAAGGAGAACAGAGGAAAGCTGGCTCTGTTGATATGATTTTCTACAGAGAAGCAGAGGACAGAGAGTGTTTTCTAAAGCTGAGGCTGGTACATTTATGAGTGAGGCACAACTGCAGACATTCTTTGGCTTTCCCAAGGAACTTTCTGCAGTTATTCTTTATGCCTGATCCTCCCATAGGCCTTTCAGTGAATGATAAAATATGGTTATTAAAAGGCAAATTGTTTTTTTATGTGCCAGTGAGTATGCAGGAATTTTAGATTCATTATCTCATTATATCCTTATAACTAACCCATGAGGAGTTACTATCATTACTTCCATTTTCAAAAAGAGGATACTGAAGCTTAGATTGTGCAACACATACACAGTCTGAAAGTTACTGGTTCAGATCCATCTCCGCCCTTTACAGTAATCTCCAAACTACTGAGACAATTAAAAGATCAGTGGTTGCAGGGGTTAGCATAGGGAAAGATGAGTAGGTAGCACAAAGTGATGTTAGGGCAGTGAAAATATCCTGTATGATACCAACAGTGGATGCATGTCATTATATATTTGTCCAAACCCATACAACACCAAGAGAACCCTGAAGTAAACCATGGACTTTGGGTGTAGTTTGCATCTATGTGGTCCACTTGTAACAAATGTACTGCTCTCTTGGGAGATATTGGTGATGAAGGCAACTATGCATGTGTGGGGATGGGGAATATATAGGAAGTTTGTACCCTCTGCTCATTTTTGCTATGAACCTAAAACTGCTCTAAAATATAAAGTATGTATTACATTCAAGGGCCTTCTACTTCAATAAAACTTCTATGAGTCCACAAAGCAATCTACAGATTTAATCTGATCCTTATCAAATTACCCATGACATTTTTCACAGAACTACAACTAGTAATCTTAAAATATATATATGGAACCATAAAAGACCCAGAATTGCCAAAGCAATCCTGAGGAAAAAGAACAAAGCAGGAGGCATAACCCTCCCAGACTTCAGACAATATTACAAGCTAGAGTAATCAAAACAGTGTGGCAATGGCACCAAAACAGACATATGGATCAATGGAACAGTATAGAGAGCCCAGAAATAAACCCACACCCCAACGGTCAACTAATCTTCAAAAAAGGAGGCAAGAATATACAATGGGGAAAAGACAGTCTCTTCAATAAGTGGTGCTGGGAAAGCTGCACAGCCACATGTAAATCAATCAAGTTAGAACACTCCATCATCTCACCCAAATATAAACTCAAAATGGCTTAAAGACTTAAATATAAGACCCGACACCATAAAACTCCTAGAAGAGAACATACGGAAAACATTCTCTGACACAAATCATAGCAATATTTTCTTAAGTTAGTCTCCCAAGGCAATAAAAATAAAAGCAAAAATAAACAAATGGGACCTAATCAAACTTATAAGCTTTTGCAAGCAAAGGAAACCATAAACAAAATGAAAAGATAACCTACAGACTGGGAGAAAATATTTGCAAATAATGCAATCAACGAGGGCTCAATTTCCAAAATATACAAACAGATCATACAACTCAATAACAAAAAAATACCAACCCAGTCAAAAAATAGACATCCTCCAAAGAAGACACAGCCATGGCCAATAAGCACATGAAAATATGCTCATCATCACTAATCACTAGAGAAATGCAAATCAAAACTGCAGTGAGGTACCACCTCACACCAGTCAGAATGGCTGTCATTAAAAAGTCTACAAATACCAAACACTGGAGAGGGTGTGGAGAGTAGGGAACCCTCCTACACTATTGGTGGGACTATAAATTGGTGCAGCCACTATGGAAAATTGTATGGAGGTTCCTCAAAAAACTAAAAGTAGAGTTGCCATATGATCTAGCACTCCCACTCCTGGACATCTATCTGGACAGTACTCTATTCAAAAAGAAACATGTGCACCACAATGTTCATAGCAGCACTATTCACAATAGCCAAGACATGGAAGCAATCTAAATGTTCATTGATATATATATATACACATATATATATAATGGAATACTACTCAGCCATAAAAAAGACTGAAATAATGTCATTTGCAGCAACATGGGTGAACCTAGAGATTATCATACTGAGGTAAGTCACAAAGAGAAAGATAAATACCATATGATATCACTTATATGTGGTATCTAAAATATGGCACAAATGAACTTATCTACAAAACAGAAACAGACTCACAGATATAGAGAACAGACTTGAGGTTGCCAAGAGGGAGGGTAAATTGAGGAGGGATTGAGTGGGAGTCTGGGATTAGGTGATGCACAATATTATACATAGATGGATAAACAGGGAGGTCCTACTGTATAGCGCAGGGAACTATACTCAATATCCTGTAATAAAACATAATGGAAAAGAACATGAAAAATAATATATATACATACATGTATATATATGTATATATATACACATATATATGTACCTGGATCACTTTGCTGTACAGCAGAAATTAACACAACATTGTAAATCAACTACACTTGAATAAAATGAATTAAAAAAAACTTCTATGGGTCCAGTGGTGTGAAGCATGTTGAGATATCCCTTCTAAGGTGAAGGATAAGTTGGTGCATCTGGCCTCTTATAAAACCAAAAAAAAAAAAACCACAATGCCTAGTGGCCTTCTTTGGGGGGTTTAAGAGGCAACATATTCCTCATTTGGGTGTGTTACTCCAGCCCACTTACTGAGTGATGCTCAAAGCTTCTAGTTTTGACTGGGGCCTGGCAATAGAATCTGCAGCAGTCTCAGGCTGCTGAACAAGCTCCCTTGCCACCTGGGCCATAGGATCCAATGATGCTTGAAGTATCAGAGGCAGATAGGCATGCTGATTGGAGCCTTTGGCAGGCACCTATAGATGAATTGCAGTAGAGGGACTTAGGATTTTGGAGTAAAGCCCTGACATCTTTTGTGGATTACTACTCTCCACTTGAGAAATACCTCTTGGCCTACTACTGGGCCTTAGTAGAGGCTGAATGCTTGAGCATGGGCCATCAAGTGACCATGTGATTGGAGCTTCCCTTCCTAACCTGGGTTTTATCTGACTCACCAAGCCATTAAGTGGAGCTTGAACAGCAGGACTCCATCAAAGAGAAGTGGTACACATGTGATCAGACCCAAGCAGGTCCCGAAGGCACAAGTTACATGAAGTGGCCCCAATGCCCACTGTCTGCACTCTTGCTACACTTTCTCCATACTTACAGCTATGACCTCATGAGGAGTCCCCTAGGATCAGTTTACAGAGGAACCTAAGACTTGGACCTAGTTTATAGCAGGTTCTGTACAATATACAGGTACCACCCAAAAATGGATGCTGCATCCTATAATCCCTTTCTGGGCCATCCCTAAAGGAAAGTGCTGAAGAAAAATCCCTCTGTGGGCAGAACTTTGATCAGCACAGACGGTTGTTTTCTTTTGCTTGGAAGGAGAAATGGCCAGAGGCACAATTATATACTGACTCATGGGCTGTGGCCAATGGTTTGGCTGGATAGTCAGGGACTTGGAAGGAACATAATGAGAAAATTGGTAACAAGAAAATTTAGGGAAAATGAGAGACTTCTCAGGAAGGGCAAAAAAATGAAGATGTGCCCCATGTGAATGCTCATCAAAGGATGACATCAGCAGAGGAGGATTTAAAAGTCAGGTGGATAGGATGACCTGCCCTATAGATATTAATCAGTCTCTTTTCCTAGCCACCCCTGTCATTGCCCAATGGAGTCATGAACAAAGTGGCCATGGTGCCAGGGATGGAGGTTATGTATGACCTCAGTAATATGGACTCACCAAGGCCAAACTGGCTATGGTCACTGCTGACTGCCCAATCTGGCAGTAGCAGAGATGAACACCAAGTCTCCAATATGGCACCATTCCCCAAGGTGACGAGCCAGCTACCGTGCGACAGGTTGATTACACTAGACTGCTTCCATCATGGAAGGGGCAGTGTTTTGTTCTTATTGGAATAGACATTCTGGATATGGTTTTCCCTTCCCTGCATGCAGTGCTTCTTCCAAACTTATCTGTGGACATATAGAATGCCTTATCCACCATCATGGTATTCCATGGTTTCTGACAGGAACTCAGTTCACAGCAAATGAAGTACAGTAATGGGTCCCTGCTCATGGAATTCACTAGTGTTACCATGTTTCCCACCACCCTGAAGCAGCTGGATTTACAGGACAATGGAATGGCCTTTTGAAGGCTCAGTTACAATACCAGGTAGTTAGCAATACCTTGCAAGCCTGCAGAAGGTTCTCCAGAAGGCTGCGTATTCTCTGAATCAGCATCCAATATATGGTACTATTTCTCCCATAGCCAGGATTCACAGGTCTAGGAATGAAAGAATAAAATGGGAGTGATACCATTATTTCCCCTAGTGAGCTACTAGCTAGCAAAATTTCTGCTGTTTCCACAACCTTATGCCTTGTTGACCTAGAAGTCTTAGTTTCAAAGCTTCTACCAGGAGACACAATGATTCCATTGAACTGAAAGTTAAGATTGCCACCCAGTCACTTTGAGCTCATGTCTGAATCAAAAGGTAAAGTAGGGAATTACTCTGTGGGCTGGTAAGATTGATCTACCGAGGGGAAATTGGTCTACTACTTCACAATGGAAGTAAGGAAGAAGGTATCTGGATATACAGGAGATTCCTTAGGTATTACCATGCCCTGTGATTAAGGCCAATGGAAAACTCCAACAACCCAATTCAGGCAGGACTACTAATCGACCATATTATTCAGGAATAAAGATTTGGGTCACTCTACTAAGTAAAGAACAATGACAAGTTGAGGTGCTTGCTGAAGGTAAAGGTAATACAGAACGAATAGTGGAAGAAGGTAGTTAGAAATGCCAGCTATAACCACACCACGATGCTAGTCAATTTAGAAGGACAAAACTAAGGAACTACTGAAACAGAAGATATAGTGTCAAAGAACTGTTACTTTGTGGATCAGAACCAACTTACTAAAGAATCTTTACTAAAATGCATTGTGAGGGCTTCCCTGTGGTGCAGTGGTTGGGGGTCCGCCTGCCAATGCAGGGGACACGGGTTCGTGCCCCGGTCCGGGAGGATCCCACATGCCGCGGAGCGGCTGGGCCCATGAGCCATGGCCGCTGAGCCTGCGCGTCCGGAGGCTGTGCTCCGCAGGGGGAGAGGCTGCAACAGTGAGAGGCCCACGTACCGCAAAAAATAAATAAATAAATAAAATAAAATGCATTGTGAGAACAACCAGTTAGGGGGCTGTGTCTTTGGATTTGAATGCTACAGAATGCAAGCATATGTTTGTGTTGACACAGCACCTGCAATTCACTATTGAACAATGAGACAGCTGTTTGTGATTCAGACACATGGGAGGTTATTTCTGAGGGAACAGCCAGCTTGGCGGACTGGATAAAGCCACTACTATAAAGAGTGTTTATCCTGAGGAGGGGAACTTCCCAACTCCCCCTATAAATGCCAAAATGGAACACCCCAGATGAAGCAGCTGATATGCTTTGCATGCAAACCATGTGGGATTGGCTTTATGATGACCAGGATATTCACCTCCTGAATATGTCCATTAGCCAGGTATGGTAAATGCTGTAATTAAGGGGGCCCCTCTTGCATATGTATCTCATGTAACTTTACTCCTACAAAATTAAACAATGATTTGCTCTCTCAGCTTCCTTGTATGGATCTGACTAATACCAAGAACGTTAGAGTAATTAAGAAAATGGGGAGAGACAAAGGGGAGTGTCAAGGAACTCTAGCAGAGTGAAACTTTAGGTGACTGAGAAACAGAATAAATAAAGTGGACAATGATGGAGTAAAACAAAGGTGTTAATGCAGCACTACCAGAGATTGGATAGACCTAAAGGGCCCCAAGCACATCTCTTCTATTTACCCCAGTTTGGAAGAATTTAAAGAGCTGGAAGGCAAAGATTATAATGAAAACTCTGACCAGGAAATGCAAGGGGCAATGATTTGCCAGATTAATCAAGGCATAGATTTATAGATTTGAAACTGAGCAGGACCCACTGGGACTTCCAGATACAAGTTCTTCAATGCCCCCTGCTTGTTTGAAAAAAAAAAAAAAAAGCCTTCCTAGACCTTCTGAATTCCAAAGAGCAGCCTTGAGCAGTTAGTAATTAGAGAAGTGAGAAAATGCAGAAAAACGAAAAACAGTTAAGCAAGAAAAGTAATAATTTGAACAACCAGTCAACCATAAAGCGGTCACAGGACTTCCACCATAAAACAGTCACAGGACTCCTAGCTTCTCCTCAAGGGATATAGCTAACAATCTGATGCATATGCTTCAGTCATTTTGCAGAAACCAGGACCCCACCAGATGGAAAATGCTGACCACAGCCATGGAGACCCCATCAATTTGGAGCAAGAAGAGTGATGCTCAAGGCCCATAAATATCTCTTTGTTGCTTAAGACCCAACTAATCAGAAGAACGCATGAGTTGATCATGCACTTAAGACCCTTACCCTTAATTTTGTTCTTTAAAAACCCTTGCCTGAAAGTCATTGGAGAGATTGGGGCCTTTAAGCATTAGCTGCTTATTCTTGCTTGGTGCTCTGCAAATAAACACTGTAGTTTCCTTTATCACAAGCCAGTGTCAGTAGATTGGCTTTGCTGTGTGTCAGGTCAGTGAAACTGAGATCCATTTGGTAACAATTTTGGTGACCACAAAGGCACTACCATCCTGAGTGGGCATCTTGCCCATGGCACATTGGCCCCTGGCTAGTGGCAGTTCTCAAGTTCTGTCCAGAAGATGCCCGAGCACCTTTGTCTCATGGACAGCACCAAGTGCTTGCTGCCACCAGACATCATTGGCCCATGATGCTTTTGATTTTGTGGTGAAGGAAACAAAGCACTTGCTGGTTGACATGCCTCTGTTAAGTAGCAGAGCTCACAGGCACTGGCACCAGGGTATTTTTCTCTTAGTCACTTGGCTCTGTCTGTGATGGGACACTGATTTTGCTGGGATTATTCCCTACTGCACTAAGCAATCTGTAACCCTGAGAGACCTCATTGTATTTGCTTGCTTGCTTGATATTTGACAGCATCAGCCGTGAACAACTAAAAATGAGAACTCAGACCTCTGTTCCACCTTGTAGCCCACTAGGGTGTATTTTGAAGAATTGGGAATTTTAGTTATGCACCAATGAAAAGAAATAAGATGGTGTTCTCTTGTAACACTACTTGGCCTCAGTGCTCCTTAGGATCTGGAGCCCCTAATGGCTCTCTAAATTGTAACACCATCTTTCAACTAGAACTATTTTGTGAAATGGGAGGAAAATAGAGTGAAGTTTCTTATATACAGGCTTTTATTATGTTGCATCAAAGGGGGACTATTCAGAGAAAATGTAACATGCACAGAATTATGATACAAAAAAATTCCTTCCAATAAGGAGATATTAAAAGTTTTACCCAATTCTCAGGAATTGAGAGATGAACAAATTCAACAAACAAATGATCCTACAGCACTGCCACTATTGCATGGAGAGCAGAATGGGGAAGCAGGGGCTAGGGACCTTGATCCCATAGTGCTGACACACTCCTACCAACTCTGGTGGGAGCTGAAGGAGAAGAAAACAACCTGGAGGAAAGAGGGACGATCTCTCCCTCCTGTACCTGACAGGGCACCCAATTCAGCCAGGGAGCCACTCTTGTTCAGGTAGGGCAATTCCCACTGAGGCAGATTCCCATTGGAGGAATAAATACCCAAGATCAGGCAGCAGGATCTGTGTGGAGACACTCTCCTACCCCCCTTTATTTTCACTCTCCCTTTCCACATCTGACTTGTTTAATTGGAAAAATATGCCAACTTTTTGGAATGACCCTACTAGGATAGGAAATTTATTCTCCATCTCTGCCACCCACAACTCAAGTAGGGCTATGTTCAAAGTGTACTAACTACCCTGTCGACTGAGGAAGAGAGAGATGGTGCTAGAAAAGGCTAATGAAGAGGCAGATACACTGCATGTTACTGCCTGGCAATCCTATCTGAGCACCAGCAGCAAATGCAATTCCCACCATAGATCCAGGGTGGGACATGAATGACCTAGAAGATAAGGCTTGAATTGAGCATTATGGAGAGCGCATCCTGGTAGGGCTCTGAAAGCAAGTGCCGAAGCAGAAGTTTCAATAAGGTGTAAGGGGTGTGCCCATGGCCACCAGAAAATCCCTCAGATTTGACACATATTGCAATATACAGGTGTGGATAAAGATAACCTGAGGAATTTCAAGTTAGTTAATCAGACCCTTTGTGGCTCAGAGAACCCCAGATATCCAGCAAGAGTTGAAGAGAGAAGTTGTTTTTGATCTCTGAATATCTCATTTGGTGGAACTTGTTTTCAAAAAGACAATCCACAGAATGGGAGAAAATATTTGCAAACAATGCAGCTGACAAGGGATTAGTCTCCAAAATTTACAAACAGCTCAAGAAAACAAACAACCCAATCAAAAAATGGGCAGAAGACCTAAATAGACATTTCTCCAAAGAAGACATACAGATGGCCAACAGGCACATGAAAAGATGCTCAACATCACTAATTATTAGAGAAATGCAAATCAAAACTACAATGAGGTACCACCTCACACCAGTCCAAATGGCCATAATCAAAAAATCTACAAACGATAAATGCCGGAGGGGGTGTGGAGAAAAGGGAACCCTCTTGCACTGTTGGTGGGAACGTAACTTGGTATAGCCACTATGGAGAACAGCAAGGAGGTTCCTTAAGAAACTAGAGTTACCATATGATCCAGCAATCCCACTCCTGGGCATATATCCATAGAAGAACATGGTTCAAAAGGATACATGCACCCCAATGTTCACTGCAACACTGTTTACAATAGCCAAGACATGGAAGCAATCTAAATGTCCATTGACAGAAGAATGCATAAAGAAGGTGTGGTACATATATACAATGGAATATTACTCAGCAAAAAAAAGAATGAAATGATGCTATTTGCAGCAACATGGATGAACCTGGAGATTATCATACTAATAAAGTAAGTCAGACAGAGCAAGACAAATATCATAAAATGTCACTTAAGAAAAAAAAAGATGTCACTTATATGCGAAATCTAAAAATAATGACACAAATGAACTTATGTACAAAACAGAAACAGACTCATAGACTTAATGAACAAACATATGGTTACCAGGGAGGAAGGGTGTGGGGCAGGGATAGATTGGGAGTTTGGGACTGACATGTACACACTGCTATGTTTAAAGTAGATAACCAACAAAGTCCTACTGTATAGCACAGGGAACGCTGCTCAGTATTCTGTAATATCCTAAATGGGAAAAGAATTTGAAAAAAAACAGATACATAAATATGTATAACTGAATCACTTTGCTGTACACCTGAAATTAACACAACATTATTAATTAACTATGCTCCAATATAAAATAAAATTTTTTTAAAAAGATATTTAGTGACACCAAGGTTGATGTTTTCCTTTGTTTTGTAGAGCCCAGTCTGCTATTGGTTTCTCATCCTTGGGCCAGAATTCCCTCTCCTGGACAGTGTTAGAATGAGCACAGGTAAAGTTTGCTTCTGATTCATCTCTGCTTCCAAGGCTGAATACAAATCTTATTTAATATATATTTAAGATATAGTCTATGGAAAAGTTTATCTCTAATGCTCTCTGTACCTTTCCATCAGTTGAGAAAGGCTGTACTGAGTTGGTCTTTAAAATCTAATTATTAAAGGCAGAAGCCTTACTTTAAGCTATAATGATTAAATTCAAATGCTCTGACTTATTGAATACTTATTTCTAAATATCATGCAAGAGAGTCAGGTACAAAAGAAACATAGCTCATCCATTAAACTCTAAAGGCAGAGTTCGTCAACTGGACAAGGAGGTTACTGAACCAAAGTTTCAAAAGCTAGATATGAATCTGTATGGAATGAAATTCCTCCTTTTACTGGGCGGAGGGTATAACCTGTGCACAAGTTTGGAAGAAATAACACTATACTTCAAATCAACTACAAGCAGTTTTACATAGCAAGTAAAGTTTAAGATTGGGGAGCAGAGAGCAAGCTTCTAGAAGTTCCTAGCTTTTCCTGACGTGCCACAGAAATAGAATCCTCTAAAAGGGGAGTAAGAGTAAAAAGTAAATTCTTTCTTCATTGATTCTACTTCATAGCCACTGCCCTGACGATATTGGCTCCTGGTCTGAAAGAGACAGTTAAAAATGTCTCTCCGAGGTTTAACCCCTCCAAGAAACAAAAAAGCAGTGATGGTAACAACAATGCTATTTAAGCACCTGGTATGTTAGTTTCCTTACTAGCCCCTTTGTATATAGTATCTCAATTATAAGAGCTACCCAGAGATAGGTATTATTCCCACTTTATGCTTGAAGAAGTGAAAGTGAAACAACTTGTTCAAGGTTACACAGTAGGTAGGTCACTGAGCTGGCTTGCAAACTCAAGCCACTGGAGCTTCAAAGGCCATGTCTTGTCACATGTCCTAAAGTGTGATGCCCCACAACCCAAGAGAAGCCCATTAGGACACACCAGGGGATAAGTCAAACTGAGAAAGCAGGTTTTCCCCTTCCTAAGAAACAGGATTTCAGGTTGGGAAATTTAGGTTCAGAAGGATGTAAAGGACATGCACTGCTCCACACAAGTCCATGGGGTCCTTCCCTCACAATGTAAACCAGAGCAAGGGGAAAAGTCTGCAGTATCTTACTTTTAGGTAATTGCTATTTGTCTGTCTTGAAGTTAATTCAGGATTCTACCACCACTTCCAAGTGCTGTAAGGGTATCAAACTTCCTTAAAGTTTGACAGCCAGGCTGAGTTCTAATCCCAAGAAGATTCTTCATCCCTCTTCTAGAAAGGCCTTTCTGATTTCTACTTGGCGTCCTTAGACTAGCTGCAGACTCCAGGGAGGCCAGACAACAAACAAGAGCAGGACCTGGACCCAAGGGATCATGACTCAATTAACAGGTCTGTCCTCCATAGCCTTAGACCTCTCTGGACCAACCCTAACATGCTGCGGATAGCTGTGTTCAAATTTAGAACCTGTGTCCATCCTTCTGGGACAAAGACTGCTATTTTCCTTCTCCACTAAGATAGTGGGAAGGTTACAAGTGGAATTACCCCTGAGCAGAACGCTTATACGTGCCAGGCCTCAGAGGCATTTGCAGAGCCCCAGGCTCTTGCTGACACTACACATCCCAGGTAAGAACGTCTTACAAGGAGGATCTAGAAAAGGAGCAAAGGTCATCAGTATGTGTTCCCAGCCTATAAGAAAGAACTTAAAGTTGGGCAACCAACTTTAGATCGTGCTCCTACATAAGTTTCTAACACCCAGAGGGAAGGAATTCTCTTGGAAGGAGACAGAGAGGGTGGAGTCCACACAGAGCCATACACAAGGAGGCTGAAGAGGCCCTCTAGTTCACGAATGCCAATACAGGAACCTCCAAAATACCTCCAGGTGCTTTAAAAAGGCACGATGTATTTTATTCTTCAATTGCCAGGCACTGTGCTAGCATAAGTATTACAACAGAGAATGAGATAAACATGCTCCCTACTGTCAGGAAACATATTCTGTCCAGGGAAACAGGCAGGTAAACAGGCGATCCAGAGTACTATGTGTGTGCAGTACAAAGACAGGCCTCTTTAGGTTGATACCTAAGCTGTGGCAATGTGCCATGTATAAGGACTAGCCAGAAGAGGAAGATGAGTAGGCTATTCCAACACCAGGAAAGAACATCGGTAATTATCAGGGGCAAAAGATCATGACACATTTGGGAAAAAGAAAAATTCAGCCATGTAGAAAGGTAGTGAGCAGGGTGAAAATGCTAAGAATTGTGGTTTGTATTCGCAAATCTATTTGGATATAGCTCAGCTGGGAGCTGTCCTGCTCTGATCGCATATACTCACAGCCCCACTGAACAGGAGCTGCCGTAGCCTCCTTCTACTGTGTTTAAGCAGTAAGGGCTGCCATTCAGACTAGGGAGGCATAAGCTAAGGAGTGTTACAATATTAGGGAAAGGATAAAAGTCAGTAAAGCTAACCCCAAGGCTCATCCATCTCCATCCAGGAGCTGAAGTGCATCCCTCCAGTCATAGGTACCCCTTTCAGTTTCATGATACGTTCCTGGAGATGGATAGGAAGAGGAAGAGATGAAATGTAGATGGAACATCCATCAGGAAAACAGCTCTGTGTGTTGTCAGGTATGAGGAAGGAAAGAGGGATAAAAATCAAATCCACCTTCTCCAGGGCTTGAGGCCAGTTCACAGGACTGAGGACATTTGGCTTGGATCTAACAAGGTCTGAGATGTAGTAGAGGTCTGCCTACTTTCGAGAGAAAACATTTCTTATGCTCATAATTCACTGGATATAGATTTAGCCTCTTATGTAATTTGGTCTGTGAGATCATCCTACAATGTGTCTTCTCTGCTCAAACCTAGAAGGGAACCACTGCCCCAGGGTGTGGCTCAGTAGTGATGGGACTCAAATAACTTCAGAAGGGAAGATAGACAGTCAAACAGCTTCCCCACTAACATAGGAGGAAGGTAACCACAGTAAGGGAGACAAGCATCAGAACAGAAGACAAATTCATTTGGCAAGTCTCACTGATTTTTCCATTTAAGGACTCTCTCTTTTCTGGAGGGAAACTAGATTTCTTCACATGATTACACTTTGCTTGGTAAAACATCAAGTTATGAGAGCCAGTAAATTAGGAGGTAGGAGTGAAGTAGACAAGTCCCCTTTTATTGTAAATCTAAAAATCGCGGTAAAGATCATTTAGCATTTGACCACAATGAGATTAGAACTCTTTTGCCTTTGGAACTAGTTCTGTGAAGTTGTCCACTTTCCAATGTGTCCTTCTGAGGAAGCAGGCAAGTTTTCAAGCGATGATACTGGTGAAGACTGTACACTATTGGGATCTGGTCTGATATATCCAAAGAAGAAGTGGCATGGTCAAGGGGGCAACTGAAGAGATCATCTACAGAGGTCTGGGAAGGGTTAAGAAAACTGACAAGGGATGGTAGAGGCCCAGGACTAACCCCAGGGAGCAGCATCACCTAACTCAGGCCTACCAGGTAAGGCAAGATGCAGTTGCCAGAACACAAGTGTGGGGCGGGGGGGTGTCACTTTTCAGGAGCTGTGGTCTTTGGTAGAAAATCACAGCACTGCCAAGTGTGCTTGGCAGAAAGGGACTGGGGAATAAGTTCTTGATGGCTAGTCTCACCCTCTCATCTCCTGCATCACATGGGCTGAACCCACCTAGAAACTGGAGAGAAAAAGAAAAGCAGTACTCCATAAATGTCAGCTTCTGGGGACAGAGAACAGAGATCTGGAGGAATAGATGGAGAACAGATGGAGAATAAGCAACACAAAGGGTAAGAAACAAAGACAGGGTACCCCCAGCCTAAAGCCTTGCCTCACCCCACCTCCTCATCTCAATCACAGGCTGACTCCTGTGCACACTTCTTTCCCAGCCCCAGTAACTCAGCCTTTTCATCTTCCCTTTTTCCTGCTTCTGCCAACACTTTCTCTATTCTCATTCATAGTCATCTATGAGAACCTTGAGATGGAGGAAAAACCCAGCTCAAGCGGAGGGATTCTGTGGGATAAAGTCACTACAAACAGCTTACACGAGTTGCCATCCTCCTGGCACCATGGCTACCTGGAGAGAGACATTCCAACGTTTCTTGAAGTTTACTGAATGTATCTTTGGTTTTACACATTAGTCTCAACTGTCTAAAGAGCTAAAGCTTAGGGTTACTGTTCCTCAGACACTGCCTTCTCATTCAATCCTCATGACTTCTCTAGGACACACTACTTAATTTTGTTGTAGAATGAGGTCAGTTGTATTTAACTAATGGGATAAGTAATTTGCCTCAAGCTCCTACTGCCAAGATATGAAATCAGATCTGAAAAATTCTAAAGGCCAGATACTGGCTACTTTGCTATATTCAAACCAACTAGGCTCAAGATGTAGAAGACAAAGCTTCTTACATACTTATTCCCCTGACATTCTTCTATTGTATATAGGAACACATTCTGGCATGATCCTTTAGATCCTAAAAAAATATAAAACTATTTCCAAGTTGCCTTTCTCAATATATATCTCCCCATTAGCCAATTGCACTGAACTCTGAGCAAATCCGATTCTTTGGCCAAATAGTCATCTAGGCATCATGCTTTTCTACAATGAATATTATATTTTTTCCCTCCTGGAGAACCCTCTCTGCTTCTAGAATCTTATCCTCACTCAGCCTCCAAGAAAGCAGTAAGCCCTTGCATGGATCTGCCTTTGGGCAGACACAAACTGAGCTCCCATCATCAGCTCTCACCTGTCAGAAATCATTTTTGTTCCACCCCCCGGAGAGTCTTCTTCACCAGCTTGCATCTGCCTTGTGATCTTGGTCTGCAGATTAAATATTTCAGCTCATCCAATAGCTAATGCTGGCCACAAGATTAAGCTTTGACTTACCATAGAGTCTAGATAGTCCCAGGGGTCTATCTACAGTCCCAGACTGTATCTTTCAGTATCAAAGCATCTCTAATCAAGGAGCCCTCACACCGAATCCTGCTTATATGATCTAAGAAATACCTAATAGCCAACCTACAAGAGTTAAATGACTTAATAGTTACTTGTCCACCTTAGGTCACTTTCATTGATGCAAAAACATTACTTTGAGAGTCATATTGCAAAAAAGATATTCATACATTTCATTCACATATGTATTCTGGCCTGTGCTTGAAAAATCTGTAGATATCTTCACAGAGTAATAACTTGTGACATTATTCTGTAACTTTGAAGAATGTTTATAGAATCTTATCTAGTCAACAACCTATTCCTTACTATAGGACCTAAGAATATTCTTGTCTTTTATTTCCATAAAAAAGTTCTACTGCATTTTGAGGCACAGGTGAGAAGGTGCATTTATAACTAGCCACACTCACTTTTCATAATGTCTGCTCGACACCCAGCTCCTTCCAGCTCACTGTCATTCCAGGATTGGAGTCCCTGCACATCTGGCTCTCCATCCCCTTTGGCTCCATATACCTGGTGGCCATGGAAGGGAATGTCACCACTCTGGCTGTGGTAATGGTGGAGCACTACCTGCACCAGCCCATGTACTTCTTCCTGTGCCTAGAGGCTATCATTGACCTGGTTCTGTCCACTTCCACTATTCCCAGACTGCTGGGAATCTTCTGATTTGGTGCTGTTGACATTGGCTTGGATGGCTCCTTGGCTCAAATGTTCCTCATCCACTGCTTTGCCACGGTTGAGTAAGGCATCTTCCTTGCCATGGCTTTTGACCACTACATAGCCATCTGCGACCCACTCCATCATACCACAGTGCTCACTCATACTATGGTGGGATGTTTGGGGCTAGCTGGCCTCTTCTGGGGTGTATTCCACATTGGGCCCCTGCCTCTGATGATCCACCTGCAGCTGCCCCTTTACAAAGCCTGTGTCATCTCCCACTCCTACTGTGAGCACATGGCTGTGGTCCCCTTGCCATAGCAGAGGCCAGATGGAAGCACTTAACAAGCCAGAGGGTTGAAATTACTCTAAAAACTGGTGAAAATCAAAGGGGCTTGGCCCACAGGGAGTGTTAAAGATAGTTCATAGGATATTGTGTCCCAAGGGCCAAAATAGATGGGCATCCAGCAAGGCTCTGCTTACCATTCATAGAACAAGGCAAGAATGGAGGATGAGGAGGCTGAGGATGGTCACTCCAATAAAGTCAGTCTCTTGCTCAGTTCCCAGACCTGTGCCAGTGTTAAGATCTAGGGCTGTAACTAAAGAGGTACCTGGATACCTAAGTGGAAGAACTGTGAAAAAAGCATGCCTATTATATACCATGATGATTTCCTGAGACCTTCCTAAAAGATAACTTTGGCCATTTACTCAGGCAATTTTATACTAAAAAGAGGGGAATACCAAGGCATTGAAGGTTAAAGTTTGAGTTGACCCTGACACCCAGAAATCAAAAGCATAATCGTGGTCCCTCTATTAGAGTTGGGGTTCTACTCTGGGTAGCAGAGTCTAGTTAGTAATTGAAGTTTTGGAGAAAGTCTGTTTTCAGTCACTTGATGAATAATTAGAATAACTGTACTTGGTAGGTTGAGTAACTTCCATGTGGTGTTGCTGGCCTGTGAGGTAAGAGCCAAAGACTTGGGAAGGCCAAATAACCTCTAACACTTCTCTCCACCAAGAGTCAAAAATGCTGCAGAGGTACATGGAGAATTTGGCAAATGTATTGTTTTCCATCTTAGTGATAAAATCCCAAAAACAATTTCCATTAACAGGGGGTGGACAACAGTTCTCATATGTGGTTTGCCTCAAGGGCATGTTAACTCTTCCTGTGTCATAACATAATTTAAAGATGACTGGGCATCCTATGGACCTCCACCATCATCCATCGATGGCATGTTGATCTGGCAAAATGAGCTAAAGGTGTTTAGTACAATAGAGGCCTTAGTAAGACACACATGCTCCAAAGGGTAGGAGACAAATCTTAACACTCAAAACCTAGAACTTCAGTGAATTTTAGGGGGCCAATGGTTAAAAATCATTATCAGTAAAAGATCTTCATCTTACATATTTTACCAGATAGAAAGCATAATGCCTGCCACCTTGGATTCTGAAGAGAATGTATCCCTCACTTAGGAATCTTGCTTTAGTCCATATACCCAAAGACACGGAAGTATAGCTTTGAGTGGGCCCAAAGCAAGAAGGCTGTTTTTGGTCCAGACTACGGTACAAGTATCACTGCCACTTAACATTATGAACGAGCAACAGTAGAAGCAAAGGAGACTATGTGTGGACCCAGTCACGTAGGTGCCCCATGATCAAGGTTGACTGCTGCCTCTGAATGCCTGTCAGCAATAGACATCAATGCTGAAACCCAGATATATTAGGGTTATTTCTCAAGGAGACCACTTGCTGGCAAGTCAACTCCTCTGGGCCTCTTGAATCCTAGGAAGTACAGTGGTTTGCACTACCAATGACATATACTATTCTGGGCATGTATTTGCCTTTCTTTCTCACAGAGCCTTGACCAGCACTTCTCTTTGAGGGTCTCCTGAATGACTGATTATAGGCAGGACATCCCATATGACATAGTACTGAAAGAACAGACACTCTTCAGAGAAGGCTATGCAGGACAGGGCTCATAACCATGGGATCCACTGGTAGCATTACCAGTTTCACCAACCAGAAGGAGCTGGACCCACAGAATGCCAGAGCAGTCTTCTAAAAACAGCTAAAACACAGTTCAAAAGGCAGCACTTCACAGAATTGGAGTCCTATCCTTTAGGATGCAATCTATCAACTGAAGTAACAGCTGTATCTGAGCAAAATTTCAGAAACTGGGGCTGTAGAGCTCATCCTTCCTTCCTTTCCATTTTGCCCTTAGCAAGACAGGCCCACAGTAACTATGGTGGAGCTGCTCCTAAAATCTGAAGAAGATCTGTGCAAGGCAAGCAGGGATGCGGTGACCATAAAAAATATGCTTTTCAGATTGGACTGCAAGGAGCATATTTGACTGATAGTCTCAATCATTGTGCTCTCAAGTTCATGGCATTGCTAAGCCCTAGTGGCTTCCAACCAATAGATGAACACAGCGCTAATAAGGCAAATCTACTGGAGTGTGATACTGGATTTCTCATGAGTTCCCTTGGCTCAAGACTTACACGCAGCCTTGCCAAAGTATTCTTAGAAATACACGAAAGCCTAAGACCTTCCTCTTCTTTCCTCCCTCCCTCTCGGATCAGATCTGCTTGTGATTTCATGGCTCTTCCAGCCTCAGGATCCCTCTTTGTCTTACTTCATGAGCATTTCCTTCATGAGCATTTCCCCTCTGTATACCTCTGACACATCTAATTTAATGTTGGCACCTGCTCCTCACAGGGCCCATTCTAATGCAACTATGGTAACTCCCACTGAAAAATCTTCAACTCGTGTGCACAAGTCAGTCCTGTGGGGATAGCTAATACCTGTTATGATTATAAACCTGATGGAGAAAATGTTCACATATTGAGGTATGGGGAAGTCTTTTTGGCTTATACATGGTTCAACTTGACTTTTTGTGAACTAAGACTCATTCATGGCCTATGAAACACACAGCACATGCTCTTTAACCATTAAGCTAAAGAATGTCCATTTTCAAGATAAGGATAAATAACTCCTTGCCTATGGCATCCATGTTAACACTCCATCAACAATAAGGTTCCCTTCCCAGACACCAGGGTCCTGCTGTCTCACTGTACACATACTCAGTTTGTCTCTTTTGAAACTTTAAAGGAACATCCCCCTATCATGTTTATGCCTTATCAGAACAAGGAATATAAGACTATGCAGAAATATGCATCAACTGAGCAGTTTCTCGAAGCTGAGAGGCTGTCTCCTGGGCTACAGTCCTATTTGGCTCAAGAAAGTCTTTCCTATTATAGGCTGTTTATTGATTATTTCTGTCATCCAGCCCCTGATCTCTTTTCAAAGACTGCTCTCAGAACTTTGAGAATGAAAGCTGTGTAACTGTCACAACTCTCAATACATAGCTTAGCGATGCTCTCTTTTCCTTACCCTGGAACAGAATACATGAGCAAAGTTCTAAGTGCAGATAAATCTGAAGGACCTCGTGTCAGTAATGTCCTCAAGCAATTGAGTTTAAGGTGTAGCCTGAAGGCAGAGCAGCTAGCTTGAAGTTAACAGGCATTCCCACAATTCATGATGCCTCATGGGAAGGGAGACACAGCTATAAGAATAGCCTGATACTGCTCTAGACTAGCAGATTGAGGAACCTGGGCTGCAACAGTGTTAGTTTTCCTCTGTAGCAGCTTGTTTTTAAGGGTTTCAATACCATTGAATTACCACTTTTTTCAATTTTTTACCATTGAATTACTTTTTTCACTTTTTTACCATTGAATTACCACTTTTTTCAAGCGTTTCAATACCATTGATTACCACTTTTTTTTTAAGTTTTCATTCCAAATTGCTCCTCTCTCCCCCTCCCAACGTTGTACTCAGAACAGATGGGAAAATAGTATAAGGGATATATTACCAACTGTTTGGCCCTTGTGAGACAAAAATTTGAACAGCTCTGGGATTTTGGGGGAAGCTGACTAAAATACTCCTGGAGGTACCTCAGCATCTCAGCCACTGGGCTGAAATTTTAGTTGTGTTGACTACCAATCTGAGTTGTTTGGACTTTCTTCCTATGTGGAGGTCCCTTTCTCCATCTGTTCCCTGAGGTTGCCCTATGCTTATCTCTACTCAGCTCACTCTTGGAAAGTGTCTCTTACTTATTTAATAGATAATACCTAATGGGACTCTCTCAGCTCCAAACTAAGCTTTGATATTAGAACATTCATAGCTCATAGATAATGGTCTTTGCCCATTTTGGTTCACATAGAGCTACAGGTAATAGTGTCCCCAGCCTTCTTATACTGAGGACTGACACGTTACACAAGGACATTTCTACCCCCAAATCTGATTCTTCCCTATTAGATGTAGGGTTTTTATTTTATTTTGTGGGGAGAGGGAAGATTTACTATCTGTATTTGGTGCCTTGGGCTCTTCATCCAAGGACCTCATACAACCTTTCACGGATGCTGGGGATTTTGCAGCACATGCTCATCGTCCTATAGTAGCCAATGCGTCCAGGGGCAGTGACCTCACAAGACAGAACAAAGATGCCTGAGAAACTACTCTAAGAAAAAAGACCCCACTGAATTAGAGTCCATTAGAAGGAGAATTACTGGGAAGACCTTCAAAATGGCAGAGGAGTAAGATGTGGAGATCACCTTCCTCCCCACAAATACATCAGAAATACATCTACATGTGGAACAACTCCTACAGAACACCTGCTGAACACTGGCAGAAAACCTCAGACTTCCCAAAAGGCAAGAAAATCCCCACATACCTGGATAGGGCAAAAGCAAAAAAAAAGGACAAAAGAATAGGGACAGGACCTGCACCTCTGGGTGGGAGCTGTGAAGGAGGAAAAATTTCCACACACTAGGAAGCCTCTTCACTGGCCAGGATGGGAGGTGGAGGGGGAGAAGCTTTGGAGCCACAGAGGAGAGCACAGCAACAGGGGTGCAGAGGAAAAAGCAGAGAGATTCTCACATACAGGACACCAGCCTGAGACATTTGTCTGCTCAACCACCTGGGCAGGTGAGGGCTGGGAGTTGAGGCTCAGACTTTGGAGATTAGACCCCAGGGAGAAGACTGGGGTTGGCTGTGTGAAGATAGCTGGAAGGGGGCTAGTGCACCACAGCTAGCTGGGAGGGAGTCCGGGAAATAGTCTGGACCTGCCAAAGAGGCAAGAGACCATTGTTTCAGGGTGTATGAGAAGAGGGGATTCCTTCCCTGTGTGCCCACAGAAGGCAGAGCACCACCACCTAAGCGAGCTCCAGAGACAGGCACAAACCACGGCTATCAGCTCGGACCCCAGACTTGGGCATGAACTGCTAACACTGCTGCCACTGCCACCAAGAAGCCTGTCTGCAAGCACAGGTCACTATGCACACCCCCCTGGGAGCCTGTGCAGCACGCCACTGCCAGGGTCGCGTAATCCAGAGACAACTTCCCCAGGAGAACACATGGCATGCTGTTGCAATGTCACACTGGCCTCTGCTGCTACAGGATCACCCCTCATTCCAATTATGACTACCGTACCCCTCCCTCTCCCAGGCTTGAGTGAGCAAGAGAGCACACTAATCAGCTGCTGCTTTACCCCTTTCTGTATGGGTGGGGAACAGACGCCTCAGGGTGGCCTACACACAGAGGCAGGGGCCAAAATCAAAGCTGAACCCCAGGAGCTGTGAGAACAAAGAAGAGAAAGGGAAATCTCCCCAGTAGCCTCAGGAGGAATTGATTAAATCCCCATGATCAACTTGATAAACGCTGCATCTGTGGAATACATGAATAGACAACAAATGTTCCCAAAATTGAGGTGGTGGACTTCGGGAGCAACTGTAGACTTGGGGTTTGCTTTCTGTGTCTAATTTGTTTCTGATTTTATATTTATCTTAGTTTAGTTTCAGTGCTTATTATCATTGTTGGATTTGTTTATTCGTTTGGTGCTCTCTAAATTTTTATATACATTTTTTATTTTTATACATTTTTAAACATTAAAAAAAATTGTTTTCCTTCTTCTCTGAGTGTGTATGTGTATGCTTATTTGTGTGATTGTCTTTTTAGGTTTGCTTTTACCATTTGTCCAAGGATTTTGTCTGGTTTTTTTTCTTCTTCTTCTTTCTTTCTTCCTTTTCTTCTGAGCTGTGTGGCTGGCAAGGTCTTGGTGCTCTGGCTGGGTGTCAGACCGAGCCCCTGAGGTGGGAGGGCTGAGTCCAGGACACTGGACCACCAGAAACCTCCCAGTCCCATGTAATGTCAATCGGCGAGAGCTCTCCCAGGGATCTTTGTCTCAACACTAAGACCAAGCCCCACTCAACAGCTAGCAAGCTCCAGTGCTGGAAGCCCCATGCCAAACTAGCAAGACAGGAACAAACTCCACCCATTAGCACAGAGGCTGCCTAAAGTCATACTAAGTTCAGACACTCCAAAACACACAACCGGATGCAACCCAGCCCACTAGAAAGACAAGATCGAGCCCCATCCACCAGAACACAGGCACCAGTCCTCTCCACAAGACACTGAACCAACCTCACACACTGGGGGTAGACACGAAAAATAATGGGAACTATGAACCTGCAGACTATGCTACAAAGCTACAGTAATCACGACAGTATGGTACTGGCACAAAAACAGAAATATAGATCAATGGAACAGGATAGAAATCCCAGAGATAAACCCATGCACCTATGGTCAATTAATCTATCACAAAGGAGGCAAGGATATACAATTGGAGAAAGGACAGTCTCTTCAATAAGTGGTGCTGGGAGAACTGGACAGGTACATGTAAAAGAATGAAATTAGAACACTCCCAAACACCATACACAAAAATAAACTCAAAATGGATTAAAGACCTAAATGTAAGGCCAGACACTATCAAACTCTTAGAGGAAAACATAGGCAGAACACTCTATGAGATAAATCACAGCAAGATCTTTTTGACCCACCTCTTAGAGAAATGGAAATAAAAACAAAAATAAACAAATGGGACCTAATGAAACTTCAAAGCTTTTGCACAGCAAAGGAAACCAGAAACAAGACCAAAAGACAACCCTCAGAATGGGAGAAAATATTTGCACACAAAGCAACTGACAATGGATTAATCTCCAAAATATACAAGCAGCTCATGCAGCTCAATACCAAATAAACAAACAACCCAATCCATAATGGGCAGAAGACCTAAATAGACATTTCTCCAAAGAAGATAGACAGGCTGCCAACAAACACATGAAAGGATGCTCAACATCACTAATCATTAGAGAAATGCAAATCAAAAGCACAGCGAGATATCACCTCACACCGGTCAGAATGGCCACCATCAAACAATCTACAAACAATAAATGCTGGAGAGGGTGTGGAGAAAAGGGAACCCTCTTGTACTGTTGGTGGGAATGTATATTGATACAGCCATAATGGAGAACAGTATGGAGGTTCCTTAAAAAACTAAAAATAAAACTACTATATGACCCAGCAATCCCACTAGTGGGCATATACCCTGAGAAAACCATAATTCAAAAAGAGTCATGTACCAAAATGTTCACTGCAGCCCTATTTACAATAGTCAGGAGATGGGAGCTACCTAGGTGTCCATCATCAGATGGATAAATGGATAAAGAAGACGTGGCACATATATACAATGGAATATTACTAAGCCATAAAAAGAAACGAAATTGAGTTATTTGTAGTGAGGTGGATGGACCTAGAGTCTGTCATACAGAGTGAAGTAGGTCAGAAAGAAAAAAAACAAATACCGTATGCTAACACATACATATATGGAATCTAAGAAAAAGAAAAGTCATGAAGAACCTAGGGGTAAGACGGGAATAAAGACACAGACCTACTAGAGAACGGACTTGAGGATATGGGGAGGGGGAAGTGTAAGCTGTGAGAAAGTGAGAGAGTGGCATGGACATATATACACTACCAAACGTAAAATAGATAGCTAGTGGGAAGAAGCTGCATGGCACAGGGAGATCAGCTCGGTGGTTTGTGACCACCTAGAGGTGTGGGATAGGGAGGGTGGGAGGGAGGGAGATGCAAGAGGAAAGAGATATGGGAACATATGTATAACTGATTCACTTTGTTATAAAGCAGAAACACACCATTGTAAAGCAATTATACTCCAATAAAGATGTTTAAAAAAATGATGTAGCACATATATACAATGGAATATTACTGAGCCATAAAAAGAAATGAAATTGAGTTATTTGTAGTGAGGTGGATGGACCTAGAGTTTCTCATACAGAGTGAAGTCAGAAAGAGTGAAACAAACACCGTATGCTAACACATATGTATGGAATCTAAAAAAAAAAATGGTTCTGATGAACCTCGGGGAGGACAGGAATAAAGACACAGACGTATAGACTTGAGGACACAGGGAGGGTGAAGGGTAAGCTGTGTAGAGAGAGAGTAGCCCTGACTTATACACACTACCAAATAAAATAGATATCTAGTGGGAAGTAGCAGCATAGCACAGCGAGATCAACTCCGTGCTTTGTGACCACCTAGAGGGGTGGGACAGCGAGTGTGGAAGGGAGATGCAAGAGGGAGGGGATATGGGGATATATGTATACATATCACTGATTCACTTTGTTATGTAGCAGAAACTAACACAACATTGTAAAGCAACTATACTCCAATAAAGGTGTTAAAGGAGAGTTATTAGAACAGATGGATGACTACTAGCAGTGGTCATGTGTTTGTATTATGTGCATAAGACAAACAGGCTTTAACTTGGCACAAAGTTGCCTTTGCTTTGTAGAAGTATATGGATAAGGAAATAGAACAGTCCTTCATCCTAAGTCCCATTGGGAGGTCCTATAACTATGCAGCCTCCTGGACTCTCATCCCTGCAGGGATGTGAATGAAGATGAGAAAGGATCAAATGATGAGGCTAACATGAGTTATATTCCACCTTACACAGAGATCCCTGCATTGATATTCCACTGGAGTTTTGCCTTTTCAAGTATATACGTCCAGGACCTATGCCATAGACCCACAGGTCTATCTTTTTCTCACAGACCAGGAGATCAGTCAACAGGACAATCATCTCTTTGTGCACAGCATTCCACCTTTATCTTAACTCAGTAAGAACTTACTGACATCTTAGAGGAAAACATAGGCAGAACACTCTATGACATAAATCACAGCAAGATCCTTTCTGACCCACCTCTTAGAGAAATGGAAATAAAAACAAAAATAAACAAATGGAACCTAATGAAACTTCAAAGCTTTTGCACAGCAAAGGAAACCAGAAACAAGACCAAAAGACAACCCTCAGAATGGGAGAAAATATTTGCAAATGAAGCAACCGACAAAGGATTAATCTCCAAAATTTACAAGCAGCTCATGCAGCTCAATAACAAAAAAACAAACAACCCAATCCAAAAATGGGCAGAAGACCTAAATAGACATTTCTCCAAAGAAGATATACAGACTGTCAACAAACACATGAAAGAATGCTCAACATCATTAATCATTAGAGAAATGCAATCAAAACTACAATGAGGTATCATCTCACACCAGTCAGAATGGCCATCATCAAAAAATCTAGAAACAATAAATGCTGGAGAGGGTGTGGAGAAAAGGGAACACTCTTGCACTGCTGGTGGGAATGTGAATTGGTTCAGCCACTATGGAGGACAGTATGGAGGTTCCTTAAAAAACTACAAATAGAACTACCATATGACCCAGCAATCCCACTACTGGGCATATACCCTGAGAAAACCAAAATTCAAAAAGAGTCATGTACCAAAATGTTCATTGCAGCTCTATTTACAATAGCCCGGAGATGGAAACAACCTAAGTGCCCATCATCAGATGAATGGATAAAGAAGATGTGGCACATATATACAATGGAATATTACTCAGCCATAAAAAGAAACGAAATTGAGCTATTTGTAATGAGGTGGATAGACCTAGAGTCTGTCATACAGAGTGAAGTAAGTCAGAAAGAAAAAAACAAATACCGTATGCTAACACATATATATGGAATTTAAGAAAAAAAAATGTCATGAAGAACCTAGGGGTAAGGCAGGAATAAAGACACAGACCTCCTAGAGAATGGACTTGAGGTTATGGGGAGGGGGAAGGGTGAGCTGTGACAGGGCAAGAGAGAGTCATGGACATATACACACTAACAAACGTAGTAAGGTAGATAGCTAGTGGGAAGCAGCCGCATGGCGCGGGGATATTGGCTCGGTGCTTTGTGACAGCCTGGAGGGGTGGGATAGGGAGGGTGGGAGGGAGGGAGACGCGGGAGGGAAGGCATATGGGAACATATGTTTATGTATGACTGATTCACTTTGTTATAAGGCAGAAACTGGCACACCACTGTAAAGCAATTATACCCCAATAAAGATGTTAAAAAAAAAAAAAAAGAACTTACCGACAGGAGGGCCTGTTCAATTAGTGTACCTGGAAAAATCACTATCCACATGGAAATTCTTTAGATCCCAACCTTACTCCATAAACAAAAATGAATTCCAGATGTATTAAGAATTTAAATGTGAAAGTAACTTTAATTCTTGGTATAGAAATATGGGTGAATAAGTTAGTTCTTAGGGGAAATGAGAATTTAGACATATGTCTCCTCCAAGAAATGTAGAAAATTGGACTAAATTTTCAAAAGCGCCTTAAATTATAAGACATTATAAATGGAAAGATTCACATACACAAAGGACTTATAAAGATCTAAATAACTATCAAATGTCCTAATATTAAGAGAAATTGGACAAGAAAATGGTTTCAAAAAAACCTTTAAACACACAAGAAATTATAAATAGCAATCAGTAATATATATCGAGATATTATCATTGAAGGCCATTTAATTTTGAAAACTAAGATCTGATTAGTGTTGGAGAGGGTGTTGGTTAAGTTTTTTTTATGGTGTAAATCAAGGCAATGACTTTGAATGACGGTTTCGCACTGTCTCCTACAACTGAGCATTTGTATACCCTTATAGTTTGAGTTTCACTGTAAGTATACCAAGAAGCTTACATGTACAACAATGGACATGTAAAAGTGTTCACAGATGCACTTAATAGCAAAGTCCTAAAACTCCAAAGACTAAGAGCATGCATAAACTATGTATTTACACAATGAAATGTCAGACAAGTCAGAATGAACAACAGCAACATAGAGATGAAGTCTTCAAATCAGATATATGAAGAGATTACACAGAACACTGTTTAAGTAAAGAATGACTAACTTCTAATATGTACATTTAGATAAACATAAACATGGATTTTGTGCTCTGCATTTAAGGCAGAGCTCAATTAATTTGAGCTGCTGCAAAAACAGATCAAGTCTTGTAAGGAGTATTAACTTGGGTGTACCACATCTCTTTCTATAGGCATCTTATCTCTACTGCTCTCCCTGGCTTTCTAAGCCATCTAAAATTGAATTGTACTAGTCTATCTCCAAGTTTCTGTGGCAGGAGGGTAGGAGCCTTATTTCAGCCAATGCTTGGCTCCAAGTTGCCAATCTACCTCACATATGAAAATGTGAGAAATTTTTCCTCTGGATAAAGGCTACTAAACACAGGTGACTATCCAAATTACCAGGTGAATTTAAGATAACTGTGCAACTAATGGTGCTCTTCAGTCCTTATTTATCATCTATCTTGATAACAGGCATGTAATGGGATATCTACTTTGCTATATAAATGGACAAAATTTCTGTCTTTGCAATCTCTTTAGCTAGTTGCTTGTCATGAGCACCACATGCTAATGCTTATTCAATACTTCTCTTGTACCTTTGTGGAGTGGTTCTGTTGGCAGGATGTTGTGTTTAAAGTTTTATTTCCTCAAAACTAGTTAGGTTGCTGAGTCAAGTTGTCAGCTAGACAATACAAAGCCCCAGTATCCTAGCTGTAGAATGTTAACTAAGTTTCTTGGTATCTCACTCAGATTCTCCCAGTTGCTAACCCTAACTCACCCCAACACTATCAAAATGCAAGTTTTAGAGGAACCTGGATAAATCTGAAAACTGTCTTTAAGGGCATGAATAAAGAACCTTTTTGAGTGTTAGGCAGTCATTGGTGGAAAAGGTGACTGCTTATAGGAGGTTCTTTATCAGAGGGATGAATGTTTATGGCTTGTTATTTGACAGTCAAGTTCAATAGTGATTCTTTAAGAACATGCATTAGCTGGTGGTCATTGCAGAAGAGAGATACTGCAAACTTTGCTGTCCAAGAAACTAGTGTTAAGTAGCAGCAGCCAGAAGGAAAAGGCATGTACTGAGTTTGCATTAACCCCTCACCACACATCCCACTTCTTCTGGCTGTTGATGCCACAACCTCTATAAAGAGCATGGAGTAAGGCAGCCAATCAGAAGTCTGTTTATAGGAAAAAAGGAAGCAAGGTAACAGCTTGCACCCTATTGTGTGCATCCAAACTTACGTGCAGTGAGTCCAGACTTAACTGTTCCAAAAAAGGATTGCTTTCTACCTAGATCTACTCAAAAGAATTCTTGATACCAATATAGGACATGCAAACCCTGGAGAAACCCCACATGGCCGCTTGGAATCCTCAGCAACAGAACACAGAAATATGAGGAAACTGAAGATGCAATTACCCTGTCATGTCCTTTTCTTAGGGTTGACAATTATCACTGCTCTGACCTGGACAGCTTCCACAAGACCAGACAGCGAAAGTTTAAGACTGCTTTAAAACATCATCCCAAGTTGAACCCAGCTCAGGAGCCATCATGTAACCATAAACAAAAAGCTCCCAATGACCTGAATAGTCTTCAGTTAGAAGAACAGTTATGCAGACTCACAAATCTTGTGACGAGCACTGAACCATCAACCTCTAGTTCCTGTGGGACAAGAGTCCTAAAATAAGCCCAAGGCAATACTGTTAGCAAAACAGAGACTAGGAAGCTTTCCACTGGTATTTAATATTATGTCTAGGTAACAGCTGCTGAAGATAACATGTTAGATTGAACAGCAACTCCTGCTACTATAGCAGTGTTGCATTCCTGAAAGGGAGTCCTCGAGGCTACAAACACTAGGGTACCCTACTGCAAGGGGCATTTCTCCTGAACTCGCAGGTCTCCTTAATTGTCCCTGCTCTCATCTTCCCCGGTGAAAACTCCTTCCTCATCATTTGATCCAGGATTTGACCACCTCCCCCCACACAATATGGCAGCTGCCACTTTCACCACATAACTAGGATTGTTAGTGGGTTGTTGGTCTGCCTTATGACATCTTTAAGTTAAAAATTCTGTAATAGTTGATAGGAAACAGGGTCCTAAGATATTCTGCTTCATGTTGTGATGGCTCACAATAAGATTATTCTACATGGATGAAGATAAGCTCTCTAAAGGAAGCCAGCCACAAGTGAGGGTATTTAATCCTGCTGGGTTAGTCGTATTAGTAAGTGATGAACGGCATCTGTGAGCTTCTGACTTAACATGCTATCTCAGCCCTCAGTCAGAAATAACTACTCATGCACTAAGGAAAACTTTGAATTCCCTTTAAGCAACAGACAAATGAGTCCTTTAGGAAGTGCACTTAGATTTCACCTATCAACAGGGTCCCAGTGCATTTCATGGCTTCTCCTGTAATAGGATTCTTTCACTCTCTGAGGACACAAGCAGTATCAGGGAGGAAGGAAAACTTCTGGAATCAGTGTCACAATCCCATTTACTGGCCCAATTCCATCCTCCAACCCATATACTTTACAGGGATCTTGTTTCTCAACTCAATTATGAGGTTAATGAGTCTCAACTGCAGGCTGAGGAACATGAGCAAACCCTACCAGAACATAGGTTCTGAAGTATAGATTCTTGAATTTAAAGGTCTGTAGTTTGGACATGAATTATGGAAGGGAACTCTCAAGTCTGGTGTCCCATAAGAAAGCTGCAGATTGTGATTTCAGCAGTACCGTTATGATTAATTGAAAATCCTAGGGTTATAAAAGAAAGACTACTTCTGACAAAATTAAATAATTTCAAAGACTTTAACAGTTAGGGGCCAAGGAAGTACACAAGAGGAACCACCTGTTTCTATGAAGACAAAAACGCCAAGTCAAGAGCTCGAAAGAAAAAGAGGGACATCTAAACAGCACGAATATGAGGACATTATGGATAGTATAGTCTATCCCCTCAGTACAAGTCATTCCCTAGCCTTGGGTCTTGCCTCCAAAATTCCATGAATACAAATGGAATCAGAATCTAAATGAACACGAGTGTCTCCCAGAGGGAGAGATGAATAGGCAGAGCACAAGGGAATTTTGGACAGTGAAACAATTCTGTATGATACTACAATGGTGGATATATGTCATTTTATATTTATCAAAACTCATAAAATGTATAACAACAAGAGTAAACCCTAATGTAAATTATGGATTTTGGGTGATGATGTGTCAGCAAAGATGCATTGATTGTTAACAAGTGTAGGATTCTGGTGAGGAATGTGCAGAACATAGAAGTTGTATGTACATGGAACTCTCTATAACTCCTGCTCAATTTTGTTATGAAACTAAAACTGCTCTAAAAAATAATGTTTATTAAGAACAACAAAAAAAAGTTTATGAGGAGATGTCCTATCAACTTTAATGATGCTTCTTATGATGCTTCTTAGGAATTAGTCTCTCTAAGGGATAGCAAATTTCAAGGAATTACTTCCTTATAATTTATCAAGAAAAACTGCATTAGGTCAGAATGAAATTATCTTGTAGATTTCCAATTTTCACCAGAAATTTGGTTTACTTCCATAATACACACACATATGTATACATATACATATGTATATATGTGTATGTTTATAATAATGCTTTAATTTAAAATTTTAAACACTTTAATAAACGTTATTATGATTAAAAAAAAAGTGTCTCCCAGATTTCAACCTAAGAAAGAGTCTGATTAAGAGGAATGGAGAGATCAGGAAAGTTAAATTGGACTAACAACCCTTGTGTCCTGCAAAGACTTCGTTAAAAAATGGATCTCATACAGGACAAATGTTCTAGACACAAAATGACTAGACACTGAATCCTTCCTGAAAGTTCTGGATGGCTTTGGAGTAGAAGGTAACTATAAAGTAAGCCTACTGAAGCCACTAGGAAGACAATGGGCTGTATTCATAAAGTTTCCCTCTGACGTTATAAGTCAGGAGAGAAAGTAGCCCATATCCGCCCTTGTCAGGGATGGTGAGGCTACTTTTAAGAGATTAAGCTAGAGTTAGAACCAAAGGTTGAGCCAGCCAAAGAAGGTCCTTCTTGCAGCGCTCCATCGTAAGGGATGCCATATGGAAAATTAGGAATGCCCTTCCTAATGAAAGCAGGGTTAGTGCTGGTAGCCCGGCCCTTTAGCTAGCATCATCTTTGAGACTTATTTCCAGTTCCAGGTTTTCCAAGAGCCCCACAACAAGCCAAGTAAATGAAGCAGGGGTGGAGGAAAGAATTCCACCTGAAGAGAGAGTTTCCAGTATCTGATCAGCCCAAAGCATTTCTTCAACTCAGTACCAAGTTTCTTTTTTTTCTTTTTCTTTTTTTTTTTTTTTTGCGGTACGCAGGCCTCTCACTGCTGTGGCCTCTCCCGTTAATAAGCACAGGCTCCGGACGCACAGGCTCAGCGGCCATGCCTCACGGGCACAGCCGCTCCGCGGCATGTGGGATCTTCCCGGACCGGGGCACGAAACCGTGTCCCCTGCATCGGCAGGCAGACTGTCAACCACTGCACCACCAGGGAAGCCCCAAGCTTCTCTTTTTTCATTAGTGAAAAGAAAACCCAAGTCTTGAATTCTTGCAAATAGTTTGGGATTGTAAGCGAGATGAAAGGAAAGAGGGCTAAAATCTAGGTGCCTTGTTCATTTTGCTTGTTTCCACCCCACCCCCACCCAGCAGCAGGAAATTCACTGTCTCCCAAAGGAGGTAGAAACAGAAAAGCAAAGAAAAACAGACACTAACAGAAAATAGAACCTAAATTTGAAAAGCTCCAGGCTCTCACCTCTAGTACTTATGATCAATCCTCGTTTCGCTCCAGTCTGCAGTAGAAAAAGCTGGCAAGCTGCAGAATCTCACTTAAGCAGAAGTGAAGTGAACCTAATTGGTCAGAGTTGGGGGCCGGACATGATTGGTCAGGCTGGAACCAATGAGATTCCTGAATCTGTTAAACCAGAAGTAAAGTGGCAGCTGAGGACTGGTGCTTACTGTTTTTAATTGGGAGGGAGACCTTAAAGTATGTCCACCTGTAAGTACTTATGGTAATTCACTCTTCAACAAGAAAAAAAAGTTGCAACTGTCAGAAATGGGCTAGAATCTTAAACTTGATAGTAAAGGAAATAAACTTAGTAAATAGTGATATTACACCACTCCACCTGAAAAACAATAAACATTTCCTTAATTATTATAGAAGAAGACACAAGTCGTATCACTTTCTGTGTGAGCAGAAACCACTGTGAACTCCCTCCTTTTTAGGGTCTCTTCTTACAGCCCAACTGTCTCCCTCCAGAAACAGGTGGGGGCAAAACAAGACTGTGACTAGTAGCCATTCAGTCAGTTCATCATCTCACACTCTCCCTCTAGATAGCTGTACCTGATATCAAAACCCACTTTTCATGTCTTAGTTTTTCTCATCAGTACATCCTCATCCTCAGCTTTGAGCTTAGGAAAATTGGTGAACTCTCTAATGAGGACAGCTGGAGTGCAGTTAGTATTTTTACTCTGACACATTAGTAGAAGAGTGCTTATGCTGCCAGGAGAATATTCATGTTTATGAATCGTCTCTGCAGCAGCTGCACCAGCAGCATCACCTGAGATGTATTGGAAATGCAAATTCTTAATCTTCTGAATCAGAAACTCTTGGGATAGAGGTCAACAATCTGTGGTTTACCAAGCCTTCCAGGTGATTCCAATGCATGCTGAAGTTGGAGAACCACTGCTCTATACCAGATCAGTCAGAATCTTGTGGGGCTGTGTTGCTTTTCTAAACACCAACTGTAGCTTTTGCAAAGTTCTCTGGGTGATTTGTGCAGCCAAGGTTGTTAACCACTGCCTTCATTATTCATGAATTCAGTTACCATCTTGGTGCAAACTGAAGTTGATTACCAAATCTTTAACTCGCATCCAGACCTCCCTCATCACCTCCAGAACAATATACCCAGCTGATTTATAGAGAACTAATTACAAGTAGGGCCATGTGCTAAGTGCTTTACAATTTACCATTTTATTTAATCACTGTGAGGTAGCTATTTTCAGAGCTCTTTTATATTTGAGGAACTGAGCTTTTTAGATATTAAATAACCTACTCAAAACTAAGAAATTAATAAGTGACCAAGCCCAGATTCAAGAACATAACTTGTTTAAAGACTACTACACTCTGCTATTGTCCATGCTACTTCTCAGCAGTTCATTACTGAACAGAATCAGCTGACTTGAAGTGTGACATGAGTGACAGAATAGACTTAGAATACAGACTTCCGAAAATTATAGAGGAGCTAGGATTCACACAGCATATAGAAAATCCTGAAAGGAGGGTTTCATAGAACATAAGCACAATTACAGATTTGGGGAACCAAAGTTGAGGCATTTCTTTGATATGTCAAGAAAAGCCCTTCTCCCCCATAGGTCTCTTCTATTTCCCTAGCTACAGAATAAAGGTTTTACATTATACTCATCCTAAAGTTACCTAGAAGCACTGTTTTGTTTATTTTTTTAAGATTATCTAATTTCCTAGAGATAAAAGGAAAAGGCAAGCAACTCAACAACAGCATTGCAGAATTGCCAGTTCAATGAATTAGTAAATCAATAAATAACAAGTGGGCACTCAAGTATCTCCTATGTAGCAAAAACTCTACTAAGTATAGACAAAGGCATATGGGGAAGGAGGTAATTGCTATGGAAAAACCTTGATGGAAATCCAAATGGGGGCTTATTGTACAATATGTTAAATATAGAAAGCTTCACAATATGGAGGTAACATCATCCTGAGGTCAAATTAGAATAACAATAGTATAGAAAAGAAACAAACAAAATTATACACTATTCACTTATGACAAAGGATAAAAAATCTTCCCAAAATTAAAATCAGCAAATCAAAACCAAAGGTGCATCATAATAACACATAAATAACCAAGCGATTCTAACCAAATACTGCAAAGATAGGTTAACATTAGGTAACTTATTAATGCAATTCATTTTTCAATGCATTCCTGGCAGGTCACAGATTAGAAAAACAGATCTCATATGTGCTTACTACCAGGGTATTTTAAATCCATAATTTTTTCCCTAGGATGCAGAAACTTATCAGAGCTTAGGTGTCTACCCAGAGGAGACGTAGATACATCATACTTCAGAAGGGTTCCTACTTAAAGGGGGTGGTCACAGCTGCTGGGGACACTTAGAATCCCCCAGATCTGGAAGCTCAAAACTTGTTGCACCTGACCAGCTTTTTCCCCACATCATTTAATTTTATCCAAAAAATTTTGTTCTTTTTTATTATGGTTTATTACAGGGTATTGAATATAGTTCCCTGTGCTATACAATACGACCTTGTTTTTTATCCATTCTATATATAATAGTTTGCATCTACTAGTCCCAAACTCCCAATCAAACCCTCCCCCACCGCCCCCTCATCTGACCTGTTAGATTGGGAAATTATGTCGCTACTCAAGTAAAATCTAAAAAGCAAGGAATGCTAATTTTATGTGTATCCTTTAAGAGAATGTTTACAAGCATCAAGTTCTCTGGCTTCTTGAAGCAAACTCAATGTCAAAAAGGCATTCAGGGATAGAATTAGTGCCCATGGATAGTCAAATAGTATTTCTACCTTCAGCTTCTTTCATTTTTGAAAGACCATTTCTTATTTCTTTCTGATTACATTTAGAGAATTAATGAAACATTAGTACTTGTTGAACATAGTCAACAGCTGTGTTCAACAAATATGAACAACAAATATTTAACTTTCTACTACACACTAGAGATTTCACTGTGGGAAAAGGGAGAAACCAGAAAGACACAGGACCTGCCTGCAAAAAAAGAACATTCTAGAGTAGAAGCTTAAGAAACTTAACTGATTGTTTTTGTTTGGGAGATCAGCTCGGTGCTTTGTGACCACCTAGAGGGGTGGGATAGGGAGGGTAGGAGGGAGACACAAGAGGGAGGAGATATGGGGGTATATGTATATGTATAGCTGATTCACTTTGTTATAAAGCAGAAACTAACACACCATTGTAAAGCAATTATACTCCAATAAAGGTGTTAAAAAAATAAATAAAATGCATGTAGATCAATGTAAAAAAAAGCTTATTTACTGGTACTTCATTAACAGTTGTAATTTCAGGGAAGCAGGAGTGGGAATAGGTGAAGTGATACAGAGAAGAAAGGCAAGGGAATATGATGGTGTTTTACTAAGATGATCACCATTTTGTAACAAGCGTGACTGAATGCTTACCAACAGGCAAGCATCTTGTAAAAGTGCAAATGAACGATATCATATTAGAAAAACCTGTCCGGAGTAAGGATAGGGGAAGGAGAATTTATCTTCCAGCTTCCATATCCTGTTAATAAAGGTGGGCTGCATTACGTATTAACTGGTCCTACCTCTGGATTGCCCATGCATGAGTACTAAGTAGGTTCCACAGGACATTATTACTCAGTGTGAACAAGGAAGCCTAGAGGTGGCAAGTGAGACATAAGCATTTTGGGCATGAGGTGAAGAACTGTGTGGATGTGCCTACATGAACTTGATCAGGCTCCACACAGAGAAGCTGCCACAGCAGTGGATGGAATGAAACAAGTGGACAAAGGTGCAGGGGACAGATGAAGATGAGAAGACCCAACATGGTACATACAAAGGTGGATATATTTCACTCCTTGCACCATGCATGTCTATGCATGCCATCCATTATATCCAGCTATCACACCACAATACATGGCCTATCTATTTTGTAAAAACAACATGCTTTCACTTCTTCCCAGAAAGGTAAGGTACGAGTTAATCATTTATGTATTTATCTTCAAAGTAGTAGCTAGCTGCAGTCTCTGGAATGATTTAAGGCAAGGGGATGAGTAAACCAAGCTATAATCTCTACTGTAATTTCTGACCCTAAGGTTGCATTTGATGTTCATCTCCTCTTCCTCCTCCACTCATTATAGATTTTTCTCACTCTTGTCTAACCCTTTGACTAGTGTCGTTTGCTTGCCTAGTGGGTAAACTAGATCTTTACTCCCCAGGAGTCTGAACTATTATGTGTCTTGTCTTTGTCAGGCCAGTTGCTTCATTTGCCCATAGACTATTACTACTGAGCATGGAAAAACCAAGAGACATGCTGATTAATCCCCTGCATTCCAGGTATATTCCTCTCCACCTCCATCGTGTAGCAACAATGATGGCTCATTTTGGTAATCAGGGTCAGCTAAGGTTATCAGTAGAGATACACGTCTTTACCTGCTAGTCTGTTGACATGAAGAACCCAAAGAGACCAAGTGGTAGTTGAGGATTCAAGTTCAGTAGAAGTTTTACTAGAACTCTGGTAGAAATATTTCCTCTGAACTAAGATCTCAAACTCAAAAGAGCCTACGATTGTGAGAAGAGGAAGTTTAAATACCAAAACTGGAATGCTGGGGGTGATGGTGAGAGAAGCTAAACATATTCCTATCCCTTGCTTCCTGGAACATGGATTCTAGGTATTGGGGACACAGTTCTATACGTTGGATGTTGGTTTAGAGAATACTTCACTCTGGAGGACGGCTCCCCAACAAGCAAGGCCTTCCCAAATTGGCATCTAGGCTATTATTCAGATTTTATGGAGATATTAAAAGCTTTTCAGACAAGCGAAGGTTAAAAGAATTTAGCACCACCAAGCTAGCTTTACAACAAATGTTAAAGGAATTTCTCTAGGTGAAAAAATGAAAGGCCACAACTAGAAAAAAGAAAATTACAAAATGAAAAAGCTCACCAGTAATGGCAAACATACAGTAAAGGTAGGAAATCATCCACACACAAAGCTAGTAGGGAGGTTAAAAGAGAAAAGTGTTGGGTGGGCCAAAAAGTGCCTTCAGTTTTTTAAGCAAAAATAAAAGACACATTTTTCATTTTCACCAAGAACTTTATTGAACAATGTATTCACTCTTTTGTTCCACTACCTTTTGCCATTTTTCAGGCAGCTTCATAATTCCATCTTCCCAAAACTTTTTATCTTTTTGAGCAAAGAACTGTTCCAGGTGTCTTTCACAGTCTTCCAGGAAATTGAAATTTTTTCCACTAAAAGAATTTTGTAAAGACTGAAATAAATGTAAATCCAAAGATGCGATGTCTGGTGAGTACGGCGGGTGAATCAGAACTTCCCAGCCCAGCTGTAACAGTTTTTGCCTGGTCAAAGCTGGGACAAAGTGAGAGAGCGGTAGTGTATATATGGACATATATACACTACCAAATGTAAAATAGATAGGTAGTGGGAAGCAGTCGCATAGCACAGGGAGATCAGCTGGGTGCTTTGTGACCAGCTAGAAGGGTGGGATAGGGAGGGTGGGAGACGCAAGAAGGAAGAGATATGGGGATATATGTATATATATGACTGATTCACTTTGTTATAAAGCAGAAACTAACACACCATTGTAAAGCAATTATACTCCAATAAAAATGTTAAAAAAAAAAAAAGAAACATGCAGTCTTGTGTTATCCTGATGGAAGATTATGCTTTATCTGTTGACTAATTTTGGACGCTTTTTGTCGAGGGCCACTTTCATTTGGTCTAATTGGGAGCAGTACTTGTTGGAATTAATCATTTGGTTTTCCAGAAGGAGCTCATAATAGAGGACTCCCTTCCAATCCCACCACTTATACAACATAACCTTCTTAGGATGAAGACCGAAATTTGGTGTGGTTGGTGGTGGTTCATTTCACTTGCCTCATGATCTCTTCCATTCCACATTGTTGTACAGTATCCACTTTTCATCACTGTCACAATTTGTTTTAAAAACGGAACATTTTCCTTATGTTTCATTAGAGAATCACATGCGGAAATATGGTCAAGAAGGTTTTTTCACTTAACTTATGTGGAACCCAAACATCAAAGCAATGAACATAACCAAGCTGGTGCAAATGATTTTCAGCACTTGCTTTGGATATTTTGAGTATGTCGGCTATCTCCCATGTGGTATAACGTTGACTGTTCTCAATTATTGTTTCAATTTGATTTCTATCCACTTCATCTGGGCTACCCGACCACGGAGCATCGTCTAGTGTGAAATCTCCAGCACGAAACTTCACAAACCACTTTTGACATGTTCAATCAGTCACAGCACCTTCTCCATACACTGCACAAATCTTTTCTTGCGTTTCAGTTGCGTTAGTACCTTTCTTGAACTAATAATGCATAATATGCGGAAAATGTTGCTTTTTCTCTTCCATCATCAATATTAAAATAGCTACACAAAAATTCACCAATTTTGATGTCTTTTTTTTTTTTTTTTTGGCGGTACGCGGGCCTCTCACTGTTGTGGCCTCTCCCGTTGCCGAGCACAGGCTCCGGACGCACAGGCTCAGTGGCCATGGCCCACGGGTCCAGCCGCTCCGCAGCATGTGGGATCTTCCCGGACCAGGGCACGAACCCACGTCCCCTGCATCGGCAGGCGGACTCTCAACCACTGCACCACCAGGGAAGCCCTGATGTCTTTTTCTTAATATAGATTTATTTAATTTATTTATTTATTTTTGGCTGCATTGGGTCTTCGTTGCTGTGCGGGCTTTCTCTACTTGCGGCGAGTGGGGGCTACTCTTCGTATCGGTGCGCAGCCTTCTCATTGCGGTGGCTTCTCTTGTTGTGGAGCATGGGCTCTAGGCGTGCGGGCTTCAGGAGTTGTGGCTTCTGGGCTCTAGAGCGCAGGCTCAGTAGTTTTGGCGCACAGGTTTAGTTGCTCCGTGGCATGTGGAATCTTCCCGCACCAGGGCTCGAATCTGTGTCCCCTGCACTGGCAGGCAGATGCTTAACCACTGCACCACTAGGGAAGCCTGATAAGTCTTGTTTTAAATGCACACTGATATGACAGCTGTCATGTACAATCTAACAAAATTGTTTCAAATGAAGTTAAAGACAACTAAGTCCTACTAGAGCCTTCTTACAGGAAAAAACGAATGAACCTTTTGGCCCACCCAATAGTAAACTTTTCTACATGTACAACAAGCAACTAAGGGATACACAAAAAAATTAGATGTAAAATATGATATCAAAAATAATAATTGTGAAGGTAGGAGAGTACAAATGCAGGGTTTTTAAAATGCATTTAAAATTAAGAGATCAGCAACTTCAGACAATCACATTATGTGTGTGTGTGTGTGTGTGTGTGTGTGTGTGCATGTACTACAATATAAAACTTGATGGTAAGAACAAGCCAAAAATCTATAATAGATCTACACACAAAAAATAAAAAGGAATCCAAACATAACACTAAAGATAGTCTTCAAATCACAAAAGAATAAAAGAAGGGGAAAAAAAGACCTATTACAAACAAATACAAAACAACAAAATGGCAATAAGAACATACATATTGATAATTACCTTAAATGTAAACATACTAAATGCTCAAACCAAAAGACATAGACTGGCTGAATGGATACAAAAACAAGACCTGTATATATGTTGCCTAAAGAGACTCACTTCAGATCTAGGGACACATACACACTAAAGTGAGGGGATGGGAAAAGGTAATGCATGCAAATGGAAACCAAAAAAAGCAAAGTGGCAATACATATATCAAAACCAAAACTACCAAAGTAGCAATACATATATCAGACAAAATAGACTTTAAAATAGAGACTGTTACAAGAGACAAAGAAGGACACTACATAATGACCAAGTGATCAATCCAAGAAGAAGTTATAACAATTGTAAATATATATGCACCCAACATAGGAACGGCTCAATATATAAAGCAAATATTAATGGACATAAAAGGAGAAATTGAAAGTAACACAATAAGAGTGGGAGATTTTAACACCCCATTTACACCAATGGAGAGATCATCCAGACAGAAAATCAGCATGGAAACACAGGCCTTAAACAACACATTACACCAAATGCACTTAATTGATTTTATGTATGTATATTATATATATATATACACATACATACACATCATTCCATCCAAAAGCAGAACACATATTTTTTTCAAGCATACATGGAGCATTCTCCAGGATAGATCACATGCTAGACCATAAAGCCTCAGTAAATTTAAGAAAACTGAAATAATATCAAGCACCTTTTTTTTCAAGCACCTTTTTGACCACAACACTATGAGACTAGAAATCAACTACAAGAAAAAATTACAAAAAAACACAAACACATGGAGGCTAAATATGGTACAAAACAACCAATGGATCACTGAAGAAATCAAAGAGGAAATTTAAAAATACCTAGAGACAAATGAAGATGAACACACAACCATCCAAAACCTATGGGATGCAGCAAAAGCAGTTCTAAAAGGGAAGTTTATAGTGATAACAAACTTACATCTAGAAACAAGAAAAATCTCAAATAAACAACATAACCTTACACCTAAAGCAACTAGAAAAACAACAAACAAAACCCAATGTTAGTAGAAGGAAAGAAATCATAACAACCAGAGCAGAAATAAATGAAATGAAGACAAAAAAAAAAAAAGATCGACAAAACTAAAAGTTGTTTCTTTGAAAAGATAAACAAAATTGATAGCCCTTTAGCTAGATGCATCAAGGAAAAAAGGGAGAGGTCCCAAATCAATAAAATCAGAAATGAAAAAGGAGAAGTTAAGCCAACACTACAGAAATACAAAGCATCATAAGAAACTACTACAAGCAACTATATGCCAGTAAAATGAAAACCTAGAAGAAATGGACAAATTCTTAGAATGGTACAATCTCCCAAGACTGACTCAGGAAGAAAAAGAAAGCATGAACAGACAAATTACCAGTACTGAAATTGAATCAGGAATTTAAAACCTTCCAACAAACCCAAGTCCAGGAACAGATAGCTTCACAGGTGAATTATACCAAACATTCAAAGAAGAGTTAACACCTATCCTTCTCACACTATTCCCAAAAATTGCAGAGGAAGGAACACTTTGAAACTCATTCTACGTGGCCAGCATCACCCTGACACCAAAACCAGACAAAGATATCACACATACTGGGCTTCCCTGGTGGCACAGTGGTTGAGAGTCTGCCTGCTGATGCAGGGGACACAGGTTCGTGCCCCAGTCCGGGATGATTGCACATGCCGCAGAGTGGCTGAGCCCATGAGCCATGGCCACTGAGCCTGCACGTCCGGAGCCTGTGCTCCACAATGGGAGAGGCCACAACAGTGAGAGGCCCGCGTACCACACACAAAAAAAAGATATCACACACACACAAAAAGAAAATTACAGACCAATACCAGTGATGAACACAGAAGAAAAAATCCTCAACAAAATACTAGCAAACTGAGTCCAACAATACTTTAAAAGGATTATACACTATGATCAAGTGGGATTTATCCCAGGGATGAAGGGGTTTTTAGTATCCACAAATCAATCAATGTGATACATCACATTAACAAATTGAAAGATAAAAACCAATGATCATCTCAGTAGATACAGAAAAAGGTTTTGATAAAATTCAACATCCATTTATGACAAAAACTCTCCAGAAACTGGGCATAGAGGGAATGTACCTCAACATAATAAAGGCCATATATGACACCCACAGCTAACACCATACACAGTGGTGAAAACCTGAAAGCATTCCCTCTAAAAACTGGAACAAGACAAGAGTGTTCACTCTCACCACTTTTATTCAACATAGTTTTGGAAGTCCTAACCACAGCAATCAGAGAAGAAAAGCAAATAAAGGGAATCCAAATTGGAAAGAAGTAAAAGTGTCACTGTTTGCAGATGACATGATGCTATACATAGAAAATCATAAAGACACCACCAGAAAACTATTAGAGCTCATCAATGAATTTGGTAATGTTGCAGGATACAAAATCAATATACAGAAATCGGTTGCACTTCTATACACTAACATCCAAATATCAGAAAGAGAAATTAAGAAAGCAATCCCATTTACCATCACATCAAAAAGAATAAAATATCTAGTAATAAACCTATCAGAGAAGGCAAAAGACCTGTACTCCAAAAACCATAAAATGCTGCTGAAAGAAACTGAAGATGACATAAACAGATGGAAAGATATATCATGTTCTTGGATTGGAAGAAACTATTATTAAAATGACCATACTACCCAAGGCAATTACAGATCCAATGCAATCCCTATCAAATTACCAATGGTATTTTTCACATAACTAGGACAAAAAAATTTAACTTTGTAGGGAAACAAAAGATCCCAGATAGCCAAAACAATCTTGAGAAAGAAGGAACATTGGAGGAATCAGGCTCCATGACTTCAGACTATACTACAAAGCTACAGTAATCAAAAGATTATGGTACTGGCACAAAAATAGACACATAGATCATAGAACAAAATTGAGAGCCCAAGAATAAACCCATACTTAAATGGGCAATTAATCTACAACAAAGGAGACAAGAATATACAATGGAGAAAAGACAGTCTCTTCAATAAGTGGTGATGGGAAAACTGGACAGCTACATATAAAAGAATGAAATTAGAACATTCTCTAACAGCATAAACAAAAATAAATTAGAAGTGTATTAAAGAAAAAAAAAAGTGTATTAAAGACCTAAATGTAAGCCTGGATACTATAAACTCCTAGAGGAAAACATAGGCAGAACAGTCTTTGGCATAAAATCGCAGCCACACTTTTTATGGATCCATTTCCTAGAGTAATGGATATAAAAGCAAAAATAAAAAATGGAACCTAATTAAACTTAAAGGATTTGCATAGCAAAGGAAACCACAAACAAAATGAAAAGAAAACCTACAGACTGGCAGAAAATATTTGCAAACAATGCGACTAACAGGGGTTAATTTGCAAAATATACAAACAGCTCTTACAGCTCAATATCAAAAAAATAACAACAACCCAATCAAAAATGGGAAGAAGACCTAAATAGACATTTTTGCAAAGAAGATATACAGGTGGCCAACAGGCATATGAAAAGATTTTCAACACTGCTAATTATTAGAGAAATGCAAATCAAAACTACAATGAGGTATCACCTCACACTGGTCAGAATGGCCATTATCAAAAAGTCTACAAATAATAAATGTTGGAGAGGGTTGGAGAAAAAGGAACCCTCCTGCACTGTTGGTGGGAATGTAAATTGATACAGCCACTATGGAAAATAGCATAGAGGTTCCTTCAAAAACCAAAAATAGAGTTGCCATATGATCCAGCAATCCCACTCCTGGTCATATATCCGGAGAAAAGTCTGTTTTGAAAAGATACAAGTACCCCAATGTTCATATCAGCACTATTTACAATAGCTAAGACATAGAAGCAACCTAAATGTCATTGACAGATGAATGGATAAAGAAGATGTGGTATATATATACAATGGAATATTACTCAGGCATAAAAATAATGAAATACTGCCATTGTAGCAACATGGGTGGACATAGAGATTAGCATAGTAAATCAAGTAAGTCAGAAAGATAAAAACAAATACCATATGATATTATTTATATATGGAATATAAAATATGATACAAATGAACTAATTTACAAAGACATACAAAACAAACTTACAGTTACCAAAGGGGACAGGGCTGCGGAGGGATAAATTAGAAGTTTGGGGTTAACAGATACACACTACTATATATAAAATAGATAAATAACAAGGACCTACTGTATAATATAAGGAAGTATATTCAATATCTTGTAAAAACCTATAATGAAAAAGAATCTGAAAAAGAATGTAAATATGTATGTAACTGAACTGCTTTGCTGCACATCTGAAACTAACACAACACTGTAAATGAACTATACTTCATTAAAGTATGAGAAAAAAAAGAACAAGAAGAAGTAATCACTGAAACTGATAAAATAAAAAATGATTAGAGATTACACAATTCTATGCAAATAAGTTGGAAAACCTGGGTGAAATTGGTACAGTAGAATACAGTACAATACAGTAAAATAGAATGTAATACCTTTGGTCAAAATTGACCTCAGTAGCGGTAGAAAGTACAAATTTGCACTGAAGAAATAAAGCTAAGAACTACTGAAAAAACAATAGCAGATGATTTCACAGGAGAGTCAGAAAACAAAAGAGAGATTTCTAAGAAGACATCCATTTTTCCTCTACATAGGAAGAGTTACATCGATGGCTGAACCTGAGACAGATTGTGCAGAAAAGGAAAACTAGGGATGAACTTCCTCAAAAGTATTGATACAGAGATACTAATTAAAATATCAGCAAACAGATCCAACCACATTATGAAAGTAACCCACCATGACCAAGTGGGATTATTCAATGAAAGTAAGTGTGGTTCAATTATGGAAAATCTTTTAATTTAAATCACCACATTAATCAATAAAAGGAAAACACAGCACAACAGGCTTCTTTCCAGAGATGGTAAAAAGACTCTTGCCACTTACTGTTCATAAAGCACTCGAATAAGAACTGATTGTAATTGATATGTGTACTTCATTCCTAAATGCATCTTACTTAAGGGAGAAAGAGTAAACCATTACCATGAAGATCAGGAATAAGGCAAGAGCATCCACTTCCTTAGACTGTGTTTTCTCAGAAGCAGATCCTGAGTCGAAGATTTAAATGGTCAAATATTCCAAAAGTAGTCTGGTTGTTGCCTGCAGAGTGGCACTGAAGATCATCTAGACAGATAATATCTCCTAAGAGGAATAGAAGCCAGGTATGTTGAATGTGAGAGGTAATTTAGGTAGAGAGCCTGAAAGAGGTTAATTGCATCTGGCCCCTGTCTGTTCCTCCAGGGTCCCAGGCACAGAGGTTTGCAAATAAACTCAGACATACCATGTCACAAGCAAACTGCCTTGAGATCTGCCTCTCAGTTTTTAGTGGAGCAGAACTAACAGATCATTAACAGCAGGAAAAGTCATCTTCCCCACACATTATCATGCAATTTTGGGACCCAGAGGTCCAGGATGGTCATGTCATGATCAATTAACTGCCCTCAAGAGCAAAAATGGCCAGTGGTGGTGGCATTAACTTTCCTCTTGTAGTAAATGTGAAACTATAGATATGTGGTTATCTACTGTATTAGTTATATTTCCTGTGTAACAAATTAGCCCGAATTCAGCAGCTTAGACAACATTTATTATCTCACAGTTTCTGATGGGGGAGGGGTGGTCAGAAATATGGATGTGGCTTAATTAGGTGCCTCTGGCTCAGACTGCCTTACAGGTTGCAATGAAGGTGTTGACCAGAACTTAGTCATCTGAAGATTCACTTGGAGGAGGATTTGCTTCCCAGCTCATTCACATGGCTGGTGGCAAGCCTCAGAAGATGCACTTCCAGGCTCACTCAGAGATATAATTTCCTTGCCATTTGGATCTCTCCACAGGGCAGCTCATAACATGGCAGCTGGCTTACCTCAGAACCTCAGAAAGAGTGAGAAAGACAGAAAAACAGAGTGAGCAAGTTGGAAGTCACAGTGTGTTGGTAACTTACTCTCCAAAGTGAAATCCCGTCACTTTTGCAGCTTTCTACTCAGTAGAAGCAAGTCACTAAGTTGAGTCCACACTCAAGGGGAGGAGGGGATTACAAATGGGTATGAATATCAGATACCTACTACAGGTAACTCCTGAGAAACCTCAGTAATATTTTGGGCAGGGGTCTTGGGAACTGAGGTTCTGTATCAACTAATGTCAATAACAAGTTAATAAACTTGGATGGCATGTTCCTAAGGATAGATCTTTGGTTTATTTCTGAATGTCTCCTTGTCTGCCTTGGGGCAGAGCACAGTACAGCAGTTTTGGGGACTAGTTCTCTTTCAGGCTTGAAGAATGGACCTTCTAATGGAGGCTAAGCATAGTACATTGAACCTAGACTACCTCCCAGTCATTAGAAATGTATTGGCTGAGGAAGGCATGAAGCAGCTCCATGCCCCTTCAAAAGGCAGCAGAATGCCTCTCACCATTCACATCACTAATAACTATGTCTCTGCTGAGGAATCAGGGAACAGGGAGCATGCAGCATTTTCTCCTGATTTTTCATATTTCCATATATCTCTATATCTCTTTTTTTTTCTATTTTTTTTTCTTTTTTTGCGGTACGTGGGCCTCTCACTGTTGTGGCCTCTCCCGTTGTGGAGCACAGGCTCCGGACGTGCAGGCTCAGCGGCCATGGCTTATGCGCCCAGCCGCTCCGTGGCATGTGGGATCTTCCCGGACCGGGGCACGAACCCATGTCCCCTGCATCAGCAGGCAGACTCTCAACCATTACGCCACCACGGAAGCCCTCTCTGTATCTTTTGCCACTAAAAAACCTTTATATCTTGCACATGTTGGCTTCTTTCTCTCAGCTTTATTCCTGCCCCATGGTGATACCCAGGCAGAAGTCAGGACCTCTAAAATATGGCCCATGCACCTCTCTAGCCTCAATTATTTGCATTCTCTTTCAAGTACCCTGCATTCTACCATCTCTCGTTTATCTTCTGTTTGGAGAATATTTTGTCTTTTCATATCTTTGTGCTGAGGTCCACGCTCTTCCCCCAGTTTGAAAAGCTTATCTTCCTTGGCTTCCCTTATACTCTATTTCCATTCTCTGTTCAAATAAGACTTTATAACACACTGCTAGAAGAAGCTCTACATGAGTTCTCAGGCAGAATGGAGGAAATGAACAGAGAAGCAGACTTTGGAGATTAAGTATACTATCAGTGTGACAACAAAGTGATATGAAATATGAGTGCTAGAATTTGAACCATGACTGGTTTACTATCTTTGTGACCTTCTATGCACCTCAATTTCATCTGTAAAATGTAGATGTGATAATGGTAGCTTACCTCAAAGGATTGTGAAAATTGAATGAGATCATCTTTGAAAAGTGTTTAGCAGGGTGCTTAGCATATAACAGGGTTTCACAAATCTAACTAAACTTGGGCCTTTTGTTTTCTTTTCAGAATGCGTGCTATATTCTTCTAACTCTTAGGTATCCCCTGAGGACTTGAAGAAACAAAGACTTTTCATCCACTAAGCACCTTCCTGTTCCTGCCATTTGGAACACTCCAGGGGGTAGAGTACAAACAAAAAATCAGTCTCTGGAGGAGTTACAGTGTTTGGTTGCTGGGCAGAGGCCAAGGGAAGCTGGAGGGTCCAGGGAAAAAGCAGGGTGATAGAGAATCTATAGGGGAAGAGGGCTCCCCATGGGAAGTCTTTGAAAATGACAATACTCCTCACCATGACTCTACGTTGTTCATATTTGATCTTGTGTCACTCTTCCTGCTCCTCCTGAAGGTTCCTGTATAAATCCTCCTTCTTTTCAGTGAAAGAAATGTGGACTACCAGAGGAAGTCAAATACAGAAAACTCCAGAGTGATGGGTAACTGAGTTGGGGACTGGGTGTTGGGCGTGATGAAGTCTCAAAGGCAGGGTCACCCTAGAAAGGAGGATATAAGTCCTTAACCCCACTAAAAAGGGCTGGTCAGGTCTTGTGAGTACTGCTGATATTAGGATCACATTCTGGAAGTGATGGGACAATTGGGGAAAGGAAAGGAACAGGGAACACATGATACTTTGGTTCAAAGCTGTGAGAGGAAGGGGTATGTCTCACCTTGGGATAATGGAGAGACAGTTTTCAGGGACAAGGGGGAGTTATGAGAATAGAAACTGGGCAGTAGGGCTGATTGGGGGTATGTGCTTTTGGTTGTAGAGTGGAGGCATAGGGTTATCATAAACACAAAGCCTTCATTTGAATGAATTATGCATAACTGCTTTTACCTTTAAGACAATCTTAATTTGAATTGTGTATTTCCCACCATTAAAATAGGAATAAAAAATCCCTCACATATCCTATGATTTAGTTAAGTGACTTGTCTAAGCTTTTGTTTAGTGATTGGCTCTTCAGGTCTTCATGTGAATGTCTCTGCAGTGTTGAAGGCAGAGGCAGGCTCTAGGCTGGAAATGTCATAGGAGAGTTTGGACAGAGCTTTCTGAAGAACAGTGCACCTTAACAACCAGGAAGCAATTGTGCCTGTATCTTGATATGGGTAGTGGCCATGAGGGTGTGTTCATGTGCTCACTTTATAAAACTTTATCAACTATACACCTTCTGTGCATTTTACACAGTATATATTGATATGTTATACTTCAATCAAAAAGTTAACCAAAAAATAAACTTCAAGATGCTGAGTGAGTAAGATATGGGGATCACCTTCCTCCCCACAAATACATTAAAAAATACATCTACATGTGGAACAACTACAGAACATCTACTGAACACTGGGAGAAGACCTCAGACTTCCCAAAAGGCAAGAAACTCCCCACATACCTGGCCGTGTGGGTGACAGGGTCTTGGTGATCCGGTTGGGTGTCAGATCTGAGCCTCTGAAGTGGGAGAGCCAAGTTCAGGACATTGGTCCACCAGAGACCTTGCAGCCCCTCATAATATCAATCGGTGAGAGCTCTCCCAGAGATCTCAATCTCAACACAAAGTCCCAGCTCCACTAAACGACCACCAAGCTACAGTGCTTGACACCCAATGCCAAACAACTAGCAAGACAGGAACACAGCCCCACCCATTAGCAGAGAGGCTGCCTAAAATTATAAGTTCACAGACACACCCAAACACATCACTGAACGCAGTCCTGCCCGCCAGAAAGACAAGATCCAGCCTCATCTATCAGAACACATGCACCAGTCCCCTCCACCAGGAAGCCTACACAACCCATGGAACCAACCTTACCCAATGGGGGGCAGACACCAAAAACAATGGGAACTAAGAACTTGCAGCCTGCAAAAATGAGACCCCAAACAGATTAAGTTAAGCAAAATGAGAAGACAGAGAAATATGCAGCAGATGAAGGAGCAAGGTAAAAACCCACCAGACCAAACAAATGAAGAGGAAATAGGCAGTCTACCTGAAAAAGAATTCAGAGCAATGATACTAAGATGATCCAAAATCTTGGAAATAGAATGGAGAAAATACAAGGAACATTTAACAAAGATCTAGAGGAACTAAAGAGCAAACAAACAATGATGAACAATACAATAAATGAAATTAAAAATTCTCTAGAAGGAGTCAATAGCAGAATAACAGAGGCAGAAGAACGGATAAGTGACCTGGAAGATAAAATAGTGGAAATAACTACTGCAGAGCAGAATAAAGAAAAAAGAATGAAAACAACTGAGGACAGTCTCAGAGACCTCTGGGACAATATTAAACTCACCAACATTCGAATTATAGGGGTCAGAGAAGAAGAAGAGAAAGAGAAAGGGACTGAGAAAATATTTGAAGAGATTATAGTTAAAAACTTCCCTAATATGGGAAAGGAAATAGTCAATCAAATCCAGGAAGCTCAGAGAGTCCCATACAGGATAAATCCAAGGAGAAACATGCCAAGACACATATTAATCAAGCTATCAAAAATTAAATACAAAGAACCAATATTAAAAGCAGCAATGGAAAATGCACAAATAACGAAGAAGGGAATTCCCATAAGGTGAACAGCTGATCTTTCAGCAGAAACTGCAAGCCAGAAGGGTGTGGCAGGATATATTTAAAGTGATGTAAGGGAAAAACCTACAAGGAAGATTACTCTAACTAGCAAGGATCTCATTCAGAAATTAAAACCTTTACAGACAAGCAAAAGCTAAAAGAATTCAGCACCACAAAACCAGCTTTACAACAAATGCTAAATGAACTTCTCTAGGCAGGAAACACAGGGGAAGGACAAGACCTACAATAACAAACCCAAAACAATTAAGAAAATAGTAATAGGAACATACATATTGATAATTAACTTAAATGTAAATGGATTAAATGTCCAACCAAAAGACACAGACTGGCTGAATGGATACAAAAACAAGACCCATATATATGCTGTCCACAAGAGACCCACTTCAGACCTAGGGACACATACAGACTGAAAGTGAGGGGATGGGAAAAGATATTCCATGCAAAAGGAAATCAAAAGAAAACTGCAGTAGCAATTCTCATGTCAGACAAAATATTTTAAAATAAACACCATTACAAAGACAAAGAACGACACTACGTAATGATCAAGGGATCAATCGAAGCAGAAGATATAACAGTTGTAAATATTTATGCACCCAACATAGGAGCACCTCAATACATAAGGGAAATTCTAACAGCTGTAAAAGGGGAAATTGACAGTAACACAATAATAGTAGGGGACTTTAACACCCCACTTTCACCAATGACAGATCATCCAAAATGAAAATAAATAAGGAAACACAGGCTTTAAATAACACATTAAACAAGATGGACTTAATTGATATTTATAGGACATTCCATCCAAAAACAACAGAATACACTTTCTTCTCAAGTGCTCATGGCATATTCTCCAGGATAGATCATATCTTGGGTCACAAATAAAGCTTTCATAAATGTAAGAAAATTGAAACCGTATCAAGTATCTTTTCCAACAACAACGCTATGAGACTAGATATCAACTACAGGAAAAAAAACTGTAAAAAGTATAAACACATGGAGACTAAACAATACACTACTAAATAACTAAGAGATCACTGAAGATATCAAAGAGGAAATCAAAATATACCTAGAAACAAATGACAATGAAAACATGATGACCCAAACCCTATCGGATGCAGCAAAAGCAGTTCTAAGAGGGAAGTTTATAGCAATACAATCCTACCTCAAGAAACAAGAAACATCTCAAATAAGTAACCTAACCTTACACCTAAAGCAATTAGAGAAAGAAGAACAAAAAACAACCCAAGTTAGAAGGAAGGATATCATAAAGATTAGATCACAAATAAATGAAAAAGAAATGAAGGAAACAATAGCAAAGATCAATAAAATGAAAAGATAGTTCTTTGAGAAGATAAAGAAAATTGATAAACCATTAGCCAGACATATCAAGAAAAAAAGGGAGAAGACTCAAATCAATACAATTAGAAATGAAAAAGAAGTAACAACTGACACTGCAGAAATACAAAAGATCATGAGAGATTACTGCAACCAACTCTATGCCAATAAAATGGACAACCTGGAAGAAATGGACAAATTCTTAGAAATGCACAACCTTATGAGAATGAACCAGAAAGAAATAGAAAATATAAACAGACCAATCACAAGCACTGAAATTGAAACTGTGATTAAAAATTTTCCAACAAACAAAAGCCCAGGACCAGATGGCTTTACGGGTGAATTCTGTCAAACATTTAGAGAAGAGCTAACACCTATCCTTCTCAAAGTCTTCCAAAATATAGCAGAGGGAGGAACACTCCCAAACTCATTCTACGAAGCCACCATCACCCTGATACCTAAACCAGACAAAGATGTCACAAAGAAAGAAAACTACAGGCCAATATCACTGAGGAACATAGATGCAAAAATCCTCAACGAAATACTAGCAAACAGAATCCAACAGCACATTAAAAGGATCATACACCATGATCAAGTGGGGTTTATCCCTGGAATGCAAGGATTCTTCAATATATGCAAATCAATCAATGTGATACACCATATTAACAAATTGAAGAAGAAAAACCATATGATCATTGCAATCGATGCAGAGAAAGTTTTCAACAAAATTCAACACCCATATATGATAAAAAAAAAAACCTGCAGAAAGTAGGCATAGAGGGAACTTTCCTCAACATAATGAAGGTCATATGTGACAAACCCACAGCCAACATCATCCTCAATGGTGAAAAACTGAAACCATTTCCACTAAGAGCAGAAACAAGAAAAGTTTGCCCACTCTCATCACTATTATTCAACATAGCTTTGGAAGTTTTAGCCATAGCAATCAGACAAGAAAAAGAAGTAAAAGGAAAATCAGAAAAGAAGCGGTAAAGGTGTCACTGTTTGCAGATGACATGATACTATACATAGAGAATCCTAAAGATGCCACCAGAAAACTACTAGAGCTAATCAATGAATTTGGTAATGTAGCAGGATACAAAATTAATGCACAGAAATCTCTTGCATTCCTATACAGTAAGATGAAAAATCTGAAACAGAAATTAAGAAAACACTCCCATATACCATTGCAACAAAAAGAATAAAATATCTAGGAATAAACCTACCTAAGGAGACAAAAGACCTGTATGCAGAAATGACACTGATGAAAGAAATTAAAGATGATACAAATAGAGAGATGTACCATGTTCTTGGATTGGAAGAATCAACATTGTGTAAATGACTCTACTACCCAAAGCAATCTACAGATTCAATGCAATCCCTATCAAACTACCACTGACATTTTTCACAGAACTAGAACAAAAAATTTCACAATTTGTATGGAAACACAAAAGACCCTGAAGAGCCAAACAATCTTGGGAAAGAAAAATGGAGCTGCAGGAATCAGGGCCCCTGACTTCAGACTATACTACAAAGCTACAGTAATCAAGACAGTATGGTACTGGCACAAAAACAGAAATATAAATCAATGGAACAGGGTAGAAATCCCAGAGATAAACCCACGCACCTATGGTCACCTTGTCTTTTTTTTTTTTCCTGTGGAATGCAGGTCTCTCACTGTTGTGGCCTCTCCCATTGTGGAGCACAGGCTCCAGATGTGCAGGCTCAGCGGCCATGGCTCACGGGCCCAGCCACTCAGCGGCATGTGGGATCTTCCCAGACCGGGGCACGAACCCATGTCCCCTGCATTGGCAGGTGGACTCTCAACCACTGCGCCAACAGGGAAGCCCTGGTCACCTTATCTTTGATAAAGGAGGCAAGAATATACAATGGAAAAAAGACAGCCTCTTCAATAAGTGGTGCTGTGAAAACTGGACAGGTATATGTAAAAGTATGAAATTAGAACCCTCCCTAACACCATACACAAAAATAAACTCAAAATGGATTAAAGACCTAAATATAAGGCCAGACACTATCAAACTCTTAGAGGAAAACATAGGCGGAACACTCTATGACATAAATCACAGCAAGATCCTTTTGACCCACCTTCTAGAGAAATGGAAATGAAAACAAAAATAAACAAATGGGACCTAATGAAACTTAAAAGCTTTTGCACAGAAAAGGAAACCATAAACAAGACGAAAGGCAACCCTCAGAATGGGAGAAAATATTTGCAAATGAAGCAACTGACAAAGGATTAATCTGCAAAATTTACAAGCAGTTCATGCAGCTCAATATCAAAAAAACAAACAACCCAATCCAAAAATGGGCAGAAGACCTAAATAGACATTTCTCCAAAGAAGATATACAGTTTGCCAACAAACACATGAAAGAATGCTCAACATCATTAATCATTAGAGAAGTGCAAATCAGAACTACAATGAGATATCATCTCACACCAGTCAGAATGGCCATCATCTAAAAATCTAGAAACAATAAATGCTGGAGAGGGTGTGGAGAAAAGGGAACCCTCTTGTACTTTTGGTGGGAATGTAAAGTGATACAGCCACTATAGAGTACAGTATGGAGCTTCCTTAAAAACCTAAAAATAGAACTACCATACGACCCAGCAATCCCATTACTGGGCGTATACCCTGAGCAAACCATAATTCAAAAAGAGTCATGGGAGATCAGCTCAGTGCTTTGTGACCACCTGGAGGGGTGGGATAGGGAGGGTGGGAGGGAGGGAGGGAGACGCAAGAGGGAAGAGATATGGGAACATATGTGTATGTATAACTGATTCACTTTGTTATAAAGCAGAAACTAACACACCATTGTAAAGCAGTTATACTCCAATAAAGATGTAAAAAAAAAGAGTCATGTACCAAAATGTTCATTGCAGCTCTATTTACAATATCCAGGACATGGAAGCAACCTAAGTGTTCATCAACAGATGAATGGATAAAGAAGATATGGCACATATATACAATGGAATATTACTCTGCCATAAAAAGAAACGAAATTAAGTTATTTGTAGTGAAGTGGATGGACCTAGAGTCTGTCATACAGAGTGAAGTAAGTCAGAAAGAGAAAAACAAATAACGTATGCTAACACATATATATGGAATCTAAGAGAAAAAAAAAAACGGTCATGAAGAACCTAGGGATAAGACGGGGATAAAGACACAGACCTACTAGAAAATGGACTTGAGGATGTGGGGAGGGGAAGGGTAAGCTGGGACAAAGTGAGAGAGTGGCATGGACATATATACACTACGAAACGTAAAATAGATAGCTAGTGGGAAGCAGCTGCATAGCATAGGGAGATCAGCTCGGTGCTTTGTGACCACCTAGAGAGGTGGGATAAGGAGGGTGGGAGGGAGGGAGATGCAAGGGTGAAGAGATATGGGAACATATATATATATATATAACTGATTCACTTTGTTATAAAGCAGAAACTAACACACCATTGTAAAGCAATTATACTCCAATAAAGATGTTAAAAGAAAAAAGAACCTGCTGTACAAAAAGTAAATAAAATAAAATTTTAAAAAATTAAAAATTAAAAAAAAAGAGCAAGGCAAGAATGGAGGGTTAGAAAGCTGAGGATATTCATTCCAGTAAAGTCAGTCTCTTGCTCATTTCCCAGACCTGTGCCAATGTTCAAGTCCTGGACTCATTACCTAAAGAGGTACCTGATCCCTAACTAGAAGAATTACAAAAAAAAAAACTGTATATTATATATCCTGAAGATTTCCTGAGACCTTCCTTAAAGGTATTGGCTACATAGGCAATTTTATACTAAAGAAGAGGAGAATACCAAGACATTGAATGTTAACAAACAGAGTTTGAGTTGACATTGTTACTCAGAAATCAAAAGCATGGTTATGGTCCCCTGGGTTAGAGTTGGGGCTCTATTCTAGGTAGCAGTTAGTAAATGGAGTCCTGGAGAAAGCCAGTGCTCAGTCACTTAATGCATAATTAGAATGGCTATTCTTGGTAGTTGAAGTAACTACCTGTGTTCCTGGCCTGTGAGGTAAGAGCCAAAGAGTGGGGAAGGCAAAATAACCTCTAACACTTCTCTCAACCAAGAGAGTAAAAAAATGCTTCCCAGGTGCATGGTATAGAATTTGGCAAATGTGTTGTTTTCCACTCTAGTTATAAAAGATCAGAAGTTGTTTCCATTAACAGGGGATGGGCAATAGTTTTCATACATGGTTTGCCTCAGGGGCATATTAACTCTTTTTTTTCATGTGCCATAATATAGTTCTAAGAGATGACTGGGCATCCCATGGACCACCACCTTGATCCATCAATGGCATCATGTTGATTGGGCAAAATGAGCTAGAGGTGTTTAGTACAATAGAGGCCTTAGTAAGACACATATGTTCCAGAGGGCAGGAGACAGATCCTAAGAATATTCAGGAACCTAGAACTTAAGTGAATATTAGGGGTCCAATGGTAAAGAAACATTATCAAGGTAAAAGATCGTCATCTTTCATCTTCTACCAGAAAGAAAGCACAATGCATATCACACTGGATTCTGAAGAGAATGTATTCCTCATTTAGGAATCTTGCTTTAGTCCATATACAAAAGGATATGGAAGTATAGCTTTGAGTGGGTCCAAAGCAAGAATAGACTGTTTCGGGTCCAGACTACGGTACAAGCATCACTGCTTGTGATGCACTAGGAACAGTAGCAGCAAAGGAGACTATGTGTGCCCAGCCATATAGGTGCCCAATGACCAAAGTTAACTGCTGCCTTTGAATGCCTGTCAGCAAGAGACATCAATGCTGAAACCCAGTTACAATAGGATTATTCTTCAAGGAGGCCACTTGGTGGCAAGTCAACCACTCTGGGTCTCTTGCATCCTAGGAACTATGGTGGTTTGCACTGCCAATGATAACATACTTATTCTTGGTGTAGATTTGCCTTTCTTGCTCACAGAGCCTTGGCCAGCACTTCTCTTTAAGGGCTTCCTGAATGCTGGATTTATAGACAGGACATCCCACATGACATAGTACTCAAAGAAAAGACATTATTCAGAGAAGGATAGGGCTCATGACCATGGGACCCACTGATAGTATTACATTTCCTCACCAACCAGAAGCAGTTGGCCTCACAGAATGCCAGAGCCGTCTTCTAAAACACAGCTAAAAAGCACTTCAGAAGGCAGCAGTTCACAGAAGTGGAGTGTTGTCCTCTAGGATGCAGTCTATGAACTAAACCAGATCTCTATATGGTGCTAGCTCCCCAACAGGAAGAATACAGGAGGCCAGAAACAAAGGGGTAGAGGGAGGAATATTCCATCTCTCATTCCCAATGATCCACTAGGGGATTTCTGCTTCCTTTCCCTGCAAATGTCGGTCTTGCAGGATTGGAAGTCCTGGTCCTCAAAGGGACACAGCAAGGGTCCAATTGAGCTACAAGTTACAGCTACCATCAGGCTCCTCCAGACCCCTATGCCCAGGAACAAACAGGTGCGAAGAGGAGTTACCATACTGACAGGAGTAGTAGACCCTGAACTGAGGAGACAGGGCTGCTCTTATACAATAAATGCAGGGAAGAATTTGTAAATAGTGGAGAACTCAGGTGATCCACTGGGGTGATTAATGGTATTCCCTTGCTTCATTGTAACCATGGGTGTACAAATGCAACCATCTTGAAGAGTATGATTATTCAGGTTTCAACCCCCTCAGAAATGAAGGTTTGGGTCACTCCACTGGTAAGCCACCTAGATTTATGGGGTTGAGAGCTGAGGGTGAAGGGAATTCCAAATAGAAGGAGAGGATGAGTAACAGTTGTGGCTCTGCAAGGAATTTCAGAAACTGGGGCTGTAGAGCTCATCCTTCCCTCCTTTCAATTTTGCCGTTAGCAAGACAGACCCATGGGAACTATGGAGGAACTGCTCCTAAAATCCGAAGGAGACCTCTGCAATGCAAGAATGCACTGTGGTGGCCATAAAAAATATTCTTTTCAGATTTGACTGCAGGGAGCATATTTGACTGATAGCCTCAGTCATTGTGCTATGGAGTTTATAGCATTGCCTAAGCCCTTGTTATGAGCTGTTTCCAACCAATGGGTGAGCACAGCACTAATAAGACAGGTCTATTGCAGTGCAATACTAATTTCTTCATGAGTTCCATTGACTCAAGACTTACCTGCAGCTTTGCCAAAGTGGTCTTAGTGCTATACTAAAGTCTAAGAGCTTCCTCTTCTTTCCTCCCTCCCTCTCGGATCAGATCTTCTTGTGATTTCATGGCTCTTCCAGCCTCAGGATCCCTCTTTGTCTTACTTCATGAGCATTTCCTTCATGAGCATTTCCCCTCTGTATACCTCTGACACATCTAATTTAATGTTGGCACCTGCTTCTCACAGGGCCCATTCTAATGCAACTATAGCAACTCCCACTGAAAAATCTTCAACTCGTGTGCACAGGTCAGTCCTGTGGGGAAAGCTAATACCTCTATGACTATAAACCTGATGGAGAAAATGTTCACATATTGAGGTATGGGACAGTCTTTTTGGCTTACACATGGTTCAGCTTGAATACTGTGTGAAATAAGACAGCCTTATTCATGGCCTATTAAACACACAGCACATGCTTTTTAACCATTAAGGTAAAAAACGTCCCTTTCAAAGATAAGGATAAATAACTCCCTTCCTATGGTGTTCATGTTAACACTCCTTCAAAGATAAGGTTCCCTTCCCAGACACGAGGGTCCTGCTGTCTCACTGTATAAATACTCAGTGTGTCTCTTTTGAAACTTTGAAGGAATATCCCCCTGTCATGTTGATATCTTATCAGAACAAGGAACATAAGACTATGCGGAAATATGCATCAACTGAGCAATTTCTCAAAGCTGAGAGGCTGTCTCCTGGGCTACAGTCCTTAGTTTGGCTCAAGAAAGTATTTCCTATTATAGGTTGTTTATTGGTTATTTCTTTCAACAAGCCCCTTTTCAAAGACTGCTCTCAGACCTTTGAGAATGAAAGCCATGTAACTGTCACAACCCTCAACACATAGCTTAGCGATGCTCTCTTTTCCTAACCCTGGAACAGAATACATGAGGGTCGTTCTAGTGTAGATAAATCTGAAGGACCTCCTGTCAGAAGTGTCAAACAATTGAGTTCAAGGTGTAGCCTGAAGGCAGAGCTGGCTTGAAGTTAACAGGCTTTCTCACAATTCATGATGCCTGGTTGGAAGGGAGAGACAGCTACAAGAATAGCCTGAGACTGCTGTATCCTAGCAGGTTGAGGAAACTGGGCTGCAATGTCAGTTTTGCCCTGTAGCAGCTTATTTTTAAGTGTTTGATTATGACTATTGACTTACCACTTAAGTTTTCATTCTAAGTTGTCCCTCCCTCTCCCTCCCAACTGTTGTATTCAGAACAGATGGGAAAAGAGCATAAAGGATATATTACCAACTGCTTGGCCCTTGTGAGGACAAAACTTCTAAATAGCTCTAGGTTTTCAAAGGAAGCAGACTAAAATACTCCTGGAGGTACCTCAGCATCTCAGCCACTGGGCTGAAATTTTAGTTGTGTTGACTACCAATCTGAGTTGTTTGGACTTTCTTCCTATGTGGAGGTCCCTTTCTCCACCTGTTCCCTGAGGTTGCCCTATCCTCATCTCTACTGAGCCCACTTTTAGAAAATGTCCTTACTGATTTAATAGCTATTATCTAAAGGGACTTTCTCAGCCCCAACTATAGCTTTGATATTAGAACATTCATAGCACATAGAATGGTCTTTGCCCATTTTGGTTCACAACTAACCTCAGTAAATAGTGTCCCCAACCTTCTAAAGCTCTCAGGACTGACACATTACCCAAGGATATTTCTACTCCCAAATCTGCTTCTCCCTAGTGGACATAGGTTTTTTTTATTTAGTTTCGTGGGGAGGGGGAAGATTTACTATCTGTATTTGGTGCCTTAGGCTCTTCATCCAAGGACCTCACACACCCTTTCATTGATGCTGGGGATTTTGCAGCACATGTTCATTGTCCTACAGTACCAATGCCTCCAGGGGAGGTGAACTCACAGAACATAACAAATATGTCTGAAAAACAACTGTTTAAGAAAAAAGACCTCACTGAATTAGAGTCCATCAGAAGGAGAATTATTAGAATAGACGGCTCACTAGGAGCAGTGATCATGTGTTTGGATTATGTGCATAAGACACAATAGGCTTTAATTTGGCATAAAATTGGCTTAGCTTTGTAGAAGTATAGGGGACAGGAAATAGAGCAGTCCTCCATCTTCAATCCCATTGTGAGGTCCTACAACTATGCAGCCTCTTGGACTCCTCATCCCTGCAGGGATGTGAATGTTTGAGGATAAGAAAGAATGAAAGGATGAGGCTAAAATGAGTTAAGTTGCACTTTACTCAGAGATCCCTGCATTGATATCCCACTGGAATCTTGCCTTTTCAATTATATATGTCTAAGACCTATGCCACAGACCCCTGGGTACAGGTACAATCTCACAGACCAGAAGATCACAGTAAACAGGACAATCATCTCTTCGTACACGGCATTCCACCTTTATCTTAACTCAGTAAGAACTTATTGAAAGGAAGCCCTGTTCAATTAGTGTAGCTGGAAAAAATCACTATCCACATGGAAGATCATTAGATCCCAACCTCACTCCATATACAAAAATGAACTCCAGTTGAATTCAGAATTTAAACATGAAAGTAACTTTAATTCTTGGTATAGCAATATGGGTGAATATGTTAGGTCTTAGGGTAGGTGAGGATTTAGACAGATGTTTCTTCCAAGAAAGCTAGAAGATTTGACTAAATTTTCAAAAGTGCCTTAAATCAAGACATTCCAAATGGAAAGATTCACATTTAGATCTTTATAAATTTTTTGTTTTAACTATCAGAAGTCCTAACACTAAGAGAAAACTTGGACGAGAAAACAATTTCAAATAAAGTCTTTAAACACTCAAGAAGACGGGGTACCTTCAAGATGGCAGAGGAGTAAGACATGGAGATCACCTTCTTCCCCACAAATACATCAAAAATACATCTACATGTGGAACAACTCCAGAGGACACCTACTGAACATTGGCAGAAGACTTCAGACTTCCCAAAAGGCAAGAAACTCCCCCACGTACCTGAGTAGGGCAAAAGAAAAAAGGAAAAACAGAGACAAAAGAATAGGGACGGGACCTGCACCACTGGAAGGGAGCTGTGAAGGAGGAAGAGTTTCCACACACTAGGAAGTCCCTTCACTGGCAGAGACGGTGGGTGGGTGGGGGCGGAGCTTTGGAGCCACAGAGGAGAGTGCAGCAACAGGGGTGCAGAGGGCAAAGTGGAGAGATTTCCACACAGAGGATCAGTGCCAACCAGCACTCACCAGCCCGAGAGGCTTGTCTGCTCAACCGCTGGTAAGGTGGGGGCTGGGAGCTGGGGCTGGGAGCTGAGTCTCGGGCTTCAGAGGTCGGATCCCAGGGAGAGGACTGGGGTTGGCTGCGTGGACACAGCCTGAAGGGGGCTAGTGCACCACAGCTAGCCAGGAGGGAGTCCAGGAAAAACTCTGGACCTGCCTAAGAGGCAAGAGACCATTGTTTTGGGGTGCACAAGGAGAGGGGACTCCTTCCCTGTCTGCCCACAGAAGGCAGAGGACCACCTAAACAAGCTCCAGAGACAGGGGTGAGCCATGGCTATCAGCTCAGACACCAGAGATGGGCATGAAACACTAACGCTGCTGCTGTAGCCACCAAGAATCCTGTGTGCAAGAACAGGTCACTATCCACACTACCCCCCGGGAGCCTATGCAGCACACCACTGCCAAGATCCCGTGATCTAGGGACAACTTCCCTGGGAGAACACACGGCATGCTTCAGGATGCTGCAATGTCACGCTGGCCTCTGCCACTGCAGGCTCACCCTGCATCCCAATTATAACTACCCTACCTCTCCCTCCCCCTGGCATGAGTGAGGCAGAGCCTCCTAACCAGCCGCTGCTTTAACCCCATCCTGTCTAGGCGGGAACAGAAGCCTGAGGACAACCTACACGCAGAGGTGAGGCCAAAACCAAAGCTGAACACCAGGAGCTGAGTGAACAAAGAAGAGAAAGGGAAATTTCTCCCAGCAGCCTCAGGAGCAGCAGATTAAATCCCCACCATCAACTTGAGGTATGCTGCATCTGTGGAATACCTGAATAGACAAAAAATCAGCCCAAAATTTAGGTGGTGGACTTTGGGAGCAACTGTAGACTTCAGGTTTGCTGTATGCGACTGACTTGTTCTGATTTTCATGTTTATCTTAGTATAGTTATTAGCGCTTGTTATCATTGGTGGACTTGTTTATTGGTCGCCTTGCTCTCTTTTTTTTTATTACTTTTTTATTTAATAATTTCTCATTTTTTATTTTAATTGTTTTATTTTCTTCTATTTCTTTTTTTAATTTTTTTCTTTCATTTTTCTCCCTATTCTTCTGAGCTGTGTGGCTGACAGGGTCTTGGTGCTCCATCCTGGTGTCAGACCTGAGCCTCTGAGGTGGGAGAGCCGAGTTCAGGACACTGGAACACCAGAGATATCCAGGCCTCAAGTAATATCAATCGGTGAGAGCTCTCCCAGAGATCTCCGTTTCAACACTAAGACTCAGCTCCACCCAACAGCAAGCAAGCTCCATTGCTGAATGTCCCAGGCCAAACAACTAGCAAGATGAGAACACAACCCCACCCATTAGCAGAGAAGCTGTCTAAAATCATAAGTTCACAGATACCCCAAAAGAACACCATCAGATGCAACCCTGCCCACCAGAAAGACAGGATCCAGCCCCACCCACCAGAACACAGGCACCAGTTCCCTCCACCAGGAAGCCTACACAAGACTAAACGAACCTCATCCACTGGGGGCAGACACGAAAAACAATGGGAACAATGAACCAGCAGCCTGCAAAAAGGAGACCCCCAAAACAGTAGGTTAAACAAAATGAAAAGACAGAGAAATATGCAGATGAAGGAGCAAGGTAAAAACCCACCAGACAAAACAAAGAGAAAATAGGCAGTTACCTGAAAAAGAATTCAGAGTAATAGTAGTAAAGATGATCCAAATCTTGTAAATAGAATGGAGAAAATACAAGAAACATTTAACAAGGACCTAGAAGAAAAAAAGGCCAAACAAACAATGATGAACAACACACAAAAAAAAAATGAAATTAAAAATTCACTAGAAGGAATCAATAGCAGAATAACTGAAGCAGAAGAATGGATATGTGAACAGGAAGATAAAATACTGGAAATAACAACCACAGAGCAGAATAAAGAAAAAAGAATGAAAAGAATTGAGGACAGTCTCAGAGACGTCTGGGACATTAAATACACCAATATTCAAATTATAGGGTTCCTAAAAGAAGAAGAGAAAAAGAAAGGGTCTGAGAAAATATTTGAGGACATTAGAGTTGAAAACATCCCTAATATGGGAAAGGGAAGAGTTAATCAAGTCCAGGAAGCACAGAGAGTCCCATAAAGGATAAATCCAAGGAGAAACATGCCAAGACACATATTCATCAAACTATAAAAAATTAATTACAAAGAAAAAATATTAAAAGCAGCAAGGGAAAAGCAACAAATAACATACAAGGGAATCCCCATAAGGTTAACAGCTGATCTGTCAGCAGAAACTCTGCAAGCCAGAAGGGAGTGGCAGGACATATTTAAAGTGATAAAAGGGAAAAACCTACAATGAAGATTACTCTAATCAACAAGGATATCACTCAGATTTGACAGAGAAATTAAAATATTTACAGACAAGAAAAGTTAAGAGAATTCAACACCACCAAATCAGCTTTACAACAAATGCTAAAGGAAATTCTCTAGGCAAGAAACACAAGAAAAGGAAAACACCTACAATAACAAACCCAAAACAATTAAGAAAATGGTAATAGGAGCATACATATCAATAATTACCTGAAATGTAAATGGATTAAATGCTCCAACAAAAAGACATAGACTGGCTGAATGAATACAATTACAAAACCCAAATATATGCTTTCTACAAGAGACCTACTTCAGACCTAGGGATGCATACAGATTGAAAGTGAGGGGATGCAAAAAGATATTCCATGCAAATGGAAACCAAAAGAAAGCTGGAGTAGCAATTCTCATATCACACAAAATAGACTTTAAAACAAAGACTATTACAAGAGACAAAGTGGGACACTACATAATGATCAAGGGATCAATCCAAGGAGAAGATATAACAATTGTAAATATTTATGCACCAACATAGGAGCACCTCAATACATAAGGCAAATATAACAGCCATAAAAGGGGAAATCAACAGTAACACAATCATAGTAGGGGACTTTAGCACCCCACTTTCACCAATGGACAGTTCATCCAAAATGAAAATAGATAAGGAAACACAAGCTTTAAATGACACAACAGACCAGACAGATTTAATTGATATTTAAATGACATTCCATCCAAAAACAACAGAATACACTTTCTTCTCAAGTGCTCCTGGAACATTCTCCAGGATAGATCATAACTTGGGTCACAAATCAAGCCTTGGTAAATTTAAGAAAACTGAAATCATACCAAGTAGATTTTCTGACCACAATGCTATGAGACTAGATATCCATGACAGGAAAAAAACTGTAAAAAATACAAACACATGGAGGCTGAACAATATGCGACTAAATAACCAAGAGATCACTGAAGAAATCGAAGAGGAAATAAAAAAAATACCTAGAAACAAATGGCAATGAAAACACGATGACCCAAAACCTATGGGATGCAGCAAAAGCAGTTCTAAGAGGGAAGTTTAAAGTACTAAGATTATAGTACTAAGATTAAGATTATAGTACAATCCTACCTCAAGAAACAAGAAACATCTCAAATAAAGAACCTAAACTTACACCTAAAGCAGTAGAGAAAGAAGAACAAAAAAAACCCAAAGGTAGCAGAAGGAAAGAAATCATAAAGATCAGATCAGAAATAAATGAAAAAGAAATGAAGGAAATGATAGCAAAGATCAATAAAACTGAAAGCTGGTTCTTTGAGAAGATAAACAAAATTGATAAACCATTAGCCAGACTCATCAAGAAAAAAAGGGAGAAGACTCAAATCAATAGAATTGGAAATGAAAAAGGAGAAGTAACAACTGATACTGCAGAAATACAAAGGATCATGAGAGATTATTAGAAGCAACTCTATGCCAATAAAATTTACAACCTGGAAGAAATGGACAAATTCTTAGAAAAGCACCACCTTCCAAGACTGAACCAGGAAGAAATAAAAATATAATCAGACCAATCCCAAGCACTGAAATTGAAACTGTGATTAAAAGTCTTCCAACAAACAAAAGCCCAGGACCAGAGAGCTTCACAGGCGAATTCTATCAACATTCAGAGAAGAGCTAACACCTATCCTTCTCAAACTCTTCCAAAATATAGCAGAGGGAGGAACACTCCCAAACTCATTCTATGAGGCCACCATCACCCTGATACCAAAACCAGACAAAGATGTCACAAAAAATGAAAACTACAGGCCAATATCACTGATGAACATAGATGCAAAAATCCTCAACGAAATACTAGCAAACAGAATCCAACAGCACAAAGGATCATAAACCATGATAAAGTGGGAATAATCCCAGGAATGCAAGATTTCTTCAATATATGCAAATCAATCAATGTGATACACTATATTAACAAAGTGAAGGAGAAAAACCATATGATCATCTCTATAGATGCAGAAAAGGCTGTAGACAAAATTCAACACCCATTTATGATAAAAATCCACCAGAAAGTAGGCATAGAGGGAACTTACCTCAACATAATAATGGCCATATATGACAAACTCACAGTCAACATTGTTCTCAATGGTGAAAAACTGAAACCATTTCCACTAAGATCAGGAACAAGACAAGGATGCCCATTCTCACCACTATTATTCAACATAGTTTTGGAAGTTTTAGCCATAGCAATCATAGAAGAAAAAGAAATAAAAGGAATCCAAATTGAAAAAGAAGAAGTAAAGCTGTCAGTATTTGCAGATGACATGATACTATACATAGAGAATCCTAAAGATGCCACCAGAAAACTACTAGAGTTAATCAATGAATTTGGTAAAGTAGCAGGATTCAAAATTAATGCACAGAAATCTCTTGCATTCCTATACACTAATGATGAAAAATCTGAAAGAGAAATTAAGGAAACACTCCCATTTACCATTGCAACAAAAAGAATAAAATACCTAGGAATAAACCTACCTAAGGAGACAAAAGACCTGTATGCAGAAAACTATAAGACACTGATGAAAGAAATTAAAGATGATACAAATAGATGGAGAGATATACCATGTTCTTGGATTGGAAGAATCAACATTGCGAAAATGACTCTACTACCCAAAGCAATCTACAGATTCAATGCAATCCCTATCAAACTACCACTGGCATTTTTCACAGAACTAGAACAAAAAATTTCACAATTTGTATGGAAACACAAAAGACCCCGAATAGCCAAAGCAATCTTGAGAAAGAAATATGGAGCTGGAGGAATCAGGCTCCCAGACATCAGACTATACTACAAAGTTACAGTAATCAAAACAGTATGGTACTGGCACAAAAACAGAAATACAGATCAGTGGAACAGGACAGAAAGCGCAGATATAAACCCCTGCACATATGGTCACCTTATCTTTGATAAAGGAGGCAAGAGTATACAATGGAGAAAAGACAGCCTCTTCAATAAGTGGTCCTGGGAAAACTGGACAGCTACATGTAAAAGAATGAAATTAGAACACTCCATAACACCATACACAAAAATAAACTCAAAATGGAGTAAAGACCTAAATGTAAGTCCAGACACTATAAAACTCTTAGAGAAAAACATAGGCAGAACACTCTATGACATAAATCACAGCACAATCTTTTTTAACCCACCTCCTAGAGAAAGGGAGATAAAAACAAAAATAAACAAATAGGACCTAATGAAATGTAAAAGCTTTTGCATAGCAAAGGAAACCATAAATAAAACAAAAAGACAACCCTCAGAATAGGAGAAAATATTTGCAAATGAAGCAACTGACAAAGGATTAATATCCAAAATATACAAGCAGCTCACACAGCTCAATATCAAAAAAGCAAACAACCCAATCCAAAAATGGGTAGAAGACCTAAATAGACATTTCTCCAAAGAAGATATACTGATTGGCAACAAACACATGAAAGGATGCTCAACATCACTAATCATTAGAGAAATGCAAATCAAAACCATGATGAGGTATCACCTCACACCAGTCAGAATGGCCATCATCAAAATGTCTACACACAGTAAATGCTGGAAAGGGTGTGGAGAAAAGGGAACCTTCTTGCACTGTTGGTGGGAATGTAAATTGATACAGCCACTATGGAGAATAGTATGGAGGTTCCTTAAAAAACTTAAAATGGAACTACCATATGAACAAGCAATCCCACTAGTGGGCATATACCCTGAGAAAACCATAATTCAAAAAGGGTCACGTACCACAATGTTCATTGCAGCATTATTTACAATAGCCAGGACATGGAAGCAACATAAGTGTCCATCAACAGATGAATGGATAAAGAAGATGTAGCTAATATGTACAAGGTAATATTACTCAGCCATAAAAAGAAACTGAGTTGTTTGTAGTGAGGTGGATGGACCTAGAGACTGTCATACAGAGTGAAGTAAGTCAGAAAGAGAAAAACAAATACCGTACGCTACCACATATATATGGAATCTAAAAAATAATAATAATGGTTCTTAAGAACCTAGGGGCAGGACAGGAATAAAGACACAGACTAGACAATGGATTTGAGGACATGGGGAGGGTGAAGGGTAAGCTGGACAAAGTGAGAGAGTGGCATGGACATATATACACTACCAAATGTAAAATAGATAGCTAGTGGGAAGCAGCCACATAGCACAGGGAGATCAGCTCAGTGCTTTGTGTCCACCTAAAGGGGTGGGATAGGGAGGGTGGGAGGGAGACACAAGAATGGGGAGATATGTATAGGGAGGATATATGTATATGTATAGCTGATTCACTTTGTTATAGAGCAGAAACTAACACGCTGTTGTAAAGTAATTATAGTCCTGTAAAGATGTTTAAAAAAAAATCTTTGATACAGGAGGCAAGAATATAAAATGGGAAAAAGACAATCTCTTTAGTAAGTGGTGCTGGGAAAGTTGGACAGCTGCATGTACATCAGTAAATTTAGAACACATCCTCACATCATACACAAAAATAAACTCAAACTGGCTTAAAGATTTAAACATAAGGTATACCACCATAAACTCCTAGGAGAGAACATAGGCAAAATATTCTTTGACATAAATCATACCAATGTTTTCTAAGGTCAGTCCCCCAAGGCAAGAGAAATAAAAGCAAAAGTAAACAAATGGGACCTAATCAAACTTACAAGATTTGCAGAGCAAAGGAAACCATAAACAAAATGAAAAGACAACCTCTGGAGTGGGAGAGAATATTTTCAAACAATGCCTCTGACAAGGGCTTAATTTCCAAAATATACAAACAGCTCTTATAACTCAACAACAACAAAACAAACAACCCAAACAACAAAATGGGCAGAAGACCTAAGTAGACATTTCTCCAAAGAAGACATACAGATGGCCAACAAACACATGAAAAGATGTTCATCATCGCTAATTATTAGAGAAATGCAAATCAAAACTAAAATGAGGTACCACCTCACACCACTCAGAATGACCATTATTTAAAAGTCTACAAATAACAATTGCTGGAGAGGGTTTGGAGAAAAGGGAACCCTCTTACACTGTTGGCAGGAATGTAAATTGGTGCAGCCACTATGGAAAACAGTATGGAGGTTCCTCAAAAAACTAAAAATAGTGTTGCCAATGACCCAGCAATCCCACTCCTGGGCATATACCCAGAGAAAAGTATAATTCGAAAGGGCACATTTACCCCTATATTCACAGTAGCACTATTTACAATAGCCAAGATATGGAAACAATCTAAATGTCCATCAACAGATGAATGGATAAAGATGACATGGTATATATACAATGGAATACTACTCAGCCATCAAAAAGAATGAAATAATGCCATTTGCAGCAGCATGGATGGACCTAGAGCTTATCATACTAAGTGAAGTAAGTCAGAAAGAGAAAGACAAATAACATATGATATCACTTATATGTGGAATCTAAAATACAATACAAATCAACACATCTATGAAACAAAAAAAGATTCACAGATATAGAGAACAGACTTGTGGTTGCCAAGGGAGGTGGGGGGGGAGGGGAGGAAAGGAATGGGAGCTTGGAATTATCAGAGGCTAACTGTTATATACAGGATGGATAAACAACAAGGTCATACTGTATAGCACAGGGAACTATAGTCAATATTCTCTGACAAACCAAAATGGAAAAGAATATGAAAAAGAATATATATATATATATATATATATATACACACACACATATATATATGTATGTGTATACATACATAAATATGTGTGTGTATAACTGAGTCACTTTACTGTAAAGAAGAAATTAATGCAACATTGTAAATCAACTGTACTTCAATAAATTTTTTTTAATGAATATAAATAAAAACAAAGATTTTAGACCAAAAAAATAGAAAAAATTAATCAAACCAGGAGCTGGTTTCTTGAAAGGATAAATATCAACAAACCTCTGGCCAGGTTCACCAAGAAGAAAAGACAGAGGACCCAAATAAAAATAAGAAATGAAGGAGGAGAAATAACAACCACTACCACAGAACTACAAAAAATTATAAGAGTACACCATGAACAATTATATGCCAACAAACCGGACAACCTAGAAGAAATGGACAAGTTTCTAGAAACATGTAGCCCACCAAAACTGAATCAAGAAGAAATAGATAATTTGAACAGACCAATCGCTAGAGGTAAAATTGAATCTGTAATTTTAGAAGGAAAAAAAAAAAACTCCCTGCAAACAAAAGATTAAGACTGGATGGTTTAACTGGGGAATTCTACCAAATATACAAAGAACTTAAACCAATTCTGCTCAAACTCTTCCAAAAGATTGAAGAGGAGAGAACACTCCCAAAGTCATTCTATGAAGCCACCATGACCAAAACCAAACAAAGTCACTACCAAAAAATAAAAGGCCAATATCTTTTATGAATATAGATGTAAAATTTCTCAATAAAATATTAGCAAACTGAGTCCAACAACACATAAAAAGGATCATACACCACAACCAAGTTGGATTCATCCCTGTGTGACAAGGATGATTCAACATATGCGAATCAATGTGATATATACCATACCAACAAAAGACAGAAACCACATGATCATCTCAATTAGATACAGAAAAAGCATTTCATAAAATTTAACATCCATTCATGATAAAAACTCTCACCAAAGTGGGTATAGAAGGAATATACTGCAGCATGATAAAAGCTACTTATAACAAATCCACCACCAACATAATACTCAGTGGTGAAATACTGAAAGCCTTCCTTCTAAAATCTGGAAAAAGACAAGGATGCCCACTCTCACCACTGTTATTCAACATAGTACTGGAAGACCTAGCCACATCAATCAGACAGGGAAAAGAAGTAAAAGGGATCCAAACTGGAAGGGAAGAGGTGAAATTGTCATTATATGCAGATGACATGATACTATATATAGAAAACCCTAAAGACTCCACACAAAAACCACTAGAACTGACAAACAAATTCAGCAAAGTAGCAGGATGCAAGATTAACAAACAGAAATCTGTCACATTTCTTTACACTAACAATGAAATATCAGAAAGGGAAAGTTTAAAAAAATCCCTTTTACAATCACATCAAAAAAAAATATGTAGGAATAAACCTGACCAAGGAGGTTAAAGATTTGTATGCTAGGAATGAAAAAACATTGATAAAAGAAATTGAAGGTGATTTTAAAAATGGAAAGATATCCCATGCTCTTGGATTGGAAGAATTAATATTGTTAAAATGGCCATACTACCCAAAGCAATCTATAGATTTATTGTGATCCCCATCAAATTACCCATGACATTTTTCACCAAACTAGAGCAAATAATCCTAAAATTTATGTGAAACCATAAAAGACCCAGACTTACCAAAGCAATCCTGAGGGAAAAGAACAAAGCTGGAGGCATAACCCTCTCAGACTTCAGACAATACCACAAAGCAACAGTAATCAAAACAGTGTGGTACTGGCACAAAAATAGACATATGGATCAGTGGAACAGAACAGAAAGCCAACACACTTATGATAAATACATCTTCAACAAAGGAGCAAGAATATACAGTGGAGAAAAGACAGTCTTTTCTGCAAGTGGTGTTGGGAAAGCTGGACAGCTACATGCAAATCAATGAAGTTCAGAACACTAACTCACACCATACACAAAAATAAACTCAAAATGGCTTAAAGACTTAAATATAAGACATGACACCATAAAACTCCTAGAAGAGAATATAGGCAAAACTTTCTCTGAAATAAATTGTAGCAATGTTTTCTTCAATCAGTCTCCCAAGGCAATAGAAATAAAAGTAAAAATAAACAAATGAAACCTAATCAAACTTATGAGCTTTTGCACAGCAAAGGAAACCATAAAGAAAACAGAAAGACAGTCTATGGAATGGAAGAAGGTATGTGCAAACAATGCGATGAAAAATGGCTTAATTTCCGAAATAAACAAATAGCTCATACAGCTCAATATCGAAAAAAACCAAACAACCGAATCCAAAAACTGGGCAGAAGACATAAACAGACATCTCTCCAAAGAATATGGATGGCCAATAAGAGGCACATGAAAAAGTGCTCAACATAGCTAATTATTAGAGAAATGAAATCGAAACTACAATGAGGTGTCACCTCACACCAGTCAGAATGGCCATCACCAAAAAGTCTACAAATGTTAAATGCTGGAGAGGATGTAGAGAAAAAGGAACCCTCCTACACTGTTGGTGGGAATATAAACTGGTATAGCCACTATGGGGAATAGTGCAAACATTCCTTAAAAATCTAAAAAGTTGCCATATGATCCAGCAATCCCACTCCTGGGCATATACCCAGACAAAAGTATAGTTCAAAAAGGTATATGTACCCCTATGCTCATAGTAGCACTATTTACAATAGCCAAGATATGGAATCAACCTAAATGTCCATTGACAGATGAATAAAGATGTAATATACAGATACACACACACACACACACACACACACACACACACAATGGAATACTATTCAGCCATTAAAAGGAATGAAATAATGTCATTTGCAGCAACATGAATGGACCTAGAAATTATCATACTAAGTGAAGTAATTCAGACAAAGATAAATATCATATGATATCACTTATATGTGTAATCTAAAAATATGATACAAATGAACTTATTTACAAAACAGAAACAGACTCACAGACATAGCAAACAAGCTTATGGTTACCAAAGGGGAATGGGAGGAGGGATAAATTAGGAGTTTGGGATTAGCAGATACAAACTACTATATATAAAATAGATTTTTTTAAAAAATCCTACTATATAGAACATGGAACTATATTCAATATCTTGTGATAAACTTTAATGGAAAAGAATATGAAATAGAATATATATGTGTATGTGTATATAAATGAATCACTTTGCTGTACACCAGAAACAACCACATTGTAAATCAACTACATTTCAATTAAATAAATAAATAAGGCAAATGGCTAAAGTGTACATGGCTGCAAACCTACCCAGCCTCCTGTGATATAAGTGTTCAGTCAGAATGATAGGGTTCACATCTCAAAAATGTCAAGTAGATGACACCAATAAAATTAAGGGCTCTGTGAAACTATCACCCCAATCTATGCCATAAACATATCCATCACCTCCAAAAGTTTCCTCTTGCCTTTTTTATTTATTATTAGTTTTATATTTGATAGGAACACAAGATCTACCCTCTTAGAAAATTTTTAAGATACAATATAGTATTGTTAATGACAGGGACTATGCTGTACGGTAGACCTCTTATCGCCAAACCCATCAAGTTGTATATAATAAATATGCACAGCTTTTAATATGCCAATCATACCTCAATAAACTGGCTTTTTTAAAAAAAAAAGAATCAATAAAAAGAACTCCCCTCAGGAAGGAAGAAAAAAAATAATAAAGCCCTGAAAGATAGGAGCTGTTAATGCTGAAGGAATTCCTTTCATTGTCTCATGCGTGGGAATGGCTCACCCATCATGCAGTTACTAAGTAGTGACATCAGAATGTGAAAATTAATATTTAAATCTTTATTAATCATACCTGATAGGGTTGGCAGTTTTAGAGACCGACATTTTGTAAATCCTAGGTGAAATTCTTTCTTAAAAAAACGATGGAATCTAGCAACAAATGTGGACTTTTTCCTCATGTGGGCTCTAATGCAGGCTCAGAATGTGGCCCTAACCATAATTTCAAATATCAATACTTAATCATAAGAAAATCTAAGTGGACAGTGAGAAGCTTTCCTGGGCTTGGCAACACCAAACTTTCTCTCTAGCTCAAAGCAGAAACACACATGAAGAGAACCAAAAGAAAACTGCCACGCCCTAAGGTGTAAATAGGTGCTAAGTGAACTCAGCAGGTACAGTATTATCCTACGTGTTTCCCACCAACCACTCCCCTTTTCTATTTCTTGGTATATGAGCTGGTTAATATTAAATGTGGGAGAAGAGGGCTAGTATTAAGGTGAATATAGCTTACTTACACATAATATTCTTATTATACGTAATAGAATAGAAATATAGTTCTTCCTTAGGTTTGAAATGAAATGGGTCGGGGTAAAATTCAGTGGGGAAAAGGATAGAAGTGCCTGCACGAATAGATACGCACACACATCCTCTCAGTGAGTCCTCTAGGCAAGGAGATGTTACAGTATATATGAGTATGAAAGAGTTCAACTCTGATCAGTGCAACAAGAGGATTACCAAGATGATACTTCTATATGCTTTCCAATGATCTCAGTCCCCCAAAACGGTAAATATAGAAGCTGATGCTGCCCCACAAAAGGCTCAGTGGTAAGATCTGAAACATTCAGAAACCTCAAAAGTTAACTCCACCACTAATCCTCCCCCGAGATCCAGGTTGACCCACAGGGGTTGTGTGCCACTGTGTCCTTCTGCTGCTCTACGATACATCAACCCTTTTCTGCTGGAAGCGCTTTAGGAGGCCCTGACAGATCTGCTTAGACTTGATGCAGTAGACAATGGGGTTCATGAAGGGCGGAACCAAGAAGTGCAGGTTGGCCATAAGCACTGCCAGAGCAGGGTAGCTGTGCTTCTCTACTCGGTGCAACACAGACAGCCCCAGCTTGGGCGAGTGAAATATGAGAACAATGCAGAGGTGTGAGACACACATGTTGAGTGCCTTTAGTCGTTTCCCAGGTGATGCAATGCTCAGCACAGTCCGTAGGATCAGGGCAAAGGAGAGTATGATGAGGGAAGAGTCAAAGCCCAAAGAGAGGAGGATGGAGACCAGGCCAACCAGGCTGTTGACCTGAGTTTCTGAGCAGGCCAAACCCACAAGGTCACGTGAAGGCAGTAACAGTGAGAGGGTACACTGATCTGGGGAAAGAGCAGACACTGCAGGAGGATGGGTCCTGGGAGATTGAGCAGGATGGCCCTCACCAGGATGGCAGGCCCCACTTTGGCCATGGCTGAGTGGGTAAGAACTGAGGCACAGTGCAGAGGGTCCCGGATGGCAACAAAGTGATCAAAGGCCATGGCCAGCAGCACACCAAATTCCACATAGGTGAACGTGTGGATGAAGAACATCTGTGCCGCACAAAGATTGAAGGGCAGCTCACCAACACCCAGCCAGAAGAGCTGCACCATGGTGGGGAAGATGGAGGCCCAGAGGCCCAGATCAGAGGCTGCCAGCATGGACAGGAAGATGTACATGGGTTCGTGTAAGGCTGGATCTGTGCAGATCAGGAAGAGGATGATGCTGTTACCCAGGATGGAAACCACACAGTTGAGGTTGATGGGGATGGAAACCCAATGATGAGACGCTCCTAGACCTGGGAAGCCAGTGAGGAGGAAGGTAGAATAACCAGAAGTGCTGGTGTTGCAGGAAACCATAGTGATTCCAGGAGGGAGTTGTCCACCCTATATGTAAGAAGCATTCATTCACTTGATCATCACTTATAAAGTCCCTACCAAGTACTAAGGGCTGGAAAGGAAGAGCTGCCCCGTCACCCTTTCTCATGCCATGAGAGAAAACTCATTCCTCTGAGGAGCTCCATTCCCTCCATTTTCTGTATAATTTAATCTTCTCCTTGAATAAAGTGATATTGAATAAATTTTATGAGCTAATCTCTGCTTATTGCCTTAGCCTCTCAGTATCTATTCTCTCTTTGACCTAAATAAACAACCTCCTTTCTCACTTAAGCTATACCCAAAAGCCTATCTCCAGACTGTATTCTCAAAATAAATAATGAAGAAGGGAGAATAATTTTCTGTTTAAATTTAGTATGATGTTAGGAACAAGTAGTTTAGACTCCATTTCTATTTATTCTTAGAGACAGGTTTTCCATAGTGTGACCTACCTGTTAACAAAAGAGACACATTCAAACAAATGATGTATTTTCAAAACCACCCTCTGAGGAGGCTGGTTGTTTTTTCCTCTGGCGCTGTTAAAGAATCAACATTTTCTGTGTTTCTTTTCTGGAAAAGCCTTTGGAGCGCAAAGGTTCTATCCAATGTGCTCAATAGTGACAAATTTATCTCCCGTGAAGGTGGGTTGGCCTAGAGGAAGTATTCAACAGTTCTTTGAAGCTAAATCTGGTAAACAAGATGGGAACTGAGATGAATTCACTTTTGTTAAACTCCTTCTTACCCAATCCCACCTCCACCTCACTGGCTGCTTAAACTTGTACATTTTCTTCTGACCTTGCCTTTGAGACAGTCCTATGGCCATGGGCTTAATTAGAAGGCACTTTTCTCTTAAATATCTTTTTTTTCATCCCTCTTATCATAAGAGCTGTTATGACAGCACCAAGTGCTTTGAAGTTCTCCAGAGTTGGGGGCTGGAGGGTGAAGCTGACAGGTCTTGAGGGGCATCACCTACAGAGCCAGGCAGAGAATCATGAGTTTCCAGAACCCCAGGGTTAATAACATTTAGCAAGGAGCCCAGAGTGTAGTGTGTAAGCTCATATATTCCCATTACTTCACATAACACTTTTGGGCTGCAAAGCCTCCCCAACTTCTTTCCTCTGCAATGGGAACGTTTGTCTCCATTTGTCTATTAAGTATCTTCACATTGGTGTGCATTGTAAACTGAACGTCCAGCAGAACCACAAATTATAATTCCCCTTTCCCCCGAGTTCACCCTCTAAGACCTGTTGGGCCTTCCTCCCTTTCCTGTTATCCATGAAAACTCCAGGAAAACAAAACAAACAAAACACTCTGTAATACGTTCCCCAAGTCAACTTTGAACTATCCCCTCCTTTCAGATCCCAATGAAAATAATCTAGCCCAAATCACCATCATTTCCCTTAATATTATAACAGCCTCCTAACTATCCCACTTTCTTCAGTCTTTCTGTATTCTGATTCACCTTCTAAATTTCCATTCGAATCATGATCAGAATACTGAAGAAAAGGCAAGCATGGACATGGAAATGAGTATGCGCCTGGGGAGGAAACACAGTGATCATATTTGCTTCAGGAATATATCTCCTACCATAACTTTAATGATCCTCACTGGTCCCTGATGCTTCAGGATCAGGTCTAAGTAAGATCTTTATACTGGGTCCAGAAGAGGAAGGACCTTGTTCATCCGACATCTGTAGCCTATACAGTCACCTCTCCCCTAAGCCTTATAAATGCTACTCATAGGCTATCATTCTACTCATCAAACTTACCATATTTGATAATTCTTAAAATGTCTTTTTTGTTGAAATATAAAATACACATAGAAAAGCCTACATCTCCTAAATGTAAAACTTGATGAATTTCCTCAAAGTGAGCACACCCACGTAACAAGCACCCAGATCAAGAAACAGAATATTGTCAGCCTCCCAGAATTCCCTTGTTACCCCTTCCAGTCACGCCATCCTCTCAATGATAATCACTATCCTGATTTTGCCTGTATATGTCATGCATTATCTATATATATACTCTTTCCTGTCTGCCTCCCTCCACTCAACTTTATGTCTATTTATTGAAGGAATGAATAGATGGTTTGATTTACGTTTTACAATCACCGTCTTACTAAACTGACTTTCCATTATGTGTCAAAAACTGTGCCAGGAAACAGCATATAGCAATGAAAGCTCACGTAAAGCAGGAGTCCCCTAAAAGAATGTGCTTATTTGTTCCACTAGGAGCATGTGCGATTCCACCACCTGGTTTCTGATGATGATTATTCGCAATGATAGTAAGAGTAATTGCTATCATCTCTTGACTATGTTCAGACACTGAGTAAGGATGTTCCCTACCATCTTCACAGTAAAGAGCCGAGTCTCAGGCTGAATAACTTGCTGTTAAGCCAGAGTGAATGATCCTGATCTCAGCTCAGCCCTGATTCTCAAGGCCATGTGCTATCAGAAAGCTCTGAAACATTTCCCAAACTGTCAGGCAAGTCATACATTACCTGATAGGCCGGAGCCCAAACAGAAAGGCTTTTTCTCCAGATGCAACTTAACCCATACAAAAATAGCAGCTTGAGGCCCACCTGCGAGCAATGTTTTCATGGACTGTCATTCCATATGGCATCATATAGTTTTGCACAAAGCTTCTGTCCACAGCAGAGTAAAATGACACCCAAGTGCCCACAATCCCGCCTGAAAAATAGAACGGCCTTCTCAAGCATTTGGACCTTCTCAAGCAACTTGGACATCCTCTTTCTCTGTGGTCCCTAGAGATCCCTGCATCACTGTGCTGGGGTTAAATACACCTTGCCTTACCCTATTTTTTCCCCTTTTTGCCAGGTCTCTTGCTTTCTGACACTTCTTCAGGGTCCTAAGTTTATTTTTTTTTTACTAAATAATAGTAAGAGTCAGAAAAAAACACATTTGTCTTTTATAAATGCTCTCTACACCTATGCTTACTTAAACCTCTGACCCTGTGGTATATTTTCCCATTTTCTGATGAAGAAATTGGGTCTCAGAGAGGCTAAGTAACTTCCCCAAGGTCGTGATGTTAGGTGATAGATCCAGGATTTAAATCCAAGCTGGCCTAAAGACAAAGGCTACTCGCTTAACTGCTTCATAGAAGAAAAAGCAATTCTGGCGCTTTGTGGTTATTAGATCCTTTGTCCTCAGGATAATTTAAAGGCCAGTTTTTCTGTCCCCTCCCTCCAACCCCATCTCCCTTTAAAGCAGATGCAGAGGTTTGAGACCAGAGTGAAGTCATATGCTAAGAGAAGTGGCCTTCAAACCAGTCCAGCCAGGCCTCTCTGCTTCCATCACTCCCGGTTCTTCCAACCTTTCCACACAGGATGTGGCTCATCGTCTGAATACAATGGCCAATTTACCTTGCACAGCGCACCTGCACCCAAGAATTCAGCAGTGTGTGATACAAGGGAGGCTGCATTCTCCTCCCCCTGTTCTAATGCTGCAGGGTGACAAGGAATTCAACAAAAAGTTGTGCGTTTATCATGTAAAAAAAACAAAAAAAGAACAATAACACTGACTTCACAGAGTGGTTGTGAACATGGGAAAGACTATAAACTGTTTAGCACACAGTAGGCATTTATTAAAATGTAACAATAAGCAGAGACACCTAGGATTTTCATGCCCCTTATCTCATGACGTCCACCTCCTTCCAAAGCCTGTGAGAGCCGCATAGCATAGGGAGATCAGCTTAGTGCTTTGTGACCGCCTGGAGGGGTGGGATAGGGAGGGTGGGAGGGAGGGAGATGCAAGAGGGAAGAGATATGGGAACATATGTATATGTATAACTGATTCACCTTGTTATAAAGCAGAAACTAACACACCATTGTAAAGCAATTATACCCCAATAAAGATGTTTAAAAAGAAAAAAAACAAAGCCTGTGAGTGGCGTCATCCCCTTTCCGTAGATGAGGCAATAGAGCCTCAGAGATGAGGAAACCTGTCAGTGACCCCATTAAGAGGAAGCAGAAGAGACTGGTTTCAAGAATGTCCCATTTGACTCCAAAGCTCATGCATCTGTCCATCTCTCAGCACTCTCCTCTCTAAAATCTTTGAAAATAATATTTGTCTCTTGAAATCAATATAGAGATTGAGAATACATACAAAGCACTTAGCATAGTGCCTGGCACATAATAAGCACTTAAAAATAATAATGCTTGATATTTATCAAGTATTTACTGCCTTATGAGGTAGGAACCATTTCCATTCCCATTCTGCATATAGGAAAACTGAGGCACCAAGTGGTTGACTAACTTGTCTAAGATCATGAAGTAAGAAAGTGGATGAGCCAGGGTTTAAATCTAAGCAGTTGGATTCCAGATCCCACATTCTTTTTTTCCCTCTAATTTCTATTTATTTTAATTTTTATTTTATATTGGAGCATAGTTGATTTACAATGCTGTATTAGTTTCAGGTGTACAGCAAAGTGATTCAGCTATACATATACTATTCCTTTTCAAATTATTTTCCCATTTAGGTTATTACAGAATATTGAGTCAAGTTCCCTGTGCTGTAACTTCAGAGCCTACATTCTTAAGCACTGTGTTATGCTGCCTCTGTCTGCTAGCTATGATGGCTATTATTATGAAAGCTGCAAATTCTCATCCCCAAAGAAGATGAAATAGGATTACAGATTTATAAGATCTCATTTACCACTCCTACCTCCTCCCTGACTGCTTCTATACATCAATCCTTGAAGTTCTAAGACTATAAGGGGCCCACGTGCATACTGACAATTTCTGTATCGCACACTGCATGAGTTTAGTTACAGGCTTATGGCTTAGGAAGAAGCATGTCCTCCTCAAAGAAGTAATCTCCTGAGAAAGCAAAAGAAAAACGCGATAAAACTACCTGCGGGAGGAAACAATGAAAGAAAGAAAGGGATGGAGAGAGAGAATCGATGCATAGCAGACCCTTTCAAGGATGAGTGAAAAAAAAATTAAACTACACTCTCTGCCCCTCCACCATTTTACTCATCCAGGTTCCAGAAGACCAGGAATAGTGCAAAGATTATATTTATCTAATCAAGGAAGTCTGTCCCCAGATGGTTCAAGGCCAAATTATGAGCCACCAAAAAGATATGACCCAGCTTAGAGAAAGCTAGAGACCCTCTTCCCACAAGAAGAGTCCTATGGCAACTAATGCCCAAGGGGATGTAAGGCTTTAAGCCTCTGGATTTGCCAGCTGAGTCCTGGGACTGAAGAAGCCCCAGGCCTAGGGCCAAAAGGGAGGTTACAGAAAAATAGGCCCTGACACTGCAGTCCTAGCCTAGCAAAAACTATCAGGAGACGGGGATCCAAGTTTTCCCCAAGCCCTTGATACTGTTGTGCTTTAGCCAAGATTAGCTCTAATACTTCTGCTCGGAAATGAGCTTAGCACAAACCTGTCTAGGTCGGGCACCTGTAACTGGGAAGCCACTACCTGTCTGCAGGGGCTCTACCTCCTCAGAAACAACTCGGACCCCCTCCATCTCCTGCTGCTTTCTAGAAGTGTTAAGCTTTATTATGTTCTAGGGCTGAAGAAGGAATGTGTGGAGAGATGTCCACCCCACACTACATATAAACTAAGAGATGCTCAGAGGCCGCTACTTTAAGACAAGACTTAAATCCTGAAAGCTAGCAATGAAATTTCAGTGAAATCTGAGTAAAGGAATAAAACTGGAATTCTTCTAAAAGTCTTAGTTTGTTTACAGATTTGGGATCCATATACAAAAAAAAAATCATGATTATTAAATAAATCTGATCCCATCAGTCTTTTAAAAATTCTTTTCTTTACTTGATCTCTTTAAATGTTTTTTAACAGGAGACCCCCTTCAAATCTGACTATATAAGTGTTGCCTCATTTCAAAAGCTGTCAACCAAAATCCTTGATTAGATTTAACTGGTGAAGCCTGGTTATTTAGGAAGAGATGCCAGGGTCTGGAATGGATCAAGAATGTCTCTAGTACTGAATAATATTTAAGTTAAAATGGTAGATAGGTAAGTAGGTAGGTAGGTAGAATCAATCTGGTTTAGAGGCTTGTTTGTGTAAATCACCAGTACCTGTGAAGACGTTGTAACACAGCCTTCTATGAGTCTCCCTCCAGGATTAACAAAGATAGATCTGCTAAGGATGTCTGATATGTCTGTAAATGTGATATCTCTTTAACTTCCTTGAATGTCTTAAATAGCATGAATAATGGATGTTCTATTAAAATCGTGAGTCTCGTCACATTAGCATTCCAGGGGCTGGGATAGGTTGGCATCTTACATATATCTTATCCAGGGTAGGCAGTACATAGTAGAAGTACATGCTCCAGACCCAGACCGCCTGAGTTTAAATCCTGGCTTTACTACTGATTAACTATATGACCATGGGCAAATTTCTTAACACTTCTCTGTCCTAAGTTTCTCATCTGTAAAAGAGAAATTTCTCGCACTGAGTTGTGCTGAGGTTAAATGAGGTCACCAAGAATTCCTAATCCCTTAATGAACGTTAACTCTGATCAGCTGTTGCATAGCTACTAGCCTTCTCACCTTGAGTTAGCTAAGGATGAGCTAGAAAGTGGCCCTCTATGCCTGCTCAAACTTGTCAAAATATGCTGCCTAAGGGGAGGTTTGCTCACGCAGCTCGACCCCAAATTAAGGCAGAGTCTATCATTTATGACTATCTTTGCCCCATAATCAGAAGACCCACAGTAGGCTGCAGGAAACCTGTCAGTTTAAGCCTGTGCAAGGAGCAGCCCCTGCAGGTGAATCTGGGGAATCTGGAGCTTGTAGCGTCAGTTTGGCTAGTTGGTTGAGGACTGAGAAGGTTCAGTGTTTCCTTTTATCATGAGGTGACCATGTTTCTCAGCAAGGAACTGTCAAGCTCAGAAAGGACGTTGATGTGATAAGAACTCACTAGCGATGCCCACCCAAGCCCATTATGTTATTAAAAGGAGGATGGCAAAGGCCTTGAGGTAACTCTCACCTCTCAGGTTATGGGAAGACCTGGAGGGTAGTTGCCTGCCCTGAGCAGAGACCATTTAGTGCCGCCCAGAGGAAGAGATGCTGGTGTAGGGCAGTGGCGCAAAGCCTCCAGGCTCAGTGCCCTCACCCCAGGCCCCAGCTCTGACACCCCGGTCCCGGCACTCACCATGGCTCCAGAGCTTGTGTCTCCTCTCATCTGAACCGGTGTTTGTGAAAAGCATTTTCTGCTGTGTCAATAAAGACCAGTACTTTATAAACCTCCTGATGGAGGTAGGGAAGTAACAGGTCTGCTGAGATCTGCGTGCAAAGCCAAGAGATTTTCATAGTTGAACTTCCTGAACCCCCTGAGTGCTGGGCCAGGCAGCCCTGGGACTTGGAAGGGAGCATCAAGCAGTACATCCTGATGATTTCTCAGAGGGGCCGCCAGAGGAGACTACAGTACGCCTGCTCCTTCCCAAAGAGCCAGCCCCTAAGTAGCCCAGCGATAAATGGAGGCAGGTGGGGCCTAAGAGGATGGTTCTGAGACAGGCTGAGACCTGGGGCCCTTTGCTGCAGTGCTGCAGTGCTTGCACCTGGACACACCTCTCCTCAAGCAACAAAATACAAAGAAACTGTACGGAACTAAAAATAACTGCGTGCATGCCCAGATCGGGCAAATTCTGGACCCAAAAGTTACAAAGAGACCAAAAAAACCCAACTGCCACTTTTGAAGAGCCTGGAGCAAAAACAGGGAGTCGGGAGCAAAAGCAGGGTACTGAGCATGCCCCCTGCACACACCACCTAAGCAGTGGGCAAAACACCTAAGCCACCCCTCTGGCACGACCCCAGGACACACCCCTACCCTCACCCCATATAAGGAACAAACGTGCCCCCCACTTCAGGCAGCAAGCAAGGGAACCTGTTGTTTGTTCTCACTCCCCGCTGCTGCAGCAGAGGCCCCAATAAAGCCTTGCTTGAATTTCTTGTCTGGCCTCTAGTCAATTTCTATTGACTGGGGAAGGCCAAGAACCCTCGTCGGTAATAGTTAGAGACTGGGACATAGTCTGTCCTCCTGCGGTAACAGAGGCTGCAAGGAATTTCCATTTCTAGAGAGAATGAGAAATCAGGCATGTAACCGAAGAGACATGTGTAAGTGCTTTAAAGGTGGAGAGTGTGCTGGAAAGGAGAAAAGTTTTCTATCTAACTTTATGCCTGTACCTAGGGAATGTAGGTGGTTGAAAACAGTTATAATGATGAAGCAACATCTCTCACCTGTTAATACCCTCAGGGATCATACATCAAGCATGATGTAGAAAAGCTGCAATCTATTTCTGGCTCTGTCACTCATCAACTGTGTGATAATGAGCAAATGACTTTAACTCCCTGACTGAACCTTTCATGGTTCACTTGTAAACCAGGAATAATAATTATTTCATGGGATCATGGTTAGAATTATATTACAATAGAAAGGCACTCAGAAAGGAACTTGACACATCATATAAGCTCCATACATACTCCCTTTTCCTTTCCAATAGGAAATTGAGAACAGGCTTCAGTCATCTGCCTGGACTCTTCTGCATTGTCCATCCATATGCCATACTTCCTCCACCACTCAGAGTCAGAGTTTTGGCTCTTTTAAAATAAACTTTTTATCTTGGGATAAATTTAGATTTGTGGAAAAGTTAAAAAGATAGTGTAGAGAATTTCTGTATACCCTTCACCCAGTTTTCTTAATGTTAACATGATACATAAACATGGTACATTTGTCAAAACTAAGGGACTAATATTGGTACATTACTATCAACTAAAGTTCAGATTTTATTTGGATTTCACCAGTTTTCTCACTAGTGTCTGTTTTCTGTCTGTTCCAGGATTCAATGTAGGTACTATATCCCAGTTAGTTATCATGTCTCCTTAGTCTCTTCTGGTCTGTGATGGTTTCTCAATTTTTCCTTGGTTTTCATGACCTTGAGAGTCTTAAGAAAGTTGGTCAGTTATTTTGTAGAAAAGCCATCCTCTCTTCCTTTCTCTCTAGCATGAAAAGAAGACAATGTAGAGGTGTCAGGCTACACTGCAGGATGTCCTGACGCCTCTTTTTTTAAATTTAGTTTTATTTCTTATACAATTTTTAAAGGTTACTTTCCATTTACAGTTATTACAAAACATTGTCTATATTCCCTGTGTTGTACAATACATTCTTGAGGCTATCTTACACCCAGTAGTTTGTAAGCTCCACTCCCCCACCCCTATATTTCCCCTCCACGCCCACTGGTAACCACTGTTTGCTCTCTATATCTGTGAGTCCTAACTCCTCTTTATTCCACTCCAGGTTCCAGTGTTTCCTGCAGATTAGGGAACAGGATATTTCCAGGTTCTGTCTGCTTGAGGCTATTAGCAGTTCCTGGGGTTTTCCAGGTGGTTCTTTCAACCAGGAGACCAATCTCTCTGTCCTCTATGGGCCACACCCCAATATAAGCCTTCCTATACCTATTACACACCATTTTTTCATTCATTGAAATTTTAGAAATTTTGGAGTTTCTTATATTTCAGTTTCTAGGGATAAAGAGATCATTTTTTAATGAATTCTTAACTGTTTGTTGAAATACTGACATCTCTCTGATGAAATATTTTCTTTAGCTTTTCCAGTACCTAATTCTAGGATGCTTTCTTTGCCTTACAAGTAATAAATATGGCTAATGCAAGAGTCAGCTCTCAAATCAGGGATGGGATAAAGAATGATAAATGGAAGTAGGCAGGTGAAACTTAAATGTAATTCTATCTTCTTATGAGAGACTGCTCCCCATTCTACTCATTCTAAAATCTAAATTATCCAATATTATTTGAAATGGTTCACAAATTTGGGGTCCCTTTATTCACTGTGCTTTACCCAGAGATTAGATAGGCATCAATCCTATCCTCTAGTAGCTTATGCCTCAAAAAAAGAGTAAATGTGTGTAAAAACTAAACTGGTATATTACTCTCTCCTTTAGTAGACAAGGAGGAATAGGGAAGGCTTTATGTAAAAGAGGATGGTGTTTGAGTTGAGACTTTAAGGATACGTTGGCCTTAAATACATAAAAACAAAAGGCTTGCCTGGATTATAGTTAAGATCATTGTATATGGCATCAAGTAGAACTTAAACTCCTGACTTTTAAACTAGGTACTCTGTGCCAGGTACCTAGACTCTAAATGCATCAGGATCCATTCTATAAAATTGAGATGATGAGACTATCTAGAGAGTTATAAATAAGATGATATGTATAAAACACCGAGCCAGTCATTTGCATGTTTGCTCTCAAATATATCCCTTCTCCCTCTTTATTGCAAAAGGTTAATTCCTGAATGCTGGGTTTCCCAGGCTCCCTTGCGATCTGGTTTCTAACTGGGTTTAAGCATTGCAAATATTGGAGGAAGGTTGACCAGATCCTCTAGATGAACCTGAGGTATGATTAAATTAGTGACCTTTATTCAGCAGGCAGTGAGGGTAAGAAAAAAGAGAAGCAAGACAATCAGCCTTGGGGGAAAGGGTAGTGAGGCAAGGAAAAAACGCAAAACAATGCAATTCAATGCATTATCACCCTGGATAATGATTCATAATGAGTTTCAAAAAAGACCTGACAAGCTCCTTGGCCAGTGGATTTGCTCATCAGAACTGCAAGAAGGAGTCTCATCTAGAAATAGTCCAGGGGAGAGAAAGGAAGGGAATTTATCAGTCCCACTCTCTCCTATCTCTCCTATCAATGTTCACCTCATGGAGAACTAACCCCCTGCACTTTTTGCTTGTGGCATTTGCCTATAACAGCTTCTCAGAAATCTGGATCCCATGCCCTGCAGCGTGATGTCTCATCCAAATGCGACAGTGTGTGTATGGAGTGGTAACCCAGCGCTGGTAGGGTGCTAAGAGAATAAGAGGGGGTTCTAGAGAATCTGATATGGTGCACAAGATTAGTATCCAATACATATCATCCCGCAAGACAGTGGTGAAGGAAAATCTTCCCAATGGACAAAACTTGAAGCAGGGGGTTGTCTGCTTTGCTTGGAAAAAAAAAAAAGATGAATTGATGTAGATGATATATATATACCAACTTGACTGTGTCTTACAGATTGGCCTGTGGTCCAGGGCTGAAAAATAAAAGATTCAAAGATTGATAACAAAGAGTTATGGATAGAAGTATGCATTGAACGTCTAGGAAAGGGTCCAGAGTGAAAATATTTTTGTCCCATGTGAATACACACCAGAGGACATACAACACACAGAAGGCACTCAATAATCAGGTAAATAAGATGACCCATCCTGTGGGTGTTGATCAGCCTCTTCCCAGTCACATGTTGCTTGTTCAGTGGGCTCTTATACAAGTGTCTTTATCAGTAGTGGTAAACAGATAGCTTGAGGAGAAACCCATGCTCAGGCAGAGATTATATCCCTGCTGCTACCTAAAAGGCCAACTCTGAAGCCTGATTTTTCCCTATTTCTAAGAGAATCTAGACAGTCTTCTAGTGGAATGTTAATTACATTGAACCGACAGCAATTTGTCCTCACAAAATAGGTACTGTTCCAGAGACAGATTCATTTTCCATCTTACATTGCTTCTGCCAGCACCACCATTTTTAGACTTACACCATCTGTGTATCCAACAATATCACCTGCAACCAAGGAACTGATTTTACAGTCCAAGAATTCTGATAGTGGGATTGCCCTGTGGAATGCAGTGGTCTGACAATGTACACCGTCAGCCAGAAAAAGCTGGCCCAATAAAACTCTGGGATGTACTGCTGAAGGCTCAGGTATGGCAGCAATTTGGAAAGCCCACCCTATGATATAGGAAAGTTGTCCCATAAATTCTGGTACATGCTTAAAATCAACAACTAATATGTGATTTTTATATCCATTATAAACACACTCTTCAGAGAATCAAGAAGGGAGGTGGATGTGGCCCCTATTACCATCAAACTAGTAATATTTACAGAACATTTTCTTTCCATCTCCCCAACATAGGGCTCAGCACTGTTCGAAGGGTCTAGTAAAGAAAGGAGAAGCTCTTCCACCAGAGTAAGAAAATCTGTTCTAACAAATAGGAATTTGCCACTATCCCCTGGATCTTTGGGGATAGTGAAGAAGCCACTGAAGAAAGAGAGGATGGGGTTTCTATCCTAGCTGGAATGACATCCCTATTACCAAGAGAACTTGAGTTGCTGGTACATAATGGGGGCAAGGAAGACTATGCCTGAAACCTAAAATATGCATTGGAGAGATTCCTAGTTACCATTGTCCAGTAACAGTGGCCAATGCATTAAAGATAGGAACATTGATATTGAACCTTCAGGAATGAAGATTTGGGTCACCTTACTAGGAAAAGAACACTGAAGTACTAAAGTGCTGGCAGTGAATGAGGAGAATTTGGAATGAGTGGCAACTTTGGTCTTATGGCCAATTGCCAAGGTGGGAACTGTTGCAGCCATGTATGCATTACGTTAATTGATCTGTGTGCATATTATTGAACATTTGCCAAAGAAACCCTGTGGCGTATGGATTAACATCCTCATATGATAGATGAGGACACGGATGCTCAGAAAATGGCATGTCACTAGTAAATAGCAAGGCTAGCACTGAATCCAGTCTGCCCTATCATGAGACCTGTGCTCTTTTCTACAGTTCTCCTCCCGACAGTTCTACTTCGTGCCTGCTGGAAACCACAGAGGGTCTGCAGTGATGTGAAGCAGCCATTTTCTGAGTGTTTTCAAACTCACATACAAGTCTCTTCTTCCTTTCATTTTTTCATTTGTTTGTTTGTTTGTTTGTTTGTTTAACTCTGTTTCCAACTTTGCTTTCTGGGACTATGTTCCTGGAATTAAGTCTGGGTAGAGTGGCACAATTTGGACATTAGATATCACCTGAGAGCCTTTCACTGAGCAAATTCTCTTCAAAACAGAATTGGAAATTTCAAAGAAGCATGAAGTGTCTTTAGGTTTCCAAAATCTATAGAAAATATTAAGTGAAGTTCAACGGATGTTTTTACCTTAAGTTATACAGGGACCAAAAAAAAAAAAAGAATGAGTAAGAAGGAATTGAGAATTCTTCTAGCCTTACCATCCTTCCTCTTTTCTCCTTCCTCCTCTACAGCCACATTTCTATCAGCTGCCCCTGCAGCCTCTGCCCGAACTATCAGGGCAGCCTGTTATCTCCTGGCTGTCCCTAAAATGAGGATTTTCCCTGGAACTTTAACTCTCATGCACTATGCCTACTGCATCACTTAAAGCAAGTCACCTCACTCCATTCAGCCTCTGTGTCCGTTCCTGTAATATGAGTAATAAACCCTGAATCGCTAAGTTGTTGTGTGACTTAAATAATATAACCTGACATAGCAGTGTTATTCACAATAGCCAAAAGATGGAAGCCACCCAAGCATCCACTGACAGATGAATGGATAATCAAAATGTATACCCAGACACTGGAATATTATTCAGACTTAAAGAGGAAGGAAATTCTGTTACATGCTACAACATGGATAAACATTGAGGACATTACGTTAAGTAAAAGAAACCAGTCACGAAGGGACAAATAGGGTATGATTCCACTTACATGAGGCACCTAAAATAGTCAAACTTACAGAAACAAAACGGTGGTTGCCAGGGTCTGAGGAGAGGGAATGGGAAATTATTGTTTAATGGGTACAGAGTTTTAGTCTGGCAAGATGAAGAAAGTTCTGTGCATGGGTGGTGGTAATGGTTATACAACAATGTGAATGTATTGAATGACACTGAACTATACACTTAAAATTGGTTAAGATGGTAAATGTTATGTGTATTTTTCCACAACTTTAATAATACTAATATAACAGCCAGAGAAAATCCCTAGCTCAGTGATAAGTGCACAGTTGGTGCTGAATAAATAAATGTCAAGTCCCTTCTTACCACTCACTGATGTGATGCCACCTTGGGGTAATGCGAAAAGAATCTCTCTCCCCCTGATATTAAAAGAATATCAAGTCTCCTGGGCTTCCCTAGTGGCGCAGTGGTTGAGAGTCCGCCTGCCGAGGCAAGGGACACGGGTTCGTGCCCCAGTCCGGGAAGATCCCACATGCCGCGGAGCGGCTGGGCCCGTGAGCCATGGCCGCTGAGCCTGCGCGTCTGGAGCCTGTGCTCCGCAACGGGAGAGGCCACAACAGTGAGAGGCCCGTGTACCGCAAAAAAAAAAAAAAGAAAAGAAAAAGAATATCAAGTCTCCTGAAAAGGAATGGTTTGGGGAAGTAGGAAACAGAAGGTGGCCTTTGCGGGAGAGCTCCGGGCACTCCTGTCCATCCAAACCTCCTTAAAAGCCGCTCCTGCACACGGGCACACCACTTAGGCGTGGGGTGATGACCAGTGTCAGATAAAGCAGCATGACTCCTCCACGCAGCAGATAACGATATTTTACTCTCAGACAGTGAGGACACGAGAGGGAGCGCAAAGCAAGGACTAAATGCTGCGGAGCTTTCACTCAGCCCCAGCCTCCAAAAAACCCCGCCCACGGTTCCCGTCGCAGGCCGCACCTCAACCCCTCCTCCTTCCTCCTCCCTTTGCCCCTCCCACTCACCTCCTGCTCCGCCCCCCTCCCTTTCAGACGGGTCTTTGACAGGAAATCGAAAGTGAAACAGGGAGCCGGCTACTACCTGCTAAGGTCTTTGAAAAGGTGAGTGAATTTGGCTAGACGGAGGTACCCCAGCCCTGCCTTGGGGACCTCTCTCCCCTTCCCCAGATCTGAAGAGCCCCTTCCTAAGCAGTTCCCACCCCTAGAGCCTTCGATCTCAGTTTTCCCTTCGCAGCAGGTCTCCCTCAGCCCTAACCCAGCAGTTCTTCCCCTGCTGCCTGGGTGGAGGCTGGGCTGCGAACCTGACTTCCAAGAATGAACTCGGGCTGCCCTGCTGCCGGCACCTGAGCTGGGATGAAGGACCCAGGGAAACTGGGAGAACTAGGATGGCAACCTAGCTCGGAGGGTGGTCCAGGGGAGCCCGGTGTGGGGTGGTTCTGCAATCCCTGAGACTCCTATCCCCAAAAGGCCCCCTCTGGAGGTGAGAGGGACAGGGTTGCTTAGAATGTTAGAAACGTATGGGTCTATGCCCTGGAAGAAACGAAGACAGGTGCCAGGTTCAGAGTAGCTGAGAGAAGAGCCCAGGGAGTGCTCAACCAACCACACATTTGTGTGTATGTGTGTGTGTATACACATATGTATATACACATATACATATGTGCACATACAGATATATATATACTTATGAGAATATATAAGAATATTCCTATATATATTCATATTATAGATAGATATAGATAGTTCCTGCCATTATTGCAAAACTTAATGAAGATCTGTGTGAAGTAGGTAGCACCTGGCACATGGAAGGTGCATGGTAAATGGTCGCTACTATTAGGATTAGCTGTCAACGGAGTCAAAGACCAGTGGCCTGAGATGGAAGATGGACAGGTAAAGCCTGAGCACTGAGGGCTTAAGAAGGGATGGACATGATGAAAGTCAAATTGTAAGCAGCAGTATCTCAGGTTCTCAACAATTTTTGCTATCTCTTTTGGGGACTCAGTTTCCCCTTCTGTCTGACTGGATCAGTGAACCAGACTATGGAGGAGAAGCTCTTGTTATTCAGGTTGAGTTCCTTTTCTTTTCTTGTTTTCACCCCCTCCAGCTCACTCTCCCTGGTGGTTTCCCTTGAATTGTCTTGCTTTTCTCACACAGCTCTTCTCATCTCCTCCTTTCCTCTTCTCTCCCACTAGGCTACTGGAAGATCTCCCCAGTGGTGCTTAATAGGAACATTACCCCTATGGCCTCAGCAGTGCCCTTGACAATGATGTGGGAGGAGGTCACGTGCTCTATCTGCCTGGATCCCATGGTGGAGCCCGTGAGCATCGAATGTGGTCACAGCTTCTGCCAGGAATGCATCTCTGAGGTTGGGAAAATTGGGGGCAGCGTCTGTCCTGTGTGCCGGCACCGCTTCCTGCTCCGGAACCTCCGGCCCAATCGACAGGTGGCCAACATGGTGGAGAATCTTAGAAAAATCAGCCAGGATGCCAAGGAGGGCACACAAGGGGAGCTGTGTGTGGTGCACAGAGAGAAACTTCACCTATTTTGTAAGGAAGATGGGAAGGCCCTTTGCTGGGTGTGTTCCCAGTCCCAGAAACACCGTGACCACCCCATGGTCCCTATTGAGGAAGCAGCTCAGGAGTACCAGGTGAGGCCTTAGCATGGAGGCACGAACGGGTGGAGAGCAGATAGGGCCTTGATGACTGCTTTGTTCCCCAGGGCTGGGAATGGGAGAGAGTCACCTGTGGAGTTGAGGGGATGGGGAAAGGATGGGGGTCTCCTGCCTTCTGTGTCTTATTTAAGGGGAGAATTGCAAGCTCAGCACAATTTTCTCATTCCCCAGGAGCAGGGTATATGCTATGGGAAAATGCTGCATGGATCATGTTTCCCTGTGGCCTCCTGGTTAATTAAGAATGAGTAGTGCCCCCATCCCTACTACCCCAACAGTGTGGCTCTATTTTGTAAGAAACATCAGGCTTTTTCCAAAGTCTTCCCATCCACAGAATTCCTACCCCAAACAGACTCTAGTTCTTGCTCATCCTCTGCACTCAGACTTTTCTAAGAATCAGTATGATCTTCCCCCACCTCATGCCACCATATCTTACTTCTTGATCTGAGTGGGCATTAACCTGCTATCTTTCTCTGCAGGAGAAGCTCCAGGTGGCACTACAGAAACTAAGAAACAAGCAGAGGTTGACTGAGAAGTTGGAAGTGGATGTTGCAAAGAAGAAAGCAGCCTGGAAGGCAAGAGTCATGTCCTGAAGGGAATCTTAGATCAGAAGCCTGGGGAGGGTCCAGGGTCCTGGACTCAAGAAAGCCCTAACCATAGCTATGCCAGTCCCTATATCTCACTCCCCAAGAACCAGCTGTCCCCTAGGTCTCCTGATGGAGGGGAATAAAAAAGGGTGGAGCTCAAAGAGAGCTCCCAATCAGATGGAGAGTCTTAAGAGAAGCTGCTGAGGGACAAGACACACCCTGAAGCTCCTTCTCCTTGAGCCCAGTCTCTGGAGATGACAGCACAGAGCCTCAGTGTCTGGGACGGAGGAATCCCAGGAGAGATGCCAATGACTTGGCCCGTCGGGAAATGACACGGGCTGTGAGGAACAGGCTTAAGGGAACCATCAAGGTCTAAGGTAGGAAAAACAGTCTGACCAGTTGGTTGCTTGACCATGTCCAGATCACTGGTCCAAGTGTAATGGAGAGCTACAGCTTGTTCTGCACCAGGAATTAGGAGGCGGGGCATGCCAGGGACTAGAAGGGAGGGGAAGGAGCTCATGGCCAGGAGATCCCAGAAGAGGAAGATTTGGGACCGGGGAAGGGTGAGTCAGGCTGTGGTGGCAAAAGGGGTCATCCTGTGTCATCGAGTGACCCTCCAGTTACAAGCAGGAGAGAGCAAGCCAAGAATATCCCAAAGACTCCTTTTCCCCAGAACTTAGGAACGGGGTTGTGAGCCTGTCTTTGCGAGGTTGTTGGCAGTGGGGCCAGATGTTACTCCCTCAGTTACTCACTGAGATATGAAGACCAAGGGGCATGTTTGGGTGGCGATTTGAAGGAGGTTGAGGAAATCTCCGATACCATAGGCGGATGCCGCTGTGGTTGCAGGGCAGCCATGGTGCACCCCCAGCAGCCCTGTTCCCCTCTTAGTCCCAGGAGCCTCAGCCCCCCACCTCCCCAGCAAAATTGTAGATGTGTGTGTTTATTCCCAGACAGAGCCAGAGTGGTGAGTCTTCCAGGAATAGAAATAGATATGGGCACTTCCATTCCCAAAGCTTAGGAGACTGTGATTTAAAAAAAAAAAAAAAAAAAAAAAACCACCTCTTTTCTTTCCATTGACACCAAAGGGGAAGGTTGAGGGACACAAATTGAGGATTCACGAAGAGTTTGTAAGACAGAAAAACTTCCTGGCTGAAGAGGAGCAGAGGCAACTGCAGAAGCTGGAGGAGGATGAGAGGGAACAGCTGAGAGTCCTGGGGGCCACCGAGGCCAGCCTGGCCCAGCAGAGCCAGGCCCTGCAGGAGCTGATCTCAGAACTAGACAGGAGGAGTCGGGGCTCAGCGCTGGAACTGCTGCAGGTGAGGCCTGAGGACGGGCTCCCCTCTGAGATTCAAGGAGTAATTGAAAAAAGCCAGAGCTCTTCAGGGCTACCTTCAGAGCACACAGAGACTTGGTCCCTGGAGTTTTCTTAAATAAAACAAACTGGAATTCAGACCCATGAGTGGTTTGCATTCAAGGCATGGAAAGGTACAAATTTAGGTGGGAATATTCCATGCAGCAGTTAAAAGAAATGGACATCTCTGCTAAGTGCCTGCTCTAATACAGACCAGATTCATGACCTTGAGAAAGTACCTTAATCTTTCTGAGGATCAGGCTTCTCATATGTTAAATGGATATTAGAGTATTACATATCTCAGAGAGACAGTAGACCAGCCCCAGCCCTGCCACCAATTCTCTCTGTTACCCTAAGTTGTCATTTTCCTTTCCTAGACCTAATTTCTCCATTTGTGAAACAAGGGGGAGGGAGTGGGCTAAATAACAGGGGTTCCCCAGGCTTTAGTCATAAATTTATTGTCTTTACACTTTCTGCTACTTCTGTGAACTACCCAAATGATTTGAGCATGTTACTTTTTTCTTTAAATTGTCTCACTCTTTTACCTGAATAAATTTAGTTTAAAAGGAAATTTGTCCTCAAAGACAAATATCATGATATCACTTATATGTGGAATCTAAAAAAATAATACAAAGGAACTTATTTTACAAAACAGAAACAGACTCACAGACATAAAAAACAGACTTATGGTTACCAAGGGGGAAAGGGGGTGGGAGATAAATTAGAGGTTTGGGACTAACAGATATACACTACTGTATATAAAATAGATAAATAACAAGGACCTACTGAATAGCACAGGGAACTGTATTCAATATCTTGCAATAATCTATAATGGAAAAGAATCTGAAAAAGAATCGATATGTGTATATATATATATATATATGTGTAACTGAATCACTTTGCCATACACCTGAAACATTAACTATACTTCAATTAAAATCAACTATACTTCAATTTAAAAAAAAAGAAAAAAGAGATGGGACAAAAAAAAGTCTGCTCTTGGGAAGGCCACACAGGGTCCTGCTCGGTTTCAGTACATATAAAATGCTTAGAACAGTACCTGGAATACAGTATGTGGTTGCATAAATGTTAGTTAATTTTATTGCCATTTATATTATTAACTAGCTACTGAACATAAAAACAGTAGATTGGAAATGAGGAAATAAAGCTAAAAGTAAAATAACTGAGAAAATAAAATTAAACCTTGTGAGCATAATTTTGTCCTCCCAGGAAAATCAGGACCAGGAAATGAGAATTTTAGAGAAATATTAAAATGTGACTTCGTTTCTCCCTTATTTGGCCTAAGCCAGTGTTCTCATTTGGTAATATAGCTTAGCTGTATATGCTAATTGCACGAATTATTGAGTTATATGGCTATCCTTGTGACTTTGCTTGTTCTATGCCTGTTTCCTAATCTGTAAATGGAATATAAATAACAGCACTTACCTAATAGGAGTTTAGTAATAATTAAACAAGACAAGTTATACAAAAAAAAGAAAGAAAAAGAAATTTGTCCTAAGCAATAGTAGCCATGTGTTATGTTACTGATACCTCTTCTAATGTATTTTGTAACAATATTAATAACTGCAAATTCTTAAATAGTATATATAACATGCCAGGTGTTTAGTCCCTCATGACAACACAATGAGTTGGATGCTACTGTTATCCCCATTTCATAGATGAGAAAACTAAGGTGCAGAGATGTGAAGAGACTTAGTGAGAGACTAAAGCTTAACCAAGTTCACCTGAATAGTTAGAGGTATTAAGTAGAACACACATCAATGAATTTATTTTTTTTAACTAGTTTTTATACATTCATTGATGTGTGTTCTACTTAAAGTCATCTCACATCCACCAATGATAATGCTTGCCTCACTTTGGGAACCTTTGGACTAGATGGTCTCAAAAGTCCCTCTATGCTGTAACATTCTATGGTTCCTCTTTTCCCCACACCTTTTCACTGTCTCTGGGTCAGATATGGTCATGAAGCCATTTCTGGTTTGTGCAGAAAAGCCCACAGGATTGATTTGACTTGGCAGGCTGTCTTCTTCCCGTTACCTAAATCTTGCTTCTGCCCAGCATTGAGCAGAGCTTTCTAAGGCACTTTTGCCTGGGCCTAGGAGCCTGCCAGTTCCCCAGGTAAGGACCCCAACCCCTGCCACAGAATATTCTCAGACGTTTTGGTTTCACATACGTGACGGGGGCTACATTAACTACAGCAGAAGACAGAGCTCTAACTAGCCAGCCCTTCCTCCCCGAATGGTGCAAGCCCACAGATAAGGGCAGTTTCTGTGCGTTCTGTGCATGCTGACTTGGCCATTCTTTCTCTGTGACTGTCTCTGGGCCTCAGCCAGCCTGGCTATTTCTGCCCCTTTTTTCTCTCCCACCCACCCCCACCAAGAATCTGGTCTTTTTAATTTGTCTTCTGAGTCAGAGTTTGTAAGCTCTTGCTTCCCCTAACTGTAAGTCACACCCATGCTGGGTTTCTGCTTCCCCCACAAGCACCCACACATGCCTTTTGTTCCAAGCTGGTCAGAAGCATCTTTTGGGCCTTGGCCCAGAGGGATGGGGCAGCGAGCAGTATCCTGTGGACCTCAGGGTGGCATCGCGTCACCCACAGGACTGAAGTCTCAGTCGTAAACCAATGACTCCAGATCTTACTCTCTGTCTCTTTTCTCCTCAGGAGGTGAAAAGTGTCCTGGAAAGGTAAGGAGAGGTTTTCTTTGTTAGAGGATGGGGCAGTAGGAGGCATATATACCTGTGAAAAACGGTTTTGAGTTAGAAAATGTGCACTGAAGTTATACCCATCCTCTTCCCTATTCTCAAAGACCCAGTCCTCCATAAAATATTTTCTGGTCTCAGAAGGCTAATTAATGGACATCTCAGTTGGTGAGTTGCCCAGAGCAATTGGATTGTAACGTCTTCACAAAGTGAAGTTACGACCAACAGGGAAGTTCTGAGTCTACAGCCTGCTGGGACTCTTTCTTTAAAAAGAATCTAACCAGTTTCAGACCTCCCAGAAAGAGCCATGGGTAAGACCCACGATAGGGGTGAGACTCCTTAGGTTCCTTGTGGAAGTGATTCAGCCTATATCAGACACCTTGATGTAAAATGAAACAGAATGTGCTTGCGTGGTGACCTCAGGCTCGGAGTGGAGATACAGACTGTCCAGGTGCTGCAGAGGCCCATTGTAGCCAGCAAGGCTTGGATAGACACTAAATCCTACCTCCTTTTGCCCTTCACCCTCAGGAATCCTAACACGGGAGGTGTTTTTGCAAATTTGCATTATATTAAATTATCAGTCATCCCCGAAGGCGATTATAGCAACAGGAATTGGGTGAGGTAGGAGTTGGAGTCAGGGTCTCTAACTCTTTTTCCCCCAGGAGTGAGTCTTGGAACCTGAAGGAGCTGGACATCACCTCCCCAGACCTGAGGAGTGTGTGCTATGTGCCCGGGGTTAAGAAGATGCTGAGGACATGTGGAGGTGAGGCCAGTACCAGGGTTGTGGGACTGGCCTGCCGGGGAGTGAAAGGGGATAAGGAGGCTTCACAGTGCATCCCGGGGTGGCGGAGAGATGGCAGGTCAGAGTAGGTGGGGCAGGGGCAGAAATAGGGAAGGTGGTTCCCTCGAAGGTCAGGGCAAGGGTGAGAGTTGGCTAGGGGGTCATTTCCTCACCCAGTGAGGCTCAGGGTCACCCTTTCATCCTCATCCCCCCACCAGACACAGGGTCACTGACTCCCCACACTCTCCTGGCCTGACTGTAGTCTCCTCTCTGCAGTACACGTCACTCTGGATCCACAAACAGCCAATGCGTGGCTCATCCTTTCGGAGAATCGGAGACAAGTGAGGCTTGGAGACACCCAGCAGGAAGTGCCTGAAAACGAGGAGAGATTTGATACCTACCCCATGGTCCTGGGCACCCAGCGCTTTGACTCTGGAAAAGTTTACTGGGAGGTAGATGTGACGGGAAAGGAGGCCTGGGACCTGGGGGTTTGTAGAGACTCCGTGAAGAGGAAGGGGCAGTTTTTGCTCAGCCCCGACAATGGCTTCTGGACAATTTGGCTATGGAAGAAACAAAACTATGAGGCTGGCACCTGCCCCCAGACTCCCCTCCACCTTCAGGTGCCTCCACGCCGAGTTGGGATCTTCCTAGACTATGAGGCCAGCACTGTTTCCTTCTACAACATCACTGACCATGGCTCCCTCATGTACACCTTCTCTGAATGTGCCTTCACTGGACCTCTGCGGCCCTTCTTCAATCCTGGTTTCAATGACGGAGGAAGAAATGCAGCCCCTCTGACCCTCTGTCCACTGACGATGGGCTGGTAGGGATCCAGATGGCTCTCTCCGGACACCAGCACCTCTCTGTTGGTTCCCCTTCTCAGCCACTGGCCCTGTCTCCTTTGCCCATGAACTCCAAACCACCTTTGTCTCTGCAGAGGTGTCAGGATGCCAGCAGGCAAACTTTGGCAGGGAGGTCACCGGAGGTCTATATCAAATGACCTGCAACACCAATATTCCTGCCCTGCATTGCCTTATGATTCCCTCCATGAAACAAGCTACTTGTATTTGGCCCCCAAACTCATCTGGATCAACTAAAACATGTTTCTGCCTTCCTTATGTGATTCGAGTTTTGTTTTCTCCTCTCCATCTCTAGGCCTTTGGTCAGATCCCTACTATGTATCTTGCAAAGCGCTTCCTAAATAAATTGGGCCTCAGTCTATCCCATCATTCCTGTCTCGTACACATCTAGGATTATCTTTCCAACATACACGCATCAGATCATGAGTGGCTCCCCACTGCCTATAGAAAAACAGCCATTAGCAGCCACACTTTTTTTTTTTTTTTTTTTTTTGCGGTACGCGGGCCTCTCACTGTTGTGGCCTCTCGCGTTGCGGAGCACAGGCTCCGGACGCACAGGCTCAGCGGCCATGGCTCACGGGCCCAGCCACTCCGCGGCATGTGGGATCCTCCCGGACCCGGGCACGAACCTGTGTCTCCTGCATCGGCAGGCGGACTCTCAACCACTGCGCCACCAGGGAAGCCCAGCAGCCACACTTTTAAAATAAAGGCTGAAAAAAATAAAAATAAAAAAAAAATAAAGGCTGAGGTAATTCCCTGGTGGCCCAGCGGTTAGGACTCCGCGCTTTCACTGCTGAGGGTGCGGGTTCAATCCCTGGTCAGGGAACTAAGATCCGCAAGCCCCGTGGTGCAGCCAAAAGAAAAAAAAAAAGGTAAAATAAAGGCTGAATTATGCGTGCCTCCGATTGCCATGTTAAATATCCAGCCGGATGTGCTCCCCCATTCCCACTATTATCTCCCAACCACGTCTTGTTGTTAGTGGAGCTGGTTAAAGGGCATATCAATATAAATGGCAGGTGTGATGGGTTTTGATATGCCAACTTGCCTAGGCTATAAGCCCCCAGTTTTTCAATCAAACACTAATCCAGATGTTGCTGTGAAGGTATTGTTGTAGATGTCATCAAAGTCCATAATCATTTGACTTTAAGTAAGGGAGACTGTCTTAGATAAGCTGGGTGGGCCTAATGTTCAATCAGATGAAAGTCCCTAAGGGCCAGATCTGAGGCTTTCCTGAAGAAGCTATTCCATTTGTGAACAGAAGCTTCAACGCATGCCCAAGAGTCCCAGCGTCCCCTTCCTGATAGCCTGCCCTGCGGATTTACAACTTGCTTTGCCGGCTCCCACTGTTGCATATGTGAATGTTTTGCAATAAATAAGTAAATCTCTTAATATTTATCTCCTGCTAGTTCTCCTTCTCCAGTTGAACCCTTACTGGTGTGAAGACCAGGATGGAGGTAACAGTGTCACCTGGTTTCATCAAACTCTTTCTCGAATTTAAGCTTTGAAGCTTGGCACAATGAAGTTCTACACCTGAGCATCAGTAGGCTGCCTGAGAGCCACTATCCTTCTAGGAACCCTGATTCCTTATCTAAATAGAATCTCAGATTGCCCTTAGCACATCTAAATATTTCACGAAAAACTTAGATACTATACAAAGATGTCAGTGACCTTAAAAAGAGTCTATTGATAAAGGAGTTATTTCTAAGAATGAGTAATGGTCTATCTTAACATTGGACAGAAAGAAGATACTTTGATGGAAAGATAAAAAGAACAGAATCCTCAGGCAAGAGACAACATCACAGAGTTAAATCAGTGTAAGTTGGCAAAGTCGACCAGTGCCTTGGTTGATCCACTGGAGAGAATATGGAGGAGAACTCAGTCCTCTATGAATGGGATGTACTGGGGGAGGGTTGGATTCTGTATACCCAACATGGGTCATAGAGAAATATTTTTTAATAGAAGAGTAGGTTACGAAATCAGCTTTTCTGCTTCTCTGTGTCTCTGTCTTGGGTTTGACCAATGTAAATGATGGTGGCGATTTTTTCCCTTCAGTTGAGGATGTTTGATGTTCCCCTCAAACATGCAGATGTTTGCCAGCAGAATGTGGGCATAAGGAGGAACATGATGCCCAAACTGCTGGGCGATTATGGTAAAAATGCCAGTAAGTTGAACATGGAAATGACCCCAAGATGGGAGCCACACGTGCCTAGGGCCTTTTGCCAAGCTCCTCGGGAAGGGAGGCGGAAGACTGTGTTGAGGATGAAGGTATAGGAAACCCAGATGTGCAAGGCATCTATCATTGCAGTAGAGAGCAGAGCAGACAAGCCATACCAGACATTGACACGAATGTCAGCACAAGCAAATCTAGCAACAGCCATGTGCTCACAGTAGGTATGTGGTAGCACATTGCTATGGCAGAAAGGTAGTCTCTTCACCAGGAACACACCTGTATGTGTATCACAGAGAAGCTCCTCAGGACCACAGCCAGACCAACCCTTATGATTACTTCACAACGGGGCACTCTGACGTAGCGCAGTGGGTCACAGACGGCCACAGAGCAGTCAAATGCCATGGCCAACAGGATTACCGATTCAGCAATGAAGGTGGCATGGATGAAGAGGATTTGGGCGGCACAGCCATGAAGGGAAATCTCTCCAGCATGGAACCAGGATATGGCCAGGGCTTTGGGCACAGTGGTAGTGGACAAGATGAGGTCAGCCACAGCCAGCATGCAGAGGAAGAAGTCCATGGGTTCATGGAGGCTGCATTCAGTGACGACGATGAAGACAAGGTGGCTATTCCCAAGGACAGCAACAAGGTAAGAAATAAAGAAGGGGCGAGAGATCCATATGTGCTGGTCTTCCAGGCCAGGGATCCCCAGCAGAATAAAGAGTGAATGGCTGGTACCAGTGTGGTTGGGGGTTGCCATGCCTGGGATGAGTCATTTGGATGTTGGTATATGGGATTTAGCAGTCATCTCTTCTCTCTTTCCAAAATGGTGAATGGGGCTGGAGTGGGGGAAGTGGAAACAGATCACTTTTCACTGAATGAGAAGTAGAAAGGGACCTGGTCAGGAAATCAGGAAACATGGGTTGAAACTCCTTGCCAGGGCTTCCCTGGTGGCGCAGTGGTTGAGGGTCCGCCTGCCGATGCAGGGGATGCGGGTTCGTGCCCCGGTCCGGGAAGATCCCACATGCCGCGGAGCGGCTGGGCCCGTGAGCCATGGCCGCTGAGCCTGCGCGTCCGGAGCCTGTGCTCCGCAACGGGAGAGGCCACAACAGTGAGAGGCCCGCGTACCTTGCCATTCTATTCACCAGCTATGTGATCTCAGTAAAATCACTTCCCTGCTCTGGGTTTCTCTTTTATCACTTTAAAACTAAAGTTGAACTAGATTTCTGTAAGAGAGTGGTTCCAGCTCTAGAATGCCATAGGCTCTTAGCATCAGATGGTTACAAACAGTTGAGAGCTGTGAATATCACTGCAGTTTCCACTTGGACCATCAGAATGGGATATGCATCTCAAAAGGCAAATGGTAACTGAGTTATCAATTTAACAAACCTTACTGAACACACTGAGCATGGACCATGGCTCCTGGAGGACCTACTTGAGGGGAGACAGACAATTAAACAAAATAGCTCTACAATACAGATAGTGTAGAAGAATGTTAAACACAGGGGCTGTGGAAACATGGAAAGTTTTCTAGGAGTTCAGAAAAGTTTTTCTAAAGGTGCCACCTTGAGTTGAACCTTGAAAAATAAGTAAGAGTTTGCCAAGTAAAGTCATGACGGGAGGGGAGAACACAAAGTCACAGAGATCTGAAAGGACATGGAGTTTGGAGGAAAATTATCATGATTCAGGGTTACCATAGCCTGGAGGACATGGCACGTAATGATAGGAAATAATGTCAGGCAGTGAAGTAGGGGCCACATCACTTAGGGCTCTGGGTACAAGTATAAGGAATTTAGAATTTATGTTGAAGCAGTTGGAGCCACTGAAGGGTTTGTAGTGAGAGGATGGCATGGTGCAGTTTGCATTTTGGGTCACTCTCTCTCTGGCAGTACTGTGTAAGAAGGCTGGGGAAAGAAAGAGGCAGGTTGGAGGACTGAGACGGATCGTTTAGGAGCAGCTCTGCACTAAGGGCTGCACGTGCATTATCTCAATCACCACCTTGTGAGATAACTGTACTCATTTTCCCATTTTACCAAAGGAGAGCTTAGAGAGTTCATCATCCCCTCACCCAAGGTCACCTGGCTGGTAAATGGTGGAGCTAGAATTTGGCTACCCACACCATGCTTTGAATCACATCACATCTACCTTACTCCACCTTGGTCCCCTTCATCAGGTGCTTGTGGTTTCCTGACTCCTGATCCAAGGGAGAAAACAAAAGTCACCTGTTGTTAATTCCCTTAACCACCCTCATTCTGCCACCTACAAATTTATATTTGAATTGTGTTTTCCCTCTCGCTCCCATTCAAGGCTCAGCCCTCCATTGGTGCACTGGATCCCAACCTTCTCTCCATTAATCTGTCACTGGTAATTTCAAACTCTCCCTCTCTGCTGGCCCCTTCTCCTTAGTGTGTCTCTTCCCCTGTTCACCTCAGCTTTACAAAAGGAGAGATGTGCACTCTCTTCATCTATCCTCTTACCACCCTCGTAATCTTTACCCAATGCCATTTTACTTATAACACCAATGGGCCACTAAAGCTTCCTTTTCCAAAATAATCTATCATATCATAGTTGCCAAATCTAATATTAGTTTTCATTTCTTATTACTAGTAATCTCCAATTTCTATCATTAATACTTCTTTATTTGATGATAGAAACCATTAAATATCTACTGTTAGATATATTTATTATTTGTAATTATTGCAACAAACGTATGAAATTGAAAGTATCACTAGTTCCTGCGTGAAGAAACTAATCTCATATAGGCAACTGCCCAAAGCCAAACAACCTGTTAGAGGCTAAGCTGATATTTGAAACCAAGATTATTAGAGCCAAAGCTTCCATTAGCTTTTGAAACGTCCACTTGTTTGTTGATTACCTAACCACCTTTCTTTGGCTTCCCCTCCACTCCCTTCTCATTCTTTTATTTTGCCAGAATGTCTGAGACATGTAAGACAATGTAATAGAGGAAAAATCATATGGGCTTTAGACCTACCTGAGTTCAGTTCCAGCTCTGCCTGCTTCAAATCCACAAACACACAAACTTTCATTCATATTACCATATTATCATACACATTCATTTATACAGTCACAACACACATATTTACTCACACAAATTTTGATGATTTACACACTAACACACATTTTCCCTATTCACACAAACGGCCCTTCCCCATGAACGCAAGCACACACACACACACACACACACACACACACACACACACACACACTTTTAAACTTTCCTTCATGTAGATACCCACCGAAATTCGCACAGTCATTACCCAGTCAAACTCACTGTCTCTTATCTAAGTCATAACTTTGCCTATCTCCATTCAGCATGCTAGCTTTCCTCCCATTAAATCAGTTTCCTCAGGGAGGTGGAGATTCCAAATGTTATTCAACTCTTACCTCTGCCTCCAGCCTGACAGTCCTATAACATAGGCCAGAACAAAGAACTCTCTCTGGGAATGCAATTCACAAGACAACCCCCCACCCTGCTTCACCAGTTCCACCCTGGAATTGCCCAAACATGAATCAGAGATGTAAAATATCAATGCTGGTTGACACTTTATACCAGCGGTCGTCAAACTGCTGCCTGTGGGTCAAATCCTGCCCACCGCCTTCTTTTATAAATAAAATCTTATTGGAACACAACCACGCCCAGTTACTTACATATTGTCTGTGACTGCTTTCGTGGGACAGATTGAATAGTCGCAGTGGAGACCACATTTGAAACTTAAAATATTTGCTGTTGCCCTTTACAAAAAAATTTTGGCAATCCCTGCTTTAGAATAATCTTGTTGTATGATTTATTATTTATAAAAGCCACAGAAGGAAAGGTAATTTTCCCAAGGCCACAGAGGAAGTGAGTTAAGATTTCTTGCCTATCATGCCACTGTTTCCACCATGCCACAAAGCTTCTGCAGACACATTTTGGTCTGTCCTCTCTGACTCTGCTCTCAGGGGATGGAGAATTCCAAATACAGCCTCTATTGGGTGACCAAAGGATGAAGACAATTCATTATTGTTTCCCATCTCTCTCATCAATAAACTCAGCATTTCCCACCTCCTATATCCCCACCATTCCTGCCCATAGGCAGAAGGACCCAAAGAGGCACCAGCCCACCCTGGTCAGTAGCAACCTACATCTCTCTTCACCCCAAACTGTCTATCACAGCCATCAGGAATCGCAGACTGGAGCCATGCCCCTGCCTAGGTGGCAGGGTATTCCAATAACCAGCAGACTGTGTTCAATGGCCAGGGGACCAAGCCGGAGGAGGAACTGCAGGGCAAATTATTTTTTCTCTGAGCATCTTTGGGGACCATGGGCTTACTCATGTGACTCTCTTCTCCCCTAGGATCTCCTCTACTGAGGATCTCCTTCGTGATGAAACTGTAAAGTCCTTAACCCTTCTTGTCTGAGTGCCAGAAGCCTCATGTGAAAAGAATGCCAGAGAGGTTATATGAGCTTAAGAGAGAAAAGGAGGTGGGAGAGAAGTTTTGGAGTGAGAGGTCAGGGCAAGGAATGGGAGTGTGGTTAAGTCCCCGGAGCTTGGTCAAGTCCCCGGAACTTATTCCAGTTTATCTTCATCAACCATGACTTCCAGAAGGCATAGAAACGCTTCAGGAGCTGGAGTCTTATAGAGCAGCGGTCCCCAACATTTTTGGCACCAGGGGCCGGTTTCGTGGAAGACAATTTTTCCACAGAGAGTGGGGGCGGGGGGGTGAGGGCAGGTTTCAGGATGATTCAAGGGCATTACATTTATTGTGCACTTTATTTCTATTATTATTACATTGTAATATATAATTAAATAATGATACAACTCACCATGATGCAGAATCACAGGGAGCCCTGAGCTTGTTTTCACTTGCCACTCACTGATAGGGTTTTGATATGAGTCGGCAAGCAACTGGTTTATTATGGTCTCTGTGCAGTCAAACCTCTCTGCTAATGATAATCTATATTTGTGGCCGCTCCCCAGTGCCAGCATCACCGCCTCAGCTCCACCTCAGATCATCAAACATTAGATTCTCATAAGGAGCTTGCAACCCAGATCCCTCGCATGCGCAGTTCACAGTAAGGTTCCCGCTCCTATGAGAATCTAATGCGGCAGCTGATCTGACAGGAGGCGGAGCTCAGGCAGTAATGCGAGCAATGGGGAGCGGCTGTAAATACAGCTCGCTTGCCCGCCACTTATCTCCTGCTGTGCAGCCCGGTTCCTAACAGGCCACGGACTGGTACCGGTCCGTGGCCTGCGGGCTGGGGATCCCTGCTATAGAGTCTCTCAAACATTCATGTATTCATTCACCACTCATTCAAGCCAATGTGTATTAAGTGCTAACTATGTTAACGGCACCATAATAAGATGTTGAACAAAATCAAATCCACTTAAAATTTAATTATATTGTTTTGTATTGAGACTAATGCTTTGATTCTTTCATTGAAGGATTTTCTTTTTTAATTATTTATTTATTTTCATCGAAGTAGAGTTGATGTACAATTCTATATGTTACAAGTGTACAATATAGTAATTCACAATTTTTAAAGGTTATATTCCATTTACAGTTATTATAAAATATTGGTTATGTTCCTTGTGTTGTACAACATATCTCTGTAGCTTATTTTATATATAATAGTTTGTACCTCTTAATCCCCTCCCCCTGTATAGCTCCTCCTCCCTTTCCTCCCCCCACTGGTAACCACTAGTTTGTTCTCTATATCTGTGAGTCTGTTTCTTTTCTGTTATATCCACTAGTTTGTTGTATTTTTTAGGTTCCTCATATAAGTGACATCATCCAGTATTTGTCTTTCTCTGTCTGACTTATTTCACTCAGCATAATACACCCCAGGTCCATCCATGTTGTTGCAAATGGCAAATCTTCATTCTTTGTTATGGCTGAGTAGCATTCCATTGTGTGTGTGTGTGTGTGTGTGTGTGTGTGTGTGTGTGTGTGTGTATCTTCTTTATCCATTCATCTGTTGGACACTTCCATATCTTGTCAACTGTAAATAGTGCTGCTATGAATATTGGGGTGTATCTTTTTGAATTAGCATTTTTTGGGGGGGATATATACCCAACAGTGGAATTTCTGGGTCAAATGGTAGTTTTCTTTTGTTTTTGTTTTTTGGCTGCGTTGGGTCTTTGTTGCTGCATGGGGGCTTTCTCTAGTTGCGGCGAGCAGGGGCTACTCTTCATTGCGGTGCGTGGGCTTCTCATTGTTATGGAGCACGGGCTCTAGGCGCACGGGCTTCAGTAGTTGTGGCACACGGGCTCTAGAGCTCAGGCTCCATAGTTGTGGTGTGAGGGCTTAGTTGCTCCGCGACATGTGGGGTCTTCCCGGACTAGGGCTCAAACCCATGTCCCCTGCATTGGTAGGTGGATTCTTAACCACTGCACCATCAGGGAAGTCGGTAGTTTTATTTTTAGTATTTTGAAGACCCTCCATACTGTTTTCCACAGTGGCTGCCCCCGATTACATTCCCACCAACAGTGTACCACGGTTCCCTTTTTCAGGGGATTTTCACTGGAACATTTTCATTGATAACCCTCCAGGTTTTTTCTCTGCTCTATTTATGGATTTTTACATTGTGATGATGGATCATATTGTACACGTGCCATGCTCTTTAATTTCATCATATAGAAATTTTCACTGGTAACAAATGTTCTGTCAACATTTTTGTTCTGCTCCTTTATTACAGCTGCATTTGTCTTCAGTATGACACAATGCCACACACATAGTTAGTACAGGCATACCTCAGGGATATTGCTGGTTCAGATCCAGACCACCACAATAAAGTGAATATCACAATAAAGCAATGACACAAATTTTTTATTTCCCCGTGTATCCAAAATATATTTACACTATACTAGTCTATTATGTGTGCAATAGCATTGTCTTTAAAAAACAATGTACATACCTTAATTTAAAAATACTTTATTGCTAAAAAATGTTACCCATCATCTGAGGCTTCAGCGAGTCCTAATCTTTTTGTTAGTGAAGGATCTTGCTTCTGTGTTGATGGTTGCTGACTAGTCAGGATGGTGGTGGCTGAAAGTTAGGTATCTGTGGCAATTTCTTAAAATAAAACAACAATGAAGTTTACCACATTGATTGACTCTTCTTTTCACAAACGATTTCTCTGTAACATGCAGTGCTGTTTGACAGCATTTTACCCACAGTAGAACTTCCTTCAAAATTGAAGTCAGTCATCTCAAACCCTGCTGCTGCTTTATCAACTAAGCTTCTGTAATATTCTAAATCCTTTGTTGTCATTTCAACGGTTTCACAGTATCTTCACCAGGAGTAGATTCCATCTTAAGAAACCACTTTCTTTGCTCATCCGTAAGAAGCAACTCTTAATCCACTAAAGTTTTATCACGAGATTGCAGGAATTTAGTCACATCTTCAGGCTCATCTTCTAATTCTAGTTCTCTTGCTATTTCCACCACTTCTGCAGTTACTTCCTCCACTGAAGTCTTGAACCTTTCAAAGTTATCCATGAGTCTTGGACTTAGCTTCTTCCAAACTCCTGTTAATGTTGATATTTTGACCTCTTACCATAAATCATGAATGTTCTTAATAGTATCTGGAATGGTGAATCTTTTCCAGAAGGATTTCAATTTACTTTGTCCATGTCCACCAGGGGAATCACTATCAATGGCAGCTATAGCCGTATGAAATGTGTTTCTTAAATAACAAGACTTAAATATTACTCCTTGATCCATGGACTGTAGAAGGAATATTGTGTTAGCAGTCATTGAAGCAATATTAATTTCATTGTACATCTTTCATCAGAGCTCTTGGGTGACAAGGTCATTGTCAATGAGCAGTAACAGTTTGAAAGGAGTCTCTTTTTCTGAGCAGTAGGTCTCAACAGTGGCTTAAACTATTCCGTAAACCATGTTGTAAATAGATGTGCTGTCATCCAGGCTTTGTCCTTCCATTTTAGAGCACAGGCAGAGTAGATTTAGCATAATTCTTAAGAGCCCTGGGATTTTGGAATGGTAAGTGAGCATTGGCTTCAACTTAAATTTACCAGCTGCATTATTCCCTAACGAGAAAGTCAGCCTGTTCTTTGAAGTTTGAAGCCAGGCATTGACCTCCTCTCTAGCTCTGAAAGTGCTCAATGGCATCTCCTTCCAATACAAGGCTGTTTCATCTACATTGAAACTCTGTTGTTTAGTGTAGCCACCTTCATTAACTATCTTAGCTATATCTTCCGGATAACTTGCTGCAGCTTCTACATTAGTACTTGCTGCTTCATCTTGCACTTTTATGTTGTATGATGGCTTCTTTTCTTAAACCTCATGAACCAACCTCTGCTACATTCAAACTCTTCTTCTGCAACTTCCTCAGTTCTCTCAGTCTTCATAGAATTTAAGAGAGTTTGGGGCTTGCTCTGGATTAGACTTTAGCTTAAGGGAATGTTGTGGCTTCTTGGATCTTCTATCCAGACCACTAAATTTCTCCATATCAGTAATAAGGCTGTTTGACTTTCTCATCATTCACTGGAGTGGCACTTTTTTTTTTTTTTTGCGGTACGCGGGCCTCTCACTGTTGTGGCTTCTCCCGTTGTGGAGCACAGGCTCCGAACGTGCAAGCTCAGCGGCCATGGCTCACGGGCCTAGCCACTCCGTGGTACGTGGGATCTTCCCAGATCGGGGCACGAACCCGTGTCCCCTGCATCGGCAGGCAGACCCTCAGCCACTGCACCACCAGGGAAGCCCTGGAGTGGCACTTTTAATTTCCTTCAGGAACTTCCTTTGCATTTCCAACTTGGCTAACTGTTTAGCACAAGAGTCCTAGCTTTCAGCCTATGTTGGCTTTCAACATGTCTTCCCCATTAAGTTTAATCATTTTTAGCTTTTGATTTAAAGTGAGAAATGTGTGACTCTTCCCTCACTTGAACACAAGAAGGCTATTGTAGGGTTATTAATTGACCTAATTTCAATATTGTTGCATCTCAGGCAATAGAGAGGCTTAAGGAGAGGGAGAGAGATGAGCAGTCAAAACTCACACATTTATCATCAAGTTTTCTCTGTCTTACGTACAAACAGTTCTTGCCACCCCAAAACAATTACAACAGTAAGATCAAAGATCACTGATCACAGTTCACTATAATAAATATAATAATAATGAAAAGGTTTGAAATACTGAGAGAAATATCAAAATGTGACAAAGAGGCACAAAGTGAACAAATGCTGCTGGAAAAATTGTGCTGATAGACTTGCTCGATGCAGGGTTGCCACAGACCTTCTATTTCTAAAAAAAATGCAATATCTGCAAAGTGCAATAAAGCAAAGCACAGTAAAATGATGTATGCCTGTACTCTATCAGTACTTCTTGAAAAAATATGTAACTAAATATTCCACCTTGGTGATGTACTACAATATGTTTAACCTATCCACTAATATTGAATATTTATATAGCTTCCATTTTCCTCTGTTAAATGTATTCTATGATGACTGATGAAAGAAATCAAAGACGATACAAACAGATGGAAAGATATACCATGTTCTTGGATTGGAAGAATCAACATTGTGAAAATGACTCTACTACCCAAAGCAATCTATAGATTCAATGCAATCCCTATCAAATTACCAATGGCATTTTTCACAGAACTAGAACAAAAAAATTTACAAATTGTATGGAAACACGGAAGACCCAGAATAGCCAAAGCAATCTTGAGAAAGAAAAATGGAGCTGGAGGAATCAGGCTCCCTGACTTCGTACTATACTACAAAGCAACAGTAATCAAGACAGTATGGTACTGGAACAAAAACAGAAATATAGATCAATGGAACAGGATAGAAAGCCCAGAGATAAACCCACACACATATGGTCACCTTATGTTTGACAAAGGAGGCAAGAATATACAGTGGAGAAAAGACAGCCTCTTCAATAAGTGGTGCTGGGAAAACTGGACAGGTACATGTAAAAGAATGAAATTAGAACACTCCCTAACACCATACACAAAAATAAACTCAAAATGGATTAAAGACATAAATGTAAGGCCAGGCACTATAAAACTCTTAAGGAAAACATAGGCAGAACACTCTGTGACATAAATCACAGCAAGATCCTTTTTCATCTACCTCCTAGAGGAATGGAAATAAAAACAAAAATAAACAAATGGGACCTAATGAAACTTAAAAGCTTTTGCACAGAAAAGGAAACCATAAACAAGAGGAAAAGACAACCCTCAGAATGGGTGAAAATATTTGCAAACAAAGCAACTGACAAAGGATTAATCTCCAAAATATACAAGCAGCTCATGCAGCTCAATATTAAAAATACAAACAACCCAATCCCAAAATGAGCAGAAGACCGAAATAGACATTTCTCCAAAGAAGACATACAGATTGCCAAACACATGAAAAGATGCTCAACATCACTAATCATTAGAGAAATGCAAATCAAAACCACAATGAGGTATCACCTCACACCGGTCAGAATGGCCATCATCAAAAAATCTACAAACAATAAATGCTGGAGAAGGTGTGGAAAAAAGGGAACCCTCCTGCACTGTTGGTGGGAATGTAAATTGATACAGTCACTATAGAGAACAGTATGGAGGTTCCTTAAAACCTAAAAACAGAACTACCATATGACCCAGCAATCCCACTACTGGGCATATACCCTGAGAAAACCATAATTCAAAAAGAGACATGTACCACAATGTTCACTGTAGCACTATTTACAATAGCCAGGACATGGAAGCAACCTAAACCGACAGATGAATGGATAAGAAGATGTGGCAAATATATATGATGGAATATTACTCAGCCATAAAAAGAAATGAAATTGAGTTATTTGTAATGAGGTGGATGGACCTAGAGTCTGTCATACAGAGTGAAGTAAGTCAGAAAGAGAAAAACAAATACCGTATGCTAACGCACATATATGGAATCTTAAAAAAACGGTACTGATTAACCTAGTGGCAGTGCAGGAATAAAGATGCAGATGTAGAGAACGGACTTGAGGACACGGTGGGGAAGGGTAAGTGGTATGAAGTGAGAGAGTAGCACTGATATATATATACTAACAGATGTAAAATGTATGGCTAGTGGGAAGCTGCTGCATAGCACAGGGAGATCAGCTCGATGCTTTGTGATGACTTAGAGGAGTGGGATAGGGAGGGTGGGAGGGAGGCTCAAGAGGGAGGGAATATAGCAATACATATATACATATAGCTGATTCACTTTGTTGTACAGCAGAAACTAACACAACATTGTAAAGCAATTATACTCCAATAAAGACATTAAAAAATATATTCTGTGACAAAACATAGAAAACAAACTTATGTATACCAAAGGGGAAAGAGGGGGGATAAATTAGGAGTATATACACACCATTATATATAAAATAGGTAAGCAACAGGATTTACTGTGTAACACAGGAGAAAATATTCAATATCTTGTAAAAACTTATAATGAAAAATTATCTGAAAAAATTATATATATAACTGAATCACTTTGATGTACATCTGAAACTAATAGAATATTATAAACCAACTATACTTCACTAAAAAAATTCTGTGATGAGTATATATATATATATATTTTTTTTTTTTTTTTTTTTTTTGCAGTACGTGGGCCTCTCACTGTTGTGGCCTCTCCCGTTGCGGAGCACAGGCTCCAGACGCGCAGGCTCAGCGGCCATGGCTCAGGGGCCCAGCCGCTCCGCGGCATGTGAGATCTTCCCGGACCGGGGCACGAACCCGTGTCTCCCGCATCGGCAGGCGGACTCTCAACCACTGCGCCACCAGGGAAGCCCTGTGATGAGTATATTTATAGATAAACTTCTGTATGTTTTCCAGATTATTTTATTTAAATATTCAATATTCAAAAGAAGGAAATTATTATGGCAATGTTTCTATTTCTATGTAGTTTTTATTGATATAATTTTCTCATACTTTCATAATTATTTAGAGTTCTTTTTTTGTGACAAAGTTAAATTTTTTCACTGGCAACCTACTCTGTGCCAGGCACTTTGCAATACAAGAGTGAACAACACAGGTGTCTTTGTGGAATTTATGGTACAAAGACAAAAAGCAAAATCCTCCAGTTAAGTATTTTTGTTCATTAGTACTTTGCTGCCATATATTTAGAACTTGTGGGAGCTCTTGATATTTTAAAGTTATAAACTGATTTGGGGGCCATTTTTACTTCCAAATATTTCCCAGGTTTTGTTCCAAAATAATGCTCATTCACTTTCTTATAGACTAATTCTGCTTTGAGACTCATGCTATCTTCCTTCTACTCTTCAATGCTGTCTTAAGTTCTTTTCAATTCCCTCATAAACAAATGCATGCAAGTCATTACATTAGTATTAGAGGGACTTCGGTGTCCATGTGGAAAGCTAATTCTTCATCCTGTGCTCTTGATTCCATTTCCTCCTAATCTGAGTTGTCTTTCCCTTCACTCTGCTGTAGTTATGCACTCCCATAACCACCTCCTTTCTCCTTTTCCAAATTCACTAATTCTAACATCCCACTGTCCAGCCATAAGTACTTAAGCCCAAATATGTCTTAACTATGCCTGTTTTTTAAGCATCACAAAAACTGCTAATCTATTAACACTACAATTTTCTTTCCAAACCACCAACCCACTCTCTGATTCTTAAGTTTAGATTCCATGCTCTTCATTATAATAAATCTCTTCTAAGTATTCTCAAATCCTTTAAATCTTTTTCTCCATTCTTTCTGGCCCATCCCAAAGTTATTATACACCAAATCAATAACTAGATTTGGGTAGTCACCCAGAGAACAGAATGGTGCCATTAAATGATTACCAACCTAGGCTACCAACAGAGCCCAGTTTACACATTTTGCTCAAGTCAGCTCATTCCCCCACTCCACCTAATTAATGCTTCGTGTGTACACCCTATTCAAACCTCCAACCTTGATTCAAGAACCCACCTCTCTACCTTTGGCAGAAAAGGTAGCCTACTAAATCAGAACTGATCAGTGAGAAACCCACACAAATTCAAGACTCTAAATCTTAAAACACAACTACATCTGCTCCTACCCTCTCTTCATTCCTTCTTGCTGAGGAACTGTCTCTCCTGTCAAGTAATAATCCCTCCATTTGTTCTCTGGACACCAATAAGAAAGGTTAGCTTGAGCATTCATAGTCATGAACCTGCAAAGCATTATTTGGGCTAAAACTTGCAGTGATTGTATAGTCTGGGGAGGAAAATGTTGATAAATTAACCAATAGCTGTCCTGGTAAGGAGGGTCCAATGAGATGTCAAATGAGCATATGAAAAAATACCCAATATCATCATACTTCATTAAGGAAATGCAAATTAAAACAACAATGAGTTACCACTACACACCTAGTAGAATGGCTAAAAGCCAATACACTAACAATACCAAATGCTGGTAAGAATGTGGATCAATAGGACTCTTATTCATTGCTGGTAGAAATGCAAAATGGTAAAGACACTTTAGAAAACTGTTCTGCAGTTTCCTACAAAGCTAAACATACTCTTACCACATGATCCAGCAATCACACTTCTTAGTATTTACCCAAAGAAGCTGAAAATTTATGTCTACACAAAAACCTGCACACAGACATTTACAGAATCTTTATGCATAATTGCTAAATTTCGGAAGCAGCCAAAACGCCTTTGAACAGGTGAATGGATGAACAAACTCAGGTACATCCGAACAATGGAATATTATTCAGCAATATAAAGAAGTGAGATAAGACAAAAAGACATGGAGGAATTTTAAAAGCATTATACTCAGCAAAATAAGGTGCTCTGTAAAGGTTACATGCTGTATGATACCAACCTTATGACATTCTGGAAAAAGGTAAATCTATGGAGATAGTAAAAAAAAAAATCCATGGCTTTCAGGAATTTTGAGGGAGCAGGAGAGGGATAAATAGGGGCAAACAGGGATTTTTAGGGCATTGAAAATATTCTGAATAGTACTATAATGGTGGATACATGTCATTATACATTTTTCAAAACCCATAAACTATACAACACAAAGAGTGTACCCTAATATAAGCTACAGTCTTTCATTAATGATAATGTATCAGTATTGGTTCATTAACTGTAACAAATGTGCCACACTAATGCAAGACGCTAATAATAGGGGAAACTCTCTGATCAAAGGAGGAGGAAGGGGGTAGGGTGTATATGGGAACTCTCTCTACTTTCTATAAACTTAAAACTACTCTTAAAAAATAATATCTATTAATTTTTTAATGCAATCCTTGAAATTAAAAACATTAAAACAATGGATTGGTTAAACAGCTTATTGGATAGAGCTAAGGAGATCATTAGAAACTTAATGCATTTAATGTTGTCCCAGAGGTCTCTGAGACTGTCCTCAGTTCTTTTCATTCTTTTTTCTTTATTCTGCTCTGCAGTAATTATTGCCACTATTTTATCTTCCAGGTCACTTATCCGTTCTTCTGTCTCCGTTATTCTGCTATTGATCCCATCTAGAGAATTTTTAGTTTCATTTATTGTGTTGTTCATCACTGTTTGCTCTTTAGTTCTTCTAGGTTCTTTTTAAACGTTTCTTGTATTTTCTCCATTCTATTTCCAATATATTGGATCACCTTTACTATCATTATTCTGAATTCTTTTTCAGGTAGACTGCCTATTTCCTCTTCATTTGTTAGGTCTGGTGGGTTTTTATCTTGCTCCTTCATCTGCTGTTTCTCTGTCTTCTCATTATGCTTAACTTACTGTGTTTGGGGTCTCCTTTTTGCAGGCTGCAGGTTCATAGTTCCCGTTGTTTTGGGTGTCTGTCCCCAGTGGCTAAGGTTGGTTCAGTGGGTTGTGTAGGCTTCCTGGTGGAGGGGATTAGTGTCTGTGTTCTGGTGGAGGAGGCTGGATCTTGTCTTTCTGGTGGGCAAGTCCACATCTCATGGTGTGTTTTGGGGTGTTTATGGCCTTATGATTTTAGGCAGCCTCTGTGCTAATGGTTGGAGTTGTGTTCCTGTCTTGCTAGTTGTTTGGCGTAGGGTGTCCAGCACTGTAGCTTGCTGGTCCTTGAGTGGAGCTGGGTCTTGGCGTTGAGATGGAGATCTCTGGGAGATTTCCGCCGTTTGATATTACGTGGAGCTGGGAGGTCTCTTGTGGACCCGTGTCCTGAACTTCCCTCTCCCATCTCAGAGGCACAGCCCTGATGCCTGGCTGGTGCACCTAGAGCCTGTCATCCACATGGCTCAGAATAAAAGGGAGAAAGAAAAGGAAGGAAGAAAGGAAGAAGAAGATAAAATAAAATAAAGTAAAATAAAATAAAATAATTAAAACTAAAAATAATTATTAGGAAAAAGAAATTTTTTTTACATCTTTATTGGAGTATAACTGCTTTACAATGATGTGTTAGTTTCTGCTTTATAACAAAGTGAATCAGTTATACATATACATATGTTCCCATATCTCTTCCCTCTTGCTTCTCCCTCCATCCCACCCTCCCTATCCCACCTCTCTAGGTGGTCACAAACCACCGAGCTGATCTCCCTGTGCTATGCGGCTGCTTCCCACTAGCTATCTATTCTACGTTTGGTAGTGTATATATGTCCATGCCACTTTCTCGCTTTGTCACAGCTTACGCTTCCCCCTCCCCATATCCTCAAGTCCATTCTCTAGTAGGTCTGTGTCTTTATTCGTGTCTTATCCCTAGGTTCTTCATGACATTTTTTTTTCTTAAATTGCATATATATGTGTCAGCATACGGTATTTGTCTTTCTCTTTCTGACTTACTTCACTCCGTATGACAGACTCTAGGTCCATCCACCTCATTACAAATAGCTCAATTTCATTTCTTTTTATGGCTGAGTAATATTCCATTGTATATATATGCCACATCTTCTTTATCCATTCATCTGTTGATGGACACTTAGCCTGTTTCCATCTCCAGGCTATTGTAAATAGAGCTGCAATGAACATTTTGGTACATGACTCTTTTTGAATTATGGTTTTCTCAGGGTATATGCCCAGTAGTGGGATTGCTGGGTCATATGGTAGTTCTATTTGTAGTTTTTTAAGGAATCTCCATACTGTTCTCCATAGTGGCTGTACCAATTCACATTCCCACCAGCAGTGCAAGAGTGTTCCCTTTTCTCCATACCCTCTCCAGCATTTATTGTTTCTAGATTTTTTGATGATGGCCATTTTGACCGGTGTGAGATGATATCTCATTGTAGTTTTGATTTGCATTTCTCTAATGATTAATGATGTTGAGCATTCTTTCATGTGTTTGTTGGCAATCTGTATATCTTCTTTGGAGAAATGTCTATTTAGGTCTGCCCATTTTTGGATTGGGTTGTTTGTTTCTTTGTTTAAAGAAAAGGACAGACAGAACCCTAGGACAAATGGTGAAAGCAAAGCTATACAGACAAAATCACACACAGAAGCATACACATACACACTCACAAAAAGAGAAAAAGGGGAAAAAATAATATATCTTTGCTCCCAAAGTCCACCTCCTCAATTTGGGATGATTCGTTGTCTATTCATGTATTCCACAGATTCAGGGCACATCAAGTTGATGGTGGAGATTTAATCCGCTGCTCCTGAGGCTGCTGGGAGAAATTTCCCTTTCTCTTCTTTGTTCGCACAGCTCCTGGGGTTCAGTTTGGATTTGGCCCCGCCTGTGGGTGTAGGTCGCCTGAGCGCTTCTGTTCCCGCTTAGACAGGGCGGGGTTAAAGGAGCAGCTGATTGGGGGCTCTGACTCACTCAGTCCGGGGTTGGGGGGGAAGGGGGTACAGAGTGCGGGGCGAGCCTGCTGGCGGCAGAGGCTGGCGTGACGTTGCACCAGCCTGAGGCGCGCTGTGCGTTCTCCCGGGGAAGTTGTCCCTGGATCCCGGGACCCTGGCAGTGGCGGTCTGCACAGGCTCCCGGAAGGGGGGTGTAGATGGTGACCTGTGCTTGCACACAGGCTTCTTGGTGGTGGCGGCAGCAGCAGCCTTAGCGTCTCATGCCCGTCTCTGGGGTCCGCGCTTTTAGCCGCGGCTCGCGCCCGTCTCTGGAGCTCCTTTAAGCAGCACTCTTAATCCCCTCTCCTCCCGCACCAGGAAACAAAGAGGGAAGAAAAAGTCTCTTGCCTCTTCGGCAGCTCCAGACTTTTCCCCGTACTCCCTCCCGGCTAGCCGTGGCGCACTAACCCCCTGCAGGCTGTGTTCACGCCGCCAACCCCAGTCCTCTCCCGGCGTTCCGACCGAAGCCCGAGCCTCAGCTCCCAGCCCGCCGGGGCGGGTGAGCAGACGAGCCTCTCGGGCTGGTGAGTGCCGGTCGGCACCGATCCTCTGTGCGGGAATCTCTCCGCTTTGCCCTCCGCACCCCTGTTGCTGCACTCTCCTCCGCGGCTCCGAAGCTTCCCCCCTCCGCCACCCGCAGTCTCCGCCCGCGAAGGGCCTTCCTAGTGTGTGGAAACCTTTCCTCCTTCCCAGCTCCCTCCCACTGGTGCAGGTCCCGTCCCTATTCTTTTGCCTCTGTTTTTTCTTTTTTCTTTTGCCCTACCCAGGTACGTGGGGAGTTTCTTGCCTTTTGGGAGGTCTGAGGTCTTCTGCCAGCGTTCAGTAGGTGTTCTGTAGGAGTTGTTCCACATGTAGATGTATTTCTGATGTATCTGTGGGGAGGAAGGTGATCTCCGCGTCTTACTCTTCCGCCATCTTGACGCTCCTCCCCAAACTGATAGAACTATAAGGAAAAACAGACAAATCTACATTTATAATTGGGGATTTAATAGCCCATTCTCACTAATTGATACAACTACTAGACAGTAAATCTGCAAAGATAGAGAAGGCCTGAATAACACCACCAACAAATTCTAATGGACATGTATACATCAGTCCATCCATCAACAGCAGAATATATTTTTTCAAGATTTTGGAGATCATACAACAAAATAAGCCACATCCTGGGTCACAAAACAAACATCAAAAATACTAAACAGGGCTTCCCTGGTGGCGCAGTGGTTGAGAGTCTGCCTGCCGATGCAGGGGACGCGGGTTCGTGCCCTGGTCTGGGAAGATCCCACATGCGGCGGAGCGGCTGGGCCCGTGAGCCATGGCCGCTGAACCTGCGCGTCTGGAGCCTGTGCTCTGCAATGGAAGAGGCCACAACAGTGAGAGGCCCGCGTACCGGAAAAAAAAAAAAAAAATTAAACATGCACAGCAAATAAAACGACTAATGAAATGAAAAGACAACCTACAGAATGGGAGAAAATATCTGCAAACCGTACAACCAACAGAAGCTTACTTTACGAAGTATACAAACAGCTCATACAACTCAATAACAAAAAAACAAACAACCCATCAAAAGACGGGCAGAAGAGCTAAATAGACATTTCTCCAAAGAAGAGATACAGATGGCCAATAAGCCCATAAGAAGATGCTGAACATCACTAATTAGAGAAATACAAATCAAAACTACAATGAGATATCACTTCACACCAGTCAGAATGGCCATCATTAAAATGTTTAAAAATAAATGCTGGAGAGGGTGGGCAGGAAAGCGAACCCTCCTACACTGTGGTTGGGAATGTAAATTGGTGCAGCAACTATGGAAAACTGTATGGAGGTTCCTCAAAAAACTAAAAATAGAGTTGCCACATGATCTAGCAATTCCATTCCTGGGCCTATATTTGGAGGAAACTCTAATTTGAAAAGATACATGCACCCCCAATGTTCATTGTAGCTCTATTTACAATAGCCAGACATGGAAGCAACCTAAATGTCCATTGACAGAAGAATGGATTAGGAGGATGTGGTACTTATATGCAATGGAATATTACTCAACCATAAAAAGAACAAAATAATGACATTTGCAGCAACATGGATGGACCCAGAGATTATCATACTAAGTGAAGTAAGTCAGAAAGAGAGACAAATAGCATATGATACCACTTATATGTGGAATCTAAAATATAACAAAAATTAACTCATTTATAAAACAGAAACAGTCTCACAGCCATAGAAAACAAGCTTATGGTTACCAAAGGGGAAAGGGGGTGGAGGAGGGATAAATTAGGAGTTTAGGATTAGCAGATACAAACTACTATATAGAAAATAGATAAACAACATATATATATATGTATAACACAGGGAACTACATTCAATATCTTCTAATACTTTTGATGAGAAAGAAAAGGAAAAGATTATATGTATGTGTGTGTATATATATATATATATATATATACACACACATATATATATCTGAATCACTATGCTGTACACCAGAAACTAACACAATATTGTAATTCCACTATACATCAGTTTTTTAAATAATAATTTAAAAATAAAATAGATAAACAACAAAGTCCTACTTTATACCACAGGGAAATATATTCAATATCCTGTAATAAACCATAATGGAAATTAATATGAAAAAGAATATATATACATATACACTTATAACTGAGTTATTTTGCTATGCACTGGAAACTTGCACATTGTAAATCAATAAAATAAATAAATAAATAAAACTTCAATGAAACAAAAAAGAATGAACATAGTCATAATGACAGCAAATATATATATAAAACTTCTAAATCTATAGATGCCTTTCCAAGTACTTTATGTATAATATCCCATGTAATCCTCACTCAAATTCTCTGTTGATTAAATAATCTTTCATTTTTAAGTTTAAAAACTAAAATATAGAAATTGATGTAAACAACATTCAAACTGTAGCTTAAGAATTTTCAAACATTAAACAATGAAAAAGACAAAGTATATTTCACAAATATAGCTATTAATGTTTGTCTTTTTTTTAACTAATGGAGTATTACTTTGCCATTAAAGAGAATGAAATAATGCCATTTGCAGGAACATGGATGGACCTAGAGATTATCATACTAAGTGAAGCAAGTCAGACAAAGAGAAATGTTGTATGATACACTTATATGTGGAATCTAAAAAGAAATGATACAGATGAATTTATTTACAAAACAGACTCACAGATTTAGAGAACAAACATGGTTACTGGGGGGAAGGGTGGGGGAAGGGATAGTTAGGGAGTTTGTGATTGACATGTACACATTGCTATATTTAAAATGGATAACCAACAAGGACCTACTGTATAGCACATGGAACTCTGCTCAATGTTATGTGGCAGTCTGGATGGGAGGGGAGTTTCTGGGAGAATGGATACATGTATATGTATGACTGAGTCGCTTTGCTGTGCACCTGAAATTATCAGAACTTTGTTAATCAGCTAGACTCCAATATAAAATAAAAAGTTTTTAAAAATACTGCACAAATAGTTAAACTAAATATAATAGAGAAAATATAATTATTGGTTTTTTTAAAGAAAATGAAAATAGAAAAGAAAAACATAGAGCTTTCAAGAGTTAAATGAGCAAAGACAGGAAGAGCCAGATCATTTACAAGTTAAAGGACCCAAGAGAACAGACTTTAAAAATAAAACAGAAATTGGTTTGTCCCTACCTCTTCCATTGATCTTGGCAGAGTTTCAGTTTCCTCGGTATCATGCTTATTGCATGGAGCTGCAATTTGCTAATCACTTAACAAATGATAGCTATCTTTAACTCACAAGAAGAAATAAAACTATCCAACAAATATTCAAACTCAGTAGTAATCAAAAAACTGTTAGCAAAAAACCCAAATTCAGCTAACTTGCAGGATACAAATCAATACACAAAAATCAGTTCTGTATCTATACACTAATAACAAACAATCCAAAAGAGAAATTAACACACAATTCCATTTACAATTACATAAAATGAATAAACTACCTAGGAATAAATTTAACCAAAGAGATGAAAGACCTGTACCCTAAAAACTATAAGACATTGGTGGAAGAAATTGAAGAAGACACAAACAAATGGAAAATTATTTTGTGGTCATGGATTGGAAGAACTCATGTTGTTGAAAGAACCATACTACCCAAAGCAATCTACAAATACAATGCAACCCCTATAAAAATTCCAATGGCATTTTTCAGAGATATAGAAAAACAATACTAAAATTTGTATGGAGCTACAAAACCCCCAAATAACCAAACCAATCTTGAGAAAGAGCAAGCTAGAGGCATCATGCTTCCTGAGTTCACACTAATTCACAAAGCCATGGTAATCAAACATGGTATTGGCATAAACACAGACACATAGATCAATGGAACAGAAAAGAGAGCCAAGTAATCAACCTATCCATATAAAGTTAATTGACTTACAACAAAGAAGACAAGCATATACAATAGGGAAAGGACAGTCTCTTCAACAAATGGTCTTGGAAAAACTCAACAGCCACGTGCAAAAGAGTGAAACTGGACCCCTCTCTTATACCATTCATAAAAATCAATTCAAAATGGATTAAAGACTTGAACAGAAGACCTGAAACTGTAAAACACCTAGAAGGAAACATAGGCAATAAGCCATGTGACATTGGTCTTGGTGATAATTTCTTGAAACTGACACCAAAGGCAAAAGTAAAATAAACAAGTGAGATTACATCAAACTAAAAAGCCTCTGAACAGCAAACGAAACCATCAACAAAATGGAAAGACAACCTACCAACTGGGAAAAAAATATTTGCAAATCGTATATCTGGTAATGAAATAAAATGTATATTTTAAGGCAGGACAAGAACATTTAAACATAAGATTCTTTGCTCTGTCTGTCTGGGCTTCCTCCTTCCCTCCCTAATGTGCAATGTGCATCTGCCTTACACATTAAACAGATCTCCTCAAAGGGAGAAATATTTCTCAATCACAAAGAGCAATGTGTTTCTTCCTTTCTTCTGAAGCTAACACTGTAACTTCTTAAAATATCAGCTTTCTTTCCAACTCTGTAGGGGGTCATGGTGACTTGCTGTTCACTTTGTACCTGCTTATCTGGACTATGTATCTTTGGTGAACTTTATGTAAAATGTCAGTATGTCATTTGATATATGATCCTTTGTCTCAAAAATGTACTCTGCCTTCTACTTCTAAGAGACAGAACAGTTCTCAGAGATTCCGAGGGTCTGTCTCCCGGGTTATAATCCTCAATTTGGCTCGAAAAAAATTCTCTTTTTCTTCTCAATTTGATTGTTAATTGAATTTTTCAACAATGGTAAGGGCTTAATATCCAAAATATATGAAGAACTCATACAGCTCAATAGGAAAAACTGAAACAATCTGATTTTAAAATGAGCAGAGGATCTGAATAAACATTTTTCCAAAGAAGACATACAGATGGCCAACAGGTACATGAAAAGGAGGTCAGCATCATTAATCATCAGAGAAATACAAATCAAAACCACAAGGAGATGTCATCTCACACCTTTGCAGTGGATATTATCAAAAAGACAAGAAATAACAAGTGCCAGTGAGGATGTGAAGAAAAGGGAACCACCGTGCACTGTTGTGGGAATGTAAATTGTTGCAACCACTACAGAAAAGAGTATGGAGGTTCCTCAAAAAATTAAAAATATAGCTACCATGTGATCCTCAAATTGCACTTCTGGGTATTTATCTGAAGGAAATGAAAATACTGACTCAAAAACCATCTGCACCCCCAGGTTTATTATTGCAGCATTATTTACCATAGCTAAGGCATGGCAACAACCTAAGTGTACATGGATGCATGGATAGATAAAGAAAATACAGCATATGTATCATGAAATATTATTCCAGATTAAAAAATAAATAAATCCTGCCATTTGTGATAACATAGATGGAACTTGATGGCATTATGTCAAGTGAAATAGGTTAGACAGAGAAAAAATAAATACTGTGTGATATCACTTGTATGTGAAATCTAAAGAAGTTGAGCTCAGAGAGATTGGTAATAGAAAGGTGGTTGCCAGAGTCTGGGGGTGGGGGAAAGGAGGAGATGTTGGTCAAAGGGTACAAACTACCAGTCAGAAGAGGACTAAGTTCTCAGGATAATAACAGCATGGTGATTAGAGTGAACAACACTGTGTCATATACTTGAAAGTCGATAACACTGTACATCTTAGATGTTCTCACCACAAAAAAAGGAAATGATAGTTTTGTTCGATGATGGAGGTGTTAACTAATGCTACTGTGGCAATCATGCTGTAAAAAACTAAGTGTGTAGGAACAACAAGATATACACCTTAAATTACACAATGTTGTATGGCAACTATATCTCAATAAACCTGGGAGAAAATATTTTCTACAAGTCAAGAGATGTTATCCCAAGACAAAGCATGGATATATTTGGAGTATGGCATGAATTAGGAAAGGTAAAGAGTTAGTGAGCTGGCGGGTCAGTGGAAGAGCGGATTCCTTGGAAATTGATCTAGGAAGTACTGCATTAAAGGAGGCCAAAAAACAGTCCTTGAGTGCCCAGCTGATGAGATCACTGAAGATCATGGTCTGATGTGAAAATTGAGGGACTTCCCATTCTTCAACATTCTCCTGGTACATAGCACCCATCAAATACCACGTTAGCATTTTCCCGTTACACAAGGGGTCAGCCTCAGTCTCCCAAAGGGTTTTGAAAATGTGATTCAAGCAATTCATTTACATTCCTGTGCTCTGACATATATGTGATAGGATATAAATTATAGTATAATAAAAATACCTGAAACCCTAAGAATCACTGATTCTAAGAAAGTCGCTTAGCTATATAGAAAGACATAAAGGAATGCAGGTTTATATGTGATAGTTCAGGGATGTCACAAGATGTCTCAAAGGATGAGAAACTCAGTGACGAATAATTGAAAAAAATGTGAAACCAGAGCATTGTTCTCATTTCTTCTATTACCAAAGATCAGGTTAGTGATATGTAAGATGTAAGACTTTGGGAAGTCCTACTTCTAGCCACATACTCTGTGCAGGATGGAGCTTACTCAGTCAAACACGACATTGTTCACTGTACTGCTTTGATAGTAGAAACTGGAAGTTCAGTACCTACCTGGTGAACATTCTACAGAAACAATTCACTAAACTATTACGTAGTGTGTTAGTTTACCACTAGCATTTATATCCACCAGTTCCATAGTTCACATCATGGATAGCTAGAGATGTTGAAAACGCTGTTCCTCCTCCAAAGTTATTTCTGCATTGGAAAAAATATGTGAGCTACCTGCTCTCGAATTTGCTCGATCTTGATCCCATAAGTGATGGGATTCAGCATAGGTGGAGCCAGAATGCACACATTATCCAACAAGATGTGGATATGAGGTGGAACCTGGCTTCCAAACTGCTGAGTAAGCGTTGTGATGATCGCAGGCCCATAAAAGAGGATGATGATGCAGACATGAGAGCCACACGTGTTGAGAACCTTGTGACAAGCATCTTGGGAAGGCACGTGGAAGACAGCATGGAGAATAAGCGTGTAGGAAACGAAAATTAATAGGACATTTAAGACCACTGTTGACATTATAACAGAGAGTCCATACCAGATGTTTACCCGTATGTCATTACAAGCATATTTGGCCAAGCCGATGTGTTCACAACAGGTGTCTGGAATTATATTACTTTGGCAGAAAGTCAGTCTTTTCAGAAGAAATATCATGGGGAAAATCATGCAATAACTTCTCAGAAAGATGGTAACACCAATTTGCCCGATCAGTGTGTGTGAGAATAGTGGTGTATCTCAGTGGGTAGAAGCATATGGCAATGTAGCAGTCAAATACCACACCACCAAGGTCCCTGACTCAGACATGAAAGTGCTGTGTGTAATGAAGAACTGTGTGATGCAGCGATTCAAGGAGATGTCCCCAGCACAGAACCAGAAGATGGCCAAGGCCTGAGGTACTACGCATGTGGAGAGGACAAAGTCTGCCCCAGCCAGCATGCAGAGGAAGAGGTACATGGGTTCATGGAGGCTGTGTTTTGTCACAATAATGAATATGAGAAGGCTGTTCCCAGATAGGGCAATGACGTACGAAAAGAAGAAAGGGATGGAAATCCACATGTGCTGGTCCTCTAGGCCAGGGATGCCCAGCAAGTGGAAGACTGTGTGACTGACACCAGTGTGGTTTAAGGAAACATACCCATGGAGACCACCAGGGACATCACCTCATACTCACAGAGATGAAAAATCCAGATTTTCCTGGAATATCCTTTTGGCATATCTCACACTCTCCATCTTCTTTGAACATGCAAATAATAAGAAACATAAAAGGTCAATAGGGTATGTTCTCTGCTTCAATGAGTGACAGTCTAATTAAAAGATATGCATATCTCCAGATAATCAAACAAAACATATCATTGTATATATTTCTCCTACCAACAGAGGCTTATTAATATTCAAAGGAAGTCATTATATGTACCTGTGAAGGCTGTAACAAGAGGTTTCTTGAATATAAACTTGAACTTCACCTTGTGGTGGATGGTTTATCATAAAGAGAATGAAAAGAGAACAAAGTAATATGGAAAACATAGGTATTCAAATTGAAGTATACCATTTATGAACAGTGTTCATTCAGATCCAGGTGGCTATGCACAGGGAATACTGAAGAAAGCAGCATGTGGGGTCATACAGGCAGATTTAGCCTAACTAATGGAAATGAGATTTAAAATCTCTCTGAATTCACCACATACAATTTGCACACTTGTGAAGGGATTCAGTAGACAAAGGTTAAGGAGTAACACTGACAGGGCCTGAGTGCCTGAGGTGACACACTGCTCATGCTCACATCTTAGGAACTACGTTTAGAAATGACTGAAATTGGAAAATAAGGCATTAGTGCTGGAAGGGGATGGGGATGACATTGGAAGATTTTTCTGCAGGCAGAAATATTGTCATTTGGTTCTTAGTGTACATTCATTCATTCATTAATCCAGATGCAGAAAAAAATGGGAAACTTCCAGGATCCTAGGGGCTTAAGTTTGAGAGTGAAGCAAACTTTAAGCAGGTGGTTTTAGAATATTGGAGATAAATGTTGATTCTTTCTGTTGATGGGTATCTCAGAATATCTATCTCAGTATAAGTTATGTCTTAGGCTCATTAATAGTTTATCTTCCATCCCAGGTTACCTCTCTTTGTGCCTCTGTTTTTTCTTTGAGCGGAAGAAAATCAGCTCCTATAACCATCCTCCCAGTGATGGAAGAAACTGTTCTACAATTACAGTTACTGGTCAAGAGAGCCTAGTCACTGGCCTTGATACAGTGAACTGTCTCTGGAGAGTATAGGGCTACTCTGTGAGAAGGAAAAAGCCAGAAAGACACAATTCAACACAGAGAGGGGCTTGAGAAGGGAGGAGATGACAGAAGCTGAGGATGGGTGTGTGTTTGGAGAAAAAGAGTAAAAGGGAAGTGCTGTTTGTTTTTTGGGGGTTTTTTCACTGAAAAATGGAAGCCAGGGAACTCAGGGGTATTTGCCTGTTTGGTCTCCTGATAGAGCGACTTTGGTGTAATACATGTTCATCCTAGAAATCCCCTTTCAAATGTCTCCTGTCTCATGTTTTCTTCTCACATCTGCCTAAGAGGGCCTGGAGGTCTCCTCTTTCCACACCCTGCTTTAGGAACCCCAGCACAGATCCCAGACATTCTCAGGGCTCCTCTAATATTTGCCAAGACATATCTGCAGTCTAAGTCAGTATCTCCATCTTTTAATGCCCGGTCCACTTATTGGGCACCAGTTATTTTTTTGGATGATGACTCCTTATTACTAACTTTCAGGAACATCAGATAGACCATGTATTCTCACCTCCCTCCCCAGACCTCACCCTCCACTTCTGCTAGAACCAACCGGATTTGTGTCTCTGGTCACTATCATTCCACACATATTAACAGCCTCCAAGCGTCCTGTACCCTCTGGCGTGTCTGGGACATAACACCTTCCCAGCACTTACCTTCGTCCTTGAACCAACTCCATCTGCAGGTGTATAATTCATTTATCAGCCTTAGACTGAGTCTTCAGGAACAGCCGTTCAATTGGAGAGGAAATTTACCTTGTTGCAGGATTTGGGCTGTTTATCCTCTGTCACGAGAGCCCTTGAGGGAAAGCACTTACACCAGGGCTCCAGGGACAGAACTGTCTCCAAGAGCCTCACCTTCTTCCTAAATGGGCTGGGTCTCTAAGACCACTTCACATCTTCCTCACTTCCACTCCTTTTCTCTCTTTTTCATCTCCAGATAATCTGACACATAAATCATCTACCATGTAAACCAGCCTTGCTTCAGGCCTATTGTAATACAACAGGAATATAAATACCTACAATTAATATGGACTCATGGTTTTTAAAGTTTTATTCTTCATGAAAACAATTAATGAAACTCACATGAGTTTCAAATTCCAGAGTCATGAATACTGATGTTTACCTCTGTTGTCTAAGGGTATAGAATTGTACAAGCTTAGCAGTTAGTAGGAGACGTGTGGGTCTCGATGCCTTAGACATGTCTCTATTTCATTTGCCTAACTAACTCCTTTAACTGCATTCAAGATTGTTCACTTTATCTTAATTTTCAGTTTGATCTGCAGAGGCCTACACATAGCTTTCTTTGTTTTTAAAGTCCTTGAAGTTCTCAGAGATTTTCGACTCTGTAAATTTATTGTTTTTACCACATTTGGATATACTCAGCAATTATTTCTACAAAACATTTTTCTGTCCCCTTCTCTCATTTCATTTCGACATCCCAACAACAACACATATGTTAGACCTTTTGACATTGTTGCATCAGTACTTGAAAGTCTCTTGATTTTTCTGTATTTTCTGTCTCTTCTCCAGTTGGATAATTCTATTGAAAGATCTGATTGTCTATTTCCACAAGTAGGGTTACCTTGGTCAAGAGGTAAATGCATTTGTAGTTTTGTCCTATGTGGATAGATTCCCTTTGAGAGGCTACACTATCTTTCATTACTAACAGCAATGTATGAAAGTAACTTTTTCCTCACAGACTTGCCTGTAGACTATATTGTCAAGTCATTGAACATTTGTCAATCTGACAGTTTGTCGAGTGGAACTATCTGAACAAATGGATGGCAATAATTCTTCCCTCTGCTGTCCACACAAGACAACTCCTCCATCATGAGCTACAGTCTATTCTCCACTCTCTTGCATCTGTGATGGCCTCATGACATGCTTTGGCCAATGGAGTGAGATGGAAGTATTATATCCTCTGCCCAGTGGATCTACAGTGAAGTGAATGTAGGAACAACAGTCAGAAGGTGAATATATAATCAAGAAGCAACACCAGGGTAGATTGGACTTGGGAAGTGAGGGAACTGAAATAAAATAATTACAAATGAAGCTACTGACACACTTATATTGTGAGGTTATTGCTTCTTGGATTATAAAGTATTTCTGTCATTTTTGGACTTTTTAAAATTGTTATTGTAAACACACAAATACAGAAAACAAAACAAAACAAATGAATGGCTTAACAAATTCTTATAAGGCAAACATCACCCAGGTTAAGTAATAAAACTTGATCAGACACACCTGCAGCTGTGTCCATGTGCCCAGTCACAGTCACAAAGCCATCCTTGGCATACCTAACCTTTCTAGTTATACGTATATTCATATCTTACAGCAATTTGCATCTAAATGCTGCCATTTCATCTTCAACAACCTTCTAAATATTCCATTTGCCTCTGTGTCTTAACTGGAACCATGTCTGTCTACTCAAGAAACTGCTGTATTTCCAGCAGCACATCTGAATCTTTATTTCTCATTCCTCATGGTTAGACAGAACGATATTACTGTTAGCTACAATTACAATTTACAAGCATAACTTCCCCTCCATTTAGCAAAACTACCAACATCAGTGGTGTTCAGACCACACGGCAACTGTTCTCCCACCATATTTAACTAACACCTGATCTAGCCCCATCCTCCCCACCCAATGATTTTTTTTAATGTAGCACCCAGAGGACCACAGAGAATTTAGCAGCTTTCTGGTCCAAATTCTGACTCAATTTTGGTGGATCTGAAGCTGGAAAGAACTTGCCACAATGAAGAGCATCCTAAGATACTGGTAAAAGGACTGTCCAATGATGAAGATCAGGATTCGGCATCCTGGGACTGCACTCACCATGAGTAAGACCCGAAGACAGCCAGTAGTTCGCAATCCTGGCTAAACACTGTGGGTAACATCTACAGCTCCACGTAAATGATCTCTGGGTTCCAATCACCCCTTCTAATCTGTCTCCGACTCTCCGCACAAGGAAGCCCCCGGTGCTGCACGGGTTCGGGAGGAAACATGGGCCCAGGCAGCCTCCCAGGTGACCTTTAACTCACCTTCTGCTCTCATTCTTAGCAACTCCAGCAACCAAAAGTTTACCCACTCAATGCCCACAATGTTCAGGGTTTTGACGTCTTCCTCAACTGCATCTTTTTTTTTAAAGATTTTTGTGATGTGGACCATTTTTTAAAAAGTCTTTACTGAATTGGTTACAATCTTGCTTCTGTTTTATTTTTTGGCTTTTTTCCTGCAAGGCATGTGGGATCTTAGCTCCCTGACCAGGGATCGAACCCCCACCCCCTACCTTGGAAGGTGAAGTCCCAACCACTGGGCTACCTGGGAAGTCCCTCAACTGCATTTTTCTAACTCTACAAGAGACACCAACTTCTACAGTTCCATCAAGAACTCTACCACTAGATCAAAACTGAAACAGTAAATTCACCAACATTAAAGTTCTAACTTTCCAATCTCTTTTATATGTTTATGGCCTATAAGGGCTCTTAGACAAACAATGTTCCACCATCTATTTAATCCAGTCCCATTCCTTTTCACTTATTCACATACACTTTATATTTTGTTTTTTTAAGTAAATGTATTATATTATTTTTAATTTTTATTGGACTATATAGTTGATTTACAATGTTGTATTAGTTTCTACTGTACAGCAAAGTTTATCAGTTATACATATATATATCCACTCTTTTTCAGATTCTTTTCCCATATAGCTCATTACAGAGTTGAAAAGAGTTCCTTGTGCTATACAGTAGGTCCTTATTAGTTATCTATTTTATATACACTTTATGTTTTGTAATTCATCACTGTAATCACTACATTTTAGCACCTGCAACATTTTACAGATCTGTCATATTTTCATTGACTTGCCCAAACAGATAGGAACTCAATTAGCAACATATTAAATTTTCCTCAAAATGGATTTTCCAGCAAAAATAATATCAACTGGACAAAACATTTCTATCTTCAGAACACCCAAAACTACCTAAAAATCTACTTCAATTTGGTGTTCCCATCACATGGAATGATAGCCTCAATGGATTATCCCCTACTGGCACCTATCCTGACCCTCTACCAACCATCAGAGGAGAGACTGATCATAAAGGGTACTGAATCTACCAGGAAAGAAACCCTCACCGCCCTACCACCAGCACTGCCACATGAATGTACGTGCACCTGGTCACCTATGGTGAAAACCAGAAAATTGAGAGTGCTTCTAAATTCCTCCCTCTCTCTGCTCTTCAGCAAGTCCTGTAATTTCAACTCCAATATCTTTCTGGTCCCATATCTACTCCACCTCTCCAGAGCCACCACCCTAAAACTGGGTCCACACTTATCCTCAGGAATTACTGTACAAACTAGTCCCAACAGGTCCAACCTTGCTCCAATGTGCCTACAATCTGTAAAGAAAGTCGACATCTACTTTGTGACATAGCAAGTAACCTAATTCAACCAAACCAACTACCTCTCCTTTATTTTCTCCTGCATGTCACACAGGACTTGGTGCCACTGCTGATTAGAACCAAGAGTGTTTTACTTCCCAATAGTAAGGATCCACTTTCAGAGGAGCACAAAACTCAAAACGATGAATGTTTTAAACATAAAGAAAATTCTCCTTAGGAAAGAATGCTTTTCTCCATGGAATTCAAATGGCTTGAACAATAAGAAGCTAAGGGGATCCGTTTGTAATATGCATCCCCTACCACAAATGAAAAGACACCTTATCTTTAAATTAGAGGTTTTATTTCATTTAATGAGCTATTTAATTAAACAGATCATACCAGGATTTTAGTAATAAATGCCACCCATTATCTACCCTGAGTTTCTAATACAGTTGGCATTAGCTATCTACCTTACGCTTGGTCATGTATATATGTCCATGCCTCTCATTAGAGAAATGCAAATCAAAACTACAATGAGACATCATCTCACACCAGTCAGAATGGCCATCATCAAAAAATCTAGAAACAATAAATGCTGGAGAGGGTGTGGAGAAAAGGGAACACTCTTGCACTGCTGGTGGGAATGTGAATTGGTACAGCCACTATGGAGAACAGTATGGAGGTTCCTTAAAAAACTACAAATAGAACTACCATATGACCCAGCATATACCCTGGGCATATACCCTGAGAAAACCATAATTCAAAAAGAGTCATGTACCAAAATGTTCATTGCAGCTCTATTTACAATAGCCCGGAGATGGAAACAACCTAAGCGTCCATCATCGGATGAATGGATAAAGAAGATGTGGCACATATATACAATGGAATATTACTCAGCCATAAAAAGAAACGAAATTGAGCTATTTGTAATGAGGTCGATAGACCTAGAGTCTGTCATACAGAGTGAGGTAAGTCAGAAAGAGAAAGACAAATACCGTATGCTAACACATATATATGGAATTTAAGGAAAAAAATGTCATGAAGGACCTAGGGGTAAGACAGGAATAAAGACACAGACCTACTGGAGAACAGACTTGAGGATATGGGGAGGGGGAAGTGTAAACTGTGACAAAGCGAGAGAGAGGCATGGACATATATACACTACCAAACGTAAGGTAGATAGCTAGTGGGAAGCAGCCGCATAGCACAGGGATATCAGCTTGGTGCTTTGTGACCACCTGGAGGGGTGGGATGGGGAGGGTGGGATGGAGAGAGATGCAAGAGGGAAGAGATATGGGAACATATGTATATGTATAACTGATTCACTTTGTTATAAAGCAGAAATTAACACACCATTGTAAAGCAATTATACCCCAATAAAGATGTTTAAAAAAAAAAAAGATGTGGCACATATATACAATGGAATATTACTCCGCCATAAAAAGAAACGAAATTGAGCTATTCGTAATGAGGTGGATAGACCTAGAGTCTGTCATACAGAGTGAAGTAAGTCAGAAAGAGAAAGACGAATACCGTATCCTAACACATATATATGGAATTTAAGAAAAAAAAATGTCATGAAGAACCTAGGGGTAAGACACGAATAAAGACACAGACCTACTAGAGAACGGACTTGAGGATATGGGGAGGGGGAAGGGTGGGCTGTGACAAAGCGAGAGAGAGGCATGAATTCTTTCTTCTGAGTCAAGTACCCACACCATTGTCCCTCAAATTGGAAGGCTTTGGATGCCGACTAGCGGTCCATGTTCCATTTCCCATGAAATATATTCTCCTCCACTTCCTTCCCTGGGTTGAAAAAAAGGGTACTTGAAAAAAATTATAGAGACAGCCTTAGTGGACAGGGCTTTGAGGACACTTCTCACAGAAGATACCACTAGCCCAAAAGTCCAGGCACAAGTTCTTATCTGCAAAGGAGCTGAAATCAGCCAAGATCTTCAGCAGAAGCAGACTGTGTGAAGAAAGTTCCCTCCTGTTTTCTCCTTCTCTGCCTGGAGCAACTCAGCCAGACTGCCTTCCATGTCTTCCACCTGCTGGAGACCTTGGCAGAGCTCACAGATGATCAGAGATCCAAGGGTGGCTAATTCCAGGGTGTCCTCTATGTCCACATTGATCACGTGCACAGGCTGCCAGGTCTCCTGATCTCTGGCACACATAGCTGCCACAACCCTGTTATAGACTCTCTCCGCACAGGTGAAGATGACATCAAAGGGATCTCTGCACTCTTGAAATCTTTCTGGGTGAGGCTTGATTCTGTCACTTCTTTTCAAGATGTGTAAGACTCCATTCCCTTTGTAGTATTTTTGGTCTTTACAGGAAAGGTCTTTCTGCATCATATTACATGAAGTTGAAAAGTCATAAGCCACTGGTTCCTTGGGCGCCAGTCTTGGGAACCTCATGAGGGATCCCATTCCAAAAAACCTGACACTGAAACTTTTCTTCCTGAGGATGCTGTGGGCTTCCATGCTCCTGTTTATGTTACGCATACAGACCACAGCCACTCTGAGTGGAGAGGAGGGCATTATGGAGGCTCCTTGGGACTCCCAGCCAGACGAGTGGACTTCAGGGGTCAAGGGAACTCTGAAGCCAGGAGGTTGACCAGCTGGGTCCAGCTCTCCCAACCTGTGTTAGTGTCAAACAACGGAAACCGGGTTTACATGGAGTCACCTCCCCACAGTGGGAGGAGAATTCTTGATTGATGATTGGCTTAGCTCTTGAGTGATTGGGTTTGGATAGTGGGCTCTGACCAGAGAACCCAATCCAGTCATCAGAACCATCCGGTCGTTAAATCACCTGAATGTCTAAATCTCCACAAGGGTATGCTTACCCCATGGGTGTGTCTTGAAATCTCCACTTAGCCCTGTTGGTGCACCTGTGGATGGGCCTACGATTGATATTAGGCAAATTACCTAGACTCCTCCAAAACTTGTCACCAGCCCCTCCAGTGACTTGAGAACATGCCTGTGAAAAACGTGTTTGAAACTTCCAAGCTCACACTTAAGTCAATTTTACATAAAATTACAAGAGTTGTTTCATATTCCTTTCATCAGCTGATACTCTAGAAGTGTAATTGTGTCAAATCTCAGGAGGATTCCTATAGTTTTGCCTATAAAGTAATAAAATGATTCACCAGTGTAAAAAGCGACTCCTGGAAAACATCCCTGCTGACAGTGTTTCAGGAGTTACAAGAACACTACACATCCTCCTATTGATTTTCTTGAATTCATGATGATTCTCCAGGGACTGGAGCGGCCTCCACCGGCTCTCCCATGTCTTCAAGTATGGCTCTGTCAGACCATTCTATACTGAAATAGTCATTTATAGTTCCACTCCTTTTGTTAGTTTGCACAGTTGACTGAGCAAAGGTCATAGAGGTAAAACTCATGAACGGGACACCAAACAGGAAGGAGAGACAGTCCTGTCACTTCAAAATGGTACAGAATGAACATCCATTTAGAAAGCCACAGATTTTATGTCCCTGTGCCTCTGTCAATTATAGTGATTGTCACATTGAAAAGAGTCCTACCTCGGTAAACGCACTCGGTCTTCTCAAAGCGTGAATCCAAGACCCAGGGCCTTAACATCAACCTGGAATATGAGACAAAGGCAAATTTGGACCCCAGACCACCAAATCAGAAACTCTGGGAGTCGAGCCTGGAGATCTGGGATGTACGAAGCCCTTCAGGTGATTGTGATGTGCACCAAAGCATGAGAGCAGCTGTCTCAAAGCAGAGGGTCCTGAGCCTTGGCTGGACCTTAGAAGTCCCTGGGAATTCGTTCCAAGCAGGGCTTCAAGAGCACAAGGGAAGCAGGATGTTTGTAAGAGAAAAGTCATGGTAGGAAAAACCAGGCATAAATGAAAATGTACTCAGAACTTACATATAGCATGAAATTTTTTTATTAGCGTCAGTGACCCAGACCTGAAACATTCTAACACACAGCGAAGAGCAAGATCTTGGGCTCAAACTATAATCAAGACCAGAGGGGAGGACCATGTTTCAGAAGAATTGAGAAATACTTCTTTAAGCCAACCCTTGAAGACTAGTACACTAACTGGTGCCACATAATGTGAAGAAGGTGAAGGGGGGAGACTCGGGGGATCGGCCATGGTTTGCTCATCTGGAAGTGGAGTTCCTGGATGTTCACTTCCTCACGGAACTATGTGAGCACTGAATTGTCTCTTCCAAGGAAAGTACCTCGAATGCTGTCCCCAGTGTTGGAAGGGTTTTATGCCTAGTGGTAGTCCGTGTTCCATTTCCCATAAAATGCTTTTCCCCACTTCCTTCCCTGGCTGGGGTGTCTCTGAAAAAAAAAAATCATACACATGTCCTTTAGCAAAAAGAGTTTTGAATACACTTCTCACAGAAAATACCAACTAGCCCAAAAGTCCAGGCACAAGTTCTTACCGAGGAAGGAGTTCAAACCAGCCAAGATCTTCAGTAGAAGCAGACCGTGTGCAGAAAGCTCCTTCCTGTTTTCCCCTCTGCTGCCAGGAGAAGCTCAGCCAGACTGCTTTCCATGTCATCTGCCTGCTGGAGACCTTGGCAGAGCTCACAGATGATCAGAGATCCAAGAGTGGCGTCCTCCAGGGTGTCGTCTATGTCCACGTTGATCACGTGAACAGGTTGACAGGTCTCCTGCTCTCGGGTGCACAGATCTGCCACCACCCTGTCATAGACGCTCTCCTGACATGTGAAGATGACATCAAAGGGATCCCTGCACTCTTGAAATCTTTCCGGGTGAGGCTTGATTCTCTCATTTCTTCCCAAGACGTGTAAGACACCATTGCTTCTATAGCGTTCTCCATCTTTGCGGAGACGGTCCTTGCTCATTTGCTCATACGTGGTGGAAAAATCATAAACCACGGGGAGGTTACCTGCACGTCCTGGGAGCCTCACACAGGATCCGACTCCAAAAGACTTGACATTGAACCCTTTCTTCATGAGGACGCTGTGGGCTTCCATGCTCCTGTTCATGTTACTCATACAGACCACAGCCACCCTGAGTGGAGAGGAGGGCATGATGGAAGCTCCTTGGGACTCCCAGCCAGATGAGTGGACTTCAGGGGCCGAGGGAACTCTGAAGCCAGAAGGATGACCGGCTGGGTCCAGCTCTCCCAACCTGTGTTAGTGTCAAACAACGGAAACCGGGTTTATATGGAGTCACCTCCCCACAGTGGGAGGAGAATTCTTGATTGATGATTGGCTTAGCTCTTGAGTGATTGGGTTTGGATAGTGGGCTCTGACCAGAGAACCCAATCCAGTCATCAGAACCATCCGGTCGTTAAATCACCTGAATGTCTAAATCTCCACAAGGGTATGCTTACCCCGTGGGTGTGTCTTGAAATCTCCACTTAGCCCTGTTGGTGCACCTGTGGATGGGCCTACGATTGATATTAGGCAAATTACCTAGAGTCCTCCAAAACTTGTCACCAGCCCCTCCAGTGACTTGAGAACATGCCTGTGAAAAACGTGTTTGAAACTTCCAAGCTCACACTTAAGTCAATTTTACATAAAATTACAAGGGTTGTTTCATATTCCTTTCATCAGCTGATATTCTAGAAGTGTAATTGTGTCAAATCTCAGGAGGATTCCTATAGTTTTGCCTATAAAGTAATAAAATGATTCACCAGTGTAAAAAGCGACTCCTTGAAAACATCCCTGCTGACAGTGTTTCAGGAGTTACAAGAACACTACACATCCTCCTATTGATTTTCTTGAATTCATGATGATTCTCCAGGGACTGAAGTGGCCTCCACCAGCTCTCCCATGTCTTCAAGTATGGCTCTGTCGGACCATTCTATACTGAAATAGTCATTTATAGTTCCATTCCTTTTGTTAGTTTGCACAGTTGACTGAGCAAAGGACATAGAGGTTGCCTGTGGGTCCTGGGAGCCTCACACGGGATCCAGCTCCAAAAGATTTGACACTGAACCCTTTCTTCATGAGGATGCTGTGGGCTTCCACGCTCCTGTTCATGTTACTCATACAGACCACAGCCACCCAGAGCGAGAAGGAGGGCATGGTGGTCGCCACTCGGGACTCCAGCCAGACGGCTGGAGATTGAGGGGACTCTGAAGCCAGGGAGAAGACTGCCTCCATCCAGCTCTTCCAACTAGTGTACTGTCAAAGAACAGAGACCAGGCTTATATGAAGTCACCACCCACCCTTGGTGCCTGGAGAACTCTTGATTGATTGATTGATTGATTGGGTTAACTCTTGATTGGCTGGGTTTGGATAGTGGGCTCTGACCAGAGAACTCAATCCAGTCATCAGAACAATCGGGTGATTAAATGAACTGAAAATCTAATTCTTTGCAAGGGTATGGTTACCCACTGGGAGCGTTTTGAAATCTCTAGTTAGCCCTGTTTGTTCACCTGTGTATGGGACTACTATTGATATTAGACAAAATACCTAGACTATTCCCAAGCTTGTCACCGACCACTCCAGTGACCTGTGAACATACATGTGGAAAATGTGTTTGAAATTTCCATGCTTACACTTAATTCAGTTATATGTAAAATTAAAAGTGTTTTGTGTATTTCTTTCATACAATTGATACTCTACAAATGTAACTGTGTTAAATCAGAGGAAGGCACATACAGTTTTGTCCATAAAATCATAAAATGATTCACCAGTGTAAAAAGTGACTTCTGGAAAACATACCTGCTGATAGTGTTTCAGGAGTTACAAGAACACCACACATCCTCCTTTTGATTTTCTTAAATTCATGATAATTCTCGAAAGACTCCAGTGGCCTCCACCAGGTTTCTGATGTCTTTTACACTCAGTCTCATAGTGGAATCCCCAAACCAGAAGCATCAACATCAATTGGGAATGTGTTAATGCAAATTTTGACCCCAGATCACCCAATCAGTATCTCTGGGAGTGGAGCCCATAGATCTGTCTTTTTTAGAAACACTCATATGATTGTGTATTACACCAAGGCTTAAGAGCACCTGCCTCGAGGCAGAGGTTTCTGCAACTTGACTGGACCTTGGAAGTCCCTGGGAAGTTGTAAAAAGCACTGTTTCAAGAATAGAAGAGAGGGCTTCCCTGGTGGTGCAGTGGTTGAGAGTCCGCCTGCCGATGCAGGGGACATGGGTTCGTGCCCCAGTCTGGGAGGATCCCACATGCCGCGGAGCGGCTGGGCCCGTGAGCCATGGCCGCTGAGCCTGCGCATCCGGAGCCTGTGCTCTGCAACGGGAGAGACCACAGCAGTGAGAGGCCCGCTTACCGCAAAAAAAAAAGAAAAAAAAAGAGACCTACTGTATAGCACAGGGAACTATTCTCATAATTTTGTAATAACCTATAAGGGAAAAGAATGTGAGGAAGAATATATATATGTATATATATGTGTGTATATATATGTATGTGTACATATATATACACATATATACACCTGAATCACTGTGCTCTACAACTGAAACTAACATAACATTGTAAATCAACTATACTTCAATTAAATATATATATATTAATATAAATATATATATATATAAAAAGGCACAAACTACTAGGTATAAAATAGATAAGCAACAAGGATATATTGTACAGCACAGGGAAATACAGACATTATCTTGTAATAACTTTAAATGGAGTAAAATCTATAAAATTTTGAATTACCTTGCTGTACCCATTTTGTATATTGATATACAATATTACTAATGTAATATTGTATATCAACTATACTTCAATTAAACAGTAAAGAATAGTGTAAAAAGATAAAATAAAATAAAATTTTTAAAGGAGAGAATTAAGGTCTCAGAGCCCAAATTATAATCATGACCTAAGGGGAGGATCACGTTTCAAAGGCATTGAGAAGCACTAAGCTAAGCCAATCCTTGAAGGCCAGTTCACAAAATAGTGCTGTATAATTTGGACAGAGGTGAAGGGAGGAGACTGGGAGGATCAGCCATAATTTGCTCATCTAGAAAATGGAGTTCCTGGATGGTAACATCATTGCAGAGTGATGTGATCCCTGAATTGTCTCTTCCAAGGTAAGTACCTTGAGCATCGTCTCCCACATAGGAAGGGATTTTATGACTACTGGTAGTCCATGTTCCAATTTCCATAAAACGCTTTTCCCATCCATTTTCTTCCCTGGGCAGGTGTACCTGAAAAAAATCGTACAAAGATATTTTAATGGAAAGAGCATTAAAGACACCTCTCACAGAAAATACAGACTAGCTCAAAGTTCCAGGCACAAGTTCTGATGGCTGAAGAAGCCCAAGATCTTCAGTAGAAGCAGACCATGTGAAGAAAGCTCCTTCCAGTTTTCCCCTCCACTGCCAGGAGCAGCTGGGCCAGATGGTCTTCTAGGTCATCAGCATGCTGGAGGCGTTGGCAGAGCTCACAGATGATCAAAGCTCCAAGGGTGGTGTCCTCCAGGGTGTCATCCGTGTCCACATTGATCAAGTGCACAGTCTGACAGGTCTCCTGCTCTCTGGCACACAGATCTTCCACAATTCTGTTGAAGATGCTCTCCTCACAGTTGGAATTGACATCAAAGGGATACTTGCAGTCTTGAATCTTCTGAGTGGGGTTTGATTCTCTCATTTCTTCCCAAGGTGTGTAAGGTTCCATTCCTGCTCTAGCATTCTTTACCTTTCCTGTTAAGGTTGTGTACATCTGCTTATATATCTTTGAGAAATGGTAAATCACTGCAAGATCTGCATTTTTGGAGAAAGAACAGTAGCTATAACCTCTGCAGTTTTTCACATACAATGTCTATTATGCAATCACACCCAATCAAATATTACCAAGCATTTCAAGAAATATCATCAATAACAAAATCATTGAGGAAAATGTAACAGGCACAGAACTACAAATGAATTAAATATTGGAATTATCAGACAGATATTTTTTAATAAAATGTTTATCTGGATCATTTTAGAAAATATCTATTGTGTCTTCAAAGTTAAATCATCACCAAAAGAGAAGTCCCCATCCAGGATCTCCAGGACCATAAGTAGTTGCCTATTGCCATCACGGGCTCAGCAAGAAGATGCATGGAAAATTTCTACTGAGTGTTGGTCCAACCTTAATTAATGTTATGAACTGAACTATAAATGTGAGCTATGAGGACTCATCTGTATCTCAGATGTGATGCCTGTATTAAACAGACTTCTGTGACCCTATTCAGAGATCCTGGCCCAGTCTGAGAGACTCCTGTTCTTCCTGGATTAGTTCAAGGAACAGAGATAACCCTGTGAGGAGCACACATATGATCCATTAAGACTGAGTGGAGCAGCGAATAATACCTCACCTGCTGAGCAGTTTACTGCAGAGCATTCTACTTCCCAAAACCTCCCATCACATCACCATTTGACTCAATGACCTGACAAAGCTTTGGCCTTTGGAAGAATTCCCACTGTCTAGAAATCTTGGGCTTCTCTAAGGAGGGCAGGGAGAACTACTTCTATAAATATTTCAAAGACAAGGACTAAGGCCTGAGAGCTTTGCAATTGACAAAAGACAACAAGATGTGCCTCAAACAGCAGATGAAGGAGAGGGTAGTCTTACTGAACCAAACTTTGGTCCGCTTGCCCAAACTCAGTAAAGCCAATCTACTGACACCAGGTTTGGGGAAAGGAAAGTGCAGTGTTTATTGCAGGTGCCAAACAAGGAGTCCAGGTGGCAAATGCTCAAAAGACCCAAACTCCCCAATGGCTTCTAGTGAAAGGTTTTTAAAGACAGTGTGCAGTAGAGGGTTGCATGGTGAGTGATCACCTCATAGACTTTCTTCTGATTGGTTGGTGGTGAGGTAATGGGGAGTCAGCATCATCAACCTTCTAGTTCCAACTGGTCTGGGGTCTACATGCTTGTGATTAGCATGCAGTTAACTTCTTCCACCTGGTGGGGGTTGTAGCATCTGCAAAATCACTCAAAGGATATGGCTCAGCATATCATCTTACAGCCCTTGAGAAGGAACTTAAGGTCCTTGACTTTGTTTAATGACAAAACTATTATTTTATCTTATTAACTGTTTGCTTTTGTTTCTGAATTTTCTCACTTCTCTGATTAAATTTATTCTTTGGAACTCAGAGAAGGCCTAGGAGGATAAAGTTTTTCTACAAACAAGAGATAGGCAAAGGACAAGTGGGGGGAGGGTGGGTCAGTCCCCAGAAGGCCCATAGTGTCCTGCTTGTTTACAGCAGGAACACACAGCCACTGCTCAGATCACAATCACCTCCTTTGTGCATTCTCTCTCCAATTTACTCAGCTTAGGTGACCAGAGACCTAATATTTGTGTACCTGTGTTATCCGGCTACTAAGGGAATCTAAGTACAGAAAATCCTATTTGATAAAGTTGACTTTCAGATGTATGGACTAGATGTATCTGTTTTCTCTCATTTCTTGGATATAAATACAAATGTGTTTCAGAAAGATGGTGACTATGAAAATTGCTGTAGTTTCATCCACTTCAATGTCAGGTTGTTTTGCAGCCAATTTTTACTCCTTGAGAGAATATACAGGAATAGATAATATATCTCTTCCTTTGGAGGTCTGAAAAATCTGCTTGAAAGCTTTGAAAGGCACCATCCAAGTTTTCAAGCTCAACAATAATTTCTTGTTCAACCGCCTAAGTTGAAGGACAGCCAGAGAGTTGAAGGAGAAGCTCTCGTGTTAAGATGTCACCCAGTATATAGTTGGAATACTGCAGTGAGTATAAGTACAAGACAATCAATGCTTTTATGCAATAAAAATATTTCCCTACTTGTTTGAGGCCCAAAATGAAAAATTTGTGAAACAAGCTATGGATGTACCAATGGATGCACCAGCATACCTATATATTAATTTTTTTCTAAATTAAATTTACAGTTTTGTCTTCTATATTAAGTACTGTCATTTTGTACAAAGAATAAATCTAAATTTACAGTGACTATTCAGAATTATTTTTTTCTCTCTGCTTCCTCCCCAGCTTCCTGAGCTCCAGCTGCTCTTATCCCTGGGAAAGTCCATGAGACGCTCAAGTGGGTTCTAGTCCATGGTTCATATTTCAACCTCAGAAATAAGTCCAGACCTGGCTGGAAGACAGTATTGGAGTAGAAGAATGAGGAACAGTAGCCACTGTATGTTACCGTTCATGGTCCCTCAGACCTGAATGATAAGTGACCATCTAACTGAGAAAATAACATCCTTGGGCATGAGGAGGCTTGGGTTTCCCCTGCCTGAAGCTACACTCCCCAAAGGAGAAAGGGAGGGGGGATAAATTAGGAGTATGAGATTAACAGATACAACTACTGTACATAAAATAGATAAGCAACAAGGATTTATGGTATAGCACAGGGAACTATATTCAATGTCTTATAATAACCCATAATGGAAAATAATCTGGAAATATATATAATATATATATATACATATAGATATATATATAATTGCATCACTTTGCTGTACACCTAAAAACTAACACAATATTGTAAATCAACCATACTTCAATTTTTTAAAAGATGGTTTTTCCTATAGTCAGTATTTTTTGAATGTTTTAAATATCTTTTTTATTATTACTACTTTATTTCCAATTTTTTGAAGTCTATTCTGGAAAAAAATACCTTGCCCTCAAAGTTCTTATGTCTTCTTGTAATTACCTCTACAAGAAAGTCCATATTCTCCAGACACATTTTTATGTGAAATCAGTGGACACTCAGTTGTATTTCTGTGGCTGAACACAGTTTGTTTATTTCCAAATTACTTCAAGAACCCAGGCAACAATTTATGTTTCATGTACTTTAGGACATCAGTGAACTGAAACTTTTTAAAGCTACATTTGTTCATGTGAATTCTTTGAGTTTCTTACAGAAAGCTTTGCAGTGCAATTGTCTGACTTTTTAAAATCAATAGTCAACTCAAGATAAGGGTCCAATTTTATTTTTTTGGATGTTGATATCCAGTTTTTCCAAAACTATTTATTGAAGAGAGACTATCCTTTCCCCATTGTGTGTTCTTGGCACACTTGTTAAAGATGAGTTGACAGTACCTGCCAGTTCCATACTGTAGCTTTGTAATATATTTTGAAATCAGGAAGTGCTATGTCTCCAACTGTGTTCTTTTCATTCAAAATTGCTTTGGCTATTCAGGGTCTTTTCAGGTTTCATATGAACTTCAGGATTATTTTTTTCTATTTCTATTAAAAATGGCTTTGGAAAGAACTCAAACAAACAACCTAACAATGCACCTAAAGCAACTAGAGAAAGAAGAACAAACAAAACCCAAAGTTATTAGAAGGAAAGAAATCATAAAGTTCAGGAGAAGAAATAAATGAAAGAGATTAAAAGTAAACAATAGAAAAGATCGATGAAACTAAAAGCTGGTTCTTTGAGAAGATAAACAAAACTGAGAAGCCTTTAGCCACACCCATCAAGAGAAAAAGGGAGAGGGCCCAAATCAATAAAATTAGAAACGAAAAAGGAGAAGTTACAACCGACACCACAGAAATACAAAGAAGCCTAAGAGACTACTATAAGCAACTATACGCCAACAAAATGGACAACCTAGAAGAAATGGACAAATTCTTAGAAAGGTACAATCTCCCAAGACTGAACCAGGAAGAAACAGAAAATATGAACAGACCAATTACAAGTACTGAATTTGAGTCTGCAGTTTAAAAACTCCCAACAAACAAAAGTCAAGGACCAGATGGCGTCACAGGCAAATTCTATCAAACACTTAAAGAAGAGTTAACACCTGTCCTTCTGAAACTATTCCAAAAAATTTCAGAGGAAGGAACACTTCCAAACTCATTCTATGAGTCCACCATCACCCTGATACCAAAACCAGACAAAGATACCACAAAAAAAAAAAAAGAAAATTACAGGCCAATATCACTGATGAACATAGATGCAAAAATCCTCAACAAAATACTAGTAAATCAAATCCAACAAAATATTAAAATGATTATATACCATGATCAAGTGGGATTTATCCCAGGGAAAAACATAAGCAGAACACTCTTTGACATGAATTGCAGCAATATGTTTTTGGATCCACCTCCTAGAATAATGAAAATGAAAACAAAAATAAACAATTGGGACCTAATTAAGCTTAAAAGCTTCTGCACATCAAAGGAAACCATAAACAAAACGAAAAGACAACCCACAGAATGGGAGAATATATTTGCAAACGATGCGCCCCACAAGGGATTAATCTCCAAAATATACAAACAGCTCATGCAGCTCAATATCAAGAAAAGAAAACAACCCAATCAGACAGTGGGCAGAGGGCCTTCCCTGGTGGTGCAGTGGTTGAGAGTCTGCCTATGATGCAGGGGACGCGGGTTTGTGCCCCAGTCCAGGAGGATCCCACGTGCCGTGGAGCGGCTGGGCCCGTGAGCCATGGTCGCTGAGCCTGCGCGTCTGGAGCCTGTGCTCCGCAACGGGAGAGGCCACAACAGTGAGAGGCCTACGTACCGCAAAAAAAAAAAAAAAGTGGGCAGAAGATCTAAATAGACATTTCTCCAAAGAAGACATACAGATGGCCAAAAGCACATGAAAAGATGCTCAACATCGCTAATTATTAGAGAAATGCAAATCAAAACTACAGTGAGGTATCACCTTACATTGGTCAGAATGGCCGTCATCAAAAAGTTTACAAACAATAAATGCTGGAGAGGGTGTGGAGAAAAGGGAACCCTCCTACACTGTTGTGTGGTTATGTAAATTGGTACAGCCATTATGGAGAACAGTATAGAGGTTCCTTAAGAAACCAACCAAAAATAGAGCTACCTGGGCACATATCTGGAGAAAACTATAATTCAAAAAGATACATGCACCCCAATGTTCATAGCAGTACTACTTACAATAGCCAAGACATGGAAGCAACCTAAGTGTCCATTGACAGAGGGATAGATAAAGAAGATGTGGTACATATATACAATGGAATATTACCCAGCCATAAAAAAGAACAAAATAATGTCACTTGCAGCAATTGGATGGACCTAGAGATTATCATACTAAGTGAAGTAAGTCAGACAAAGACAAATATCGTATGATATTGCTTATATGTGGAATCTAAAAAAGGGAGGCAAATGAACTTATTTACAAAACAGAAATAGACTCACAGACATAGAAAACAAACTTATGATTACCAAAGGGGAGAGAGGGATAAATTAGGAGTTTGGGATTAAAACATACACACTACTATATATAAAATAGATAAACAACAAGGACTTATGGTATAGCACAGGGAATTATACTCAATATCTTGTAATAACCTATAATGGAAGAGAATGTAAAAAAAGGATATATATTTATATGTATATATATATATATATATATATATATGTATAACTGAATCACTTTACTGTATACCTGAAACTAACACAACATTGTAAATCAATTATATTTCAATTTAAAAAAATTTAACAGCTTTGGGATTTTAATAGGGGTTGCATTGAATCTGTAGGTTTCTTTGAGTAGTATGGACATTTTAACAATATTAGTTCTTCCAGTCCATGAACACAAGGTGTCTTTCCACTTATGTGTGTTACTTAACCCTTTCTTTCATTTTTTTGGTAAGTTTTCAGTGTGTAATTCTTTACATACTAAGAAACCTCATTATTTCTGATATTTTTAAGTTCAATTTACAAAATTTTTCCTTCTATTTACATTCTAGATAATGTTAGTAATCATTTTTAAGGGACCAATACTACTTATTTAATTAACTTTCTCTAAAAATTTTAAACTATGTTTATAAACTTCCAAGTTTTGATTTCCCCTTTTAAGTATATAAATTGCTTTTCAATCTGAGTGTCTTACCGAGTTCCTAATAAACAATTACAATCTAATAAAATAAATTTAGAACTACGGTAGATGTGAGGTTCTCTTAAAAATAAGTTTACTGGACTTCCCTGGTGGCACAGTGGTTAAGAATCTGCCTGCCAGTGCAGGGGACACGGGTTCAAGCCCTGGTCCAGGAAGATCCCACATGCCGCAGAGCAACTAAGCCAGTGAGCCACAACTACCAAGCCTGCGCTCTAGAGCCCGAGAGCCACAACTACTGAAGCCCGTGCACATACAGCCCGTGTTCCGCAACGAGAGAAACCACCGCATTGAGAAGCCTGTGCACCGCAACGAAGGGTAGCCCCCTCTAGCCGCAACTAGAGAAAAGCCTACACGCAGCAACGAAGACCCAACACAGCCATAAATAAATAAATTTATTTTTTTAAAGTAAGTTTACTGGAATTTTATTATACATTTAAATTTAAAATTATGCTATAGCAGTTATTCATATAGACACTTAAAAGTTGGAATCTATTAAGTACTATGTCTTTCAGTACTCTAGTATGCCAAATTCTCTTACATATTATAAGACATTAAGTAACAAACATACAGGATATTCCCATGCTAACCCAAAAATATAAATACAGTGAGTTTGATTTACTTAATTATCTCTCCACTGAGCTTTAAATCTTCCCAGGGATATTTTTAAGTGGAGAAGATGAAACACCCACAAAGGAAACGGTTTTATTATTCCAGGAAGCTGAGGTTCCTGGGCTGATGCACCAATAATCCCCATCCACCAGAGAGAGTCCTGGCTGGGATGCAGGATTAGATTCTTCTCTATGATCAAGTTGATGTTTTATTTGCAAAACACTTGCAAGGAAAAAAATCTAAATTTAAAAAAGAAAAATTGTTTCACAAAAAATACAACATGCACGACTTATAGCTAGCCAGATTGATTTTAACAAGTTTAAAGTCATCATAATCAGTGCAAAAAATGTATAACTGAACAAGTTCCTTTCTCTAGTTTATTTTCTCTAACATGTATTTTTAATAAATGTAGTTTCCTACTACAAATATCCATATGAGCTTTGAATCCTGATATGAAGTGTTACATTTCACAACAGATGAGTTTTTTTAATTTAATAAAAATATTATAGGAAAACTTCTTACAAAAGAATTAATCTGGGAGTCAATTTTATGATAACAAAATAGAGAATATGCATGTATCTAATATAAATAGGACCTTTGTCCCACCTCAATAATGTTGTAGTTGTTCTTATGACTTTTTAAATAATCTGTAACTCTCTAATTGTCACATCAAAGGATAATCTTTGCCCAGAGGATTACATTTCAAAACTGCTATGTCTACTACCTCTCCTTTTTAGGCTTCTCATGAAATGTTATTTTATTTTGTATTCTCCATCTTCAATTGAATTTTTGACCAAGGATGTATTAAAGTGCTTAGGGCTTATAAGTTTTCCAGCATCCAGTTGGTGCCTTGAAAGGGAGAAGCTTAAAAGGAATGAAAATGGGAACTGGTGTGTGTTGATCTCCCTCTGCAGCCCCCGAAGTGAATGTGAGCCTTCCAGACAATGGGAAAGGCTCTACATGTGGCAGGGCCTATGCTTTGGTGAGGCCTTGACTATCACAGCCACGGCACTGGGATCCAGTGCCCAGCAATGGGGTTCTCCATGGACGGCCTATTCTTTCCAATTCTTCCCCCGCTTCAGGGTGTTCTCATAAACGTTCCTTTGAAGATCACACCTCACAACCACCTCCCTTCTGGGGCTAGAGGACTTCTTGGAGCTAGGTCTTTCCATGGGGGGCATCACAGGGGCTACAGAAGTTATCAAAGAGAGGGCACTAAGGGAAAGATGAAAAGAGCCCTTAGCTGGCGATGGACTGCATCAGTCTCTTGCTGTACATGCTCTCTTCACAGCCCAAAGTCCATTCATCTCTAAACCTGAACTGATCTTCGCAGTCAGTTCAGATGAAACATTGCAATGTAGAAAGAGCCCTGAACTGAAATTTGTGCCACGTAGATGATCTTTCAAAGAATTAGAGGTCCTTTCACCACATAAGATGGATACAGTTTCTAAGTGATATTTATTGGGCCTTTAAAACAGTGGCTTACAGGGACTTCCCTGGTGGTCCAGTGGTTAAGACTTTGCCTTCCAATGCAGGGGGTGTGAGTTTGATCCCTGGTCAGGGAGCTAAAATCCCACATGCCTCACAGCCAAAAAACCAAAGCATAAAACAGAAGCAATATTGTAACATTCACATCAAAAAAATCTTAATAAAAGTAAAACAGTGGCTTACATTGTTCTCATTTAATTTTCTCAACATTGCAATGGTGTATTAGTTCTATTATCCCCATTTTACAGAACAGGAGACTGAGGCTTAAAATGGTGAGCTAAATTGCCTAAACTGGCCCACATGGGACCCAGCCAGGTTTCCATACTTAAAATGACTGTGCTGAAAGCTGATCTCTGGGTCATATTGCCACCTCTTGAGTACTTCATCTCCTCCAGCAGGAAAAGGTTCAGTGTGCCCAGGGGTAGGTCACCTCTTGGGTGAGAAGTGTAAATTTTTTGTTATAATTCATACTTCTCCTACTTCTGAAAGGTATTTGTGGGGACAGCCCCCAAAAGGAAGGTATAGAACAAAAAAGTAACATATAGGTCTGACACCACATACAGGAAGGCAGGAATAGAGGAGATGATTGTTCCTTAACTTAGAAAAGTTGTCTGCCCTGACTTGCACAACATGGAACTCTGAGCTACCATGACAACGGTAGGAATATAAAATGAATCTAGTAGTTTTGTTCCTCGGGAGAAAGAACTTTACCATATAATTCATTCTAAGAGAGATTCGCCATGTGGGTCTATAAGTAAAGTTACAGGGAGAAAAAATGTACACTGTTACTCTCCTAGTGTATCTGATCTTGAGGAGCTAGGCACACCTGCAGAGGGCTCAAGAGCCTGAGCTTAGAGGCCAAAAGGACAGTTTTCTTAAATTATACATTGTATTTGTTTAAGAAACAATTTTATTTCTACCAGCAACTGTTCTAATCACTTTATAAAGGTAATTCATTCAACAATTAATTCAGCTCATAGTATGATCCAAACACTGCTCTAGGCATTTGGGAGGCATCGGTGAAAATGGGACATTTTGAACAAAGATTCTGCCTTTGTGATGCTTACAGTGTGGAGAGGGGAGAGGGACAATAAACCACATATGCAATAAATAATCAAATTGTGCCATGTGCTAGAAGACGATCAGCGTTATGGAAACAGGAAAATGTAGAGGGTAAGAGGATTGGGGGTGACAGGCCATGACATTAACTAAGGGTCAGGATCAGTATCCTGAGAATATAAGATGTAAGATAAGACTACAGGGAAAGGAGGGAGCCAGCCAAGCTTGTCCTGGGGAATAGAGCTTCAGGAAGAAAGGCCAGTTATAGCAACTGTCTTGGGGAGGGATCACCCCTGTATCGTTCAAAAACCAGCAGGGAGGTAGGTATAGCTGTGAGAGTAAGCAAGGGTGAGTGTTACATAATCCTTCTAAATTGCATCTCCAGACCGTCCATGGGTGACACAGTGAAGAGTGCACCCACCGGCTCCATCCCCCATTGGTCAGAGGTTTACTCCATGGGGCATGAATCCCTTGCACCACAGGTTGCTTATGTACAAACACCAAGGGCAGTCCAGCAACAGCCTCGGTGGGGAGGCCCCAAGGTGGGAGCCCAGAGGCTCACAGCACAGGCTGGAGGAGAGGTGCTGTCAGGCTGCACGAAGCTGGACAGAGGTGCTGGCCACAGCAGCAACAGGAAAAAAGAGATGGATGAGGCCAAGAGGATCTGAAGTGGCGCATAAAAGATTTCTGGTTCGGGGAAATTCCCTGGTGGCGCAGCGGTTAGGAATCCACCCGCCAATGCAGGGGACATGGATTCGAGCCCTGGTCTGGGAAGATCCCACATGCCTCAGAGCAACTAAGCCCGTACGCCACAACTACTGAGCCTGCGCTCTAGAGGGAGCCCACAAGCCATAACTACTGAAGCCCGTGTGCCACAACTACTGAAGCCCACGTGCCTAGAGCCCATGCTCTGCAGCAAGAGAACCCACTGCAATGAGAAGCCCGTGCACCACAACAAAGAGTTGCTCCCGCTTGCTGCAACTAGAAAAAGCCTGCGCACGGCAACAAAGACCAAATGCAGCTAAAAATAAAATAAATAAATTTATATTAAAAATAAAAAGATTTCTGGTTCAGTACTCATGGGCATTGATTTACCCATTCGTAAAATTAAATTTCTCGAATAACTACTAGGTAGCAGGCTTCCTAGTTCTTTTATATTTCATGTTGTATACTGACTGATCACTATAAAAGTAATATGTGAAAGTATGCTATTTTTGAAAAATCAGATCATACAGAAGTAGAAAAATATATTGAAGTCCAAAATATATTGTTAAATTAAAAAAGCAAAGTGTGAAGGAAGTCCTAAAGGGATAGGGATATTTGTATATGTATGGCTGATTCATTTTGCTGTACAGTAGAAACTAACACAACATTGTAAAGCAACTATACTCCAATAAAAATTAATTTTTAAAAAAGCAAAATGTGAGAAAGAATATTTACAGTATGCCACCTTTTATGAAAGGAAGGTAACCCAGAAACTAATGAGACTGATTACATGCAGGGAGTGGGTGGAAATGGGGTGAAAAGAATAAGATGGTGGCAACGGAGTAGGAAAGATGGGGGAGAGACACTTAGTAGACTTTATGGTTTTATGTTTTTAGGGTTTGTGCTAATGTTTCACATACTCAATTTTTTAATGAATAAAAATCAAGGATAAAAGAGAGAAACCCTAACATAGAATACAAATGAAAGCAAGTGAATCAAACTATATTTCCAGTGAATGACGTAACACACTGAAGGGATGAAAAAGTAAGCTTTGAACCAGTATTTAGGCTCTAAACCTTCAGGTTCTAACAAATACTGGATTCCATGTACTAGATTTGATTGGTTTCCACCACAGAATGAGGTAGCAATTCTGAAACTACAGTCTATGTATTCTAGGCTTAAGCAAACATGTAAATATATTGTAGATAATGGAAGCCTGGTACTTCACCATTAGAGGACTGACATATATGGAAAGAGAGGAAGTTCAAATGAATCTTAGCTGTTTGATTGGACCTGGAGGTATTGGGTGGGCCAAAAAGTGTACTTCGGTTTGTAAGTACAAATAAAAGACACATTTTTCATTTTCACCAAGAACTTTATTGAGCAACGTATTCACTGTTTTGTTCCACTACCTTCTTCCATTTTTCAGGCAACTTCATTATGCCATCTTCCCAAAACTTTTTATCTTTTTGAACAAAGCACTGTTCCAGGTGTCTTTTATAGTCTTCCAGGAAATTGAAATTTTTTCCATTAGAAGAATTTTGTAAAGACTGAAATAAATGGAAATTGGAAGGTGCAATGTCTGATGAGCACGGTGGATGAATCAGAACTTCCCAGCCAATCTGTAACAGTTTTTGCCTGGTCATCAAAGAAACATGCGGTCTTTCGTTATCCTGATGGAAGATTATGCATTTTCTGTTGACTAATTTTGGATGCTTTTCAGCGACTGCAGCTTTCATTTGGTCTAATTGGGAGGAGGGCTTGTTGGAATTAATCGTTTGGTTTTCCAGGAGGTGCTCATAATAGAGGACTCCCTTCCAATCCCACCACATACACAACATCCCCTTCTTTGGATGAAGACCGGCCTTTGGTGTGGTTGGTGGTGGTTTATTTCACTTGCCCCACGATCTCTTCCGTTCCACATTGTTGTACAGTATCCACTTTTCATCACCCGTCACAACTTGTTTTAAAAACGGAACGTCTTCATTATGTTTCAGTAGAGAATCACGTGCAGAAATAGGGTCGAGAAGGTTTTTTTTCGATGAACTTAATGTGGAACCCAAACATCAAAGCGATTCACATAACCAAGCAAATGATTTTCAACACTTGATTTGGATATTTTGAGCATGTCGGCTATCTCCCGCGTGGTATAACACTGATTGTTCTCAACTAATGTCTCATTTTGATCGCTATCAACTTCAACTGGTCTACCTGATGGTGGAGCATCATCCAGAGAGAAATCTCCAGCACTAAACTTCGCAACCCACTTTTGATCAGTCACAGCACCTTCTCCACACACTGCGCAAATATTTTTTGGCATTTCCGTTGCATTTTTACCTTTCTTGAAATAATAAAGCATAATATGCTGAAAATGTTGCTCTTTTTCTTCCATCTTCAATATTAAAATGGCTACACAAAAGTTCACCAATTTTGATGTCTTTTTTTAAATGCGTGCTGATACGACAGCTGTCACAATCCAATCTAACAGAATTGTTTCAAAGGAAGTTAAGACGACTAAGCACTACTAGAGCCATCTTACAGCAAAACCAAATGAACCTTTTGGCCAACCCGTATCAGTACGAACTCCTGGTTGTTAAGATGGATAGATAGGAGATACATAGGGAGAGAGATAAGAAGATGATAGATCAACGCGGGTGGTTGTGTTTGTGTGTGTATATTTAACTATATATTTGTGGATAGATATAGATATTGATAGATCACATATACACACATGTATGTATACACACATGTGTGTGTGCTTAAAGCATACACATGTATCCTAGCTCAGCCCCTGACAAAGCCTGGCAACAATGGCACCCCAGCGATGAACACACCTATTCCAGGTCTTGGTTTGTTTGTAAACACCATTTTCTACTAAAAAGAAACAGTGTTTCTTAGAAAAACCTCATTCCAGAGCTTGGGCAGAGAAAGTACAAGACGAGCCTGGAATACCTTGTTGTGTCATAAAATAAGGAAGTGCTCAGAGAAGGATGGGGACGTGACAAAAGGACACAGGAGTCAGCCTGGAGGGGCTCTCAGACTCGGGGGTAAGAAGTGGGCAGATGGAGAGGGAGGTGGCCCCAGGAACCCCTTAGAAGGGGCCACAGACTATGACTAATCAACTGTGCCATTTTGAGAAAACAATTGTCTTCCCCCATCTCACTTTCCCACTGTTGGAAGACAAACAAATGGAGCCCCGGAGTCCACAGATTACTGCACTGGAGCCCAGTCCCATCGTGGGGGGAGGTCCGGTGGAAGGGGAGGACCCGAAGCCACAGGGCACACCAGGCTGCAGGGGAAGGACTCCCACCCCGCAAAGCCCTCCTCAGCCCTGGGGCCAGGCAGACCCACGGAAGGACGGGCAGGGCAAGGTCAGGGAGCCGTCCCCGAATCGTTTGGTGGAAATGGCCTTGGCGGCAGCCTGCTACAAACCACCAAGAAGGATTAGCGAGCTCACCAGCTCTTGCAAACTTCGGGTTGCCTTGTCCAGTTTGGGGAAACGACATTTTCCCAAATTCTGGCACTCAAGATATTGTATGGACCCAACTGATGGATCAGTTATTCCTTCCCAGCTCCACCCCCATACCCACATCTGTCCTAGTGAGTGCCCCTCATCGGGTAGCTTCCTGAGCCCACTCCAAGCCCAGAAAGTCTCCATGAGGCCTGAGAACGCAGCAGACCAGCCCACACACCCTTTCTCACGGCCCCTACAGATCAATCCCAAAGCAGTTGCTCTTGTAAGTCCCTCTTGGTTTCAGCTCTGGCCACCACAGCAGCTCCAGACTCTCCTGACCCCTCTGATGCCTCCCCCAGAAGAAGAGGCCACATGGCCACCCCCACGAGATAGCCACACACATGCCCCATCCAGACCTTCAGGACACAGTCTCCCATGAAGCCCTGGCCGAGGCCCCAAAGGCAGAGTTGGAGCAAATCGGTCAGGAAATCTGCCTCGTCCCGGGCCCTCAGCCTCAGGGCACCACTTCCTGTCGGAGGGGCTTCTGAGCATCTGATGAGATAAAATACGAACGTGCTCTGTGCACCGTTAAGACACCCTGCAAACACCAGGAGACTTTAAGGGGGCATATCCAGGAAAGTGATTGTGTGCTGGACTAGCAAGAGAGGCACTCTGGAGGCTCCCAGGAGAATTCTACAGGGAATGGTGCGACCCAGGAAAGATTCCAGGGAAACGGGGCCAGTGCCAGCAACAGAGGCAGGCTTGCCTGGGAAAGACACCCCACGTGCAGCCTGCTCTGCCAGAGAGGGCTCACTGCAGGAACGGGACACACGGAGATTAGCTGTGGCAGGGACTGGCCAAGGGAAGCAGGGACTCGGCCCTTCAACTGCTCTACCCGCAGAGAGTAGAGGAAGAAATGGCCCCCAGCCTTCGGCAGGCACCAGCTCCCAGCAGGACTCAGCTCCCGGGAGCACAGCAGGGGCTTGTGCCAGGGGTGGCTAACAGGAAGGGCAGGTAACAACTGGGGGTGGGCTGCACCAGATGGATGGCCCTGCCTGTTGGGGGGAGATGCCAGGGTCTGTGGGAACCCCGATGGACTGGATTGGGCACCCTCAACCCTCTTCACCACAGCTGAGGAAGACCACAAACCCGCCAGGTCTTGCCACCCTGTCCCCACAGTGGAGAGACCAGATGCCAGAACAGAATTCCTCACCCTGCTGTCCCCACCCCTATCCAGCAGTGATTGTCAAAATACTTAACAGTGCATGAAAAGATGCTCAACATCTCTAATCATTAGAGAAATGAAAATCAAAACTACAGTGAAATCGCACCTCACACTGGTCAGAATGGCCATCATCAAAAAATCTACAAACAATAAATGCTGGAGAGAGCATGGAGAAAAGGGAACCCTCTTGCACTGTTGGTGAGAATGTAAATTGGTACAGCCACTATGGAGGACAGTATGGAGGTTCCTTAAAAAACTAAAAATAGAACTACCATATGACTCAGAAATCCCACTACTGGGCATATATCCGGAGAATACCATAATGCAAAAGGATGCATGCACCCCATTTTTCATTGCAGCTCTATTTACAATAGCCAGGACATGAAAGCAACCTAAATGTCCATCAACAGAGCAATGGATGAAAAAGATGTGGTACATATATACAATGGAATATTACTCAGTCATAAAAAGGAATGAAATAGGGACTTCCCTGGCAGCCCAGTGGTTGGGATGCCACGCTTTCACAGCAGGGGGCGCGCGTTGATCCCTGGTCAGGGAACTAAGATCCTGCATGCTGTGCAGTTCAGCAAAAAAATAGGGAAAATATTAAACGAACAAAATAATGCCATTTGCAGCAACATGGATGGACCTGGAGATTATCATACTAAGTGAGGTAAGTCAGACAGAGAAAGACAAATATCATATGTTACCGCTTATATGTGGAATCTAAAAAGAGGGTACAAATGAATTTATCTACAAAACAAAAATAGAGTCACAGATGTAGAAAACAAACTTATAGTTACCAGGGGTTAAAGGGGGGAGGGATAAATTGGGAGATTGGGACTGGCATACACACACTCCTATATATAAAATAGATAACAAATAAGGACCTGCTGTATAGCACAGGGAACTGTACTCAGTACTCTGTAATGGCCTATATGGGAAAAGAACCTAAAAAAGAGTGGCTACGGGGCTTCCCTGGTGGTGCAGCGGTTGAGAGTCCGCCTGCCAATGCAGGGGACACGGGTTCGTGCCCTGGTCCGGGAAGATCCCACATGCCGCGGAGCGGCTGGGCCCGCGAGCAATGGCCACTGAGCCTGCGCATCCGGAGCCTGTGCTCCGCAACGGGAGAGGCCACAACAGTGAGAGGCCCGCGTACCGCAAAAAAAAAAAAAAAAAAAAAAAAGAGTGGTTACGTGTATATGTATGACTGATTCACTTTGCTGTACACCTGACACTAACACAACATTGTAAGTCAACTATGCTCCAATAAAAATTAAAAAGAAAAAAAAAAGAATGCGTAGGAATTCTCCAAGCATAAAATGTGTGCAGAGTAGCATCTTTTACAAACACACACACACACACACACACACATTTAACAATAGATACACCTCACAGTGGAGGCAGGAGTCCCACAGGCTGCCAAGCGAGAGTGACTCAGGCACCATCCCACAGCCACAGCCTCAGGGGCCCACGAGTGCATCTGGGAACTCCGGCACCATCCCTGGGGAAGTGGTCTTCCCACCAGGGTCCAGGTGCGCACCCTGGTCGGTGGACACACAGACACAGGGGTCAGCCCGAGGACAGCAGCACTGATGGTGTGTCAGCCAATGAGCACAAGCTCAACCCCTGATGGGGTCCACACAAGGTTTCTGGGGGCCAAGGTGGCTGGGGGTTCTCAGGGAGCTTGGGGCCCCAGCCATTTCCAAATGGTATCTAGTGTCTCAGAAGGGAGGTTCCTTAAAAAAAAAAAAATAGAGCTATCATATGACCCAGCAATCCCACTACTGGGCATATACCCTGAGAAAACCATAATTCAAAAAGAGTCATGTACCACAATGTTCATTGTAGCTCTATTTACAATAGCCAGGACATGGAAGCAACCTAAGTGTCCATCAACAGATGAATGGATAAAGAAGATGTGGCACATATATACAATGGAATATTACTCAGCCATAAAAAGAAACGAAATTGAGTTATTTGTAGTGAGGTGGATGGATCTAGAGACTGTCATACAGTGAAGTAAGTCAGAAAGAAAAAAACAAATACCGTATGCTAACACATATATATGGAACCTAAAAAAAGAAAACAAGAAAAAAAAATGGTCAGAAGAACCTAGGGGCAAGACGGGAATAAAGATGCAGACCTACTAGAGAATGGACTTGAGGATACGGGGAGGGGGAATGGTAAGCTGGGACAAAGTCAGACAGCGGCATGGACATATATACACTACCAAATGTAAAGTAGATTGGTAGTGGGAAGCAGCCGCATAGCACAGGGAGATCAGCTCGGTGCTTTGTGACCACCTAGAGGGGTGGGATAGGGAGGGTGGGAGGGAGGGAGACGCAAGAGGGAGGAGATATGGGGACATATGTATATGTCTAACTGATTCACTTTGTTATAAAGCAGAAACTAACACACCATTGTAAAGCAATTATACTCCAATAAAGATGTTAAAAAATAAATAAAAAAAAATAAATATACAATAAAATGCTGAGATTGAAAAGAAAAAAATAGATAGTATCTAGTGTTTCAAAATTGTAGTAACTGGTACTGCCATACTTGGCACAGAGGCTGACTATCCAGCCTGCCCTTCCCCATTTCGAGCTCCTCCTAACACTCTACTATCCATCTCCCATGTAGGGAGCTCCCAGGGCAGAGGACTGGAGCATGAGCCATCCACCCACTCCTGCAAACCGCTTCCCCAGACCCCAAATATTAAAGACATCCTAGCCTTGCCCGTGACAAAGCAGGGCCCCGTCCTTGTATTTCTACCCCACTTTACACTTTTCACGGTCACAATTTCATGTGAGCCTTGTGACAAACAGCCAAGTTTGGTCCAGACAAGAAGTGAGGGATGGGAAAACTAAGCCCCGGCAAAGGAGGAGCTGCTGCAGCAAACCCCCAGCTCTCACGTCTGTAAAGCCCTAAGAGGACCTGAAGGTTATCTTCCAGCCCAAGAATCACTAACTGTTCATCCCACCCCCGGGTCTTACTCAGCCCTTCTTATCCAACTCCTCCCTCATGCAGGCCCTGCTGTGAAGTACACTATACAATCTGCACCAAGACTTCTTCCCTGTCCCCTCCTGCCCCACCTAGGCCTGGATGTGGAAGGAGACTCAAGAGTTGAAAGATCCCTCAAGGGCTATTCTGCCCAAGATGCTGGTAAGGACAAAGAATTGACTTGTCCAAGGCCCTGGTGAGTGAGAGACTGAGAAGAGAGATAGAACCATATCTGACTCCTGTCCGGTGTGTTTTTCCTTGTAGCACAGGTGGGAGTATAGCCCTGCAGACCCAGGAGGGACCCTCTTCCCTCTGAGCAGGAAGGAAGTCTCTCTCCTCAGTTCCTGCCAAGATGTGGGTCCTGACCAAGCATTAGGCCAGCTGAAGCCCTTGGGAAACAATACAGGCTAAAGAGAGGATCATCCTGGGCAGAACTGAAAATACAACAGGCTACCTGGAGGGGTTTTGTTTGCTTGCTTTGTTTTATTTTGTTTGTGGGGGTGGGGAGGAGTTGTGAGAACAGTACCACCGGGGTGGGTCTCCCCTAGCTTCCTTACAACAATCTGCCTCCAGTGCCACCTCTGTACCTTCAGGAACAGAGTAGCCATGATTGCCACCCAAGTTAATTTCATCACAACCAAGTCAAAAGTTACAATGCTGGGGGGCTTCCCTGGTGGCGCAGTAATTGAGACTCCACCTGCCAATGCAGGGGACATGGGTTCGAGCCCTGGCCCGGGAAGATCCCACATGCCGCGGAGCAACTAAGCCCGTGTGCCACCACTACTGAGCCTGCGCTCTAGAGCCCGTGAGCCACAACTACTGAAGCCCGCGCACCTAAAGCCTGTGCTCTGCAACAAGAGAAGCCACCGCAATGAGAAGCCCGCGCACCGCAACGAGGAGTAGCCCCCGCTCGCCACAACTAGAGAAAGCCCACGCGCAGCAATGAAGACCCAACGCAGCCAAAAATAAATAAATGTTACCATGCTGGTTGTAACCTTAGAAGCTAGGCCAAGGAGAGGGGAACTGAGGATGTATAGAACTGCCTCCCCCACTATGCAAACCTCTGCCTGGGAGCCACAACAGTGCTGCCATCCATTCTAGCATACTGCACCCACTCCCTAATTCCAAAATGGCTAGCCTGCTCCCCAAGCCAGGCGTTTCCTAAGAACTCTCCCCTTCAGAGTTCTCACCCTAGTCACAAACTCAGAAGAGGTCCTCAAGCAGCCAACTTTGATCTTAGATGATGATGTGGGTATTTAAAAATGTGCTAAAGTTCCTTTGTAATCCATGTAACTCACACCTTAATGTATTTAAATATGTAAAAGGGAATATTTGAAAGGGAAATTTTTTTAATTTTATAAAAGATAGGATTTTAAAGAGTCAGGTAATTTTGACCGAATTTCATTTTTTAGCCAAGACTTGGCTTCTTGAACTTTTCTACATAGCAGCCAAATTTTCCCTGTCCCACGCCAGTCAAACATGACCCTAAGAGCAGAGGTCTGGGGGTGGGGCTGGGGCTGGGGCGGAAGAACAGAGTAATGCATAGTGCACTGGTTACTATTGTTAGGAAGCCATCTGCAAATAGACGTCAGCACGTGCCAATGCAATGTAACAGTGCAGGCAGCAGGCAGCACGGCATGAAGAGTGAGGCCTTAGGTATAAGGAAAGACGAGCTATTCGCAGAGGGACAGCATTACAGCTTTCTGGACCAAGGGGATAAGGATACAGCAGAAAGGGAAGACAGGCAGCACTAGGCCCCCACTCAGAACGCCTGAGGCCAAACAGAGCATCACAAGCACGGCCCTTGTCTGTTAAGCGATGGGCACATGCTCCTGCAAAGCCACCCTGAAGCCCACAGGCTCTGTTCCCCAAGACAGTCAGGCTACTTGGAGAGTTGATACACATCCTGAGACCCGGGTTACTCTCACCTGTGTGGCTAACAAGTGAAAGTATAGGCTTTAAGATGAGGCTTAGACATCCTGGATTGATTTTGTTATTTTTCCTTTGGTAAGGGGTGGAGAAAATTAATTGACTTTAAGGCTAGAACAGAAAAAATAGTCGTTGAGAAAAACCAACTACTGCCAGGTAATAAGGTGGAAAAATTAAACTGAGGCATCCACAAATCTTAAAGCCAAGACCTTCTCCTACAGCTCTACCAGCCTCGGACCGTGGTTTCAAGCCTTCAGAGTTGCTCTTAAAATAGCCGAGTGAGCAAGCATAAGGATCGGTGCTGCATCCGGCAGGCAACCCTGTGCCCCAGGTCCCACCCTACTGGCTTCTGCCCACTAAACTGGAAGGTTAGCAACCGCCTTCCCTGATGGCACCCGCTCCAAGCCCGCCCAGGCCGCCGGCAAGGGCCCGTCTGGGTCTGGGCGGCGGTGCCACCCTCGGCTCCAGCCGGCTGCCCCGCCCGCGTCATTCCGTGGACTCAGGCGCCCTCGCGCGGCCGCGGGAAGGAAGCGCACCTGCCTCGAGGGTCCTGGGTCCCGCCCGCGAGCACTAGGCCTCGGGGACCCGCCGCCGGGACCCAGGACACTCGAGGCAGGTGCGCTTCCCTCCCGCGGCCGCGCGGGGGCGCCAGAGTCCACGGAATGACGCGGGCGGGAAGCGCACCTGCCTTGAGTGTCCTGGGTCCCGGCGGCGCGCCCGCGAGCACTAGGCGTAGTGCTCGCGGGCGCGCCGCCAGCCCGGCGGTTCAAGACGCCGCTAGTCGCCCCCGGGCCTCGTCAGCGCGCGGCGGGTCCGCTGTTTGCGAGGTGGCCCGGCTCCCCGGGGCCGGGGCGACGGCGGCCGGCCGGGCAGAGCTAACGAGCCCCGCGGGAGCGCGGCGGCCAAAGAAGCTCGACCTTGGCCACCTGGCTGGGCGAAGCCGCCAGAGGCCGTCTCCTAGCAACGCAGACGCCAGCTGCAGAGCTTCCGCAGCTTCCCACTAGGCGTGTCCATCGCTGCCCCCGGCTGTACACCGGGAGCGCTCCCATACCACCCCCCTCCCCCGGCCCCCCGGCTCGGCTGCCACCGAGGACTAGGCTGGGGACCCCGGTGCACTCTCCCTCGCCCCACCAAAACCGATGACCCTAAAAGGGAAAGTCTGTGGCGCCCTCAGCCCTCAACTGGAGCTGTGTGGGTGCTGTAGCCATACTCATGAAATTGAAGGGGCTCGGGAGCTACTTGCTAACCTCCCTGAGCTCTGCTTATCTGAATGGGGGTAATAGGGTTGCTGTACGGTAATGCGCATACTGCCCATTTACCATTAGCCAGGAATTATGCTGGGTGCATTGCTACACCAGTTACCTCGTTTAGTCTTCATACCAACGCTGACGGGACCTGTCAGATGTGTACCGTTATTTCCATTTCACAGATAGGAACACTGAGGTCTAGGATCACAATGACTTGACCGGAAGGCACACAGCCAGGAAGTGACTCAAAGCCAAAGTTCTTTACTCCAGTGTTTTCATGTGTCTTCCACGCCTCACAACCCACACAGATGCTCCTCAGAGCAAGGGATTCCATGGCCCAATAATTTGGAGAAACACTGGATACTGTATCTCCCTCTGCTTTTGTGGAGGCTGACAATGCATTTTAGTGAATTAGAGCCTCTCAGAGAAGAAAACTGTTTGCCTTGGTTTAATTCAGTGTTTTCCAAACTAAATTGAACAGAAAACCTCTTCTTTAAAAGACACTCCTGGCATCCTGTGGAAATGTGTTGCATGAAATACACTTTGGAACACACTTGCCTCCCTATTCTCCAATGAAAGGATAGATGTGGAAGTTCCTGGAAAGTGACACTGAGAAGTGCTTGTAGAGCTATGAGGGCACGGATTATTATTATTGTTATCATATCATGTGCTTCATTATATTTTAGGGATCCTGTTTGTGGCCTTTGGGCCACTCTGTAGTGCTGGATAATAACAATAACTAACATTTACTGAGCACTTCCTATGGACCAAGCACTGCTCTAAGTGCTCTGTATATATTAACTAACTTATACTTTACAATTACCCAGGTGTTATCCCCACCCGGCAGGAAAAAAAGGGGCGGGTATGAGACCATGATGATTAAATAAGTAAGAGATGTAAAATTCTTAGAAGAAAGCACTTGGAATTACTACAAGCATTTGCTATTATCATTATTTCTATTTTACTGAGGAGGAAACTGAGGCAGAGAAAAATTAAGTACCTTGCTCTAGGTCACACTGGTAGGTAGTGGATTGAAACCCAGGCAGCCTGGGGGCAGGGCCTATGCTGATAACCACTATACAGTCTGCCTCTCTGCCAGAGGTGGAGGGGACACCCTGGATCTGGGCCCTCATCAGCAAAGCCAGCATTGCCTGTGACAGCATCTCTTCTCTATCTAGGGCCACATCCCCCATCCTGCCCATGCCATCTGCCTGTCATAACAACCACCACAAGCTCCCTCATGGGAGAAGAAAGGGGACAAGACTTGGGGTTAGACAACACTGGATTGGACCCCAGCCTCACCATTTACTGACTGGGATCTTAGACAAGTAACTTAACCATCAATTTTCTCTTCAGTGAATAGAGAGCACCATCTGTCATCGCTAATTATTAGAGAAATGCAAATCAAAACTACAATGAGGTACCACCTCACACCAGTCAGAATGGCCATCATTTAAAAGTCTACAAAAAACAAATGCTGGAGAGGGTGTGGAGAAAAGGGAACCCTCCTACACTGTTGGTGGGAATGTAAATTGGTGCAGCCACCATGGAAAACAGTATGGAGGTTCCTCAAAAAACTAAAAATAGAGTTACCACATGACCCAGCAATCCCACTCCTGGTCATATACCCAGAGAAAACTATAATTCAAAAAGATACATGCACCCCCAATATTCGTAGCAGCACTATTCATAATAGCCAAGACAGGGAAACAACCTAAACGTCCATCAACAGAGGAATGGATAAAGAAGATGTGGTATATATATATACAATGGAATACTACTCAGTCATAACAAAGACTGAAATAATGCCATTTGCAGCAACATGGTTGGACCAAGATATTATCATACTAAGTGAAGAAAGTCAGAAAGAGGAAGACAAATACCCTGTATCACTTATATGTGGAATCTAAAACATGACACAAATCAACCTATGAAACAGAAACAGACTCACAGACATAGAGAACAGACTTGTGGTAGGGGAGTGGGGAGAGAATGGACTGGGAGTTTGGGATTAGCAGATACAAACTATTATATATAGAATGGATGAACAACAAGATCCTACTGTATAGCACAGGGAACTCTATTCAATATCCTCTAATAAACCATAATGGAAAAGAATATACATATATATGTATAACTGAATCACTTTGCTGTACAGGAGAAATTAACACAACATTGTAAATAACTATACTTCAATAAAATAATTTTTTTAAAAAAGAGAGAGCAACATCTACCTGACAGGTTTGTGTGAGGATGGACTGAAATAATGGATATAAAGTACTTAGCACAGGGCCCGACCTAGTCTAAGCACTCAATAAATGATGGCCCCTTCCACCTCTTCTGAGAAGAATTCCCTGACTGTGTGTGCCTTCCTCCACCCCCACACGGGTCAGGACCTCTCAGCTGTGTCCCTGGCTTATCCCCACCTCAGCCTGCCACACCTCCTGGTCTTGAAATTATGGTTTTATTTCACAAAATTGAGCCCCAAAGTCAGTCTCATTCACGGCTATATCCCCAGGGCCTAGCACACCGAGCTCAGCACATAGTAGGAGCCCAATTTTTTAATTTTTTTGTTTATTTTTTATCAATTTTTACTGGAGTGTGGTTGCTTTACAATGTTGTGTTAGCCTCCACTGCACAGCAAAATGAATCAGCTATACACGTACAGATATCCCCTCCCTTTTGGACTTCCCTCCCATTAGGTTACCACAGTGCATTAGGTAGAGTTCCCTGTGCTATACAGTATATTCCCATCAGTTGTCTATTTTATACATAGTATCAATAATGTATATGTGTCAATCCCAGTCTCCCAATTCCTCCCTCCCCACCCCTTTCCCCCTTGGTATCCATGCATTTGTTCTCTACGTCTATGTCTCTATTTCTGCTTTTCAAATAAGATCATATATACCATTTTTCTAGATTTCACATATATGTGTTATTATACGATATTTGCTTTTCTCTTTCTGACTTACTTCACTCTGTATGACATTCTCTAGGTCCATCCACGTCTCTACAAATGACCCAATTTCATTCCTTTTTATGGCTGAGTAATATTCCATTGTATATGTGTGCCACATCTTCTTAATCCATTCCTCTGTTGATGGACATTAAGGTTGCTTCCATGTCCTGGCCAGTGTAAATAGTGCTGCTATGAACATTGGGGTGCATGTGGTTTTTTAAATTATGGTTTTCTCTGGGTATATGCCCAGTAGTGGGATTGTTAGGTCATATGGTAATTCTATTTTTAGTTTTTTAAGGAACCTCCATAATGTTTTCCATAGTGGCTGTATCAATTTACATTCCCACCAACAGCATATGAGGTTTCCCTTTTCATTAGGAACACAATTAATGTTTGCTGACTTAATGATTGAATTATAACAAGAGATATAGCTAATATTAATTGAGAACCCACTGTGCACTAGGCCCCGTTCCAAATATTTTACAGATTCTAACTCATCTAATACAACAACCATTTGATGTAAGCACTATTGTTTTTCCATTTGAGGAAACGGACACAGAGATGTGTCTGATAAATGTGGAGATAGAATCTGAACCCAGAGATAGATTCTGAACCCAGGACTTCCCTGGTGGCACAGTGGTTAAGAATCTGCCAGCCAATGCAGGGGACACGGGTTCGAGCCCTGGTCTGGGAAGATCCCACATGCCGTGGAGCAACTAAGCCTGTGCGCCACAACTACTGAGCCTGCGCGCCTAGAGCCCGTGCTCTGCAACAAGAGAAACTACCACAGTGAGAAGCCTGCGCACTGCAAGGAAGAGTAGCCCCCGTTGCTGCAACTAGAGAAAGCCCACGCACGGCAACAAAGACCCAACACAGCCAAAAATAAATAAATTTATTTTAAAAAAAAGAGAAGAATCTGAACCCAGTCAGTCTGGCTTTAGAGCCTGTAAGCTAAACCACAATAAAAAAGTGAACAGATGGGTGCCTACCTTCCCGCATGGCTGCTGAGAAGGCCAAAAGATACTAAAAGCCCTACATGTGCACAGAGGTTTATTGTCATGAGTTCCCAGAAGAGGAAGGAATCCCTGGTTCAAGGCCTGCTCCTCCCAGGCCTTGGTTTCCCCATCTATGAAATAAAGGTTGGACTTATTATATATCAAAGCTCTTACACTCATGATGATGCTTGTCTGCAGGCCTAGAAGGCAGGGAAGGAGAGCGGGAAAGGGAGGTTGGGCCAAGAGAAACCTAGAAACAGCACAAGAGCTTGGTGGGCCCAGCCTGGAGCAGAGGGCAGGCCAGGGCCCAGCAGAGCAGGGAGAGGCCCCACTGCTGCCTCTGTGAGCACCCAGGTCAGAGGTGGCTTAATTCAGCTAGGAGCGGGGGTCAGGGTCAAGGTCCCAGCCAGGCTACTGTGATAATAATAACTAAGGGCAATAGTGACCATTCACAGGTAGCCAGCACTTTACAGTTTGCATTATCTCACCTGGGTCTCATGCCAACCCTGTGATTATTACCCCTGAGAACTAAGGCCTAGAGAGGACTAGGTCTTGCCCAGGGTCACACAGTGTCTCAGCATCTAGACCTCACATGACCCACCTTGTTGATTGATCAATTTAAATTGCAATAAGCCATATTCCAGAAATTGCTCCGGCTCTTTAAGGAGGGAGTGAGCAGAACCCAGGTGGCATGGCTGGACCAGAGTCAAGTGAAAGAAGTAGCCTTTTCCACTCATTAAAAGTTTGGCCAGGCAAGAAAAGTGGGCACATGTGGGCAGGCAGAGCTCCTTGGGGCTCAGGCCACCACTGGACCCAGCGCCAGGCCCAGGCTGCTGTAACTGGGCCCCACGTGTCCTCCTGAGCCTTTGTCCCCCGGGGAGCCTCACAGGCCACCAAGGTCCGGCTCATTATGGCCTAATTGGTGGCAAATCACTCAGCCAACCTCAGGGACGCAGAGTGATGAGCTCAGAGTGAGAAAAGTTTGAGCCGCCAAAACTTTCTCCGCAGTGGCCCAAACTTTCCCAGCCCTTAGGGGCACCGAGGTCCCTGTTGGTGTGCAGGTTTCTCCAAGATGCCCAGGCCCAGGTGCACCACTGATACACTGCTGTCACGCTGGGGCTGGTATAACCCTCAGCTGTAGCCTGGTTGTCTGAGGCGCCTCCCAGCTCCCCAGAGCCTCATGGATGCCCTCAGTCTGGGGAGGGTTGCCCTAGCTCTGTCCTCCACTCGCCCACCCCATCCCAGGACACTTGGTGGAACAGCATACCCTCCACACCCGGGGAGCAGGGTCTGGGCCCTCCCCCGAGCCGAGAACTACATCCCTGATGGGGAAGAGATGTCTGGCAGTCAACATGACCATGGGCCTCCCAACCCCGAGGCAGTGCGCTGAGGCCCTACCCGTTAGCCCATTTTTCCTCACACCAGCCTCAGGAGAGAGGCAGGAAGGGTGATATAAAGATGATGACAGTGGTAAACAAAAGGTCACTATCTCAGAGCTAAACATCTTCTATGCATCAGCCCATGTACCCTTCAGATAAGCCCCATGAGGTGGGAATTAGTATCCCTATTTCATAGATAAGTAAGCTGAGACTCAGAGATAAGTTCACACACCTCATACAAGCTTTTCCTGTATGAACATACTAGCTTTGAAGTGCGACTAATTTGGGCTCAAATCCCTGCCATTTAACCAGCTGTGTAAACTTATGTACCTTATCTAACTTCTCTGAGTCTTTGTTTCTTCATCCGTAAATTGGGGAGGTCATCTCTGTTTCATAAGATTGTGAGGTTAAAGACAACATATATAAACGGCCAATCACAGTCCTGGCCCAGGGTAAACATCCATTAAATGACTGATTGCTCGGTGGAATGAAAAAAGCACAGGATTTGGAGCCAGCAATTCAAAAAATATGTTTGCCCCCTTGATCCATGCCAGGCTCTGTCCCAGGCCCTAGAGTTTGCAGTGTCAGTTAGAGGCTCTCCCTGCCCTCCCCAAGCTGGGGGAGACCAGGAAATAAGTGCACTGGGAGGGGAGGACAGCTCAGCGGTCAGTCTGAGATGTCACTTGGCCTCTCCAAGCCCAGCTTTATCATTTGTTAAACGAGATACCTTCCCCGAAGTGTTATCATGAGAGCTGGGTGCATGACGAAGGTAAGCATGGTCGGTAGATTCTAGAGCCGTATAGAAATATCCCTACTGTTCCACAGATGAGGAGGCTGAGGTCCGGGGACCTCCCATCATTACCCAAGGTCACCCAGCTGGTGGTGTCCAAGCCCAGAATGAATCCCAGGGTTTTTCTACCCAGACAATGCTCGACACCCTGGCAGGAATGGCAGCCTTCCTCAGCCTTCCACCTCCAGACTCCCTGGCCAGCAGGTGAGATGTGTGGGGCAGACCCTACGTCTTCCCAGGGGCTCACAGTTGCCGGTCAGTAAGACAAGCAGGAGATACTCAAAATACATGAGGAAAGGGAACACAGCCTGGGGGCATCCAGAAGGAGTGAGGGCTGACAGCTGCCTCCACTGTCTCTCTCTGCTCAGACATATACCTATGAGCTCCAGGACCCTCCCTCCTCTGCTTCCTTTGCCACCAGATAACCCCACAATTTATGCAGAAGCAGAGAGCCTGCTATAGACACACTACTTCAAGACGTGTCCCAAAGCCCCCTTCCAATCAGATGGGGGCCCCACAGTCTCTCTGAGAGAGAAAATCTCATGGGCCCTCCGCTCTCTGCCCCTTAGGAAAGGTCTGAGCTCAGTGTGATGGGTCATCACGATGGACCAGGGCTGGGCCTGAATAGCTCTGACCTCTGTTCCCCTGCAGGACTTGATCCTAGGTGAAAGCAGAAGGGAGCTGGGCTTGGGACTTTCTCAGGCCCCTGAATCATTGGTGGCCACAGACTTCCCCTTCCAGAAGAACCAAACCTGCAGGAGAAGTTGGAGACTATGGGGGAGGGAGGGGGCTGAGGATCTGGATGGGAAGGTCTGAGGAGGTGACCCAGGTTGGTCCCAGGTCCCCTGGGGGATATTTGGAGAGAGCTGAGGATGCGCGCACACGCGCGCGCGCACGCACACACACACACACACACACACACACACACACACACACACACACATTAAATGTGGAAACCAGCAGCAGTGGCGTTCGAGTCAGACAGCCTAAGTTCAGGTCCCAGCTCTGCCACTTACAGGCTGCATGGCTTTGGACAAGTGTGTGGCCTTTACCGGTTTCCTTCTCTATAAAATGTGGGGGCCAACCACACACGGGTTGTGAGGATTAGAGAGAAAGTCTTAGCCAATATTTATAGAGTCCACACTGTGTTAGTAACTGTGCTGAATAAGTTACAGACGTTGCCGCATTTGATCCTTAGAACATCACTGCGAGGCTTTGCTTGTTCACAGCTCTATACTTCACCTAGCCTACTGGGTGCTCAATAAATATGTATTCAATGAATGAGTGAATGAAGGTGGGATTGGTGTTATTATTACGCCCATTTTTCAGGAGAGCACACTGAGGCTCAAAAAGAGAGCAGGCAACTTGCTAGGGCCACACAGAGCCAGGCCTCCTGTCCCAGGCCCTGACACCAGTATGTTCTGACTGACTCAGGCTCACAGGGAGGGGGCTGTGTGCACCAGGAATGTCCAAGGATGAGGCCTCTCTAACTAGCCCTGCCAGGCACAGATACTCTTTCCCCCAGGCACAGACTGCAGCACAGGCCTGAATCGAGGCAGCCTCTGCCTGACATGGTGCTTGGGTGCCACCTTGTGGCTATTCTGGGAAGTGCAGGCTGCACCTGGCCTGGCCAGAAGGCCTCACCGTGCGGAGGAAGGTCAGCCCTGCATGCAGACAGCTGTCAGTCCACAGATCCTGGGCAAGGTCCCCAGCCCAGACATGGATAGGGAAGGACAGGCTGCTCCAAAAGTTTCTCTCAGAGACCAAAGGGCACCTAGAGCCAAATAATTTGTTTATGGCTAGGTCAGGCAGAGATGGGGGCAGGTGGTGCTCATGTGTCTAGCAGGGGCCTATGGCCTCTGACTTTCTGGACCACCAACCCCAGACAGCCCCTCACTTGCCCGTCTCACAAACCACACACACAGGGGCCATATCAGGCCACTTGCCAGATTTCCCACTGCCACAGCCTGAGGTCTTTGGGTCTACAGCCTGGTTTCTTAGGACTGGGGTGTTCAGCCCAAATGACCCTCAGAGTGGAGAGTTCCCTCTCCTTCCTTATGAATATGAGGCCCACAGGGGGATCGGCCCTGGCCAGGTAGTCCCAGAACCCAGGCCTCCAGACTGTCAAACCAGTGGATTCTCAATAAGGACCCCCTTTTCCTACAAATCAAACAACAGAGCAAGTACTGAGATTCAGGCAGGCATTCATTCAATCTGAGACCTGCCCTCATGGACTGACAGTCTACAGAGTGCCTCCTTCCCATTTCCCATTCTTGCAGGAGACCGGGGCTACCACCAGCCTTGGCCAGGTCAGGCATCTTATGGGTCTGGGGATCAGAACCAGACTTGACTTCAAGTCCCAACTCTGCCACTTACTAATGCCGAGGCTTGGCCAATAGTAACCTCTCTGAGACTCAGTTTCTTCATCTGTAAGATGGGTTTAATGATTACCACCTTGCAAGGGCTTGTTTTAAATGAGATACGACATGTAACACCCCAGGTACGAGACCTGGCCAGGGCAGGAGCTAGTTGAATGAGCTACTCCTTCCGTCTAGCCCCCGGCCAGCCAGGGGAGGGGGTCACAGAGAGAGCTTAGAGGAGGCTGAAGCACTCCAGTCACAACTGATAAAAGTAGCCAAAGACAGACCCCAGGCTTAGGCAAATCAGGTCTGACCCTTCAGAGTCAGGCAGCTGCTGTCCCATCTTCCTCAGGCCCAGGCATTCTTCCTTTGGGCTCAAAGATGGACCCACAGGTGAGTCTGCTGACAAGGCTGTGCCTGGTATAGGGAACCACCCTGGTTGGAGGTCTGCCCCCACCCCCTGCTCTGCCCCCTACCCTGTGCTGAAAGACAGCTAGTCAGGCCCCTCTCTCTAGCCAAGGCAGTGTGGGCCCCAGAAGCCTGTCTGGAGAGACCAGCCTGCTCCCTGAAGAGGAGAAGATTTGAGAGCTGTCCCATTGGGAAAGGAAGCCCTCTCTCCTAGGCGAAGGCCCACTGACCTGCCACCCTTGGAAGGTTTCCCCCGCCCCTTCCCAAGAGGAGGAGCTAAGTGTGGAGAGGCCAGGGGTCTGCCTGAGGGGACAGAGAGCCATCTTCAAGACTGGACACAGCAAGGTGAGCAAGAGGAGGGAAACTGGGCTAGTCCTGGTCCATGCCCATCACACACGGAGAGAACCTACCACAACATCCCCAGTACTGAGGGGACCTCCAGCTCCCCAGTGACGAGAGTGGGCTCAGGAGCCAGGAGGAGCCAGGGGACCAGCTCCGGGTCCCGTTCTGTTACCAAGCAGCTGCAAGACTGCCGGCTCCAAGCCTCAGCCATAAAGTGGTGCCTCCTACCTCCCCGGTGTGATGGGGAAATCAAATCAGTTGAGGAACATGAAAGAGGGTAGATCTGATGTTAGGTGTTAGGCTACATCACAAAAAATAATTATAATAAGTAAATAAATAGGCAGGAGGAAACTTTTGAAGGTGATGATAGGTTTATGGCATAGATTGTGGTGATGGTGTCATGGGTATATACAATCAACCCTTTAACAACGCAGGCCTTAGAGATACACGCCCTCTGCACAGATGAAAATACATGAAAAACTTATAGATGGCCCTCTGTACCCACGGTTCTACACCTGTGAATTCAACCAACTGCAGATTGTGTCGTACTGTGGTATTTACTATTGAAAAAAAAAAATCCACATATAAGCGGACCCATGAAGTTCAAACCTATGTTGTTCAAGGTCAATTGTATTTATCACCAAATTCATCTGGTTAAATACATTAAATATGTACAACTTTTTGTATGTCAATCATAACTCCATAAAGTGGTTTTTAAAAAAAAAAAAAAAACAGCTATCTCAATCCTGAGGAAAAAGAACAAAGCAGGAGGCATAAGCCTCCTGCTGGGGACTTCAGCCAATACTACAAAGATACACTAATCAAAACAGCATGGTATTGGCACAAAAACAGACATACGGATCAATGGAACAAAATACAGAGCCCAGAAATAAACCCACACACCTACAGTCAATTAATCTTCAACAAAGGAGGCAAGAGTATACAATGGAGAAAAGACAGTCTCTTCAGCAAGTGGTATTGGGAAAGTTGGACAGCCACATATAAATCAATGAAGTTAGAACACACCCTCACACCATACACAAGAATAAACTCAAAATGGTTTAAAGAGGGAATTTCCTGGCGGTCCAGTGGTGAGGACTTGGCATTTTCACTGGCGAGGGCCCAGGTTCAATCCCTGGTTGGGGAACTAACATCCCACAAGCCGCACAGTGCGGCCAAAAAAAAAAAAAAGGTTTAAAGACTTAAATATAAGACATGACATCATAAAACTCCTAGAAGAGAACATAGGCAAAACATTCTCTGATGTAAATCGTACCAATGTTTTCTTATGTCAATCTCCATGGCAATAGAAATAAAAGCAAAAATAAACAAATGGGACCTAATCAAACTTATAAGCTTTCGTACAGCAAAGGAAACCATAAACAAAACGAAAAGACGACCCTCAGAATGGGAGGTAATATTTGCAAATGATGTGGCCAACAAGGGCTTAATTTCCAAAAATATACAAACAGCTCAAAAAACTCAATAACAAAAAAACAAACAACCCAATTGAAAAACGAGCAGAAGACCTAAATAGACATTTCTCCAAAAACATACAGATGGCCAACAGACACGTGAAAAGATGCTCAACATTGCTAATTATTAGAGAAATTCAAATCAAAACTACAATGAGGTACCAGCTCACATCGGTCAGAATGGCCATTATTTCAAAGTCTACAAATAACAAATGCTGGAGAGGGTGTGGAGAAAAGGGAACCCTCCTACACTGTTGGTGAGAACGTAAATTGGTGCATCCGTTATGGAAAACAGTATGGAGGTTCCCCAAAAAACTAAAAATAGAGCTACCATATGATCCAGCAATCCCACTCCTGGGCATATATCTGGAGAAAAACATGGTTCCAAAGGATACATGTAGGGACTTCCCTGGTGGCACAGTGGTTAAGAATCTGCCTGCCAATTCAGGGGACACGGGTTCAAGCCCTGGTCCGGGAAGATCCCACATGCCACGGAGCATCTAAGCCCTGTCGCCACAACTACTGAACCTGTGCTCTAGAGCCTGCGTGCCACAACTACTAAAGCCCACACGCCTAGAGACTATGCTCCACAACAAGAGAAGCCACCGCAATGAGAAGCCCACGTACGCAACAAAGAGTAGCCCCCATTCACCGCAACTAAAGAAAGCCCTCATGCAGCCAAAAAATAAATAAATAAAAGGATACATGCACCCCAATGTTCATTGCAGTGCTGTTTACAATAGCCAAGACACGGAAGCAACCTAAATGTCCATCAACGGATGAATGAATAAAGAAGATGTGGTACGTATATACAATAGAATATTAGCCATTAAAAAGAATGAAATAATGCCATTTGCAGCAACATGGATGGACCTGCAGATTATCATACTAAGTGAAGTAAGTCAGATAGAAAAAGACAAATATCATATGATATCGCTTATATGCTGAATCTTAAAAAAAAAAGTGATACAAATGAACTTATTTACAAAACAGAAACAGACTCAGACTTAGAGAACGAACTTATGGTATCCAGGGGGAAGGGTGAGGGGAGGGATAGATTGGGAGTTTGGGATCGACATGTACACTCTGCTATATTTAAAATAGATAACCAACAAGGACCTACTGTATAGCACAGGGAACTCTGCTCAATATTCTGTAAAAACCTAAAGGGGAAAAGAATTTGAAAAAGAATAGATATATGTATATGTATAACTGAATCACTTTGCTGTACACCTGAAACTAACACAACATTGTTAATCAACTATGCTCCAATATAAAATACAATAAATTTTTAATAAAATAATTTTTAATTAAAAAAATAAAATATGACAGGACTTCCCAGGTGGTTCAGTGGGTAAGACTCCACATTCCCAATGCAGGGGGCCCGGGTTCGATCCCTGGTCAGGGAACTAGATCCCACATGCATGCTGCAACTAAAGAGTTGCATGCTGCAACTAGAAGGTCCTATGTGCTGCAACTAAGACCCAGAGCAGCGAAAATAAATATATAAAATAATAAATATCTTTAAAAAAAAAAGAATTCTTAGAAATGTTTATTTAAAAAAAAATGACACAAATGAACCTATCTACAAAACAGACTCACAGACACAGAAAACAGACTTGTGGTTGCCAAGCGGGAGGGGGTGGGGGAGAGTTGGATTGGGAGTTTTGGACTAGCAGATGCAAACTATTATATACAGGATAGATAAAAAAACAAGGTCCTACTGTATAGCACAGGGAACTGTATTCAATATCCTGTGATAAACCACATGGAAAAGAATATGCAAAAGAATATATATACATATATATATAACTGAATCACTTTGCTGTACAGCAGAAATTAGCACAACATTGTTAATCAACTATACTTGAATAAAACAAATTTTTTTAAAAAAGATTTCTTGGGACTTCCCTGGTGGTGCAGTGGTTAAGAATCCGCCTGCCAATGCAGGGGACACAGGTTCAAGCCCTGGCCCGGGAAGATCCCACATGCCGCGGAGCAACTAACCCCAAGTGCCACCACTACTGAGCCTGTGCCATAGAGCCCGCGAACCACAACTACTGAGCCCACGTGCCACAGCTACTGAAGCCTGTGCGACTAGAGCCCGTGCTCCACAAGAGAAACCAGCACAATGAGAAGCCTGCACACCCCAACAAAGAGTAGCCCCCGCTCACTGCAACTAGAGAAAGCCCACATGCAGCAACAAAGACCCAATGCAGCCAAAAATAAATAAATAAATTTATTTTAAATTTTTTCTTTTTTAAATTAATTTTTAATTGATTTTTTTAAATTTTTTTTATTTTATTTATTTTTTTATATAACCTGCTCTTCTCTTCACCAGGCCAAGTTACATCCCAAGTTTTCCATCAGTTCTCTTTCAAAGTAACAACATGTAATGAGTATAGCAGATATTATTGATGGGGTTGGGGGGATATTTCTTGATTTTTCTTAGGAAGAACATGGGGTGGGGGACACATGAGGAGAATAAACAAGCATGTTTACAATGTCCCTGGGCACAGGAGAGTGCAATAGCACGGAAGTCATCCTTCCCAGGCTTTGAGTGTACAAGGAGAGAAGCACAAAGTGGGCAGCACCGGGGCTGATAGACGTGTTGTGGTCTTCCAAGGATTTCAGAGGCAGCATGTTCTCCTCCCTGCAGGAGGAAATAGCCCTCACATTCAGGGTACTCTTGGTCTAAGTATATACTCACTACTAGCACTCTGCTGCTCCACCACTCTCCTTCTCTACCAGACAGAAACAGTCAAGTTTCCAAAGAAGCCCAATAAATGTTTCTTGATTAAATTCAGTGACATGTCATAACCCTAGAGAAAATACTAGGGAGGCAGAAGCAATTCTCTCCATTCTAAGGTGGCTACTCATTTCTGAGTCAGCCACTGCTCTGTCCCATGACTGTCCAAAGCGTCCAGATATGATTTCAAAATACAACAGAATGTCTCCTAATGCTCTCCATAGAGTCCCTCACATCCTTGCCTTCATCTTCACCACTAAGCACCTGAGGACACTGTTCAACGTGGAGCAAAGAGCATGGGTGTTAAAGTCCATTAGATGTCGGTTTAAAACCCAGCTATGCCTGAAGGTTGAGCTGCTTGGTAGGCATGATGAACAAAGGACAAAGGCAGACCTACAGAAGAAAATATTAGCACAGCAAGCCCTCTCTGAGCCCTGCTTGCAGCTTCACTGTTCTAAAGGTGAGGGGAAGTTTTCACAGAACTAGAAGCCACAAACCACAATGATCACCTTGGATTTTATCTCGCTCTCTCCTAGTTCCACCTTCAGAGTATCAGTTAAATTGCCCTAACATCTTCTCTAAAGAGAAAACCATTCTGAAGATACAAATGGTCCCCTAACAAGTTTTACCAGTCAGGGTCCAGACAGGAAATCAGAAACCACACTAGGTATTTCAACAGAGAATTTAATGTAAGGAATTTAGTTAGACAGGAGGTAGAGACTTGAAAAGGCAAAAAGAAAACCCTGAGGTAACACATGGGTAGCAGGAACAGCGACCACCCCCAGGGTTCAAGGAACAAAGGGAAGAGGCTGAGATGGTCAGAACCTAGAAACTTGGAGAAGAAGCATCCAGAGCTGAAACTTGGGCTTCTGAGCAGAAGGTGCTGCAAGGATGCTGCTGGTACCTTAGGAACTCATAGGAAGGGCTGTGTACAGCGGGGACACAGATTGATGAGAAGGAGGTGCTTTTTGGCTAGTGTTGTACCTTTGGAGCTCAGAGCCCCATGAGACTGGGATGCAGACCTCTTGGTGGGCTGGGGACTGCCCAGAAGGTGCTGGTACCTCTGAGGGGATACAATGAGGCTGGATCTGGGAGGGCCCAGAGAAGTTATAAACTGAAACCGATTGCAGTTGCCAGAGCAAAGGTCTGCTGGTGGTGATACTGACTGGAATAATAAGCAAACAGGAAGGAGCCAGTCCATTCTGCCTTCCTCCTTCTTTCCAATAACCCTCAAGTATCCATCGATAGAGTAATACAAACTAATGCCTGCCCGAATAAGAAGTAATTTGCAGAGTCCTAACCCCACCATAACAAAGCTGAGTATAGAAGGTCGAGTTTGGGGTGAGACATGATAGCTTCACAACTTTGAAACTGTTGCAAAAAATGTTTCACAGAAAAAGAGAAAATGAGAGTATTGCCTGACCTTGTTGGCCTGACCTAACCATTTTGCAAGTGAGCAGAGAAGAACTCTGGTCTATTTCTTATATATTTTACACACATTGAAAGAGGACCATGAAAGGCTCCCTTTACATTTTGTTCAGCCAGGAAGATAGGCATACTGTCTAGGATATTCCCACAATAGCTCCTGTAACAGATATTGCAATGACAGCAAGTGGCTTTGTTACCAAGGCTGTTGCCCCAGAATCATACCCCTGCCCCTCCCTTGAATGGAAACCAGTTACTGTCATCTAAGTTTTGGGAGGAAACTGCAAAGAGAAAAAACAAGAACGGATTAGAACCAACTAGGCCCAAGATGGTGGAAGATTCGACTTCCAGGAGTTCTTGAGCCTCTTCATACACTCATTGTAATGCATAAGCATGCTGAATGACACAGCCACCAGCGCTGTGACAGTTGACAATCTCCATGACAACAATAAGGAAAGCCCATACAAGGATGGAAAAGGAGAGTTGTCTCAGTTCCAGGTTCTCCCCTGTTCTCAGATAACTCATGAGTATTCCTCCCACTCTTTACAACTCCCTCCCTTTTATCTCAACCTTCCTGGATATTTGGTGTTTCCGCTGAACTGGGTTGAGCTGACTTGCAGATTAGGTGCCAGCTTCTCCATTCTTTGCCATTGAATAAAACTTGTGCTGCTCCAGTTACTGGCTGTGCGAATCCAATTGGAAAAAGAATCTCCCTGGCCGAGACAAGGAGTCTCAGATGGGCTAGGACTCCAGCGCGGGTCAAGTTAACCAATTCGGTAACAACTTGTCTTGGTGAAAGGGAGATTAGCAGATCTTGACAAAGTGTTTGTTTCTTCTTGCTGTCTTGCACATCTGCCAGCCCCAAGAGAACATTCTCAGATTAATTTGCAAAAGGATGAAAAATAGATGGAGCAGAGCCGAGTCACCCCAGTTATCCCAGCCAAGGGCAGCCAGTAGCCATAACGTGAGCAAGCCCAGTCAAAATCAACAGAGCAGGCTGGTCAACCAACAAGATGGGAGCAATAAATTCTTGCTGATGTCTGTGTCCCACTGACGGTTCGCAGTAGTTTGTTCCATGGCAATTTTGTCAACAATGGACAAGTGAAACAGATAGTGGTAGCAGGAGTAGGGTGCTGTATAACAAAAATCTAAAATATGTGGCGTTACGGGCTTCCCTGGTGGCGCAGTGGTTGAGAGTCCGCCTGCCGATGCAGGGGACACGGGTTCGTGCCCCGGTCCGGGAAGATCCCACATGCCGCGGAGCGGCTGGGCCCGTGAGCCATGGCCGCTGAGCCTGCGCGTCCAGAGCCTGTGCTCCGCGACGGGAGAGGCCACAACAGTGAGAGGCCCGCGTACCGGAAAAACAATAAAATAAAATAAAATATGTGGCGTTGGCCTGAGACTAATCAGAGGACTAAGGCAAGAAAAGCAGAGAGGAAACTCTGATTCTGAGTTAAGCCATGGGATTTTCTTTGGCCAAGGGGATGTTAGCAAAGCTGATACAAGCAAAGACTCAAAAAAGTGCCTGGGTATTGACAAAGAATCTTTGCTTGACCAAACTCTGGTCAGGCTCCTGAACCTTCTCCTAGGCCCATCTGTGCACTTCCTTGTAAAATCCAGTCTCAGCAAGAACCCTGCTAAGTCAGTTTAACTAGAATCCTTCACCCTCAATATCAAAAGTCAGTTTAACTAGAATCCTTCACCCTCAATATCAAAAATCCAGTTCCTCAGCCTCTACCATCCCTCAGGTAATGTCTGATCACCTGGCCTGTCCTTGAGCAAAGAATCCTGGTAGGTCCCTTTAGCCCAAATCCCCTGACCCTTATTGTTTCCTCTTAGTAATTCTCCATCCATTGACCCCCCCTCCTGCTTCTTGTCTATAAATTCCCACTTGACCATGTCGTGTTTGTAATTGAGCCTGGTTCTATACTGAGGTCTCTCTTCTGCTATTGACATAGTTTTGAATAAAATCTGTTTTTACCTCTTTAACTACTATCCAACTCTGGTTTTTCTTCTATAGTATTTCTACTTATGTTCTTGCATCTCTGCCGTGACTGTGAGAGCATGCTTGGGCTAGCCTGCTGGAGGAACAGAAGATGCATAGCTGAGTTGCCCCAACCATCCCACCCAATGCTAACCTAGATAAGCTTATAGCCAGCCAACACGTGAGTTAGCCCAGCCACCTAGCTGACCGCCCCAAGTGTGCGAACAATAAATGCTTACAGTAAGTACGTGCCATTGATTTTTCTGTGACTGCTCGTTACACAGCAATTTTGTGATAAGAGATAATTGACAAAATGACTAAACAATGGTTTCTACATATTATGTCTACAATAAATATTTGCCTTTTTCCCATATCCCACTATAGTAATGTATGTTGGATAAATGTCTTTTTAACTGCTTAACAGTGTGTTCTATAAGGGTAGAAACTGTATTTTAAAGATATCAGAGTAAGGTAGTAAGAAAACATTATTCTTTTAATAGGAAAGTCATTGTTTGTTAGAGAAAATACATTGACAGTTGCTTGAAGGTAGAAGGTATTAACAGTGAGGGGATAGTGCCAATAAAAGGAATCAAGGATGCCTGGGGAAATGGCTGATTCAGTGTTGGGGTACGGAAAATGGAAGATGATCTAGATTCTCTTATACTGCCAGAAAGCAATGGAGAAAACTGTATTCTCTTAAACAAATGATAGATGTTAACATCACCAGTAATGGCACAAAGTGGTATCATCTATCTTCTGAAATGATGTACTGAGAAGGGCACAATACCACTTTTGTGGTATTCTTGCAAAAATATATATATAACTTGAATTAAATCAAGAGGAAACATGAAACAGACCCAAAATGAGGTATGCTCTACAAAACAACTGTCCAGTACTTTTCAAAAGTGTTAAAATCATGAAAGACAAGGAAAAACTGAAGAACTATTCTAAATAAAGGAGAATATGAAGATATGAAAACTAAATGCAAACATGCAATGTTGGATTGTATCCTAGATCAGAAAAGGGACATTAGTGGGACATTTGGCAGAATTTGGATAATGTCTGTAAATTAGATAACAGTATTGTATTGACATTAGTTTCCTGGTTTTGATAAGTGTACTGCGGTTATGGAAGACGCTAACATTGGCGAATCCGGGTGAAGGGTACACAGGAATTTTCTGTACTGTTGTTGCAACATTTTTTAATTCTAAAATTATTTCAAAATTGAAAATTTTTTAAACATTTGTAAAAGTGGGTAGAACTATTCTCCGGGAAAAATGAGGGAAATGTTGACCTCCTAGAGAGAAGGAAAATGAGAAAGAGAAAGGACAATCTAGGACACGACAAAAGTGTGCAGACTCTATAGTGTGACCCTCCTTTAAGCCCCCTCAGTGATGGCTACAAAATCACAAAAGCCACACAGAAACCTAAGAGAACAGCAAACATAAGAACAAAGACAAAGTGAAAGTGATATGTTAAGCCACAGGAACTTGCTGAAATCATGCTGAGGGCTCTGTATTATCAGAACTCACAAGAGGCTATGCACACGACATAATAACTGTATACATTACACTTCATTATTTATTGGAAATATTAAAGAAAGGTACATCTAAATGTTAAAGTCCAAACCATAAAGCTTTTATAAGATAATAGAGGAATATATCTTCACGACATTGCGGTAATGAAAGTCTTTTTAAATAGGACACAACAAGCACTAACCTTTTTTTACAGAGGAAAGAAAAAATGATATAAATTTGACTACATTAAAATTCAGAATGTTTGGTAATCAAAAGCAGACCTGCCACTTTTATGTAATACATTATATAGGTAATCTGCACAAAGGCATCTGACAAAAGCAAGTGAAATATGAAATTCAGCCCATACTGCACTTACCACACCACACTTACCAAGCCATCAGAAACGGAGCCTTTTTGTAATTTGTACAAAGGTATCCTATGTACTAGACATATCTTCAATCAAAAGATGTCATAAGTAAGTGAAAAAGCATGCCACAGATTTGGGGAAGATATTTACAATACATTTAACCAACAGAGAACTAGTATCCAGAATTTATAAAGAATAACTACAAATCAATAGGAAGACAGATAACTTATTTCATAAATAGGTAAAATTGATAAAAGATTTGACAGTCACTTCAGAAAATAAGCATATGAAAAGGTATTTGTCTATACTATTTCAGAATTCAAATGTTAGTCATTTATGATTTAAAGCAGAATGAAATGTCTCACTCTAGCTCACATATTTAAAACAAACTAAATGTATTTCACAGTTTTTAAAAAATGTAAAAAGAAAAAACAAAAATATTTCAGTTAAAGAAACTTGATTTCTTCAGCTAAATTAGAGTTTCCACAGAGAAACTGCAAAAGGACCAAGATAATTTGGCTGAAATTGGCATGGTCGTTATATACCATGGGTGTCATCATTTTCCAAGGCACTAAAGTCACATCACACTGCATTAGATTGGGAAGAAAATCACTTTTGTAGACTAAGAACTGTTTCATGTCCACAGCTAGACTTGGAATTTTCCATAGAACCTGGATAAAAGTAAGCCAGTTGTCCTAGAAAATTAAGTACTTCTACAGCCTCCATCAATACAAGAGCTAATCATTTGCTATATTCCAGCTATTTCCAATGCATTTAATTCCTTCTCCTAATGGGAAAGAACAGTAGAAAGTAGAAAGTAGGACTAGCCAGTTAGATTGCAGCACAGCAGAGCAGATATGAACACAGGCTTCTGAAGTCAGAATGAGTGTGGGTTTTTTGTTTGTTTGTTAATGTATTTTTTTAAATAAGTAGCATAGAGAAATAAATCAACAAAGCAATGTACCATTAGAAAAATAATGGACTAAAAACTTTTTAATGTAAGCTACTTACTTATCTGTCATTCAAAAGCAGGCAAGAGGTCAAGTGTTCAGAAAATGAACATATCACAGTTTGGGGAGATCAGGAGTTACTATGAAGAGTGACATGATTTTCAGTGGGTCCCAATTGCTTTTGGGTGAATATTGATAACTTCCTAATTATGATTATAAGACCTAGTGATGCGATCTTCTACCCAGTTCTCTCTAGTCTCACCCATAGTTAGATTCCCACATAAATTCTGTCAATCATAAGGTAATTTTTAAGCATCCGGAATATATTCATTATCTTTTTTTGCGCCTCTGGGAATCCTCATGTTCTGTTTCCTCTTTCTAATTTTCAGATTAGAAAATTCTAACCTAATCTAAATCTTTTCTAAATTTCATATTTTCTCCAGCCTGAATCACTACTGTTTATTCTTATGACATCCTTCAATATTTATCCCAAATGCCACATCAGTGAAGCCCTCACTGATTAGCTAAGACCTTGAAAAGAGTCAATTGTTTTATCTTAGAGGTCACAGAACCTTGTACTTTTCTCTTTTATTGTAGTCTAAGTACTTTTCTTTTTCTTATTCCTGTTGTAATCTAACCAGAACTCTCTTGAAATAAGGGACAATTCTATGAGACTTGTGTAGACATTTTTTTGTTGTTGCTCTTCAATTCACTCATTCAACAGCTACTTACTGGGGCTTCCATGGTGGCGCAGTGGTTGAGAGTCCGCCTGCCGATGCAGGGGACACGGGTTCGTGCCCTGGTCCGGGAAGATCCACATGCTGCAGAGTGGCTGGGCCCGTGAGCCATGGCCGCTGAGCCTGCGCATCCGGAGCCTGTGCTCCGCAACGGGAGAGGCCACAACAGTGAGAGGCCCGCGTACCGCAAAACAAAAAGAACAAAAAAAAAACAGCTACTTACTGAGAGAGTTCTAGGTGCAACAATTATTTTAGATGCTAAGAGGCATAATAGTGAACAAAACCAACAAAACTCATTGCCTTTATGGATTTCACATTTAAGTAGTTGCAAATACGTACATACCAAGGCAAACCAGTGCTAACACAAATTGGGGAATTCTAAAATGAAGGTGCTAAGTCACCAAAAGATTGGAGTGCAGCTTAACCTGAAGAAATTTCTGGAAAGAACAAACAACTATAAGAATGACTAAGATTCTCTGTTTTCCTTTGCTCATCTATCCTCTAAGAGTGTGATTTATTTTTTCTACAATCTCTCTCTCTCTCTGAAAACCGGATTTTTGCGTGCCCTACATATAACCACCTACATGATACAAAAATTTAATCTCTTTATTCCTCATTCTGGGAGAAAGGTCTCTGATTACACTAGCTTGGTCAACATTTGCTTATGGTTTATCAACTATGACTGGGGCTGGTGGCATGACTAAATTGTATAAAATGGTACAAAATGGCTGCCACTACTATAATCTCATGAATGGGAGAAGATTTTTAAAAAGTGGTGAAACTTCAGAGCTCACATCTCTTGGTTGACCTCAGAATGTCCTTATGGATGTAGGCTTTTGGGTATAGGTATTATGTCTATTCTGGCTCCCACTGAAAAAAAAAGAAGAAATAAAAAAAGAGAAAAGGTATTTGATCTCCAGCCTCTCATATACAGATGTTCAGGTTGTGCACTATACAACCGCACAACATCTATTGTGTAGACATAGTAGATTTGTATATGTATTCAAACAATTTCTCAGCAGATGGCACTGGAAACTCTCATGCACTACTACTGAGGTTACAGATTGGTACAACCATTTTGGAAGACAGTTTGCCATTTTCTAGTAAAATCAAAGATATATATGCATACCCTTTGATCCCGGAAATCTCCTCAGGCACTTGGGCATCAAAATACATGTACAAGAATATTCATATTGGCATTATTCCTAATTGTGGAAAACCAGAAACAACATAAATGTCCCTCAGCAATAGAATATGTAAATAGATTATGGTACATTTATACACTGGATGCTAGCAATAAAGTAAGCTACAGTCACATAAAAGCATGAATGAATTTTGCAAAACAAATATTAATTTTTCCTTATTTTTGTAAATCTCCTTAGAATACAATAGACTGTATAAAGCCAAAAATATACAGATGTATTGTGGGGTTTATAATTTATGCATAAATAAAGCCTATGACAACAATAACACAAACAATGGAAGGGGGGAAACAGAAGAATCCTGTTGTAAGGATCTCATACTCTTTGTTGGAGTGGCATAATATTACTTAAAAGTAGATTATGGTAAGTTAAAGATGTGTACTACAAATCCTAAAGCAACCACTAAGAGGCACAGCTTATAAGCCAACAAAGAAGATAAAATGAAATCATGAAAATAGTGAACCCAAAGAAGGCAGAAAAAGAGGAAAAGTTTTTCAGTCCTACTGCTCTCAAATTCCAGAGGACAAACAAATGCTTCTCTGGAAGAGCCAGCCCCTGTCTCTGTGAGTCCTGGCTGTTCTCAGTACAACCCCACCAAAGTCACCTCCTTCCCGAGCTCCTAAGCTGCCTATTATGGGGAAGTAGATGCCTCATGAATCTCAGCGTGTGCATACATGATCAGGCACTCAGGCACATGCATGCACACACACACACCACACCTAAATCACATCCTTGTCTCCACCACAGGGCTTTCACTGTCACCCAAGTGCCCTTTCCTGCCTTTGGGTGACCCCCAAATTGCAGGAGCCCCTCGCCCTCAGCTGAGCCCCAGGTCATCCCCAGCTTCTGCCTGTTAGTGCCCCTGAAATGGAAGCTGCCCTGAACCCTGACTTGCTCTCTCTAATGGCTCACCTGTAAAGTAGGGAAACCCCTCAGCAGATGTGACTGCTCTGTGAGAAAAAACAAGAGCCATAGAAATTAAAATGTTAGTACACTGTCATCTCCACCCAGCCTCTATCCCTGGGGTCCTCCCTAAGTTCTTCTGGGTTTCTCATTGTTTCCTCCTTTGAGTCCCTGGAAATGCCTCCCCACTGGGTATCTCATACTCCACTGGAAATCCCCTGGAGTCACAGGGCTACTTATCCATCCCTCCTCTCAGCCTCATAGAGAAGTGCCTTGGAGCTGGGCACTGACCTCAGGCCTTACCTTTTCAGAGGTGAAAACAAAGCCACAGAAGGCTATGACCCAACGGGAGTCCTCTACAGGCTACCACGGTGAGGTTGGGGATGAAAAGACAAGAGATTTATGGGGGATTTGAGGTGGTAAACATGAGATTGGAATTGAACTCCACATTTACCATTGACAAATCTACATTCATATCCCAGCTATCATTTAACACTTATGACACTTTAATTAGTTATCTTCTTTAAGCCTCAGTATTTTCATCTGTAAACTGGGTTAATAAATAGTATTCGTCCCTTAGGGTTCCTGTGAATATTAGAGATACTCTATGGAAAAACCCTTGGAACCATGCCTGGCATGTAGTAAGTACTCAATAAATGCTACATGTAGTATTGTTGCTGAGACTAAGACTGCTTGGAGCCTCTCTGATGTTGCCTTTGTGTGGGGTGTGAGGGAGAAAACGGTGGTGTAGACAGAAGAGTCCAAGAAGACCTAGATTTGAGGCCAGGCTCTTCTTGCTAGGTGAGACTAAGCAAATCACTTAGAATCTCCTAGCCTTGATGGGGTTAGTTTTTCATTCATTCATTCATTCATTCATTCAACTTCAAAGAGCTACTCTAAGTTAGCTGCAAATGAAAATGTTTATTAAAATCCCTTGGTGCATTCCTGTATTCCTTCAACACAACATTTACTGAGCACATACGTACTCTGCAGTGGGCTCTGTGCCGGGCACTGGGAGACAGATGAGTAAGACATGGTCTCCCCACCAGCAACACTTTCAGTCTAGTGGGGAGCTAGATCAGCAAGCCAGCAATTATAGCATGATGAAGACATGTCCAGGGCCTTGGCTTTAATGGTGAGGAGAAAGATTGGAAGCTTGAGGACTGAAAGAAGTTAAGGATGAGTTTATTTTCACCAATGACAGACTTGAACTCCATATGCTGAGGGTAAGAGGGGAGAAGTGGAAGATATCCTGAAGACAAAAGTGAGGAAAGACATCTCTTTCACTGGGAATAGAAGGAAGAGAGAAAGATGAGCACAGTAGCCAGTTTGTGGGGACAGGGAAGTTAAAGGAGCTCTTGTCTGTGGTGCTTTTACAGTAGAGGAGCTGTGTCTCTTTCTGCAGAGAGCACATGACGTCTGGCCACTTTATCTCTGCCCTCCTATCTGTCCCCCTCCTTTGCTACTCAGAACATTAAGCCTTGCAGGGTGACTTAGTTGTGTTGGTCTTTCACCTCTACTAGTCTGTAAATTCTTTTTTTTTTTTTGGTACGCGGGCCTCTCACTGCTGTGGACTCTCCCGTTGCGGAGCACAGGCTCCAGGTGCGCAGGCTCAGCGGCCATGGCTCACAGGCCCAGCCACTCTGCGGCATGTGGGATCCTCCCGGACCGGGGCGCGAACCCGTGTCCCCTGCATCGGCAGGCGGACTCTCAAACCACTGCGCCACCAGGGAAGCCCAGTCTGTAAATTCTTTACCTTGAAGCCTCCAGAGCAGCAGAATATCTCCTTCTCTGGTTTCCAGAATCCCATTTGCTCCTCGTTCTCATTCCACCCCTCTTCCCTCTTTTTCTGTCTCCTTCACTGACACCTGTTATGTTACTCTGTCGGCCCCTTAAGATTCTATCCCATGCCTTCAATAACATTATAATCCCCCAATCCAGCTTTAATCCTTCATCTGAGCACTCCACCCTTATTTCCAGTTGTTGACTGGACATCTCTTCATTTGTGAGTTTTCACAACATCCAAATGGGTTTATTAAGTGTACCTCCCAACACTCCAACACTGTTCCTCCTTCCTCAGGTTTTAGCAGTCATCATAGCTGAAAAACAAAAGCAAAAAAAACCTTGAAATTATTGTTGATTCCTCTGTCTCTCTCCACTTCCACTTAGTTCTTAAGTCTGATTGATCTGTCTCTAGAAACATCTATTCATCTCTCTTAAGACCTTCATTAGCCAGTAAACTGATCTCCTCATCTTTTACAGTCTTTTCCATTCCTTCTGCCCTGCCTTGAGGAGCTTGTTATTCTACATTTCCTCTACTCACTGCTTTGGAGCCCAGTGTCAAAGAAGCTCCTTTAGGAGTTTACCTAAGTAATCCTAAGATACAGAACAGGACAGAAAATTACAGTTCACGTGACGGAGACAGACCAACCTTGTCCAAGTTAAGATGTTTGTGGGCAGCCCATGCCAGCTTATTCTCCCCCTTAAGGATGACCATCCTGTGGTATTTGGGAAGGAGCGGGGGTCCCTAAATGTCTTCTTGGCCACTGCTCCTCCGTGCTGCGTTTTCCTCCATGCCCCTTTATTCCATCACAGATCACCTCTCACCTCACTCACTCTCAGCTCCTGAATTCCACCCCCGCCAGAAAGTCTTCAACAGACCTCCCCTAAGAATTTTTACCACCTCCCCACAAGTGTTGTCTGGTCTTTGCCCAACCACAACGAAAGTACATTTCCCAAAATTTGAGTTATTCTGACTAAAATAATGCTCTAAGAGTTCCAGAAACACATTCCAGGGTGGGCTTTGGAATTCCAAATCCACTTCCTTTTGAGGTCTGTCTGTGAACTTAGAGAGGTTCCTCTTTAGTCTTCTGAGTATTCAGAGGGTGGCTATAGTAACACCAATGTAAACATTGATTTTCAGAGACAATACATTTAAACCTATAAGAAAGAAGAATATTTCTTCCTAGCTGCTCCACAATTCATAAGGCTTCTCTAATCTTCAACGTAATTAGTAGTTATAGTAAAATGATCCACTGCCTCATTTGCCTGAAAGGTTTCCTGGGACACCGGATGTTCAGGTCTAACACCAGGTAAGTCTCCAGCAAGCCAGGACTAGTTGGTCATCCTGAAGTTAAGAGCATGCACTCTGGAGTCTGTCTGGGTTCAAATCCAGCTCTGCCACTTACCAGCTGTATGATCTTGAACTAGACTTAATCTCTCTGTGCCTCACTTTCTTCCTCAGTAAAATTAAGAAGATTAAAAAAAGTTAATACATGAAAGCATTTAGAACACTGCCTAACATACGGTAAATGTCCAACAGGTGTCAGCTACTTTTATGCATATCAGTGTTAATTCCTCTAATCATCACACCTACCACCACCAAATGGTGCTCCCTAAGAATCTGCCCAGTACTGAATCACACATCTTTAATCTTAATATCTGCTCTCTTAATTATACAAAAACCTGGCCAAAGCTTTGAAATTACTACTCTCAGAACCCAGTTAACTGTTTAGCTTCTTACCTGTTCCTCATTCACCTTACCCGACAAGCAATGCTCGAGCACTTCCTGTGTGTTTATGGTGGCTCTGTGCTTGGAGCTTCAGAGAACACAATAGAGGTATGCTGTTACCCCTGTTCTCCTGGAACTCACATTCTGAAAGGAATGCAAGCATCATTCATGACACTGATGACAAGGCCAGGCAGGAGGCCCCACATCCAGTCTAGAGGATCTTAGGAAGGGAGAAGTCTCTGTGGTCCGTTGTTTGTGTCCAGGAAGAACAGAAGTACTCCTCAGCAACTTTCCTCTCCCCTTGCCACACAGTGTACCCCAGGCACAAAAGTGAGGCCATCATTCCTGACTTGTTCCTCTCTCCCAATAAGCCCCACTTGGTTCTTCCCAGGCTTCTTGGACCAAAGATTCCTCATATATTCTTTTTTCCTCCTAATCAAGAATCTTCTTCATCCTTTCTATTGCCTCTGGCCCATCACTCTTTTTTCTCTCCTATACCACACCTACTTTCTGCCTAATCTTTTACTCAGCAATCAAATACCTGGAGTATCACAGATAAACAGCATCTTGTAAGTTTACATTTCACATACAAAAGCCAAGAGCTCCCTAAGGACAAGGAACGTCTTGTTCATCTTTGTTGCTCCCATGACACCTGACATAGTACCTGTCTGTGCCCCAAAAGAGTAGACATACGTGCACGAAGAGGTGGATCTTCATCGCAAACCACGCAGGCCCTAAAATAAAAATAGGTTTTCTTCCATTGACCATTTTGTTCTAACAGTCTCTGACCCCCACTCCTGGGGCCAACTCAGGGCCAAAGCCAGTGGGTAAGGATGGAAATAGCAGCACCTTCAACATCTCCTACACCAACTTCTTCCTGGGGGGCTTCTCTGGATTGCGACAGTGGAGGGCCCTCCTGGTCCTGCCCCTTACTTTTCCCTATGTGACCATCGTCTCTGCCAATGCCCTCATCATCCACACGGTGGCGGCCCAGCAGAGCCTGCATCAGCCCATGTACATGCTCATTGCCCTGCTCCTGGCTGTCAACATTTGTACTGCTACAGCGGTGATACCCAAAATGCTGGAGGGCTTTGTGCATTATGTTAACCCCATATCACTGCATGGCTGCCTGGCCCAGATGTTTTTCATCTACTTCACTCTCCTTCTGGACTACAACCTCCTGCTGGCCATGGCCCTAGACTGCTTGGTGGCCATGTGCCACCCACACTGTTATAGTGACCTGATGACCTCCCGTCTGCTAGGCGTGCTGGCCTTTTTTGCCCTGACATGGAGCCTGGGAGTGGCAGTGCCCTTGGTAGTGCTAACCTCACGAGCTTGATTCTGCCAGACAGCAGTGATCTGACACTGTACCTGTGAGTACATCGCACTGCTGAGCATAGCTTGTGGAGACTTGACCTTCAACAACAAGTTGGGGCTGGCCGTGCGGTTGGTCACTGTGACCTTTGATCTAGCCCTGCTGGGGACCTCCTACACCCGCATCATCTATGCTGTCTTCTGGATATCTCCTGGGGGAGCCCGAACCAAGGCCCTGCACACGTGTGGCTCCCACTCCCATTGGTCATCCTCACCATCTACCTCTCTAGTCTCTCCACTTCCATCGCTTTCCGAGTAGCCAAGGCTGTGTCTTGGAATGTCCAGAACCTGCTCAGTGCCATCTATCTGCTGCTCCCAGGAGCCTTGAATCCTGTCATCTATGGGGTAAGGATCAGAGAGATCAGGCAACATGTAGAAAAGATGCTCTGTGGAAAGGAATTAGCCCAGGAGGTTAGGGAGAAGCCAGAGAGGCTGCAGAATATGAGAGTGAAGGAGAAACTGCCAGGGTGAGAGAACTTCATCAACTTGGGAAATTGGGGCTGTGACCTCTGGGAACAAGAGATAAGCAGGCAGTACTGAGGGACAGGCTGCAATTTCCTGAGATTATGGAGGACTCAACAGCAGGTTCATTGTTGGTAAACTATTCCTTTTTGAATTCTTAGAATGCTCTGTTTTCACTCCAATGAAAAAATTGCTTTTCCCTATTTATCCTTGTTAGTTTAGTTTCTCTGTCCTCTTCTCCCTGACTCCTGAGAAAGCCCCCCAGTTAACATCTGGATATATGGAGCTCCACTGGAAGTTGTATAGAGCAAGTTGCACAGACCACGACTTGCCCTGAACACCCAGTCTGAAACAAATAAACAGGCCAGGCTCTTCCCTGGTGCCCAGTCTCTCCCAGATACATAGTAAGACTTGACATGAAGCCCGGTCTCACCGAATATACAGGTCAGTTTTGATGCCATCAGTCTAATGCAAACACACGAGTTAGGTTGTAGAGTCCAATCAGTTCCAAACACAGGTGAGGCTCTGCCTGATATTCCCAGTCTGATATCCCCAGGCACACAGGTCAGGCCTACCCCAGGGGTCCAGTCTAGCCCAAACAGGTCAAGTCCAGCCAGGGGGCCCTCCAGTCTGACAGACACCCAAGCCAGGTCTTCTCCTTGGGACCCAAATTCATCCAAAGACCAGACTAGGCCCTTATCTGTACTTGAGCTTGACCCAAACCCAGAGGTCATGCCACTCTTTCCCATGGTAGCCAGTGTGATTTATCTAAGTCACTCCTGCTTGAAAGACCTCCATAGCTGTCATCTATAGAATGGAGTATCTATCCTTTAGGGATGTCCCAGAAAGAGGCTATGGTGTCCCATACTGTGCAGGACCTTCTGTAAACCACCCAAGTTTTCTCTTCCTCTATCACTTGATCATATGGAATGTCCCATGAGGCCATGGGTGCAGGCTGGGAGAGAGAAGGTGTAGCAGGAGCGAGAACCATGGGCATTTGGGCCAGTTCTTCAGTAGATTACTTGTGCTTTCAGGGCCTGCTTGAGCCCAATCTTGTATATACCACTTCCATTTGATGATGGAATGCTACTATGCATGCCCAACTTTAGGCTTAGGGGGTCAGACAACACCCAGTTCATGACAGGCAGCTCAGGTTGCATGGTAACTTCGTGGTCTTTGGTTAGGCAGTCTTCAAGTCCCAGTAGCAGCCGAAAGCTGTCTCTCACAAGGTAAGTATTTATCAAGAGAGGATGGCAGGGCCTGCCAAAGGCTTCCAACAGCATCCCTATCTGCCACTGATACTTGAGCAGCTTGCATGGCAGACTGGACCTGTTGCAGAGCCAGGTTTGTTCTTTGTCCTGGCCCCCCTCAAAACTAGCAGCTTTTAGGGTCACATGGTAAATGGGCCAGAGTAGCACATCCAAAAGAGGAATACGTTGCCATGTCGCCTCGAAAATCCAAAGAGGCCCACTAGCCCTTATACCTTTCTTTTGGTTGTAAGAGGAGCCAGATAGAAGAATTTATCCCTCATCATAGAAGGAATATCCCAACATGCCTTATATCATTGGACCCCAAGAAATTTCACTGAGGTAGAAGGTCCCTGAATTTTTGTTTGATTTATTTCTCATTCTCTGACACACAAACGTCTTACCAGTAAGTCTAGAGTAGCTGCCATTTCCTGCTAGGTCCAATCCGCATCTCAACGTAATGGAGCACTGTGATGTACTGTGGAAAGGAAAAGTGATCAAGATGAACTAAATTATGACACTGGGCTAGAGAGCTGATAACTGATACACCCCTGAGGCAGAACACATACATGGTCACCCAGACCCCTGCCTCTCTGTTTGATTAGGAGTATCCAGTGATGGTATTCTGCATGTCTCTATTGCCACATCACCACCAGGGACTATCAGAGCTCTCTTTACTACTGAAAAGTCATGCTTAAATCTCATCAAATTAGAGAACCAACCCAGAAAACTCATCCTTAGGATTCCATTCCTCTAGAACCATTTCCAGTACCAGAACCTGTATTAGTCAGTGTTCTCGTTCTCCAGAGAAACAGAACCAATAAGGTGTGTACACACACACACACACACACACACACACACACACACACACACACAAAATCTTATCTATATATTCAGTTGATCCTTGAACAATGCAGGGATTAGTTCCAGGACACACAGAGGATACAAAAATCCACGGATGTTCAAGTTCCATACAGTGTCTATATCCACGGGTCCACATCCACAGATTCAACCAACCACAGACTGTGTAGTACTGTAGTACTTACTGAAAAAATCCAAGTGTAAGTGGACCCATGCAGTTCAAATTCATGTTGTTCAAGGGTCAACCATATACATCTCTCTCTCTCTCTCTCTCTCTATACACACACACACACACACACACATAAAGTAATACGGGGGACTTCCCTGGTGGTGCAGTTGTTAAGAATCCACCTGCCAATGCAGGGGACACAGGTCCAAGCCCCGGTCCAGGAAGATCCCACATGCCATGGAGCAACTAAGCCCGTGTGCTACAACTACCCAGCCTGCGCTCTACAGCCTGCGAACCACAACTACTGAGCCTGTGTGCTGCAACTACTGAAGCCCACACAACTAGAGCCCATGCTCCGCAACAAGAGAAGCCACAGCAATGAGAAGCCCGTGCACTACAATGAAGAGTAGCCTCCACTCACCACAACTAGAGAAAGGCTGTGTGCAGCAACGAAGACCCAATGCAGCAATAAATAAATAAATAAATAAGTTAAGTAAGTAAGTACGTAAGTAAGTAAGTAATGGGCTCACAATTGTGGAACTGGCAAATCCCAAACTGGCAGAGTAGGCTTCCAGGATGGAAACCCAGAGAACAGCTGATACTGCAGGTCATGTCCAACGGCAGTCTGTAGGCAGAAGTCCTTTCTCAGAGGACCTCAGCATTTTTCCTCTTAAGGACTTCAACTGATTGGATGAGGTCACCCGCATTATGGAGGATAATCTGATTTACTCAAAGTCTACGAATTCAAATGCTAATTTCATCTAAAAACAATACCTTCACAGCTCTATCTAGTGTTTGATCAAATATCTGGATACCATGGCCTAGCCAGTTGGCAAATAAAATTAACCATGACATTGCCTAGGCTTACAGCAAGCCTAACCAAGTATGGGAGTGTCCTAGCACAGAGTCAATCTGCAAAGACCAAGGAAAGCTGTCAAAACATTAACTGAACATACTCTGCAGAAGAGACTTCACTGCAAAAAGTTTAGTCTCAGAATAGTTCAACAAAAAAAAAATCACAGGCATTATAAAGAAACAGGTAAACATAGACCATTCAAAGGAAAAAGATAAACTGACAGAAACCACCCCTGAGGAAGCCCAGCCGTCAGACTTTCTAGACAGACATTAAAACAACTGTCTTAAATATGATTGAAGAGCTAAAGGAAAACAGGTAAAGGAAATCAGGAAAACAATGTATTAACAAAATCAGACTATCAACAAAGATGTAGAAACAATTAAAAGGAACCAAACAGAAAGTCTAGAGCTGGAAAGAGCAATAACTGAAATGAAAATTTCACTAGAGGGACTCGACAGCAAAGCTGAGCAAGAAGAAGAAAGAATAAATGAACTTGACGATAAGGCAATTGAAACTACTGAGTCTAAGGAGCTGAAGTAGGATGAAGAAAAGTGAACTAAGCCTAAGGGACCTGTTGGGACATTGCTAAGTGGACCAATAGATGCAACATTGGAACTCCAGAAGGAAAAGAGGGAAAGGGGCAAAAAAGATTACCTGAAGAAATAATGGCTGAAAACTTCCCAAATTTAACAAAAGATGTGAATATATCAATCCAAGCAGCTCAACAAACCCCAATTAGGCTAAATTCAGAGACCCACACCAAGACACATTATAATCAAACTGTCAAAAGCCATTAGGATGGTTATTATAAAAAATACAAAAAATTAACAAGTATTGGCAAAGATGTGGAATAACTGGAACTCTCGTGTACTGTTGGTAGAAATGTAAAATGGTGCACTTGCTGTAGAAAACAGTTCGGCAATTCCTCAAAAAGTTAAATATAAGATTACCATCTAGTCCAATAATTCCACTTCTAGGTACACACCCAAAAGAACAGAAAGCAGGAATTCAAACAGATACTTGTGCATCAATGTCCACAGCAGCATTATTCACAACAGCCAAAAGGTGGAAATAACCCAAATGTCTATATATATATATATAAAATGAGATATTACTCAGCCTTAAAAAAGGAATGAAATTCTGACACAATACATAAATGAACCTTGAAAACATTATGCTAAGTGAAATAAGCCAGACATAAAAGGACACATATTGTATGATCCCTTTTATTTGAGATACCTAGAATAAGCAAATTCAGAGTCAGAAAGTAGAATAGAGGTTACCAGGAAATAATGGAAGAAGGGAATGGGGAATTATTGTTTTATGTATAGACTTTCTGTTTGGGATGATGAAAGAGTTCTGAAAATAGATAGTGGTGATGGTTGTACATTGTACATGTACTTAATGCCACTAAATTGTATGCTTTAAAATGGGTAAAATGGTAACATTTATGTTATGTATATTTTACAATTTTTTTAAAAAGAAGAAAAAGGCATATATTAAAATCAGAATTCTATATGGTGTCTAAGTAATTTGTCTTAAAATTTCTTCCCTGAACCCTCAAATAACAAAAAACCCTTTATCAAAGTTGACCTTTGTATGAAGATAAATGACAAAATTAGTCTCACACAATCATTTAGAAATGTTTATCTTTATTTCAGAATGACCTATTAGGACCTTATCCAGATAAAGGTTCTGTCAGCACTTCTCACGTGTTATGACTCAGTTTTGCTTCTATGGACACACCAGTCAAAGTCTCCTTACCAAAACTGAAGTCACCAGAAAAGGGGTACCAGATGGGTGATGAAACCCTACTTAATCACTCCCTATTTGCAAGATGACTTCTTTTGCATTCCTAAAACATCTACTTTGATTCCCAATATATCAATTTTAAAAAATCATTACTTTCACGTTTATATAAATTGACTTTAAATCAATTGATTTAAATTGATTTAAATTGACTTTAAATCAATTGATTCTTTTGCTGCAATAACGTCCAGCAAAACCTTATCACTTCAAGCAAACCTACTATACCTATCTATGCTCAAGAAGTAGTTTGGCTATTAAAGAAGGGCTGGTCTCTTCTAAGCCTTTCCTCAGGATCCACACATCAGACATTCATCTCTATTTTCCAAAGAGCACACCATGGCTGCTGTGTTCCTCTCCTTCTCTTCTTCTTTTGATACCTTTTCCTTATCTTTCAGCTTTTCTTTATTTAGAGTGAACTGGATCGGATTAGCTGCTGGTCTTGTCCTTAAATAATACATCCCAGTCTTCAAACCCTAAAAGGGAAGTAAATACAACTAATTAGGAGAAGCTGTGAGAACACTAGACATTCAAGACCAATGTTTAAAATACATTTCCATAAACCAGGTCAAATTGCTTTCTAAACTTAGAATTATATCTCCTCTAGGAAGCCCTCTCAAAAATGCTTAAAGAGAGAAAGAGATGGTCAAACAGTATACTCTGTCCTTTTCACCCCTAAAACAAGCTTATCTCTTTGAAAATGTCAAATATTTTTGTTCTCTAGTCTTTTTGTTTGTTTGTTTTTATGTGTATGACTTCCAAGTGTGCCTAAGAAAACATGTCTGCCTTAAATTATAACTATTTAGAGGTCTAGACTGTATCTCTGTATAAGAACAGATTATGACTAATTCAAGGATAAGAATCACCATTCTCTATTCAGTATCCCCAGTCCTGGAACATACTATAAGTTCAATAAAAGTTTGTTAAATAGAAAAATAAATTCATAATTCTATATAAACACCTAGAATATTGCTAGGGAATAAGAATACATTATAGACTCACAGGCCTTTACAGTTGGCAATGACTAGCTAAGTGATTGGCTTTTATCCTGTAGATTAAGTGGGGAAACAATGGATATTTTTGAACAGTGGGTTGACATGTGTAAAGTTTTATTTTAGGAATGGTAGCAGTACACAAGATGGCCTAGAGTAGAGATACCAGAAGAAAAGAGATCAGTTAAGAAGTTAAAAATAACAACAGTGGAATAGAAAGTAAGACATTCAAGAAATAGTACAAAGGAACAACTGACACTACATGGTGAATGACTGCATGGAAAGTAAAGGAAGGATCATAGGTAACTCCAAGGTTTCAAGCTTAGAATAAAATAATCCTAAAAGAAATAAGAAAATTCGAAGTGAGAGCTTAATCTGGTATAAAACCCATGGGTTGGTTCTAATATACTGGACTTAAAGTGAAAGAACTTCCAGGTGGCAATACTTAGTATGTAGCTAGAATATAGAACTCTGTTCCAATTCTAAAATATCCCAAGCTGGTTGACTTCCTCCACTAACCTGTTTCCAGCCGTAGAAGTGCATACTAGTGAGTTTGCCATAGTTAGGCTCAGCAATATGTATGTTCAAAGACTGGCTTTGATCAATGAAAGCTCCTCTCTCAGCTGCCATCTTGAGTATGGTTTTCTGAGAGATTTCCCACACAGTCTTATAAAGTTGCTTCAGGTCCTCAGGAATTTCTGGTATGCTCTGAAGAAGGGAAATCAAATGTTTATTGCACTCTGGTTGAAGAAAGCAGTATGATTAACAGAATGGTGACCCCCAGGGTCTGGCCTTGGTTCTACTTCCAGCCCGATCTGACGCTACCATTCCATTTAATACAGTATGATCCTTATCAAGTTTCCTAAGACTACTCACTTCTGGCTTATGAAGTCAAACAAAACCTCATCTAAACAACAAAATATCAATCTGGTGGTAGTTATTTAAGACTCATCTTTAATTGGTTAATGGCCAAAACATTCACTGAAAAGTCAGAGCTAAGCAACAATAAATGACCCTTGACTTTTGCAGAAAATACAAATACTCAGGGCTGTAACTCACAGGGACATGACACAAGGAAGCAATGAGGCAAAACCCTTTAAATAAGCTAGGACTTCACAAACTCCATTTGGAGTCAACAGAAAAAGGTTTTCCTATTTCTTAGGTCTAGGGTTAGCTTGCATCAAAACACAGACTGGCTAATGCTACAGCTTCCATCAGCAAATATAGAAATGTTACAAGAATCTTTATCTGTGTTGCCAAGCAGACAAATATTTAGCCAGAGGCCTCTATTTACAAATAAATAAATGCTTCTTGATTCTCAGTTGCAAATATTTCACTGTTAAACACTATTTCTGGCTCTGTCTTTTGGACTATCAGTCTTCAATTCTCCATCATACTTTTTAATTAAGTTTGACTCTAATTTCAGGCTTTATATCACTGGTCCCCAAACTCTGACTCACTTGGCAATTATCTAGGGAGTCTTTAAAAAATACTGATGCCTGGCTCTCACTCCCAGACATTTAATTTGTATGGGGTACAACCTAAGCTTCAGGATTTTAAAAGCTCTTCAATGTATTCTAATGTGCAGAGAAGTTGGGAACCACTACTTTATACTGCTGCACAAACAAGAGGGTAAGGCCTAGCTATGTGAAGATGCATTTAATCCTAGCACAGCAATGCAGAGTTGAACAGAGCTACATAAGCCTATATGACCACAGGGAATAGCCATTCTTTCTCTGCATTGCCTGGGATAAGTGAGAAGTTACCAATGTAACTACCAACTTAGCTCCTGAAGAGAACACTTTTTTTTTTTTAAATTCTGTACCTGGATAGAGCCATTGCATGCAATAATCTGATTTTTCATCTCTTCATTCCACAAGCCCCGCTCAGTAAGATCTTTCAGTAAGTGAGGATTTACAATCTGAAACGGAAAGGAGAAAGATGTGAAGGAATAAACAACAAAGACAGGGCCTAAACAGGATCACAGACTTGGAGCTTAAAGTAAATAAGATCAATGAAGAACATTAGATTGCTTGGTAAATTCTATTTTTTATAAAACTGAGAGACCTATCCCACTACATGAAAGCTATATTCCTCTAAAATCTTTATATCTGTTATTCAAAACATAACACATGGTATTTGCAAAAGTGAAAAGAGCTAATGCTGCCTAAGCTGGGTATGTAGAATGATTCTTTTTTCTTTTTAAGTAAGGACATAATAAATACTTAAGAAAATTAGAAACGTACCCACGCCAAACCTTACAGAAATTTATTTCAGAGTATCTGCAAATTCACAAATAAGTATCTTTTAAATTAGTGGTTCTCAACCTGCAAATGAGAATTACCTGGGAACCTTAAAAAAAACACTGGTCCTGCCCATCAGAAATTCTAATTTGTAACCAAGGCTGAGAACCACTATCTTAAAAGATACTTCTATACGCCTTGAGTATCATCAACTTAAGCATATGAGGTTATAGTATATGTCACTATGATTACAAAATGGTTAAACATCATGTGAACTCTAATATCAAGTTGCTTTCATACTCAACCCTCAATCCTTCATTCTTTTGACAGATATTTATTAAATGTCTATTATATGCTGAAATAACATAAACAATATTAGAGATGATAACTCACTTTATCAAAACTTTGCACCGACACTAAAATAAAGGGGCATATACTAAATATGAGTAGCATTTACTCCCAACATCAGGCTTCTAAAAGATTTTCCTGTAGGTCTGGTTGTGATCTTCTCACCTGAAATTCTCCTGACAAGACTCTGCGAGTATAGATGTTACTGGTATAAGGTTCAATTGACTCATTATTTCCCAATATCTGAGCAGTTGAAGCAGTAGGCATCGGGGCAATGAGTAAACTGTTTCTTATACCATACCTAAAGAAAAGGAGATTATTAGGTGCTGGTCCTGAAGCTACAATCTGTCAGGAAGACAGCTACTTTAAGTCATTGTAGTAAATGCAGTTGCTGCAAGTAATACCAAACATCCATTAGACTCACATGTTGACTTTTGCATTTAACCCCTAAAGGGATGCAACTCCACAGTATGGGTGGTATAACTTGGCCCTCTCCTAAATGCCTAATTCCTAAACAGAATCAGCACCATTTTTACTGCTGGTAAACCTTATCATGCCATGCTGTGATTCCTTATCAAGTTAGGAATCACAGCACTTGATACACTATCTTGCCCAAGAAAACACTCACATGGTTATTGGAGAGTCCCCATCTGTATCAGGGTACACTCATTCAACCCTTACTCTTTTCTAAGTGCCTATGTGATCACTGTGCTAGGCCCTTTAAGGAAACATAATGATGTGAAAGTGGTCAGAACCAGACCTCTATCCCCACAATTCTCCATTTATCCTGAACAGGATAATGAATAGAAAAAATTATGCTCCAAGTATATTCCTGACTTCCTCTATCACCTCTTTAATTAAATTTCCGAGAAGAACGCTAACATTTTTTGACTCTATTCAGTGTCAAAGAGAGTGCATAAAAATATAGTATCTAGGGCCTCCCTGGTGGCGCAGTGGTTGAGAGTCCGCCTGCCGATGCAGGGGACACGGGTTCGTGCCCTGGTCCGGGAAGATCCCACATGCCGCGGAGCGGTGGGGCCCGTGAGCCATGGCCACTGAGCCTGCGCATCCGGAGCCTGTGCTCCGCAATGGGAGAGGCCACAACAGTGAGAGGTCTGCGTACCGCAAAAAAATAAATAAATAATAAATAAATAAATATATAGTATCTGAACTCTGAGAAATCTTCAAACTGTCCTAAGCACATCCTTCAAAGCTCAGCCTAAGAGATACTTACTCTACAACATCTTTCCTAACCAGGCAGACAACACTAAATACAACTGTCAAATACAAATATTTGCATTGCAAATATTTTCTGTGACCTGTACCTTTACGTATATTTGTGTTACATGTCTTACCTTACTTAGTTTTAAGTTTCTCAAGGACAAAGAGTTCATCTTTCCTACATTCCATACCTCTGGATTCATACAGCACTTAGCATAGAGACTCACATCCTAATGGAGTCTGTACAACTGGACTTTCAACCTCTCTATGTCATTTTCTAGTTGTGAGGCATCAAGCAAACCACCAACTATCTCCATGTCTTTACTCCCTCAGTAGAGTGGACAGTGGTTTCCTGTCCAGAGACAGGAAAATGTTTTGAAAAGTCATATATATATGATATATCCAAGCTATGGAATTGTCTGTAATCACTAAAAACAATAGGTAAATCTGCATGTACTAAAAGAGAAACATCTCCAAAATAAATCACTAAATAAAAAGTCTCAAAACATGTCAAGTTTGATCTCATTTATATAATAAAACTGTGTGTGCGTATCTGCAAATGTACTGAAAAAGGTCTAGAAAAATATACACCATTCACAATGGTTATCTCTGAGAAAAGGAGTAAGTTGGTTTTTTTGTTTGTTTTGTGGGACAAAATGGTTGGCAGAACCATTTATATATAAATGGTATAAAGAAGGGCTTTTACTTTCTATTTTATTTCCATATTTGAACTTTATTAACAATGAATGTGTATTCATGTATTAATTTTGAAATTTAAAAAAGTTATACATAAAAAATATTTAAACTACATTATTTTGAGAAAAACAGAATAATAAATAGAATACAGGTCCATTTTTGTAAAAATTGAATCTGCATGTAAATATACACATATATACACACTCATAAGAAAGTCTGAGGATGATAGACAAAAAGATACAAACAGGTTTTTTTGCGGGGTGATGGTACTGGGATAATTTTCATTTTATTCCCTTTCCACATGTATGTTTTCTAAATTATCTAACATGTATTATTTGAGTAACAAAACAATTTTAAGGTAAACAGATATTTTAAAGAGCATTTTAAAGCTACTGCTTCCTTCTGCAAACATTAAACACTTTGTATATGCATTAACCTAGACATGACAGACAAACATTCAGCAAAACATTCTGCCTGCACTCAAATCTCTTATGTTTATTAGCTGGAAAGGACTACATTTTTCAATTTTTACATTTTTCTTTCACACAGTTTAACACATTAAACCCTCCAAAAGCTCTTCCAAAATCCGTAATGAAGTCCTATGACAATCAATTCATTGAAAGTCATTTATGTGCCCAATGTGGTTAAGCAATAAATAAAAGTGAAAAAACATTTAAAAAGCAAACACACTTGGAAATATGAAGGTTTAACGAGAAAAAGAATTACCTAATCTTGGTACTCAAGCCCCTAAAACAAGATCAACTAATAATAATAATACCTACCAGGTATTAAAATGCTTTCATTGTGCCAAGCAATTTGCAGGTTACTATACATATAAAATATATTGTCCTAGGAAGCATTTTAAAAAAAAATAGTTCTATGGATAGGTCATTTCAGTCCCATTTAAAAGACAAAAAATGAATTTCAGAAGCTAAAATAACATACCTAAGTTCGAAAGAGCCAGGCTGAAAACCTGAACCCTCCTCACTTCAAAGCCACTTTACATCTCTACTTACTTTGCAATCTTCTCCTTGAGAAGTTTCCAGTCCCACAGGTTTGTAGGAGTAACATTCCACATATCATACTGAAGGATCTAAGGAATAAACAACCCAAATTTATGATAAATCATTGTATGACAATTTAAAACTATGACAAAAACCAAACAAATAACTAACTGCCATGCCCCCACATCCCAACAAATGCTGTCTTTTGGTAAAGCTGTGTAAGAAATACAAGGACCAGAGACTTTCCTGGACAAATTTCTATGTAGTCATATTGATTAGAAGCAGGCTAAGAAAACTGATTAAGGCTTACCTCTTCCCCATGTCCCTGGCTGAGTCCTCTCAGAGGACCCCTATCATATGTATAAACCAGGAAATTCTAACATTTATGAAAAAAGCATGTTGTTTTTGTACAGTAAAAGAATTACTCTAGCCTCATCTTTTTTAACTGCCTTGATCTGCCTCTCAATCTATTTAGCTAATAAACTTATTTTCAAACAATGTAGAGTTCCTAAATATCAGCAGGCACTGTGAGAACTAAAAATAACATCTTATTTTACAGGGAGGAGAATCATACTACTCATGATGAAGGTAGTGTGGATCGTGGAATTCTAGGACAGCTCCCAGATTCCCAGCCCCCTAGGGTATAGACCATTATATTCTCCTCCCCTTCAGTGTATACAGGACCTGGAAATACAATGGATGCCACTCACATAACTATGACAAATGTGAAGGATTTCTGCAGGTGCAATTAAGGGTGAAAATCAGTTAATTTTTTAGTTAAAAGTGAGACTATCCTGGGTGGCCCTGACCTAACAAATGAAAACCCTCAAATGGGCGACAGGACTGCGCTCTTCTTGAAATGAGGGACTCTCCCTCCTACTGGCTTTGAAGAAGCAAGATGCCAAGAGTTCTAGAGTTACAAGGAAATGAACCAGGTGAGCTTGGAGGAGGACCCTGAGCCTCAGATGAGACACAGCCTCTACCGACATTCTGACTGTAGCTTTGAGAGATCCAGAGATCAAGACTCAGCTAACCCAAGTCTGCACTCATGACCCATGGAAACTGATACTGAATGTATGTTGTTTTAATACACTAAGTTTAGTAACAGAAAACTAATACTTGGGAGTTCCCTGGTAGTCTAGTGGTTAAGATTCAGCGCTTTCACTGTTGTGGGCCCTGGTTCGAACCTTGGTCGGAGAACTAAGATCCTGAAAGCTGCACATGGCGCGGCCAAAAAAGAAAAAAAAAACTAATACAGTTAGCATTCTTCTTACGTCATTTTAGCAATGATTAGTTTTAAACAGAGTATCCTTTTTACTCCAGAGGACAAAAAGACCATATGAGTTTACTCTGTCTGGTGTAACAAATTACCACAGATTTAGTGGCTTAAAATAAAAATTTATTCTCTCATAGTTCTCAAGGCCAGAAGCCCAAACTCATTACGTTGGGAAGGACTCACTCCCTCCACAGGCTGGAAGAGATTCTGTTCTTTGCCTCTCCAACTTCCAGTGGCTCTCAGTACTCCTGGGTTGCAGCTGCATCACTCCGATCTCTGCCTCTATGGTCGTGTTGCCTCCTCTTCTTCTCTGTGTCTCTTGTAAGGACAACTGTCACTGGATTTAGGGCCCACCTGGATAATCCAGGATAATCTCCTCATCTCAAATTCCTTAACAATATCTGTAAAGACCCTTTTTAAACCAAATAAGGTAACAGTCATAGGTTCCAGGCATTAGGATGTGAACATATCTTTTTGAAGGCTACCATTCAGCCTACCATAGGAACTCACAGGCAAAAAGAAACTTCAGGCATATACTTACTCCTTTGCTGACTGGAGAGCCCTCATAGGTTTCATATGGGCCATACTCCTTGGCCAATTCACAGCTGGCTTCCAAGGCTCCATAATAAATGGTTTCAAAGATCTGCTTATTCAATAATTGGGCCTCCGGACTCTCAAAAGGGTACCTCATCAGAATAAAAGCGTCTGCCAGACCTTGTACCCCAATTCCAATGGGGCGATGGCATCTATTTGATACGCTTGCCTTCGTGCCAACAGATTTAGAGAAGAGACAACATTAATGAACAGTAAAAGCAATATTCTGTAACAAATGACACACTCTCTCTCTTTATCTCAGTTTTCTCACACCATTCCAATGATAACCATTTAGACAATGACTAGAAGACTGTGATAAACTCCTTCCATCTTGGATTTCAATAATTACCAATAAGCAGAGAAATCTATTCATACCTCTGGGACAGGGTAGTAGTTAATATCAATAATTTTATTCAGGTTTCGGACAATGACTTTGGTGACTTCAGCCAACTTCATAAAGTCATATGTGTGTTCCGATGTAACATACATATTCAGGGCCAGGGAAGCCAAGTTACAAACTGCAACCTGGAATTCGGAAAAAAAGGGTCAAGAGTCACACGATTTTTATTTCTTCCACTGTGTCAATGACACTACTCTGTAAGCCTCTAACACTTGCTGACATTAAAATTTTAAATTTCTATTTTGACTCCTCCCTCTTCATCATTCACCAGTTCATTTCTAAATCCCAAAACCTATTCACATATGTGAACTGTACCACGCACCAGTGAAATAGGTAAGATGGGGAAAGAACCATATGCTTCATGGTACATGGCTCTACTACCAGACGTATGCCACATTGTGCTATAATTTTTTATATGTATCTGTCAGTAGATGTGCACTGTCCAATACAGCAGCCACTAGATTAAAACTAAATGAAATTTAAAATTCAGTTTCTCAATTGCACTAGTCACATTTCATGTGCTCAGTAGCCACCCAATACAGAACATTTCTATCACTGCAGAAAGTTCTTCCAAACTGCACGTCTACTTCACCCTCATTGAGACTCTGACAGCCCTTAACTCCTCTCACCTAGACTCCCTCATGCCCTTCACACCTACTCAATTTTACACATGTTGCCAAAGTACCCATTTTTAAAACATAGCTTGAATCATGTAAGCCTAATAAATGCTAGGGAGAAAAATAAGGCAGGAAAAGAAAACAGAGTCTTGGGGCTAAGGATGGAAGGAGTGCCTTTTTTTTTTTTTTTTTTGCGGTACGCAGGCCTCTCACTGTTGTGGCCTCTCCCACTGCGGAGCGCAGGCTCAGCGGCTATGGCTCACGGGCCCAGCCGCTCCGCAGCATGTGGGATCTTCCTGGACTGGGGTACGAACCCGTGTCCCCTGCATCGGCAGGCGGACTCTCAACCACCACGCCACCAGGGAAGCCCAGGAGTGCCATTTTTAAATAGAGTTGCCAAGGAAGATCTCACTGAGAATGGGATATATGAAGAAAGAACTGAAGAAGTCAGAAAGCAAGCCACATGGCTACCTGGGGAGAAGAGCATTTTAACATTCAAAAATCCTGAGACAGGAGTATGCTTCATATGTTTGAGAAACAGCAATAAAATTAGTAGAGCTGGAGCACAGTGAGGAAGGGGGAAAGTAAGAGCAGATGAGGTGGGATACTCAGTTGTGTAGGATCTCACAGGGCATTACAAGGACAGAAATGAGGTACTGATACATGCTACAGTATGGACAACTGACACAAAAGACCAAATATCATATGATTCCATTTACATGGAATATCTACAATAGACAAATCCAGAGACAGAAAATAGGTTAGCGGTGCCGGGGCCTGGGTGAAGAGGGGAACAGGGAGTGACTGCTAAAGGGTACAAGATTTCTTTCTGGGGTGATGAAAATGTTCTGGAATTAGTTATCAGTGATGGTTGCACAAACCAAACCAAAAACACTGAATTGTATACTTTAGAAGGGTGAAATTTATGGTATGTGAAATATATCTCAATTTAAAAAAAAAGGATGAACGAACTCTGGATGGGCTGGAAAATCAAAGACGAGTATTGTGCAGAGGAATGATATGATCTGATGTTTGTTTTAAGAAGGGTCATTTTATTCTCTATAATATAATCTATCTTGTATAATAGTCATGAGTATGTCAATTTCCTCCAACTAAATTGTAAGTTTCCAGAGGGCAGGGGCTGAGCCACATTCATTTGTATCTGAGAGCACTTAGTATAGTGTCTTACACATGGCTGGTGCTCAATAAACTTTGTTAAATTAAACTGCAACCTTAGCAGTATGTTCAATTCACTCACCATTTTCTTTCTGACTTTTCATTTGTCATGTTTTTTTTAGGTCCTAGAATTTGGGATGTGCTCCTTCCTCCGCATTTTCGTAGTTTACATCCAATATCCAAGCTGCCTGTCATCTGACTAATGCAACAATCTCCTTAAACTAACCTCCAGCCTCTTCTCACACTAAGCCATTCTATAACCAGAAGCAAGAGCCATCCTTCCTATCCTAGGGATGCCATTTTCCTTTCAGAAATCTACAAGGGCTTTCCTGCGTCTGAGACATGCCATCTTTCACATACTATCTCCCTTCCCCCAGTTGCAGCCATCTCTCCATACACCAAACCTTAATGTATTTGCTCCATCAAAACAAACAAACTTTTACACTCACTGCACAAAACCTATCCCTGTCTCTGATCTGTCATACAGGCAGTTCTTCCCAAATGGAAAGCTTTTCCATAAATTTCTTTTTAAAATATCCAAATCTATGTCTCATTTCTAGCCTTGCCTCTTCTGTGAATCACCTTAAAGATCTGAGATGAGAACTCTGTCTCACCATTCACTGAAAGGACTCTCTCATGCTTACATACTTTAAACTGAATGAGCACCCTAACACGTTACTGTGTTTGTCCTAACCCTAACCTAAATAACTATATATTGCTATTTTTCTCAAGTAAAGGTTATTACAACAATGTGTGTGAAATAAAAAATTGACAGTCTTTTCTACATGGCTCAGACTAAAAGATATTTAAGGGCACACATCACACCTCTTCCTTTATAATCTCTATTTTAGTGCCCTTCTGCTTACAGCAAGCTACGAAAACCCCCTTCACCCAACTTAAGGGAAATCATGTGAGGGAGTCACAAATAATTCACAAAGGGAGTCACAAATAAATCACTCCTAAGATTCTTCTCTCAGTACCTGAGGCAGAAGTTTTTCTACCTACCTCATCTTTGCTGGTATATTCTACTATTTCTGTGCACAGGTTGCTGCATTTGATCGTTCCTAGGTTCTGCTGGTTGCTCTTCCGATTACAGGAATCTTTGTAGAGCATGTACGGGGTACCTGTCTCTGTCTGAGACTCAATGATGGCATACCAAAGCTGCTGAGCTTTTACAACTTTGCGGAAACGACCCTCTTTCTCATAACTGAAAGGCAAAGCTAGTATTATTTTAATATTCCCTAAGGAAAATCTTTATTGCAGATAACATGAAGAGAAACACCAAAATATAAAATATTGAAAACTCTTAAATTTCTTACTAAGTTTTGCTAAGAGAAAGAAATTAGGAATATGATATTTATTTTACTATGGCTAAAGTCAATCCCACTAAATCAACAAAACCTTCCATAATAAAAAGGAACAAAACCTGAAGTACTCAAATTGTGCTACTGTGCTAAAGCAGTACTGTTGTGCTATTATTTAATGAACTATTGACATGTGTGTCCCAGTTGCCCTTGATTCCTGTGTACTACACAAAGCATAACTTGTTCTGTCAAATGTACTTTATGACAAAGCAAATTAATAACAACCCTGCTAAATAACTCTTTGCATTAATTTTTTAAAGGATCAATTAAAAAAACCTGAATACCTATTTACATGTCCCAAAGTTTCAAGAAAGAAGACAAACCAAAATTTTGGTGAAGATTCAGGAAGAAAACATGACCAAAATAAAATTATTAGTCACATTCTCTTCTAGATGCTTCTCAAGATTCCTAGAAACTGGCTAATGATTGACGTAGTTTTAAAATTTAGATCCTGTAAATAAAAGAAACACACAGTTAAAGCATTATTACTCTCATATTTTTCCCATACCTTTCATATAGCTTCTCAAATTCTTCTCCCCAGACCTCATCCAGACCAGGACACTCATTTGGACACATCAAAGACCAGTCCTGCAAAGGGAAGAAGAGTACCAACCATGAGAAACTTCAAATAACCAACCACACGTAGTCCATTAGGAACACTGCAAGGGATATTGTGGCTTCCATAGACTGTCTTAAAAATTTGCTTTAGAAATAATAATTTTAGGCTCAGGCCCAAACATCTAGTTTTGCATGTTTGTTCATGACCCTTCAACCATTTAGGTCAGATAGCATCTACTTTAGAGAATAAAAATCCAAGAAGGCAAGAACGGCATCTCTTAACTTGTTCAGCATGCCTTTCCATTGAATAACATATAGGTGGACTCTTCCTAAGCATGACTTAAGATGACTGAGGAGAAAACTTATATGAATCAAGTTGTTATCACTAACAAGTACCTATCTCTCACCTGATTAGTCTCCACTCGTTTCATGAAGAGATCCGGAATCCAAAGGGCAAAGAAAAGGTCCCTGGCACGCTGTTCTTCCTTTCCTGTGTTCTTCTTTAAATCAAGGAACTCAAAGATGTCTAAATGCCAAGGCTCCAGGTAAATAGCAAATGCCCCAGGTCGCTAATGGTAAACAAATCATCATTCTTCTCAGAAACAGAATAAAACAAAGAAACTTCATATTTTCCAAAGCACTTCAATAATATCTCCTTGGATCTTCACTACAATTAATGAATTAAATGAGATAATACAAATAAAAGTACTATAAAAATATAAAGTAGTAGTAGTTTTCTTACAATTCTAGCAGTAAAAAAGAGCATTTAACATAAAGAAAATGTGGAACAAGAAAGACTAAATAGGACTTCCCTGGTGGAGCAGCGGTTGAGAATCCACCTGCCAATGTAGGGTACAAGGGTTCAAGCCCTGGTCCGGGAAGATCCCACATGCCACAGAGCAACTAAGCTCGTGGGCCACAACTACTAGGAGCCTGCACTCTAGAGCCCGTGAGCCACAACTGTTGAGCCCGCGTGCTGCAACTACTGAAGCCCACGTGCCTGGAGCCCGTGCTCTGCAACAAGAGAAGCCACCGCAATGAGAAGCCCACGCACCTCAACAAAGGGTAGCCCCCACTCGCCGCAACTAGAGAAAGCCCTCGTGCAGCAACAAAGATCCAACTCAGGCAAAAATAAATAAATAAATTTATTTTAAAAATATAAGAAAAATAAAAGACTAAATAATTTATCCAAAATGACACAGTGAACTAGGGATGGAGCTTCCACTTCAGCAGTCGTCCAGCTCACTTTACACTATGTGACATGTATGCAAAGCCCAAAGAAAATCACTTTAACTTTGACAATAATGTTGTGCTCAAAGGGTCAAAAAGGTGGTATGTCTTATCAAGGTTCCCATAGATTTTTTTTTTTTTTTTTTTTTTTTTGCGGTACGCGGGCCTCTCACTGTTGTGGCCTCTCCCGTTGCAGAGCACAGGCTCCGGATGCGCAGGCTCAGTGGCCATGGCTCACGGGCCCAGCCGCTCCATGGCATATGTGGGATCTTCCCAGACCGGGGCACGAACCCGTGTCCCCTGCATTGGCAGGCGGACTCTCAACCACTGCGCCACCAGGAAAGCCCCCCCACCATAGATTTTTTTTTTAAGTGCATCAGAAGGAAATTCATAAACTAATAGGTGATTACTATGCCTACATATCCATAAAAGACAGGCTAGATAGTTGCAAACTATCCTGCTGATAACATTGGATAAATGATCCAATACTCTCGACTTTACTTTTCCCTCTATAAAATAGACAGAGTTTTGTTTTGTTTTTGTTTTCTTTTTTTAAAGAAAAACCTAGAAAACATATTACAACCCTTTTTCAAGGTTAGGTATCAATATGAATCACAACTTCAGAAATTCCTTGCAAATAAACTGTCATGTAAGACAGCTGACTCAATCACTGGCTGCCTGGAGCCAGGGATAAAGTATGTATTGGTGGGAGTGATGGGTGAGTAATACAAAGGTGCATGAGGAAACATGTTGGGGTTATGGAAATGTTCTATGTCTTGACTGGTGTGATTACACAAGTATATACATCTGTCAAAATCATCAAAATGTATACTTCAATTGTATACACTTAAAAGTAAAAATTATACTCATTAAATTGATCATAAAAGTGGAAAAAAGCAAAGTTGTTAGAAACATACACAATGAGCCATCTTATTATAAGCGTATATGAGAAAAGATTTTCAGTTCTGGTTTCTAGGACTTTCAGTAACAAAGCATACCTTGTTTCCACCTTGATCCACATATCGAGCTGTGTTGTTATATACTCTCAACATCGGTACAAGACCATTGGAATTGCCATTAGTCTGAAAGAGAAACTGAGGATAAAGGCATCTGGAGGAGAAATAGGGGGCTCAGCAAGAAAAAGAACAAAACGGTTCAACAGTGGACAAATTACTCTCTCCCAGTCTACAGTTTCATCTGCTCCCCATCTCTCCCTCTGCTTTAAAAACATAATGCCCAACATAAAATAAAATTTTGCTGAATAAATCGCAATTATGTATGAAGTTATTTCATGGCATCTCTAATTTACAATGAGAAATTACAAGTCAAAAGAATCCAAAATCAGGATAGCTAAATTTAAACCCCACACGTTCAAAAGGTCATTATATAAAGAAATACTTTGGGTAGAGTAAAAACGCTACTACAGTATCTTTTTCCCAAAAGAATTCAAGGCAATTTACAATAAGAATTATATGCAATGGATAAATCAAGACAATAAGGTAAATGGAGATTCTCAGCAATAAATGGATTCTAGAATGAAGATGAAAAAAATACATAAACTCTTAAGACTAAAAGATACCTCATCAAATTTTAAAAATAATCCTTCTAACCTCAAGGCAAGCCTTTAAACAACCTAGAAAGATAAGTGAGCAATGGCTCACCCTACTATTATGTAATGAACACCACGTAATGGAATGGTTTTCTTCTGGACTCTAACTTTATTCTATAGGGTTAGATATTTTCTTCACCTTACAGAGGAGGAAACAAACTCAGAGATGTAAAATAACTTGCACTAGGCCACACTACTAGTAATTAGTGAAGATAGGATTTAAATCCAGGACTTAACCAAAACGATTACCTTTTTTTTTCTTTTTTTTCCTAACTGAAGTATAGTTGATTTACAATAGTTAGTTTCAGGTGTACAGCACAGTGATTCAGCATTTTTGCATATTATACTCCATTATAGGTTATTACAGTATAATGGGTATAATTCCCTGTGCTATACAGTATATCCTGGTTGCTTATCTATTTTAATATATAGCAGTTTGTATCTGTTAATCCCATGCCCCTAATTTGTCCCTCCCCCCATCTCTCTCCCCTTCAGTAACCACAAGTTTGTTTTCTTTATCTGTGAGTCTGTTTCTGTATTGCATATACATCCAGTTGTATTATTTTTTAGATTCTACCCAAAACCATGATCTTGACTCCCAGTGAATAGTGAACTAGAAGAGATGAAATTTACCTCATTAAGTGACAATGTTTAAAGCTTGAATCTTGGCTCTATCACATATTAAGTGACTAATCTCTGGAAGTAATTTAGCTTTCTAAGCTTCAGCTTCCTCACTTACCAAATGAAGACTTTGTGGCTATACTCACAAAGTTGCTGTAAGGAATAAAGTTTACTGTATCTGTAATGATATCTATCTCATAAGGTTGCAGTAAGGGTTAAATATGTAATTCACATAAAACTTTTACAACGGATTCAGCATGTAGTGAGCAATGAATAATAATAATGCTATCATTATTGCTAAAATAAATCAGGATTCCAAAATCTGACCCTAGAGACCATCTAATCAACCTCTAATAAGACAGATGAAAATGAGACCAGAAGTGGTGAAATTACTCAGTCTAAGTCACACAGCCAGCAAGTAATTAACAGAGATCCAGGTCTCCCAAGCCCCAGCAAATGCCCTCTCAATCACAAGCCTGGTTGCTTACGGACCTGAATCCCCCTAAGCCTATACACTTTTAGTCACACAACAGACGCTTACCCCAGCAATGTAGCTGCCAGTAGCTCGAATACAACTCACAGCAACACCAATTCCCCCAGCCGACTTGGATATCAATGCACACTGCTTTAGAGTGTCATAAATACCTTCAATGCTATCATCTTTCATACTCAGAAGGAAACAGCTACAGGGGAAAAAAGTCACAACTCAGCAAGGAACCGAAGCAAAGCAGAATCAAAAAATGACTATATAATCCAAAGACAGTAAGTTAGGCAAATAAACAATTTGAAGCTTACAAAATTCCTAGGGGTTTTTAGAAGGAAAAACACAAAATAAAACTTTTTACTGGATATGACACAATAAGATATATCAACATATATTGTTTTAAAATCACCTTGCTGCCTACCCTAGATGCTAAGCCTGGAAGGAAGGCTTAAGAGATAAGTCTAAAAATATTAGCTTCCATGTTCACCAGACTGCAAATGTGCCATTATAACATTTTCTCATGTAAATTCCTAAGCATACATAACACCTTTTCAACCTATTGGTAAGCCAAGAAAAATCAAACATTTATGAAAAAAACCCCACCTATCCAATACTGAACCAAATTTGGTATGTCCATCAAAATTTAGCTTCCTTACAGTCTTTTTGAAGACAACCCTTCTACCTGTGCTTTGGATCTTATCCTCCTACCCCAGGAACCTTAGTCTTCCAATGATCCCTTCAGTAACTTAAATATTCAACCAATCAGACGGACTCTGTTGACTTTTTCTATTAGATATCCAGACATTCAGAAAGGCACAGAGAATAATATAACATATACTTTGTACTTAGCACCTACCTCAAGAAATAAGACACTACAAATATAACCTAATTACAATCATATACCATTTCCATGCCTTTCTACGTTCTTTTAGCATTGACATATGTTCCACATTTTTGAAATTTCTGGCTCCATCTTATCTCTCTGTAACCCACTTTTATTTAACTCAATACGGTGTTAGAGATTCATTCCTACTGATACATATAGGACTAGTTTATTTTCACTGCTGTAATCTATTCCATTGTATGAATATACCAATATATTTTGTCCATTTGCCTACTGGTGGACATTTGGATTACTTCCAATTTGTTTGCTATTCTAAACAATGCTGCTGTGAAAGTTCTTAAACGTATCTCCTTGTGCTTATGTCTAAGGATTTCTATAGGGTATAAACCCAGGAGAGGAATTTCTGGGTCAAAAGATATGCATGTGTTCCACTTTACTAAAGATTCTCCAAAGTGAATGGGTACGTATACTCCATCTAGCAATGCATGAGAGTTCCCTATGTTCCACACTCTTACCAATACTTACTATTATCAGCCTTTTAATTTGTATCAATCTGTTGGGTATGAAATATCTCATTATGATATTAACTTTCATTTTCTTAATCACCAGCAAAGTTTATCATCATCTCACGTGTTTATTAGCCAATCAGTTTCTTCTACAAATTAGCCCATGTTTCTATTTTGTTTTGTGTCTTTTTCTTATAATCCTTCAACAGTTAACATACATTGCAAATATCTTCTCCCAGTCTGAAACTATTTTCACTGTATTTGGTTCACAGAAGTTTTAAGTTTTAATGTAGTCAATTTTTCCTTATATTGTTTGCTTATTATATCTACTGTAAGAAATCCTTCACTACTCTGAGGTCATATATAATCTATCAAGATTTAGGTTGATAGTCATGATGTCTGCAGCTCACTTTCAAATGACTCAGCCAAAAAAAAAATTTTTTTAATTTTAAAGATAAAAATACATATATATGGCAAAATGTTAGTAAGTTTTTTATCTAGGCAGAAGTGAGTGCATGGGTGGAGTTCACTGTCCTTTTCTTTAAATTTTCTGAATGTTTGAAATTCATATTAAAAAGTTGAGGAGGAAAATATTTATTTTCTCTATATGTTCTTCTAAAAGATTTTACTTTCACATTCTCTTGAATTTATTTCTATATATGGCATGAAGAAGGGAAATCTAATTATACTTTTCCCCATAGGATAACCAATTTCCTTAGCACTGTTTTCCCAATGAAATGCAATGACACCCTGTTATTCATCAAGTTCCCATATAAGCCTGAATCTCTTTTTGAGCTCTCTGTTATGTTCCAGTGGCCAGAGCAGATACTATACTATCCCAGAGTAAATATCACAAAGTATGGTATTTACTCTGGGATAGACAAACCATGGGTTTATAGTGGTCTTGAAATCTGGTAGGACTTTTTCTTCAAAACTATCTTGTTATTTATATTAGTTTCCTGTAGCTGTCCTAACAAATACCACTAACTCAGTGGCTTAATATAGAAATTTATTCTCTCACAGTTCAGGAGGCCAGAAGTTCAACATCAGTTTCACTGGGTCAAAATTAAGAACATTCCTCCAGAGGCTCTAGGGGAGAATATATTCCTTGCCTCTTCCAGCTTCTGGTGGCTCCTTTGCTTGTAGCCACATCACTCCAATATCTGCCTCTATCTACACACTGCCTTCTTTTCTTCTGTATGTATCATATCTCCCTCAACCTCTCTCTTATAAGGATATTTTTATTGGATTCAGGGCCCACCTGAATAATTCAGGATAATCTCCTTATGTCAAGATCTTTCTTAATCATAACTGCAAAGACTCTTTTCCTTATAAAGTAACATTTACAGGTTCCAGGGATTAGGACCTGATATCTTTGAGCAGCACTAGATTATTCTTAGCATTTTGCTCTTCCATATAAACTTTAGAATCAGCATGTTGAAATTCTGACTGGAATTACACTGAAACTATAGATTAACTTGGAAAAAACTGACATTGTTACAATATTAAATCCATTTATGAATATAAGATCACTCTCCATTTATTTGTTTTTTAATGTCCTTCAATTACGTTTTAGAATTTTTTCCTCAAAAGCCTTACACAACTTTCATTAGATTTATTCTTGGGTACCTTCCAGTATTATGATATGTTTTAAACTTAAATCTTCTAACAGCTAAAATACAGAAACTCAACTGATTAATTTATGTCGAATTTACATCCAGATATTCTGCTGAAATCTCTTTTTAATTCTAATAATTTGTCTGTAGATGCTCTTCAGGAATCATTACAGTTTCGTTCCCTCATTTCCAATCTTTTTTTTTTCTTATCTTACAATGCTGGCTCAGGCCTCCACTAGAATGCTCAAAACAGAGGTCCAATAGATCTAAGTTTTTAGTGGATTATCTTTTACCAAATAAAGGAAGTTATTTTCTGTATCTATTTTGCTAGTTTTTTTATTATGAAAGTATTAAATGATATAAAATGTTAGTGCAATGAAGTACATTAATACACTTTTTGATGTTAGCATATCCTTGAGTTCCTTGGATAAAACAAACTTGCTTAGGGTGTATTAGTCTTTTTTTTACAAATTACCAGACTCTGTTCCAATGTTTCCTTTATCAGAAAATGGCACCATAATAAATCCTGTTACTCTACCCATAAACTCAGGAACCACTCTTGACTCATATCCAAATCATCAAATTCTATCAATTTTACCTCCCAAATCTCCTGAATTTGTCTATTTCTCTCAATCTCTACTTTCACCTCCCTAACCCAAAATACCATAATCTCTCATACAGACTACGATTAGAGTCCTCTAATTACTGTCAGTATTTACTTTTTAAAAAAAAACTTTATTGAGATATAATTCACATACCATACAATTCCCCATTTAAAGTGTACAATTAACGGTTTTTAGTATATTCGCAGAGTTGTACAACCATCACCACAACCATGTTTAAAATTTTATTATCGGCATTTGTCTCTCTTCAATTCATTTACCACACTGCAGTAAGAGAGCTTTCCAGAAAGTAAATCTCATTTAATCAGAACAGGAGCGATTAAATGTATATCAGGGCTTCCCTGGTGGCGCAGTGGTTGAGAGTCCGCCTGCCAATGCAGGGGACACAGGTTCGTGCCCCGGTCCAGGAGGATCCCACATGCCATGGAGCGGCTGGGCCCATGAGCCATGGCCGCTGAGCCTGCACGTTCAGAGCCTGTGCTCCGCAACAGGAGAGGCCACAACAGTAAGAGGCCCGCGTAACGCAAAAAAAAAAAAAAATGTATATCAAATTAATTTTTAAGTGATGAACTGCCTAGTTTCTTCAGGTCAAGGTTTATTTCCCTAGCAAAAGCATTTCAGAACATTAAAAGCGACTATAGATGACACATACCTAGAAAGTTGTGGGCGGTTGGTGCCAGCATTGAAGAGAGTGGGAGAGGCATGGGTAAACCACTTCTCAGAGAGAAGGTTGTATGTTTCAATAGCAGCATCAATATCTTCTTTGTGAATGCCCACAGATACCCTCATCAACATATGCTGTGGTCTTTCAGCCACTAAAAACAAAGGAGGAATTTTCACATAATGGGACATGTGAGAAAAACTAGGCTGACATATGTACTTGAGTCAAAAAAAGGAACACCAAAAGACAATTTTAAAAATTTTACACCAATAAGCAGCAAAATTATTCATAAACTAAACCTGAAGTTTAAAATGTTAGAGTTTAAATAGAAGTGCTAAGGCTAATAGCTCAAAGCTCTATTTTCAATATAATGAATAGAAAATGTACCACACAAACACATTCATGTCTCACCTTTTCCACTGATCTTCAACAAATAGGATCGCTCCAGCGTCTAGAAAAAGCAAAACAACAAAAAACTTCCAGGGCATAGTTTTTAAAGACATAGTAGATATACCATTCACAATAAGGCAATCTTTTTAAATCTTCTCCGTTTTCAATATAATCTTAAATGACAAGAATAGCATATTTCGTTTTACTAGCTTTAGCTTGGAACATTATCAATTGGCTATTTGTTTTGGAAAAGACTGCCTGAAAATTTCTGGAAAAAGCCAGCTCTATGTTAATATGTATAATGTTAATAGCAGATGTTGTAGTATTCATCACCACATCATAATGGCTAACATTTATGAAGTGCTTATAACAGGCTAGGCATTGACCAAAGTAACACACACACTCACTCCTCAAGAGAATTTGCTGTTGAAATTTTATTATTATCCCCATTCTAAAGATGTGGAAACTGAGGACAGAGAGATTAAGTATCTTGCTAATAAGAAATGGAGCAGAGATTTGAACCCAGGTGGTCTGACACCAACATTCATGTTCTCAATCACTACATAATACTGTTTATCAACACAAAAGTACCTAGAAAAGCACTTGGCACATAGTAGGAATTCAATAAACAGTTGTTGCATAAACAGTAGAATATGGAATCATTCTGGCAAATTACCTGCATAACTCCAAAGGTATCCAGAAGTAATATTTGGAAAACTTGAAAACTGCAAATGAATAAGCTGTCTTTCCTTAATTCAAACAACCACCACCACTCTAACCCCACTAATCCCACAGGTCCCCCAACTCCCAACAAATTACTACCTCTATAATTATATCACTAAAACATAAACAAAAACCTGTATTTCCTGATTCAAGGAGGAATTCCCACTCATTTGAAACCCATTATTTACCTTAAAGCCAAAGTAATTATAAGAGAAATCTCGGTCATAGATAATGGCAGAATTCAGGCGCTGGTGAAGGTAAAAAAAAAAATCCATAATTAAGATAATTAGATTTATTTTCACAAACTCTGGTATCTTTCAGCCCTGACTCCAGAACTAAAATCGACATAGAATATAAAAGAGATAACACTAAGTATTACTTAGTATAGAATAGAAATCCATACCTGATGTCAAGAAAAAAAAAATTATATAAATTGAGTATCCTAATTAGGTTTAAAAACATGTACATTAAAGGACTAGAAGAAAACATTTAAGTATAAGTTGTATATAAGTAAAAATACATATGTGACTTACCAAACTTTCCCTATTATGTTTACAGTACATCTCTGAAGAAGGAAAGAACATGAGCATGAAAGGGACTATATTATCACCCTTAAACATGTTTTTAGATTAGCTATTACTCCAAAAGTATCGGAGCCATATAATTAATAATATGTATTTTTATCTTCCATTTTAAACTGCACATAACAATATATAAGATAAATAATTACGTTAATTCTAAGGCTCATCAAATCCACGGTCCTTTAACAGGTTTCAAACAAACTACTGCTGTGACAGTAATATTTTAAAGCAGAACTGGCCATTGTTACAGGCTTTTGTAGGCTATAGAGCCATTTAAAGAAAACAAGCAATTAGGCACAAATAATCATTTTGGATAGAGAAATGTGGAGCCAGTCTTTCAAAATACTATCAGTATTTCCATATAAGGATCCATGTCCAAGGACTTGAAAAATCTATACAAAACTCTTCCCTACTAAGTCCATGCGCCATAACTACCGAGCCCGCGCTCTAGAGCCCGAGAAATACTGCTTTACACAGTATATTTCAACATTTTCCAAATTCCATTCATTCAGGTATCATCTCATCTCCATGATTTGTGTTAACTACCATCCATTCTATTAAGACTTTCATTCTCACTTTTTTTTACTTTAATAAGTTTATTTGAAAAAGAAACTTGTGGGAATTCCCTGGCAGTCCAGCGGTTACGACGCTATGCTTTCACTGCCGGGTTCAATCCCTGGTAGAGGAACTAAGATCCCACAAGCTGCAGGACGTTGCCAAAAAAAAGAAAGAAACTTGTATGTTGATTCCATAAGTGGAAGACTAGTATAAGTTGTCATAAAATGAAAACCATAATAGGGAGGGAGGGAGGGAGACGCAAGAGGGAAGAGATATGGAGACATAAGTATATGTATAATTGATTCACTTTGTTATAAAGCAGAAACTAACACACCATTGTAAAGCAATTATACTCCAATAAAGATGTAAAAAAGAAAAACAAAACTCTTCCCTTCCTCTTAAATTTTTAAGGGCATCTTTGTTGCCAAAGACAGGTAGGGGTCTTGCATGAAAAATGGAGAACTGAAATACTTGATTATCAATATTTATTTTTTAGATACAGGTTTCTGCTGTCGTCATTTTATTTTTGTTTTTCACCTGTCTTCAAGATTACACATATGAACAACACACAACTCAGTTTTCCCTCAGTCTCTTTAACATCAGATACATATTTAGAGACAGCCGACTAATCATTCTATTACCTACAGTTAAAAGTGGTTTCTAACCTGTGCAGATATCCATGGTAAATAAATCCTGTGTGCAAAAGGGCTGGCTGGACCTACCCATCTTTTCCCTTCTGTTCTTTGGGATGTAGTAAAGAAAGGGGTTGAAACACAAATGGATAATTTTTAAGCTGCTGAGCAAGATCTTTCAAAATTTTACCTGAACCACCCTTTTGGAAGTCAGTTTAGCAATGTCTACTAAAATTTTAAATGTACATACTCTTTGGCTCAGCAATTCCACTTAAGGAATTTACCTTACCGATACACTCATCTACAAGTAAAGCGCTACCATACAAGGATATTCACTGCAGTGAAAAATGGGAAACAAATATTCATCACTAGAGCAATTCTTACATATATGTATAATGATGATACAGCTACAGAATGGAATTCTATGCAGGTAATTCATAAATGCTAATAAAGAACTATCTCTAAGATACACTTGCAAGTGAAAAAGTAACAGAAAGAATAGTATGCACAGTACACTACCACTAAAAGGAAAAATAAAGGTACACATACGTGTATTATAGAACAGCTCTGGAAAACTACATTTTAAAATGACAAAATGTTGCTGTTTCTAGAGAGGAAAACTAGGATTCAGAGAAGCAGAAAGAATTATTTTTTACCTCTATCTCTTGTAGTGTTTAAATTTTTTAAAATGCGCTTATTGTCTTAAAAAAAAAGAATCTATAAAAAATTTTTCACCAGAAAAGCATTATACATACATCTTTATTGGCCAAAACAATATCCACTGTTGACTTGGCCACCATGGGAGAGTGCTTGCCATTATGTGGATTTATGTAGTTGAAGAGGTCTTCCATTACATCTAAAAACAAAACAACAGAAAATTAAAATATCAAAATCACTTAACAGCTAATTCAATCTTCAGGTAACAGTTTAAAACAGTGGTTCTCAACCGTTTTTCATCCCAACCCACCTTAGTACCTAGCACAGAAAGTGCTCAATGAACATACACACGTCTAATAAATATATAAGGAAATATATATATTTATAAGCTAAATCTTCCAGAGTTAGAGTGAGCATAGGCTCCTGTAGTTTGAAAAAGACTGCCAGATGATTCTGACATATAACCCCATTGAGAATTACTGGTTGAAAATAAAGAAAAACAGAAATTACAACCTCTTCTCAAGTTTTTTTTATCCTAACAAAACAGACACTCAACTTAAAATTCAAAACCTATCATCCCAGGCATTTTACTTCTATAAATGCACATTTAGTAATAAGCCCTCTCTCTTCCAGACATCACAGCAGTATTTAGTCCTCTGCATTTATACATATAATACACATATACACAAAGCTGGCATTCTGACTGAATTTGACTTGAATCCATAGTCAATTTCGGGAGAACTGATATCTTTACAATAAATCTACTGAAGAGTGAGATAGAATGTTTAAGTCCCCATATAACAGATCTCGAATTGAAAGCTGAAAGATTTCTACTCTCAGTCTACCAGCTGACTTCTTATATACCACTTTTTATATACCTAACAAATTATTTAACCTTCCTTTGCCCACATTCCCTGAGCTATAAAATGGGAGTGCTGACTAATGGTGACAAAAGACTGACTGTAACACTTTGTTTAACCCAGAAATTATCAATAAATATTATTCTTTTTTCCAACCACACCACCACCAAGCATCTAAAGATGCGTTTCAAAAAAAAAAAAGAAACAAAAAGATAAAGAAAAGTAGCCATTGACCCTTCCAAGCAGCAGGTCAGCAGCATGGAGAAATAGGAAGTTCTAGTCTCCCTCTGCCACTAACCTGCACACTTTGCTTTTTTAAACAAGATGGAATTTCTCTTTTTGACACTCAAGGTTTCATTCTAGTACACTTATAAATTTTCTGAGAATACTAAATTCTTTCTAACTTTTTCCTCTAGACTCACCACTGAATACTTTCTTTGTTTCTTTGTGCAAGTTAGAGACGGCAATCCTTGCTGCCAGGATGGCATAGTCAGGGTGCTTAGTAGTCAAGGTCGCAGCTGTTTCAGCAGCCAAAGTATCTAGTTCCACAGTAGTGACCCCACTGTATAAGCCTTGGATTACTTTCATGGTGATCTGAGCCTGTAAAAGCAAAACCAAGAATTACTTGTGCTTTCCCAAGAACCAACAGCTTCCTTAAGAGAGCCATGAAGAAAACAACCAATTTATATCAAAATAAAAGACAACTTCCTTTTATGAAAAATTATCTTTCAGAATGGTGGGCTGTGGAAAATTTAGTAATGAGAATTCATAAGCCAATAGAGCTGCTAGAAAATGCATACTACATATACAATGAAGAAGTGTGGGACGAAAGAAAGAGAGAAAGAGAAAGAAAGAAAGCGGGGGGAGGAAGGGAGGAAGGAAGGAAGTTAGTTTTAAAATCTAAGTAGAGCTTTTACAGAGATTAACAGTCACACAGGGAAACAGCTGAAAACAGACCAATGATTCTATAATTATTTCCCCATCTTTCATTCAAATTCTCTCTATATAATCAGGGTTCACGCTACATACTTACCCATTTTGCCCCAATTCTACCTAAGGACAAGTACGGGAAAGCAAATGAATCAAACTTTAATCATTCCAATGAAAGGAGATGAAGATATAAGTTAGAGTTGGGGCTGAGTCATCAAATAATTTAATGGCTACTCCCTCTTTAACATTTCACAAATTACAAAATATCTCAACTTTCATGATCTTCTCTGACATTTCACAATTACCTGTGAGATGGGTATATAACTTTCACCACTTTACATGAGGAACCAGGTTACTGGGACTTGCCCAAGCTTTACTATCTAAGCCTTCTGGCTCCACATCCCATTCAACCTCAATGCATTTCACTGTTTTCAAGACCGTACTGTAAGAGATACCCCTCTTTAAAACACACGATGCTAACACACATATATATGGAATCTAAAAAAAAGAAGGTTATGAAGAACCTAGGGTCAGGACAGGAATAAAGACGCAGACCTACTAGAGAATGGACTTGAGGACACAGGGAGGGGGAAGGGTAAGCTGGGACAAAGTGAGAGCGTGGCATGGACATATATACACTACCAAATGCAAAATAGATAGCTAGTGGGAAGCAGCCGCCTAGCACAGGGAGATCAGCTTGGTGCTTTGTGACCACCTAGAGGGGTGGGATAGGGAGGGTGGGAGGGGGGGAGACGCAAGAGGGAAGAGATATGGGGATATATGTATATGTATAGCTGATTCACTTTGTTATAAAGCAGAAACACACCATTGTAAAGCAATTATACTCCAATAAAGATGTTAAAGAATAAATAAATACATAGATAAATAAAACACACAATGCACAAGTCAAGAAAGACAAATTCGGGGCTTCCCTGGTGGCACAGTGTTTGAGAGTCCGCCTGCCAATGCAGGGGACATGGGTTCGTGCCCCGGTCCGGGAGGACCCCACATGCCGCGGAGCAGTGGGGCCCGTGAACCATGGCCACTGAGCCTGTGCATCCGGAGCCTGTGATCCGCAACGGGAGAGGCCACAGCAGTGAGAGGCCCACGTACCGAAAAAAAAAAAAAAAAAAAAGACAAATTCCATGTTGTATATATGTATGTGTTTACTGAATCTTTAAAAAAAAAAAAAGATTAGGGAATTTCCCAGTGGTCCAGTGGCTGTGTCTCCAAGCTTCCACTGCAGGGGGCACGGGTTCAATCTCTGGTCGGGGAACTAAGATCCCACAAGCCATGCAGCCAAAAAAAAAAAAAAAAAAAAAAAAAAAAAAAAAACAGATTAATCCAACAGAAAATGAATGCCATTTCCCAGTTGACAAAAGCATGCCCCCTCAAAAAAAAGTGTATAATTACTAGTTTAAAATCTATTCCAATTAAATTTCAGACCTAAGCTCAGGTTGCTCCTTTCTTCTCAGATCCAACAATTAACTCATGTTCAGTAAAAGAGTAGTGAAGTCTTCTAAATGATTTCTGGTGCTACGTGGCAAGTAATCAGAACTCAGAATAAAATAACGTCTGTGTGCTAATAACCATGCCAGATCTAAAAACACGTAGACTTTTTCAACTAAATCTACCCTAGAAAGCTCGAGTCAGCTCTAGCACACCTGCACTCTGAAATGTGTGCATGAGGCAATAGAACACCTACGAGTCAAGACACCTAAGTTCTTCTTCCTACACTCCCACGCACTTGTACAAGTCACTCCCCTTCACTTTGGACCTTTCTTATCTATAAAACAAGGAAGATGAAATACGATGATCTCTCAGGTTCGTTCCAACTCTAATATTCTACTATTCTAATTATTGTCTAGATTTCTAAATGTAAAAGGGAATTTATAATAAGCATATTTTAAAGCTGTATAAAATTATTTTCTTTTGACCATTTTGGTCAATTCAATATTTATTGAGCATCTAATTATATATGTGTTAAGCATTGTGGATATCACAAGAACAAGATACAGGCCTCCCCAGCAACTCTCGGGGAGGACAGAGACATATAATTAATTTCTATACTAGGTGGTTAATGCTATGAGGCCAGCACAAGTGCTAGAGTAGGACAGATAAAATACCTAAATAAGGAGGGGGCAGTATGGGTTTAAAAAAAAGAAGGTTCTTAGAGACTCCGTTTAGTAAGATCATTTTGAAAGCCATGTGGAAGATGTATTTGAAGACGGCAAGATGAGAGGAAGACCAGGAGAACACTTCAGAGACCACTACAGATAGCAGTCTAGATAAGGGATGCTGAGGGTCTAGAGTAGAGGAGTTATAGAAAGAGAAAAGCACAGCAACTTGCTTATGAATAGCTGGCTCTCCTTAATTTAAAAGCTGGCCATGAAATCTATTTTATATTACTTTATATTACTTTAATGTATTCTTTCTACATAGATAACAGAAAAGCAAATTTCCAACCAGTTTCTACCCAAATGACCACAATTCCAAAACAAGTTTTTCCACTTATGAATAAAATAATTTGCTCAAAGAACTCTCTAATATGAAATGTTAATGTCAAGTTTTCCTCTTTGCTCACTTTTATAGCTCTCTGAAAAGTCAGAACTCACAGCACGGAACAAGATTTAGAAAAAAAGTTTTGTTTTGTTTCGTTTTGTCTGTTTTATTTTTTTTGCCACGCCACACGGCTTGAGGGATCTTACTTCCCCGACCAGGGATCAAACCCAGGCCATGGCAGTGAAAGCACCATGTCCTAACCACTGGACCGCTAGGGAATTCCCAGGAAAAAAGAAAGTTTTAAGCAATAAATTCACATTTTATATCCAAGGCCAAACCAAAATATAGAGCAAGTGAGTGAAGGGCCAGAGATAAGAGACAAGTAAAAAGAAGCGCATGAAGCAAGGAACCCAAGATATAAAGCCCATTTACTTACAGGATCAACAAAGTCCATATTGAGTCCATAACAAAGCTTCTGGATTCGAGATGTAATTTTGTCAAACATAACTCGCTCTTGGCGGCCATCTAAAGAATCAAACCATAGATTCATGTTAGCACTTATTAAGATAGCAATGTCAAAGAATCAAACGTAATCAGCATGTAAACTTTTTAAATTGGCCAACATGAAATGCAATTTCATAGATAAAAGATTCAGACCCCCAATAGTTCATCGAGAGATTATTTTTTCATCTTCAAAAAGTAGGGATTCTATACTGATTCTTCCCTTACATTATACATCAGATGGATTCTTGCAATAAATTTCCCTACCCCACCTTGTCCAAATGACAGGCAGAATTATTCTTTAAAACTTAAGTCAAAATCATATCACTACCCACCGCCGCCCAATAGAGGTTTATCATCTCCTTCAGAATCAAGTCAAAATCATTACAACAGTCCACAGACTCCTATACAACCTGCCTTGTGTGCCCCCTTTCCCAACTTCATCTCCTACTCTCCCACCTTCCTCACTCACCATACCCCGCAACCCTGGCTCCTTGCTATCTATACCTCTTTTAGGTCTTTGCTCAATGTCACCTTCTCAATAAGGCTTTCCCAGATCACTCTATTTTAAACTGCAATGCCCCAAACACAGCCTTGCTCCTCTTTATGCTCCTTCTATGCTTTATTTTTCTCTATAGCACTTATGGTCATCTGACATACTCTATGTTTTACTTACGTATTTGTTTATTGTGTGGCTCTCCACATCCACTAGAATACAATTTCCAAAAAGAAAAAGATTTTGTCACGGTTTATGTACCAATGTATTCCCCAGTGCCCAGACCAAAGACCAAGGCCTACCACATAGTAGGGACTCAAATATTTATTGAATGCTAAATGATTTATTAACCTGTCGCCATTCTAACATCTTCATGATAAATTTGGCTTACATACTCTCCTAGAGTAATTAATGATTTTGAATTTACTTCACACCATGTGAAGAAGTACTTCTTTCTATTTGTAACTCAAAACAATCTTCCAGAGGCAACCTCTTAGTTTTTATTTTGGAGATACGGAAGCATATACATATGGATCTCATCCAGTTAGTCCTTTTATGGTTTTGGACTTAGATCCTATTGCTCTTTGCTCTTCCTAACAAAAAGTCCTGGCTGGCCCAAGGACGTTCTCAAATGTTTGATAAAGAATAAATAAACAGTAAGATACCACTAGTAACCCATCACCAATAGAACAAGTTAGTTTCTCTTAAACACTGATATATTAACTAAGATAGCCCTTCTCTTTCTGATCACCACTGTGACCTCCTTTTCTAACCAGACGCACATATGCCAGTGTTTAACTCTGGAATACAGTTAATTAGCTGGCCTACACTGGGACTGAGCCCTCAATGCTCTACCAGCTGGTTAGGCAGACAGGTGACCACAAGGCAATATTAGCAAACTGAGAATCTGCAGCTGCCAAATTAATCAGGAAACTGACAGAAAGTACAATGGCAACTGTCTTAATTCACACTGGAAAGTGGAGGCACACTAAGGGGCTGAAGGACCAATGATCCACTGTTCTCTAGCCTATCATTCCTCTTGGTCACTTTTTTCAACCCACATGTTGATTTTATCATATCACTAATCCCTGCTTAAATTATTATCCTCTCAAACAAGGCCTTCCTTAATTTGGTACCACATCTCCTCTACTGTTCCTTGTGAAATAGCCTAAGTCCCAACAGGGCCTCCCATTCCCACATCCATATCACTGCTTATACCTTACTCTGCCTAAAAGTCCCTCTTCCACCTTTCCATACGTCTAACACTCCTCCTCACTATTCAACTCTCACCACATCCATGAAACCTGCCCCAACAACTGTAACCCACATTGACCTCTTCTTCCTGTGAAATCCTCTAGAACACTAATTGTCTGATTTCCTCTTGGTGTAAGCTGTCTTTTTTAATTCCTCTCTCTTCAGGAAGACTTTGCTAATACTGTAAGACCAAGGATGTGTCTCTTCTACAAGATATGAACTTTCTATTCCCTCTACCTGCAACGTTCAGCCCACGGACCTTCACATAGCTGACTCTTAGTATTATTCAGGGCTCAGATCAAATGTCAGCTCCCTCCCTGAGGGTACAAACCAAGATTACTTTCTCATTCATCTTTATCACATTACCCTGTTTTACTACCATCATCTCACTAACCACTATCTGGAATTAACTGATTCTTACATGTTTACTTGTTTCTTATATACACTTAACTACTGTCACTCACCGCAGAATGTAAACTCCAATGAGAAAAGGGATTTAGCTTGTTTTGTTCACTGCTGAATCCCCAGTACCTAAAACAGTTCCTGGCATAAAGAGATGCTGAATACAGTCAGCCCTCTGTATCCATGGGTTCCACATGAACAGATTCAACCAACCGTGGATCATGTACAATTTACGATCCGCAGTTGGTTGGAGCCCTGGATGGGGAACTGGAACTCAGATGCAAAACCCACCGAGGCCGAGGGACTACTATGGGACTTGAGCATACACGGATTTTGGTATCCACAGCAGGTCCTGGAACCAAATGCCCATGGATACTGAGGAATGACTGTAAATACCTTCTGAATAATTGAATGAATGGGCTTCTATAGCCTATACTTTACCTATTAGAATATTGAACATATTTTATTATATTATTGTTCTCGTCTATCTTTCTCAATTGATTGTAAAGATTTTTGAAAACAAGACCTATGTCTGCCTACTCACCACTGTAACCTCAGTGCCCAGCACAGTATCCACACAGATCTGTAAAATATAGTAACACAGTGGGCTGTAAAGGGAATTAGAAAGGATGGGAGGGAGGAAGGGAGAAGAGAGGGAGGGATAGACAAAGGATATGGAATAGAAGAGATTATCAGAGGGCAAACAGATGCTTTAAAAGGTATTATTGCAAACTTTTGTTTCAGTTTTATGTAAATATTTACATATACGTGTGTGTGTGTGTGTGTGTGTGTGTGTGTGTACTCAGTCATGATGTAAAATGCAAAGTTTTGAAAACACTATACTAAAGTCCAAAGCACACTTTTCAACTCAGCTACACTGCATTTGTTCCATTGGTTCTCAACTTTTTTTTTTTTAACCTTAATCTCCTTGAGCAATACGATACTGTCCCACCAAGAAAAATAGCCCAAGACAGCAGATGAGAAAAACTCATCTACTATTCCCTTCTGTTATCTAACAATTTTCATATGGATTATTCCTGCATCCCTAACAGCCCTAAGATCATGGAAGATGGAGATGCCTTCTCCCTCTATTATTTCCCTCATGGTGCTAAGCAAGATATTAGCACATTCAGTAATACTTTAGGTAGGCTGCTAGTTGCCCTCCTGAATAATCACATTAAGATTAACAAAACCTACATGAGTTAGTCTGCTACTATACTATCATGCCAGAAATGGGGGGGGGGGGTGGATACCCTAAGCAAATTAAAGATCAAAAATAAAATAAAGAAACAAATCTAAGTACAATGTTGTATATTAACAAGCCTTTACAGATGAACCAGTTTGCAAGGCAGAAATAGAGACACAGAGGTAGGGAATAAACCTATGGACAACAAGGGAGGAAAGCGCTGGGGGGCGGGGTGTGTGTGTGAATTGGGAGACTGGGATTGACATATATACACTAATATGTATAAAATAGATAACTAAATAAAAAAGAAAAGAAAAGAAAAGAAAAAACAAGGCTGGCAGAGTCTAGCAGCAAACCATCTGGATCATATTAGGTTCTCTGAAGGAATGAGAAACAAAATAAGACCTGCCTTTTGTTTGTTGTAGATAGTACTTTTTAAACCACAGTATTCGAAAGTGGACCCAAAAGGTTAAAAATGCAACACAGAGGTGTTACCCACTCCAGAGATCTAAGTCCACAAGTTGTCAATTCATCTGTTACAGATTTATCATAAGGGCTCCTCATACTTACATACCTTTTTCTAAAGGTCTAAAAAACTGAATGCTCCTCTCTCATTCACAGGTATGGACCAATAAAAGTGCACTATGTATTTTGATCTTTGGTCTCATCAGCTAAAACGGGAGACTTGGGAAATTCAGAGAATGATGTTCTAAAGATACTGATGCCAGGAAGGTCCACCCCTGTCCATCTCTCAGCTGTACGCCACCTAGTTACAACCAAATCAACTACCTGCCTACTCACAACACTCATGATATCCTATATTTTAAAATAATTATTCTCATCCACTCATGAATGAGCATCTATATTCATGGCAGGTCCTGTGCTAACTGTGGGCATAAAGTCCTCATCTTTGAAACACTCACAGCCTAGTGGACAAAACAATCAGTCAATCAGTGTTCACTAAGTGCCTACAATTTTGAAATAACTTCTTTGCTTCAACAGAGGCAAGTAGAGTCGACTCAAAACGTGTTCGTACCTGTCCCATATGGTTCTCTGTTAAGAGTATGTTTTGCTCTTGTTTTTCCAACCTGATTAAATCTTTTCCGGAGGCGAGTCTGTCTCCTCTTATAATTAATTTCACAGAATCAAGCAAAGGACTGACACAAAGGAAGGTACTCAGCAAGCCTAACGGGAAATAAGTGTTGAGGAAGAACACAAGTCCCTGGCCCTTCCCGGTCCCCCACGCCGCCAGAAGATGTCTTGGCCACCCTACTCTAATTCCATATCTCTTCCCATCAAGGGTAAGGCCAGCCAGTCCCGATCCCAAACTCCTCTGGGACCACTCCTGGGGCAAACGGCAACACATCCCTCACGAAGGGCAAACTCCGTGGAGATGTCTGTATCTGAGCCTGACGTTTTTCACCCCACAAAGGAGCGCAGGAAGCTGCTAGGTGCCCGTGTAGGGTGCAGAGCCCCTGCTTCACTAGATCCCCCCGTGCCTAGGACAGGTGACCAAGCCTTTCAAATAAAACTCTGTTGTTCGCTATGGGTTCGAAGCCTGGCCTCACCAGCATCGAACCGGGTGACCGTGCAGTCTCCGCACCTCTCTCTGCGCTTCAGTATATTCACCCGCGAGGCGGACCCAATAACCCCTACCTCAGGGGCTCCCGGTGAGGAATCTAGTACCGCCTGCAAAGAGCTGTGCGCGCACAGCTACTATTCGCTAAAGGGAAGGTGTTACCCTTTCGACATGCGGCCGGATGGCAGAGCCAAGGGGCGCAGACTAAAGGTCAGAGGGGGGTTGGGGACAGACTGACGAAAGGGCAGGAGGCCGAGAAGGTGACAGGGCGGGAAGCTGCCGCCGGCAGCGCGGGAAGCGGCGGAGGCGGGCGGGCGCGGCTAACTGCTAGGGCGGCGGCAGCCCGCGTACCTCCCCCACCGCCCCCTCCCCGGCGTCTCACCTCGCTTGATAACATGCATCGCAGCTAGTGGCTGAGGCGCCGAGGGATGCGAGACGCGGCTGCAGCTCTGACGCGCCGGCAGGATCGAGAAGGTGGCAGAGTGCGGGAGGTCAGGCTCGAGGGGTTGCTCGGGTGCAGGGCCTGGCGTTAGGGCCAGAGCGCACTTTCCCTCCACAGAACAGGGCAAGGCAATCCGAATCCTCTTCCCGCTCCCGCCAGCCGCAACGCAAAAGGGGCGCGACAGAGCTCGCAGGAAGTTATGCGATGCCGCCAGCGCCGCGACCGGCGGGCAGGCCTAGCGTAAGAGAGTCGTTCCCACAGCCGCCATGTTGAGTGTGGGCAGGGCCCAGGAGACGGCGCCTCTCCCACGGTCGTGTTAGGTGTGGGTGCGCCCGGCGGGAACGCCGCTCTTCGGCCGCCATGTTGGGTGTGGGCAAAGCCCTATCTGGGGCTCCGCGGCAGGACGTAGCGCGCAGAGGCAGGCCAGGCGTGGCTCCGCCTCTCTTGCCGGCAGGCCCCGCGGAAGTCAGGGCGGTTCGAGTATTTTTGAAATAGCAAAACCCCAACCGTCCGCTTTTTCTTGTCTTGAAGACTGTTACGTGATGATAACCCAAGACTGCCGTCCGAACTGAGCTCTAGCCTGAGATCCGCAGCCGGAGGGCCCCAGGGCCCTTCGGGCGGCCTGAAATCTCGCACTCAAGTCAGGTTGGAAGAGAGCCTTGCTAGGCCAGGGGCCTTTGGAGTTTATCTTGACGGAAATGGGAACGAGCCCTGGCAGAGTTTTGAGCAGGGCAGGGCTATGATCCATTTGCTTTTAGAATTATCCAGTGGATGTGGCTCGTGGAGGTAGAATGGACAGGACTTGGTTACCGAATGTGGGGAGTCAGAATAGGTGAGACATGACTCACAAGGCTGGTGTAGAAGCTTCCGATTTGGGCTAGGCAGACTGATTTTTATGATATCTCACGTGGCATCCCCTCCCTAAAACCTTTCACTGGTTCCTTACTGCCCTCAAGGTGGTTCCAAGGTTCCTGTGAAGTACAGTGGTACCTCAAAGATATTGGTTCCAGACAACTGCAATATAGCAAATATCACAATAAAGCAAGTCACACAAACTTTTTGGTTTCCCGGTGCATATAAAAGTTATATTTACACTATACTGTAGTCTGTTAAGGGTGCAATAGCATTATGTCTATTAAAAAAATGTACATACCTTAATAAAAAATACTTTGTTGCTAAAAAATGTTAACCACCATCTGAGCCTTCAGCAAGTGGTCATCTTTTGGTTGGTGGAGGGTTTGAAATATTGCAAGAATTACCAAATGTGACACAGAGACGTGAAGCAAGCAAATGCTGTTAGAAAAATGGTGCTGATAAGACTTGCTTGCCACAAATCTTCAATCTGTAAAAAATGCAATACTCGCGAAGTGCAATAAAATGAGTTATGCCTGTAATTCTAACAGTCACAGGTGATAAGTGAAGCCATATGATAGATAGGGTCAGATGGCCTAGAGATAGGGTTGCCAGATTTAGCTAATAAAAATGTATCCCCAATATTTCATGGGACATAATTATACTAAAAATTTATTTGTTTGTCTAATATTCAACTACTGTATCCTGTATTTCATCTGGTAACCCTACCCAGAGAGCTTTTGGGAATGTGTATGAGAGTTTCACTTTCCTTTGGCAGCAGAGAAATGTCTCTTCATCCTGTCTGCTGTGCCACAAAGAGCACAGAGAACACAAGGAGAGTCAGTCAAAGCCAGCAGAGGTTAAAATCTCCTACATGCTTTATTGGACTTCAAAGAGTCTTATGAAATAACACAGAAAAACCCATGTGAGGGTGTCCAGGGGGTACACGGCAGTCTGCAGCCTAGCACCCTCCCAAGACCAGCCCCAGGTGCCCCCACCCCAGGCCCAAAATAGGATCCCAGAGTAAAGACACGGCAGGGAGTGGGGCAGAGGGAAAATACCTTTACAGCCATTGCAAAAACAGGGAAGGGAGAGAGTTGTCTAGAGGGTGGGAAGGGCGGGGGAGTGGTCACACAGCCACCTTGACCTACACCATCTTCCTTAGCCACCCCCTTCCCTAAACCGGCTGTGTCCTTCTTGAGCCTCTGGCCCAGGATATGCAGTAACATGAAAATGGGGTCTCACAGGGCAAGTATGCAGTGCAGGCACTTGGGAAATTCAGGAGATTTCATTTTTCAACTTTAAACTGTCTTTTGGTTCAAATGTGACAACATCCTGCCCAGCAGCTCCAAGGCCCCATTAGAGCCCTGTATCATAGCTGAGGCTCCCACGGCCATGGGAGCCCACTGTCCTGAGCCTCAGGAGTAATGAGGCTTGGGGAGCATTTGGGCAGCGCCTCTTATAGACAAACCCTCCTGCAGGGTGGGGGAGCGGGGATAAGAGAGAGGCAGGTGTGAGTGAGAGAAGAGAGAAAAGGTGACTGCTTTGTAGCCCACACCTCTGGCTTCCACTCATCCTCCAACTAGGAGAAGTCTCTTCCGATCTATCCCCTAGCCTAGCCTCTCTTCAGAACTCTAGTGGCTTGTCCTCTGGGAGTTGGTTTCGCTCCCCCATGGACCCCTGGAGGCCTCAGTGAGCTCCAGGCCGAGGTTCCCTCTGGCCCACCACACTCCCAGAGAGCAAACTGCAAATATTAGGTCCTAGGCCCCAGTCTGGGGCAAACAGAACCATGGTCGGTGAGGTGGAAGAGATCTGAGGCACAGGTGTCAGAAGTTACTGCCCCTCTCTTCCCCCCTAGCCTCTAGGGGAAGTTGGGGAGTGGCGGGGGGGGGGGGGAGTCCAAAAGCAGGAGACAGAGAGAAACAAGAAACCAAACCTCAAAACTGGGACAGCAGAGACAGAAGCTGGACCCCAGAGGTGGACTGAGAGCTGAGGGGGCAGCAACTAAGACATGCACTGAAGTGGAGAGGGAGTGACAGCAGCAGCCCATGGTTGGGAGGGAGGCAGGGCAGGCAGGCCATGGTGGTCAGTTAATAAATAATGTTGAAGGACCCAAGGATACGGGGGGCAAGTATGTACAGTGCCCAGGCCCCAGGGCCAGCCCCTCCCATGCCCCATGCTGGGGGCCAGGTATGTTGGAAGGGAGGGAAGGGGAGGCAGAAGAGCAGGTGAGGACAAGCTGTCCCACAACTGCCACCCTCATCCTGCCTACTTCTTAAGAGGCTTCTTAAAGATTTTGAGGGGAAACTTCTTCCGGCCTGGGCTGGAGTCTGTCTCCTCACCAATGGAGCCATTATCCTCCTCAGCCACAGCCTTCTTGCCAGCCAGGTGGGGAATACGTGTATTTCGGCTAGACTGCAGGGCTCTGCTGTCCCCAGCTGGAGACGGCGTGTCTGGGTCTGGGGAACTGGGGCTGTGAGAACGGGAAGAATCCAAATGTGGAGAACCACTAGGTGGGGCTGGGGAGCTCAGCTCCATCAGGCTGTGGGCCTTGTCCAGCCCGTGGTTCAGTGCCAGCAGTGCCTTCTTGGCCAGGGCAGGGCTGTCAGGCAGTTTCTCCACCAGAGAGGCGGGATGGACCCCCTCAATCAGCCGGTGGCTGCCGTTAGAAGTCATGGCACTGAGAGCCTCATCTGCAGCACGGACCATCTGAGGAGGCTTGAGGACCAGACGCTGGCGGTCACTCATGTGGAGGGAGGACTCCGAATCGGAATGGGTCAAATCCCTGTAAGAGAGGTCAGAGAGGAAGAAAGGGACGCATAGAGGATGGGGGGGCAGGGGGGAATTTGAAGAGGAGACAGGGGCCAAGAGAGAAGACAAGGGCACAGTAGGAAAATGGGGATGGAGGGAGGGGCAGGAGAGATAAAATAGGGTGAACAGCAGGTGGGAAAGAGGGAAGAATGAGAAACAGAGGGAAGTTGAGCAGGCCATAAGCACGAGATAAGAGAGAAGGAAGGAATAGGGAATAAGGATAGATTGGAGAAGAGATAAGGAGAAAAGAGTAAAATTGGGGAGGAAGAAAAGCAAAAGGAGAAGCAGGTAGAAATAAGGAGGACCAAGGGGAGAGAAGAAAAGAAAGAGGCAAAAGTGATGGAGAGAGAAGAGACAGACAAGAATCAAAAACAAATGTCATTATACCATTATCTTTCTGGCAAAGGGCTTTCTAAGGCCTGCGCCCCACCCCTGATGAATGGCCAGGCCCTAAACCGGTGCAACCATTGGCTTCAATGCCACAGGCATCCTCCTCAATAAAATCTCTGCTTCCATAGCTGGCTAGATTTCTTACAACTGCACCCTAAGCTAACCCAGAACCCGTATATTTCTCTGAGTCACCATTTTCCATGCCTCCCTCCCCCATTTACTCCTGTCACCCCTGGGACACATCCAGTCTGGGCCAGGCCCCAAGGAACAGGGCACATGCAATAAGTGAGCCTGACCCAGCCTGGGGAGAGAAAGGTAAGAACAGCCTTGCAAACAATCCCTCACCCACCCCAAAAGGCCAAGATGCTGCCTCTTCCAACCCTCTGTCAGGATTCAAAGGAGGTCACAGAGAAGTGTTTCAGCATTCAAACCAAAGCTGGCTGACAGCAGGAAGGCTGGGGTCTTTTTCAGAGCTCTGCAGACGGGGAGAATGTAGGGAGGCATAGAAAGACAGGACATTGGCCTTTAAGGAGCAGTGGTTCAGAAAAGCTGCACGCTGGAAGTCCTAAGGTCTAATTCAATTTCCATCTCTGCCTGAGGCTTGCTGTATGACCTTGGACAAGTCATCTAACCTTGCTGGTCCTCAATTTTGGCCAAATGAAGATAACACCAATTCAATTATCTTGCAAGACTGTTTGGAGGCCCAAATATGTTGGCAAAGCACTTGAAAATGTAGAAAGTATTGTGGGAATGAAGATGATGAGGCCAGTCAAGCAGGAAGACCCTTCCGTGGGCCAGTCACAAGAGGTTTCTTTGCAAGGCTGAGCTACGGGGACACGGCACTGCACACTGGACGTGCACACACAGAGGCAGTCCAGGATAGTCGAGACCCTTTAAGGGGCTGGCTGTTCCTAAGAAGACCACGAACTAATTCTGGACGCCACACCTCCTGCCTCTATAGACAAGAGGGTAGATATGGGAGTCCCCTTCCAATCCCGTAACCCTCCTTCTCCTTTCCCAGAGGCCTGAGAACCCATGGCAGAGGCAGAGGAGAGGGCTAAGGGAAATGTTTAAACATCCAAGTCAGGAAACCAAAGGGAAAGGGTCATGAGTGGGAGAGGAGAGCACAGCAGGACCCGGAAAGAAGGAGGCTGTGGGTGGAAAAATTAGGGAGGGCACCAGGCTCCAAAAACAGGCAAAAGCAGGAGGTTGACTAATAGTTATTACAGGTTTAATTCTCAGCAGGAAACAATTAACTTAAGCAGCCACGCTGTGGGCCAGTACCTTGCTGAAGACAGGGGATAGCAGAGAACAATCCCAGCTCCAACTCCCATTCCAAATACTGTTTCAGCCACGTACTCTAGTGTTTATGAACGGTCTCATATTTGCTTTCATATTTCAGATGGTGTCCTTGCTTCTATCTAAATGTGTCCTTGTTTCTCTAAGTCCCAAGATGACCCTCTCCGTATCCTGCCTTTTCCACACAGGTGTGAACCACTGAGCATGGTGCCAAGGAAATTCTGGGGGGCAGCCACACCGGGAAGAGGGGCCCTCTAGGCTGAGGAGGTGAGGATCCTAGGAGCCCACCTTTCTAATACCAAGGAAGGACGAGAGGTCAAGAGGTTGGGGTCTACCCAGACTCACTCCCCCTGGCCCACTGCCCCATTTGGTCATGATTCCCATCCCTCTGTGCCTCCATCATCAACGAAAGCTGAGGCTTCCAAAGCAAGAAAAGAACCTGGGAGGAAGCCTGGGTGGATATAGGAGGGGAAAGGCCCATTGAGGCAAGCTCACCTTCCCTCCCTGAGTCTTTGAGACAATTCAGGTCAGGGGTGTCCCTCCCCAAAGGTTGGGCTGCCTTGGGCTCCCACCCCAAGCTACTAACCTTACTAGAGAGCCTGTTTGCCTTTAGAGACGATCCTCTGATGCATGGTGCAAAAGAAAATTCAGTAGTGAACAGGCCAGGCAGAGGCACGTACTTCCCCACCCTCCCTCCCCACTGCCCTCAGCCTGGGCCTTGGAGCGTGAGATCCACAGCATCCTCTAGTGCCCCCAACCCACTTCAGTCCTCTCCATCTGTACTGGGAAGGGCAGTCTCCCTGCCTAGGCTTTTGGATGAAGATGAGGGTGAGGATGAAGATGAGTAGCTCTGCTTCTAGTAAAGGCTGTCCTTTTGTGAAAGAGAAAGGAACAGCCTTCAAGGATAATTATCCAGAGGTTCGAGGGGTAGAGCTAGAGAGATTGGCATCCAGGGTGAGGCAGGACCAAAAGGAAGCAACAGGGTAAGGCGGCTGCAACCCAGAGACCAGGATTGAGCCATGGCCACAGCTTCAGAGATGAGAGGTCCTTCCAGAGGAGAGGGACTTCCTGAGGGTCCTCTAAGCTTGTTCAGGTGAGGTCAAGGCTACTATATCTGACCCTAGCCTATCACCTTGAGCTATAGCAGGGAAAGTCCCTGCAGCTGCCACACCAGGCTGTGGGAGAAAGCCTTTCACCAGTTCTGATACAGTTCACTTACTGAGACCTTGTGAAAGGACAAAAATATCCGACAGAGTGTCCTGGAATGGAAAGCCAAGTCCTAGTCTGTGTTCTGCTCCTAATTAGCTTTGGGACCTGGGGAAAATTACTTAACCTTTCAGAACCTTAACTTCCTTCTCAGACGTGAGTGTTTTTAATGCCGGCCCGACCTATAAACCTCGCTTGTCCAAAACCCCTAAATCTGTTTCCCCCCCTTCTGAAGAGTAATTCCATGAAGGGTACTACATCCATTCGGTCACCCAAGCTAGAAACCTGGGCATCATCCTACACTCCTTCCTCTCCTCCACCCCTCAAAGCCAGTTACCAAATTAATCCTCTTGTTTCTATACCAAGACCTTGTTACCTCCCCTGATGGCCTACTGCAATGACTTCCAAATTCCTGTAGTCTCCCCATTGTTTCCTTTATACAGGCCACTAAAATGTTATTTCTAAAGTGCAAATATGACCAATTCACTTTCTTCTAAAAACCCCTTTGCAGTTCTCCGTCTCCTAAAGGGTAATGGCCAAAGCCCGTGTCCTTTCAGAACCCCTCATCATTCTAGCCTCATCTGCTACCCCTTCCCACCAACACATAGCCAATGTTCTAACCACACGTAGATCAGGTTCTCTTGAAACTCTATGCCTGTGCATGTGTTTCCTCTGCCTAGAATACACTTTCTCCTTTGCCTGCACACAGGGTGCCAGCACAAATGTCATCTCTCTTGTGAAGCATTCCACCCGGGTTCACACTGTTAGCCATTCCTTCTTCAACACCCCCTTAGCACTTATCAAACTGTTCCAGAATCATTTATGTACCTCTCCCAGACCAGACTGCAATTCTTGATGGCTGGGATTGTATCTTATCATCTACGAATCCCCATGCCCAGCAGAGCCTGGCAGAGTAGGTATCAATAAATGTTCGTTGAGGGTGTGAAGGAAGTGAGGACTCCATTGAGATAACAGATGTGAAAGTTTAGGCCAAGGTGCTATAGGACCGTGAGGCAGCGGGGTTGTTACTCATGTTTAGAGTCAGCAAACCCCAAACAGAGAAGGGAAGAAAGCCTTAGGGAGTTAGGCTGACCTTAAGGAGGATTCGCAGGCTGGGAAAGGATAGGACAAGGAGAAGTGCCCCACCGCACACACACACCCCGCAGCTGACCAAGCAGCAGCCAGCAGGCAAAGGCCGAGGTAAAGGCAGCAGAGGGGCAAGGAAGGGAGAAAGGAAAGAGAAGAGAGACAGCTGGTACCCCAAGGTCTCTGAATGCCAAGGCATCACAGCGGTGCTGTCAGAAGGGGGTGGGTCAGGGTAGGGCTCCATCTGGAGGAAATAGGAAGTGCTGTGGTGGTAATAAACAGGGTGGATGTGGACGGTGGTGATGGAGGTGGTGGTGGTGGTGATGGTGCTGGAGGTGGTGGCAGTGGTGGTGGTGGTAGAGGAGCAGGAAGAAGAAGCAGAGGCAGATGGAGCGCTGGTCCCGAGGCCTTCAGAACTGAAAGACTGTCCAGATGAAAGGCTGCGCATTCGCCGCAGAGAGACCCGGCTTGTCAAGAAGCGGCCAGCCTCGCCCTCTACCAACCTCTGAGATCCCAGGCCATGCTGTGGTTCCGTCAGGCGCTGCCGGACGCTGCTGCTCTGCAGGCTGGGGGCTGCAAGGAGAGTGAAGAAAGTGTGAGGAAGGGCCAGCCTACTTTGGGCTGGTGGCAAGCAGGTTTGCCCATGGAGAAATGCTTACTGGAGACCACTCTGGGCCTTCAGTGGCCAATCTGGAGAATGGGGCGCCTCCTCCCCGAAACCTCCCACCAGGGGTCCTAAAAGGAAGGGGAAGTTGAAGATGAGGTACCCAGGTCAGTTTTAATGGCAATTCCAATGGAAGCAGACCTAGGGCCAACATTACTATGAAGGGAGACGGTAAGGCAGTTAGTGGGAGGGCACAGGCAGGACGGGGTAGGATAGGGGTTTGGGACAAGGTCCGGGAGGGCACTAAGAACCAGCCTTTTTAGAAAGCCAAACTCAGGAAATAATTCACAACTCAGACAAGGATTTATACACAGACATGCTCATCACATCATTATTAACAATTGTATGAAAGTAAACATAAAGGTGGAACGACAGGAAGATGATAACACATCCAACTGCTGGAAGGTTACACAGCTATTAAACATGATGCTTATGGGAATTCCCTGGCGGTCCAGTGGTTAGGACTCAGCGCTTTCACTGCCAGGCCCTGGGTTCGATCCCTGGTTGGGGAACTAAGATTCTGCAAGCCGCATTGCGCAGCCAAAAAAAAAAAAAAAAAAAAGCTGCTCCTGAGAAGATTTTTAAAACATAGAAAAATGTCTATTAAAATGCTCAGGAAAAACAAAAGGCTACCAAATTTCATGTAAAAGGAATACCTTGAGCTATAGAATAAAAAAGACAGGAATTTGAAACAAGGCCTTTCTGTTTCTAGCTGTGACCTTGAGTAACTTACTTCCCTATTTTAATTCCTAATTTACAAAATCCTTCAGGGTTGTCCTGAGGCTTCAAGATAATATTTTTAAAGTACCTGACACAGTTCATGGCACTCAATAAATGGTAGTGGTTATCATTATCTTGACCACATAAAAAATTATTTAAAAATTCACAGACAAAAGACTGAAAGAGAAGGTACTCAATATGATGGGATTACAGGTACCTTTTTATGCCCACATTTACTCTTTTTACTATCCAAATTTCTTCTAATAAGCATGTACCCAACGAAGAACCAGCTCTTGGATCAATGCTGCAGATCAGGCTCTTGGAAGATGAGGGCCACCATGCCCAGAGAAGGGGAGTGTGGTACCAGATAACTTAGAGATGTGCTAGAACATCCCTCTTGGGCTCACTCCCAGCTCCAGTTGAAAACAGAATTCACACCTTTGTTTTTTTCTCCTCTACCCTGATATATGGGCCTCCCTGCCTTCTCCCTAAAGATGGGAGAAAGGACACGGTTACATGGATGGCAGAAGCCTTGGAAGGGCCACCAGGAAGAGAACACAGTTCCATGGTGATGGAGAGCTAGGGAGCCAGGGCTTCTATGGCTGGTGGCTTTCGAGACATGAAAGGGAGGCTTAAGGGGAAGAGGAGGCGTGGAATAGGGACGGGGAAAGAGAGACAGAAGGGGAACACAGAAGGAGAAAAGAGGAAGAGGATCTTTCCTTCCCTCTTTCATCTCAGCCCAGCTAGATGAAGGGCCGCCAGGACATCTGTCTAGCTGGGCTGAAAGGAGAAGCCTAAGCCTCCCATCACCATGGCTGTTCTCTCTCAAGCACTCAGCTGAGCAGGCTGATTCTTCTCACCTCCGAACCCTTCCCTGAAGTTAGTAGGGACCGTGGTGAGGGAATAGCAGAGCAGGCAGGGGAGGGATGCAGGCAGGAGAAGGGGCCCGTGGGATAGGAGTGTTGGTTTAGCCCCAAAAGTTGGAAAAACAAAAGCCCCAAAGGGGCTCCTCAAACCCGGGTATTTCCAGAGGGACTGATCATCCGAGCCGGCGGATGCTGAGCAGAGAGAGCGGTCACTGAACCTACGCCCCATCAGCCAGGCAGCATCTAGGGTCCAACAGCCAGGCCAAAAGGAGAAGAGAATCTGATTTACAGAGGGCTTCGCCCTGCCCCTCAGTGGGATAAGGGAAGGGCCAGGGGGCAAGGGGTGGGTGGCTCAGAGCTAATGAAGGTCCCTCCCAACCCGGAGAACATGGGAGCCTTTAGATCAATACATCAAGATCAAGCTCTACCTGCTAGGGATCCTAACCTTGCTGGGCCTCTGACTAAAGCCCTGCCAAGTTAACAGCCCAGGGAAAGAAGAGGCTTGCCCAGAGGCAGACTATCGCTGAAGAAACTTACAAATAAATCCTGTCTGGAGCTGGAATCCAGCCTGATTAAAGAATCTGACTTTCTGAAAGTGAGCCCCTAACCCAGCCCAGCTTTCTGCCATCCCCTCTGCACTCATGGGATATGGGCCCAGCACAAGAGCTTTTCCATAAAAGTCTATCCTATTTATCTAAAATAGCCTCTGATCCAGAGAAAAATTCAACAGGGTCAGTAAGGGGTATGTCCCTTCCTTCACTTAAGAATTCCCACAGAGTGCTGTCTCCTTCAATTCTGCTCTACTCAGCTCTTACCACTCGCAGGGGAGAAAAGGAAGAGGGAAGACCCAGGACAGAGGGTGGGGATGGCCGAGAGTTCAGGTGGAAAGACAGACATGCTTGTGCAGGAGATCCCTCCTGGACAAGAATGTCTTTCTGGCTTGGAGGATTTAGGGCTCTTTTACCGTAAGGGACTATAGCTTCCTGGGGCCTCACACGAAAAAACAAAAAGAAAGAGACATCATTCCATTCAACTACTTTAGCAGTTAAAAGTAAGGAATATAAAATTAAAACCAATTAAAGCAATAAGTAGTCAAAATGAATGCCATTTTTATATTATGAACCACTAAAGGAGATTATTTTTATAAAGATAGATAGGAGCGGGGGGAAAGGAGAATAAAGAGATTAAAAAAAACACAAAGAGTGAAGGGAGACACACTTAACACAACAGACCCATAGGGTAAACAGAATATATAGCAAAGGGAAAACCACCAAAAGGACAATTATAAAGGGGTATCTTGATGCGGATTATGCTTTACTAACCAAGGTCATGAGTTAAACCATCTTGGTTTCTGCCCCATATGTTGCTTAAGCACAGCAGAGGCCAACTTCTCAATCTGCACATCAAAGGCTCCTTCCCTCCTCCCCAGCCAAGAGGTCACCTACACTGCATGGACAAGGGTGACACAATCTCCTCGTCCATGTCGTCCACATCGTCAGTCATGATGAAGTGGGCAGGGTTGGGGCGCGTACTACCCATCCAGCTGGGATCTATGTTGAGGGCAGCCACCAGGGAGTGGACACCAGGGTTATTGACAATCTGGAAGCCACAGAGGATCTCAATCTGTTGCCAGCGGTGCAGGCGTTCCCGCAGTGCTGCCGTCACCTCGCTCAGAGCTTGCCTGAAGAGGGATGAAAGGAAATGGCAGGCATGGGTGTGAGCCCCAACAGAAGTGAGGCTGCTTCTCAGAGGAGCAAGTTGGGGGGATATGTGTAAATAAGAAACACAATTAAATCATAAACTTAAGAGCAAGGTGGGAAATAGCCAAGGGCTGCGGCACGAGACCAGAGCTGTACCTCTACCAGTGAAGAAGCAGAGTTAGGGCTGGAGGCCCTGGACGACCTCCGACTCTGAGGATGGGATGGACATCGCCAGAGCTGGGCAACAGGGGCTACTTACTTAGCTGTTAAGATTTTGTGATCCACATCATCCAGGGAAGAGCTGTGGGCCACGTGGAAGGTGCCAAAGAGTGTGTTTCTCTTCTTTTTTATCTTCTCAGCCTGCAAAGATGAGGCCCTCAGCTTAAAAAGAGCAGGGATAGAGGCTAGAGAAATGAGAAATGCTATTCTGTGACTGGTTCCCCTTCCTCCTAGCACAGCTTAGGCTGCACAAGAAGAAGGAAGACAAGAAGGGAAAGGAAAACAGAAGGCAACAGGAGAGAAAAGCATAGGGGAAGAAAGAAAATAGAGGCAGTGAGACAAGCAAAGGGATCCTGGCCCCAGGAGGATTCTGTCCCCATGTCAGTCTGGGGCCAGCAGAGACTTCCCTCTACCTGCCTCCACTTGCTTCATCTTTCCCAAAAGGCAGGTGGGAGTAGCCCCACACCCTCATTCCCTCCTCCAGAAGCCTGAAGACATTATTAGAAACTGTATTATCAGGAAAAGAAACAAAACCCAACACCAGGATGTCTCTGTGTCCAACAGGAGGGATATAGAGAGGCAGAGAGGAGGAAGAAAGGCAGGTGAAAGGAGGGTGGGGGGAGAGAAGAGGGCAGCAGGAAGGCAGGTCTCACCCCCTCCTTGGCCACCAGCAGCTGCTTCTCGGCATTTTGCTTCTTGATGTTGTAGTACTGTACCTCCACCTCGTGTGTCAGCTGCAGCCACTTCTGAAGGGCCTCTGGAGCATACCATGAGCTATGTGATTCCAGCTCCTTCTCTGCTTTCCTCAAGGCCTCCCGGACCTGTGTAGCCAAGAGGATGTGAGTCCTTACTACTACCAAGACCCTCTCCAATGCCTCTGTATGATACTTCAGAGTTCTTTTCTTCTGTCTCACCTAAGCTTCACAACTCTCCCAAGAGGGAGAAGGGGCAAGGATTATTCTCTGTATTTTACATACAAGAAACCAAGCTTGGAGAAGGAAAGTAACCTCCTCAAGGTCACACAGTCAGTAGTGTCAACCAGAACTCAGATGGAGATTGATTTATTTATTTATTTATTTTTGCTGCCAGAGTAGAGCAATCTATTCTCACATACTGGTTGCCTCTCCTCATCATATAGCCAATCTCAGCAATCTTCCCTGCTCTCATAAGGTACAGGCTATCTCAATAAATCCTCTTCTTTCTGACAGTTGGGTCTGTTCCTGGACCCAAGACATCACAATGTGGCAGGAAAAGCATTTGGTTGGGAGTCTGGAAATATGATCTGGTCCCTGGTCTGTCACTCAACTGGCTGTGTGACCATGTGTTTCCTAAAGCAGACCTCAATCAGTGTAAGGCTTTCTCCCATGCAAATCCAAACTGTAAGCGAAGGGGTGATCTCAGGAGAGCGTGAGCTCCCCGTCATGAGAGGTATGTAAAGAGCTCATGTCTGAAAAACCTTCAAAATGATTGCTGATCCAGAAGGGGATTGGCCTGAATACTCTCCAAAGTCTCCTCCAGCCCAGAGACTTTATCAGTGATTCTCCCATTGAGATGGGTGGGTAGGCTGTAATAGGCACTCTCTACAAGGCAAGAAAACAACAAGCAAGCTTATACCTAACATGGGCACTGCCAACAGAGGTCAAGATATGGAAGGACCAATGTGTAAGCAGAAACCTCCTCACTGACTTCTCAGCAAGGAGCATAAAATGAAGCAGATGGTCACAAAGCACTTAAGCATGAATCTGAGAGTATATACAGAATCCATTATATTCACTGAATTCCTTCTATCTCACCCAGCCTACCAGTATAAATGATCCCCAACTCCCCCATCTGAACACTGACTTTTAGCTGGTCAGAATCCCAGAGAAAAGAGATTGAGAGCAGTCTCATGCCCAACTTCAGCCACTGGGGAAGTATCCCATAGCAGGCCTGAGGTCCTCCCCTGAACCTAATATAGACCGGGAGGGCCTTAGCTAAGGACAGAACACCTTCATTCCTCTGAAAGCCAATGACAAGATGAAGCATCAATTGGTTTTTGCTCCTTGAAAAGGAAACTATAAAATGGCCCACTCCTGGCTTTATAGATTTAAAATGAGGAACAGATACCTTAGAGGCTGATACACCGAGTCTGGAAGTGTAAGATCAAGTTCTACATTAAAAGCAGTTTGATGTAGCTGCAAAACTTTGAAGCTATGAGGAGCAAGAGGACAAAGCGCTAACTTAAAAACCTCCAAGGAGGGCTTCCCTGGTGGCACAGTGGTTGAGAGTCCGCCTGCCGATGCAGGGGACAGGGGTTCGTGCCCTGGTCCGGGAAGATCCCACATGCCGTGGAGCGGCTGGTCCCGTGAGCCATGGCCGCTGAGCCTGCGCGTCTGGAGCCTGTGCTCCGCAACGGGAGAGGCCACAACAGTGAGAGGCCCGCGTACCACAAAAAAAAAAAACCTCCAAGGGGCAGAAATGAATCTCTCATAGCCTTTCAGGGCTGAGGAGAAAGAAATCCACCAGATCTGAATAACAAGTCAGGAAGGGGCATACCTGAGAAACTGGGACAAATGAGCCTTAGACCAAGTCTTATTAAACTACAACCCAGTTCCAACATATGTCAGTCTCTCATTGGCTTGAGGCAATCAGAGCCTCACCCAACATACCTAACAGAACCCTATATCTGATGGAAGATTAAAAATCACCTGCAGCCTCTATTATTTTTTATGCACACTGTCCAGCATTTAATAAAAATAAATTACTAGACATGAGAAGAGGCAGGAAAATATAAGCAATAATCAAGAGAAAAAATAAGCAGTCCCACAAATGATCCAGATGTTAAGAGTTACCAGTCAAGGACTTTAAAACAACTATGATTGAAATGTTAAAGAAAATATGGGAAAAGATGGACAGGAAACATGAAAACATGGAGACTCTGGACAGGGAATGAGAACCTATAAAAGAGTATTCTAGAAAATGCCCTATGAAAGGGCATTCTAGAAAAATACATTATCCGAGAGTAGGATTCCACTGGATGGGCTAAATAGCACAATTCTCGGCAGAACACAGGATTAGGGAACTCAAAGACAGATCAATATAAAACAACCAAACCAAAGCACAGAGAGAAATAAAGAACAGAACTAAGCATAATACACACTACAGAGAACGTGTATTCTGCAGTTGTTGGGTAAAATGCTCTATATACACCAATGAGGTGAAATTGATTAACCACGTTTAAATTTTTTATATCCTTACTGATATTTTTGGCTGCTTATTACTGAGAGATAGATGCTCAAATCTCTAACTTTGATTATGAATTTGTCCTTTTAGTTTTCTTAACTTTTGCTTTACATATGTATTTTAACTATATTATTAGGTGTACCAAATTAAAGGTTGTTATATATTACTGTTTAATTCACACATATCATAAGTGAAATGTCCATTTTTGTCTCTAGTAACACTTCTTTCTCTAAAGTCTACTTTGTCTGATATTAATATAGCTACAGCTGCTTTATTTTGCTTAGTGTTTATCCTAGTGTTCTCATCCTTTTACTTTTAACCATCTTGTATCCTTATTTCTAAAGCTTGCCTCTTGTAAACAGCATATAGTTGGGTTTTGTTTTTTATCCAGTCTGACACTTTGCCTTTCAATCGTTTTGTGTAGTCTGTTTACATCAACCAAGTCTCAGCACATTTGAAAGGACTAAAACCCTATGGCACACACTGTGTGACCACAGCAAAATTAAACTGGAAATCAATGAGAAAGATAAATAGGAAAGTGCCCAAGTGTTTGAAAATTAGGCAACACACTTCTAAATAACCACAGGCCAAATAAGAAATCACAATGGAAATTAGAAAATATTTTGAAGTGAATGATAATGAAAATATGAAATATCAAAACTTAGTAAATGCAGCTAAAGCAGTGCTGAGATGGGAATTTATAGCTCTAAATGCATGTGTTAGAAAAGATTAAAGGTTTAAAATCTATAACCTATTCTTCCATCTCAAGCAGCTAGAAAAATAAGAACAAGTTAAAAAAAAATTTAAGTGCAAGACTTCTACACTGAAAACTACAAAACATTGTTGAGAGAAATTTTTAGAGACCTAAATAGGTGACAGGATAACCAGTGCTCATGAATTAGAATAATTATTTGGTTAAAGTGTCAGTTTTCCCCCACATTAATCTATAGATTCAATGTAAAAACAAATAACAATCCCAGCAGAGCACACTGTAACGGAATGACAAGCCAACATGGAAATGCAAAGAACCTAGAATAGCCAAGGCCATCTGGCAGGAGGACAAAACTGGAGAACCTAACACTGCCAGATATCAAGACTTGTTGTAAGACAATGTGGGATAAGGATAGACATATAGACCACAGAACAGCGTATCTACCGGGGAAAAAATCTTGATCTCCTATCTCATCTTATACATAAAAATTAGTTTGAAATAAGCCATATCCCTAAATGTGAAAAGTAAAACAATAAAGCTTCTAGAGGAAAATATCTTGGAGTTAGGAAAAGATTTAGGCCACAAAAAACATCAACCATTAAAAAAAAAAAAGATTGAGTAATTGGTCTTCATTAAAGTCAAGAACGTCTGTTCATTAAAAGACAATATTAAAAGAGCAAAAAAGCAAGCCACAGTCTGGGAGAAAATATTTGCAATATGTATGTATATATATAGACATGAAGACTTACATCCAGAATATATTTTAAAACTCTTACAAATCAATTAAGAAAAAATACAACCCAATTTTTTAAATTAGAAGAGATTCCCAAATAAAATGGTCAATAAACGTATGGAAAGGTATTCAATATTATTGGTCAATAGGAAAATAAAAATTAAAATCACCATGAGATACCATTACATCCATATCAGAATGTATAAAATGAAAATGCCTAAAAATACCAAGGTTGTAGCTCAACTAGAACTCGCACACTATTGCTGGTGGCAGTATAGATTGGTACAACCATTTTGGAAAATAGTCAATTTCTGATAAAGTTAAATATATAAATGACCTACTGCATATCCAACAGAAATAAGTGATGCCCACCAAGGAGGTTCATAAACAATGTTATTGATAAACTGTAAAAAAAAAAAAAAAATCTGCAAACAACCCAAAAGTCTATCAACAGGAGAATGGATAAATAATTTACAGTATATTCATACAATGGATTAACACTCAGCAATGGAAATAAATCAGTTATCACTACATGAAACATGGATGACTCTCACAGACACAATGTTGAGTGAAAGAAACGAAACACAAAAGAATACATACTGTATAATGCTATTTAGATGACGTTCAAAAAGCACGTGAAACTAATCTGGTTTAGAGATTAAGACTGTAGTTACCTTTTGGGTGGAATACTGACAGGGAGAAAGGGGAGGCAAAAGCGAGCCTTCTGAGTGCTTAAGAGAGTCTGTATCTTGATCTGGATGGTGGTTACACAAGTACATGCATATGTAAAAGTGTGCCAGCTGTATACTTAGGATTTGTATACTTTATGTAAATACCTCAATTAAAAAGGAACAAAATAACTGTTACCACCTGCTATTCACTGTTCTTTGACAACTGCAGTGACCATTTTTTGCAACTTTCCCACTACTCTTAGCCAGACCTTTGGCCCCTGCCCTTTTACCCCACCCCCTCGGGGTGTCCAAGAATTCGCAGATTTCCCCTACCTGCTCCAACTCCTCCTCAGCATATTTTTGGCGGCTCCGTTCATTCTCAGTACCCTCCCGCAGCTCCTTCAGCCGCTGGGCTTCCTGCTTGGCAAGGCTGATCTCATCACGCAGCTTCTTCTCCAGGTGTACCTTCTCCACTTCCACTGTGCGGTGCTCCTCCTGAGCTTTGTGCAGCCTGGGGGGCGATGCGGGGAGCTGGAGAAGGCCAGGCAAGTGGGCGCCAGCCAACACGCCACGAGGCATGGCATCCAAGAGGAAAATGAGGGCTCCAGCACTCTGAACATATTCTCCCTACTCTGCTGCCTGCCTGGCTCTGAGGTAGCTCAGGGCCAACAGAAACCACGGTCACTACCATAATTCTTATGTGGGCCATCATTCTGCTGCCAGTAATAAAGGCTGTGAAGCTAGGTTCCTGGGTACCTGAATCCTTCCTTCTAAGGTGTCTCACATACTCAGATCGTAACAACTACTAATTTACAAGGTATTTCACATTTGTTCTCCCTGCAGATAATGATATATTGTATCATTATAAGCCTGGGACAGATACGGACATGAAGGCTTAGAGACAGGAATTAACTGCATGTAGAACTGAGACCAGAATTCCAATCTGTATGTCTTCAAATCCCACAGTTACTACCCTTATACCAAGGCATCTGGAAGGTGCAATAAATGTAGAACACCCTGCAAGCTAGACCAAAGACCCAGAGAAAGCCTGATGGTGAGATGTGACAGAGGTGGTGGTAGTGGGGGGGATTTAAGGAAGATGAGAGAGGAACTATTGAGCTGTACCTCTTGGACTCCTGAGTACCTGTTCCCAGAAGCACCGAAAAATGAAATTCATGCCAAAGGGGCTGGACAGGATTTGGGAGAGCCCCTGCTGCCCCCAGCCCTGAGTTCCCTTCCTAAGTATCTTCCATGGTGGGTAAGATCTCTAGGGCATCAGTTATAATGAAAATATGCTCTTGTACCCACCCACACATTCCCTCTGTTTACTGACAAAACCTTTCATCCATCCAACCAAGCTTCCTTCCTTCCTCCCTTCTTTCCGCCACATATCTATGTTCATTCATTCATCCATCCATTCATTCACCAAGTACTTTAAGGCATCTACTAAATGCCAAGCCCTGTGCTGAGCCCTAGATATATTGAAATGAGTGAGAAAACTGTCTCTGCTGCTGAGGTACTCATAATCTAGTCCAATATAAACAAGTAAACAGATAGGTGCACACAGTGTGATAAGTTCTATGATAGAGAGATATACAAGGTGTTGGGTAGGCCCCAGGGATGGGGTGATCAACTCTGCCTGAAAGGAGTCAGGGAAGGTGAGGCCTGGGACTAGACCCAGAAGAAAGAGTAACAGTTGGCTAGTCCCTCTGGAAGAGGGAAAGGACTTAGCCACTGTCAGGTCTTCCGATCTTAGCAGGAACCACCAAGTTACCGGGGAAGCAGGATAAGAGGGGGAAAGGATGAGGAAGAAGACAAGTGATATATGGCTTTAGACTTGAGGTACGGAAGAGGAAGGATAGGCTACAGAACAAGTAGGGCCCACAGAGAAGAGCACTGACCACTGAGTTAATTAAGAAGGTGAAACAGAAGAGGCAGAAACAGAACTCAGCCTCTAAATAATCCCAAGTCCAGATGTGTCAGTGACTGAAGCCTCAAAAGATGTGGTGACAAGTAAGGAGGGAAGAGGGAAAATGTCTAGGCTGCAAGCTTCCTGCTGACAAACTGCAGCCTTCTATCTACTTTGCTCCTGGAGTGAAAGGCAGTTGAACCTCCTTAAGGTATACAGCAGGTGGCGCTACATGCACAGCTAAAAACAAATCAGAGGTGCCATTTCCAGCCCCATCCCCTTCCCCTTGCTGAATGTCCTCCTTTATTGTATTCTTCCATGACCCCACTGCTTGAAATTACACCACTAGGGATTCGATTCTTCACTGACATATTATCCTCTCCGGAAGCAGCCTCTTCTGAAAAGCCTGTGATATGCCTGTCTTCTCCACACAATAGGGAGCTCCTTTTAAAGTAGAATCAAAACTGACCCACTTTCATAACCCTAACAGGATCTAATAGAGATGAAGATCAATAAATACCACTGGGTACAGAAATGAGAAAATAAATATACAATCAAGCCTTGTCTCACTACATCTCCTCCACAGAAGACTAAGCGTCCTGAAGGCAGCAATCAGTTACCATTACAAGCAAGAAAATCAGGCAGCCTGACTGCAAGCCCTGGCTCTAAGCAGCTGTATGACTATGGACAAGTCTGTTCCCTGGACTAGGCCTGTTTCTTCCTTTGTAAATGGGAATCAAAATTCCTGCCTGCCTCAAAGAATTATCTTGAAACCCAATGAAATCCTAACTGGAATGCACATGTAGCATTACATTTACTCACCCAAAATATCAGGAACTCTGTAAAAAAGCTCTTTGGTGGCTGACAGTGTAGGCCTGCCAAAGTGAGGAGGGACAAGGAGGCACATGGGCTCTGGACACTGTCAGAGGAGGATATGTGTGTGCACAGGTGCAAGCCTGTCTTTGGGGAGTGTGTGCATTTGTTTCTCCAAGTGCCGCAGTGGTCATTTAGCTCTGGAGGCCGTGCGGAGCAGGGAGGGCTGGGAGCTTAGTTTTATCCCCAAACTTGGAATGTCTCCTGCCTAGATTCTTTGCCTTTGGAATGAAAACAGTACATGTTTTTCAGACAAATGAAGAACGGGGACTGCCCACATAGCAGCATTTAGCCCCTGTTTGGAAAAGGGCCCAGGAACAAGGGGGTCCAGCAAAGTAGCCAGGAATCGGCTCAAAGATAAAACTCCTCTTGCCTCCTAAAAGTCCAGCCCATGGAAATGAATCTGCTAAGCCTGCCTTTATTGAGGCAGCGCCCTGTGGGTGTCGAAATTCCTAGCTTACTACTTACTGACACTCACCCTCTCTGAGGCTTCATTTCTTCAACTTGAAAATTGGGATAACAATACCTACCTAACAGGGTTGTGGTGATTAAAAACAATAATACATTTAAGTACTTAACAATACCTAGCTCTTAAGAAATCCTTTCCCCATCCCTCCAAAGAAAATTATATCTATCATTTTAAAATAACAGAAAAGAGCCAGACTTCTTCATTCCTTTTTACATGGATTCCTGCAAAGACTTCCCAACTGGAGCCCCTAGGCTGTTGGAATAATTTTCTAAAAGACAGTCCTGAAGTAGGCTTCTCCTTTTCTCAAAACCAAAACAAAGCAAAAAAGCCAAATACCTACATTGACTCTCTATTGCCTTTTGCATCCTGCTAAATTTCTCCATGTGAGTCTGTAGGTGCCAGGGATCTGGCCTCACTCTATACATTCAACCAGAACTACCAGGTTACATCTTTCCTACTCGTCTTTCAAGGCCACCTCCTCAGACTCCACATCCACTCATCTCCTACCTCTGTGCCCTTCCAGTCCTTGAAGCTCTCGTCCCATAAGCTGGCACTGAGTCACTGCTCCTTCTTAAGTGTGAGCTTTGTGGCCCCAGGAGCAGTGACTTCCTTACAATTCCCTGCACAGACCTGATTCCTAGACTTCAGGAAGTGTTGGGTTGGCCAAAAAGTTCGTTTGGTTTTTCTCTGTAAGATGGTTCCAGTAGCGCTTAGTTGTCTTTAACTTCATTAGAAACAATTTTGTTAGATTGTATTGTGACAGCTGTCATATCAGCATGCATTTAAAAAAAAACTTATCAAAATTGGTGAATTTTGGGGGCTTCTCTGGTGGCGCAGTGGTTGAGAGTCCGCCTGCCGATGCAGGGGACACGGGTTCGTGCCCCGGTCCGGGAAGATCCCACATGCCGCGGAGCGGCTGGGCCCGTGAGCCATGGCCGCTGAGCCTGCGCGTCCGGAGCCTGTGCTCTGCAACAGGAGAGGCCGCAACAGTGAGAGGCCCGTGTACCGCAAAAAAAAAAAAAAACTGGTGAATTTTTGTGTAGCCATTTTAATATTGAAGATGGAAGAAAAAAACAACATTTTTCAGCTTATTAGGCTTTATTATTTCAAGAAAGATAAAAACACAAATGAAACACAGAAAAAGACTTGTGCAGTGTATGGAGAAGGTGCTGTGACTGATTGAACATGTCAAAAGTGGTTTACGAAGTTTCGTGCTTGCTGGATGATGCTCCACGGTCAGGTAGGCCAGTTGAAGTTGATAGCAATAAAATCAAGACATTAGTTGAGAATAATCAACATTACACCACGCGGGAGATAGCCAACATACTCAAAATATCCACATCAAATGTAGGAAATCATTTGCACCAGCTTGGTTATGTGAATCGCTTTGATGTTTGCGTTTCACATAAGTTAAGCAAAAAAACCTTCTTGACCATATTTCCACATGCGGTTCTCTACTTAAGTGTAACGAAAATGTTCTGTGTGTAAAACAAATTGTGACGGGCGATGAAAAGCGGATACTGTACAATAATGTGGAAGGGAAGAGATCGTGGGGGAAGTGAAATGAACCACCACCAACCACACCAAAGAACGGTCTTCATCCAAAGAAGGTGATGTTGTGTATATGGTAGGATTGGAAGGGAGTCCTCTATTACGAGCTTTTTCCGGAAAACCGAACGATTAATTCCAACAAGTATTGCTCCCAATTAGACCAAATGAAAGCAGCACTCGACGAAAAGCGTCTAGAATTATTCAACAGAAAATGCATAATCTTTGATTGGGATGACGCAAGACCGCATGTTTCTTTGATGACCAGGCAAAAACTGTTACAGCTTGGCTGGGAAGTTCTGATTCACCCGCCGTATTCACCAGATATTGCACCTTCGGATTTCCATTTATTTCGGTCTTTACAAAATTCTCTTAATGGAAAAAATTTCAATTCCCTGAAAGACTGTAAAAGGCACCTGGAACGGTTCTTTGCTCAAAAAGATAAAAAGTTTTGGGGAGATGGAACTACGAAGCTGTCTGAAAAATGGCAGAAGGTAGTGGAACAAAACGGTGAATACACTGTTCAATAAAGTTCTTGGTGAAAATGAAAAATGTGTCTTTTATTTTTACTTTAAAAACAGAAGGAAACTTTTGGCCAACCCAATACTTAGGTTGGCTGACTGACTGGCACCTTCTCTTCACAGCTAGATCTTCTACAATAGTTTCTAAGCCATGTTTTATTTAAACAGAATACCAGACTATCAGAGCTAGAAGGCCCTGGTATTCTCCTAGTTCAATGCCTTTACATTACTGATGAGGAAATAAGTCCTAGAAAGGAAAGGGATTTACCCAAAGTCATACAACAAGTGAGTCTCATGAGATTTAGATGCTGTACAAGAAAGCATGAAAGGTATTAGGAAGACAGATTTGTGAGGTTTCTTTGGGAAACAGTGAAGAACAGTTAATTATGTCTACTTCTATGGGAAGGGAAGCAGTCCAGAGGTGGGACGGAGGATAGAATGACCCCTAACTAGTCATCCAACCAGGGAAGCTCAAGACCTCTGACAGCTCCACACTTCTCCCTCTGAAGCTCCGAGGGAGAAAAGAGAGAAATAAGCTTCTGCCCTGGGGAGGAATACTTGCCTGTGCGAATGGAATGGCAGGAACCTAGGCTCTGATGCAGGTTTGGAAGGATGACACAGCCTGGGCCTCTACGTCGTCGGCAGGGTCTCAGGAGCCAGACGGCCCACAGCGCAGGTGGAAACTGGAGGCTCCCAAGAGATGGCAGCACCAGGGCCGTGGGGAAGGGGCAGGGCCTTACCTTTCCTGAAGGTCATGCAGACTCTGCTCAGCTCGGTGTAAGCCCTCCAGATCCTTCATCATCTTCTTCATGTGCTCCTTGGAGTAACGGTTCTGGATATAAGCAAACCAGCAGCCGCCCACACCAATAACGATAGACACCACAAGCATGAAGTCCTTGAGGTGATTATGGCGGGTCACTGCCAGAGAAGAAGGGCACAGTGAGTCGGGGTGCCCACTACACACTTAGCCCTGCAGACTCTGCTGCATCCCCTCCTCCACAAAGCCTTCCCGCTCAGGAGGAAGTCGTTTCTCTTCTTAGACACACACTGGCCACACTCTGTGCCATTTTCTCTGCTAAGTCAAGGCCTAGTTTGGAAAGGATGAGAGGCCTTAGAGCAATACAGGAAGCTTACTGGATCATACTCTCCTAATACACAGTGAAGAGAACTAGTGCCTTCTCAATACATCCCAGCCATTCTGGGCTGCGATGAGCCCATGTGCCCAGATGCAGTGGCTTTTACCCTACAGGGTAAGCAAGGCTACAGTGCTACACTAGGTAGAAGGGGATGGCTGGTAAGGGTACCTAGCAATGTCACTGGAGCCTGAGGACTGGCTGTGGGGCTGAGATTATTGCAGGAGCTGGGTCTCCTGGACTACGAGGCTATTCTAGGTACAAGGTACAAAGAACAGAGCAGGTAAAGGTCTGCAAGTCTCATCTACAGAGAGCATTTCTAGGCTGCGGCTCAGCCCAGAGACCAGGTAGAACAGGAGTAGCATCAAGAGATTGGTACACATTAAGACATGACATGTGCCAGGAAGAGAGAATACCTCCAGGGAAGGCCTGGCAGCAATCTGGTGAGGTGCGAGGGCCCTGGCCGCCAGCTGGGGTTCAAAGCAATGCTCAGTCTCCAGAGCAAAACCAAAAAGCTAGACAAGGAATAACATCAGAAGATAAGAGTAAAAACCACGTCCCAAGAACTGAGCCCGCCAGAAGAGGGGCAGTCCTGGAGCCTGAGATTGGTCCCGGTGTGCCAGACCTGGGCTCTCGGCCACAGCACAGAAGACTGAAAGAGACACCAGGAGGGAAAGAGGCTGCTCCTGTAGGCCCTGCCTGCATTGTACTCCACTTGAGATAGAGCAGCTATGGCTCAGAGGGGCCCCAGACGAGGGAAAAGAGGTAATGACGTCCTGTGCACAGTGCGTCACCTGGTGTTGGGGAGGGGGAGGCAGGACTGACGGGATTTCCGTGCCCAGTAAGGACAAGGGGCTGAGGGGAATCCAAAAGGATCCAGTGGAGCCACCGAGTTGAGGCAGGGTCTAGACAGCAGGAAAAGACACATGGAGCTGAAATCCCACTGCACGAAGCTGAGGCCCAGTTTGACAAAAAGGGTTATATTCATAGCTCCTCATTGAAAGGCTGAGCAGTAGGACCTGGGGATGGTGTGGGATCAAGGACAGATTAGCACATTCTATTTCCATCCAAGGGAGGGGAGTTACTAGGTCCAGGGTGTAGCCGTGTCCTTTACGTGTTTATGCCAGACTCCAACAGAGAAAACTGAGGGTCCTCTAGCGGCCATCCTCTAGCTTCCCGGAAGGTCTATACTTCCAGCCACTCTCAAGTCCCCACTCTCCCATCCTTCAGGTCCCAAGAAGGGATATCTCTGCAGCACAGCGAGCTGCTTTCCTTTCTGGAACACACCTGCCTCCTATCCAGCCTCCACCAAAGGCTGGGGTACTGTTTGTCTCCCCTGTTTATTAAAGACTTTTCATCTTGGCTTCCCAGGGTTTCTCATCATCAACATCTCCTTTACGTTCCTACTCAAAGTCAAAGGTACTCTGTTCAAACAAGACTCCATGCGACCAGCACCCTCCCCCTATTACCTCCAACACTTCAAAGTTCTTAAGGTGGGCATACAGATTGGGCGTGGATCTATTCTATTCAGTCCCTTATTCTACCTTCTCTAGATTGATTTGAAACAAGATCCTATTTTTCGCAGCTTCATATTCTCATCCAACGCATAAATAAAAATACTGAATGACCAGGGGCAAGGATAGGCTCTATCAGTCACCCCCTGGGTCTCTTCAGCCAGTTTTGACTCCACCTAAATACACAAGCATCCATCCCATATATCCCTCTGCCTTTTCAAATGCATAGCTGAAGCTCAAATATACTGCCTGTCGCATCCCATGGGCTACCAAGCTTGGTGGGAAGAAAATAAGTCTAATCTAGCTGGTTTACTCTGTGGCCCCTACTGATCATCCCTTGTCTGTAGGCCAGTGCCCAGCACAGCACTGACCAGCACACAGAAGGTATTCAATAAATATTAGTGGGATTGAATCTTCACTGACAAGCCTCAAGTGTGATATCTCCCTCTCTTTAATCCACATAAGCAAAGAAGGGAAATAGAGAAAATATAAAATGGAACGGGCATTTATATTCATTTCAAATTCTCACAACTATTCTATAAGGTAGAGTCTTCCCATTCTGTAGACCAGAAAACTGAGGCTCCAGAGAGGCACTGACTTGCCAGAGTCCATAAAAAGTGACAGAGCTTGGATTCAAATCCAGATTTGCCTGACTGCATGGTCTTTCTGCTACACCCCACTTTCTCATACTCATGCAGCAGGTATTGTTTCTGTTTTACTACATGCAAACATCTCTCACCATGGAGATGCCTATATCCCCTGATCTAGCCTGAGTTCAACTCTAAGGATTCCAAGGCCTAAGTTTTCCCACGAAACAACATGCTGGGAGCTGGCTGTGGCATTGTCATCAGGACAGTGAAGATCCAAAGGCTGAATGGCCAGGCCTTTGAGGTTACACGTAAGGCCTCATGTAGAGAAATTTTTGTTTCATCAGAGGAAGCATCCTGCACTTAGTATGAGGAAGTCTGGGTTCTATGCTTGCCTCTGCCCCAATCTGTCATGAAATTCATTTCCCCCATCTGGGTCTCAGCTTCCTCAACTGTAAAATGCATTATCACAGAATTACTAAAAGATCAAATGCATAGTTGTAAATGAAAGTGCTTTGAGGTGTTTGGAGACATTTAGATGGGCATATCCCATAGGTAATAAAGAATGTAGATGTGGGATTTGAGGAAGAGGTAGGAGTTGGAGAAGTAGATGTGAGAATTGTCAGTTCCCTTCAGTGGGGCCCCGGGCTGAACCCCACAGTCCTAAGGGAATCTGTGATGGTTTACTTTATGTGTCACCTTGACTGGGCTAAGGGATGTCTGAATAGCTGGTAAAGCATTATTTCTGGGTGTGTCTGTGGAGTTGTCTTCATAAGAGATTAGTATTTGAATCGGTACACTAAGTAAAGAAGGTCATCTTCACTAATGCGACTGGACATCATCCAATCGTCCACATGCCACTAAGGGCCTGAACAGAACCAAAAAGCAGAGGTAGGGCAAATATGCTCTCTCAGCTTGAGCTGAGACATCCATCTTCCCCTGCCCTCTTACATCAGCTCCCCTGGCTCTCAATCTTCAGACTCAGACAAGGACTCACACCATCAGCTCCCCTGGTTCTCAGCCTTCAGACTCAGACTGAATTATACCACTGGCTTTCCTGGGGTCCCAGCTTGCAGACGGAAAGATTGTGGAGCTTCTTGGCCTCCATGATAGCATGAATCAATTCTCATAATACATCTCCTCGTATATGTATCTATATACATAACCTATTGGTTCTGTTTCTCTGGAGAACCCTGACAAATACAGAATCTATAAACTATTGTGTCAGAAAAAGAAGGGAAAATAGGGAATTTAAGAGTCTAGTCTATGCCTTATTAGTGATGTACCTCTTCCTATCATAATCTCAATCCTATTCTTCAATTCCCACCACCTTCCCAGCCTACCACAGTTCACAGAGACCTGCCCATTCCTTCTCCTCTGAACTAGGATTCCCTGACCAACCCACTCTTTGGACAGCTAAAAACATGTATTATCTCAAGGTCTGCCCTAGGATTCCCTGACCAACCCACTCTTTGGACAGCTTAAAACATGTATTATCTCAAGGTCGGCCCTGTGTGTTTTTCAGCTTCCATGGCAGTCACCTTCTGGTAATCTGTGAGTTACTCAGGACCAGGGCACAAGACTTACTTATCTCTGTAGCCTCATACTTAGCATAGAGGCTGGCCAGAGCAGGTACTCAGCAAAGGTGGAAAGGAGAGAAAAAGGGAAGAAGAAAGGGAGGTTTTAGCAGGAAAGGGGAGATACAATATAAAGTGCACGTGGAAGGCAAATAAATACCAGCTCCTGGGATCAGAAAAAATATGGCAAGCTGTCCTCACAACCCCGACTGGAGCTCAGCTCTCAGAATCCACCTCACACCAGGGAACACAGCCACAGAGAAACCATGGAGGTTTCATGAGAGCAGAGGTGGCTGGCTAGGTGAACAGAGCGAACCCAGGGAAGCTGGTTAGGACCTGGGGAGCCAGAGGGTGGCAGAATTCCCAGCCTGAGTGCTGCAAACAGATTTTAGCAAAATTAGGTCAACTGTTAACACAATCAGGCCCGAGGCAAGGGAGGAGGGTGTAAACAAATGAGATGCTTACATGTGAACACAGTCAGGGGTGATGGTGAGAATTTTCAGGGTGCTAGTTAGCAATGAGAATGTGAGCCTCCAATAATTATCACTTTCTGGAATCCCCTCTCCCAGTCTATTCTCTCCACCGTTCTACTGCCCACGCTAATGTATGTGCTAGGAGTTTCTCTTGTCATTTACACAGCCTTCTGTGCTGAGGTATCTGTTTAACCTGTAAGAACTATTTCTGGGCCCTCCTCCCTTCTGGTTGTAGCCAAAAACTGCCTTAGCTGCCTCACCTATGCACAGACACCACATAGGGAGCTGTTCTCCCCACAACTAAGCTGGGCCAGACTCTTCTCCCACCTCCCCCAGCTTCCTTCTGTGTAACTTCTAGCATTCATCTCCTGGCACTTCTTCCTTGCTGGGCCTTACACTGAGTGCTGATGACAGATGAACAAAGCTGTGTCTACCCTCAAGGAGTTTCCAGTTTAAAGAGTAACAGACAGGAAAACAGATTGTTATACAGAAAGCAGGTACAATTACTTTGCTGTGCACCTGAAACTAACACGATATTGTAAATCAACTATACTTCAAAAAAAAAAAAAGGCAAATCTGAAATAACAAACACACAAAAAAGCAGGTACAAAGGGCTGTGAATCCCCAGAGGAAAGTAAGAGGGAAGGGTTGAGCATGCCCGGGAAGAGGCTGGAAAGGCATCCTAGAGAAGGCTTGAAGGGTAAGTTGGAACATAACAAAAAGGAGAAAGAGGGTAAGAACAGCTGACAGAGACCAGAGCAAGCTGTGCCAGAGAGGCAGCTACTCCTGCTTCCTGAGGACTTTTCCCTATTACCTGAGCCACTGAGGAAGGAAGACAAGGTGCAGTCTCGTCTTTTCCTCTATCACAAAGGAAAATTCCCCAGCCCTCGCAATTACTGGGCAGGCCTCTCTCTGCACCCTTCTCTGCACCCTTCTCTTTGTGCTAAGAGCACAAAGGGCACATAAGCCCTTAGCCCGAGACCAACCACAGCAGGCATTACACTAAAAACAGTAGCTACCATTTACTTAGGGGAAACTGGGACACAGAGAACCTTAGGAATGTGCCCAAGGTCACAAAGAGAGTGAGTGATAGAGCCAGTTTGCTTGATTTCAAAGCTGAAACTCTTATATCTTGTTTCCTCTAACACAAGTAGAGGGTGGGATAATACAGTAGAAAAGAGCACTGAAATGTAAGTTAAAGACCTAGGTTTAGGGGCTTCCCTGGTGGCGCAGTGGTTGAGAGTCCGCCTGCCGATGCAGGGGACACGGGTTCGTGCCCTGGTCCGGGAAGATCCCACGTGCCGCGGAGCGGCTGGGCCCGTGAGCCATAGCCACTGAGCCTGCGCTCCGCAACGGGAGAGGCCACAACAGTGAGAGGCCCGCGTACCGCAAAAAAAAAAAAAAAAAAAAAAAAGACCTAGGTTTGAGTCATGGCTCTGCTATTGAAAAGCTGAATGACGTCTAAAAACTCACCTCATCTGGGCCTCAATTTCTCCCTCAGTGAATCATTTGCTGCCCTAATGAGACATCAACTTAGGCCCCAAACTGAACACTGTCCTTGGGCCTCTATGTCTCAGAGCACACCCGACACCTGACTAGCGGCACGGCCAGGAGAGCCCCAGGTGGGCCAGCCTGGAGCCAACTCTGCAGGTGGAAAAGACAGGAAAGCACCTGTGCTGCTCTGTGGCCACATGGGGAGGACTGAGCTGTCTGCCGTTGTCAGGACTCTGGGCCGAGCCAGTGTGATCCCTCTTCCCCCTTCCCAAGCTCTGAGGCTGCTGTGGGTAGATGGATCCTGCTCACTCAGCAGACACCCCCAGCTACTGTAAACAAAATTTTGATTTGCGATTTCTCAAACCTCAGACCCGTTAAGACTGGGAGAGGTAGCCATGACTGGAAACTGAAGTGGGCCCAGGCGCTCTGGGGGTGTTTACTACAAGCCTGTGGTGAGGCCTGAGCGCTCACCCTGGATGTAGAACCCAGCAGAGCCAGCACAGGCCATCACTCTAAGTCCTACGTGAGTGCTGCACAGGGAAGAGCACTGACCTAGGGATTTCAGTCCATGCGCAAATGGGAAAACAGAGCTGAGAGGGACACAGATCAAGGGATTCTTTGCAGATACCCACCAGGCATGGCCCCGCCCTTGCAGAAGTCTCCTGGCAAAGAGCTTCCTAGTATCTTCCTCAGGTTCCAGCTGGCAATTTTCAAAATTTTTCTTTAAGAAGCATCAGCAGGAAAGTATAAAAACAATCTCTGCCATCAGGACAGCTGCTGGATTCCAAAATCTTAGCTCCCAGGAGTACACCAACTCTATCTGAGTCCTTGAATGAGAGAGCCAGTAAGAGCCTTAACGACCAAGCCCATTTTACAGATGAGGGAAGCTAAATCTAGGCAGGAGAACTAAATTGCCAAAGGTCACTTGATAAGGCAAGGGCCAAATACAGAAATCCTAAAAGTATAGGATACAGGATACAGGAGGAAAGAACAGACCTCCTCCTGTCTTTTACACAGAACCCTTATCAACCAAAGGGTCCTTGCCCAAAATCATGGAATGTACAGCTGAAAGGAATTATAAGGATCCTTTAGTTCAGCTGTTTCATGATCCAAATCAGCAAACACATACTGAGAAAAGTGACCTACACCAGGTCACACAGTGAGTGGCAATTCTGAAGAGACCAAGGTGCTTTCCCAAACTTTATAAGAAGTTCTCTAAATGGAAGTCCAGGAGTTACAAAAAATCAATTTGTGTATAATGATGATGATGATGATGACGATGATGATGATGATGGAGATATAATCCACATACCCTAAAATTCACTCTTTTAAATTGTACAATTCAGTGCTTTTAGCGTATTCACAAGGCTGTGTAACCATCAGCACAATTAATGTTAGAACCTTATCATTACCTCAAAAAGAAATCCCATACCCATTACCAGTCGCTTCCCATTTCCCACTCCCTCCAGCCCCTGCCAGCCACCAATCTGCATTTGGTCCCTATGGATTTATCTATTCTGAATATTTCATATAAATGGAATCATACAATATGTGTCCTTTTTTATGTCTGGCTTCTTTCACTCCCTCAGTTCTGTCACTTCTTTCACTTTTTTAGGCCACTTTTTTCCAGGTGCATCCACGTTGTAGCATGTATCAGAACTTCATTCTTTTTTATGGCTGAGTAATATTTCATTGTATTTATATACCACAACTATTTATCCATTCATCCATTGATGGATATATGGGTTGCTTCTACTTTTCAGCTATTGTGAATAATGCTGCTATGTATATATACTTGTTTCAGTACCGTTTTCAGTTCTTTGGGTACATTCCTAGGCATGGAATCGCTGAGTTATATGATAACTATGTTTAATTTTTTGAGGAACACTATTTTCTACAGTAGCTGAACCTTTTTACATTATCACTAGAAATGTACAAGGGTTCTGATTTCTCCACACCCCTGCCAACACTTACTTTCTGTTTTTTGTTTTCGCTTTTATTGTAGCTATTCCTAGTGGGTGTGAAGTATCTTCTTAGCTCTAGTACCCCTGCTCTGCCAATCTCAGAAATAGTTTTCTGCTGACCTCTGACCTCCCTTAGATTAGGTCATATGCAACCTATAGCTATATGAAATGAGTCTAGGAGAAGATACTCCTGTCCTGGTATCAGTCTAACCTGCTTCACCAAGGCTCCTCTTGTTGGCTCTGACCTCTGGGACTCAGTACCATGTATGTACTCAGGATTCTGGTTCCTATGCTCTCCAGCCCTAGCTGATTTTTCCATATACAATCCTTGCTGACTTTAACCTGCAGTTTCTAATGCACCCTTTCAGATATGGTAAATCCTATTTTGAATCAGAACATGTAACAGTTAATATGTCTCAGAAGACTAAGGAAGACTTTCAGGCTGGCGGAGACCTCCCCTAACTAAGGTGTGACAGAGGACAGCCTCTGCAAAGATAGCTTAGCTTTCACTGCTGGGTTTGATTCTTCTGGCAGAAGTGTTCTTGCTGGTGTATACAAAGAGAGGGGAATAGGCTGTTAACGGAGAGAGTTTAATAAAGCCACTTCCCATTTTTCAAGAGTCAGCTCAAGAGTGATCCTCTCCATAAAGCTTCTTGGTCTGCAATTGAAAACTCCTCCCTACTTTGTGCTCCCGCCTGAACTATGGAATGACTTACACGACAGTTATACCACCGTATTTATTGACCATTTATTCAATTTGTTGACATGCCAATCTCCACTCAGAGGGAACTTCTTGAGAGCAGGTACCCTGTCATGCATAGTGGTACACAGTAGGTGCTCAATAAATGTTAGTGGATGAATGAAAGGCCATTGCTCAGTATGCAGGGTGGGTCTCATATAAAGAGTAGTGCCTTTGCTGTGTCATTTATTCAAAACTTATAAATGAATCACAAGAAAAAATGTGTCCTAGGACCAAAAACAGGGCAACAAAGGAGATAGAAATGGTCTTCTCCCATGTTGCTCTGTTTCACGTTTTCAAAAGATATAGACCTTCTGGAAAAGGCAAAACTATGGAGAAGTAAAAAATCAGTGATTGCCAGGGGTTGAGGAGGAGAGCAGGGTAAATAGGTGGAGCACAGACGATCTTTAGGGCAGTGAAACCATTCTGTATGACACCACACAGATGGATACACATCATTATACATTTGTCAGAATCCACAGACTGCACAACACCAAGAGTGAACCTTAATGTAAACTACAGACTCTGGGTGATAATGCTGTGTCAGTGCAGGTTCAGCAGTTGTTACCACTGTGACATCACAGTGTACCACTGTGGTGAGGAGGCTGATAATGGGGGAGGCTGTGCATGCATGCGGGCAGGAGGTATATGGAAAATCTCTGTAGCTTCCACTCAATTCTGATGTAAACCTAAAGCTACTCTAAAAAATAAAGTCTAGGGACTTCCCTGGTGGTCTAGTGGTTAAGACTCTGCACTTCCACTGCATGGGGCACGGGTTCAATCCCTGGTCGGGGAACTAGGATACTGTGCAGTGTGGCTAAAAAAAAATTTTTTTAATTTTTTTAAATTAAAAAAATGAATATAGGGAATTCCCTCGTGGTCCAGTGGTTAGGACTCGGGCTTTCACTGCTGTGGGCCTGGGCTCGATCCCTGGTTGGGGAACTAAGATCCCACAAGCCGCATGGCCAAATAACTAACTAAATAAATAAATAAAGTCTATTAAAATTTTTTTAAACCACGGAAAGTACAGACCCATCCACCTCTATTGAGACATCAGCTTGGGCACTTGTCAAGCCAAATGCACGGACAGGGAAATGTTATGCTGCCCATGACCCTGCCTGCCAGCTGCTTCTCTGGACTGGTTCTTGGTTCTATAGCATTCTGCTGCTGGCATCCTCAATTGATGCCAACAGCTCCCAAAGGGCAGGGAGTAGGCCCTAAGAGACTGTTTGGTCAAGACTAATTTTCTAAGAAATCTTGCTACTTCTGTGCTGAGTTCACTTAGAATAAAAAAAGGTTGGCAAGGTTGGCCCTTCCCACCTCGCAGATCTTCAGGAGTTGAAGCACCTAATACCCTCAACTAACCCTGGGTTGAAGAGACCAAACTTCCTTGGTCTGAGTGTGTCTCTATTGATTCAGTGAAAGCCTGCTTAATCCCCTTTGTCTGTCCAAGGACACAAAATGTCCAGCAATCAGTTCATACCCTCTGCATATCCACAGCTGAGAGGAGGAACAGCTAAATGGCACTCGGCCCCTTTTGGGTTACTTTTTATACCTGAGCATGCCATTCATATTTTAGCATTTGTATCCCTGCTCAGGTTGTTTCCTCCACCTAGAATGCCCTCTCCTGCCACCTCCATGGAATAAAACCCTATCCATCTTTAAAGGCAGAGGTCACACGCCACCTCTTCTATAGGATGCCTTCTTTATCCCTCCCCTGGATCTCATCAGCATTGTGTACCTCTCTAGAACATTCATTTTATCCCTTTAGGGCAGACCCAGGACCTCAACCCAGCCAGTCCAACTGCCTTCGGGTCCATGGCACATCAGCAGCCCTTCTTGCCACAGGACTCACAGAGAGGAGGCCCAAAGAGCACTGTGTCCAGGGCCTTCAGCTGCAGCTTCTGCCGATGGCTCCGGTCTGTCATCTTTAGCACAGTCCCTGTCATGGTGGTGTTGGTTACAGCGAGCCTGTTGGGACAAAGAGTAGGGGCTCAGTTCCCTGCCGGCAAAGCAGGAAGGATCCTGGTAGGACTACCCACCTCGCCCAGGAACACTTCCATGACTTCTAGCTCCTGGCGATTGCTCCCCTCTGCACTCTAGTACACAGAGTCTGTACCAGTGGATCTCAACAAGCAGTGAACAGGACACATAACATTCACCAAGAATTTGTTCACCCTTCTCCCCATGTCCACCATCTCCTGAATATCCTACTCTCAAAGGATTATCCATCTGTAACCATTCCCACACCCAACTGTAAATTTTCTGTTGTACTTCTCCTTCCAGGGATTATCCACTATATACCTGTCCCCATACTGCCACCATTTGCAAACACATTCACCTGTCCAGCCCAGGTCAAAATGTTATGCCACGTGACCCAGCGATTCTAGGGACCTCTGAATTATCCTAATCCTAACACATTGTCATTAAATATAAATCTGCTGACAACAAGCATTGCATTAGTCTTCTTATAATGCAATGCAACAAGCATTGCATTAGAACTTCTAAGAAATGAGAGATGAGCTAACATTTAATAAGCAGCTGTGTATATCTCATATTGTTCTGACACTTTAGATACAATACCTCACTTGGTCCTCACACTTTAAGAACCCAGTTCTATTATTAGCTCCATTTTACAGATAAGAAAAATGAGACTTAGAGGTAAGTAACTTCCCAAAGTCACGCAGCAAGTAAGTGGCAAAGGCAGGATACAACGCAAATCTGCTAGATCCGTCCCATTATACCACGCTGCCTAGGGATGGGCCTAGAAGCGCCCACACTCTACCCCACACCCTACTCTCTGAATGCTCCATGCTTCCTGCTGTCGCTAAGGTACCACAGCTTGTTTATCTCTACCCCTATGCCCAGCCTGGCTGGGTCTGGTCTTGGATCTAATCCTAGTCACAGAATGGCCAAGTGAGCGCACTGCCTGAGAACTAACTTCTTACCCTATGTTTTACAGTTTTAATCCAAGCCATAGCCGTTCTTCAAGATGGAATAGGCCAGGGATCCACAGGGCAATACTGCTATTTCCATGGGAAAGAAACCTAAATCCTGGAGCTTCATGGTCAATCATCTGTTTAATTGTCTGTCTTTTCCACTAAACGTGGAGCTCCTCAAGGCAAATGTGAGGTCTAATGCATTTCTTTGTCCTCAGGACCCAGGAGAGAGCATGGCACATGGTAAGTGCTTGGTAAAGTTTTGTTAAATAGAACTAAACTGAGTATTTCCAGGAAGCCTATTTTCAAACTACATGGGGCAAGAGGAAGGTGCAGTGAAAAAAGCAGGGCACTTAGAACCAGGCAGACCTGAGTTCAAATCCCAGCTCTGCCACTTACCAGCTCTGAAAAATCATAAAATATCTGAAGTTCAGTTTGCTTGCCCGAAAGTTGGGATAATAATTCCTTCCTCCCAGAATTGTGAGAATCAACTGAAATAATAGGTAGGAAAGTACCCTATAAAGGGATGTACAGACATTAAGATTATTACTCTCTCAGAGTAGGGAAAAGCTGTGAATAAGAGGCTGCAGGCAGTAGAGGAGGGACCAGCCAGCTCAGCTAGGCCTGGACAGCAGCGCCCGGTAGCCCTGTGGCTGGAGGCTGCGATGTGTGGGCATTCCAACAGCTTCCCCTTCCCCTTTCCCCTTTGCTGAAGCTCATAACCAGATGCACCTACATAATAAGATGACAGATTATACATAATCAGCACTTACCAGACAGTAAGCCCTTTGAGGGCAAGGGCAGGTTGTTGTCATCTTTATCCCCAGCACCCAGCACAAGTGCTTGGCCCAGAGCAGGTACCCAGTAAATACTGGGTGAATGAATAAGTGAATGGATTAATGACTGAATGACATATGGCGCTAGTTTGACATAACAAGAAGTCCAAGCAGTATTCCATCCCCCCCCCCACACCCACCCCAAGTCCTAGTACATTGTGCCTGAAAGGGAGGCAGAGCTAGGGCATAACAGCTGTCGGAAGAGTCATTCCAGAGAGGAGACTGGGGCCAATGGTAGTCAGCCCCCACCTCTGCACCGGTTCTTTAGAGCAGATAAACTGCAGATGGATAGTTCCGGGAAGGTTAAAAGAGCCCCGAGTCCCCTGGGCAATGAAAGAGGCAACTGCTGGGGGGACAGCAAAAGAAAAAGAGAAAAAACACAGGCTTTGAAGTCTACCCAGATCTAGGTTCAAATCGCAGTTTTGCCTCTAACTAGCCATCTGACCTTGGAAAAGTTACTAGGCCAGGTTCATCATCTAGATACAATAATACCTACCTTACAGGATTGATGTCAGAATTAAATGAGATACTGTACATAAAGTGTTGAGTAGAGTGCCTGGCATACACTAAGCACTCAATAAATGGTAGCTATTAGTACTAGTCCCAGGATTGACAGAACTATTAAGTAAGAGAATAGATGTGGAGTGTCCATATGCTTTCTAGCAAGTGCACAGTAAATGTGAGAAGTCTACAGATCCTGCCCTGAAAGGGGTGAAACTTCAGTTAACAGGTGAGAGCAACGTGAGGGCAAGCCGACCCCAGCCCATTCCCTGCACCCCCAGTGAGAGAACCCAGTCCCTTCCTGACCTCGGCATGGCATGGCCACTGAGCTGCAGCTTCCGGAAGGTCTCCTCATACTGAGGCAGCTCCACATATGTGATCAGCCACTGCACCACCTCATCCACGGTCCAGTTGTATACTGCGGGAAGAGATAAGCAAAGCCATGACTCCAGAACGCAAGCACTGCTTGTTCTTACTGTCACAGTCTCCACGACCTTAACATTCAGCACATGTCTACGTGTTTAACAGATCTCTCTCCCATAAAATCCCAAGTATGAAAGGAATACATACAGTACTTTTTGTCTGACCTATAGGGGATGGACTTGTTCTTCCACTATTCAAGTATCTGGGATAAAATAATCCTTAATTATTATATAATATACTACATTATATATAGTATTATATTTTATATTATTGCAATATAATAATAACAAATGATATTAATAGAAGCCATCATTTACATAGCACTTACTATATAACAGGTACTGTGCTAAGCACTTCACAGATATTAGCTCACTAATCTTTGCAACTACCATGTGAAGGATATGTTCCACTTCATCCCTATTTTACAGATGAAGAAACTGACACACAAAAAGGTTATGTAACTTTCCCAAAGTTATCCAGCCAGGAATTGGTAAAGCCAATTTTGGACTCAAGCAGTCTGGCGTCAATAGCCCTTGCCCTAGCCATTATGTCATAAATATAATACGTATATAACATTTTAAAATTTATATAAATAATATATATAAAGGATATATATATATGTGTGTATATATATATATATATATATATATGGACACACACACATACACACATATGTATATCCTCCCTGACACTGCTGGAAAGCTTCATACTAAGGCAAATCTGAGCCGAGTGACGGATCCAGATGACATCACTTAGGCCCTGAATGAGATCACACCTGTAGACAGCCCTATTCATACATTTTTCAGTTTTGTGCAAAAAGTATTTTCCCATTTTGCTTATATCAGATTAAAAAGATTTTCTGTCACAGCAGGAGCCAATTCTAACTGAAACAATTACTGAGTGATCATTCACAACATGGTAAATCATGTCATTACCATACACGGATCACTGTACCTAATCATTTCCTCAATACTATAAGACTGTGATTTTTTTAAATGGACAACCATAAAAATAATCCTTGTAAAATAATTTTAATATTTCTGTGGTATTTAGCCACATATATAACAAATTTATTTCCATACTTTATCAAGAATCAACAATAAAAGAACAGAAGAGGACTTAACATGCAAGGAATATGTTCAAGCCAAGTAAAAGTCAAATGACATCATGATGTATTATATAAATCAAAGTTTCATAGGAACTTGAGTAGAGAAAAATGGTGGGAGGACTGAGTCACCATATAGCACCCAGTAATACAGCTATGCTGAACTTAAAGAGCCTTGGGTGGGAGCAACTGGGTTTCAGCAAAAACATGTCATTTTATTGGATTTGAAATTTGCTTTTATTTAATGTATCAGTGTGTTTTTGTTCATATTTGTACACAAATTTTATATAGCAACTTAAACCTCATTTTATGTTTCTACATATTTAAATACCATTAAATAAAGCCAGCTTTGCAGGCCCAAGATAAATGATTTCCCTTAAAAGGAATCTGTACATTTCTCAAGTTGAAAACTACCGCTGTGAGCAGCAAGAAGCCAAAAAAGTTTTGAAGCAGAATGAAATGGTGAGATTTATCACCCTCCTCTCTTAAGATACATATCTTTCCCCAAAACTGTCCTTCATCAGAATGCTTTCTAATTTCTCCTTAGTAGTCAGGAGACATTGAAGGCAGGGACCACATCCTATTCATTTTTGCTCACTCCTTTGTCACTAAAATAGTGCCTCTTATACAGTGGCATCAGTAAGAATTTACTGAAAGAATAACTACCCTAAATGAGGAGTTCCAGAAATGTTCTGAATGTGGGCCTCCAGACAGCAGCCACAATCCTCCTAGACAAATATACAGCTCAGGTGGAGGTTAACTTCTGAAATGCTTGTCCAAAAATCAGCATTCCTCTGGTAGGCACACCTCAGATCTTAGGTTGTTTCTGTCACTCGCATATAAACTAGAGAAGTTGGAAGGCTGGGCTCTGACCCTTCATTCTTCTATCTCCCATAGGGGAGCCCAGCACACGGTACAAAGCAGACACTCAGAGAAACATTCCGAATGAAACAATAGAAGACAAAAATGCTCTAATCTCTCCATGTCCTCAAGAAGCTGCTGGAGCTCAGGAGGAAAGTTCTGAAGCCGAGAGACTTTGAAGGTAGATTAGACCATTTGCAGAGGCACAGGAAAGGTTCCGGGAGAGGAAATGAGGCAGGTCTAGCGCACTCAGATTGATTGCATCCTAGAAGACAAGATCCCGGAGGCTTAGGCGGTGAGTGCTTAGTCATTGCCTGGTTGAATATCTAATTTCCAGTCTAGAATACATTGGAGGGAAGAGAAAGATTAATTTCCAAGAGATATGCTCAAGTCCTAGGGCTTAGGATAGGAGGGATGACAGAACTGGGGTTAAAGAAGTGTTGAGGAAAGTAGAATAGACTGGCCTTTTATTCCTGAAAATGAATATATCTCCACATACATTATAAACGTGATCACTTGCTACGGTCCAGAGTGTTAGGTAACGAAGGCCTAGCAGAGTGGCACAAGATGTGAGGCAGACAGACAAGTGCTAGCCTGCAAAGTGCAGAGAACACATTCCTTCCACTACTGTCAAGGGAGCTTGGCCTCACCCAGCATGGCGTATGGAGTAGAAAGGCCACGTCACGTATTGTTGCTTGAAAGGCTTGAGGCCAGCGGTGCCACAAGGGTCTTCTGTCTACGGGGAAGACGACCTGATACAAGCCTGAGCATAAACGCTTGGCATGCAGGAACTCCTCCACTTGTGCCCTACACTGCAGTGGAGACAGAAGTCACTCTAGACCAGGGTTTCTCAGTCTCTGCAGCACCGACCTTTTGGACAGGTTAATTCTTTGTTGTTGGGGGCTGCCCTATGCATTGTAGGATGTTTAACAATAGCCCTGGCACCTACCCACCAGATGCCAGTAGCATGCTGCCAGTCATAACAATCAAAAGTATCTCCAGATACTGCCAAACGTTCTCTGGGGAGCAAAACTGCGCCCCACTGAGAACTACTGCTCTAAACACTACACTAAGTGAGGCAGAGGGTCTGTAAGGAGACCACTACACTCCAATAAGGATGGACTCTGAACATAGTAAGTCCCTACAGAACTAAGCTTTGCAGAAAAGGATGATGACTTCAGCATGTCAGGACAAACCTCAAGGCACTTGTTTTTTGGGTTTTGTGCTCCACATATTATTCTGTTACCTGGCAGATGCCCTACCTAGGTAAGGCTTGGCAGTATGGTGTTGCCCACTCAGAGTCACTGCAGTCTGAACAAAGTAAGCCAGGACAAGCTGCATCCTTGTCAGACAGCAACGCTGTGTCCCAGCATGAAGATCTCACTCAACAGTCAAGGTGAGATATTAGGGCCCCTTGTTCCTAAGGTTCAAGTATCTAAAAGTTAAAAATCTTGTTCTGCTTTCTCATTCCAAAAGAGAAAATGGGAAGAATCCCTGAGCCGAAGTGAGGAAGAAGGTAACAGCAAGTACAGAGAGCTGTGGCTGACAGTAAAAGGAGACAGAATTTGACCAGGGGAGCTTAGTACAGATAGAGACTCCAAGTGACTCACACGACCAAACCCCAGGAGGACATGCAAGCAAAAGAGAGTTTTCTAAGGTCATGATTCTCTCATCCCCCTAAGCCTGTCCATTTTGCTCCTAGAGACATCAAAGACTACATCTCTGGGCAAAATGACAAACAGAACTACACAGAATCGGAGAAAGCCAACCTCTGGAGTTTTCCACAACAAATAGTCCTTTATAAAAGAAATGCACAAGGTGACTGACTATGTAGCCTCCAACCTTTCTAATGACATAATCTACATGTAAAAAAAAATTTGAGCACACATTGCCAATATAAGAATATCTGTTTATAAATTAGATATATGTACTAACATTAGGTATACTGTAAAACATACATAAAAATTAAATGAGATAAAAATAAATGCAATATAAATACAAGCTATTATATTCTCTTGGGGCACCCCAATTGATTGTCTTGTACAGTTGGAAACCATTGACCCAAACTTCACAGCTTTACCCTACATGTTGCCTCTGTTATAGCTTTTAGCTTCTCAGTCTTCTTCTAGAATCAGTATCTTGCACTATTTACTTATTTATCCTTGAACATTGCTCTCAAACTTCTAGGTCTTTGCTGTTTCTGGAAAAGCTCTCTTCCGTCTTCCTGGCCTGATAAACACCAACTAACCCTTAAAACCCAGCTCTACCTCTTCACTTATTGAAACTCTTTGGAGCCCATTTTAAAATCATGAGCAAAGACACAGAACTATAAAGTGTGGGGCCTGTTCAGAGAACTCTGACTCCCATCTGCCTGGAGTCCAAGGGTTATATATAGGGACAAGGAGGGTGAGGCACTGCTGAGGCCAAATGATAAAAGGCCTTGAAAGCAGTCGGTCCAAAACTCCAAATTCATTTATTCATTGGGGGGAAATTTTTATTGAGTACCTACTACTTGCCAGGCACTGCTCTAGAAGCTAGGAATATAACAGTGCACAAAAGAGTCACCGGTTCCTAGTGTTTATATTCTGGTGGAGAGAGACAAACTAAAACACTGTAACAAATAATTGTATGTTGGGTAGTGATAAATACAAGAAGAAAAATAAAGCAGGGTAAGAGGATAAAGAGTAGTGCTATATCAGACCAGATCAAGGAAGGCCTCTTTGACAAGATGACATTTGAGGAGAAAATAAAATGAAGTCATGAGCCATGTGCATACTTGGGGGAAGGGCATTCCAGGCAGATGGAACAGTAAGTACTACTCCTAGCACATGAGCTATAGTGATACCTCCAAGGATATGCCAGAACAGATCCTTGGCCTTGGCCAATCCTTTTTCTTGTCAGAGAAAGAATAAGCAGTAAGAAATGGGCTCCTGAATCAGTATGTCTTTCCCCTAATGGACTGGTGGTGCCTCCAAATAAAGCCCTCACTTTTGTAGTTTCAAACTCACATCCCAAAAGAACTATGTCTGGCAGAAAAGTCACCAGTACCTTCTTTGCCTCTCTTTCACACAGCTGTTAGTCAGTTAGTTGGTCACTTGGTCAGCCTTTGGTCAGTCTTTTGGTCAGCCAGTCAGATATAGCACAATGGTTAAGAATTTGGACTTTGGAACCAAGTGACTTGGATTGAATTCAAGATTTGCTACTTACTGGATGTAAGATCATGGACAAGTTACCTAACCTTTCTGTGCCTCATTCTGTCACCTAATGGTGAGAATCAGAGTTCTCACAGCATAAGAGTGTAGAAGATATGAGAAGTTCCTAGCATACAGTAAGTGCTAAACAAATATTATCCATTATTATCACCATTCATTCACTCCTTCATTCACTAAGCTTTCACTGGCTTCTACGCTAGTAGATCCTTGGTTGGTTACAGAGATCAATCTGGATGATCTCCATCATCCAGGGCTCTTTTCTAGAGAAGGAGGCACATAGGAAATTAAATGAGTATAATACAGTGTGATAAGTGCTAGGTAAGAGGGATGTATGGGGTGATGTGAGGGCACAGAGAAAGGAGTGACTGATTGCCAGAGAGAGTCAGAAAATGCATCACAAAGTCTAGCTTCTTATCTGACTGCTGTGGAGAGAGAGCATTCCAAGACACCTACAGAATCTTACCAAAGTGGCCCTCCCTAAAGACAGTTTGCAGCCTAGACCTGTGGTTTTTCTCTGAGTGGTTTCCCTCTGGCTCTCACTAGCAGTTTGTCATCTGAGCCTAGAGTAAGGCAAATACTATGTTAGTTTTCTAACATGGTATCAATACCAAGCCCTAAACCATTACTGCAAAAAGAATCTGGCCCTTTCACTTAGGCCTCATGTGATAGGCCCACTAGGCTGCCTGGCAGAAACCAAGTCTTCAGAGCCCAAAAGGACACACTAGTGAACACCACCTATAAAGAAGCTACCATGGCTAGCAGAGACCAGATTAGAGAAAGACTGGCATCATGGCTGCAGAGTAGTAAGGGAACCTAGAGTTTGGAATGTTGAATGAGCCAAACAACTCATATAACATCACACAATGGCAGACCCAAGGACAAACTCCTGTCTTCCACATCCCTGCTCTGGGCCAGGTCCTGGGCTATGTGTTAAGATATGGAATCATATAAGATACTGCCCTCAAGCAGTCTGGTGGGGAAATAAAAAGGGAGGGGAACAGATAGTTGCAATTAGTGTGCTAAGTGCTGTGATGAGATAAATGTAAGAGGCTGTGGGAACACAGAAGGCACCTAACCTAGCCTGTGGTTTTCAGGGAAGATTTCCTAAAGAAGGGTATACTGAAATTGAGTCTTAATTATCAAGTAGGATTTAACCAGATCAACAAAGGAAGACAGAGGGAACACTATATGAGAAAGCATCAATGGATGAAAGAGAATGGCATATCGTAATAACTGCAGATAAATCAGTGCAGGTACAGAGAAGGATGTGTGATAAACAGTGATAGAAAATATGAAAATAAGTGGAGCACAGAAATGAGCCTGAGCCTGGTATGTTAAAGTACTCTGGCACAATGCCTGGTATGTAGAAGGTACTCAGTTAATTTTGTTTGTTTTTTGCAGGCATGTTTGCACAAATTGGAAGAGAGAAACAGTACCTACTGAGGCCAATACTACAGAGGTGAGTAAGGAATGACAGCATGAAAATATTAAGAAATTCTCAGAATATAAGAGAAGACAACCAGATTTTTACATATATGTACATATTGATCTTTTTTTCCTAATTGAGGTAATTCATTTTGAGATTACAAGTGGGTTAATGTCAATGCATCTGACTAACATCTCATAGATAAACATGAAAAAATCAGTGGCATTTTATGTAACAATTAATCTTTTTTAATAAATTTATTTATTTTATTTTTGGCTGCATTGGGTCTTCGTTGCTGCAAGTGGGCTTTCTCTAGTTGTGGTGAGCAGGGGCTACTCTTCATTGCAGTGACTACTCTTCATTGTGTGGGCTTCTTATTGCGATGGCTTCTCTTGTCATGGAGCACGGGCTCCAGGCACGTAGGCTTCAGCAGTTGCAGCACACGGGCTCGGCAGTTGTGGAACACGGGCTCAGCAGTTGTGGCTGACGGGCTTAGCTGCTCTGCGGCATGTGGGATCTTCCCGGACCAGGGCTCGAACCCGTGTCCCCTGCACTGGCAGGCGGATTCTTGACCACTGCGCCACCAGGGAAGCCCTGTAATAATTAATTTTGTCAACAACTACTGAGCTTTCAATATTTTATTGAGTTCCAAATGAGACAGCAGTTGTGATTTAAATTAAAAGCTAGTTCTATACAAATCGTTACCTGACCAATAGAAAAATCAATATTTATCTTTTCAAAATAATATATGGTTACTATATATGATTACGCAGGAATTTACTTGTAAAATTTTTAGCAATACCTTTATTTCTCCAGGTTCCATTTAGTAATATTTACTCCACACAGAAATTTGGTGTCTTAGAATGTTTGTTTCATTATTTAAAAAAGAAATGGGGAGCCACTGAAAAGCAGAGACTTGGTCAGATATTTGTTTTAGAAAGATCTCTCTGGAACCAACTAAAGTACAAACTGCAGTAGAGTTAGACTGGGCCAAGAAGAATAGTATGAAAACATTCAAGCAAAGCAAAAGATGATTAAACTAAGACTTCTGCTTCAGGCCAAGATGAAGTAACAGGGATGGAATTCACCCTGCCTCATGAAACAACCAAAAAAAAAAAAAAAAATACAAAACATATGAAACAATGGTTTTCAAGACACTGGACATCAGCCTACAATGGACAGTGATCTTGAGAGCTGGTAAACAAATGAGGCAAATCATACAACTGCCCCAGCTTATGGCTGTGAGAAAATTTCCAGGCCACTGTGCAGAGAGTGAAACTAAGGTTGAGAGGGCAGAAATGGAAATACACTGTTGGGAGGTTCTTATACTATATGTGGCAAGAGGTACTATTATCTCTTGAAAATAGACTGTGATAAGTTAAAGATGTGTATTTTACCTCCTAAAACAACCACTAAAATGACAAAGCAAAAAGTTAAGCCAACAAAGAAGATAAACTGGAATTATAAAAAATACTCATTAATCCAAAAGAGGGTAGAAAATAAGGAAGAGTGAACGAAGAACAGATGGGAAAAACAGGAAATGAACAGCAAGATGATGGACTCAGATCTAACCATATTAATAAACATATTCAATGTAAATGGTTTAAACACCCCAATGAAAAGGCAGAGACTGTCTTATTGCAAAAAAAAAAAATCGGGCTCAACCATATGCTGTCTATAAGAAATGCACTTTAAATAGAAAAGCACAAATAGGTTAAAAATAGATGGAAAAAGATACACCAAACTAACAATTCTCAAAAGAAAGCTATATTAATATCAAAGTAGATTTCAAGGCAAAGTATATTACCAGGGATAAAGAAGGTCATTTCATAATAATAAAGAGGTCAGTTCATCAAGAAGACATAATAATCCTAGATCTGTATGCACCTAGTTAACAGACTTTCAAAATGAAGCAAAGACTCACAGAATTAATTGCAAGAAATAGGTAAATCCACAATTATAGCTGGAAATTAAAATACTCCTCTCTCATTAATTGATAGAACAAGTAGGCAGAAAATCAGCAAAGATACAGTAGACTTGAAAAACCATAAACCAACATGGCCAGACTGAATTTTACAGAACACTCTACCCAACAAATGCCAAGGGCACACGGAACATTTACCAAGATAGATCATGTTCAGGTACATTTCTTAAGAAGTCTTAAAATATTTTAAAAATATTAAATATAAAGTATGTCCTCAGACCACAATGGATTTGAAATGCAAATCAATAACAGAAAAATCTCTAAAAAAATCCCCAATATTTGGAAACTAAATAACTTGCTCCTCAATAATTCATGAATCAAAGAAGATATCAAAAAGGAAACAAAGTATTTTAAGCTGAATGAAAATAAGAACAAAACACATCATCTAAGATAGTGAAGAGCCAATACTAAGATATAAGACAGATTTCAGAGGTATGCATTTCTAGGGCAAAAATAATCCCTCAAGTTGGAACACATTAAGGGATGCTAAGTTATTAAAGACTATATCAGGCCCCCCAAAAAGGTGAAAATAATCATTTACCATCAGTTGCGTTTTCATTTTAGATATTTTCACTCTGTCTATGCTATGAATAAATCAGTTGGAAAAAAGCAAAAAACTACAACACACTAGAATTTGTGAAATGCTGCTAAAGCAGGACCTAGAGGAAATTTATAGCACTGAACGCCTATATTAGAAAAAAAAAGAAAGGTCTTGAATCAATATCCTTAGCTTCCACCTTAACGAACTAGAAAAAAAGAGCAAATTAAACCCTAAGTAATCAGAGGAAATAAAGCTCAAAGTAAAAGTCAATGAAATAAACAACAATAGAGAAAATCCTTGAAACCAAATACTGATTCTTTGAGAAGATCAATAAAATTAATAAAATCTAACAAGATCAGTAAAAAAAAGAGAGAAGTCACAAATTACCAACATCAGGAATGATACATCGTTACAGATTTAAGGCATATTATAAGAATAATAAGGGAATGTTATGAGCAAATGTATGCCAGTAAATTTGACAACTTAACGTAATGGACAAATTCCTTGAAGACACAAACTACAAGAGCTCACTAGAGAAGAAGTAAATATCCTATACCTATTAAAGAAATTGATACTGTAGGAAAAAAAAAAAAAAAACCCGTCCCACAAAGGAAAACACCAGGCTCAAACAGCTTTACTGGTGAATTCTCCCAAATATTCAAGGAAAAATATAACAATTCTGTATGAAGTCTTCTGAAAAAATTGAAGAGGAATACTTCCCAACGCATTCTATGAGGCCAGCATTATCCTGATACCAAAAACAAAGATATTTCAAGAAAAGAAAATGACAAACCAATATCCTTCACTAACAAAGGTGCACAAGTTTGAAACAAAGTTTTAGCAAATAGGAAATACAGAAAACAAACTAGTGGTTACCAAATGGAAGAGGGAAGGGGAGGAAGGGGAAAATTAGGGATGTGGGATTAAGAGATACAAACTACTATGTATAAAACAGATAAGCAACAAGGATATATTGTATAGCTCAGGGAACCATGGCCATTACCTTGTAATAACTTTTAATGGAGTACAAGCTGTAAAAAACACTAAATCACCATGCTGTACACCTGAAACTAATATAATACTGTAAATCAACTATACTTCCATTTAAACATTTTAATAGAAAAATTAAAAATAAAATTTTTAAAAAGTAAAATCCAACTATATATTAAGAAGATGACCAAGTGGGGTTTATCCCAAGAATGCAGTTAGTTTAACATGGAAAAATCAGTCAATATAATTTATCACATTAGCAAACAAAAATAGAAAAAACAGGCAATCATCTCAAAAGACACAGAAAACTCATTTGATAAAATCCAACATGCATTTCTGATCAAAGCTCTCAGAAAACTAGGAATAGAAGGTAGCTTCCTTGATGTAACAAAGGTCTTTTACAAAAACAAACAGACAAACAAACAAAAAAACCCACAGCGAATGTTATATTTAATGGCGAAAGACTGAATGCTTTCCCTTTAATATCAGAAACAAGACAAAGATGTCTGCTTTTACCGCTTCTCTTCAACACTGTACTGGTGATACTAACTAGGGCAATCAAATAAGAAAAAGATTTTTTAAAGGCGTCCAGGTTGGAAAAGAAAAAGTTAAACTTTCTTTACCAGCAGACATGATTGTCTAATTTGAAAATCTGATGGTATCCTATTGATAAGTGAGTTTAGCAATGTTGCAGAATACAAGATCAATATATAAAATCAATTATATTTCTATATAAAGAAACAATCAGGAATTAAATTTTTAATACCATTTAATAGTAAAATGTATGTTATGTATATTTTACCACAATTTAAAAAATACTATTTACAATAGGAACAAAACCTATGAAATGCTTAGAAACAAATATGACAAAATATATGAAAGACCTGTATCCTGAAAACTACAAAACATTGCTGAAAGTGTTATCTCCTGAAAAAATGGAGAGATATACTTTGTCCATAGGTCAGAAAACTAAATATTGTTAAGATGTCAGCTCTCTCAAACTAATCCATAGATCTGATGCAATCTCAGTCAAAATCCCAGTAGGGTTTTTTATAGAAATTGACAAGCTGGTTCAAGGACAAACAGCCAGAACAACTTTGAAAAAGAAAAACAAAGTTGGAGGGCTAATACTGTCTGACTGAAAGAATTACTATAAGGCTATTGTAATCAAAATAGCATGGCACTGACATAAAGACAGACAAATAGATCAGTAGATCAGAATAGAGAGTTCATAAATAAACCCATGTTTATATGGACAACTGATTTTTGACAAAAGGTGCAAGGCAATGAAGTGGAGAAAGGATAGAATTTTCAACAAATGATTCTAGAACAATCGGGACATCCACAAGCACAAAAAAGAACTAAAATCCATACTTAACACCATATACAAAAATTAATACAAAACAGATCATAGGCCTAAATGTAAAACCTAAAACTATAAAACTTCTAGAAGGAAAGGCAGGAGAAAATGTTTGTGTAAGCTTGGGTTAGGCAAAGATTCCTTATACGTGATACCAAAAGCATGATCCATAAAAGAACAAATTGATAAACTGGACTTCAGAAAAATTAAAACTTTCTGTTCTTTAGAAGACACTGTAAAGAGGATGATAAGCCATAGACTGAGAGAAAATCTTTGCAAAGCATACGTCTCATAAAGGATTTATATCCAGAATACATACAGGACTCTAAAAACTCAACAATAAGAAAACAAACAAGCCAATTTTTAAAAAGACATAAGATTTGGACAGATAATCCACCAAAAAAGATACATGAATGGCAGTTAAAGCACATGAAAAGATGCCCAACATCATTAGTCATCAGCTAAATGCAAAATAAAACCACTATGGGGGCTTCGCTGGTGGCGCAGTGGTTGAGAGTCCGCCTGCCGATGCAGGGGACGCGGGTTTGTGCCCCGGTCCGGGAGGATCCCACATGCCGCGGGGCGGCTGGGCCCGTGGGCCGTGGCCGCTGGGCCTGAGCGTCCGGAGCCTGTGCTCCGCAGCGGGAGAGGCCACAGCGGTGAGAGGCCCGCGTACCGCAAAAAAAAAAAAAAAAAAAATAAAAAAAAAAAAAAAATAAAACCACTATGTAATAACACTACACTATTAGAATAGCTAAAATTTAAAAGACCATACCAAGTGCTGGTAAGGATGTGCAAGCACTGAAAGTCATACACTGCTGCTGGGAATGTAAAATGATACAACTACTTTGAAGACGGTCCAACAGTTTTTTAAAAATATATACCTACCATGTGATCTAGCCATTCCATTACTAGATATTTACCTAAGAGAAAAGAAAATATGTGCCCATAGAAAGACTTGTACATGAATGTTCATAGAAGCTTCATTTGTAAAAACCAAAAACTGGAAATAGCTCAAATGTCTATCAGCAGGTGATGGATAAACAAACTGTGGTATATTTAGACAATGGACTACTACTCAGCAATAAAAATAAATAAAATATTTATATATGCAACAATATGACTAAATCTCAAAATAATTATGCTAAGTGAAAGAAGTCAATTTTTTAAGTGTATATTATATGATTCCATGTATATAAAATTCTATAAAATGCAAACACGCCTATAGCAGCTGAAAGATCAGTAGTTGTCTGAGAGGTAGGAGGGGAGAGATCACAAAAGGCTGTGAGAAAAATTGTAGGGGTGATGACTATATTCACTATCTTGATTGTGGTGATGGTTTCACAGTTGTATACATGTGTCAGAACTTTGAAAATTGTACATTTTAAATATTTATACCTTATTTTATTGTCAATTACAACTCAATAAATCTCTTTCAAAAGAGGAAGTTGAGCTAAAACAGTATCATAGGAGATGCACATAAAATATATTAAAGAGGTAGAATCCTCAGGACTTGGGAACAGAAATAGGTAAGAGATGCTCAGTTTCCTTTATTAAATGTGGATACAAGTAAGACATTTTACCCTCAAATAGCTATGTAATATAAATAGAAAATGACTGTGATAAGTTCATTTTCTTCAGATAACAAAAAACAACCAGCGTTGATGTAATGATTTAACACATCATGGTAATTTTATATTTATACCTGAAAGAATGTAAGAGAAAGAAAAAGCCAGTTGTACCTTTTCCCCAAAAAATATAGCAACAAACAACTATGGTTGAGGAATTTAACTAAATGACTTGAAGATTCACTTAGCAAAGTAATTTTTAAATAGCTAAAAGAACAGAACAAATAGATCTCTCGTCAGGTTTATATAAAAGCAAAAAGGGGATGCCAACTCTTTTATATTGATCTGACTTTTGAAATGGTTTATACAAAAGTCCAATGCCACCTGGCTCCCTGTGTTATGTCAACAGAGAGGCCAGTTCTGCTGAGTTTTCTCCCTAAAACCCTCCTGGTTCTCCAGTACTGCTCTACTGCTCCAATAAAAAATCCTGTCCTACAAACGAACAGACTGAATAGGAGATCTGTCAGCTTATTTTCTTATTTCCAAAAGCCTAGTAGAAAACAAACATCTTCTCGGGACTTCCCTGGTGGTGCAGTGGTTAAGAACCTGCCTGCCAATGCAGGGGACACGGGTTCGATCCCTGGTCTGGGAAGATCCCACATGCTGCAGAGCAACTAAGCCTGTGTGCCACAAGTACTGAGCCCATGCGCCTAGAGCCCATGTCCCGCAACAAGAGAAGCCACTGCAATGAGAAGCCTGCACACCGCAACGAAGAGTAGCGTGCAGCAACAAAGACCCAATGCAGCCAAAAATAAATAAATAAATTTATTTTTAAAAAAAAACAAAAACATCTTCTCAAGACAAAGTTCAGAGTGACACTAGAATACCAGGTTATTTTGCTTTTAGCTGGACTCATACTCTTTAGTTAGAATCAAAATTGATGGTTAAGGTGCCTTTGATCCATAAAAATGGGTAAAGAAATTATTAAGAAATATGCTTTGTTTGGCAGACAACATCTTTTTAAACCTCATGTCCACGAAAAGGGAGAAGAAACAGTAACACTGCACTTTTTTAGAAGAATGGAAGCCATGCTTTAGAAGGGAATCCTCTTAGGTCAATGCCTCCCACCACCCTTCACTACAAAGGGCATAGTTACTGTTTCCATTGGCTCAAACATACAAACAACAATTCTACTGCTCAAAGATTCTACAAAATTCACCTGGCATCTCTTCTGTTAAAGAACTGCTACTCTGGGCTTCCCTGGTGGCGCAGGGGTTGAGAATCCGCCTGCCGATGCAGAGGACACGGGTTCGTGCCCCGGTCTGGGAAGATCCCACATGCCGCGTGAGCGACTAGGCCCATGAGCCATCTGAAGCCTGTGCTCCGCAAGAGGCCACAATAGTGAGAGGCACATGTACCGCAAAAAAAAAAAGAACTGCTACTCTCCCTCCTCAAGGATCTTAGAGAGATTGGAATTTGCAGCACCCTCCAACTCTTGCCACACACACATACTCTCTTCTCTCACTATTACTACCCTACATAAGTCTGTGATCCAAACTATGCCAATCTGATTCTCCCTCCACTGTATCTGACTCTTGAGCAAAGACAGAGATGAAGAATGAATGTAGCCGAGACATATGAGAGTTACTAATTAGAAGAGGCCAATCCTGTAGTCCCTGATGCTGGGATCCCTGGAGTTGCCCTTGTTCTCAACTCTTCCTCAGCTCTACTAGTTCAGCTCTTCCTTACTTAATGACTTAATTTTGTATAATAAAGAATTTGGCTGGTTTTTATCTTTAGGTCAATTTCCCTGATTATAGGAGTATCTTTGTTATTCATGGTAGGCCCTTGGGTCACACTTGAGTTCATGCTAATGAGATGACTCTGGATGGGGGCTGGTCACCAGAAAGATCAACCATGTGACTAGAGGACTGGGGCTTTGAGCCAGGTGATATCAGCCCAGCCTTTGGGGCGGAATAGAAGGCTGGTGGTTGAGTTCAATCATGTGGTCAATCAATCTGCCTAAGTTATAGGAAACCCCAATGAAAACTCTGGACAATGAGGCTTGGTTGAACTTCACGGTTGCATTGATGACTGATGTGCCAGGAGGGCAATATGTCCTGATTCCATGGGGAGAGGACACAGAAGCTCCACATTCAGGACCCTACAAGACTTTTCCATATGGGTGTCTTCTTTTTGCTGGTCCTAATTTTTATCCTTTATAATGAAATTGTAGTCATAAGCATAGCACTTCCCTGAATCCTAAGAGTTATTTAGTAAATTATTAAACCTGAGGGGATTGTGGGAACCCCTGATTTTGTAGCCAGTTGGTCAGAGCACAGGTGGTCTAGGAACACCCAGAGCTTATGGCTAGTTTGGTGTCTGAAGTGACAGTATTCTTGTTAGGTATTGTGCCCTTTTCTTATGAAGTCTGCACTAACCCTGGATAGTTAGTGACAAAATTGCATTACATTATTTCACTTAATCACTCTCTTTCTGCTTCATCTTCCTCATCTGTAAATGGAGACAATCGTAATATTTAAACTTCATAAGGTTTTTGTAAGAAATAAGAGTTAATATTTGTAAAGCACTCAGACCACTGCCTAGCACATATTAAATACGATATAAACATTAGAGTAGTTTTGTAGTTGTTGTTGTTGTTTTTATTATTAAAGTCCAGAGCTGGCTAATGTAGAGATTATCAGGCTTTTCTGCTTAAATCTAAATAACACAGAGAAAAGGCTGGCCCCAACATTAGTCAGAAAATGTTAACAACATTAATCACATAGATGGTACTGGCATTAGTCAGCTAATGTTCTGAATACAAATGACCACTGCTGATATCTACATCATCTAGAAAAACTCAGGCCAGCCAGTTTGAGCCAGTGACAGAATAGTACATGTTTTTTTGTAGCTCTGGAAATCATAACTCCAGAGAGATTAGGGGCCTTACTTGGAATGAAACAAACTGTTGGGAGAAATAGTACACAAGAAGATTCTCACTTTTAGTTTGTCAAACCATCAGGCATGACACATGGTGAGCAAATCTTAAAATGGTACATATATATCACTTCTAGCTTAGCTATGAGCTACATCACTGTGCATTGAAATGTTTTTCTCTGCTCACCAGTAACGGGTACCAACTCTGCAAAACTCACTCCATTGTCTTCCATCTTCCTGTCATTTAGAACATGCTTGGTAGTGTTCCGATTAGTTGCTGAGTCCAGAAATAAAGTCCTTACCAGAAAATTGTCTTGAGCTGTTTTCTAATACTATGATTTAATCCCTCTGTTTCTGCCCTCTCTTGGTCACTTTCCCTTCCCAGCTACTTCTCTTTGGCTTTCAGAGAAGGTCAGGAATGCTCTCCCTGCCATCTTTCATTCTAAGTTCCGACTTTTGACACCCTCTCTTAAAACCCAGGCGCCATGGCCTCAAGTTAGTACAGAAAAAGAAGAAAACTAAAATTAAATAGTACTGTTAGAAGATTTTTCCTGGCAGTGCTGGTATCATTCCAAAGATCATTTCTGTGCTTGATCTCACATCAGTAGACAGCCTGAGTTGCTCAGGAGCTTATTAAACAAAAGCCCCCACAAGGATAACAATTTCCAGAAAGCTATCTATATAGCTAAATTATGCTTCTTCTAAATTGATTAAAAACAGAGTTAACAAGCATCAGCCTGTCCATCCTACAACCAGGATTAGAATCCAGGTCTTCCTGGGACTTCCCTGGTGGTCCACTGATTAGGACTCCATGTTCCCAGTGCAGGGGGTACAGGTTCAGCCTGGTCAGAGAACTAGATCCCACATGCCGCAACTAAAAGATCCTGCATGCCTCAACTAAAGAGCCCACATGCCACAATGAAGATCCCACAAGTGGCAACAAAGATACCGCATACCACAACTAAGACCCAGAGCAGCCAAAGAAATAAATATTTTTTTAAAAATCCAGGTCTTCCTGTTTAAATCTAATGTTCTCCATCTATATTATAGATGATACCTTCCAGAACTGAAATTCCATAATCCTAGGTAAGAATTTTCTTTTTTAATTTATTTATTTTTGGCTGCACTGGGTCTTCATTCCTGCACGCGGGCTTTCTCTAGTTGTGGTAAGTAGGGGCTACTCTTCCTTGCAGTGTTCAGGCTTCTCACTGTGGTGGCTTCTCTTGCTGTGTAGCATGGGCTCTAGGCACACGGGTTGCAGTAGTTGTGGCACGCAGGCTCAGTAGTTGTGGCACACAGGTTTAATTGCTCCGCAGCATGTGGGATCTTACCAGACCAGGTCTCGAACCTGTGTCCCCTGCACTGGCAGGCAGATTCTTAACCACTATGCCACCAAGGAAGCCCCCTAGGTAAGAATTTAAACAAAAATAGAAACTGCCTCATTCCTACCAAAACTGGTCTTCTCTACAACCAGACCAGTGCTTTCAACCACGGTGGCATGGAAAAGCACTGGCCTAGAGAGCAGAAGGTCCAGGTCTAAGTCCTGGCTCCACTATTTACTAAATACAATGAACAAGTAACTTTATAAAGTTAGGCCTGAGGGAGGAGATATGGGGATATATGTATATATATAGCTGATTCACTTTGTTATAAAGCAGAAACTAACACATCATTGTAAAGTAATTATACTCCAATAAAGATGTTAAAAAAATTTTTTTAATTAAATAAATAAATTTAGGCCTAAGGTTCCTCATCTGAAAAACCAGGAATGCTGGTGGTCACTTATTTTTAACTCTTCTTAGCATCAAGACATACCCTAAGAGACCCAGGGGAGAGATTGCTTCCATTCTTATTAGTACCAAAGGAAGCTTTAGCCATAGACACAAATGGAAAGGAAGCTAAGGCACTGTTTTTTTCCTTCCCTGTCAAGCCTCATACAATTAGACATGCTCTTTCACTCAGAATTCTGAAGCAAATGCTCTAGGAGAAAAAAAAAAAAAAAAAAAAGGTAATCATGGTTTAGCAGTCTTACACATGAAAAAGATCTAAAGAGCTAAAGTTTTAATTTTTTTTTTTTTTTTTTTTTTTTGCATACGCGGGCCTCTCACTGTCGTGGCCTCTCCCGTTGCGGAGCACAGGCTCCGGACGCGCAGCCTCAGCGGCCATGGCTCACGGGCCCAGCCGCTCCGCGGCATGTGGGATCTTCCCAGACCAGGGCACGAACCCGTGTTCCCTGCATCGGCAGGCAGACTCTCAACCACTGCGCCACCAGGGAAGCCCTAAAGTTTTAATTTAATAAGTTCAACATGAGTCAGCAGAGTGATTTGACTGCTGAGGGTACCAGTATCTAATCAGACTGCATTAACAGACACACAGGGTCCAGAACTGAGAAGCGGATGGTCCTGCTCGGCTCTGTGCTGATCAAACCACACCTGGGGGTCTTCAGAAGAAAGGGGCTGCCTCAAAAGGCCAGCAAACTCCCTGTCTCTGGAGATGAAGCAGCCAAAGCTGTGAGGTTCCTTTGGGGGATGGGGGGAGCTGGTAAGGAGAGGTGTAGGGATAGGATAGGATTCGATAAGAATTCTAATGAGAACAACTCCAACTCTGTTTGGAGCATCTTCCCCCATTCTCAGCACAGTGACTCTCTTCAGTCTTATTCAGTCTCTATACAGTCTCTATTCAGTGACTGTATGTAGAACCATTTCAGTAATTTGCTCTTTACTAAGCATTTTATACTCATGTCCTTTAAAGGCCAAATTGCTACCCATCTTCTTCTCTCTTCTCTAAACCTTCCGGCAACTAGGATTGACAACCAAGCTGCCTATTACCTTCTGAAGACTTCCATGCCTTCCACAAGTCCTCTACGCTGATGAGCTTATCCTCACCATGGAAGGTGCTGTGTTTCACCGTTGGGTCGTGGTAATTGAGGTCTTCCCTCAGGAACTGCAAGGGAAAGCACATAAGTCACAAGAGATACCTGGGAGCCAGCCCACTAAGATCTCCTCACAGATCACCTAACTACCGACAGCACATCCCACCTGCCGGATGTACAAGTGTATCACATCACCCATGTATCCTTCCATGTGAATATGTCCTACTTACTAACTAGACTGCCTTTTCTTTGTTATATGTTTCGTTTGAGAAAAAAATAAACATGAATAAGAAATTCCTTCCTCATTTTTTTTAATTATGGAAAAGGAAGAATTAACAACTTTTGAGCACTCATTTACACACTAAGCAACATTCCAAGAGCTTATATTTTCTCATCTAATCTTCACAACTAATGAATTATCACACCTATTTTACAAATGAGAACAGTAATAGTCTTTAGTTATTTATTTATTTAGGCTGCGTTGGGTCTTCGCTGCTGCTCGCAGGCTTTTCTCTAGTTGCGGCGAGCGGGGGCTACTCTTCGTTGTGGTGCCCGGGTTTCTCATTGCAGTGGCTTCCCTTGTTGTGGAGCATGGGCTCTAGGCATGCAGGCTTCAGTAGTTGCAGCACGCAGGCTCAGTAGTTGTGGCTCGCGGGCTCTAGAGCAAGGCTCAGTAGTTGTGGCGCGTGGGTTTAGTTGCTCTGCAGCTGTGGGATCTTCCCGGACCAGGGTTCGAACCCGTGTCCCTTGCATTGGCAGGCAGATTCTTAACCACTGCGCCACCAGGGAAGCCCAAAAGCAGTAATAGTCTTAAAGAACACAGTTTGCCCCAAATTCTCAAAACATTAAGTTTAAAGAGATTTAATTACTTGCTGTGATGATTTTAAAATATGTCCACAATTCTTTGACAATCCTTCCATAAAAGTTGAATTCTTCTGCCCTTGAATATAGGCTGACATTAATGACTCATCTTCTAACAAACAGAATGTGGCAGCAATGATGTCAAATGACTTCCCAGGCTAGGTTAGAAAAGGCAGTATAGATTCCACCTGGCTCACTCCCTTTGGGGACACATGCCTTGGGAGCTCTGAGCCACCATGTAAGAAGCCTGGCTACTCTGAAGCTATCATTCTGGAGAGATAATGTGTAAAGACTATTTAGAGCTAGCAATGTCTGAGCAGCACAAGCTGTCTGAGTCTTCCAGCCCAGGAGTCAGACATGTGAGTGACTGAGACTTCAGGTGATTCTATCCCCTAGATTTTGAGTTACTTCACCTGATGCCAAGTGGACACACAGGAGCTGTCCCTGATACGCCAAGCCGAGATTGCAGAAACATGATAAAATAAATGTTTTTGTTGTTTGGAGCCACTAGTTTGGGGGAGGTTTGTTATGCAGCATTAGATAACTGAAACATCTGCCCAAGGTTACAGCTGATAAGTGATAGAGTTAGTATTCCAACCCAAGGTATCTGACTTTATAGTCTAAAGTTTTCCCCTGTACCGCATATGCTGTCCTTTAGTTATGCGGATTTTTTTTCACACTATACTTTTATAAGAAAAAAGAAAAGCAAAAGAAATCAAAGCTTTTAGAAATTTAACTGGTAATTAATTTCACAGATACTCATTCAGCCCAATCCTTAACCACATTAGTATGTATAAGATTGAACAGTGATCACTGCTTTCCACAGAGCCTCAAACATCAAAGAAATATGCAACTCTGATCACTACTCTCACAAGAACACATTTTAGTAGAATTTTCCGGAAATGTCTCTTATCCACCTTTCATTATCCCCAGGGTCCAAGAAAGGAAAGGGTCTGACCCAGAGTAATGTCAGTAAATGTTGCTGACTAAATGAACAGATGATTGACAGAATGGTCCCAGATTCCCTAAACTCATAATCGAGGGATGATTTTCTCCCCTGGGTTTTTCAGACATAAGACGTCTGGGCTTAAAGACTCAGGAGAGAAGTTTGAAGAGAGACCACACTGGATTACTCTCAACCTAGTCAGGGTATAGGCTGCTGAGCACAAGGAACTTGACAATGTCCACAACTATAACGTAGCACTGTCCAATACAACTTTCTGCAATAATGGAAAGCTTCAATATCTGTCCTGTCCAAACAACTGTCACTAGGCACAGGCAGCTATTGAACACTCATAATGTGGCTAGTATGACTAAAGAACAGAAATTTTTTAAAAATTAATTTAAGTTTAAATGGCCACATGTGGCTAATAGCTACATACTGGAGTACAGCTCTAGTGCAGTCTACTACCTGGGGTATAGGTACGGCCTAGCTACATTCCCATGGAGGCTAGAATCCTGAAGGGAAGTCAAGACCTCCGGCGAGATGAGGAGTGAAGAGCAGTGCCTAAGTTTAACAGTTCTCTGTGTCCTCCCCCCACAACTAAACTCAGGTTCCTTCTGACACGTGTGGGTTAGGTTCTCCAGCTCCCCAATGTCTCATCTGAAATTGGTGAGAGAATCTACTTTTTAATAAGAATTAGGTAAGTGACATGGTGAAGGGCCCAGAGCAAGGAGATTTTCTCAATTCTTAGAAAGGTAAACTGACTGAAGTATTTAACATGTTTGGATTTTTTAATCGTCAGCCCTTTAGACCGCCTAACATCCAATGTATTGTATGCTATAAATTGTGACTCTTAACATTTTTTCCCAAATTGCTACCCAGTATCCCAACTCCATTTATTAAATTATCTGTCTTTCCATGGAAGCAACCTAAATGTCCATTGACAGATGAATGGATAAAGAAGATGTGGTATATATACACAATGGAATATTACTCAGCCATAAAAAAGAATGAAATAATGCCATTTGCAGCAATGGATGGACCTAGAGATTATCATACTAAGTGAGGTAAGTCAGACAGAGAAAGACAAATATCATATGATATCACCTATATGTAGAATCTAAAAAACTGATACAAACTTATTTACGAAACAGAAACAGACTCACAGACATAGAAAACAAACTTACAGTTACCAAAGGAGAAATGGGGGTGGGTGGGGGATAAATTAGGAGTTTGGGATTAGCAGATATAAACTACTATATATAAAATAGATAAAGAACAAGGTCCAATTGTATAGCACAGGGAACTATATTCAAAACCTTGTAATAACCTATAATGGAAAGGAATATGAAAAAGAATATATATATACACATATATACATATATATATATACACACACATATACATACATACATATGTCAATACATAAAAAACTGAATCACTTTGCTGTACACCAGAAACTAGCACAACATTGTAAATCAACTATACTTCAATTAAAATAAATAAATAAATGCCTTAGACCTTAAAAAAAATTATCTGTCTTTTATTCCGTTTTTGGAAAAATGCTATTTAATAAGAAGTAATTATAAAGTAATAACAACTACATATATAGTTGGGTATATTTCTAGCCTCTCCATTCTTTTGCACTAAACCATATTTTTTTGCTAGCACTTGACTATTTTATTATACTTTTTATTTTAATTCAGTTTTATTTTATTTTATGCTTTTAAAATTTTTCTAATGTCTTGACCCCCTCTTTCCATGGCTCTTTTATTTCAGAACATTTCTTGTCAATCTCAGTTACTTATTTTTCAAAACGAATTTTAAAACAATTTTGTTAATTTTATTGAGAGTCTGATTACTCTCACTGGGTGATGAGTAAGTGATGAAATCACTGGACCTTAAACACCACACCCTAGGACATATCAGGGAAGACACAGTTACAAGCAGTCTGAGACAGTCAGTCTGGAGGCAGAAATTCATTCATTCATTTATTCAACAAATACAAGATTTCTATGTTCCGGGCACTAGAAATGCAGTAAATAGTAAACAAAACAGACAAAAATCTTTGTCCTCATTGAGCTAACATCCAATTTGGGTGAGAGAGACAATAATTTGTATAAAGCAGAGAAGGTCAAGAGGGAAGGCCAAGAGTTGTGGTATTAGTGATTTATCATCTTCATTAGAGGTGTCAAGGAAAGTCTCATTAAGAAAGTGACTTTCAGGCTTCCCTGATGGCGCAGTGGTTGAGAGTCCACCTGCCAATGCAGGGGACACGGGTTTGTGCCCCGGTCCGGGAAGATCCCACATGCCGCAAAGCGGCTGGACCCGTGAGCCATGGCCGCTGAGCCTGCGTGTCCGGAGCCTGTGCTCCGCAACGGGAGAGGCCACAGCAGTGAGAGACCCGCATACCGCCAAAAAAAAGAAAGTGACTTTTAAGCAAATATCTGAAGGAGATGTTGGAGAAAGGCACACAGGATAACTGGAAGAGTATCCCAAGAACAGAAAATGGCAAATGCAAAGGCCCTGAGCCAAGAACAAGTATGTTCAAGGAATAGCAAGGAGGCCAGTGTGGCCAAAGAGAAACAAGTGAGGTGGTAACTAGCAGGAGATGAACTCAGAGAAGCAACAGGGGTACAGATCATAAAGGCTTTTGTAGGTCATCATAAGGACTTTGAGTTTTACTCTGAGATGGAAGCTGTTGGAGGAATTTGAAGAGATATGCGACACGATCGCATTTACATCTTTAAAAGCATTTCTCTGAACGCTGTGTTGAGAAGCAGACTATAGGAGGACAAGGGCAGATGCGGGGCAACCAGGTGGCAATTGCAATAATCAAGATGTGAGCTAATGGTGGCTTGAAACAAAGTAGTAATGTGGATATAATGAGAAGTTGTCAGGTTTTACATAAACTTTACAGAGATCAAATTTCTAATCCTCATAACGTTTTTAGTTTTGATTCATCAGAGGTCCTTTAAGGTATACCCTACTTTAGTCCTCCTAGGCTCTAACCCAGACCCTCTTAATCTAAGACTAGAGAAACACTTGTCATATGCAGGCCTTAGGAGCAGAAATGCCAAAATCCCCAAGGAAGAGGATTTTCTACCATTATCAGCTAACTCCAGGAAACCATGTGATGAGATATACCAGCTACTTTTAGGGAGCCAACAAGAAACAGACTGCTTTTTATAGCCAAGTCTGGTCATTGAGGTGTATGGAGAGCAGAGAAGCTCATGGGAAGAAGGTGCAAGGAGTATCCGCACAGGGGCTCACATCAGGCTCTGCTGGTACCACAAAGCATGCAAAGAAAGAGCAAGGTCAGAAAACAAGGCCAGCAAGAAGGTGGTGCCAAACAAGGAGGGTGGGCTGACAGAAGCTATACCTGAAGGAAGGGCCAGATGCTGGATGGAACCTCGTTAGAGAACAAGGAAGTGCGGCTGCAACAATCAGGCTTTTTTCTTTTTTCTTTTTTTTTTAACATCTTTATTGGAGTATAATTGCTTTACAATGGTGTGTTAGTTTCTGCTGTAAAACAAAGCGAATCAGCTATACACATACATATATCCCCATATCTCCTCCCTCTTACGTCTCCCTCCCACCCCTCTAGGTGGTCACAAAGTACCGAGCTGAGGCTTTAAGGGGAGGAAAGGCGGTGTACTGTAAATATAAAGAGTTCAGAACCTTTAGAAACAGACCCCTTCCTATGTGACTTTTGGGCAAGCTACTTAGCATCTCTGAGCCTGTATTCCCCTCAAAATGAGGGCTAATTATCCCTCTCATTTGAGTGTGATAAGGATTAAATGACTCATGTTTGCACAAGTCATAGACTGCCTTTGCACATGTCTTTTAATGGCCCACAGAGCATTTTATAAATTGAAACTATATATAAAAATCACAGGGACTTCCCTGGTGGTCCAGTGGTTAAGACTCCACACTCCCAACACAGGGGGCCTGGGTTCAATCCCTGGTCAAGGAACTAGATCCCACATGCTGCACTAAGAGCCTGCAAGCCACAACTAAAGGAGCCCACATGCCACAACTAAAAAGATCCTGCATGCCGCAATGAAGATCCCGCGTGCCACAACTAAGACCCAGCTCAGCCAAATCAATAAATATTTTTTTAAAAAATCAAATTTCACCCCAAAAGTCCAGCTCTCTTTAAAAAAACAATTTAAAGGTCTAGCAACACTGAGCTCCAGTGACAACTCTGGAATTTTATTTGGGAGAGGCTTAAGGGCTACAATTTGATTGGAAGGGAGGGTGGTGGCTAAGGGACTTGTCATGAGGTTGTGTTTGCAAAGCAAGCACATTGTTTTTATGTAGATCATTCATTAAACATTAATTTTATAATGCAACATTTTATGAAGATGTTTTTGTTTACATTTTACTTAAAATTAAGAAAAAATTAATTGTCCGTATCAAACAGTATTATACATAAGTCGCAATTTGGGGCAGCTTAGAGGTGGGGCAGTTGGTCCTGAGGAAGATAACGAGGGTTTCTTTTTTTTTTCTTAATTAAAAAAAATTTTTTTTCCTTTATTTATTTATTTTTGGCTGCATTGGGTCCTCGTTGCTGAGTGCGGGCTTTCTCTAGTTGTGGTGAGCGGGGGCTACTCTTCGTAGCGGTGCGCGGGCTTCTCACTGCAGTGGCTTCCCTTGTTGCGGAACACAGGCTCTAGGCACGTGGGCTTCGGCAGCTACAGCACACAGGCTCAGCAGTTGTGGCGCACGGGCTTAGTTGCTCCGTGGTATGTGGGATCTTCCTGGACCAGGGCTTGAACCTGTGTCCCCTGCATTGGCAGGCGGATTCTTAACCACTGTGCCACCAGGGAAGCCCAATGAGGGCTTCTTGATCAAAGATGATTATTCTGTGCTCCCACAGTCCCTGTGTATACCCTAATCAGTCTTGTTATGCGTCTACCTCCCCTACCAAACCATATACCCTCTGATAGACGGTCCCAGTTACCCAGCCATAAACATAGCATACAAGAAAATTGTACAGAACTAGAACTTTGATGTCCAATATACTTGAGGTAGGCATTATCACATATTACTCTGAACACTGTCCCACATCCAGCTAAGGGCTAGTGTCTGATATAAGACAAAGTTTAAAAGCAACAAAAAGCAAAACCAAAACAAAACCAAAGAGGCAACTTTTGGCTCCCACAACAAGGATTTACTATTTCGGACTCAGAACAAGCAGCTCTTCTCTCAGGAAGGTCTAAGGAGGCTCCCTGAAAGTCCTGCCTTACCAGGGGGAATACAGCACTGGCTAGAGCTGCAGCTCAACAGCTCTCTGAAGAGCCAAGGGACCAGTTGTTACTAGGTATATTTAGTTCTATGAGCTCAGAAAAGTGATCTCCCTGGCAGTGGCACAAAGCATGCAACCCCATCCCAAGTGAAGCAGTAGTGAGGGGGTGTGGGTGAGAGCAGACAGGAGGGGAGACATGTCTCTAGAATTCCCAACAAAACAGGCCCAGCCAGCTTCATCAGGGAACAGAATTCACTGAGGTAAAGCTTGAAGAGGAGCAGCACATCTGTGGGTGCAGGAATCAGGCAGGTCTCCTGCGTTCTTGCCTGGAAGCAATTACTCCTCCTTCCCCTTTCCACCCTTGTTCCCCACTGCTGATGCACCACATCTCCCAAACCACACCACCACAGCACCACCCCCGCTTCCCCACACATACAATGTTTAGAACCCACAACACACGTGCCCCAGATCTGAGAAGCTTCCCAACTCTTGTTTACCACGTTAACATCTAGCAAGGACACAAATTTTAGATACAACAGCTCTGAATGTCACTGGTACAGAATGCTGGGGACATGGACATCTCAGGGGTGAAAAATCTGTCCTCAGTGAGACCAGAAGCTATTGCTCAAAGTCAGGGAGAGAACGGGCTTCCCTGGTGGCGCAGTGGTTGAGAGTCCGCCTGCCGATGCAGGGGACACAGGTTTGTGCCCCGGTCCGGGAAGATCCCACATGCCGCAGAGCGGCTGGGCCCGTGAGCCATGGCCGCTGAGCCTGCGCGTCCAGAGCCTGTGCTCCGCAACGGGAGAGGCCACAACAGTGAGAGACCCGCATTCGCAAAAAAAAAAAAAAAAAAAAAAAAGTCAGGGAGAGGACAGTCATTTCTCACTCACCTTTGTACATCTAGTCTCACTTCTGCCAGTCCATCTACCACATTAGTCACCAGAATGACCTTTGTAAAGTATAAATCTAACTATACCAATGTACCTACTTAAAATCTCATGACTCCCCATTACCAATAGGATAAAGCCCTAGCCCCTTGGCCTTACATTCAAGGCCTTTTACAATCTGCCCCATAGACTAACTTTCCAGTCAGCTTCCTGGCCATTCTCCCTCCCTATCAGACATCTACACTCCAGGCCAGGGGTCAAGAAACTATGGCCATGGGCCAAATCCAGCTTGCTGCTTGTTTTTGTAAATAAAGTTTTATTGGAACTCAGCCACATTCATTCATTTATGCACTATCTATAGCTGCTTTCAGGCTTCAAAGGCGGACTTGAGTCGTTGTGACAGAGACTGTGTGGCCAGCAAAGCCTAAAATATTGACTATCTGACCCTTAATAGAAAAAGTTTGCCAACATTTGCTCTAGATACATCAAGCCACTTCAGGCTCCTTGAACAAACTAAACCATGCTCTTTTTCCTTTACACAAGGTGCTCCTTTTAAAATGTTTCTCCTTCTCTTTATCTGCTGAAGAAAAAGTCACTGCCTCTGTGAAGTTTTCCAGACCTCTCCCAAGCAAATTAATTGCCCTATCCTATTTGTTCTCTTAGTCCTCAGGGTATATATCTATGACAGTATTTATCCCATTATACCATAATTACTATTTAATTACCCCCTTTTTACTCCCCCTAAGCAACTCAAATATAGAAATTGTGTTTTATTTGTCACTTATCTCTTTATCCGGCATCTTGCAAATTTTCTGGAACACCTAAATAAATAATTAATTTAGCTCTGTAAGTCAAGCTCCAAGCATAGAGCCTGGCACAGAGCAAGGTGTGTGGTTATTAAATAACTGAATGAGTATCTCTCACTTGAGCTTGTCCTAGAACACCCAGAAGAATGCTTAGCTTAGAGTAGGTACTCAATGCATATTATGTCTACTATACAGAAGAAAGAAAAAGGTCCCCACATTGCCAGCCAATCTAAAACAAAGATATCCAGCTAGGGGCCAGAGGGTTACACTGGCTTGGGTTCAGTGTAACATGATGGTTTAGAGCTTGATTCTAGAGCCAGGCTGCCTGGGTTTGAATCCTGGTTCTACCACTCACTTTCACTGTATTAGTCACATCATTTGTAAAATGGACATAATAGTACAAACTTCATAATACACTTATATTGAGGGTATTATAAATGGATTAATTCACATAAAGAACTTAGAATAGTACCTGGCACAAAATAAGCTCTCCTATGTATGAATTGAGCTCTCCTAAATATTAATACATTTGATATACTATAAGAGGAATATAAAGATACTAAGAATGTGCAATCCTGAAGCCCACTATTACAATGATGCTGATCTCTCATATGTAAAGGAGACACACAGAGGAGGTAGAAGACAGATATTTCCTAAGTGCTTGCTACACGAAGACCATGTGCCAAGCGATCAGCAATAGACAAGACACTGTAATCTACTGACCTCTAAGGCCCTTTCCATTCTACTCTATGTTCCTTACTTTGAAAGCTTTAACTCCATTTAAAACAGAGATTTCACAACCTTGGCAAGACCCTCCCTGCCTTCTTTGCCACATCAACTGTCACTTCCTCCCAACCCCAATGATAATGAAATACTTGAAGTTCTCTGAAAGTACCAGGCTCTTGACCAGTCTCATGTCTTTGCACATACTGTTCCCTTAGCTAAAACACTCTCCTTCTCCCATCATCTCTTCGGACCAAAACGACATATCAGCAACTCTGTACATGGGTAAAACTAACTTAGGTCTTCCTCTTCCGTGACTCCATCACAGTATCCACTTATCCTACTGCAGTATCCTCATCTGTTTACATGGCTATTTCCACAACTAGAGGAACTTCTTCTAAGGCAGCAACTTCACCTTCCCTTTTACTCCTATATATCTAGTACCCAGCACACATGCAGGTACAGAGAATCTCTCTGAGGTCGATGATAAAGCTTAGTCCTTGTCATGGAATCATCTTTGATGTCCTCAGGCCATGACATTGGTCACATGACACAGATCAAATCCTAGAGGCAGCATCTGAAGTTGCAACTTGCTAGGTACCTGGCCAGAATGGCAAAGACTAAGAAATTTTGACATCTCCAGTCTTGCAAACTATCGGGACCAAAGTATCCAAGCTAGCCAAGGACCACTGCCAGGGGAATCTTATGAAAGGGGGATAGAAATGGATCACTAATTTAAAAATATTTCCCCAGACAGAAAGGATTATCTTCTTGGGGTCAATACTGCTACATTTACATAGGAGGAATACACAGCACTGGACAGAATGTGTTATGGGTAAAAATGTTTTTAAAAACTGATGAGTTTGGGTCTTCCCTGGTGGCGCAGTGGTTGAGAGTCAGCCTGTCGATGCAGGGGACACGGGCTCGTGCCCCGGTCCGGGAGGATCCCGCATGCCGCGGAGCGACTGGGCCTGTGAGCCGTGGCTGCTGGGCCTGCGTCTCCGGAGCCTGTGCTCCGCAACGGGAGAGGCCATGGCAGTGAGAGGCCCGCGTACCGCAAAAAAAAAAAAAAAAAAAAAAAAAAACTGATGAGTTAGAGGGGACTTCTGGCTTGACAGTGTGAGAAGCTCCATAGAACCACTCTCCAGTGAAAGTGGCAAAAGTTATTTTTTAAAAGCAATCATTCCTTATGTGACATATAACAGAAAGTTAAAGATCCTTAATATAAGAGCACCTAGAAACCAAACAAAAGATGAGCAAAAGATATAAAAATATTTTTATAAAGAAGAAATATAAACAAACATGTATAAACTTTCAACTTCATAAGCAGTCAAAAATTAAAATGAATACCATTTTCCCATCCCTTGAAAAGGCAGCTATGAAAGGATTGGTAATAACTAGTGCTGGACATAATGAGCACTCTGTCATTGTTGGAGAAGGTATACATCCATAGCTTTTCAGGTGGACAATTTGTCAGTGTATATCAATACTTAAAAGGTGTCTAGCCTCTGATTTAACAGCTCTGACTGTAGGCATCCAACCTGAAGAAATCTTCACGCAAGTCCTAGGAGTCACGTATAAGTAGGTGTATCGAAGCATTTTTTGAAATAACAAAAAATTTGAAACATGATTGTACATAAATGAAGAAATTGTTGAAGTAATACATACTAACTCCTACCAGGCAATACTCTGCAGCAGATGAAAAGAGCTCTATAGTGTGGACATGAAAGTATTTCTAAGACATAGTGATATGAAAAACAAGGTGTACAATAATACTGAATCACACACTCCTGTTTACGTTTATATGGTTATGGACCTGTTTACATATATATGGCATGCGTGTGTCTGTGCATGCCTAGAAAAAAGTCTGTAATAATGCATATCAAGATGCTGATGGTTTCCTCTGCCCAAGGCACTAGGACTGGGAGAGGAGGAATGAAAGGGGCTTTACGTAATTTACTTCATTCTAGGTTATTTGGGTTTTTTTAATAAGCATGTTTTTACGGATGACAAATAACTTTCATTATCACAGAAAACTTGGAAAATGCAAATATATAATCTCTGATACCGTAAAAAAAAAAAGCCATCATTCAAAATCTCTAGAAATTGTCCTAGGGCATATAGCAAATGAAGAAACATTTGCTCAAGAAGATCTACTAAAACTCAGTAAGAACAGTGAGAGTCTGTAGTATTTTAATTAACACTTGCTCCCTCTCTCTCTCCCCACTGCCAAATCAGTAAGACAGAAACTCCATTCCAGACTGGTGCAGCTGAGAACACAGGGCTCCCTCATCCCCAAGCTCCCAGTTGGAAGGCTATGTCTCCTCCTTCTTCCAGTTACCTGTTGCTAAAGCTAAGTTCTAGGTGAATCCAGCAAAGAAGTGGGCCTCCCTACTTCCACCCAGCCCCCACTCATGGGGCAGGGACTTCACCTTGGATGCAGAGCCACTGAGCATACTGGGGACCTGACTGCCATTTCCCTAGCTTATAAGACAGCAATTATACTCTGGGAGAGGCAAGCCAAGAAGGCACGAGGCTACTGCCATCCCTCCACCAAGTGCTCAGCTCCTAAAATGGGGGTGTCACTCAAAGAGAAGAACGTCATCGTCCCTACCTCCAACTCCAGAACCATAGCTCAGAGTTCTTGCCTGGTAGGAGAAGCAGGCTTTAGAGAGTTTTGAACCTCTCCCCAAAGGAAATTATTTTATTTGCAACAGAATGTGAAGAAGTTTAAGACCAAGGGCTCTCTGAAAAACAGTGAAAGTTCTGGTGAAAGGCAATTGGGAGGAGAGGGGTGGATTTATTGGAGATATAGGCTGAACTGCAGGGTAAAGAATTTGCTGACTGGGAACAGAGACAGCTGGGAGGAGCCCTCCTCTTGTAAGAACACATCTCAAACACTGATCTCAGGAACTATCCTTTCAAAGGAGCCCTAATATGAGTGGATCAGTCTGTGGAGAAAATTTATGCCCCAGGGCATTGTTGAAAACAATAGAGTAATCAGATGGCAACTAACAGAGCTTAACAGCTGAGTGGGGCCAGGAGAAGACAGAGTCAAAGACAGCCCTGCCAAAACCATTGCCATCCAAAGGTGACTGTGGGCATATCCAAAGGTGACTGTGGGCATATCCAAAGCTGCACCCTCTGAGAAGCAACATCAGAGGCTTCACACCGTCAGGAGGTGGTGGGAACAGACCACTGAAATAATCTTTCCAGTCACCAAACAAACAAACAAGTAAATAATAACAAGCCCCAGAGGGGTTGGACCAGTAGCCAGAATTGCTCCAGTATATGATCAAAAACATCCAGTTTCTAACAATACATATATTGTTTCATATATATATATATATATATATATATATAGCATGCGAATTAACAGGAAAGTATGAGCCATACACCAGAAAAAAAGCAGGCAACAGAAACTGTCTGTGAGAGCAAGCAAATTTCAAATTTGACAAAAAAAGGCTCCAAAGTAGCCATTATAAATATCTTCAAAGACTAAAGGAAACCAGGATTAAAGAAGTAAGGGAATGTGTGGTGACAATGTCACATCAAATAAAGAATATCAATAGACAGAAATTACAAAAAAGAACCAAAGGTATGTTGTGGAGTTGAAAAGTATAGTAACTAAGAGAGGAGCTCAACAGCAGCTCTGAACCAGCAAAAGACAGAATTAGCAAACTGGAAGATAGGCTGAAGGAGATTACACAATCCAAAAAACAGAGAGAAGAAAAGAATGAGAAAAAATGAACAGTTCCAGAGAAATGTGGAACACCATTTTGCTCATATGCGTAATGGAAGGATCAAAAGGCGAGGATGGGGAGTTCCTTGGTGGCCCAGTGGTCAGGATTCCGGGCTTTCACTGCTGTGGCCCGCAGTTCAATCCCTGGTCGGGGAACTGAGATCCCACAAGTCGTGTGGTGTGGCCAAAAAAAATTAAAAGTAAAAATAAATAAAAGGAGAGGATGAAGAGAAAGGAGCAGAAAAAAAATATATATATAGAAAGAAATAATGTCTGGGAATTTCCCAAGTTTATTGAAAAGCATTAATCTACCTATCCAGAAAGTTCAACAAACTTCAAAGAGGATAGGATAAATGCAAAGAGATCCACAGACACATCACAGAAAAAGCTAAAAGCCAAAGGCAAGGAGAAAATCTTAAAAGCAGCAAAAGAAAAATAATTCATTACACATAAAGGAAGCCAAATAAAAATAACAGCCTACTTCTCATCAAAAACAATGGATGCGGGACATCCCTGGTGGTGCAGTGGTTAAGAATCCTACTGCGAGGCTTCCCTGGTGGCGCAGTGGTTGAGAGTCCGCCTGCCGATGCAGGGGACATGAGTTCGTGCCCCGGTCCGGGAAGATCCCACATGCCGCGGAGTGGCTGGGCCCGTGAGCCATGGCTGCTGAGCCTGCGCGTCCGGAGCCTGTGCTCTGCGACGGGAGGGGCCACAGCAGTGGGAGGCCCGCGTACCGCAAAAAAAAAAAAAAAAAAAGAATCTGCCTGCCAATGCAGGGGACATGGGTTCCAGCTCTGGTCCGAGAAGATCTCACATGCCTTAGAGCAGCTAAGCCCGTGCGCCACAAATACTGAGCCTGCGCTCTAGAGCCCGTGCTCCGCAATGAGAAGCCACCTCAATGAGAGGCCGGAGCACCACAACGAAGAGTAACCCCTGCTCGCCGCAACTAGAGAAAGCACTAGCGCAGCAACGATGACCCAGCGCAGCCAAAAATTAATTTAAAAAAAAAAGTGAAGGCAAAATAAACACTGAAAAAATTCATTGCTAGCTGACACACCTGATATTGATAAAAAGCACTAAAGGACATTTTTTAAGGTTAGTAAGGGACCCCAGATAGTAATTTGAATCCATGTAAAAAAATAAATCTGTTCCTTTTTAAATAAATGCATTCATCCACTTAACAATATTTATAGAGTACCAACACTGAGCACTATTCTAAGTACCAGGGATTTAGCAGTGAATAAAACAGATCCCCTGCCCTTATGGATTAAATGATAGAATACAGAAGGTGATTAAGTCCTTAAAAATAAAAAAAAAGCCAAAATAACAAACAAAAAAAGGAAGTGATGTGTAATGAGGATGTAGGTGCCAGAAATGCAGTAGGCTTGCAGATTTCATTATTACATAGGGTAGTCTGGGAAAGGTCTCATTGATAAGGAGAAGTATGAGAAAAGACAAAATATTGGGAAACATGAGGGAGTTATCAAAGTGGATATCTGGGGGAAGAATATTCCAGACAGAGGTAAGAGCTAGAACAAAGGCCCTAAGACAGGAAAAACAAGGAGTGTTTGAGAAACAGCATGGACTGTGGCTGAAGTGAAAGACCAAAGGAGATAGATGAAGAGGAGGAGATCCTAATGATAAGTGGAAGCCAGGTCACATAGGACCTCACTGACTCTTTTTTTTTTTTTCGGCTGTGTTGGGTCTTCATTGCTGTGCGCGAGCTTTCTCTAGTTGCAGCGAGCAGGGACTACTCTTCGTTGAGGTGCACGGGCTTCTCGCGGTGGCTTCTCTTGCTGCGGAGCACGGGCTCTAGGCGCGTGGGTTTCGGTAGTTGCAGCATGCGGGCTCAGTAGTTGTGGCTCACGGGCTCTAGAACACAGGCTCAGTAGTTGTGGCGCACGGGCTTAGTTGCTCCACGGCATGTGGGATCTTCCCGGACCAGGGATCGAACCTGTGTCCCCTGCATTGGCAGACAGATTCTCAACCACTGCGCCACTAGGGAAGCCCTGGACCTTGCTGACTCTTGTGTTAACTTTGGCTTTCACACTAAATGAGAAGTGGAGCTAAAACAGGGTTTTGAGTAGAGGAGTGAAATGATCTGGTTTACATCTTTTAAAGCTCTCTGGTTGCTACACTGAGAATAGACTGTAGACATGGTGATCTGTTATGAGGCTGTTGAGTCTCAGTACCTACAGTGGAGTAGGGGTGCGAAATGATTAAATTTTGGACATATTTTGAAGGTAGAACCCACTGGATTTACCAATGGATATGGGGATGAGAGGAATTATGGATGATTCAGAGTATTTTTTGGTCCAGGCAATGGAAATAATGGAGTTGCCTTCAACTGAGATGACAAAGGCTGTAGGAAGAGAAGGTGTTGGATGAGGTGACATTTAGAACCCAGTTTGGGTCATGGTAAGTTTCAGATCCCTTTCAAATTCTTAGAAGGGGACTTTGGGAGTTTGGGATGGACATGTATACACTGCTGTACTTAAAATAGATAACCAACAAGGACCTACTGTATAGCCCAGGGGACGCTGCTCAGTATTATACAGCACCTTAATGGGAAAAGAATTTGAAAAAGAATAGATACATGTATATGTATAACTGAATCACTTTGCTGTATACCTGAAACTAACACAACATTGTTAATCAACTATGCTCCAATATAAAATAATTTTTTTTAATTTCTCAAAACAAGATATACAAATGATCAATAGGCACATGAAAAGATGTTTGGCAAAATTAATCACCAGGGAAATGCAAATCAAAACCATAATGAGATATTATTTCACATCCACTAGGATAGCGATAATTTAAAAAATCAGATAATAACAAGTGTTAGGATATGGAGAAATTAGAACCCATGCTCTGCTGACATGAATGTAAAATGGTTCAGCCACTTTGGAAAACAGTCTGGCAGTTCCTCAAAGGGTAAACATAGTCAACATATGACCCAGCAATTCCACTCCTAAGTATATACCCAAGAGAAATAAAAACATCTGTCCACTGGGAATCCCCTGACGGTCCAGTGGTTAGGACTCCGAGCTTTCACTGCCGTGGCCCGGGTTCAATCCCTGGTTGGGAAACTAAGATCCCACAAGCCGTGCAGTGTGGTCAAAATAATAAGAATTTTTTTTAATTCTTTAAATAAATTAAATAAAATAAAAAATCTATTTACAAAAACCTGTACCATAGCAGCATTATTCATAACACCCAAAAGGTAGAAACAACCCAAATATCCATCAACTGATGGGTGAATAAGCAAAATGTAGTGTGTCCATACAATAGAATATTATTCAGCCATAAAAAGGAATCAAGTTCTGATACATGCTACAACATGGATGAACCTGGAAAACATTATATTAAGTGAAATAAGCCAGTCACAAAGGACCACATATTATATGATTCCAATATGAAATGTCTAGAATAAGCAAATCTTTAGAGACAGAGAGTAGATTAGGGCTAGGGGGAATAGGAGGACAGGGGGACAATAGCTAATGTGTATTAGTTTTCTCTCTGAGGTGACAAAAATTTTCTAAAACAGACTCCAGTGATGGTTGCACATATCTGTGAATACAGTAATAACCATTAAATTGTACATTAATAACCATTAAATTGTAAATGGGTACATTATATGGTATGTGAATTATATCCCAATAAAGCTATTTTTTAAAAACTGGTGGGTTTGACCAGGGCCAGGCAAACTTTTTCTGTAAAGGGCCAGACAGTAAATATTTTAGACTTGGTGAGCCATACAGTCTGTTACAACTACTCGACTCAACTCTGCTCTTCTGTGAAAGTAGCCATGGACAAGATGTAGATGAATAAGAGTGGCTCTGTGCCAATGAATCTTTACTTATGGACACTGAAATTTGAATTTCATACAGATTTCACATGTCACAAAATTCTTCTTTGGATTCTTCTCCCAGCTATTTAAAAATGTAAAAGCTATTCTTGGGAGATTGGGATTGACATATATACACTAATATGTATAAAGTAGATAAGTAATAAGAACCTGATGTATAAAAAAATAAATTAAATAAAATTCAAAAAAATTTTTTAAAAAAAAAATAAAAGCTATTCTTAGTTTGTGGACTCTATAAAAAACAGGAAGGGGGTCATATTTTGCTGACCCTGGACTAAATGCACCTAATCCTCCCTCCATTATGGCTTCAAGTACTAAGGAAATCTCTCTCCCTTACAATCCCCATGAACAAGAGTCAGTTTTGATTCCCCTTTCAGTTTTTCCCCCACACTCACTACCATTCCTATGCATGGCTTTCCAACACCCTGGGAAATACAAACCCAGCCAAGTACTCAACAGCAGGAAAACCTCCCGGACTCCATTTCCAAAATAGAACATCAACTTGGTAAGAGTTGAGGGCTCACCATGTGTTCTTTATAAATGCCACTCACCTTTGGGCACTGAGTGGATAGAGGAAAAGGCTTGGGAACAGAGAATATAAGAGAGTAAGGCAAACTCATGTCTCCTCTTTAAGAACCTTCTGGCTCCTAATCAACTCTAAGAGGGAGAATTTAGGCTTATGTGTCAATGAGCAATATAAAAAAAAAAATCCTTAAGAGCAGAATCTCATTTTAGAGCATGATGGTACCACAAGAGAAGGCAGAAGGGATGAGTGAAGACATGAAGCCTCTATTAAGAGGAATTTGTTCATTCATTTGCCCAACCAGCATCTTCTGAGTAGTGACTATGTGGCATTGCCTATGCTGGTATCTGAGGACACAGAGATTAATCAGACATATTGAAAGCACCTGGGTGAGTCAGCTATATGGGGGAAAGTCAGTCCCTGAAGGCAAGAACCACTGTCCTATGTGGAGGAAAGGGCTACGGCTCAATCCCAAAGGCAGAGCCCAGAAACACTTTCTCCAATCCTCTCAACCCCACACTGCCTGAGACCTCACAGAATTTTCCACTCTGAACTAATCAGGGAACTTGCTCACCACCCAGAGATACCAGAAGACTTGTGAAGGGACATACAGGAAAAAACCTCACCGATACAGACTCGAATCCCATCTCTGCCACCTACTCACCACATCACTTTAAGTCTGTAAAATGCAGACTACCTCACAGTTACAGTGTGGAGACAATGAGATCATGTAAGGCACAGTCCCTCACAGTACCTGTATGTAGAAGGTGCTTCAGGAATGTCTGACTATTCTGAACCTGGGTCGCTTGGCAAGAGGGGTCACACTGTGGAAAATGATGTATCCTGAGTGAACCAGCTCTGAGTCCCAGCAGCTTCTAAGCCCCTCCTTCTCAAGATGCAGGGCTGCTAGGTGAAAGAGGGCCTGGTTCTTACCCGATCATGCCATGCTGCTGAGGTGCACGCCTACCTGACCTACCCCCGGGAGGGCCTGAGGCTGCTGGGCACTGAGGGCAGAAGAGGACAAGCTGCGTACCAACTGCTACTATTGAAATGTTCATACAGCGTTATGGTTTACAAAGGCTTCTTTACATCCATTATCTTATTTGAGCCTTTCACCAGCCGTCAAAGGGATGTATTACCGGTATCGCTATCTTGTAGATGAAGAAACTATTCTCTAGACATCTCCCTACTTGATGTCTCCCAAACTTGCCCTTTTCTTTTTTTGCCTCCTGCCTTTACTCATAAAGTTCATCTTTCCTGGAATGCTCCTCCTTCTTTCTTCATTGGTAAACCCTGCTCCCCTTTGAAAACCAAGTTCCAGTTTGATCTGCTTGGCAAGGCCTGCTCCTGACGTACCTTCAGTCAGAATTAGAGGCATCTCTGTTTAAAATCCTTCTAGCTCATCATCTTTGGGATAAAATCCAAGTTTCTCAGGATGGCAAGAATCTGGCTTATGCCTGCCTCTCCAACCTCATCTCCAACCTCTCCCTCCCTGCCCCACCATTACCTTCTATGCTCAAAGTAAAACAACCACTGATTCACAGATCCCAAAAGGACATCATACTCATTCCTCCACTTGCTATACCTTTCTCTTCTCAAGGCTAACTCCTATTCATCTCAGGCATCACCTCTTCTGTGTCGTCTTTCCTGGCACCCTAGGATGGGTTAAATTCCCTCTTCTGTACTTACAGAGCATGCAGTGCTCATCTCTGGTCACAATACCTGTTAGGATTGAACACGTGTGTCTTTCTGCCTCACTAATACGTGAGCTCTCTGCAGGTAGAAAATCTGTCTTCCTTATTAGTCTTTGCATACCCAACATCCAGCACAGACCAGACACTAAATATGTTTAGAGAAGGAAGACAGAAATAAGGGGATGGGGAACACGAGGACAAATAAGGGGTGGTGGTGGTCATGGATCCTCAAGTGAATCAGACATTGCATTGGAAACCAATTGTTTCTAATGCCATTAAGTACACTGAATGTGATGCACATGCAGATACAGACATGCACTGAGAGACTGGCATAAATATAGATACATACAGACAAACAAACACAAACACCAGTTAGGTCTGAAGACAAGCAGGACCTTGGGAGCCAGTGGCTGATTCCTCCTTAGACAGGAAGATCCAGAAGCTTACTTAATACCTGAAGTTGATCTTTTCTCTCTCTGCTGGCTTGACCATTTCTGGCCGTAGATGACCCTTGCATTCTGCCTACCACTTTGTAGGGCCCAGATCCTGCCTAGACTAACAGCAGCTTTGGACTCCTGATCATACTTCCTGGCTCTGTTTTTGCCCCCAGGTCCTGCACACCGTACTGCACTGTAACCTTTCGCTCCTAATCTTCTCCTTGATCTCTGACCTGGCTCATGGGCCTTCTCTCAGCTCCTACCTCCTTGGCTCAGTGTTCCTCCCCTCCTCTACTTCTTATGCACACAGACACATCTAAATACAGAAAGGCACAAAATGATGTATACACACCCACAAAGAAACAAACACAAAGGCACATATAGACATATATGGACACACACACAGAAGCCTTACAAGTACAACTAATCCCTGCCATTAACAGGATTGCCATCCAGAATAGACAAAGCAGACTCACCAACAAAGATGGGAGGAAGGAAAACAACAGTCTGCTTAGTGAGAAAGAATTTCCCTATCTGTCAAAGCAAACCACCGTCTGGGTTTTCCTGGAAACATGAGTGGAACCATCTGGGGGAGCTGCTGCTTCACCCTGTATCTGGCTAAGGCACTAGGACAGATTGCAAACGACGCTTACTCCCTCTGATGTGTAGCTCAGTTTGTCTAGCAACCAGTACCCCTCCCTGAGTGCTGGCTGACAATGTGTCTTCTGCTACACCAGCACATGTTAGATTACCTCACCCCTATTCCTCTTGAAACTCCCACAGTCTCCTGTGCACACCACCATTACAGCCCTGAAGATGTGCTGTTGTCATTGCCAGTTTACATACCCGCCTCTCTCACTAGCCTAAGGGCTTATGAATGGCAAAGAGTGTCTTATTTTCATCTCTATTCTATTCTACAGATGAGGAAAGTGAGCCTCCGAATTACTTGGCCTTATAGCTAGTACGCTGCCGAGCTTGCATCTGAACTCAGGTCAGACTCCACAGCTCATGCTTAGACTTTTAAAAGTCAATTTCCAGATACTTTATTCTAAGAAACTCACAAAATGCCAGGAAGCCCTCCTAGAAGTTAGGGCTGAATGCCTGAGGAAGGCCACAGAGCTTGGACTCACTGGGGTTGTAGCCTGGAAGCTGACTATGAGGTACCCCTGGTGAGTGAATGCTACAGCCATCCATAATTAAGTATTTACAAGGAAAAATGGGGATAGGTCATTCCCTAGCCTAAAGAGCACGTGTTATCTGAAGGATGATCTCTCATGGTATCAGTCATCTCTGTTCTGTCCAGAGGGTCTGAGCAGACTTCAATCTGTGCTTTGTCTGAATTAAGGGCAGGCGGTCAGAATGTTCCACAAGGCAGGAGATAGGATGGTGACTGCACCAGGAGATAGGCAGGGAGCTAGAAGGCAAAAAAACAGCAAAGTGCCTCCAAACTGTAACAGTCCTTTAGGTCAAAGAAGAGTTATTGCAGCAGCAGAAATGTATACATCGAAACCCATGCTGAGGTTATTTGAATAATTGTGTGCAAGTTTTTTCTGCCCTACTTTTCATATAGTAAACTTAAAAAAGCAAAACAAAACAAAACAAAAAAAACCTCTAGGCTGTCAAAGCTGTTCAAAGAGGAAACAAGGAAAATCTATGTTCAGGGACCAAGGGGAGAACTCTGCTTCTGAGGGGCCAGCATGGTAGCAGTACTAGATATCAGAGGAAGGCCCTGAGCACAAGGCAAACCCAGGAAAAATAAAACTGGGGCCAATTAGCCAGCTGCGTTTGATATCTCCTGTCATGGAGCTCCATATGATAAGGGTCAAGAATTGGATTCAGGTCCCTGGTGTGTGGGTGAGAGAGAATTACCACCTGGCCCTCCCTTAGCTTCCCCAGAAGTGACAACTATAAAAAAAGAGAAAGAAGGGAGGGAGGAAGGGAGGAGGGGAGGGAGGGAGGAGAAAGAAATTCTCCCAAAGGCTGTTCAGTCTGGTGTCCTCAAAAGCGATCTACACCTGCCCAGAAACAGAGGGAACCTAGCTGTCAGCTAGCTAACCAGGGATCTCTGCTTCCAGAAACCATGGTAATTCAGACTTAGAAGCACCTCTTCATATCTGTCAAAGTAAGGAGTGGGGGAAAGGGAGATAGAAGTCAACATGGTTTTCAATGTGTTTTCTACAGAGCACTAGGGATTCTTATGGATTGGGCTACAGAAAGGCAAGTGGAAGGTGATCACTACTCCAACCAATGTAGTGACACTTTTATTTTTTTAACATCTTCATTGAGATATAATGCACATACCATCTTAGTGTACAGCTCAAGGGTTTTTAGCATAATTACAGAGGTGTACAATCACCACAAGTCCGAAACATTTTCATGAGCCTGAGGCAGATGTGCGTTGCAATAACCCAAAAAAATGGATAACTGTGAGCTAATTCAGTCTCAGTTTCCTTACCAGTTATATGGAAAAATCACTATGTACCCCACAGTAGACGTTTCTTGTAAAGATGACATGAGCGATTGTATGTAGAAGCACCCAGCACAGGCCTAGCACATTACAGGCGGGTCGGAGTAGAAGTAGTAAGTAATACTACTACTGGGAACTAAGCCACAGGCTGGGGACTCTCTATGCACAAGTTCATTTCATCTGTGCCATAACCTTTCAAGGTAAGGATTACTGTCCCCATTTGACAGTGAGGAAACGAAGCTCACAGAGTTTAGCAAACTTCCCAAGGTCATACAACTATTAACTGTACACCTAAAACCCTCGTCTTTCTTGCTCCAATGCCTGTGCATGCCTTTGCTCAGTCACACAGCCTTTCAGCAGTCTCAGCAGCGTCTTTTCCTTTCTTCAACACCCCTCTTGTATGTTCTTCTCTGTCTCTCCTAATATTTTAACTATAGTGATTTCACCTCCATTCAGATTCTGTATATGATTCATAGCACAGGGCAGAGGGATAGGGAAGCGGTCACAGAGGAGGTCAGACACACACATCATACACAAACACCTGGAGCCCAGACCCTAGCAACTTCTAGAAACAGCCCACCATTGACTCAGCTGCTATCCTGTCCAGGAACTCACAAGTCAAAAGCACCCTGTCCCCCATACCATTGACCAGCCAACTCTATACTCTTGCTCTGCCCTAGTGAAACAATTTAAGGAGCACACACAGATAAGATAGAATCTTTGCTTTCAAATTCAAAAAAATGTAACTCATCACCTTTGTGTGCAAGGCCCTGCAACAAGCACTGTGGGAGAAGCAGTGATGCATGAGACCTGGTTCCTGCTCCTGGGAGGCATTCACAGTCTGCAGACAGACAAGGATGCACCCAACTAATTACAATATGGAGCAAAGCAATATGCCAGATGCAGGCTTCATGCCAAGTACTCTGGAGCATGGGAGAGGAAGGATTACTTCCCACTGTAGGGGAACAAACAAGATTTCTTGGAGGCAACATTTAATCTAGGGCCAGTAGTTCTCAACCAGGAGCAATTCTATTCCCCAGGGCAACTGACAAGTGGCAATAAAAAAAGTTTGGTTGTCACAACTTGGGTGGTGTGGGGCGTGGGGTGGCTGCTCTTAGCCTCTAGTGTAGAAAGGCTAGGGATGGTGCTAAACATCCTACAATCTGGCCCAAAACGTCAGCAGTGCTGAGGCTGAGAAACCCTGATTAGGCCTTGGAGGACAAGTAGAATTTTTACAGGCAAAAGTGGGAAACAGAGCGATGCCAGGATGAGGGTTTATCTGGAGCAAAGGCACAGTGATGAGAGATTAAGAGCATGTTTGAGATGGCTGCAGCATAGAGTGAGGGAATGCAGGGTATAAGAAGAACTAGTCAGGCGAGCTAAAGTCAGACTGCAGGAACCCTGGCGGGCAGGTCAGAGTTTAGATTAGTTTAGTAAGTGAAGGTAAGCCATTCTTACAATTTCATCATCTCTAAAACAGAGTTAATAACACCGAGTTCACAGAGTGGTTGAGAAGTAAATGAAACCGCATATATACTCAGCTGGCACAGGACTTATTACATGGTAGGAATGTTACTTTTCCACCGCACTCCCTTTACAATGTAGGACTAACGATCAGAGTCGTGCTTTAGCAATTCCAGTATTAGTGCAAAAAGACAAACTTATAGGCAACAATACAATCAAAATCATTGGGGTACAAAGCAAGACATTTTAAGCGCTAAACGAGTGATGTAGACTGTGCTACAGGAGTTAGTACTGAGATGAGAGAGATCAGTGGGGGAAGAAAGCCAGGCAAGGTTCATGAAAAGTGAAGCTGGGGCATTCCAGAGGACACCTAAGACCAATACACACAGAGCCAGGGGTTGGAGGGAGGGATATAAAAAGTTAATTCCCAGAAAGGAGAACTATCTGAGCAAAGAAAGGCACCTGGAATAAACATGGAATGACTATGACCCAAAGAAGGACAAGAGTCAGATCAGAGTGGTAGGAGGTATGTCTAGAGAGACTTACAGGCTAAGGCCGGGGAATTCCCTGGTGGTCCAGTGGTTAGGACTTGGCACTTTCACTGCCATGGCCCGGCTTCAATCCCTGGCCAGGGAACTAAGATCCCACAGGCCGCACAGCATGGCCAAAGGGAAAAAAAAAAAAAAGGTTAAGGCCAGATTTGAAGGGATGGCGTGCCAGGCACAGGAAGTCAGATGGAATAAGAAAAGGAAATTAAAATGTAACTTAGAAAGATCACTGGCAGCGTGTACATGTGCTGGTGAAGGAGAAATTAGAGGCAACGGAATACTGAGGGCTGTCTACAGCTATCTGGATACAAAGAAATGAAGCCACAAGCCTCAGGAGGGAATAACAATCGTTCTTAGTCATGATGATAACTTCTGAGCATAATGCAGCTACTTATCTTCGTCCAAATTAACCCACGCTGGCCACAGCACTGGCTACGTGTGAGAAGCTCTTAGGGCCCTATATACTGTCCCTCCAGCCCAATTCCTACTGGGCCTCTGGCTATTGCAAGTGGAACTGCCGGCTGCACCCCTTCGGGTTGTTTCCCCAGCCCTGATTCCACCTGGTGCCAGAGTCCATCCTTCCTCAACCCTCACAGCCTCCCAGGACCTAGCATGCTTCTTGGTGGAACAATTTTAAAAAGGTAAAAAACAAGTCAACTTTCACCATGCTAAAGTCAAGCAGATCTAATGACACTACCACAGCATGGCCTTGTTCAAAATCCTCTAGCCTTCCAGATGGGTAGGGGAAAATCAAAAGTTCTCACCTAGACCTTTTTTAAAATAAAGGCATAGGCAGGAGGCTGAGTGAGCTAACAGAGAAGTTGTGGCCCCTAGAAACGTGTGACTCTGCTCTATCACGCGCCATTTCCCTTAACATCAGCTACTCGGGTGAAGACAGAACTACCTCCTGCAGGGTCCTGGCCCTAGCCGTGTCAGCCGAGCTGTTGGGGGTGGCTCCCAGAGCTGAACACTGTGGTGCCCTGGGATGATGAGAGAGCTGATTTGGAATTCTTGCGATACAAGCCAGCCCTCACTATCTGTACCATCACGCTGAGGGAGGAAAAAACATGAATTTAGAACCTATCACGCGCCAGCCCTTGTGCTTGGAGCTTTGAATACATTAAATGCTTACAACAACCCTGCAAAGAGTTACCCTCCTCAAATAGCTGAATAATTGAGGCTCAGAGAGGTGAATTTATTTGCCTATATGTCACATAGACAGTAAGTGGCAAAGCCAGGTTTTGAACACAGGCCTATCTCTAACAAAATGTAGGTTCTTTCTGATGATAACAACAATAATAATAACAACAAAAACTAACTTTTATTGAGCCTGTTCTATATGCCAAGCATTGTACTAATTGCTTTATATGCATTATTTCATTTAATCTTCACAACAACTTCACGAGGTACCTACTATTATCACTCCGCTTTTTTTTTTTTTTAACATCTTTACTGGAGCATAATTGCTTTACAATGGTGTGTTAGTTTCTGCTGTATAACAAAGTGAGTCAGCTATATATATACATATATCCCCATATCCCCTCCCTCTTGTGTCTCCCTCCCACCCTCCCTATCCCACCCCTCTAGGTGGTCACAAAGCACTGAACTGATCTCCCTGTGCTATGCGGCTGCTTCCCACTAGCTATCTATTTTACATTAGGTAGTGTATATATGTCCATGCCACTCTCTCACTTCTTCCCAGCTTACCCTTCCCCCTCCCACTGTCCTCAATTCCATTCTCTATGTCTGCATCTTTATTCCTGTCCTGCCCCTAGGTTCTTCAGAACCATGTTTTGTTTTTTTTTTTAGATTCCATATATATGTATTAGCATACGGTATTTGTTTTTCTCTTTCTGACTTACTTCACTCTGTATGACAGACTCTAGGTCCATCAACCTCACTAAAAATAACTCAATTTCATCTCTTTTTATGGCTGAGTAATATTCCACTATATATATGTAACACATCTTCTTTATCCATTCATCTGTCAGTGGACACTTAGGTTGGTTGCAGGTCCTGGCTATCATAAATAGTGCTGCAATGAACATTGTGGTACATGACTCTTTTTGAATTATGGTTTTCTCAGGGTATATGCCCAGTAGTGGGATCACTGGGTCGTATGGTAGTTCTATTTTTAGTTTTTTAAGGAACCTCCATACTGCTCTCCATAGTGGCTGTATCAATTTACATTCCCACCAACAGTGCAAGAGGGTTCCCTTTTCTCCACACCCTCTCCAGCATTTATTGTTTGTAGATTTTTTGATGATGGTCATTCTGACTGGTGTGAGGTGATACCTCATTGTAGTTTTGATTTGCATTTCTCTAATGATTAGTGATGTTGAGCATCCTTTCATGTGTTTCTTGGCAATCTGTGTATCTTCTTTGGAGAATATCTATCTCGGCCTTCTGCCCATTTTTGGATTGGGTTGTTCGTTTTTTTGATATTAAGCTGCATGAGCTGCTTGTATATTTTGGAGATTAACCCTTTGTCAGTTGCTTTGTTTACAAATATTTTCTCCCATTCTGAGGGTTGTCTTTTCATCTTGTTTATGGTTTCCTTTGCTGTGCAAAAGATGTTAAGTTTCATTAGGTCCCATTTATTTATTTTTGTTTTTATTTCCCTTTCTCTAGGAGGTGGGTTAAAATGGATCTTGCTGTGATTTATGTCATAGTGTTCTGCCTATGTTTTCCTCTAAGAGTTTGATAGTGTCTGGCCTTACATTTAGGTCTTTAATCCATTTTGAGTTTATTTTTGTGTATGGTGTTAGGGAGTGTTCTAATTTCATTCTTTTACATGTAGCTGTCCAGTTTTCCCAGCACCTCTTACTGAAGAGGCTGTCTTTTCTCCATTGTATATTCTTGCCTCCTTAATCAAAAATAAGTTGACCATATGTGTGTGGGTTTATCTCTGGGCTTTCTATCCTGTTCCATTGATCTATATTTCTGTTTTTGTGCCAGTACCATACTGTCTTGATGACTGTAGCTTTGTACTATAGTCTGAAGTATAGTATATATAGAAGTATGTACTATAGTCTCATTCCTCCAGCCCCATTTTTCGTTCTCAAGATTGCTTTGGCTATTCGGGATCTTTTGTGTTTCCATACAAATTGTGAAATTTTTTGTTCTAGTTCTGTGAAAAATGCCAGTGGTAGTTTGACAGGGATTGCGTTGAATCTGTAGATTGCTTTGGGTAGTAGAGTCATTTTCACAATGTTGATTCTTCCAATCCAAGAACATGGTATAGCTCTCCATCTGTTTGTATCATCTTTAATTTCTTTCATCAGTGTCACACAGTTTTCTGCATACAGGTCTTTTGTCTCCTTAGGTAGGTTTATTCCTAGGTATTTTATTCTTTTTGTTGCAACGGTAAATGGGTATCACTCAACTTCTAATGAGGAAACTGAGGCTTAAAGAGATTAAGTAACTTCTCAAAGTTTCCACAGCTGGTAAAGGGAAAGCCAGGTTTAAACCTGGGTCTGTGTGACTCTGCAGCACAAGCTTTTAACCCTGTGCTATTCTACACCAGACACCACAGACACTAACAGAAGGTTAAGTATATTTTGCAGCTTTCCAGGCTCATACTAACGTACCCATCTCCACCCCGCAAAATGTGTGATCTCACCCTTGCATAAGACTCCCATCTCAGCCTGACGACATGCTTGCTACAGTGATATTGGTCAGTCATTCCACACATGAACATTAAAATACAATTGTCAGGGACTTCCCTGGTGGCGCAGTGGTTAAGAATCTGCCTGCCAGCGCAGGGTACACAGGTTCGAGCCCTGGTCCGGGAAGATCCCACATGCCACGGAGCAGCTAAGTCCATATGTCACAACTACTGAGCCTGCACTCGAGAGCCCATGAGCCACAACTACTGAAGCCCGTGTGCTGAGAGCCTGTGCTCTGCAACAAGAGAAGCCACCACAGTGAGAAGCCCGCACACCACAACGAAGAGTAGCCCCTGCTCGCCACAACTAGAGAAAGCCCGCGTGCAGCAATGAAAACCCAATGCAGCCAAAAATAAATAAATAAATTTATATATATATATATATATATATATATATATATATATATATATATATATATATATATATATACAATCGTCAGATGTAGGTAGCTTTCCTGGAAATATAGAGGAAACAGAAAGGTGGCAATAAGTAGCGTTCACTGAGCCTGAATTGTGTGTCAATGCTATGCTGGGAACATTTTTCTTACTTAACATATGATGAAATTAACTGTGGTGGAGGGCACAGGGGGAATCTGGTCCTATGAGTTTTAGTACCTATGTAGATTCTTATAACTGCCCCACAATCCAGACATGGGACAGTTCCATTACCAAAAAAAAACTCCCTCATGCTGCCCCTTTGTAATCAAACCCTCCCCACACCCCTAACCCCTGGTAACCACTGATCTGGCCTCCATCCCTATAGATTTGCCTTTCTTAGAATGTCATTAGATGTTATCATATAGTATGTAACTATCTGAGATGGTTTCCTTCACTCAGAGTAATGCCTTTGAGATTCATCTACGCTGTGTACATCAATAGTTCATTCCTCTTATTGCTGAGTAGTTTTCCATAGTTTGTTTTATCCATTCACACACTGAAGGACATCTGATTTGTGTCCAGTTTTTGGTGATAATGAGTAAAGCTGCTATAAACATTTGTGTACAGGTTTTAATACAAATATAAATTTTCTTTTATCTATCGGGGTAAATACCTAGAAGTAGGACTGCTGAGATATGTATTAAATTGTGTTCAGCTTTATAAGAAACTCTGTAAGAGTTCTAGTGGCTCTTCCTCCTCACATGGTACTTGGTTTTGACTACTTTCTAATTTTACCCATCCAAATAGGTGTATAGTGATATCTCATTGTGGGTTGGTTTTTTTTTTTCTTTTTCTTTTTTTTTTTTTTTTTTTTTTTTTTTTGGCTGCACCGGGTCTTAGTTGTGGCATGCAAACTTTTAGTTGAGGCATGCATGAGGGGTCTAGTTCCCCAGCCAGGGATCGAACCCAGGCCCCCTGCATTGGGAGCACAGAGTCTTACCCACTGGACCACCAAGGAAGTCCCTCAATGTGGTTTTAATTTGTACGTCCCTAATAGCTAATGATACTGAGCATTTTTTCATATGCTTATTTGCCATGCATATATCTTCTCTGATGAAGTGTCTGCTCAAATCTTGTCTCATTTTTTATTGAGTTGCTTGTTGTCTATTGATGAGTTTTGAGAGTTCTTTATTTGGACTGGGAACTTTTTGTTTTGTTTTGTTTTTGCGGTACACGGACCTCTCACTGTTGTGGCCTCTCCCATTGCAGAGCACAGGCTGCGGACACACAGGTTCAATGGCCATGGCTCACGGGCCCAGCCGCTCCACGGCATGTGGGATCTTCCCGGACCAGGGCATGAACCCGTGTCCCCTGCATCGGCAGGCGGACTCTCAACCACTGCGCCACCAGGGAAGCCCTGGACTGGGAACTTTTAACAGCACTTTTCTCACTTAATCCTGATAGCAACGCTGCCAAGGGTAGGAATCATTAACCACCATTTTACCCTGAGAAAACCAAAGGGAAGTCACTAAACTACTATAACCTGATCACAGTTCTGCCTAATTTCAAAGTTTACTTATCACTTAATCACCTATGACATACATATTACTAGAATGCAAGCTCTATTAAAGCACGGATCTTATCTGCTTTGTTCATCATGGAATCTATAGCCCTACAACAGTGCCTCACACATAACAGGTATTCAATAAGAATTTGTTTAATAGCTGAACAAATGTCCTTTATTTTCCATGTAGGCTCCACAGAAGACAATAAAACTGCTCTCAAACTGTCTGGTCCCGTCAAGGGGACAGTGGTTTTAGGAAGGCTCTTGTCTGCCCACCTCAGACTATCAGGACAGCCTGAAGTGCCATCCCACTGCTGCAAATCCTTTGCCCAGAGGCAGTATCCCTACCAGAGGTGTCAGTAGAACACAGGTCATGAATTCCCACACTGCCAGGCTGGCAGAACTCCCTGTCAGCTTTGCAAGGAGGACACCAGCACCAATAGTGCCATCTTGCTCATCTGAAGGGCCCACAATCCATAGCCTCTGCTACCTAGGACAAAAGCAAGCAGAGATGACACTTGAGAAGTCAAATTGGCTTCCCCCCACACGAGCGACTGTATATTGTCTATAAAATGGCTGCTGAGTCTCAGTTTACCGAAAGTCTAATTTCATAGCTTACAGCAGAGACAGAAAGATCAGAAATGAGAATGAATCAACGAAGAGATAGAAAACTATAAAAAGAAATCACAACAATGCATACAGGAATGTAAGCACTGGGGTAACAGTGCAAGAGGCCCTGAAGACATGCTTTGAATAATCCAAAGAAAGTAACAATCTGTTCACAGTCATCTGTAAGAAGGAAAACTTACTTCAAAAATGGCTAAGATTTTTAAATATCTAGAAATGAGGTTATAGTTCAGTTATCTGAAAAACTTACCGATATGAGGCTGAATAAATGAGGGCTTAATAGAGTATCCCAGCAGATTTCTCCTAGGGTCCTTGGGTAATCAGCAATTCTTTTAAGCGGGACATAAGAATCTCAGGTCCTTGATGGCCAGCACAACCAGGGTTTCATCTCTGGTGTCTCAGCATCCATAATCTGATATTCCAAGCTCTGAGCTGCCCACCCAATGGTCTAGTTAGATCATGAACTCCATCTATGTTGAGACTGACTCAAACACACACACTTTGCTACCGTGACTTTCTCTTTCAAGGAGAAAATAGCTTGTGAATGATCATGAGACCCCAGACTGGCAGGCCCCTCTGCCCACCAGAGGCCCGGACTGTAGGGAGAGCAGCTGAAGCCAAGGCAGGCAGAAGCTACACTGAAAAAGAACAGCTCACCACTGGCACAGGGAAAAGCAGGGTGACAGCTTTTGTGTTATTTTAGAACAGTTTGTGCTGATGAGCTTTTTGTTGTGGTACATTCCTCTAAAAAGAACATTTTCTTCCTCCCTCCATTGACAAAGTAATTCAGCAGAAAGTGAAAAAAGAAGGAGGAGCGGATGACAAAGATATCCAGGAATTTGTGGATCTTGGATCGTATCACCTTCTTGACTGTGGTGCCACGCATCTCCCAGTCCTGTGGTCAGGAAACCTCTAGGCCTCCCTCACCACCAGGAACATGGCTCTATTCCCAGCACAGACAAATAAAATGTGGGTCCTCTGAGGGTCAGTGACACATCTAAATGTGACCAAAAGTTCGGATACTTTCATCATGGCTGTTGGCCTTGCTTAAGAACCTACAGCTGCCAGGTTCAGCAAGTATACATATCTCAGCCTGGTTGCCTGGGCCCCCTTTCCTTGCCAGGCTTTTGCCCTGCAGTTTTCTCCCACAGTCACTCTGTGTGACCAAATCTACCCTCCACGCTTCTTACTGCCTCCACATCTTTGCTCACACTGCTTCCTGCTGTTCAGGCTGCCCCATCCCTTCCACTCTCTCCCAATTCTGTTTCCTCCAGGAAGTCTATTTTTCTCCTCTTATAAGTTCCTTAGACATTATCTAGTTCAATCTGATACAAGGATCCCCTCTGCTGACCAATCAGTGGAGTGCTGTGTTCTACTGTCCCATCTTCAGTGACAGGGAGTTCACTACCTACCTACCAAGGAAGCCTCTTCTATGACGAGATAGCGCTGTGAGGTGATTCTTTATTCCAGAAGAATATGCCTATATTTTACTTTCCCCACAGTGGTCCTGGTTCTGCCCTTAGCATAAGAGAAACAATACTGCAGTACTTAACAGCATAGGCTTTGAAATCAGATCTGTTCTCCTACCCAGCGTGTCCTTGAACAAAATGCTTAACCTTTCCAAAGTTCCAGTCCTTGATGGTAATACCAACTTCCTAAGGCTATCAACAAAGTTAAAAAAGTAACTATGCAAAGAGCTTAACAATGTGCCTGGCACAGAGTAAGGATTTCACTGTTATCATCGTCATCATTTAAGTCTGATTCCTCTACTTCGATTGCATTTGAAAATAGAAATTGTATTATCTGAATCTTTTCTTTTCCAGGCTAAAGTTTCTTCACTAGACTGTAAATTATATGAGGACAGATGTATCTCTATGTAATTATGTGTATTTGCTGCCACATCCCCACGTCTAGAACAGTACCTGGCACACATATAATAGACAGTTATAAACACTGAATTGTATTGAATGCCGTCCGTTTCAGAGTTTCCATACCCTTCATCATTCATGTCACTCCTCTCTTTCACTGTTTCAAATGTTTTTGGCAACGTGAAATCCAAAGTTGAATTCACAACTTAAAGGTGGGCTAACCAGAGGAGGAGAGACTAGATTGGCCCCTCCCTCATGATATACACCCTATTGCTACTAAAAGCTGGCATAACTTGCCAGCTTCACCCCATTGCTGGCTCAAGTGGAGCTTGAAAACAACTGAAGCTTTTCAGTCTTTTGACACATGATGACTTTGGGCTCTGGGCTCTGTGGAATTGGAGCTGCAGTCACGCCAAACGGTGAAACAATAACAGAGCTATTTCCACCTAGAGATTCCTCTCGCTCTTACTATCTGGACCACTCAACTGGATCCCAGCAACTGCAGCCTGGAATTCAGAATGATCTTTCTAGGAACCTTTGTTTCTTCCTCACAAATAGAGTATACGCTTCCAAAGGGCAAGATCTGACTGTCTTGCCTTCTCTTCCACATGCCAGCACAGGGCTGAGCACAGAGTAAGGACAGATGGATGCCCTCCTTCTACAGCAGGATTACAGCAAGGATTCAGGGAAACTGTACAGACGAGCCTCAGGGCTCCCTCTCCTCTCAAACAGCACAGCTCGGTCAGTGTTGTGCTTCTAGCCGGTAGGCAAACAGGAGCCAGTCCAGGCACACACACAGATGTTAAGGCCTGCACTCTGGCAGGCCGGCTCCTAGAGGCTGCTCTGCTGAGAATCACCTTCCCTGACAAGGATGCATTCCTAGAGGACAAGCCAATATCAAGAACACCTCTCCTCAGGGAACAGCCTGTCTAGACAGCTTCAGGGACTGTTCACACAGGAGAAGAGAGCCGCACAGGGTGAGGGAGCTCACCTCATCACTTTCTTCCACATCCACGTCACCATTGGCATCATCGTCCATCAGCTTGTGGATGCTGCGGACTGCATCAAAGCTGAGCTTCTCATCCTCACTGTGGCACAGGGGCTTGTCAATCCGGCAGAACTCTGTACAGGAAAAGCAAGAGACAACATTACTGGGGGCTGCCACCCAGCTCTATTACCTACCTGTCTCACAGTCCCTGGCTTCTAGCGCCTGACTCCTCACACAGCCACTTAACAGACTATTTGTACAGTGATGAAAGTATTTCATAGTAACTGTCTTCCCTATTTAGGGTCAATGCTTTATTATCCTAATAGTTCCTTGGCAGGGAAGTCAAGCATAGGACTAGGAATACACTGGGATCTACACAAAGAACATGAATAAATAACTCACAAGGAAAAAATATACAAGTGAGAGAAAATACAAATAGCTGATGAACACAGGGAAAGGTCTTACTAGTAATCAAAGAAATACATATTCAAATGAAACATCATTTTTAGTCAATAAATAAATGTGAATTAATACAATCTTTCTAGAAATAGGAAAACAGGCCATTTGTTCCAAGGCCAGAGTACTATGTAGTTTTCCTTTTCGTTCACTTTGTCACTGCCTGTACATATAATGCCAGCCACAGGCTAACTGAGGAAACCCTTCACATCTTATGCCTTCTCCAGGACAGTTACATTCAGCAAGCATGGAGGTCTGGAGTGAAACTTCCTCCACCCACCACCATACAGTCATACAGCAATAAAACCAGCACAAGAGCCTAGCCCACCCATGTCTCTTTCATGACTCCTAATCCTCTCTTACGAACCTGGAAAACACCTAGCCTGATCAAGGCACATAGCAGAAAGAGCCTGGAATCTAGTCGTAGCTCTACTATGTGGCTCTAAGGAGGTCACTTCCCTTCTTCAGGCTTCAAGTTCACTATTTGAAAAAGATATTTTAACTAAAGTTTCTGGTATTTCTTCCAATTCCTAGAGTATCAAATTCCTCTTGCCTTTCGACCCTGATCTTTCTAGGCAAAATACTCTTCAGATCAACCCCAAAGAAGACAGAAGAAAAGCCGTGACCTCCCAGATAACAGAAGCAGTCACAGAAGAGAAAGCAAGGACAGGGTGAAGAAGCTGTGGCTGTGAAGCCTTCTAGAAGTCCCTGATCAGAGACTGGAAACACTAATCCATCTAATCATTTACTTGTCTGCTGGTGAGAAACAGAGACAGGATTGGACAGGTCACCTCTCTATCGCTTGCTAGTTGCTCAAATCCTTTTCAAAATGAGAAGGTGTGTAAATATTAAATTTTTTAAGTCCCAGATGTGACTCAATAAAAATATGTTGGACATTGAAGCTCACAGATGTTAACGGATGTGCCCAAAGTCAAAGGTCGCTGAAGAGGCACAGCAAGACCCCGGGTCTGCTGACTCGCAGGCCAGCACTTCACCTGACTGCCTTTATGCCAAGGTAACCAGACAGCTTTAGTTTCATCTTCTGGAAGCCACGGACAGTAATGCTGGTAGGAAGCACACTGAAGAAATGGCTTTATAAAAGAAAAAAGTAGATAAATAGTATGCATACAAAAGAAATAAGTACCTCCATGCAACCTTATGTTCCTCTACCTTTGTCCTGGCAAGGTGGAGTGGAAAATGGAGGATGGGGTAAAGGGGTGGTGGGTATTGAGGAAAAGAGTAGAAAATAGCCAAAAATTAAGGAATTGTTTCTCAGTTTCCTCACCAACGAGAGCTCTTGGCATGATTGCTTCATTCATGGACTCCTATCCACAAATTACCTATCCCCCAAAAATTGCAGTAAGTAACAACTAGTCCATAGATGAAGCACACAGCACTGAGATTACCACAACCAACATAACACTTTCCTTCCCTTATTCTTGTTTTTATATTACTCAAAGGCATATATAATTGCCTATAAGAGCTTTTTGATCAGCATATGATATGCCCATTTAAACAACATTTATTGAGTACTCTTCATATATCAGGGTCTATAATCAGCACAGGGTATAAAGAGATGAATCAGACTTCATCTTTGCTCTCAAGGAGCTCAATTATAAAAGTGGGGGAGATAAGCAATTAAAACACTATGCGCTAAGTGCCATAATAGAAAGGATTGAGGTTATGCCAGGGGTCAGCAACTTCTGTAAAAAGCCAGACAGTAAACATTCAGGATTTATGGGCCATATAGTCTCTGTGGCAGCTACTGAACTATGTCATTGAGCACAAAAACAGCCACAGACAAAACATGAGTGAGAGAACTTAGCTGTGTTCCAACAAAATTTTATTTACAAAAACAGGTGGTGGGTTGGATTTGGCCCTTGGACCATACTTTGCTGACCCCTTTTCTAGAGTTCCATAGGTAGCACACCTGAAGCATATCAGAGCGACAGATTTCTGACCCAAAACAAAGAAACCTAATCTTTTCATTAGCAAGTATCCACCCACAGGATGAACCTAAGTAAAGTACTTCTATTAGGCTTTTAAAAAATAATGGGAATAGTTTACCAAGCTCTAGGGACTGGGGTCTCCAGGCTGGGCACAATTGGCCTACAGCAGGTCCAAGAAATCTGGGCTTCAAGCATCAGGCTCTAGTTTGTAACCTGATCAGATAGACAGGTGACCTTTGCTGCTGGCATCATCTGGCATAGAGAAGGATTAAAGGGATTGAGGATAAAGGAGTACAAAATCTTGATGTCCCATATGGCCATAGAATCCTGTCCAGAAAAATCATGTCAGCCAAAATTCACAAATAATTCCTTCAATGGAGCATTTTCTAGGCTGTCTCTCTCTCTCCTTCCTGAGACCTTTCCTATCTTCTCTTAATACATTTCAATCTGGCAAGGTTTCCCAGACCCATCCAGAAATTACCTTAAAAGATCCACCCATTTTAGCAACACATTATTACTGCAATGAAAGAGCCCTGCACTTGGAGTCAGAACACATGTGTCAAAATCCCAGCTTCATCAGTTACAACCATATGATATTGGACAAGTTGTTTAACTTCTCTGAGCCTCCAATATCTCATGTGCAAAATAAGGATAATTAACTCTGCTGCATAGGGTTTTTGTGAGAGTTAAGCAAGACCACATTTGTTAAAACACCTAGCATAGGGCCTGCATGAAGCTGACATTTAATACATTTGTAGTCTCTTTTTTTCCTCCCAGACCAGCAAGTGAACAGTTCCCATCTTTTGCTAACTTCAGCCACTTTCCCTCTAAGACCATAAAGAATCAAACACAGGCAGTACAGTCCAATCACATTGCTCAGAGGAACGTTCTAGGTGAGCTGGCAAGCAACTCTGACAATGGCCTGTCTTCCCACAGCATTTATATGTCTATCACTGGTAACATTTATCATACTGTGTTGTGGTTGTCTATTTAATTTGTCTTCCCCATAAGGGCTAGGGACTATGTACCCAGCAGCAAGAAAAAACCAGGTTCTTGGTAGATGCTCAGTAAATGTTTTCTGAATGAATAACTAAATATCAGCTCTACAATTATATATGGGATTTCTGTAGGCAGAAAAGAGAATTTTAGGTAGAGAGAATAGTATAGGACCAAATTTTAAATTTTTTGGTCTCAGGACTCCTTTTTACACTTAAAAATTGAAAATCCCTTGGGCTTCCCTGGTGGCACAGTGGTTGAGAGTCTGCCTGCTGATACAGGGGACACGGGTTCATGCCCCAGTCCAGGAAGATCCCACATGCCACGGAGCGGCTGGGCCCGTGAGCCATGGCCGCTGGGCCTGCGCGTCTGGAGCCTGTGCTCTGCAAAGGAAGAGGCCACAACAGTGAGAGGCCCACGTACCACAAAAAAAAAAAAAAAAAAAAATTGAAAGTCCCAAACTGATATTTACTATATTAGAAATTAAAACATAAATTCTAATATTTAGTAATTAATTCATTTTAAAACAATAAAATCTCATATACATTAATATAAACATGTTTTAATGAAAAATAATTGTTTTCTGCAAAAAAATTCACGAGGAGAGTGGTATTGTTACACATTTTTGTAAATCTCTTTAATGTCTGACTTGATAGAAAACAGCTGTTACAGCCTCATTATATCTGTTTCCACATTCAAGGTGTTGTTTTGATTGAAGATCAAAACATAGATATGCAGTTGGAAAATGCAGGAGTATTTTAATAACCTTTCAGATAATTGTGGTCATTCTTCTCTGATACTTCACCGAAACTCAACAAGTAGGAAGTTTATTAAAGGTTAGTTACAAGGTGAAATCTGAAACTATACAGATGAACTTTTTGTACTCTAATACAATAAAATCTATTGGTCTATCTTGCACTTTGAATGGATCTTTTATCCATAGGTGATTTTTTTTTTTCTTTTTGGCCACACGTCATGCGGGATCAGATCTTAGTTCCCTGACAAGGGATTGAACCCACGCACCCTGCAGTGGAAGCATGGAGTCTTAACCACTGGACCACCAGGTAAGTCCCTACCCATGGGTGATTTTGAAACATGATACACTAATCATTTGGAAACTAGTGATTCGATGAGTTAGGCAGAGCTTCCAAATTTGACACAGTTCATTTATACAATATCAAAATAATCACAATTATTAATATCACCACTGATTTCATCAGAAAAGCTGTAAATCTGGAGAAGCTGTCAAGCTCACAGTGGCAGATACAAGTTTTCCCAAACTCTTATTTTCAATTAAAAGCTGGAATTTTATCACTGGCAACAAATACTATCAGTTGTTTTCCTTAAAGTAGCAGACTCACTTCATTCATTTTCAAGAAGATGTCTGCCAAAAGCATAAGTCTGAGTAATTGCAATTTGTCAGTTATTCTTTCACGTAAAACTAGTGTTCCCCGAGAAAAGGAGGTAGTTCAGCTTGCAACTCAATCACACAAATGCATTTCCTTGAGATAAACATCAGGCTCCTACGTGCAGCAAAAGTGCTTTATGCATACGTCCTGTTTTATCACACAGAATACTAAAGAGACATGTATTCATGGGATACAATTTAATAAAATTAATACATTTTTACTTCTCTATTAAAAGCTTAAAAAAAACTGAGAGGGCATGGAGGTGAGAAATGCAGTGATTACTGGCACAATCTTGTGCCACTCTTTTGACTCCTGTTAAGGTGCCAGCAGTTTTACCTACTAATTTCTTCTGCACCAACAGTGCAAAAGTACACACGATGGAAAAAGCAAATAGCATCTTAGTATTATTATTAAATGGCTTTGACCTTCTGGATCCCCACAAAGATCTTGGTGACCTCCAGTGGTCTGCAGACCACACTTTGTTAACCACTGGCGGACAAAACCACAAAGGCTTTTCCCTCATGTCCAAATCTCCTCTCCTTTCTCAAGGCAGAGCTAATCATTTACTGTTTTATGCTCCAAAGCACTCTGTACATAACTCTGTTATATTAATTCTCATGCTCTGAGTTGTTTGCATGCCACGTCCAGAAAAGGGCAAGGGCTAAATTTGACTCACTCTATCCCCCAGGGCCCAGTATGGCACCATCACTAATATCCACCTTGTCAAGTATGAAATCAGTAAGTGCTGGCTGAACGAATGAATGCATGAATGAATGGATTCATAACAAACCACCTCCCCAAAAGGCAACAGAATTCTTGAGGGCAACCCACCAGTTCCCACCAGCAATATCCACCATGCACCTAATGCCTCTCCTCGCCCAGCACTACCGTGCAGAGCCACTACAGTTGAGCTGGGCAATGGATTATCTGATGTGAGACACAAGCCTAGAGGGAAAGAAATGAGAGGAACAGCAGTCAAGGAAGAAGGCAGAGAGAAGGAGGAGAGAAGGGCACTGGTCAGACTGGTCCTCAGCGCTTGGCTGGAACCTGAGGGGAATCTGGATGGAAATGGCTAAAGTTTACCAACAGGGGCCTCATCTCTGAAAATAATTTCTCCCCCTTCAGCCTCCACCCCCCAGCCAGGACTGGCAGGCTTTGCAGTGACTCTGATGGGATCAGAATCCACCCTTACCCTTAGAAAGGGCTCAAAAGACTGTAAGACTGAGAGCATGAGCCCTAGGAAGACTTTCAGATTTGACCAAGGACCATGAGGTTCCAGAGATAAAACAGCCTGGAACCTAGAATGAGGATGGGGCTGGGGAGGAGGGCAGGGGACCCTCTAGACAAAAATGTGAAGGCTGAGAAGGGGAACTGGCTTGGGACATGGAACTGGCAAGAAAAGGTCCCCCCTGGAATACAGCATGTAGCAGGCCTAGCCACAGAGGAAAGAGGAGTCCTCTTTGAGGAAAGAGGATTCCTGGGCTGTGTAAAATCCAGCCTACCTGAGGGATGTTCCTTCCCTTGTTAGAACATCACGTCCTCATATCCAAGAAGAGGCCCAGCTCTTCTCAGCAGGGGGCAGGAACTGAGAAGCGCTTCCCTTCTAGACAAAGCTGGCACTGGTTTCAGCTACCCAAGCAGCACTGACCCAAAAGACTTCTGACCATGCTCACTTCTCCTCAGAGGGAGAATACATAAAAAATAACCCATACAGCACCAAGAGTGAACCCTAACGTAAACCACGGGCTTTGGGTGATTACGACATGTTGATGTAAGTTCATCCTTGGTTAAAAAAAAGAAGCACCATTCTGGTGAGAAATGTTGATAACGGGGCTGGCTATGCACGTGTGGAGGCAGGAGCTATATGGGAAATCTCTGTACCTGCCTCTCAATTCTGCTGTAATCATAAAACTGCTCTAAAAAATAAAGTCTTAAAAAAAACATAGCCTGTAATATGTGTGTGATTGGTAGAGATTTTGTTCAATTCTTATTAGCCTGCTTTTAAAAATATTACATATGTTGATTATAATGTGAGATAATTATATTCTCACTCTAACCTGAGATTTGAATACTCCAGTAACAGTTGTTTATTTTTTTCATTTTCTCTTTTTTTAAATTAATTTTTATTGAAATATAGTTGCTTTACAATGCTGTGTTAGTTTCCACTGTACAGCAAAGTGAATCAGCTATACGTATACATATAGCCCCTCTTTTTTGGATTTCCTTCCCATTTAGGTCACCACAGAGCACTGAGTAGAGTTCCCTGAGCTATGCAGTAGGTTCTCATTAGTTACCTATTTTATACATAGTATCAATAGTGTATATGTGTCAATCCCAATCTCCCAATTCATCTCACCCCCTGCCCCGCTCCTTTCCCCCCTTGGTTTACATATGTTTGTTCTCTACATGTGTCTCTATTTCTATTTTGCAAATAAGATCATCTGTACCATTTTTCTAGATTCCACATATATGCATTAATATACGATATTGGTTTTTCTCTTTCTGACTTACTTCACTCTGTATGACAGTCTCTAGGTCCATCCACGTCTCTACAAATGACCCAATTTCGTCCCTTGTTACGGCTGAGTAATATTCCATTGTATATATGTACCACATCTTCTTTAACAGTTGTTTAATTTATATTAAACATAATTAAAGAAAGTCATCAGTGGAAAAATGATAATCCATAACATCAACTATATATAAAGCTCCAATGAGCAACACAATGAGATATACCTCTGAGTTTCAGCATTTCTGACTTTGTACCTCATGCAGGCTTACCACGGTCAGCTTACAGCTGCAGTTATCTGAGGGTATCTGAGGGCAGAGCTATGTCTTTTTCATTTTTTCATAGCACCTACTACCACCTCACACATGATATACTTGTTCATTTATTTGTTTATTGTCTGTCTCCCTCCAATAGATGTAAGGTTCATAAGCAGGGACTTTTTTTGTTTACTGCAGTAGCTCCAGGGACTCATATAGTGCCTGGCACATAGTAGGTATTCAGTATAGATTTGTTGAATGAATAAATAAATCTTTGTCTTCCCTAATGTGCAGAGCAGACTTCTCCTCTCTACCTGACTTTTTTTTTTAATAAATTTATTTATTTTTGGCTGTGTTGGGTCTTCGTTGCTGTGCGCAGGCTTTCTCTAGTTGCATTGAGTGGGGGCTACTCTTCATTGCAGTGCATGGGCTTCTCATTGCGGTGGCTTCTTTCGTTGCAGAACACGGGCTCTAGGCATGCGGGCTTCCATAGTTGTGGCTCGAAGGCTCAGTAGTTGTGGCTCACAGGCTCTAGAGCACAGGATCAGTAGTTGTGGTGCACGGGCTTAGTTGCTCCATGGCACGTGGGATCTTCCAGGACCAGAGCTCGAACCCGTGTCCCCTGCATTGGCAGGTGGATTCTTAACCACTGCGCCACTAGGGAAGCCCCTCTACCTGACTTTTAAATGTTGGGCTTTCAAAGAATGCGGGCTCGGTCCTAGGCTCTGTTCTCATACTACACTCTCTCCTAAGTAATCTTACCTCTCCTCATAGCTTCAACTACCCTTTAAAGAAATTACTAGCCATTACCAACTCCCAAAAAACAAAATGTTGTTTCTGGTTCAAGTTTCACTTTTGGCCTACAGAAACCCACAGACTCCAACTACCTACTAAACATCTCCATGTGGATGTGTAACAGGCACCTCAACTCATAACGTCTAAGTCTAAACTCATTACCTTTCCCCCAAACTTCCTACTTCACCAGTTGTTTGTGTCAGAAACCTTGACATCTCACTCTCCCTCACTCCCCACATTTAATCAATCACCAATCCTAGTTCAAGACTCTTAACTATTCCAGATCTCATTCTCCACACAGCATGTCACTCTCAGCAGAGAGATTCTAAATACTTAATGAGCAATCAGCAGGAGTGCTGGCTATAGGCAGTGCTGGTGCGTACCACCTGCATATCTGTCCAAGGCCTCTCCCTTCCTAAAACCCTTCAAAAGTTTCTCATTATTCTCAAGATAAAGTTCAGGACTTCCCTGGTGGCGCAGTGGTTAAGAATCTGCCTGCCAACGCAGGGGACACGGGTTTGAGCCCTGGTCCGAGAAGATCCCACATGCCGCGGAGCAACAAAGCCCATGTGCCACAACTACCGAGCCTGAGCTCTAGAGCCCGCGAGCCACAACTACTGAAGCCTGTGCGCCTAGAGCCTGTGCTCCACAGCAAGAGAAGCCACCGCAATAAGAAGCCCGTACACCACAACGAAGAGTAGCCCCCGCTCGCCGCAATTAGAGAAAGTCTGCGTGCAGCAACGAAGACCCAACGCAGCCAAAAATAAATAAATACAATAAATAAATTTATTTTAAAAAAAAAAGTTCAAAGTCCCTACTGTGGCCTGCCAGGGCCAGAACGATCTGCCACCTGCCATCTTTCTGGTCTCATGTCCAGCAATTCCTCCTGCTTCGTGTGACCCTTCTTTGATGTGCCAAGTTTCTCCCTCCTTTCCACACAGCACAGTGGTTCTCAGCTCTGGCAGCATATTAGAATCACCTAAGGAGCTCTTAAACTGCTGACACGCAGCCCCCAGTATCTCTGTGGGTGAGACCTAGGTATGGGTTTGGGTTTGGGGGTTGTTTTTTTTTGTTTTTTCTTTAATTGAGAAATAACACACATATAGTAAAGTACATAAATAAACATAAGGATCAATTTAAATATATATATGTGTGTATATATATATATATATATATATATATATATATCCATGTAACTTTCACCAAAATCCAGATACAGAACATTCCTAACACTCCAGGAAGACTCCCTCCCCTTGTCCCTCTCCAATCACTACTACCACGACCCCACAGCGGTAATCACTATTCTGACTTTCATCACCATAGATAAGTTTTGCCTTTTTTTCCGACATTTATTAAAATGGAGCATGGGGCTTCCCTGGTGGCACAGTGGTTGAGAGTCTGCCTGCCGATGCAGGGGACACGGTTTTGTGCCCCGGTCCGGGAGGATCCCACATGCCGCGGAGCGGCTGGGCCCGTGAGCCATCGCCGCTGAGCCTGCGCATCCGGAGCCTGTGCTCCACAACGGGAGAGGCCACGACAGTGAGAGGCCCGCGTACCGCAAAAAAAAAAAAAAAATGGAGCATGGATATTTTTAGGGTACAGTTGTACACAATAAAATGCCCCCATTCTAAGTATACAGTTCTATGTGTTTGACAAACATATGCATTCATATGACCACCACCCTGATTAAGATCTAGAACACCTCCATGGTCTCAAAATGCTCCCACTTGGCTCTTCAGTGCCAACCTTCATCCCCGTCCCCACACAACCACTGATCTGATTTCTATCATTAGAAATTAGTTTTGCCTCTTCTAGAACTTCAAATAAATATAATCACAGCTCTGTACTCTTTTGTGTCTGGCTGCTTTTGTTCAGCATGATTTGAGATTCAACCATGCTGTCACGTGAATCAGTAGTTTGCTCCAATTTATTGCTGAGTAGTATTCCATTGAATGGATATACAATTTGTTTATCCATTAACCAATTTCTAGCTGTTACAAATAAAGGTTATGAACGTTAAGTGTATAAGTCTATGTGTGTACACGTTTTCATTTTTCTTGAGTGAAAATGAGTGTTTTATTCCTTGAGTTCCACTAGGGGTGGAACTGCTGGGTTAGATGACAGGGGTATGCTCAACTTTTTAAGTAACTGCCAAACTGTTTTCCAAAGCAGTTGTATCACTTTATACTGCCACCAGTAAGCACCAGTACGAAGCACCAGTCCTGTTGCTTCATATACTCTCTTATACCTGGTGATAATGCTAATGTGAAGCCCAGGTTGAGAACCACCTAGAATTCCTTTTATATGAAAGGCTCTTCTCTTTCTTAACCTGCAAACTCTGACTCATACTGCTAGTCTCAGCTTAAATACTTTTTCTCCAAAGAATCTTCTTTGATTCACCTTCTTTCCCAAACTAGTTTAGGCCCAAATTATATTTTCTCCAAAGTACCCTATATTTTTCATTTATAACACTTTTCACAATTGTAATTATCTGTGTGATACTTTGCTTAATATCTCTCTTCTCCACTAAACTGTAAGCTCCATAGCAGCAGGAATCATGGCTATCTTCTTCGTGGCTGAATCCTAGCTTCTAGCCAAACTCTAGCACCTAGCAAAGTCCCTAGCACAACAGTTGGGCTTCAATAAACATTTGTTGTATAAACAAATGAATGCCCAAAAGAACCTGTTGCATGAAGGAGCAAATTCAGAGATGAACAAATACAGTCCTTGCTCACAGAAAGTACTAGAATGAGCATAGTACATGAGTTACAAAGACACAAAGTAGAATATGGTAAAGGGTCAAGAGACCAGAGCAACAGGAGACAGCACAGTCTGAACAACAGGTAGAAGGCAGTGGGGGCAGAAGGGAAGGCTACCTAAGCACAGCAACCCAAAAGCAAGGAGCACAGCACCTCACATGGTTTGATTTATTAAAAGAGCCAAAGTCAGAACTTCCCTGGTGGTCCAGTGGTAAGACTCCATGCTCCCAATGCAGGGGGCCCGGGTTCGATCCCTGGTCAGGGAACTAGATCCCGCGTGCATGCCACAACTAAGAGTTCGTATGCTGTAACTAAGAAGTCTGCAGGCCACAACTAAAGATCCCGCATGCTGCAACTAAGATCTGGTGCAGCCTAAATAAATAAATAAATAAACAAATAGGCCAAAGTCAAAGGGTTCTTTTTGCCAATCTTTCAAAAGCTCCTGGCATAGAATGGGAGTAACGGATAGTGGGATCTCTCATCATACTCAAACTCTAAATGGCAGAGTTGGAGGAGCTCTGGAGGACATTAAGGGCCACTGCTCACTTTACAAGTAGAGAAGGAAACTGAGGCCATGAAATGGGGTTGTTTTGCCGTAGGTGGGCTGGCAAAATACTGTTAGAACCAGATTAGAAGCCTCACTAACTTTTTTTTAATTTATTTTATTGAAGTATGGTTGATTTACAATGTTGTGTTGATTTCTACTGTGCAGCAAAGTAATTCAGTTTTACATATATGTAATATTTTTAAATATTCTTTTCCATTACAGTTTATCATAGGATATTGAATATAGTTCCCTGTGTTCTACTGTAGGACCTTGTTGTTTATCCATTCTAGATATAATAGTTTGTATCTGCCAACCCCACACTCCCAATCCATCCATCCCCCACCCCCCTCCCGCTTGGCACATACAAGTCTGTTCTCTATATCTGTGAGTCTGTTTCTGTTTTATAGATAAGTTCATTTGTGTCATATTTTAGACTCCACATATAAGTGGTATCATATGGTATGTGTCTTTCTCTTTCTGACTTACTTCACTTAGTATGATAACCTCTAGGTCCACCCATGTTGCTGCAAATGGCATTATTTCATTTTTTTATGGCTGAGTAGTATTCCATAGTACATGTACACCACATCTTCTTTATCCTTTCCTCTGTCAATGGACATATAGGTTATTTCCATGTCTTGGCTATTGTGAATAGTGCTGCTATGAACATAGGGGTGCATGTATCTTTTCGAATTATAGGTTTTTTTCTAGATATATGCCCAGGAGTGTGATTGCTGGATCACATGGTAGCTCTATTTTTCGTTTTTTGAGGACCCTCCAAACTGTTCTCCATAGTGGCTGCACCAACTTACATTCCCAACAACAGTGCAGGAGGGTTCCCTTTTCTCCACAGCCTCTTCAGCATTTGTTATTTGTAGTCTTTTTAATGATGGCCATTCTGACTGGTGAGAAGCCTCACCATCTTCTTATACCATGTCTTGTGGCAAGACTATGGTTGGGAGATCCTGATGAGCCTGTGCAACAGGGCTTCTTAGAACGACTAATTCTTACTCTCCAAGGCCAACAAACAGGGGTAGCGGGGAATGGGTTCCATTAGGTTCTATTTGTCTATTAAGGGCAAACACAGAAGCCCTAACTGAGCTTGTGCCATTCCCCAAGCAGGGTAAAACAGAACTTCCCGGTTTTGCCTTAACTTCTTCAGTGTCTAGCACTAGCCAAAGGCCCCTTCTTCACTAGGACTTAGAAACAAAGTTAAAAAGACACTAGAGGGGCACTCAGTCACCACTTTGTGTCCCATTTCTACCATCTTCCTCCTCTCAGTATTCTTTTCTTCAAATTTTGATCTCACAAGAAGCCTCCTTCCAGAAGAAGATGGCTAACCCTTAAAGTTAGTCCCCACCAAGCAGGCCATGCCCTCAATAACTTGGGCTTCTGGTCCTTCTGGCTGTTCTGACTCCTGGTGCCTACTCCTGGGTCTCCTGCAGGGCTTTGGACTCTTGCCCATCTGCTTAACAGCCTATTTGCCTGCACTTTTAAACCTATAACCTTTCTGACTGAATTAGAAGTGTCTGACCCCAAATTCAGTGCTCACATGCTGGCATTTTAACACTCATTTATGACTTTCAAACAGCTATTTGATGAAATAGCTAGCTAAAGGCAGTGGCAGTACAAAGAGAAGAAAGACACACTTTTCTGGCCTCCAGGGTCCCCTCCATTCCTACCCCCCAATTATTAAAATATATACTGAATTACATAAGTGGTAGATGTAGGTCTTTGAATCTGACTTTCTTATACCCTGACTACTCCTAAGGATTAATTTTCTTATCTGAAAAATCAGTAAAGTCCTTTAAAATCGGTAAACCCCTATAAAAATGTCAGTCATTCATTTGTCAGTTCTCTATTCTTTGCTTTACCTGTGAGTCTGATGTTCCCAACTACAGCAGGAGGAGTCTGATTTTTCCAGTATCCCTTGTGTCTGGCCCTGGGCTGGGCAGCACAGTACCCGGCTCTAGTGACAACTGAAAGGTGCGTACAGGTTTGGAAGATTCACTTCCTCGGCTCTGGGGTCCCACACACCACAGGTCTTTACATTCTTTACATTCTGAAGGCGTCTGTGCCAAGAAGTGTGACTGTCCCAGAGAAATTCAACACACTCTCGTTCAAAAGCCACCCCAAATTCTCTGATCTGGCGCCTGACCCAAACATTCCTGTGTCCTGGCCAGTACTTGTCAGGGTCTGCGATGGCCAAAAAAATAATGACAAACAACTCAAAACAGCTTTCTGCTAGGAAGAGTTTTCTAACAGTGCTGGGGTGGCCATCCAAGGACCAGCCCAGATAGGGACTTGGCGCAGTGCCCTGGGGAGATGTCCAACCTATTAGTGGACCCTCTAGGATTATACCCTCTGGGTTCAGAAGTGGGGCTGGCTCCCAATAATCAGTGCTTATCACAGCAGCCCCAAGAGCACAGTGATAAAGGCCTTTAAGATATAAACACTGAGGAGCCAGGCACACCAGTGCATGGGGTAAAAACAATGTGGATTACAGTTTCCATAGCAACAAGAGGTTCTTCCTCAAGCCTCCCAGGCCTACTGCTGGCTGGCTTACCAGAGAACACATTCCTAGGCTCCAAAAGAGACCAAGACTAGGAGAGAACTTCTCACCATCTTTCTGCCCCATATAAGCCTCCACTCAAACAATACAAGGAAGCTAACTGGGCCCCCTTCTATTTTCCTGAGAGAAGATAACCAAGAACACCTACTGAAAAACCTGGCAGTCAGGATGATCGTTTTAAGAACTAGGTTCGCAGCCCTTCCTTACCTGATGCAGCTCTCAGCTATGGTGGCAGAGCAATTCCCCTGAAGAGGGACTATTAGGAATGAAGTATGCCTGAGCCTCCTTACAGCCCAGGCTCCCTGACCCTGCTCCCTCATCTGCACAAGACTGATGCTATTTCTGAGGAAAGGTCTCTCTGGCAAAGCACATTCCAGCTCACAGAGAACGGAGTTCAGGTCTCAAAGTCTCTTGCCTGGGTTACTACAATAGCTTCCTCGCTGATCTCCCTGCCTCTGCTCTAGTCTCTCTTAAACTCATCCTCTACCAAAGCAGTCAGTATAATTTTTCTAAAATTCAAATCTGACTAGACCACGGTCCTGAATAAAATCCTTTTCAGGTTCCCATAAAAACCTGTACACAAATGTTCATAGAAGTTTTATGTGTAATGGCCAAAAAATGGAAGCAGGCTATATGTCCTTCAAGAGGTGAATGGTTACACTCTAGTACTTACATATTACTCAGCAATAAACAGGAATGAAGTAATGATTCACATACCTTCCCTGGGCGAAGTCCCAGGGAATTATGCTGTGCAAAAAAAGCCAATTCAAAAAGGTTACAAACTCCACAATTCTATTTATATAACATTTTTTTTTTTTTTTTTTTTTTGCGGTACGCGGGCCTCTCACTGCTGTGGCCTCTCCCGCTGCGGAGCACGGGCTCCGGACGCGCAGGCTCAGTGGCCATGGCTCACGGGCCCAGCCGCTCCGCGGCATGGGGGATCCTCCCGGACCGGGGCACGAACCCACGTCCCCTGCATTGGCAGGCGGACTCTCAATCACTGCGTCACCAGGGAAGCCCTATATAACATTTTTTAAAGGGCAGAATTTTAGAAATGGAGGATAGAGGGGTTAGGGACACAGAAGGGCATGGGAGGGAAGGGTGTGATTACAGGACAACATGAGGGAATTCCCTGGCAGTCCAGTGGTTAGGACTTGGCGCTTTCACTGCCAAGGGCCCGGGTCGATCCCTGGTCGGGGAACTAAGAACCCCACAAGCCACTCGGCCGGCTGAAAAAGAAAAAATAAAATAGAATGATAACATGAATGATCCTTACGGTGTTGGAACAGAACTTGGTACACACACACACACACACACACACACACACACACACACACAAATACATGTAAAAGTGAGGAAATCTGAACAAGATCAGTGGATTGTGTTAATGTCAATATTCTGATTGTGATATTATACTACAGTTTTTCAAAATGTTACTGTGGGGGAAACTACACAAAGTTTCCCAGTGATCTCTATATTATTTCTTTTTTTTTTTTTTTTTTTTTTTTTTTTTGCGGTAAGCGGGCCTCTCACTGTTGTGGCCTCTCCCGTTGCGGAGCACAGGCTCCGGACGCGCAGGCTCAGCGGCCATGGCTCACGGGTCCAGCCGCTCCACGGCATGTGGGATCTTCCCGGACCGGGGCACGAACCCGTGTCCCCTGCATCGGCAGGCGGACTCTCAACCACTGCACCACCAGGAAAGCACTTATATTATTTCTTAAAACTGCAGATAAAGCTATAATTATCTCAATAAAAATTCTAATTTAAAAACAAAATCCTTTGCAGGGCTCCCAAATTCCTACAACAGTGATTCCTAACTTTTTTTCAATGAGTAATTCAAAAAAGCTCCATATAATAATGGTTGCTCTTTTAGTATCCACCAACTGAAAAATGATAGTGGAAATAATATGGATTCAAGAGACACCCCTCAAGGACCCTTTTCAGGGCTTCAGATCCCCAAGACTGGAAACCCCTGGCCCATATAATGAATATAAATGAACAAAGCATACAAGGTTTTTCAAGAGGTGGTCCCTTCCGAGTTCTCTAGCCTTACCCCATGCTGCTCACTCACACATACCCCACGTTCTCACCGCACTAAACCACATGCAATTCCATAAATACACAAGATTCACTTTGCGGCTTTGTACATGATGTACCCTCTGCCTGCAATATCCTTGCCCCATTCTATGCCTGACTAACTCCTACTCAAGTTTCAAGATTCTACTCAGGCTTTTTCTAATTCCTCCAAGAAGTCTTCTCTGCACCGAAACTCCTAGGGTTAGATTGGGAGCCCCTCTTCTGTGCTCTCATATTCCCTGTGCTTCCCTCTATCACACTTAGACCAATTACTCAACTTCTTGATGCCCCATCTCATTTTATTTATTTATTTATTTTTGGCCACGCCTCACAGCTTCTGGGATCCTAGTTCCCCAATCAGGGATCAAACCCGGACGCCCGGAAGTGCAGAGTCCTAACCACTGGACTGCCAGTGAAGTCCCCTCATTTCGTTATCTTAAAATAAATAGAAAATAATATGTACCTATCTCATAAAGTTGTGCAAATTAAATGAGTTAATACATCTAAAGTACTTCAAATAGAGCATGGCACACAGTAAGCGTTCGATTACTACCAAGTTGTTTTTGTTCTAATTGTCTGTCTAACCACTACAGTAAAAGATACAAGCAGGAATCAGTATTTGCATCCATCTCTAGGTCTATGGTAGGTGCCTGATCAATATTTGGGAAAAGAATTAAGGGATCTAAGTTTGAGGTAAGGAGGTAGAATTTAAGTCAATGGTAGCACGGGGGATCTAGAAAATTGGGAATTACTACTAAGAGCAAGAGGTAAGTATAGGGTGCAAGCAAGGAATAAGATAGCCATCTCAGAAAGGTAAGCACTATTACACGTTACTGAGAACTTGGGTGAATAAACACAACTGAGAACTGCTAAATTATACATATCTCCTAACCTGGCTTTGGCTGTACTCAATTATTATGAAGAACTCCCTTTGATTTGTCATTGTAACTTGTTAACATTGAGCTGAAAAAGTTGCTTAACCTTTTGGAGGCACTGTTTCCTCCTCTGTAAAATGTGGCATAATAACACAATTTACTAAGTATTTAAGATTATGCAAGAAAACTACCTAGCCCATTGATTGAAGTAAAACTACTTTGGTCTGGATAAATGTTATGTCTTCCCCTTGACTCAAAAAAATTTTTTTTCTCTTAAAATTTTGAAAATATATCCCTTGAATAATAACTACCTAGCTGATGGGAGAATGAGATGTATGTGAAACCGACCTACACAAAGTACCAGCTTGACAAAGGGTGTAGACGGGTACCTAGAATTACTCTCCCCTCAGCTCCTCATGTTTAATGGAGACTTGCTGGCCCTTCAAGGCCCAGGGAAAGTCCATCTCCACCGGGAAACCTTCTTGAACCACTCCAGCCCCTATGAGTCTCCCCTTCTGAGGTCAGAGCACTGAACCCAGTCTGGTCCAGGCACCACCTCATAAGGTTTCTTCTAATCATAATTGAATTATGTCCCCCACGTGGCCTGTTAGCTCCTCTGGAGTGGGACTTGACTGTCTTGCTGCTATCTCCACAAGAACAGAATTAAGGACATTCAAACTGCCTAAGGGAGAAAGGGAGGATGAACATGACAAGAACTATGCAGCAACTTCTACATATGGTGTCTCTTTACAACTCTGTGAAGGTGGTACCTTTATTATCCCCAATATAAGATGAGGAAACTGAGGCCCAGATATACTACATGACTTACTCAAGTCACATAAATGGTGAAAGTAGGGCTGGAACTGGGATACTATCTATCTCCAGGGTCTTCATAATAATAAGTGCATATTGGTATCTGCCTGGTTACCAACCATATAGCTGATTTGTTAGGCAATTCGGTCACACCAGCCTCCCAATCTCAACTCCTCTTTGCTGCCAATTTGGGCCCGAGACAGTTGTTTGACTTTCTTTCTTCCTCTTATTTTGTCCCACATAGGAAATGCGAAGGGAGCTCCCCTGTGTCCCTTCCAGGTTGGAGTATGTGGAAGAAACAGGCTAAACCAAGGGCCCTTCAGGGGTAATAAAAAGGGAGGCAAATATTCATATCCTATAATATCAGAGCCAGAAAGACTCACTAGTTAAATTCTCTGGTTTTACAGATGAGGATGTTGAACCCTAAAAGGCAAGGTTATTTGCCTAAGGTCACACAGCTGAATGGAGACTGAAACCCTGTCTCCCAGCTCCCAAATTAGCGCTCATTTTGGTCTACCCTGCACCACCAGGCCATGAAGACAGAACTGGAGTATGAACTGTCAGGCCTGTCACTAAGCAAAAAAGCCAAACACTGTAAACACAGGAAATGGGCTGGGGTGAGGTTCAGAGGGCGTAGCAACCTTTGCCAAGTTAGAAGTGTTCACGGGTTTCCTGTCCACAGCTGTTAACTGTCACAGAAACGCTCCAGAAAGTAATACAAGGCAGAGAAAAAGGAAACGACTGAGGCTTAGAATTGACTATAAATTATTCAGGCCAACCCACTTAGTTTTACAGATGAAGAAGCTAAGACCCCCCAAAAAAGAAAAATGACGTGTCCAAACTCACACCATAGAATTTAAGGACCCTTAGAAACCACTTACGTGGTTCAAATCTTTCACTTTAATGATGAGCTGTCTGAGACCCAGAAAGGGAAAGAGTCTTGCCCAATGTCACACAGCTAGACTGGGTCAGAGGCAGCACTGGAACCCGGGTCTTCTACCTCACAGGCCAGTATGCGTCCCACTAGTTAGAGTGAATAAGATAAAGGGGTTTGCCTCAGATGATCTGAGTGCTGTTTTGGTCTCGGAAAAAATACATGTCAGGAAATTGAAAATAAGCAGAATATACTAACAGCTAATGAAGAATGACAAGGACCATACAGAGCAAGCTTAAAGGAGCCAAAACCAAAGTGGTCTGGTTGCTTAAGACACTTTGGGAAACTAAGAGGCAGAAAAATATTTTGGCTATTCTAGGAACTTAAAATCCAAATAAGAACAAGTAGGGAAGGCAGACAGAAAAGGTCGGAAACCCTAAGGGAAATCCCAAGGTACTGCTTCCTTCTTCCGTCCTAGGCCAAAATATCCAGAAAACATCACCGCAGGAGCAACCCTGGGTTCAGCAGGCCACTATGGGGTACTATAGTAATCAGCAGATTCCCGGGCCCCACATGCCACACAGCTGGCAGGTGTGGTGGGGAACTACATTTACACAACTCCTGGCAGTTCATATATATTCAATCCTCACATCAGCCCTGAATGACAAGGATCATGACTGCCATTTTTTTTAATTAATTAATTTATTTATTTATTGGCTGAGTTGGGTCTTCGTTGCAGCCCATGGGCTTTCTCTAGTTGTGGTGAGCGGGGGCTACTCTTCATTGCGGTACGTGGGCTTCTCATTGCAGTGGCTTCTTTTGCTGCGGAGCATGGGCTCTAGGCACTCAGGCTTCAGTAGTTGTGGTGCGCAGGCTTCAGTAGTTGTGGCACACGGGCTCAGTAGTTGTGGCGCACAGGCTTAGTTGCTCTGCAGCATGTGGGATCTTCCCGGACCAGGGATCGAACCTGTGTCCCCTGCATTGGCAGGCGGATTCTTAACCACTGCGCCACCAGGGAAGTCCCATGATTGTCATTTAACAGATGTGGAAACTAGGGTTTAGAGAAGACAAGTCTCTTGTTCACAATCATAAAGTTAGTATTGTATATGGCAAATACAGTATTCAAACATAAACTCTCATTCCAGAAATTCTTAGCAAATGCCTGCTGTTCCAATCCTGTGGAACAGGGCTAGGGATACAGTGAGGAAATAGATATAGTGCCCAGCCTACAGGAGTTCCAATCAGGGATTAGAGAGTTAAGTAATAATTATTATAACAATATAGAACATTTTTGAATGCTTACCATATGCCAGGTGCTATTCTAAGCTCTCCACATATACTGCTGCATTTAATTCTCACAGTAATTTAGTGAAGTAGTTACTTTTCTTTTTTTTTTTTGGCTGCACCATGCAGCTTGCAGGATTTTAGCTCCCCAACCAGGGATTACACCCGGGCCACAGTAGTGAAAGCGCTGAGTCCTAACCACTGGACCACCAGGGAATCCCAAGGTAGTTACTATTATTCTCCTCATGTACAGGTAGGAAACTAAGGCACAGAGAGATTAAGTAACTTGCTCAAGAGCACACAGCCAGTAAGTTGTAAAAGTAAGGATTCAAACCCAGGCAGCTTGACTCTAGAGCCTATAATCTTTTCTTTTTTTTTTTTTTAATTTACACAGGTATAGTTTATTTACAATGGTGCATTAATTTTACTTTACAGCTAATTGATTCAGTTATATATACATTCTTTTTCACATTCTTTTCAATTATGGTTTATCACAGGATATTGAATATAGTTCCCTGGGCTATACAGTAGGACCTTGTCGTTTATCCATATAATAGTTTGCATCTGCTAATCCCAAACTTCCAAGCCATCCCTCTCCCACACCCACCACTCCTTGGCAACCACAAGTCTATTCTCTATGTCTGTGAGTCTGTTTTGTATATAAGTTCACTTGTGTCATATTTTAGATTCCACATATAAGTGATATCATATGGTATTTGTCTTTCTCTTTTTGACTTACCTCAGTATGATAATCTCTAGGTCCATCCATGTTGTTGTAAATGGCGTTATTTCATTCTTTTTTATGGCTGAGTAGTATTCCATTGTATATATGTACCACATCTTCTTTATCCATTCATCTTTTGATGGACATTTAGGTTGTTTCAATGTCTTGGCTATTGTCCATACTGCTACTATGATCATAGGGGTGCATTATTTTTTGAATTATAGTTTTATCTGGATATATTCCCAGGAGTGAGATTGCTGGATCATACAGCAACTCTATTTTTAGTTTTTTAAGAAACCTCCATACTGTTTTTCATAGTGGCTGCACCAATTTACATTTCCACCAACAGTGTAGGAGAGTTCCCTCTTTAGAGCTTATACTCTTTTTTAAAAAATATTTATTTTATTTATTTATTTATCTATCTATTTATTTATTTATTTGGCTGTGTTGGGTCTTAGTTGCAGCACACGGGATATTCGTTGAGGCATGCGGGATCTTTCGTTGTGACATGCGGGCTCTTCGTTATGGTTGTGGCGTGCAGGTTTTCTAGTTGTGGCGTGCAGGTTTTCTCTTTAGTTGTGGCATGTGGGCTCTATAGTTTTGCAGCACGCGGGCTCTCTAGTTGAGACCTGCAAGCTCAGTAATTGTGGCACGCGGGCTTAGTTGCCCCTCTGCACATAGGATCTTAGTTCCCCAACCAGGGATCGAACCCATGTCCCCTGCATTGGAAGGCGGATTCTTTACCACTGGACCACCAGTGAAGCCCCAGAGCCTATACTCTTAATAGCCACTTCCAAACAGGCAATGGCAAGACACTCCGGTGAGGGCTCTGATAGAGGGAGGCCGGAGGCAATGGAGGGCCATGCTGGGACAACTGTAATGAAGAATGACTATCTAGAGGCTAGAAAGCACAGAAAGGTCAGAGGAACCTGAGCATCGAGGACTGGGCTACAATAGTTGATTGCTCCAGAGACAGGAAGTCTCTGGTGAGAAAGGATGAAAGGGTGACCAGAGTCATTTTACTTTTCTCCTGCTCTGATCAGGGCACCATTACCTCTGTTCTGCAGAGCTTTCTCATCCAACATCTCACCAATCCTCACTACAGTCAAGGGAATCAAGCAGGGCAGAGACTCCCAATTCCCACTTGACAAATGAGAAAAATGAGACCAATAGAGCAGCAGTGATTTGTCCTAGATATGAGGTGGCGGCAGAAGAAAGTCAAGTCTCTTGACTTCTGCTCTTTCTACTAACCTACTCTGACTCTAGATCACAAAAAGGAAAATTCAAAACATTGTATTTAGGAAGAGTTTAAAATTCTAGATTTCTCTGACCATTCTCTTTTCATTTTACCATCACTCCCACCACTCCACCGCCTCCACCCCTCACCATACATGCACACAGAGTTCTTAAACTCTGCTTACATATACCCATGCTCCCTCCCTTGATGCCTGAAAGTCAGTGATTCAATCAGTGAGTTAATCAACCACAAAGCCTTGGCTGCTATTAGACACCATGTCCTCGGGGAAACATTCCCCTCCACCAGCTCTTCCTCAGCATACAGATCTTTAAATAGCAATTAAAGAAAAGAGAGGAATGCTGAAAAAGGAAAGGCCAGGGAGAAACACCCTATGAGGGGAGAACATCTCAAATGATTCTTAGGTCTGCACAGAGACATCATATTTAGCCCCAGCCTGAGGTCCACCCACAAAATCAACTCAGTTGGGATCTTGAATTTTTAATAAGGAAAAGTACTAAAACTCTATCATTAAATCATTCATTCATTCTTTCTTTCTTTATGATTGATGTTTACCTTGCATACAACTTAGGTGTTAGAGCCACACACACTCACACACACACAACCTCTGCCTTCAAAAAGCTTAACTTTTAGTTTATGCTCCATTGTTGTAGATGAAGCCATTTTTTACTAATTCATTTGCTTCTATCATTTATGTGAGTTTTATGTATATAAGTGATAATTTGTGTTTTTCAAGTCTTAGTAATATGACTATGGGAGTTACACGGAGAGGAAGAATGAAGGAAAGGCGTGTTTGTTCTTTGATACATTTTTTCATCTATTCCGGAAGATTTTCTTTTTAGAAACTTGAGTTGGCCTGAGGCTCTTTTGGAAAGAGCTATGTTCAGCAGTAAATAATCTTTTATTTTTCCTTTAATTAATTAATTAATTGGCTGTGTTGGGTCTTCGTTGCTGCACGCGGGCTTTCTCTAGTTGCAGCAAGCGGGGGCTACTCTTTGTTGCAGTGAGCAGGCTTCTCATTGAGGAGGCTTCTCTTGTTGCAGAGCACAGGCTCTAGGCATGCGGGCTTCAGTAGTTATGGCACACAGACTCAGTAGTTGTGGCTTGTGGGATCTAGAGCAGAGGCTCAGTAGTTGTGGCGCACGGGCTTAGTTGCTCCATGGCATGTGGGATCTTCCCGGACCAGAGCTCGAACCCGTGTCCCCTGCATTGGCAGGCAGATTCTTAACCACTATGCCACTAGGGAAGTCCCAATAATCTCTTTTTATTAAAAAAAAAAAAAATCAATAGCTTTACCAGAAAAACAGAAACAAAACCTTACCTTCTAGTGGAGAAGGCAGGCAACCAGGATACAAGGAAAGAGGTATAATCAAGGGATATACCACGTTCTGTGGAAGTAAGATGACTAATTCTCCTTTAAGGGTCAGGGAAAGACTTCCCAGAGAAGATTGGCTTGGCCATTGGCTTGGCCTCAGAGAATATGGAACATCTAGATGCTAGAATGCTGAGCCTGCACAGACAGGGCAGGAGAGGTCTCTAAGGGCAGACTAAACAGCCCTAGGTTGGGAATTTCCTGGCAGTGGTTAGGACTCTGTGCTTCCACTTCTGAGGGCCCGGGTTCGATCCCCTGTCTAGGAACTAAGATCCCGCAAGCTCCTTGGTGTGGCCATAAAAAAAAAAAAAAAAAAGAGTAGTCCTAGGTTCCTAGCAGAGGAGTTGCCTTGGGATAAAAGAAATATGTCATGGCCCTGGTTGTTTCAAAAATTATATTACCCCTCTGGGGCATCTGCTCCAGGTAAAGTTCATCAGACTCTGTAACGGACCAAACTCTACCCTGCACTCAAACAGACCCAAAGCTCTGAGCATAAGCTCTGAGACTCTACAAGAGACTTCTCTATCTTGCCCTCACACACTTCTTCCTGTCTTGCACACAGCCTCCCACAGCAACCAGAGCCACCTTATCTCCCAAAGAGCTCTGCTGGTGGATACCACCATTAATTGTCTTAAGACTTAAAGCCAGACAAAATGAGAAACAGTTCAGTTCAAATGCAACCATTAGTGCTTTAACCTTGAGCGAGCCAAAGATGAAGACAAAAGTCCTTTTAATGCACAAACACAGAACAAAGCAAACAGCTCATATCAAACTACAGTCCATTCAGTGGAAGCTGCAAATTCGGTAGTCCCTGCCACCCTACCCACCTGTCACCAAACCCATGTTCCAGCTAGGCCCAGCCTAGGCACACAGCACAAGCAGCACTGGAAAGAAGGGTAGGGAAGCAGGTGCTCAGACGCTTACCTGAAACACTATCCAAATGGAAGAGAGCAGCTGCACCCTTCCCATGCCCCATCCCGACCCCACAGAATGCCAGCCCAGCCTGGCCCCTGTGGGACTTGAAAATCTGCAAAGAAGCTGGCAATGTACCACCTAAGCACCACAGACCACACTTCTCAGGAAATGCGGGCTACTTTTGCAGCCCACATGACAGGACTGCCACACGCAGTCTAGATACTAATGGTTATTTAAGGAGTGCTGCTCTGAAATAGAGAAAGTGGGTTGAAGTTTGGTGACCAACTTGATCATATTCTACACCCATTCTCACCTCCATGCAGTCCCCAATATCAAATCCTACCATACCTTCAAGCCCAATCCACATACTGCCTCCTCTGAGAACAGCTTCCAGCCTCCTGCAGTCCTCAATGATCACCCTATTTCATTCAGACAACATTTATTCACTCAGAAAATATGTAGCAATGCTTTTTCTATGGCAGCACTCTTTGCTGTGGTACTGCTGCATTCCCCTCACCGGAACTCAAATTCTTTGACAAGGCTGCCCAAGTCCTACACATCTACTGCCTAACCCCACCAAGAATTGCCTCTGCATGCAACAAATCTATTATACTAGATGATTTAACGTGGACACAACCTACCTCAAGAGCCCAGTGCCAATTCTCCTCCCTCTAATTCAGCCTGCACTTCCCGATCAGATCTTGTTTACCACCACTTTATGCAGGCTCACCACGGTGATGACTCTTCACTACCTAGAGCAGAGGTCTTCAAAGTACAGATGACAATCCCTGAGTTAATAGATCAGATTATTTTTTTAATTTATCAGAGTCCATCAGTAAGGGCACACACTGTTTTATGGAAGTTTTATTTCATTTAAAGAATAACAACAATAATTATAGCAGCTAACATTTATGTAGTACTATGTGTCAGGCACTATTCAAGCACTTTCTATTTGTTATCTCATTCGTCCTCACAACAGCCTTACAAGGTATCATTATTATCATCTCCATTTTTCAGATCAAGAAGCTAAGGCACAGAGAAATAAACTAAGTGGTGGCATTTAGAGACAGGTAGTTTGGCTCCAGAGTCCAAGCCTCTAGCTACTATACTACAAAATAGAGTATAAAAAGGGCTTTTAGGGCTTTCCTGGTGGCGCAGTGGTTGAGAGTCCGCCTGCCGATGCAGGGGACACGGGTTCGTGCCCTGGTCCGGGAAGATCCCACATGCCGCGGAGCGGCTGGGCCCGTGAGCCATGGCCGCTGAGCCTGCGCGTCCGGAGCCTGTGCTCCGCAATGGGAGAGGCCACAACAGTGAGAGGCCCACGTACCGCAAAAAAAAAAAAAAAAGGGCTTTTAAATACATATATATACACCAGTATAGAGAGCTCAAAAAACACCTTCCCATGATAACATCTCTTTTATTTTTTTTTTTAGTATTTATTTATTTATTTTGCCTGTACCAGGTCTTAGTTGCGGCATGTGGATCTTTTTAGTTGCAGCACGCGGACTCTTAGTTGTGGCATGCACACGGGATCTAGTTCCCCGACCAGGGATAGAACCCGTGCCCCCTGAATTAGAAGCATGGAGTCTTACCCACTGGACCATCAGGGAAGTCCCCAACCTCTCTTTTAAATAAAGCCTAAACTTCTGTCTCTTTAGCTTTTCTTCTTACTGCTTCTTCCATGTGCCCTCCATTCCCACCAGACTGACATACTCATGGGACCTGAACCTTCCCATCCCCCCTCTTTCTATCACCCTTCTTCCACTCTTCCCTTCCCCCAAATCCTAATCAACCTTTCAGGCTTAGCTCCTCTAGGAAGGCTCCTGGAAAAGGGGAGGAGGGAATTACCACTGGTTTTATGCCCACCATGCATCAGACACTATGCGGGTGCCTTAGACACATTACCCTCATTCGATCTTCACAACCCTGTAAGGCTGCTATCACTATGCCTGCTTCACAGAAAAGAAAAAAGTAGTTCAGAAGGTTAACTTGTCAATGGCCCACGATACTAAAGCACACACTCTTTCCACTATACCTTCTAAGTCCCTTATGACTTTTTCCCCATGTTTAAATAATTACAGGTATACTATTTGATTTTGTATTTTATTAAAAACTGTCTCATATTATTTTCCTATTTATATATGTGTCTTATCTCTCCAGCTGAAGTCTGAGCCTCTCAGCCCAAGGACTTCCCCTATTGCACCTAACACATAGCTAAGCACACAATGGCTACAGAATTTTACCAAACCAAAGCAACATGTCTGGCCTTAGCTAGAAGAGAGAACTCTTGTGTTCTGGGTAAAGCTGCTGAACACCTGTGCCTTAAGCACACATAACTATTAATTAATTTCTTCTAGAGCTAAGGAAAAAGTTCTCTTAACCAAGAAAATCACATAGTGAAGTCTATGAGTCACTCCTGTCAGCAATAACATGAAGATACCAGAAAACAAGTAGCAAAAAAAGAATTACAGTGGGTGGAGTGTTTTTTCCCTTCCTACTTTGTAGGGAACACAATTGGGATGATGCTCTCTAACGGGTGCACACAGCTTCAGCTATGGAATGAGGGAATCCCAAAGGAAAGGCCAGCAAAACCCAACCAATCCTTAAGTTGCTCACAGAAGGTCCCCACAGGGCTCAGAAGAATATAATAGCAAACTACTGGCCAAGGAAGCAGAGAATGTGGGCTCCAGTTCTGGTTCATTCATTTATTCAACAACACTTATTGAAAGTACTGAGGATACCGGTCAATCTAGTGTGTAATCCAGACAAGCAAGTTACTTAACTTTTCTGGACCTCTAAAAAGAGCTTAATAAGCACTTTCTTGCCCATTTCACAAGCTGTTGAGAGGGTCAAATGAGAAAAGGACAGATCAACATCATGGACAAAGTATAAGCCTGTGGGATTACTTTAATTGTGGTAAAGCACACACAACATAAGTGGCTCTATTTTATATCTGTATTTCTCTGGCCTAAGGGCAGAGCAGTGGTGGGCAGAAATGAGATCAGCGGTAACCTCAACTTCGTCACAGTCACCCACTCTCCTGACCCCTTGTTGGGCCTGTAAGATTTCCAGGAATCACTGCACAAAGTCAGTTCTAGAATTTTCAGGAATGGAAAGGTCTAAAAGACTCATAGACTCTCAGAGCTAGAAGGGCCTTTCGGATGAAACTCATCGTGACCCACATTCATGTCTCATCTTTCTTCCAGCTTATCACCAGATAACTGTGATGGCACTGCCTATCTTCTGAGAGCATCAGATATCAAACAGCATTTTATAAGCCAGGTTATCTAGTTTCAATAACTATATTTACTGTCCTATTGCCATGTCTGAGTCTTTAGAAAATTCTTGTCTAAACATTCTGTGTAGGGAGATTGGTTCAAGATGGCGGAGTAGAAGGACATGCACTCGCTCCCTCTTGTGAGAGCACCAGAATCACAACCAACTGCTGAACAATCATCGACAGGAAGGCACTGGAACTCACCAAAAAAGATACCCCACATCCAAAGACAAAGGAGAAGCCGCAATGAGACGGTAGGAGGGTCACGATCACAATAAAATCAAATCCCATAACTTCTGGGTGGGTAACTCACAAACTGGAGAACATTTATACCACAGAAGTCCACCCACTGGAGGGAAGGTTCTGAGCTCCATGTCAGGCTTCCCAATCTGGGGGTCCGGCAATGAGAGGAGGAATTCCCTGAGAATCAGACTTTGAAGGCTAGCAGGACTTGACTGCAGTACTTCAACAGGACAGGGGGAAACAGAGACTCCACTCTTGGAGGGCACACACAAAGTAGTGTACGTATCGGGACCCAGGGGACAGAGCAGTGACCCCATAGGAGACTGAACCACACCTACCTGCTAGTACTGGAGGGTCTCCTGCAGAGGTAGGGGGTGGCTGTGGCTCACCATGGGGACAAGGACACTGGCAGCAGAAGTTCTGGGAAGTACTGCTTGGCATGAGCCCTCCCAGAGTCTGCCATTAGCCTCACCAAAGAGGCAGGTAGCCTCCAGTGTTGGGTTGCCTCAGGCCAAACAACCAACAGGGAGGGAACCCAGCCCCATCCATCAGCGGACAAGTGGATTAAAGTTTTATTGAGTTCTGCCCACCAGAGCAACACACAGCTCCACCCATGACCAGAGGCTTGCACAAGCCTCTTAAATATCCTCATCCACCAGAGGGCAGACAGAAGAAGCAAGAAGAACTACAATCCTGCAGCCTGTGGAAGGAAAACCACTTTCACAGAAAGACAGACAAAATAAAAAGGTAGAGGACTTTGTACCAGATGAAGGAACAAGATAAAACCCTAGAAAAACAACTAAAGGAAATAGAGATAGACAACCTTCCAGAAAAAGAATTCATAATAATGATAGTTTAGTTGATCCAGGACCTCAGACAAAGAACGGAGACAAAGATCCAGAAGACACAAGAAATGTTTAACAAAGACCTAGAAGAATTAAAGAACAAACACCTAGAAGAATGAAAGAACAAACAAACAGAGAGGAACAATACAATAACTGAAATGAAAAATACACTAGAAGGAATCAATAACAGAATAACTGAAGCAGAAGAATGGATAAGTGACCTGGAAGACAGAATGGTGGAATTCACTGCCGTGGCACAGAATAAAGAAAAAAGAATGAAAAGAAATGAAGACCGTCTAAGAGACCTCTGGGACAACATTAAACACAACAACATTCGCATTATAGGAGTCCCAGAAGGAGAAGAGAGAGAGAAAGGACCCGAGAAAATATTTGAAGAGATTATAGTAGAAAACTTCCCTAATATGGGAAAGGAAATAGCCACTCAAGTCCAGGAAGTGCAGAGAGTTCCAGGCAGGACAAACACAAGGAGAAACACACCAAGACACATAGTAATCAAACTGACAAAAATTAAAGACAAAAATTATTGAAAGCAACAAGGGAAAAATGACAAATAACATACAAGGGAACTCCCATAAGGTTAACAGCTGATCTCTCAGCAGAAACTCTACAAGCCAGAAGGGAGTGGCATGACATATTTAAAGTGATGAAAGGGAAAGTGATGAAACTACAACCAAGATTACCCAACCCAGCAAGGATCTCATTCAGATTCATGGAGACATCAAAAGCTTTACAGACAAGCAAAAGCTAAGAGAATTCAGCACCACCAAACCAGCTCTATAACAAATGCTAAAGGAACTTCTCTAAGTGGGAAACACAAGAGAAAAAAAGGACCTACAAAGACAAACCCATAACAATTAAGAAAATGGTAACAGGAACATACATATCGATAATTACCTTAAACGTGAATGGATTAAATGCTCCAACCAAAAGACACAGGCTCCCTGAATGGATACAAAAACAAGACTCACATATATGCTGTCTACAAGAGACCCACTTCAGACCTAGGGACACATACAGACTGAAAGTGAGGGGATGGAAAAAGATATTCCATGCAAATGTAAATAAAAAGAAAGCCAGAGTAGCAATTTTCATAATAGACAAAATAGACTTTAAAATAAAGACTATTACAAAAGACAAAGGACACTACATAATGATGAAGGAATCAATCCAAGAAGAAGATATAAAAATTATAAATATATATGCACCCAACATAGGAGCACCTCAATACATAAGGCAACTGCTAACAGCTATAAAAGAGGAATTCAGGGCTTCCCTGGTGGCGCAGTGGCTGAGAGTCTGCCTGCCAATGCAGGGGACGTGGGTTTGTGCCCCGGTCTGGGAAGATTCCACATGTCGCGGAGCGGCTGGGCCCGTGAGCCATGGCCGCTGAGCCTGCGCGTCCGGAACCTGTGCTCTGCAATGGGAGAGGCCACAATGGTGAGAGGCCCGCATACCGCAAAAAAAAAAAGAGGAATTCGACAGTAACACAATAATAGTGGGGACTTTAACACCTCACTTACACCAATGGACACATCATCCAGACAGAATATTAAAAAGGAAACACAAGCTCTAAATGACACAATAGAACAGATAGATTTAATTGATATTTATAGGACATTCCATCCAAAAACAGCAGATTACACTTTCTTCTCAAGTGCACACGGAACATTCTCCAGGATAGATCACATCTTGGGTCACAAATCAAGCCTCGGTAAATTTAAGAAACTTGAAATCGTATCAAGCATCTTTTCCGACCACAACGCTATGAGATTAGAAATCAATTCCAGGGTAAAAAATGTAAAAAACACAAACACATGGAGGCTAAACAATACGTTACTGAATAACCAAGAGATCACTGAAGAAATCAAAGAGGAAATCAAAAAATACCTAGAGACAAATGACAATGAAAACACAACGATCCAAAACCTTTGAGATGCAGCAAAAGCAGTTCTAAGAGGGAAGTTTATAACAATACAAGCCTACCTCAAGAAACAAGAAAAATCTCAAATAAACGATCTAACCTTACACCTAAAGGAACTAGAGAAAGAAGAACAAACAAAACCCAAAGTTAGTAGAAGGAAAGAAATCATAAAAATCAGAGCAGAAATAAATGAAAAAGAAACAAAGAAAACAATAGCAAAGATCAATAAAACTAAAAGCTGGTTGTTTGAGAAGATAAACAAAATTGATAAACCTTCAGCCAGATTCATCAAGAAAAAGAGGGAGAAGATTCAAATCAATAAATTTAGAAATGAAAAAGGAGAAGTTACAATGGATACCGCAGAAATACAAAGCATCATAAGAGACTACTACAAGCAACTTTATGCCAATAAAATGGACAAACTGGAAGAAATGGACAAATTCTTAGCAAGATATAACCTTCCAAGACTGAACCAGGAAGAAATAGAAAATATGAACAGACCAATCACAAGTAATGAAATTGAAACTGTGATTTAAAATATTCCAACAAACAAAAGTCCAGGACCAGATGGCTTCACAGGTGAATTCTATCAAACATTTAGAGAAGACCTAACACCCATCCTTCTCAAACTCTTCCAAAACTTTTCAGAGGAAGGAACACTCCCAAACTCATTCTATGAGTCCACCGTGACCTGGATTCCAAAACCAGACAAAGATACTTCAAAAAAAGAAAATTACAGACCAATATCATTGATGACTATAGATGCAAAAATCCTCAACAAAATACCAGCAAACAGAACCCAACAACACATTAAAAGGATCATACACCATAATCAAGTGGGATTTATCCCAGGGATGCAAGGATTCTTCAATATACGCAAATCAATCAATGTGATACACCATATTAACAAATTGAAGAAGAAAAACCATATGATCATCTCAATAGATGCAGAAAAAACTTTTGACAAAATTCAACACCCATTTAAGATAAAAACTCTCCAGAAAGTGGGCATAGAGGGAACTTACCTCAACATAATAAAGGCCGTATATGACAGACCCACAGCAAACATCATTCTCAATGGTGAAAAACTGAAACCATTTCCTCTAAGATCAGGAACAAGACAAGGTTGTCCACTCTCACCACTATTTTTCAACATAGTTTTGGAAGTCCTAGCCATGGCAGTCAGAGAAGAAAAAGAAATAAAAGGAATACAAATTGGAAAAGAAGAAGTAAAACTGTGACTGTTTGCAGATGACATGATACCATACATAGAGAATCCTAAAGATGCCCCCAGAAAACTACTAGAGCTAATCAGTGAATTTGGTAAAGTTGTAGGATACAAAATTAATGCACAGAAATCTCTTGCATTCCTATACACTAACAACAAAAGATCAGAAAGAGAAATTAAGGAAACAATCTCATTCACCATTGCAACAAAAAGAATAAAATACCAAGGAATAAGCCTACCTAAGGAGGTAAAAGACCTGTACTCAGAAAACTATAAGACACTGATGAAAGAAATCAAAGATGACACAAACAGATGGAGAGATATACCATGTTCTTGGATTGGAAGAATCAACATTGTGAAAATGACTATACTACCCAAAGCAATCTACAGATGCAATGCGATCCTTATCAAACTACCAATGGCATTTTTCACAGAACTAGAACAAAAAATTTCACAATTTGTATGGAAACACAAAAGACCCCGAATAGCTAAAGCAATCTTGAGAAAGAAAAACGGAGCTGGAGGAACCAGACTGCCTGACTTCGGACTATACTACAAAGCTACAGTCATCAAGACAATATGGTACTGGCACAAAAACAGAAATACAGATCAATGAAACAGGATAGAAAGCCCAGAGATAAACCCACGCACCTATATTCAACTAATCTATGACAAAGGAGGCAAGGATATACAACGGAGAAAAAACAGTCTCTTCAATTAGTGGTGCTGGGAAAACTGGACAGCTACATGTAAAAGAATGAAATTAGAACACTTCCTAACACCATACACAAAAATAAACTCAACATGGATTAGAGACCTAAATTTAAGACCAGACACTATAAAACTCTTAGAGGAAAACATAGGCAGAACACTCCATGACATAAATCACAACAAGATTTTTTTGGATCCACCTCCTAGAGTAATGGAAATAAAAACAAAAATAAACAAATGGGACCTAATGAAACTTCAAAGCTTTTTCAAAGCAAAGGAAACTACAAACAAGACAAAAAGGCAACCCTCAGAATGGGAGAAAATATTTGCAAATGAATCAACGGACAAAGGATTAATCTCCAAAATATATAAACAGCTCATGCAGCTCAATAACAAGAAAACAAACAACCCAATCCAAAAATGGGCAGAAGACCTAAATAGACATTTCTCCGAAGAAGACATACAGATGGCCAAGAAGCACATGAAAAGCTGCTCAACATCACTAATTATTAGAGAAATGCAAATCAAAACTACAGTGAGGTACCACCTCACACCAGTTAGAATCGGCATCATCAGAAACTCTACAAACAGTAAGTGCTGGAAAGGGTGTGGAGAAAAGGGAACGCTTTTGCACTGTTGGTGGGAATGTAAATTGATACAGCCACTATGGAGAACACTATGGAGGTTCCTTAAAAAACTAAAAATAGAACTACCATATGACCCAGCAATCCCACTACTGGGGATATACCCAGAGAAAACCGTAATTCAAAAAGACATATGCACCCCAATGTTCACTGCAGCACTCTTTACAATAGCCAGGTCATGGAAGCAACCTAAATGCCCATCGACAGACGAATGGATAAAGAAGACATGGTACATATATACAATGGAATATTACTCAGCTATAAAACGGAACGAAATTGGGTCATTTGTAGAGACGTGGATGGACCTAGAGACTGTCATACAGAGAGAAGTAAATCAGAAAGAGAAAAACAAATATCGTATGTTAACGCATATATGTGGAACCTAGAAAAATGGTACAGATGAACCAGTTTGCAGGGTAGAAATTGAGACACAGATGTAGAGAACAAACGTATGGACACCAGCGGGGGAAAGTGAGGTGGGGGGTGGGGATGGGGTTGTGATGAATTGGGAGATTGGGATAGACATGTACACACTGATGTGTATAAAATAGATAACTAATAAGAACCTGCTGTATAAAAAATAAAATTCAAAAAAAAAAGGAAAAGAAATAAAGGAAAATAGTCAAGCAAGACCGAACAACAACATTCTGTGTAGGACCCAGTTACATGATAGTGAAAAAAAAAGCTCCTGTACCCAACTTGGACCCAAACATAAAAGGAAAGCAGTACCTTCCAGAAGGTAGTATGGTGGTACTACAGATATTTAGTAAGAATCAGTCCCTCAATGAAGGAAAGGGTTTCAAGATCCAGGTTCAGATGACATGGTCCAGTTGCCCCTTCTCACATCTTCTAATGCCAACCTTAGTCATTCTGGATGGTGGTCTTATTAAGAAATTCAGCATTTCCTCCCTGTGGCCCTAGGCAGCTAGTCTCTGTTTAACAGTTGTAAAGTCAAAGCACTCCTATCTCTGCATGGCCCACTCCTATCTCTGCATGGCCCAGTGATAGGGAGTTACAGTAGTTTGGAAAATCTTCCTTGTTTATTAGCAGGGGACCAGATAAAACAACAATCCAAACTACTTTAGTTAGAGAAAAACTGCCATTTTAAAAGTTGTCAGCCCCTCTCTCTCTTAGAAATATCAAGTCATCTTGGCACAGACTATTGTTCTTAAGGGTTTTTTTAACCCCCCTTTAATTATATAAATATAAAGCAAGCAGGCACACATTATCCCTGGGGAAAAGGATACAACATGATCTTCTGTGACTTGGCAAAGACTGTTCCCAATACTCCTTGGTATGTAAAACTGGGAAAAATGCATACAAATATACACAGGGTCCAAAGCTCTCCCAGGACCAAAGACTGAAACCTTGACCACCTTTCTTTTGAGGTTCTATACTATTAGAATTTCTCAGACTGACTTGAGATTTTAAGTCAAGTTAAAGGTAGGAAAGGACAGTAAGAGCCTACAGTAAGCACTCACACTGAGGAAAGAGAAAGTATGAATGGGTGTTCTAAGCTCAATACCATAACCAAAATGATCATGGAAGAATGCTGGCTATGCAAACACTTCTAGACCCAGCCAACTAGAGATTGAAGAAGTTCCCTTCTCCGGTGGACGAGCATATATAGACATGACTTGGAGAGGTCAAACACAGTAAAGCCTAGGCCAGGTGTGACATTCAAGGAGCACTATATCATCCTCCCTCAAAGAACCACTGTCACTTGTGCAGAACCAAGTCCTCACAGCTACACTAAATAAGGAAACAACATACTGTGAGTAGTCCGTTTTTAAAAGCCACAATGTGTTATCATCAACAGAAGCTAAAATATGGGGCCCACAACCAGACCAATAAGATTCTCTAGCCCACTATTTGAAACTAAGCCTGACCCCTTAGAGTTCTTAATACTTCAGAAAGAGAAAGAGGGAGGAGGAAAATCCCCAAGAGAAACATACTAAATTTCCTGATAATTTTATAGTCATTCAAGAGATTAACCTTAATAATGGAAAGACATCAGAACTTATTTGTACTTCAAACAAATGACAAGCTAATGAGGCATTTCATATCCACTGCACTTTAATTTTTCCAAAATATGCTATACTGGCCCACCCATAGGGCTCTAATTATGCCTTCTGAAGCCACACAGGAAAACAAGTTGATTTTCTCTTCTAAAGAACAGCCTTTCAAGGATAGGAAGACAATGATTACATTTTCTCTTCAGGGCTTCCAAACCTGGCTCCTTCAATTCCTCTCCAAAGCACTAGATTTCAAGGCCCCCCTCCATCTTGCCGCCTTTACATATGCTCTGGCCTGTCCATGTTGCCCTTATAGTGCCTAGCCCAGAACTGGCTGCAGCCTACCACAGAGAGCAGTCTCAGAGCATATGAGACTATCGTGATCTATCATCTATATTTCTATATCTTGTTCTGTGAGCCTAGGAGCCAGTCCCTTTTTCAGACACTACATTATACCCTGTTAGCAGGCTCCCTAGTCCACCCCATTCTTCACAGGCCTGGAGAGGCAAAGGCTGGGCATAAGGCAAGTAGTTCTGCCTACTTTGGTCCTGAGGTTCTAGTGGTACTGATAGCTGTTTCATCCCTCTCCACCGCCTACTTCTGGGCCTCTTGCTCCTCAAGACCCCTTTAGTGCGTAGACTATTAAGCCTATGTCATCTTACTCTTTAATGCACTTGTCCACCAGGGCAAGACAGGCAATGGCTGGACCACAAAAGAAGAGACGGAAGGCAGAATAGCACAGTAGTTAAGAACATGGGCTCTGGAGTCAGACAGCCTGGGTTCAAATCTTGGTTCTATCACTTATTAGCCATGAGACCTTGAACAAATCACTTAATTCCTCTGTACCTCAGTGTTCTCCCTGTAGAATGAAGATAATAATAGTACCCACTGATGGAAATGTTCTATATCTTGACTGCAGGGGAGAGGTTCCAGAGGTGTATATATTTGTCAAAACTCAAACTGAACACTTAAAATGAGTGCATTTTACTATATGTAAATTACATCTCAATAAAATCAATTTGAAAGGTTAAAAAAATTATAGTAACTACTCATGGAGGATTGTGAGGATTAAAAGAATTTGGAAATACCTAAAATAGTTCCAGAAATCATAGTAAGCACTGAAGCAACGTTATCTATTTGTAATGAAGTTAGCAATGATGCGTCCAATCTCTATGTCCTGTGATTGCTGCTGGAGAGCAAGGGAGGGGTCTGAAAACCCAAAGGGATCTTCAGTTAGCTGAGATGTGGTATTTTCCCAGAAGTTTCATTATAGATCTGGCTTTCACCAGATAAAATACCAGTATCACAAACCACAACTCGTCCATGCTCCAGCCAAGGTTGCGTTTAACACTAGCAAAGCCAAACCACAGGAATCATCACCAAAATCAAAGATGTTCCAGTGAAACTGGGAGGGATCTGTTTTCTTTAGTCTTCCTCTGGCTTAGTCCATGAGATCTTCCTGGGCCAACTTAGGTTTCTATTCAGTCCTTCACCAAGTCTTCCCTGAACGTCTTCTCTGCCTAGCCTAGGCAGGAGGAGGGGGTGACAGAAGGAAAAGATATCAAGTTTCCTGGCTCCCTCACCCTCACCAAGTTCACAATCTACAGGAATTACAAATAGAAAGAGGAAACATACCAGAGGCAACAAGGCATAGTGAAGAGACCACTCTGCAGGGAGCTGGAAGACCGGTGTCTAGCCTCAGCTGACACTTACTAGTCACATGACCATAAGCTAGTCCCAGGGCACTGTGAACTTCAGTTTCCTCCCCTATAAAAATGAAGGGATAAGAATAAACGATCTCACAGTCTGTGGCCCGACAATGGTAGAAAAACAAGTGTAATAGGACTTGTTTCAGGACCTCAGTCCTCTGAGAAACTCAGGGTGAGCCAAGTGAGCTGATTTAGAAGAACTGATTGTCTTAGACCCAGAATACAGTAAGGGGAGTGCCTCATGGCTATGGCTGCTGCAGCAACAGTGATGACAGTCATAACTTGGAGGCAATCGGTTCAGCTGCTATTACAGGGAACGGGTTCATTTCTATTTTCTCATCTTGCACTGCCCCACAGGACCAAACCTGCAAATTAAGGATTCAGGATACCAAGCGTGGCTCATTTCTGGCATTTCCTCCCTATTCATTCCCTGGATCAGGCCCAGGGGCTAGAAGAGCACTGTGAGATGAAGGGCAAAGCAGGCAAAGACAACATCTGTAGAGCACGACACTGTTCTCTCTGGAAGTCAGCTACCGTCATGCATGTTTGAAGGACTATGGGACCTAGAAGATAACACAATACAGTGAATTATGCAAGAGAATCCTTTTTTAGTTTATGGAGGTACACAAGATAGTTGTACAACCATCTAGTTCAGCCATCAGTGTAGTTCAGTTCAAATTTCTTGATACTCTAGTCTCCTTCAGGTCCTGTGCCTGCTAAAGAAAGATGAAACCGACTCAGTCTCTTGCTCTTAAGGGGCTCAAGATATGCACAGCGAAGCAGAGAGTTAAGTGAGTAAACATGGTACAACAAAGGCCTGTACAGAGTGCCTACCTCCATAGAAAGAGGGGATCAAAGGCAATGTCACTGAAAAGGTAACATCTAAACTGAGTCTTGAAAGGATGAGGGTGTATCCATGGGGCAGAGAAGATGGAAAGGACATCTTCCCTCTTCTCTAGGGATGGAAAGGACAGAGGGAACAGAATGTACAAAGACCTGAGATATGAAATAGCCTGTCATGCTTCAGGACCTGCAAGCAGTCTGGGGTAGCTGAAGCACAAGCTAGGTGAGTGCAGAGGCCTTCTGTTATTTAGATCCTACTTCTCAAATGGGACTGCAAAACTGCCAAGAGAAAGGAAGGGAAGAAAGAGTACTGAAAAGCAGATGAGGCAGTAAATACACAACCCACCTCTCCTCCCGCCTTCCCCCAGACTCTGCCTGACACAGCCCTCTCCCACACCAAACACACCCCTGAAAACTCCAGGAAGGAAAAACCCTCCCCACTCTAAGGTCAGTAGCTCCAGAATCCCCAGTTGAAGAGGCAGGTCCTCTCCTAAAAGGGAGAAACGAGAACCACAGGTCCCTGGAAAAGGAACATTAAGTACTAATTTGCAAAGATCCAACCAACCCTAGCAGCCATGCAACTTAGAAAGGCTGAGGGAATCTCATCCCATCAGCCAAGCCCAGATCCAATGCCTTTTTCACCCAAACTCATCTCCAGTGAGCCATCCCCAGCTTCTATCCTACTGAGAACGCTGTGGGAGCTGCAGTAAGAAAGGCAGCCCAGCAAATCCAGAGCTGACTTACCCTTTAAAATGACTTTAGCTACAGTTATATTGTTGCCTCCTGCTAAACACAAAAATAATTTTAGATGGAAAAAAAAATGACTCTAGAGTATCTCCCAAGCAGGACACATTCCTGAGCCTCAGCCATGCTGAGAATCCTTAGGTTACTGACACAGGGCGGCCAGACAGATAAGTCAAAATAGACAAGGCCAAGCGAGCCATGGAAACAAGATGACACGCAAGACCTGAAGTCTGTGACCACATTGGGAAACAGCTGGGAATGGCAGAGAAGCATGAACTTCAGTCAGACCCGAGCTCTAATCCCAAGGCACTACTCACTAGCTTCAACGAACCTTCAGTCTTCTCATCTGTAAATAAGCATAATAATAGTATTTACCTCAGAGCATTATTGAGATTATTAAATGAAGTAAAGAATATAAACCACTAGCCTGAGGCACACAGTCAGTGTTTAAATAACTTCCTTTCCCTTTAACCAGAGCCACAAGGATGCACTGCGGCACAGTTAGGGAGGGGTGGCCCCATTCACAACACAGTCTATGTGAACAGCGCACCCTGGAGTTAGGCAATTGCACAGTCCAAGGCAGCCAGCCACTGAGCCTTCTGTCTATTATAAGAGGTACCAGAACTCAGAAAAACAGAGCTAAAATACCACCATAGGTGTATTCAAGACAATGGATGGGTCTGAGACCACACAATCAATCCAACTAACAAATATGAGGCAACAGGGACACATCTCTGACAACCACGGCAACTCCATCTTAGCCAGAAAGCCTCTTCTATGCTCCTGCTGAGGTAAAAGCCAATTTCTTGACCTCCATCAACCTCAGGTCTGTAGATGAACCCCATCAACCAAGGATCTGGCAAGTGTGAAGCCAGGGATGAAAGCAAATGCTACAAGTTTCCAGCTGTGGTCCACATCCTCTCTGCTTGACAGGTGGCCCAAATACTCAAGGGCAGGCAGTGTCTCTGAAGGTGTTAAGTCTTGTCACATGGGAGCCAGGAGATTGAATCCAAGACCTAGGATGACTTTAGCACCCTGGTTACCAAGCAGTAAAGCCACTGCTCCTAACTGAGCGTCTCCAGGGCAGGTAGGGACCACGTCTGATTGTTTTGTATGTCCCCAGACCCTAGCACAGTGCATGACATAACCCACCAGCTGTAAATGGTTGCTTAATAAATGAACCAACATGGACGTGGCCTTATCCCTATCACCTGGACTTTAGGCCTCTGCATATACTCTATCTGCTGCCTAGAATTTACCTTTCTTAACCCCACTTACTTAGCTATTTTTTCTCAATTCTCAGGTCTCAACTTAAATGTCATCTATTATGGTAGTGTTGAGGTCTTTCCTGACACCCTAAACGATATTAAGTTCCCCAGCCATAAGTACGCTCTCATCACATCCCTTATTTCCGCCTCATAAGTCATCAGACTTCATTGTGATTATCTGTTTTATTTTTGCCTTTCCCTCCTACACTGTAAGCTCTAGGAGAGCAGGAACCATATCTGTCTTGTTCATTATACTGATTCCCAGGGCCTAGTACAGTACCTGGCACAGAGGGAGTGCCCAATATGTTAGAATAACTGAATACATGAGTGAAGGAATGAAGGAATGAGAGAGCTCCAGTCCAAAATGGCTCTGGAGTGACTGGGGGTTCAAAACTATCTGCTCAGCCCTAAGCTGTCAATGGTTACTTTTTGATTCAGACCTTAATAGAGCCTACAAATGCCCATGCATGGAAGATGACAGCAGACTTGATGAACAATAGAACAAAGAACAGTCTGCGTGACAGGAAGTAAGAAGAGATGGAAGAGGAGTTATGAAGCAGAAACCCCACCTCTGAGTGCCTTGAATGCCATGCTAAGGAATATGGTTTATTAGCCTGCAGGACAGCCACTATCTGACCTGAGTTCACTCAGGGCACACAGGCCTATGAAAGGTACCATCCTGCTATAGCCACCCACTGAGTTCCCTTTGATTCCCCACAGACTGACAGGCCTTCTTCCCCTCCCTTCCGGTTCACCCCCATTTCTCTGAGCTGTGTGGAATCATTCAATAACACAGGTGCCCCCAATGATAATTTGTCCAAATTACCCTAGCCCAATTTTACTAAAAAAAGTTGTAAACAGGGAAGCTGTCATTTAGGAAAAACAAGATCAGAGGGCCTGGATTCAAGTGTTGTTTAGCTGTGTGACAGTAGGTTATTTAGTCAATCTTTCTGAGTTTTAATAATCTCTATAAAATAAGAATAATACCTATCTCACAAGGTTGTAGAGAAGGTTGAGATAACACATTCAAAGGGCCTAGTTCAGTGTCTTTCATATAGTGAGGGTCCAACACAGATTTATTTAAAAAAAAAAAAAATCCCACCTAGGGCACAGGGCTATTATTTCCTCCTAAACGCTAAGCATTCTCATTTGACCTGATACAGCACAGAGACCCACAAGGCCAGAGGTTACTCATACAGACTTGGGCCTGTCTTACCTCCTAAAAGGGGATGGGCAGACTGCCCTGTTTCCATTCTGTGTCTAGCTGAGCACTGAGGAAATTACCAGCAGGCAGGCTGCTGGGAGTGGGGAAGTGGGGGAAGAGCTGAGACTCTCCCAGAACTTCAGATCTATTAATAGCCTGGTCACGTGTCTACAGAGGCACAGGATTGTTGTCTGTAAACTTGGTAACCCATGGCCCAAGACAGGCAATTTAGGACTGGGCTGTGTTCCAGACCAAAGACTGCAGACTGGGGTCCACTCTCAACAATGAAGCATGGTACAAACTAGAGCAACCAGAAGTAAGGTGTTGACTCTTCATAAGATGCAAGGAAGGAAACTACAGAATAAATCCCTCACCCTCCCCAACCCTGCTAGCTTTATGTTACAGGAGGCCTCAGATGGGGCTCAGCATTTATAGGATTTCAGTTTGCCCTTGGAAATATATTTAGATACTCACTCTAGCCCTGACCAACTGCATCACCGTGGATGAGTCACTACCCTCTAGGCTTGTTTCTTTATCTGACACTCAAGAAGGGAAGGCCTGATGATCCTACCTCTTGATGAGCTTGTTCAGGAATCTTCATCTCAAAGTCCTGATTTATGAGAACACGAAGTCTAAAACACTGTGTTCTAGAGATGGAGAGAGAGGGATCTCCGGTATACTGCCCTCTGCCACCAGCCTCAGCCACTCGACCAGGAAGAGAGGCAAGGAACATAAGGAACTGGGAACAAGCCACCTCTCAAATCCCAGCACCTCCAGCCTCAGAAGGCCATCATCCTATGGCACCCAGGAAGGGGCTCAGTAAATATAAGCAAATGACCAGAATATGGGTGTAAATTGCCAGTTCCCATACAGTTTCTTAAAGGGAAGACCTGGAACAGAGGAAAAAGAAAAGCAGAGATAAGGGGCCTGTATTTTCTGTCTTTCCCAATTTCAGCATCACCATCAGGGGAAAAGCAGGACATCTGTAGGAAACTTAACTACATAAAGTCATAAAGTTATTAGATTTAAATACAGTTCTCTGTGTGTGTGCGTGTGCATGCACATGCGTGTGCACACGTGTATGGAACTGTCTGTGGGTGTATGGTCTTTTCTTTATTCCACCAACAAGCCTCATGAGGAAGACTCAAGAAGTGATGGCTTCCAGAATGCTGGGAAAGCTCTGACACCAGGAAGGGATTTAAGTCCTTGTCAGCACTTTGGGGCTCTGTGAAGTGCCCCTCTACACACACACACACACACACACACACACACACACAAAATCACAGACAATCATACACCCCAAGGCTAAACTAAAACGCCCACAGAGCACAGATAAGCCAAATGAGTTTAAAAGACAAAACAGTTCCCAAACCAATAAAATGTAACTGTTATATAGGATTACATATGTATTAACACACCTAAAGAAAAAAATCTGTACTTCATCCGGAAGATTTGGACAGCCCCAGAAGCTGAGAAAAAGCAATCACCGATACACATATTGGCAGACATACAATTGGGTTCATTGGCAGAATGAACCCATCACTCATTCATTCCACAGAGGTTTACTGAGCACCTACTATATACCAGGCACAATTCTAGGCCCTGGGAATACAGTGACCCTAACACTCTCAAAAAGAGGGAGCCAATGAACTTCAAACATTCCAGCTGAATTCCCATGACCTTTCCATCCCTACTGTGAGACGAATGCATCAGGCTACTGTAGCGTCAGTATCAGCCAGAGTCCTTAGTCGCAAGAACAACTTAGTCTGTAAGTTCAGCAACTAAAACTGATTCTAGATAGTCTAAGCAGAAAAAAAACAAAACAAAACCTTATTTTAAGAGCAGCTCAGACTCACCTGGAGAAGTTGAAAACCCAGGGATGGATGTCAAGAACAACACCTAAAATCTGGCAGTAGAACTAGTCTGGTCAGGACATCTCTGCTTCCACTGCCAACCTCCACTATCCCCAGCCACTATGATCCAGCCACTGCAATACGACTACCACTGCTGCTCGGGAACTCAATCTTGCTACATGCACCACCACCACTGCAGTCCCTGCTTGCTTGCATCACCAGCTCTTCAGAGTCAAAGTCCATGGAAAGCGGATCAGACCAAAAGAACCTACGGCAAGCTGCAAATGAGGTTGAAAGTAGATGTCTGGCATTTTAAGTGGAGAAATTCTTAAATACAGGAAAAGGTAATAAATATTCATTTTAGCTACTTTGGTATTATACACAAAACACTGGATTCATCTAACTAATGGCCCTAATTCAAATTTCATGTTCACCATAGCCTTTCTGCTTAGGATTTGGTGTTCCACATTGCCACCCAAAGGCAAAAAAGCACTGGTCATACCAACACAGGCATTCTTGAGGTTTTTATATATCAGCCTCATGAACTTGGTTAAGAGAATCTGCTTGAAGAGATAAATATTCTCAGTGTACCGACAAAATCTGAACCTTCAAAAAGTGAAATACTAACAAACATTTGTTGAGCACTTCATATGTGCCAGATACTATCCTAAGCACTGTATATGGATTAACTAATTTTTCATAACAACCTTATAAATTGGATACCATTCTCCCCATTTAACATAAGAGGAAACTGTGACACAGAGAGTTTAAAGTAAACTTGCCTAAGAATACACAGCTAATAAAATGAGAAGTCCAGAATTTGAACCCAGGTAGTGTGACTCCATATCTTTGTCAGCTCCCCAAAGTAAATCCCCACCTAAGGAAGCCTATTAGGTAGTGTCTTGCTCATTGCAGTGTTTCTGGTGGGTTACAGAATGGCAAGAAGACACAGTCCTGTAACCTCCATTCTAAGGTTCTATTCTGGATTTAATTAGCTGCAGATACAAAATCTTATTGGAAGAGATATGGCTATCCACAGAGGACAAGAACAGATAAGGCACCTAAGTGAGGCTTTGTTTGGCCTCCAGATTCTCTAACCATAGTTGCTGATAGTACTATTCACACAAGAGAGTCTTTGCTGGACTTCGAGCTCAATTCTTATTATGCTACAACCTTTTATTTATATTCAGGGATTACGCCTACATTCAGAAAGAACTTACACAAACAGTATATAAGAGAGTCATCTCCTAACCGGAATGCACAAGACTTTCCAATGAAAGTACAGAAACATTAAAACTCTTATTTTATCCTGTTTTTAATCTTAAACTATAAGAATTACACTTTGCCAGTATTAAATGTACAGACGAACAATGATGCCCTCTCTGAATCTGTCAAGTGTTTCCATGTCATTTATTACATATAAGGTGTCCTGAGAATAGAATGGAAGTTCCACAGTGTTCGAGGGAGAACAACAGTGTCTGTCTGCAGTTACTCATGTGCTTTCAGGATACCATGACATACTGTACTGCAATTAATACATGTCTGACTAAATAAACTTACAAATTATGGTTTCTATTTTTTTCCCAACTAAACCAACCCCCACCACATGGATCAATGATTTTAAAGGATTCTTGCAAATAAGTAAACAAAAATAAAAAACAATCCCCACTGGTTGAAGATAATATTAAAATTACACACAAAAATAAATAACAAGAAAATGACAGAGCTGACCTTTCTATTCCTAATTCTATTCCTAAACTCTCTATCAGCTACATTACAGGGTAAAAACAATCTAACTCGTTCAAATAATAAGTTGGCCAAAAAGATTGAAAACTATCAAAAAAAACTTCTGGAAAGATGGATTTACATTTCTCATTAACAGTGAACTTCATCCTTAGTATATACTGTGGCTTGATACGTTACACTAAATCAGGGCTCAGCAAACATTTTCTATAAAGGGCCAGACAGTGAATATTTCAGGCTCACAGGCCAAACATCCTCTATTCTTTTGTAACTAAATAACTCTGCCATTAGTGCAAAGGTAGCCACAGATAATATACAAAATATATATATATATATATATGGATTTATTTGTAGAAGCAAGTGTAGTTTTCCAATCTTTGTATTTAATAATGATGATATAAAGCTATCATGATTTAAAATACATCTAAAAATTAAATCTAAAGATAAAACTCTACAAATTTTCTGCGATGCTTAAAGTCTGAAGATATTCAATCCAGTTAAGAAGTCTCTTTATAGGTTTCCTGCTTAATAGTGAAAAATAAAAGGCACATATCACTGGTGAAACACTACTTCCTTCTTGCTGCAGTGAAAAATGGGATTAAATAGGACATGAAAAGCAATATTTTGTAAACTGCATTCATTTGCCAGCAAATGTGATTTGAACAATATATACAAAATATTTCTTAAGATTAAAAAAAATAGGGCTTCTCTGGTGGCAGAGTGGTTAAGAATCCTCCTGCCAATGCAGGCGACACAGGTTGGAGTCCTGGTCCGGGAATATCCCACATGCCGCGGAGCAACTAAGCCCGTGCGCCGCAACTACTAAGCCTGCGCACTACAGCCCGTGAGGCACAACTACTGAAGCCCGCATGCCACAACTACGGAAGCCCGCACGCCTAGAGCCCGTGCTCTGCAACGAGAGAAGCCACCGCAATGAGAAGCCCGCGCACCGCAACAAAGAGTAGCCCCTGCTCACTGCAACTAGAGAAAGCCCGCGTGCAGCAACGAAGACACAACGGCAGCCAAAAATTAATTAATTCATTAATTTTAAAATAATAATATTAAACTATAAAAAACGTAAATTTAAAAAACAAAAAAATAAAAATTACAAACTATGGAGCTCAGGAGATCGCTAGACTGTAGAATGTAAGTTTCCCTTCATGTGCCACTTAAATGTATTTGCTACATTCTGTTAAATACTGAAGTACAAAAGGAACTGCTTTTTAAGGGCCACTAAAGGAAAAATGTACAAAAAAGGAAATATCCCCTATATGGGGTGTGCTCAGAGCAGGGGGCCTGAAGAAATGGTTCCTCTGTTTACAACACATCCAACAGGAATCTGGGTACATTGTGACAAGGGACACAAAACTTGTGGCCTTCCTATGAACAAATACCTGACACATGTCCCCCCTGCACCTCCACGTGGCTGCTGGGTCAGAGCTCAATACTGGTAGAAAAGCTACAGTATTTATGTGGGGAGTTTGCCACCTAGAGCCTGTCCAGTCTACATGGGCGGGCCACGAGTGGTCCTATAGACATAAAGGCTTTGAATCTCTCTTTTCAAGGAAAAAAAAAAAAGAAAAAGAAAAATGGATTCCAACTATATGCCATTCTGGAAAAGGCAAAACTATGGAGACAATAAAAAGATCAATGGTTGCCACGTGTGTGGGGGGAGAGAGGAGATGAATACACAGAGTACGGAAGTTTTTATGAGCAGTGGAAATACTTTGAATGACATTATAATGATGGATCTATGTCATCATACCTTTGTGCAAACCCATAGAATGTGCAACACTCTTTACTTCATTAAAGTGAACCCTAAGGGTGAAATGAGAAGCCCACGCACCACAATGAGAAGCCCACGCACCGCAACAAAGAGTAGCTCCCGCTTGCCGCAACTAGAGAAAGCCTATGCACAGCAACAAAGACCTAAGGCAGCCAAAAATTTAAAAATTTATCAAAAAAAAAACCTATTGTAATAATAATTAAGACAGTGTGGTATCAATTGCAAGGATACAAAAATAGCCAATAGAATAGAATGGAGTCCAGAAACACAGCCACACATAACAGTCACCTGACTTATAACAAAGGTGACACTACAGTACAGAAGGGAAAGAATGACCTTTTCAATAAATAGTATTAGATCAAATGGATATCCATATGGGGGGGAAATATACCTCGACTCACTACCTCACACCATCACAAAAAAATTCATTTCAAATGGACAGCAGATCTAACATGAAAGGTAAAACAATAAAGCTTTTAAATGAGGAAATAGGAGAACATATTCATGATCTTGGAGTAGGCAAAGTTTTCTTGAACAGGACACCAAAAGGCCTAAACATGAAGGAAAAAGTTGATAAACTGAGAAAGATATTCACAATACATATAAGACAAAGGACTTGGATCCAGAATACATGAACTCCTACAAAGCAACTAAAAAATGGCAAGCAACCCAAAGAACAGTAGGCAAAAAACTTGAACACTTTACAAAATAATAAGTCCAGACTATGTGTGTGTATGTGTGTATATGTATGTGTGTATGTATGTATGTATGTATATACAGATAGACAGTATTTGTATATATCTATATACATGTATATAGATATATATGAATGAAAAGATGCTCTACTTCATAGTCATTGGGGAATCACAAATTAAAACCACAGCGTGAGAACACTATACACCAATCAGAATGGCTAAAATGACAAAAATAGGGAAATATTAGATGTTGGAAAGGATGTCTAAAAACTAGTACACACACACAGCTTGTGGGACTGTGTATTAGTATCACTTGTTGTATAATAACTACCCTAAAACTAAGTTGCTTAAAACAATAAACATTTATTATCACACACAGTTTCTGAGTGTCAGGGACAAAGAGTGGCTTAACTGAGTGGTTCTGGCTCAGATCTCGCATAAGGTTCATAAAGGGCTAGGGCCACTGGAGACCTGACCGGGGCTGGAGGATCTGCTTCCAAGATGGCTCACTCACACTCCTAGCAAGTCAGTGCTGGGTGGGTCAGGAAGCCTCAGTTCTTCTCCATGTGGGCTGTTCCATAGCCTGCTTGAGTGTCCCCACAGTATGTAGGCAGGCTTCCAACAGAGTGAGTGATCCAAGAGATAGTGAGACAGACAAACAGTAGTACCTTTAATGACCTAGTCGCTGAAGTCATATACCATCACTTTCATTTTATTCTATTTCTTAGAATTGAGTTACTAGGGTCTAGCTGAGTCAAAGGGAGGGGAATTAGGTTCCACCTCTTGATGGGAGGGGTATCAAACAATTCGTGGACATATTTAAAAACAAATACACTTACTTTGGCAAAGAATGTGGCAGTACCCACTGTGGAGCACATGTATCTTACCAAGGCCTCCGTGTGCTAACCTCCTCTTGTTCATGCTGTCTGATTAGCATGATGTCATCAACGTAACAGATCAAAGTGATGTTCTATAGATGGCCAGATGGTCCAAGTCTCTTCTGACTATATTATGACAAAGAGTAGAAGAGTGGAAGTGTTTATATAGCCCTCGGCAAAACTATGGAGGTGTAATGATATCTGTTCCACAAGAATGCAAACTGTTTTTGGCCTTTTTTTCTGATTGAGACAGAAAAGAACACATTCACCAAACCAATGCCCACATACCATATTAATTTGCTCTAGCAAAGATACCATATCCATCACAGAATCCATAATTGGGGCTACTAAATTAAACTTGCTGAGGTCTACGTTCTCCAGAATCCATCCAGTTTTGCAGAAGAGGGCAGACTAGTGAATTAAATGTAGACATAATAGGGACCACCACCCTGCATTCTAAAGATACTTAAGGATAGCACTATTTCCACCATCCCTCACAGAATATGATATTAGTTTTGATTCACTATCTTGACCAGAGGAAAATGCAACAGTTTCAAAAGCTTCCACTTGGCCTTCTCCACTATGATAGCTCTTATGTGACAGGTCAAGGTTCTGATGGGGGTGCTACTCCAACTGTTAAGTATGTGCATCCCAATTATACATTTGAGGATAGGTCTGTGGGATAATTCTAAAAAGTATCATGAGAAAGTAATTAGATAAATATATGTTAACATTACACTAAGTGAAAGAAGCCAGACATGATTCCATTTATATGAAATGTGTAGAATAGGCAAATCCACAGAGACGGAAAGTAGATTAGTGGTCGCCAGGGACTAGAGAATAGGGAGTGACTGCTTAATGGGTAACAAGGTTCCTTTTGGGGGTGATGAAAATATTCTGGAATTAGATAGTGGAGATGTTGCACAAAATTGTTAGAAACCACTGAATTGTATATTTTTAAATGGCAAATTTTATGTTATGTGAATTTTATCACATTAAAAAAAACAAAAATAGAAAAACAAAGACAGCCGTTGGCTGCCTTATGCAGCTGGCTGATGTATGAGGGCTGCTTTCACCCTCACTCAATTTACAATACAGAATCCAGCTCATGGCGCTATACATTCTAGCATACTGAGCCCTTGCAAAATGCTTAGGATACAAATATATTTCATCATTCACATCAACCAGTACATTGTAAAGTCACTTCTTCTTGTTCTCTAGGAGTCCCTATTTAAATCTGAAAGGCTCATGGCTTTAAAAAAAAAAAAAACCAGTTTGGTGTCCAGGCTAAGCAAGGTCCTTGGCATCTTCAACCCCAGGCAATAGCTGGCTCTGCTACTTACCTCACTGTCCCAGATTTGAAGGAAAATACAATCTCTTCTACATAAAGCCAGAAAGGCAGGAAGAAAGGATTCAGTGACTATCACACCTCAAACAAATATTTATTGGACAAACTGTCTAGCAGTTTTCAAATTATGCTCTGCAGATCCCTCCTCCCATTCAGGTTCCTTGGCAATATCTACAACTTCAAGCAGAGCAGCTCTACTTTGTTGAGTTTTAAATATTGGAAGCACACTTAAAAAAAAAAGAAATTAAAATGGCACAATTATGTAGCAAACATCTATGAATTTTGCTGATTTAACAATCTCCCCACCTCCCAAGCCCTCTTTAAGTACATGTACCTTGATCTTCCCTGAGGGAACCATCCCTCCCCTGCTCTCAGCCCACATGATTCCAGGGTAGCTGACCATGATCCCTGGGCTCCATGAGTAGAATATAACTGTTGGCCAATGAAAGTCCAGCATTCTTCCAGTCACAGTGATACTTTAGGGTGGGCAAATGACCCAAGCCAAAATCATACCCACGACTGCCAGCACCATCAGGAAAGAGGTATTATCTTTCCAATAGTGGTTGCTTAGCTGGTAGATTACACACCCAAAGCTGACAGCTACCTTTGCCACTACATGGGTGGAGGCTTCCTAACACCAAAACAAAGAAAAGCGGAGCCAAGAGGAGAGAGATTAGGTCCAAATGACATGATTCAAGTCCCTGGATCTTGCTGTGTCTAAAGGTAAATCTCCTTCTAGGCTTTTTAGTTACTTCAGTCATAAGTGCCTCTCATAAGTCAGTCTGACCTGTATTTCTGTCACTTGCAAAGAAGGCACAGCAAAAGTAAAATTATTCGAAAAAAAATTAAAAACATCCATCTGGTCAATAAACCTCAAACCTTTACTGTAAATCACAGTTGGGGAAAGAATATTTTTAAAAAAAGAGAAAATTTTAGAAAAAAGCTCCCAGGAGAATTAGTCTTCTCCTTGACTCCTCATTACATTCCCAAAAATGCATGGTATGGGCTTCCCTGGTGGCGCACTGGTTAAGAATCCACCTGCCAGAGGGAGGAATACTCCCAAACTCATTCTACGAGACCACCATCACCCTGATACCAAAACCAGACAAAGATGTCACAAAGAAAGAAAACTACAGGCCAATATCACTGATGAACATAGATACAAAAATCCTCAACAAAATACTAGGAAACAGAATCCAACAGCACATTAAAAGGATCATACACCATGATCAAGTGGGGTTTATCCCAGGAATGCAAGGATTCCTCAATATACTCAAATCAATCAATGTGATACACCACATTAACAAACTGAAGGATAAAGACCATACAATCATCTCAATAGATGCAGAAAAAGCTTTCGACAAAATTCAACACCCATTTATGATAAAAACCCTTCAGAAAGTATTCAGAGAGGGAACTTACCTCAACATAATAAAGGCCATAAATGACAAACCCACAGCCAACATTGTCCTCAATGGTGAAAAACTGAAACCATTTCCACTAAGATAGGAACAAGACAAGGTTGTCCACTCTCACCACTATTATTCAACATAGTTTTGGAAGTTTTAGCCACAGCAGTCAGAGAAGAAAAAGAAATAAAAGGAATCCAAATCAGAAAAGAAGAAGTAAAGCTGTCACTGTTTGCAGATGACATGATACTACTATATAGACAGAATCCTAAAGATGCTACCAGAAAACTACTAGAACTAATCAATGAATTTGGTAAAGTTGCAGGATACAAAATTACTGCACAGATATCTCTTGCACTCCTACACACTAATGATGAAAAACCTGAAAGAGAAATTAAGGAAACACTCCCATTTACCATTGCAACAAAAAGAATAAAATACCTAGGAATAAACCTACCTAAGGAGACAAAAGACCTGTATGCAGAAAACTATAAGACAATGATGCAAGAAATTAAAGATGACACCAACAGATGGAGAGATATACCATGTTCTTGGATTGGAAGAATCAACATTGTGAAAATGACTATACTACCCAAAGCAATCTGCAGATTCAATGCAATCCTTATCAAACTACCAATGGCATTTTTCACAGAACTAGAGCAAAAAAATTCACAATTTGTATGGAAACACAAAAGACCCCGAATAGCTAAAGCAATCTTGAGAAAGAAAAATGGAGCTGGAGGTCTCAGACTCCCTGACTTCAGACTATACTACAAAGCTACAGTCATCAAGACAGTATGGTACTGGCACAAAAACAGAAATATAGATCAATGGAACAGGATAGAAAGCCCAGAGATAAACCCACCCACATATGGTCACCTTATTTTTGATAAAGGAGGCAAGAATATAATGGAGAAAAGACGACAGCCTCTTCAATAAGTGGTGCTGGGAAAACTGGACAGCTACATGTAAAAGGATGAAATTAGAACACTCCCTAACACCATACACAAAAATAAATTCAAAAGGATTAAAGACCTAAATGTAAGGCCAGACACTATAAAACTCTTAGAGGAAAACATAGGCAGAACACTCTATGACATAAATCACAGCAAGATCCTTTTTGACCCACCTCCTAGAGAAATAGAAATAAAAACAAAAATAAACAACTGGGACTTAATGAAACTTAAAAGCTTTTGCACAGCAAAGGAAACCATAAACAAGATGAAAAGACAACCCTCAGGGCTTCCCTGGTGGCGCAGTGGTTGAGAGTCCACCTGCTGATGCAGGGGACACGGGTTCTTGCCCCAGTCCAGGAAGATCCCACATGCCACAGAGCGGCGGGGCCCATGAGCCATGGCCGCTGAGCCTGCGCGTCCAGAGCCTGTGCTCCGCAACGGGAGAGGCCACAACAGTGAGAGGCCCGCTTACCGCAAAAAAAAAAAAAAAGACAACCCTCAGAATGGGAGAAAATACTAGCAAATGAAGCAACTGACAAAGGATTAATCTCCAAAATTTACAAGCAGCTCATGCAGCTCAATATCAAAAAAACAAACAATCCAATCCAAAAATGGGCAGAAGACCTAAATAGACATTTCTCCAAAGAAGATATACAGACTGCCAACAAACACATGAAAGGATGCTCAACATCACTAATCATTAGAGAAATGCAAATCAAAACTACAATGAGGTATCACCTCACACCAGTCAGAATGGCCATCATCAAAAAATCTACAAACAATAAATGCTGGAGAGGGTGTGGAGAAAAGGAAACTCTCTTGCACTGTTGGTGGGAATGTAAATTGATACAGCCACTGCGGAGAACAGTATGGAGGTTCCTTAAAAAACTAAAAATAGAACTACCATATGACCCAGCAGTCCCACTACTGGGCATATACCCTGAGAAAACCATAATTCAAGAAGAGTCATGTACCACAATGTTCATTGCAGCTCTATTTACAATAGCCAGGAGATGGAACCAACCTAAGTGTCCAAGAACAGATGAATGGAAAAAGAAGATGTGGCACATATATACAATGGAATATTACTCAGCCATAAAAAGAGACGAAATTGAGTTATTTGTAGTGAGGTGAATGGACCTAGAGTCTGTCATACAGAGTGAAGTAAGTCAGAAAGAGAAGAACAAATACCATATGCTAACACATATATATGTAATCTAAAAAAAAAAAACAAAAAAAACATGGTTCTGAAGAACCTTGGGGGAGGACAGGAATAAAGACACAGATGTAGAGAATGGACTTGAGGACAGTGGGAGTGGGAAGGGTAAGCTGGGACAAAGTGAGAGAGTGCCACGGACTTATGTATACTACCAAATGTAAAACAGATAGCTAGTGGGAAGCAGCCGCATAGCACAGGGAGATCAGCTCAGTGCTTTGTGACCACCTAGAGGGGTGGATTAGGGAGGGTGGGAGGGAGACACAAGAGGGAGGAGATATGGGGATATATGTATATGTATAGCTGACTTGCTTTGTTATAAAGCAGAAACTAACACACCATTGTAAAGCAATTATACTCCAATAAAGATGTTTAAAAATTAAATAAATTTTAAAATTAAAAATAATTAATTTTAAAACAAAAGAAAAAAAGAATCTGCCTGCCAATGCAGGGGACACGGGTTCGAGCCCTGGTCCGGGAAGATCCCACATGCCATGGAGCAACTAAGCCCCTGCGCCACAACTACTGAGCCTGCGCTCTAGAGCCCGCAAGCCATAACTACTAAGCCTGCGCACCTACAGGCCATGCTGTGCAACAAGAGAAACCACCACAATGAGAAGCCCGCCCACCACAACGAAGAGTAGCCCCCGCTCGCCACAACTAGAGAAAGCCCGTGCACAGCACGAAGACCCAATGCAGCCAAAAATAAATAAAATAAAATAAATAAATTTTTTTTAAAAAAAGAAAGAAAATGCATGGTATTTTACAGTTTCCATTGATAATCTCGCCTGATCTCCAAAAACAAAACAACCCTGTGAGGTCAGCATTCACACTGTATATTTGAAGACATTGAGGCTCAGAGAGAAGTGACTAACCTAAGTCATCCAATTTGAAATCAAGGTTTCTGTCTCCAAATTATACCTTTTTACTACTCATTACTGCTTTGCACAGTTCTCAGCAAGCCATGCACAAGTCTGGGAACCTGCCTGGGCTCAGTACAGACTTGCTACCTGACAGCAATGTTCCCCTGACCCTTGGCAGTTTTGCCTTGTTTCAAACAGGCCTCGCCCTGCTCCGTTTCCACATAGCCTGAGATAAAGACAAGCTCATAGCACAGCATCCCACTGCGTGCACATAAGGGTGTGTCACTCAACTGACTGGCAACACTGAAAGTCAGTAGCCTTACTCTCAAAGTAGCCCTAGAACTATCAAATGCACATCAATAGATAAGATCTGAGGAGGAAGAAATAAGGTGCACCTATGATGAGAAGCTGCAAGTCAGCTAACAGAAACTAATACAACTTCTATAACTATTGGAATCTGAAGATCCAAAAACCATTACTGACTGGAAAAACTCCAACAGCGTACATTCAAGGGTTTAAAAATACATTAGGCTCATGCTATATACAAAAAATTAACTGAAAATGGATCAACAACCCAAGAGCTAAAACCATAAAACTCTTAGAAGAAAACAAAGGGATAATCTTAACTACCTTAGATTTGGCAGTAGATTCTTAGATATGACACAAAAGGCATGAGTAACAAAAGAAAAAATAGATAAATGTGACTCCATAAAAATTAAAACCTACTGTGCATCAAAGAACATTACCAAGAAAGTGAAAAATTACCCTACAGAATGGGAAGGAATATTTGCAAACCATATACCTGATAAGGATCTGGTATCCAAAATATATAAAGAAATCTAACAATTCAACAACAAAAAGATAAACAACCTAATTTTAAACAAAAAAAGGACCTGAACAGACATTGCTCCAAAGAAGAAATACACATGGCCAACAAGTACATGGAAAGATACTCAACATCATTAGCATTAGGGAAATGCAAATCAAAACCACAATAAGATGTCACTTCACACCCATGAGGATAGCTGTAATTAAAACAAACAAACAAACCAAAAAATAACAAGTGTTGGCAAAGAAGTAGAGAAATGGAACCCTTACATATTGCTGATGGGATTGTAAAATGGTGCAGTTGCTGTGGAAAACAGTTTGGCAGTCCCTGAAAACATTAAACACAGAATTACCATATAACCCCACAATTCCACTCCTAGGTATATAGCCAAAAGAATTGAAAACTGGTACTCAAACAAGTACATGTACACGCATGTCCATAGCAGCACTATTCACAATAGCCACAAAGTAGAAACAGCCAAAGCGTCTATCACCAGAAAACGGATAAACAAATGGTGGTATTTTCCAGCCATAAAAAGGAACGAAGTTTTCTGGTACATACTACAACATGGATGAACCTTATAAACATTATGCTTAGTGAAATAAGCCAGACTCAAAAGGACAAATGTTGTATGATTCCACTTAGATGAAATATCTAGAATAGACAAATTCATGGAAACAGAAAGTAGATTAGAGTTTAACAGGATCTAGGAGGAGGGGGGAATGGGGAGTTATTGGTTAATGGGTAGAGAGTTTCTGTCAGGGATGAAGAAAAAGTTTTGGAAATAGATAGTGGTAATGGTTGCACAATGGTGTGAATATAATTTTTGCCACAGAATTACACACTTAAAAATGGTTAAAAGGCTAATTTTATGCTATACATTTTACCACAACAATGAAAAAAGAAAAAAAGAGAATGATGTACTGACACATGCTACAAAATATTATGCTAAGTTAAAAAAGCCAGACACAAAAGGTCACATATTGTATGACTCCATTTATATAAAATATCCAGAACAGGTAAATCCACAGAGACAGAATGCAGATTGATGGCTGCCAGGTGGAGGGAGAAATGAGGAGAAACTGCTTAATCGGTAAGGTGTTTTACTGTGGAGTAATGAAAATGTTTTGGAACTAGAGAGAGGTGATGGTTGTACAACATTGTAAACGTACCAAATGCCACTGAATTGTTCAATTTAAAACGGTTGATTTTGGGCTTCCCTGGTGGCGCAGTGGTTGAGAGTCTGCCTGTCGATGCAGTGGACACGGGTTCATGCCCCGGTTCGGGAAGATACCACATGCCGCGGAGCGGCGAGGTCCGTGAGCCATGACCGCTGAGCCTGCGCGTCTGGAGCCTGTGCTCCGCAACGGGAGAGGCCCCAACAGTGAGAGGCCCGCATACCGCAAAAAAAAAAGGTTGATTTTATGTTATGTGACTTTCACATTAATAAATGCTTTAAAAGTACATGAAAGAGGGCTTCCCTGGTGGTGCAGTGGTTGAGAGTCCGCCTGCCGATGCAGGGGACACGGGTTCATGCCCCGGTTCGGGAAGATACCACATGCCGCGGAGCGGCGAGGTCCGTGAGCCATGACCGCTGAGCCTGCGCGTCTGGAGCCTGTGCTCCGCAACGGGAGAGGCCCCAACAGTGAGAGGCCCGCATACCGCAAAAAAAAAGGTTGATTTTATGTTATGTGACTTTCACATTAATAAATGCTTTAAAAGTACATGAAAGAGGGCTTCCCTGGTGGTGCAGTGGTTGAAAGTCCGCCTGCCGATGCAGGGGTCACGGGTTCGTGCCCCGGTCCGCGAGGATCCCACATGCCGCGGAGTGGCTGGGCCCGTGAGCCATGGCCGCTGAGCCTGCGCGTCCGAAGCCTGTGCTCCGCAACGGGAGAGGCCGCAACAGTGAGAGGCCCACGTACCGCAAAAAAAAAAAAAAAAAAGTGCATGAGAGAACTCAAGCAATCATCTGGGAAGCAGGAATCAGGGCTAAGTGGCAAGGCAAGGCAAAAATTGTCAGGAACCCAGTAAACAGTCTGACGTAAGAGATGTCCGGGAACAGCAGCAAGAAGCCACTTGATGCTGCAGCACCCGGAAGCTTCCCTACATTGGTGAGGGTACAGGTAAACCTGCTAAAACTAAGAGACGCCTGCCCAGAGTAGATTAAACCAACGAGAAGTTTCTTTCTCTTTCGTATAATAGTTTGGTAGCGAGCAGTCTGGGGCTGAGTGGAACTTTGCCATCCTCACTCAACATGATGCTTCCATCTCTGGGACCAAAAAGAGTGCTGTACTCTCACAATCTCCCAGCTAGCAGGAGGAGAAAGGGGGCAAGAGAAGTACTTACCCACTCTGTTCAAGCACCTGGCCCCAGAAGTGGTAGGTGCACCACTTCCACTTTAGATCCTACTGGTTAGAACTTAGACATATGGCCACATTTGGTTGCAAAAGAGGCTGGGGGACTATATGCCTCGCTAAAACTCAGGCATTCTATCATTAAAAAAAGAATGAGAGGGAATTCCCTGGCGGTCCAGTGGTTAGGACTCCAAGCTTCCACTGCAGGGGGCACAGGTTCAATCCCTGGTCGAGGAACTAATATCCTGCATGTCGAGCGGAGCAGCCAAAAAAAAAAAAACGAATGAGAGAGTCAATATTGGCAAAGACAATTAACAGTCTCTGCCATACTCACTTCAAATACTCTTTATTTTTTTATTATTTGTCTAATTAAACAAAGAACTTATTCCAAAGCCCAGCTACCCGGAGGTCTGCAGTTATTGTTCAGTGGAACCTCCCAGCTAGGGTGGAAAGACAAGAAAAGGAGTGAAAGGCAATTATGGACTGATGTCCCCTGTTAGCCTCACTGCAATGACCAATGCCAACATAGCCTATTATTTGCCTTTCGTCACTGGAAATTTACAGTGTAGAAATAAACGCTTCTTTAAAAAAAAAAAGAAAGAAAGAAACAGTAAGAGCTGTCTATGTGCAATACTGGGGCAGGGGTACAGAAAAAAACCTGTAGGGCACGTGTCTTTGAAAAACTCCCAATCTGTGTGGCAACCACACACAAAGCGATCACAATGCGGTGAGATAATTAACAGAGAGACATATAAAATTTAATAGAAGAATAACATAGGAATGGACTGTCTGCCTATGGGCAGGGAGAACGAAGAAAGCTTCAATAAAGTGGTAACACTGGAGCTGAGTGTAGAAGGATGAGTTTACCAGATAGAAAAGGTAGGAAGATATTCAAGCAAGATGTAAAGCATGAATAAAAACATGCAAGATGTTTACTGAAAAGACAATAATGCAGGAGCCAGATCATGGAATGCCATGAAACCAGATTCAATCAAAAGCTTGGATTTTACAATGTAGGGAATGGGAAAGCAACAGAGAATTCTTAGCAGGGAAGGGCCATGGTTAGATTGACCTGTTAGAAAGATGACTATGGCAGCCTATAGGAAGGATGGACAAAAAGAGAACATGCATTGGGCTCACATCCCTGCTGCTACACCTACTCCCATCCTTGACTCTCCAGTACCGCCACCGATAAGCCAAGTCCTTGCAGAAGAAAGGCAGTAACAAAACCCCAGGCCAAGTCCTACAAAGACCGAGGCAGGATGAGGTTCTTAGTTTTGTTTGCTTTTAAGCTTTTCTATTGAGGTGAAATTCACATAACACAGTATTAATCATTTTTAAATGAACAGTTCAGTGGCATTTAGTATATTCCCAATGTTGTGCAACCACCAAAGTTCTCAGTTTTTGACAAGGTCCAGGAAAGCCTCTGTGATTTCACTGAGGTCAGGCTCCACCCACTCACTCCTCAGGTGTCTCTGCTCAGACAGATATGCCAGATGACTGTGGCTTTCAGCAAACATCTGTCTACAGTCCTGCGGCTGCCATCCTGTCTCCTAGCCTTTCCTGACCTCACCTCCCCTGGGAACACAGGGCATAGTGACCAGAAGCAAATATGACCATGTCTATCTCTTATTTAAAACTTTTCAGTGGCTCTGCTTTGCCCAAAGAATGAAGTTTCAAATTCTTAACATGACATACAAGACTCTCTGCAACCTGGCATCTGCTTGTTCCCTACCCTCATCTCCTAAACATGTTGCCCTAAAATTCTTTCCTCTCATTATGTTTCCCTTGCTACTTGAGACTGCTCCAACATCTATTTTCTTTCTCTCACCCTGGGAATGGTGCTGTCATCCCCATACACTTTTCCCCCAGGCTTATCTTACCCTGGGGAAAGTTCTCATCCTATTTTCATTATTTCCTGGGAACAGCTCTGATCTCAGTCTCATTTTACCCTGGAGACCACTCTGATCCACACTTCACTATTCACTGTTCTCTGGATATGTCACTGACCACATCATACCATAGAATGACTTTTTTCTACCTCCTGCTCTTCTACTTCTGTCATGTTACTGAGAAGAGCTTTACCCTGAATAATCAGCTTCTGCTCCCTCCGTCTGGGCCTCCTATAAGCCCAGGGCTTCACCAGGTCTCCCAACCCAAAGTTCGTATGTGGGTTTTAGAGTACATAGTAAAAATCGTAGAGACAGAAAGCAGAATGGTGGCTGCCGGGGGCTGGGGAGAAGCGGGAATGGGGAATTACTGTTTAAATGGGTACAGAGTTTTTGTTTTACAAGATGAAAAGAGTTATGGAGATGGATGATGGTGGTGACTGCACATTATGAATGTATTTAATACCTCTAAACTATACACTTTAAAAATGATTAAAATGGTAAATTTCATGTTATGTGTTATATTACCACAATTTTTTTTAATTTGGGAAAAAATTTATGGGTACCTGAGACCTAGGAGAGAGATATAACTATATCCCAGCCAGCTGAGGGGTTGGCTCCTGGTCTCATTCTCCCTGACCTTCGTTTCTGAAAGATACACCTTTTTTTAAAAAATAAATTTATTTATTTTATTTTATTATTCATTTTTGGCTGCGTTAGGTCTTCATTGCTGTGCGCGGGCTTTAGGTGCGACGAGCAGGGGCTACTCTTTTTTGTTTGTTTGTTTGTTTATTTATTTTGGGCTGTGTTGGGTCTTCATTTCTGTGCAAGGGCTTTCTCTAGTTGTGGCAAGCGGGGGCCGCTCTTCATCGCAGTGCATGGGCCTCTCACTATCGCGGCCTCTCTTGTTGCGGAGCACAGGCTCCAGACGTGCAGGCTCAGTAGTTGTGGCTCACGGGCCCAGCCGCTCCGCGGCATGTGGGATCTTCCCAGACCAGGGCTCGAACCCGTGTTCCCTGCATTAGCAGGCAGATTCTCAACCACTGCGCCACCAGAGAAGCCCAAGGGGGCTACTCTTCGTTGGAGTGAGCGGGCTTCTTATTGCGGTGGCTTCTCTTGTTGTGGAGCACAGGCTCTAGGTGAGCAGGCTTCAGTAGTTGTGGCACATGGACTCAGTAGTTGTGGCTCTCGGGCTCTAGAGTACAGCCTCAGTAGTTGTGGCACACGGGCTTAGTTGCTCCACGGCATGTTGGATCTTCCCGGACCAGGGCTCAAACCCGTGTCCCCTGCATTGGCAGGCGGATTCTTAACCACTGCGCCACCAGGGAAGCCCAAGAATGCTGTACCTTTATTTGGATGGCATTTGAACCCAGCCCCATTTTACCCTGGAGATATCTCTGACTCCAGCCTCATCTTACTCTGGGAATAGCTCTAATCTAGGCCTTCCCAATCACCACACCATAAAGAAAGTCATGCTACAGAATACTCTGAAGATGGTTTGCACTCTGACCTTGGGTGACATTAAACCTCAGGAAAGGAAAGTGATGCGAAGCAACTGGCCCAAAATAACCTTAACGTTATTCCAAAGTAGGGAAAGAAGGTTTTTCCTGGGGAGTGGGGGAGAAAATTTTTCCAAATTATCACAAAACTCTTCTGACTTTCTGTATATACATGCCAAAGTTTTGTCAAATGGTGCACAGGAAGATCTCACACAAAGGCCTTTTTCCAGGTGTTTTAGGCTTCTAACTGCAGCAGCAACACAAATATCAGTGTGTTTCCATGCGAGTGAATGAACAATGCCCAATTTGGGCATTTGGACTTTGCCTTTCTTCTGGTTTCTAGGCCTGTGGTTTAAACACTCCATTCAGAAACAAAGAAATAATATTTAGACTCCATCCTTCTAAAATATTTTATTTGACTTTGGTAATGTTTTAAGTGGAACAGACCTAGGCTTTACAAATTTCTAGCCATGCAATCCTAGGCACATAACTTTCCTCATTTGTAAAATGGGAATATCTTGCAGGGCTGTTGTGAAGAAAAGTAAACATATATAAGGTATCTACCAGTGTACCTGGCCCAAAATATTTCACTCAACAAATATCTACTAAGCATATGTAATGTGCCAGTCAGTGTTCTAGGCACTAAGGATTCAGCAATGAACAAAAATCACTGTTCTTATGGAACTATCAGGGAGTAGGGGGCAAAGTAAAGGGCCTGACAAATAAATATGTCAGAGGATGATAAATGCTATGGAGAAAAATTAAGTAGAGAATATGCTACAGGGGAGGGTTTGTTATTTTTAAATAGAATGATTGAAGAAGGCCTCACGGAGAATATGACATTTGAACAAAGGATCTGAAGGAAAAGAGATAATAAGCCATGCAGAGGAGAAAGAGGGAAGAACAAATGCAAAGGAGGCAAGAGCATATTTACCTTGTTCAAAGGAGAGTGAGGAAGCCAATGGGGCAGGGTGAGCAGGTGGAGAGGAGATAAGGATAAGCCAGGTTGCTGGGAGCCAAGTCACTCTAAGGACTTTGCCTTGTTCTCTGAGGGATATGGGAAGCCACTAAAGGACTGTGATCTATATGACTGGATTCACGTTTTGAAAGGATTGCTCTGGCAGCTCTGTTTAGAACAACTGTAGGCAGGCAAGGGCAGAAGCAGGGAAACCAATCAAGAGGCTATTATTTCTCCAGGCAAGAAACAATGGTAGCTCGGATCAAGGTGGTAGGAGCAGAGGCAATGAAAAGTGTCTAAATTTTTGATGTGTTTTAAAGGTAGAACCAATAGGATCTGCTGACAGAGTGAACGTTACGTGTGAACTTGTTTAAATTAAAATGCCAGTTAGACATCCGAAATGTCAATTAAGGGGTTGGCTATACAAGGCTAAAGTTCAGAGGAGCGTCTGAGCTAGACACACAGATTTGAGAGTTGTCAATTAACAGATGATAATTAAAACCATTAAAGTGGCTTTTAAATGCCATTTATTTATTGCTCAATAAATGAATTACCCAGTGAATAGTAACTGCTATTATAACCCCTTTGTTTTTGTTTTTTGGGTTTTATAAAATTTATTTTGCGCTATGTTGGGTCTTTGTTGCTGCGCACAGGCTTTCTCTAGTTGCAGTGAGCCAGGGCTACTCTTCGATGCGGTGCACAGGCTTCTCATTGCGGTGGCTTCTCTTGTTGCTGAGCATGGGCTCTAGGCACACAGGCTTCAGTAGTTGTGGCACACGGGTTCAGTAGTTGTGGCTGGGGGGCTCTAGAGCGCAGGCTCAGTAGTTGTGGCGCACGGGCTTAGTTGCTCTGCGGCATGTGGGATCTTCCCGGACCAGGGCTCGAACCCGTGTCCCCTGCATTGGTAGGCGGTTTCTTAACCACCGCGCCACCAGGAAAGCCCCCCTTTGTTTTCTTAAGGTGCTAGAAATACTTGCCAACTCTTACCATGAATACTTAAACTTCAGTGCCCAACCTCCAACCCCATCCCCAATCCCTCAACTCCCTTCCTTCCTTCCAAATTTTCAATTAAAACACTAAATAAGTGGAGGCATTGTGGTATTAAGTGGTAAAGGCACCAATTTTAGAGTCAGACAGAATTGGGTTTGAATCCTCCATCTTAGCCACTTATTAGTTCTATGACCTTTGAACCTCAATTTTCTTATCCGTAAGATGGGGCTAATAGTACCTATGTTACAGGATTGTTGTAACAATAAGACATCCATTCATTCATTTGTTCAATAAATATTTACTGAGTATTCATCACATGCCCAGGACTGTGTTTAGCACTAGAGTTACAGTAGTAAACAGGCACAGATACTGTCCTCACGGAGCTTATTGCCCAAGGGACCATAATACTTCTAAAGGACCAGACAAAAGTTTTAAATTTAAAAAATCATCTAAATAAAATAAATACGTAAAGAGCCTCACACAGTGCCTGGGCAAAAAGTAGGTGCTAAATAAATGATAGTACTTATTATTTTATAACTAAAGCATATAAATCTTCATAGAACAATACACTTAGAATTGGAATGACTTTTAGAAATCAAAAGGTCCAATTCCCTCATTTAACAGATAAGCAAATTAACTTACTCCATAATAAACTTACTCAGGACACCTCTTCAGTCAGGCCATGTGCCAGGTAGGTGGGATACAGGGATGAGTAAAACAGTCCCTACCTTATGTCAAGTAAACACACAAGGGGGAAGTGACTTGCCCAAGGTAACCTGAGCAATCACTTAGGCTAGAAATCATGTCTTCTAATTTTCAGTGTTTTGCTCCTTCCACCGATCCAAAATTATTCATTTCAAATAGAAATACTTATCAGGAAGAAGCCTACCATATGGCCTGTGCCAAAAAGAGTGCCATCCTACAGCTCAGCAATTCCTTGCAGGTTGCTTGTCAGAAAGGGTAAGCTCTTTGGGCTTAGAGGTGGATCCTTTTTTCTCTATAAACCATCAATAACAGGCAGCAGCTAGGACCTCAGAGGCCGTGGTCGGAAGCTACAGAAAGATGGAGAAAAATGAAAGCTTACAGTCACCAAAGCCACTGGCTAAGCAGAGAGAAGGCTGGGCAAGGCCAGACCAAGACCCTTCTCCTTCATCTCAGAGATTAAGTCATGTTCCCTCCAGGCTAGGGCCATCTTCAGAGCTCTGCCTTTGTCCCTCTTGTCCATCCATCCCTACTCTCCCTTCCAGACCTCTTTAGAGTCTCAACATTGAGCTCCTAATGGAAAAGACAGCACTGTGGAGTAGAAAGAGCACACCTTGCAGTTTCATGGACCTGGGCTGAAACTTTGGCTCTACCACTAATTAGCTGTATGCTTCTTAACTTGTCTGTTTCCAAATCCGGAAAATGGTGACAATACTTATTTCTGGGAGTTGTGGTGAGTGTTAGAATTGCATCTAATGTTTAGATGTATCTAGAAAAGTTCCTGGCATACAGAGGTTACTCAATACATGGTGCTGTCATTAATTATTATGAATGTCAAGGTCTCTCTTGTCTACTCCACACTCTTTCTAGTGACTGCAGGCTTCAGCACAGCACCACGGTTTAGGGCTCCCACATTAATATGGAGTATTCAGAAAGCCACGGCACCTTTACTTGGCCACCTTTCTCTATCTCTTGTCCCTCAACCTATACCAGCTCAGGTCCCCATTCCATTCCCCAACATTGAAAAAACAAAATCTTTGAACCTGCACCCCCTGGTTCCTCCTCAAAATATTACCCTCGGGCTTCCCTGGTGACGCAGTGGTTGAGAGTCCGCCTGCCGATGCAGGGGACACGGGTTCGTGCCCCGTCCGGGAGGATCCCACATGCCGCGGAGTGGCTGGGCCCGTGAGCCATGGCCACTGAGCCTGTGCGTCCGGAGCCTGTGCTCCACAACGGGAGAGGCCACAACAGTGAGAGGTCCGCGTACCACAAATATATATATATATATATATATATATATATATATATATATTACCCTCTTTCCTTCCTTCCCGGAACACCATATTTCTCAAAAGAGAAGTCTGTACTTGCTGCCTCTAGGCCCTCACCTCACACTCACTCCCTAAGCCACAGCAGTCTAGCTTCTGTCTCCACCCCTCCACTGAAACTGCCTTCACTGCGCCACCAATGACTCAGTAGCCCCACTTCAGGGCTCACCCTACTTGTTCTCAGCTCCAACAAGCATTCGCCTCCTTTTACAAGCTCTTCTCATTCCTGACTTCCCAGACAGTACTTTCTCCTGCCTCTCTGACTGCTCCTCCTCAGATGCCTTCCCTAACTTTTCTGGCTACACATATCCGAGCTCCTCTGAGCTCTATCCTCAGCCTCCTTCCGTTCCCCATTTTATGGATTTTACGCAGGCAATTTCATCTATTCCTATGGTTTCCACTCTCACTTAGAAATCATCATTCCTACATCTATGATCAATCCTACCTCTCTCAGGACTCCAAAACTCATATCTTCTCCCCCAAGTACCACATATTTTCTCCTGAATGTCACCCAAAGGCATCTCAAAACCAACATTAACTTCCCCAAACCAGCCTCTCCAGCCTGTATTCCATGTGTTAATAGCATCATAGTAATACCCAGACACCTAACATTTTTTCCCTCTTCCTTTAGTCACACAATTTAAATCAACAACCATGATCACTGCCCTGGATCCAGCCTCATCATTTGCTACTGCAACAGTCTTCTAGCTGGCTTCCCGGCCTCTAGTTTACTCAATCCATTCCAATCCTCCTAAGCACAGGCATCAAAGAGATCTTCTAAAACACCACTCTGATAGGATTTAAGGTCTTCAGCATTCAGAATCCCTCCCAAGCACCCCCATTCCAGCATGATGAACAGCTCACCATTCCCTGAATATGCCGTGCACTTCCACGCTCACAATACCTGGAATGCATCCCAGGGCCCTCTCTGCCTGGCATACTTCTGGTCATCCTTAAAGATCCAGCCTGAAGAACTCTGAAGCCTTCCCTGACTCTCTCTTGCTAAGCATTTAGACCCTCCTTCCTTTGTCTCTCCGTCTATTTTTCTATGTTCCTCTATTGTCGCACTTGCGACATTATATTGAGTGTACTTTCTTATGTGCTTATCTTCTCAGTAATTTGTGGATTGCTCAAAGACAAGGATCATATCACATCTCTATACCCCAGCCCACTTGCCCAGTCTCTCAAAGTGAGCAACCAGGTTCACTATCAGTTATGACAAGGGATACTCCCCCATATCAGGAGAGCAAACTCCAATGGCAACAGGAAGTCTTAATAGGTTCAGCTTCCCCTCTTGCAAATGCTTCCAGATGCTGCTTGGACTCTGACCCCACAGGAGGTATTCCTGACCTGATTCCTGGGGCCCCTCTGCCTAGAACAGGCAGGGGATAGGAGAGTTTCCTGTAGATTAAATTTCTTTGGAAAATGATTTCTAAAATGGGCCAAGATTACAGGTACAACTGGCAACTACCAGGGCCACCTCAGGAAGTAATTTGTGAAATAACTTCAAGATCTTTCTACACCTTCAAAATCAACTGAGATGATTACTACGACAATCTGTGGCAAGTCTTCTTGCCTTCAATGCCACCACCCCGCCTTGGGAAATTGCCCTGTACCATGCTACTTGCAATAAGTTGCTTCACTAGCCAGAAATCTATGGTGGCTTCTCACTGTATGATGTATGATGGCCTAAAACTGCATAACATGGTGATTTAGAGCAAGGATTCTGGAAAAATATCACCCAGGCATGAACCCTAACTTCATCATTTATTAACCATACGAGTTTGAGCAAGTCTCTGGGCCTCAATTTTCTCACCTTTAAAATAGGAAAATAATAGTACCTACCCTCTTAGACTTGGTATAAAGATTAAATATACTAATAATAAGAAGTAAATAATGAAAAAAGAATTAAATAAGCTTAGTATTAAAAATGCTAACAACAGGGGACTTCCCTGGTGGCGCAGCGGTTAAGAATCCGCCTGCCAATGCAGGGGACACGGGTTCGAGCCCTGGTCCGGGAAGATCCCACATGCTGCGGAGCAGCTAAGACCATGCGCCACAACTACTGAGCCTGAGCTCTAGAGCCCATGAGCCACAACTACTGAAGCCCATGCGCTTAGAGCCCGTGCTCCGCAACGAGAAGCCACCGCAATGAGAAGCCCGCACACTGCAACGAAGAGTAGCCCCCGCTCGCCACAACTAAAGAAAGCCCGCACGCAGCAACAAAGACCCAACGCAGCCAAAAATATACATAAATAAATAAACTGATTAATTAATTTTAAAAAAATGCTAACAACAGCGCCTAGCACATGGAAAGAACTTCGTATGTTATACAAAACATATTCAGGTTTCAAGTCCTCTATCTTCATAGCCTGAGACATGAACTGTTACCCTGACCCATTTCCCATTCTTCAACTGACCAGCTCCCAATCCTTTTAACTTCTGACTTCATCACTTATGATTCTTTCCCTCTACCCATAATACCAATCCCCATCTGCCCAGCCCACCACTCTGTCCTTAGCTGCAAATTCTCTCTGGCAGTGCTACCTTCAACTGCCCCGGAAATAAGCCCCCTCAGCAGAGCACCCATAGGAGATGCCATGGCTAAGAGCAGTACAGGATACCACCTTCTTCTGAGCATTTCATGTTCACTCCTAACTGCACTCCGGTCATCTGCATAATCCAAATGCTTCCCTGAACTTCTGCAGTATAAAAACCTTACAGTTTTAGAGACTAAGTCACACCATCTCCAGGAAGCCTGCTAGACTACAGAGACTAATACAAATGTCTGCCTTCCCTCAACTACTAAAATCTTAACCTATAAAACACACTTCCATTCTCACATAATCTAATCATCTCTACTAGATTAAGTTCCTGAGGCAGTGTCTGGTTTTCCATCACTACATTCCCATTATCCTAGAACAGTGACTGGATCATAGTAAATGTTTAATAAATATTTATTGAATGTAATCAATCTAACACAACTTCTGCACCTTTAAATAAGGAAATCAAGGTTGAGAAAGTAGAAGTACCTAAATTAACTCAAAGTGAGACTGGAACCCAGAACTCCCTAAGACTGAAATATTGAATGCAATCCCCCCTACCCAACCCACTTCTTAGCCAGCTGCAATTAACAAGAGAGCAAATAGATAGTTCTCTGATTGAACTGAGTATTATTCCCTCAAAGCCGACCATTTACTTCCCCTTCCAGAAGTAGCAAACAAGGCCAACTATAGAGGCTCCATTAGCTAAATCTCCTACCATTGAGTCTGGGACATAACCAGGGACTGGTGGATTAACCAAGATATCTAGCTTTCTATAACAACCCCCCAGTCTGTGAAAAGAAGGGGAGTCCTGGAGGTACTTTGCCAGCCAAAGGACAGTTTGCCATTCTACTTCTTCAAATCCAACTAACAGAAAATCAGTAGCCACTTTATGCTCATTTTACCTAATTGTGTCACATGGAACACTGGTATTTTATGAAATATCAATAGATGGGTTGTTGGTTTGTTTTTTTTTTGGGGGGGGTAGAATTCCATGATCAAAATATGTAGAGTCATCTATACTTCAATTTTAAAAAAAATGTAGGGACTTCCCTGGCAGTCCAGTGGCTAAGACTCCATGCTTCCAAGGCAGGGAGAGTGGGTTCAATCCCTGGTCAGGGAACTAAGATCCCACATGCCGTGCAGTGCAGCCAAAAAATTTTTTAAACAATAATAATAAATTTTTTTAATGTTTTTAAATGTAGAAAACCCTGCATACTTTTCCTTACCATATTAAAGACTCACAGCATTTCCAAACTTAATCTCAAAGGTCTTTTACAGACTAATACCTATTGTCTTTTCATTTGATAGTGATGTTCTAAAGAACACTTATTTTAAAAGAGTGCACTGTAAAATATATAAAGGTACTGTTACTCCACGGTTACACAAAATGGACAGGACCCTAAAGTGGAAGAGAATGCCTGGACCACTTGGACTACTAAAATTACATTACTTTCGCCAACACAATAAACTTGTGGAAAGGTTAACCTAGATTCAGATCTAAGTCTGTTTGACTTTAAAGCCTGTGTCGTTCCATCATTATATTATATTCCTTAACAGTTGTTCATTCTAAAAAATCTTTGTTGGGCTTCCCTGGTGGCGCAGTGGTTGAGAGTCCGCCTGCCGATGCAGGGGACGCGGGTTCGTGCCCCAGTCCGGGAGGATCCCACATGCTGCGGAGCAGCTGGGCGCATAAGCCATGGCCGCTGAGCCTGCGCGTCCGGAGCCTGTGCTCCGCAAAGAGAGGGGCCCCAACAGTGAGAGGTCTTCGTACCGCAAAAAAAAAAAATCTTTGTTGAGCTGCAGATGAAATACAGCAAGGGATATGAGGAAGCGTAAGATTTAGTAATCTCTGCCTTCATGGAACTCATAATTGGCTGATGCTCACAGCTGTGATAGAGGGAATAGGGAAATAGGGATAGAGGGATGGGGGGCAATGGGAGCTCAGGGGGCCCCCTAATCAATGTGGCAGGGGAAGTTTTTAGGGAAGGCTTCCCAGAGAAGTTGGTACCTCAGCTAGTCTAGCGATGAAGAACATCAGCTCTAGGGGAAAAGACCAGTTTCTACAGCAGGCCAGCTTCCAGACTATCCAGTGAAGAGACAGCAAAGAAAAGAGGGGTGTTTATCAGATATAGCATTTCTGGGGGCCAACCAGAGATGGCTTCAGGGAGCACAGACAGGTTGGGTTGCTGCCAGACACAAAGTTACTTGCCAGTTGCCCTCCTGGAAACAACCGGGCAGTATTTACTTTGACAGAATCTTAGGCCTGAAAGGAATACTTTTAAATCACTTAAAGAAACCCCCACTTCCCTGATGGTAAGAGGTCCTAAGACAGCCTGGCTTCATTTGTCCCCACGAGCTGAATATGGGAGAACCACACGTTAGACAATGAGAATTATAATGGTTGGCAATCAATGAGTTTATTATGTGTCAGGCAATCTGCTAAGTGCTCAAAATGGATTATCTCATCTTAATCTTCATAACAGCCCTATGAGGTGGATAAGATGATTATCTCCCTGTTAGAGATCAGGAAGTAGGCTCAGAGAGGTTAAGTAACTTGCCCAAAGTATTACTAGCAAGTGATGGCACCCAGGCAGACCAACCCCAGGGCTCATGTCCTTCATCCTTAGACTAGCTAAGGTACCAACTTCTCCAGGAAGCCTCCCTTGACAACTTCCTCTCCTACCAAAAATTAGGGGGCCCCTGGCTCCCATCGCCCCCTCCATTCCTCTCTCTGCCCCTTTGTCCCCATTCCCTCTATCACAGCAGTGAGCATCACCAAATTATGAATTCCATGAAGGCAGAGATTACTAAAACTTATGCTTCCTTATATCCCTCATACCTAGCATTGCATTTGCAGCTCAATAACGATTTTTTAGAGTAAACAACTGACGATAGAAATACACAGACTTCAAGGTCAAACAGACTTAGATCTGTCCAGGCACAGCCCTTCTTAGCTATATGATCTTAGCTGTCACTTAATCACTCTGGGACTCAGAGTGGTAACATTTTTTACCATATAACTTTCTGAGAAAACTAAGCCAAGCACCTTATATAGCTCCTCGCACATAAAAGTCAGTCAATTTCATTTACCATCCTCCTCCTTTCCCCTTGTCCTACATATATTGGTAGAAAGAACACTAGTCTGGGAATCCAGAATCTAATTAGCTATAATCTTAGTTACTTCTGCTTTCTGGGCTTCAATTTCCTCATCCACAAAACAAGAACTGTTGGTTCGGAACAAATGAAATAAAATGTGCTTCAATGGTTAAAAAGCACTGCACAGATGGAAGGAATTTTTGTCATACCACCTATCTGGCTTTTAATCAGCCTTGAACCACACTGCATACAAGTGTCTTGAAGCTCACAGAAGAGTGATTTCTCAGAGACCAAAATCTAAAAAAGGAGGGCATATTTGCACTGTCACTACAGGAAGGAGCCTGTCCCACTGAGGAGCTGAGGTAAGACACTGCCAAATGGCTTTGCTCCTGCAGTCCCTAACTAATTAAGGCTTCACTCCCCTGCCCTGTCTGCCTGTGACCTCTGCAAAGGCTCGAGAACACCAAGTGCTCCACAGAAGCTCTTCTCTTGGCCAGAGTGACAAGGTATTGCTGGCTAAGGATTAGCCAAAGCTTTTGCTAAAAGGTTCTTGCCCTTGGCCTTCCTCAGAACACAGCCAAAACAAGGAGCCCTCGGCTGTCCTGAGGTTATCAGTTTAGGATTCCTAAGAGTCAGCCCTAAACACAGCTACCAGGACCCTGGGTCTGGAACATGTCAGATGTGACACAACTGAAGCCCGACCAGCCGGGCCCTCTGGACAGACCAGGGAGTCTCCTTAAGGGGTAAGGATAAGGGCCTGGTCTTCCCATTCTCAGCTAGTAGTATTTTGTCTTAGATGCTCCCAAGGCCATTTTTCAAGTTCTTCAGGCTGCATAGGCCCCAGGGACTTAGCCACTTCCTTTGCTCATTAATGCAAAACTCTCACTCTGCCCCTTAGGGCTCCCTACCCCAAACCTAGATCTAGGGTTAAACTGTCAGTCCATTCATCTCACCCTTCAAAAATTAAAACATATGGGCTCTTTTTGTTATAAGGGTTTAACCATTGGGTTGGGAAAGACTATAGGCCAAAACAACACACGCGAGGAAGTAAAGAAGTTTAAAAAGTCTTACAAGTTACTTACAGTCACTGTCCCCACTTCACAGTTCCTAGTTCTTGTCATAAGAGGTGCTCTTAGAGAACAGCTACAATCCAATAGTTTTCAAAGTTTATTTTTAAACAATGTAACCCTCTTTTTCAAACGCAGTTCAAATTAAACCTAATTAGTAGTCTCAATATCTAATTAGGTCTCTAATGAAATAATGGATCTAGGTAGTAAACATCAGTGGCTCCTAAAATCATTAGACAAAAAGCTGATGGGAAATATTTTAATGAATAGATGAAGTTAACAACATCTGAACCCATTCCTCGATATTAACATTACAAAAAGACAGAAAGTCAGATGTGGTTAAACATATTTTCAAAAAAATGAAGGAGAGAGGAAGGAAGGGAGGAAGGGAGGAAGGAAAGGAAATGATTCTTTATCTGATCCTGTATCTGATCAAGCCTTAAGATCCAACTACCAATTTATATAAAATACAGAGGATGTAGGAACATGTTAAATGCCATCACAGGGAGATAATCAGCAAAACCCAGAAACTGGGAAACTCTTCAGGACAAATGACCCAGCTTCTTCAATATAAAATTTCAAGGAAAAGAAAAGAAAGAAGGGGGAAGCTATGGATTAGATGAGACTCAAGATTTAGATCAATGAATGTGTAGACCTTCTTCAGATACTGATATGAATAAATCAACTTAAAAAAATTTTTTGAGTCATTACGAGAAATTAAACACTAACTGTTGATGATATTAAGGGATTATTGTTATATTTTTAAGCATGATAATGATATTTTGGTTATGGTTTCAAACACAGTTCTTTTAGAAATATATACCAGGGGCTTCCCTGGTGGCGCAGTGGTTGAGAACCCGCCTGCCAACGAAGGGGACATGGGTTCGATCCCTGGTCCGGAAAGATGCCACGGAGCAACTAAGCCCGTGCACCACAACTACTGAGCCCGCGTGCAGCAACTACTGAGGCCCGTGCGCCTAGAGCCCATGCTCCACTATGAGAGAAGCCACCGTGATGAGAAGCCCGCGCACTGCAACGAAGAGTAGCCCCTGCTCGCCACAACTAGAGAAAGCCCACGCGCAGCAACGAAGACCCAACACAGCCAAAAATAAATAAATTAAATAAATTAATTTATTTTTTTAAAAAAGAAATATATACTAAAATGTTTGTGAATGAAATGATATGTCTGGAATTTGCTTCAAAATAATCCAAGGGGGTGGGAGGATAAAGATGAAACAAGATTGATAAAATCAGCCATGAGTAGGTAATTGTATATGGGGAGTAATGGGCACATAGGGGTTCATTATACTGCCCTCTCTCGTTTTAAATATGTTTAAAATTTTCCATAATAGAAAAGGTTTTTTTGTGGCATGGACATATATACACTACCAAAGGTAAAATAGATAGCTAGTGGGAAGTAGCCGCATAGCACAGGGAGATCAGCTCGGTGCTTTGTGTCCACCTAGAGGGGTGGGATACGGAGGGTGGGAGGGAGACACAAGAGGGAGGAGATATGGGTATATATGTATATGTATAGCTGATTCACTTTGTTATACAGCAGAAACTAACACACCATTGTAAAGCAATTATACTCCAATAAAGATGTTAAAAATAATAATAATAAGCTGCGTGTAGAGGAGTTACGGTTGTGACATATGAGAAAAGTCTAGAGCTCTTCCCATGACTCACCTCTCCCACGGCGATTCCTAGGCACTCTGAGAAGCCCTAGGACACCTAGAAACAGTTTGAAAAACACTCCTGCATTATAAGGAACACAGATACCTGAGTAAGAGAACCTGGTTTCAAATCTTGGCTCTGCTGCCTTAATAGCAGTGTGACACCTTAAAGAAGGTACCCTCTGAGCTTCGTCTTACTCTTGTGCAAATAGGACTATCTCCCAGGATAGCAATGAGGGTCAAAGAAAATAAGGGATTGAAATCGTTATATTCTCTTTTTTTAAAAAAAATATTCACTTATTATTTGGCTGCGTCGGGTCTTAGCTGCGGCCCATGGGATCTTTCGTTCCGGTGCATGGGCTTCTCTCTAGTTGTGGCACGGACCCCAGAGTGCATGTGCTCATTAGTTGCAGCATGGGGGCTCTCCGGTTGCAGCTTGTGGGCTCAGTAGTTGCAGCACACAGGCTTAGTCACCCTGTGGCATGTGGGATCTTAGTTCCCCAACCAGGGATCAAACCGGCATCCCCTGCATTGCAAGACCGATTCTTAACCACTGGACCACCAGGGAAGTACCCCCTTTTTTAAAAAAAAGAGGCACTGCTGTAGTTCTTTTTTTTTTTTAATATTTATTTATCTATCTATTTATTTAGCTGCATCAGGTCTTAGTTGCAGCGTGCAGGCTCTTCATTGCGGCACATGGGCTTCTCTCTAGTTGCGGCGCATGGGCTTAGCTGCCCCACGGCATGTGGGATCTTAGTTCCCTGAGCAGGGATCGAACTCACGTCCCCTGCATTGGAAGGTGGAAAATCCTTTGTATTCTTAACATCTATATGTTCATTATTATTAGGACCATTAGGGAGAGAATTTGCCTTTTTTTCTTGACAGTAAAGTTACTCAACCCCCACCCCACCCTAATCTTCATGCCAATCCCTTCCAATCCTCAGCAAATACATGTAAATTCTGTTAAGACATGAGAGGAAGCAGGAAATAAGGGTCACTCAGTGGGCAACCCCTATGTGCCTGGCCAGCTTTAGTGTGTATGTGTTTGGGGGGTAGGCGGAGGACAGGTAGTGGGAAAGTGCCCTCGAGATTACTGAAAAGTTACCCTCAGACTAGGATCTAGGTCTCTAAACTACAAGTCCCAAATGAAAAAAATAAGTAAAAAGTACTTGTGATGAAGGCCAACCATTAGGGGAAAAATTTTAGTGTTAATGACAGAGTTTAGCTGCCTATTCCTGACTCAGAAATAATAGGACCTATCCTTTTTTATCAACTCTTTGATTATTTTCCTTTCACAGCTCCTCATTGTTTGAATGATTTTGTCTATAAACAAAGTACATTTATTGAGAAATAATTCAACATTCTCAGCTGTGTTTATTATCACTACTTTTTCTTTTCAAAATGCTGGTCCACATTTTAACCAACCATATACAGTTATCAGAACTCCATAACCATATTGTGAAATCACACACCTCTCCATCCTGGCTTTGACGCTAAATGAGCAAGAAAGTGAAAGTAAACATGTAGACATTCAAGCACTGGGCCCTGCTACCAGTTGCTTATTTTGGCTCTGTACTTGTGTCCAAGGTCATTCACTCACTGGACAGGTTTATGTCCTATGATGCCATCAACTGCCAGTCAAATCACCAATCAGCATGAGCAAACTAGTATTACCACACAGCACTGGCATAATTGAAACCAAAAGCAAAGACACTTGAATTGTATGTAAATATATAATTTTCATTAGGCTTACTGAAATACTGAAAGCAATTTAATTTATTCATTCAAAAACAAATATTTACTAAGCATCCCTGTCTAAGACCTTACTCTAGCTAGGCGCTAAGCACAAAATGAATAAGACATAGTCCACGGCCTAAAGGGACTATGAGGGAGTCACACAAATAAATTCCTTTAATCTCTAAATTTCCACAGACCACAGGGCACCAAAACTGTGCTGGAAGGAATTTTACATTTTACTCCCTTATAAATATGAACAACCTGTGAAAAGGCAACCTGCTTCAAGAAGTACCTCTCAAAAACATAGCCCTGCTCTGGAGATACAAGCTGGTCCACTACCGGAAAATCAAGAAAAGGGTTTCTGAGAGCAAGGTCTTTGTCTACAATTCAACAGATTTGTGCTAGATAAGAGATCAGCAATTTGGCCCTCAGGCCAAATCCAGCCCAACACCTGTTTTTGCAAATAAAATTGTACTGGAACACAGCCATGCATGATCATTTGCATATTGTCTATGACTGCTTTCCTGCAACAACTTGCCACTTCAACAAAAACCGTATGGCCCTAAAATATTTGCTATCTGCTACTTTACAGAAAATGTTTGCCAACCTCTATGCTAAACTCTGAAGATGCAGAAGTGTATCTGTATCTTGATATGGGTGGTAGTTACATGGGTATACACATATGTAAAGATTCATTTTATCGCTATAACTCAATTTTTTTAATGAAATAAAGAATACTTGGTCCCTGCCCTCTAGCAACTCAAAATCTGGTAGAGGCGGTAAAAGTAAACAACTGCAGTACAATGGTGATAAGAATCATAATGAAGAGCTATACTAATTACAGTAATGGTACAAAAGAGAAAACGAAACCCTAGCCAGGAATGCAAGGCCAAGTCTTCGTAGGGAAGATAACTGAAGTATATCTTGAAGAATGAGTAGGTATATACCAGAAGGGCAGTGGTAGAGAAAGAAAAATGGAGGTGAAAGGGAGAGGTTATTCCAGGCAGAGGGGACAGCATATGCAAAGGCTCAGAACTGAAGGAAAAGGAAAAAAAAAAAAAAAAAAAAGGCATGCCTTTCATAAATGACAAGTAACTCACAGAAACACTTAGATAAGGTGCTAGCAGAGCAATGTCAAAAGATGAGACTGGAGCAATATGAAGGGGTCAGATCATGGAAAGACTCATATGAGGGGTGGCCACATAATTTATAGTCTAAACAGGGTCACTTCTGAGAGTAAAAGAGAACCAGAAAAATAGTTGTAAACAAAGACTACCCCAGGAAAATATCATAACCCTATAATGTGCCATATTAAAGAACTTGGACTTTGACCTACAAGATAGCACAAGTTAATAAAGGGTTTTTTACAAAAGAATACCAAGATTTATGCTTTAAAAAGGATAAATGCATAAAAGCGTCTATTTATTTAATATATACACAGAGTACTTATGTGCCAAGCACTGCAAATATTACTTATTAATCCTCATAACTACCTTGTGAGATAGATACTATTATTTTCCTCATTATTCAGGTAAAAGGCATAGGCTCATTAAGTAACTTGCCCAAAGTAGCACAGCTAATAAATGGCAGAGCCAGCATTTGAACGCAGGCACTTAGGCCCCAGAGTTTGTGCCATTCTCCTACCTATGACTCAGAGAATCCTGAGCCCCAGGTCGGTGTTAAGCCCTCTATATAGAAACCCACCACACTCTACATTTCTCCATAGCACGCAGCATATTTCTAATCATTTGTTTAAAAATCTATCTTCCTCACTACATTATAAACTCCTTAAGGACAGGGTTGAGATTATCTTGTTTACCACTGTATTCCCACAGCCTGATACATTTATTAGCTCTCAATTTAGAAATCATATTAATAATAGCTAACATTTATTGACCACTTTCTCGGTTCCAGACACTGTTTGAAGAGCTTTAAACATACTAATCAATTTAAAATAAGTTGAATAACTTGTCCAACGTCACAAAGCTAGTAAGAAGTGGAGCAAGGATTCTGGATGTAGGTCAGTGCTCTTAACTTTATGCTATACTACCTTTTTATTGAAAAAAGCTATGAATTAATAAAATTAGTACCCCTGGTATACAAACAGTGCCTGCCACTCAGCAGGCATTCCAAAAATAAATGACTCAGGTGCTAAGGAAGAGACAGCCTGTAACCACATCTCCTTCCTTCCAAAGAGGCAGCCTAGCCCATATTAGGTTGAGCCCCACTTCCACCAGTTACTAGATATGTGACCTTAGATTCCTCATTTATTAAATGAGAATAACAATATCTATCTCATTGGCTGTTGTGTGGATTAAATAAGGTAAATGCAGAAGTGTACCTAACACATACATACTCAATATACCTTTGTCTTTTATCATAACAATTAACAGTATTTTTATTATTTTATTTTATTTTCATTATTATTAACTGTTTGATTAGTGGTGGGTGGACTTAGCTATCACTCAGAGTTCCTGTGACTTCTCCCTAAGTCCCCTGAGACCCCCTCCATGACCCTCCCCAAGTCTTACCAAAGTTGAGTATTTTACAAGCTTAGAGCTCACGTGGGTATTGTACACAGAGTGTTTCAAGGAGCTTTAGACTTCTGGCCCAAAGCCTAGAGAGATAAAAGTCCTAAGGGTGGGGTCCCAATCCCCATTGCCTAAGCCATGACTTCCAGAAGCAAAATCAGGAAACCACTACCTCTAGCTGACCTAGATGATAATGAAGGAAACCACACTAGAAAACACGTTTAAATACAATATCCCCTTGAGCTTAAAACCTAAGTCAAATCTTAACTGCCAGGCTAGAAAGGTTGACTGAGTCCAAAAGAGAAGCCAAGAGCTTCTGCCAGTGCTGCTGGGTCTAACAGGAGGAAAGTTTTAGACTTTTGAGGTGCCATAAAACATTCTCAGCAATCGCTGTGACAAAGAACTCAAAGCCTGCTGGACACCCAGTCCTATATCAGGATCAGAAGGGTAAGATCACAGAAATCATAGAATTGGGAGAAGTAGGTGGATATCCAGAGATTATCACCTGGATTGGCCCCCGCTTTCAGACTGTAATATACCTATCTATCATTAGCCTCATTTTACAGGAAGCAACTGAGGTCCAGAGACGGTAAGTGAGATACCCCAAGTCAGATATCTAAGAAGCGGCGAAAAAAAAAAAAAAAAAAAAAAAAAGCACCTAGTCTCAAGGACTGACAATCTTGATGACAAGGTAAGACTCACAAAACTGTTAAAACACATTATCAGGTGGTAAGGGAGATTCCTATGAGGAGCTACAGGTATGAAAAGGAAGAACAAGAAACCAGGTACAGAAGGCCTCAGAGTAGAAGTCCCTGCTCACCACATCCCTCACAAAGTAAAAGGGTCCCTCCTTGCTTTTATGGCTCCTTTAATACCTACTACCCTGTAATATCTGTTTACCTATCTCCCCCATTCGATGGCAGTTCCTCAAGGTTATACACATTTTATTATCTTTACCTATATTATCAACACCCAGCCTAAGCATATAGCTGCACCTCCTGCTGACTTAGAAAAGACTCAGACTAGACCCACTCACACCCACAATACTAAAAATAAGGCACATGTATCCTATTAGGCATCTGCCAGGGCAAGAGGCCAGACCCTCAAGAAAGAGGCTAAGAGAAAGTTAGTTTGGCCTAGTAATTTAACCTCTTAACTGTTCATCTGTAAGATACTAATAACAATAGTCATCTCAGAAGACTGTATGAAAAAGTAAATGTCCATGAAAGCACTTAACACAGTAGCTGAACATAGCAGTCACTCAATGACTGCTAGCTCCCTTAACACAGTACTCCTGAGGGTACTGTGTTAAGCCTCAGGAGTAAGACGATGATCTTATCTGAGGCTTCTCTGATGGAACCTCAGCATCTAGCACAGCGCCCATCATAGCTGCCTGGATCCAGTAAGCACTCACTAAATAGGGAACTCCCGAGAAGACTACTGGACACGGACCACTGATGGGTCGCTTGCCAGTACAGCAAGACCAATCCATCTGCTCTGCTAACCCTGGAGACATGCAAACACAGAAGAGATCAAGTCCCTGGCCAGCAGCAGGTCTACATGTGTACAGAGCCCCTCCCATAGTAGAGCCTGGCCATTGAGGTGACCAGAAAAATATAAGGATCCAGATGACTTCCTCAAAACCACCTGAGAGACCATACGGCAATGTTCCAAACTCCCTACATCTCCATTTAGGACCTGAGCTGGAATATTAAACTGAACACCCACCATCACATTTCCTACACTCCCCACTGAGAAGGAAGGAAAGGCTCCTTCCTTTTAGCGCTGCTTGTTTAGAAAAGCTAATCTCCTGGGAAATGGCTGGGCCCATATCCTGGCAAATAGGATCTGGCAAAAGCTTGAACCCCACAAAAGCATCTCGGTCATTCCACCTTGCTGGGCTCCAGGGCTGAAAATAGCCCCAGATGAAAAACAAGCTGTGTGGACTACTTATCCAGTTTCATTGCAAAGGCAGGCCTTAAGCTGGCTGAAGAGGACAAGCCCCTTACTCCTGAGCTCAGGCAGGGCTGGAAGCCTCACCTGTTTCCGGCCCTATAGCAACTGGCATAGCTCTGGCACTTCTCAGGCTTCATATTTCCAAAACAGCAATGGAACAAGTGCAGAACAGACAAGGGTCTTCTGCAGTCAGCCCAGCACTGCTTGAAGGCATGGCAGGGAAAGAGAGAGCTATTCCCGGACACAGATCCGCTATTCTTTCATAAAATCTAAGGGTAAAAAGAAAGACACCCAAAGCAGCCCACACCCAAAAAAAAGAACCATTCTATAACTCTGCTTCATCTTTTTGGCAATGACCGTAAGAGGCTTCTCTATCAAGGTCCTAACTCAATGCCCATTTAAGGGCAGATTTACCTAATCCCAAATTAGAGTCAATCAGTCTTCAGTCTTACACACCAAGTTCAACCCTGTCTATTACACACCCTGATCCACACCATTAGAGTCAACTGTTTCCAGGTCTGTCTCCCCCAACACCTTAAGCACTTCTAGAGACAGGGCCCAGGTCTCATAATGTCTGTGTCTCCAGTTTTGCCCAGCACAGGGGCATGCTTAGATTAGGAGCACAAAGGCCTGCTTGTTGTAGAGCGAAAGTGAGCAGGTACAGAAACAGGACAGGAAGTGTAAGGACAAGAACGTATCTTGCCTTACTCCCCCTGGAGTCCCCACCCAGTACATGCTGCCCTCTGGCCCTAGGCTCAGGCTCCCTCTCTTATCACCAAGCTCACAGCCATCTCTCCCTCCTTTGGCTCTGCACAATCCTATCTGAAGCATTCCCTAGATGGTTCTTGACATATTAGATGTCTGTTTCATCTCCTGGGTGTGTTTGGGATCTCCTTGAGCACAAGGCCCATGGACCAGCCACAGGGTAATCCACCAATAATTGTTTACAGAGGGAAGAAAAAGAAAATCAACTTCCCTTGAGCTTTCAATTGCTCATCTGTGAAAAGGTGAAAAGAATATCTGCACCAGCATCCCTCACCTGGTTTTACCTGGTTGCTCCCACAGGCTTAGATTATCTCTCTTTCGCCATGTCCTCAGCTGGTTCCCAGGGAATTCTCCATAAAGAATTCAGGCCAAATGGTTCAGCACCTATATTTGGCCTACAATTGTGTGATACTCAAGATGTCATCAGAACAGAGATGACAGCTCATTCTTCACATCCCACATCCCTCACACTACAAGGGGTGACTCATCTATGCCGATCCCAGCCAAAGACAGGAAAAGTTCCCTTGAACCAAAGCAGGACAATGCTGCATCCTGCACCTACCCACTGGTGAGCCCGTGCCTAAGATCATGTTCAGGTTCACGTCTCTAACCGGGAGTGGGCCCCTAAGTCCTCACTTTTGTGGGCTGAAGTCCTGGGGGAAGACTTCCAATCAGAAAAGAAAATAAATTATAACTTTCTACAGCTGTGTTAAAACCAATAGTTTTGGGGGGGGGTTAATATATTTATTTATTTATTTTTGGCTGTGTTGGGTCTTCGTTGCTGTGTGCGGGCTTTCTCTAGTTGCAGTGAGCGGGGGCTACTCTTCGTTGCAGTGCGTGGGCTTCTCATTGTCGTGGCTTCTCTTGTTGCGGAGCACGGGCCCTAGGCGCGCAGGCTTCAGTAGTTGTGGCATGTGGGCTCAGTAGTTGTAGCTTGCGGGCTCTGGAGCTCAGGCTCAGTAGTTGTGGTGCAGACGCTTAGTTGCTCCGCGGCATGTGGGATCTTTGCGGACCAGGGATCAAACCCGTGTCCCCTGCATCGGCAGGCGGATGTTTAACCACTGCGCCACCAGGGAAGCCCAAAACCAATAGTTTTTAGCAGACCCAAATTATCTTTGTTTTTATTTAGGTACAATTCACCCATTTAAAGTACACAGTTCAATGGTTTTCAGTATACTCATGAAGTTGTGCAGCCATCACCACAATCTAATTTCAGAACATTTTTATCACCCCCAAAAGAAACCCCATAACCATTAGCAGTCACTCCCCATTATGCCCACCCTCTAGCTCATGATAACCACTAATCTGTTTTCTTTCTCTATAGATTTGCCTATTCTGGGCATTTCATGTAAATAGAATCATGTAATATGTGGCCTTTCCACCTAGAGTAATGTTTTCAAGGTTCATTCACGTTGTAGCATGTATCTGTACTTCATTCCATTTTATGGCTGAAAAATATTCAATATATGGGTATATCACATTTTGTTTATTTATTCCTCAGTTTATGAACATCTGGGTTGTCTCCACTTTTTCGCTATTATGAATAATGCTACTGTGAACACTCGTGTGCAAGTTTTTCTATGAAAGTGTTTTCAATTCTCATGAGTATATACCTATAAGGGGAATTGCTAGGTCACATGGTAACTCTATGTTTAACTTAGAGGTGAAATTACCTTTTAAAACACTTTAACTCACTCCTCTGCCTTCCTCTCTGTCAAGACTTTCCATGGTCAGCCCCACTCTCCAACACACCTAAAGAAGCCCAGTGGCTACCATCTTAGCTAGTGGCTACTACATTGGACAGCACAGATATAGAACATTTCCATCATTACAGAAAGTTCTATTGGACAGTGCTGATCTAGAAGAATAAGATAATTAGAACAATTATAGCTAACATTTAATGGATGTTTACAATGGGTCAGACACTGCACCAAGACCTGTACAGGGATTATCTCTTTTAATCATCATAACAACCTCATGTAAGTATATTCCCATTTTATAGATGGGAAAATCAAGGCTTTTAGGAGTTAAATAACTTGCCTAAAGTCACACAGCTAGTAAATAGAGCCATGATTTAAACCCACAAAATCTGACTCCAAAGTCTGTCTTTTTAACCACTATATTACACACAAATGATTATAATAAGGCAAGATGTGCTAATGGCACAAATGAAGTCCAGAAAAAGAGCTAAGGGACTTCAAAAGAGTAGAAGTCATATCAGGATATCAAAAAAAAAAATGACTTCATTAAAGAAGCATGAAAAAGAACCACTAATCTAACCTATTCATCCTATACTCTAGGCCCCTTCAAGCACCATCTCCTTCAGAAAGTCTTCTTGGATTACTCCAGTCCACACTATTCTCTTCTTCTATGTTTCACATTTATTTAACCACTCTCTAACTAGTTAAGAAATTATCTGATTTGTAAGTTCCCCAAAGACAAGAATAGAGGACATGTTTTAGTCTCTTCTACGGCCCAAGTGCAGCAAAAGCAGAACTCAGAGCAAGAGGTTCAATCTAAATGTTTCTGGAGGACTGCTGACTATTATTACTCCCTTTGGTTGGATTCAGACATAGCAGGAAACAAGGCCAAAATGAGAGACAGCAAGAGCAAGAGACAGAGACAGAGAGAGAGAATGCGAGCACCGCACAGGAGAGTAGAGAAATCACATTCTTGCTCCTGGAGGCTGAGCTAAATAGGCTCCAAATTCCCCAGGCTATTCCCTTTGACCAATTTACACAGAGCTTCACTTGGAGCATGGGTTTCGCTCTCAGCCCCTGAATCAGGGCTGCATCAGTCACTGTTCTGAATAAGGTGTCACGTAGTTTCTAGTGTAAACCAGTTCCTTGGTCTTCAAGGTGCTGAAAACATCTGGCTGGCTCCCACACTACTCACTCATCCTCTTGACTTCGGAAAGGAAGAGCCAAGCATCATGCTATCACCATTTAAGAAAGCACTTTCGGGGGCTTCCCTGGTGGCGCAGTGGTTGAGAGTCCGCCTGCCGATGCAGGGGACACGGGTTCGTGCTCCGATCCGGGAGGATCCCACATGCCGCTCGCGGCTAGGCCCGTGAGCCATGGCCACTGAGCCTGTGCGTCCGGAGCCTGTGCTCGGCAACGGGAGAGGCCACAACAGTGAGAGACCCTCGTACCGCAAAAAAAAAAAAAAAAAAAATGCTTCTCAGTTTAACATAATCCTAGTAGTTCAAGGACAGAACCTCTCTCAGGCAGTAGAAACCCAGAGCACTGACACCACTGAGAAGTACCTGAGATTGCTATCCGGGCTACTCCACCATTCCCCAGGTCACCAATCAAGCCTGCTGAAAACCCAAACATAGATGTTCTGCCTTGAAGGTAGGAGGAGAAATGCCAGAGAGAAACACAAATGTGGAAGGCATGGCAAAGAAAACACCAAGCCAGAAATCAGTAGACCTGAGACCTAGTCTCAGTTCTGCCCCTAATTAGTTATACGACCTTGGGAAGTCACCTGCCTTCTTTGCACTTGTGTTTTCTGATATAATATGGAAATAACAATTCCCTCCCATCATATTTCACAGGTTTACTGTGGACATGACAAGCAAAAAGACAGGTCTTGAATAGGAGAATGCTTTGAAAAGTGTGAAGCACAAATTAATGAGGGGCCATTATGATATGACTACCACAAGCTGGCTGGAGAGAAGATTAATGCCCATGAAACAATTAGAAGGTGAAACAGTAGTGAATTAGGTGCCAAGTTATATGGCACAGACTGAGAAGATTATACTCTGGATAGGGGTATTCTCAGGGATTAGTCAGAGAAACTGCATAGAAAAGAACAGACAGGATTGAAGAGGGATGGAGAGCAATAGTGGCAGCAAAAGTATGTAGCCAGGGAAAAGAGTGGTGAAGAAGCAAGAGAGGAACAGAGCTGGATCATATGCTGTGTGTTGGGAGCTCTGAGAGGCCACAATGGGAGGTAGGGTAAGGCCAGACTGTGGAGAGGAGACAGTCAGGCCAAGGAGCTGGGGCAGGATGCAGTCAGCAACAGGGGACAATGGGGGAGAGCAGAGCTGGATTTCACAGCAAACATTTATTGAGGACTAATAATGCGGTAGGCGCTATCTCAGATTATAAGGATACAGAGATGGAATAAAACATGAAACTTGCGCTCGTGACTCTGTGTCTGAATCCTACTCTACCAGCTTCAGTGACGTGTACATCAAAGAACAAGCTTCACAATCACAGAATTCTGGATTCAAGTCCTTGTGCCACCATTGCTAGATGAGTGACCTTCATCAAGTAACCAAAGCTCTCTAATTCCCAGTTTCCTTATTTGCAATGCAGAAGTAATAATAATCTTTCATAGGATGGTGGTGAGTACTAGATATAAAGCACTTAAAAAAAGAAACTTGGTATGTGCCTTCTCGACATACAACAAATGATAACTATTATTATCGTTCACTAGCTTTGTGACCTTGGGAAAGTTGCTTAACTTCTCTGGGCTTCAGTTTCATCATCTGTAAACTTCACAAGGTTGTTGTAAATATTAAAGGAAATAATTGGTCTAAAGCACCTAGCATAACAACAGCTCAGCAAAATTCCTTCTCTTCCCTCTGTCTCCTTTCCTCAAGCCTATATTTGAGATCTCCCTTGTAGCAATGCTCAGCTCCCAAAGGAGGGCACTGAGGACACAGCCAGAGCACCTACTGTCTCTACTTCTAGAAGACACCAGGTCCACTTAACCCCTAAACTAACCCTAACTTACCCAGTGCCTGACTACCCCCATCTAGGAACATGTTCTTTAGCTGCTTCTGGCCAAGTGGCTTCAATTCAACTGTCTGATGGCCAGACAATTCCTCCCTGCTTACTCATCCTCCAAGAAACTAAACCAGAAGAGAAAGCTCTGAAGTCTAAATGTTGATAAAAGAAAGGAGAGTGGTGTTATGTCCAGTGTCTTAAGACCACAGGATAGAAAGGAGAGGCACTGAGCACCCTTGCTGAAGGGCAAATATATCCCACTGGTCTTGTGCACATATGACAAGGGCAGGCAAACCTGCTGCCACTTCCAACAGTTCCAGGAATGTCTCAGAAAAAGGCCCTCAGCCTGCTGGAGTCACCCAGGCATGAGGGAAAATTAGGTTTTCACTAGCAAAGGTCAACTCATAAATACCTGATTAACTCATGCAAACATGCTCTGCTCCATGTGCTGTGAGAATTTACAACTGATCCGGAGCAGAAGTCAAGCTGAGGACACCTTTCAAAGCTATAACTAACAATAACTGGTGTAAGGGGAGGCAGTGATGGCTGGCTATGAAAGCCTAATCCAAATCAGGTGAGTCCAGACTCTCCAGGGGAAGCTGCTCTTTCTGGGAACAACCTCTGCACAAACCTGCAGGGCAAACATTATCTTGCCTTGAAAGACAAGAGCCAGACCCTCCCACCAAGACCCCGGGAAACACAGAGGCAAAGCATATATATTCCAACACTCCTGCTCAACCCCAGGGACTTCTGTTTGTGAGGAAATAATACCAATAATTCTAATCTCACACATTAGAAAGATGTGGTCAGATCAAACCTGTGAAGCCATTGGCTAGGCTCCCCAAGCAGATCTGCTTTGTCCTCGGTGCTTCCATCCCACTTTGCAAACCAGGAAGGGAAAACAAAAGGAACCATCTTTCATTGAGCACTTACTAGGACTTGTACAAAAGTTTTAAAACCTTTACTTTAAAAAAAAATCCCCCCAATTATCCTCTGTAATAGCTAATCCTAGTCCCATTTTATAAATGAGGTAACTGAGCATCAGAGAGATTAAGCAGCTTGCTCAGGAAAGGGGCTGGTGAAGGGCAGAGCCCAAATATGAACCCAGTCTGTCTGATTCCAAAACTTAGCCTTTCTTTCCACAAATATTTATCAAGAGCCTACCATGTGCCAAGTACTGCTCTTGGGTGAAAACACAGCAGTGTAAAAGACAGACAAAAACTCCTGTCTTTATGGAGCTTTCATTCCTAAATCAAGAACCCTCCATACTTAGCATACCATACATTTAATAGGTAGACATCTGTACTTCTTTCTCCTCCACCCGACAGGACTCAACAGATACAGAATGAAGGGACGAATGTGGCTCTTTCTCTCACCTCACAGGAATTCCTCTCAGCTGCTGCCCAAACAGCATTCAACGGTTTACTCATCAACTTAGCATTCTTCTTCCCACCTATGTCATAGGTTTAAGCCACATCTTTTTCTTGTTGCTGTTTTGGCTGTGCCAGGCAGCACTCAGGATCTTAGTTCCCAGACCACCAGGGATCAAACCCATACCCCCTGCATTGGGAGTGCAGGGTCTTAACCACTGGACTACCAGGGAAGTCCCTAAGGCATATCTTAAACCAAAAGCCTCCTGCAGTGCTAGCAAATTGGCTCCAGTCACCCACTGAGTATGACAACAATAGTATTTCAGAGTTTACAAAACACTTTACATACATTGTCTTATTTAATCCTCATAAAATTAAACAGGGTAGGTATTGCTTTCATTTAACATGGAAACAGACACCCAGAAAGGTAGTTACTAGTTACTTCTGTCCTTAGACACAAATGAGTAGTTGGAACTACACAGTTCTAGTCCCAGAATGCATTCTTCTCCCCTTCGCCTAAGGACATCTCCTAATCTATTGCTAATACTGGAGAAGGCAAAACGGTACAAAACGGTATCATGTCACTATCTAGATCATTCTGCTGATTATGCTATTCCAGATTTCCCACTGTATCCAAACAGAACAAACAAACAAAAAACACTGTGTTTCAGCCTACCTATTTTGGAATTTATTTTGATTGTCATTAATATTTTATTATTTTCCCTGTTAAAGGTCTTTTAACTGTATTTTGTTATGTTCTAATTTGCCATTTATTCCCAAAGGAACAAACTTTTGATGTTAAACACTAAACATATATGCTATATGCATAGAAAAAGGCATGAAAATACTTTTATAATTTTTTTCAAGTCAGTGAGAAAGATAATTCAACTTTTAAAAATGCCTTCACAGGCATGCCTTCTTCAGGAAAGCCTTTATCCTGTGAAGTGAGGCACACCAGTAGGCAGAGGCTGCAGAAAACATAAGACCCAAATGCAGGGTTAATAACTTAGCATGCTCTTTGCAAAAATAACCCAAGTACCCACAGTCAGCAGGAATATTCCAGCAACCAAGGCCAGGCCGAGGGCTTTGTCATAGTACTTTACTCCAGGTGGCACTGATCTGACTCTTAATCAAAGGGAGACTACGAGAAAGAAACTGTAAAGCCAGATGCCAAGGAAAATGACCTGAGGGAAAAGATGCCTGCTCCTTGGGAACCCAAAAGGCATGCTGCCTAGAAGGCCCTACTGCCTCGAGAACAACAAAGCACACTCCCGCAAACCAAGAAGACCCAGGCCTGGCTTCGTGCAGGGAACTAGCCGAGACTATGCCCAAAACCTCTCTCCTTACCAGTCTGTCATGATGCCTGAAGTTTCAACACTACAGCTTCCTTTGGGTCTTCGGAGAACACATCCTGAGGGCCACAGCTTGCAGGAGTGGGAGCAGCCAAATGAGGGAGGTAGATCCATGCCTCATTGGATATCAGCCAGAATAGAGGGAAGGGCAGAGTGCTCTGGAAAGGCAGGTCAAGAAAATAATTCTGGCTGTAGGAACTGGAGGCAGGAAATTTGCTCAGCTTAGAAAGATATGAGGATAGGAAAGTGTTTGTGCTGCCTTAGGAAGGTAACCAGAGGCTTTGGGAGAGACCTGGATTTGAATTCTGGTTCAGTTGCTTACAGGCTGTAATGACTATCAGGCAAATTATTTTCCTTTTATGAGTATTTTCTCATCTATAAATTGGGCATTATGAAAAGATGTGGCCATATCTCAAAAGACAGCTGTGTGAAACACTAGCCCTGACCTGGCACATGGCAGGACTTAATAAATATCCCTTTTTCTGGAACAGGAACACACATCAGGGAAGGATACCCCAGGGCAATGGAAATTACTTGCCAGCTGACAGAGCAAAGCCACTTGAGAGCTAATAGAACAGACAATCGACCTGAAAGGGCACCTTGGGAGTCTGGAGAGTACCAAATCCAGGCATATGTGGATGCAGGGCTCAGCCTACATCTCTCTCCACCATGAAATGTGTAGCCGCCCATTCTGGACAGAAATTATTACATCATCATGCATTTAGTTAGATGTGGAAATGGAAACCCACTCCTCAGTTCCCCAGGAAAGACCGCCCCATGCCAACTTCTGGTACTCCAGGAGTCTGAAGCAGGACCTAGTACAAGGAAAGTATTGAGTCCAGCTGCCAACATTTTAATTAGTCCAACCTGAAAAGTCTATAACCACAGGAGATTACAAGGAGCCCCCAGGGAAAGCCTCTGCCCTTCACTCAGTTCAGCCAATTAGATCTGTTCAAGTGCCCTAATTTTTATCACTGAATTCCTGGGGGAATCAGGCTTCACCAAGCTCTGACTTCTGGCTGAGAGTACAGGTACGTGCTCAGCTCAGGAAGAGAAGTTGGGTGTGGGTTACAAGAAAGGCAGCATCAAGTATGCCCTGAGGCCCTGACACCCTTCCTGCATCACTAAACTAAGAATTGCCCTCTTGCCAGCCTCCATCCCCCACCCCAGTGTCCTACTGTGACCTATTCCCCCAGTGGATATACCCTAACCTAATCCGCACTAGCAAAGGCTAGTTTTTTGGGGGTTTTTTTTTTTTTGTCTTTTTAACATCTTTATTGGAGTATAATTGCTTTACAATGGTGTGTTAGTTTCTGCTTTATAACAAAGTGAATCAGTTATACATACACATATGTTCCCATATCTCTTCCCTCTTGAGACTCCCTCCCTCCCACTCTCCCCATCCCACCCCTCTAAGTGGTCACAAAGCACCAAGCTGATCTCCCTGTGCTATGCGGCTGCTTCCCACTAGCTATCTATTTCACGTTTGGTAGTGTATATATGTCTATGCCACTCTCTTACTTTGTCACAGCTTACCCTTCTCCCTCCCCATATCCTCAAGTCCATGCTCTAGTAGGTCTGTGTCTTTATTCCCGTCTTACCCCTAGGTTCTTATCTAGAAACAATAAATGCTGGAGAGGGTGTGGAGAAAAGGGAACACTCTTGCACTGTTGGTGGGAATGTAAATTGATACAGCCACTGTGGAGAACAGTATGGAGGTTCCTTAAAAACTTACATATAGAACTACCATATGACCCATACCACTAGTGGGCATATACCCTGAGAAAACCATAATTCAAAAAGAGTCATGTACCAAAATGTTCACTGCAGCTCTATTTACAATAGCCAGGACAAGGAAGCAACATAAGTGTCCATCAACAGATGAATGGATAAAGAAGATGTGGCACATATATACAATGTAATATTACTCAGCCATAAAAAGAAATGAAATTGAGTTATTTGTAGTGAGGTGGATGGACCTAGAGTCTGTCATACAGAGTGAAGTAAGTCAGAAAGAGAAAGACAAATACCATATGCTAACACATATATATGGAATCTAACAAAGGCTAGTTTTGATTCTCAGTTCAAGGGTACCCTCAACCCAGTAATGCTTGTATTTTAAAGGAGATTCTCCAGAATGAAAATGACTTCAAGGCTCACAAGAATCAAGCTGCGTGGTACACGGGGAGCAAATGTGAAAATTGAGGCGCAGAACGGTAAAGAGTCTCGTTCAAGTTAATGACAAGATATTACACTCAAAAGCTAACAAACATCACTTTTTCTAAGGCTCAGCCCTCTGCCTTACAACTGTACCAGGTGTGGCCACACTTTTCCAGTTGTCATTAAGAGTTAAAAAGGAAGGTTATAAGGAAAAGTGAGAACCTAGGAGACATAAAGTAGTAAAAAGAGGGGAAGAACCAGGGAACTGTATAGTTGATCAGACAATTCAGAAAAAGAGAACTAATAATAAATTACTCACATCTGTATAACACTAAATACTTGTCACATTATCTCATAAAATCTGCATTCATCAACCTTGTGAGATAGGTTCAAAATACCTGGCATGGGGAAACTGAGGCCCAGAAACGTCAATAGTATCACAACCACAGCTAATTCCTAGTCTACTGTTCTTTTTTATTAAACTAGATTTTTCATAAAGAAAGTTATGAAGACTCAAGAGAACTAGAGCTTCTTGACTCTAGCTAGAAAGAGGGAAGAAAAAGAAAAAAGGGTTCAAGGGAAAAAGTGGAAAAAAACACACTTTAAGACAGAAGCTACAGGGACTTCCCTGGTGGCGCAGTGGGTAAGACTCCATGCTCCCAGTGCAGGGGGCCCAGGTTTGATCCCTGGTCAGGAAACTAAATCCCACATGCATGCCACAACTAAGGGGCCCGCCTGCCACAACTAAGACCCAATGCAACTAAATAAATAAATAAATAAAAAAGAATCAGGCCCTCTTTAAAAAAAAAAAAAAGGCTACAAAACAGTAAACAGCTATCTCATTAATCAGAAAATCTTCTTGCAATCCCCCTTCCACCCTCTCAGAGGTTATGTGACAAGACATCAGACAAGATGGCCAGTTTCATGCCTGCTCCCATGACAATGAGCTGACACAACCACAGACCTGCTACCTGACAATACCTGAGCAGCCTCCTCCCCCTCTCAAGATGACGCAGGAACATGTGTGCTAAACCAAACAGATGACTACAAGAGGACTCCAGGTACTAGTTTTGATCAGCAGCTGCACCCTGGCACCTCTGTCCCCAGCCAGGGCTTACTCTAGTCCAGCAGGAATTTCCCCTCAAAGCATAGCCTAAATTCAGCTAGCACTGTGCCCCCCCCACCTTGAGCCAGCTGAAGGTTGGTAGAAGACCCTGGGGAAAAGGGATAGTAATCATCTTCTCTCAGGCCAAGAACTCCTGACAGGGTATGATGGCTTAGTATTCCTTCTGCAACTCCATTTCACACTAGAAAATTAGAGATGTGTGACTGTGGAAAACTCAGCATGTTCCCATACCTGAAAGCCCCAACTGCAGGTGAGTGAGTAGCCTAGGAAGCCTAAAGTGAAAGGAGACCTTCCCTGAGAAACTGTGAGTTTGTCTGCTCTCACTCGGCCAAAATAATCACTGTATATATGGCTCCAACCCATGCCAAAATCCTGGAATAACACCCTCACATAGCACTTGAAGGTTTCACAAAGTGCCTTATCTTCCATTGCCTCCATGAGGTTAATATTCCTTTTATTGCAAATTTGGAAACTAAGGATCAGAGAAAAAAAGCAACCTGTTCAAGATGTCACAAATGGGGCTTCCCTGGTGGCGCGGTGGTTAAGAATCCACCTGCCAATGCAGGGGACACAGGTTCGAGCCCTGGTCTGGGAAGATCCCACATGCCGCGGAGCAACGAAGCCCGTGTGCCACAACTACTGAGCCTGCGAGCCACAACTACTGAGCCCGCGAGCCACAACTACTGAAGCCCGCACGCCTAGAGCCCGTGCTCCACAACAAGGGAAACCACCACAATGAGAAGCCCGCACACCGCAACGAAGAGTAGACCCTGCTCGCCACAACCAGAGAAAGCCCATGCACACACGGCAACAAAGACCCAAGGCAGCCAAAAATAAATAAAATAAGTAAATTTATATACCAAAAAAAATGAAAAAAACAAAGATGTCACAAATGGAAAATGGCAAAGCCTGGAGTTGAACCCAGGTATTCCTATCTGCAAGAGTCTCTGATTTTCCTGCAGTGAAGGCCCAGCTTTGTAAGGAAGCTTAATAGCTAAAAACAAGAGACCTGTATTCTCAGACTTGGAATCCACCAAGCAGTTCTTGTATGACCTTTGGCAAATCCCTTCACATCTTTGGGCATCAGAAAACTCATCTGTAAAATGAAGTGATGTAAAACAAGCGTAGAGAGAAGACAATTCTTTGGTTCCTAGAGTACTGTGAAGTGTAGCCCTTGCCTAGCACGTCAAAAAAAGTCAACTACCCCCCTAGTCATCACAGCCTAGCACTGGCCCCCTCCTTCAGACTGCCATATATTTTCTGTTACTGGCACCACCAGGCACCTCATTACCCACACGCAAAACATGGCTACATCTTTGCCTCTTTCCTTCCCTCCCTACACTTAAACACTGAGTCCTACTGATTCTGCCTCCATAGTACACACCTCTCTGCTCATGAACAATTGCAAAGTCTCCTATCTAGACTCCCTGCCTCCAACCTCATCCCACCAATGCATTGTGCATGTTCTGTGAGATTAATCTGCCTAAAGCAAAACTCAGGTCAAGTCTCTCCCCTGCTCAAAACCTGCAAGGACTACTTACTGCCTACACAGCAAAGTCTGAACTCTTTAGCCAAACACTGAGGCCCTCCACTATCTTTCCTCAATTAATCTTTTTTTGCCTTATTTTATCATACTCTCCTTCATAGATGCCACTCTCCAGCCAACCTGGACTAACCAATGTCCCCTAAAGACTCTTCACTTTGTCTCACTCCATGCCTTTATTCATGACATTTCCTTTGGCTGGAATGCTTCCCAGCCAGAGGAAACCTTATATTTCTGCCTGAAGTACCTGAAGACCTACTAAGCTGCTACCTCCTCCATAAAGCTTCCCTGATCTCTCCAGGCAGAGGTGATCCCATTTTGCAATAGGATCACAGGTATTATTCATAGGGCACTGAAACTAGATTGCCTTGCACGATAAACTGTAAAATGGGAAACCCATTGTGAGGATTAAACAAGATTACGTATGTGAAAGTATCTAACCCAGTCCTGGTACAGAATATGTGCTCAATAAATAGGAGCTCTTATTATGATAAGGAAAAATGTTCGTACACATCTTAACTTCCCTATTATATTCAACCCTTTTACCGGGCAAGGTATAACATACATGTTAAATGTTAGCTGAAGAGGTAAACACTACATAGATACAGACCCTATCCCAAAGCTTATATCCACAAGAGCTCAACCATAATGCTGTTTTTGGAGGATACAAACTGAACACACAGCACTCTGTATCTATACACTTCACCCGTGTGATACTCCCATTCAGAATTTATTAAGTGGATACACTTTCTCATTCCCTCCCCCATCCCCTACAAATGCCAATCCCAGGTTATTCCAGGCCACTTAGGCAATAGAACAAACTAATGCCACTAACAGTCTGATAAATTGTACACTTTTCAATCCAAACACACATCTCTACTTAAATTCATATAGCTGTTTCCACAGTTATTAAACAAGAATAGAAACAGCATTGGCCTTTGGGTCAGATAAACCTAAATTCAAATCCTGGCTTAGTCACCTTGGGAAAATTACTTAAATTCTCAGAGTTACAGTTTCCCCATCTATAAAATGAGAAAAATATCCACCTTTAAGTGTTGTTATACAGCTGTAAAGCACCTAGCCCAGGGCCTAGAAGATAACAAGTGCTCAATAAATAGCAGTTATCATCATCATTCTTTTTTTTTTTTAATATGTATTTATTTTGGGCTGTGTTGGGTCTTTGTTTCTGTGCGAGGGTTTTCTCTAGTTGTGGCAAGCGGGGGCCACTCCTCATTGCGGTGCGGGGGCCTCTCACTGTCGCAACCTCTGTTGTTGCGGAGCACAGGCTCCAGACGCGCAGGCTCAGTAGTTGTGGCTCATGGGCCTAGTTGCTCCATGGCATGTGGGATCTTCCCAGACCAGGGCTCGAACCCGTGTCCCCTGCATTAGCAGGCAGATTCTCAACCACTGCGCCACCAGGGAAGCCCCTCATCATCATTCTTATCATTGAAGTTATTTGAGTTGTCTCAATTACATACTTATCTCTTTAGCAATACACAATATGAGTTTCAGTGAACTTTGCCCTTGTCGGCAAAAGTTTCTTGAAATAAGACCTCCACAAGTCTGAGTACCCAGGTACACACACACACAGAAGCTGCTTTCTAACCGGTGTATGTGTTACACCTGAAGGGCACCCAGCTCCCCTGGTCCCTACATTCCAGATGCTGGCTCTAGGAACTTGGAAAACACAAACACATTTGCTTTAATGTACACACTGCAGTGATGAGAGCTCCGAGAGCTTCCTACAAGCCCTGAGATGACCCAGAGAGCCAATCAGGAGCAGAGTTACTGAATCTCACTGGAGAAAATCAGAGGCACATGAGACTTGGAAGCCTGCCTGCCAGCCTGCCTGCCTGCCTGCCTGCCTGCCTGCCAGTGAGATTTCTGGTCATTACTTAGGCCAACATTCAACACAAGGCAGCCAGGAGCTCTGTAAAATGGCTAACAGGAAAAGGGACAGGTTTGGCCCAGCGGGGCCATGCTGACAGCACAGCTGACTCTTTTATGCCTCTGCCTCCTTTACCAAGTTCCCCTAGAGGCCCCTCCCCAATGCCTTGAAGGAAAGCTGGTGTGACGTCTGCTCAGGCTGGAGTTCTCTGAGGCCCAGGGAGTTCGCAGAATCGGAGATAACCTTTAAAACACCAGTGATCTTCACTGGGCTATCCTACCTCGCTGCTGCAAAGCCCAGCATGAACGAAGGCTCCCTTCTCCATCCCACAAGCCAGGCTAAGGAAAGTAGTTCTGTTCCTTCAGCTGCCTCACATTTGCCCTGTGGTAAACCCAGGGGGTCCATGGAGCCAAAGCCAAGCAGCAGCAGGAGCCAAGGAAGCCCCGCCCACAAGCCTCATCTCAGGCCTCCAGGAGCACAGCCCTGCTCCACTCCTACTACAGCCACCTGCTCAGGGCAGCCAGTGCTATGGCAAACAGAAAAGGCCAGCCAGAGTCAAGGGCCGAACCGTCCCCCAGTGCGACTGGTAACTGTCGCTGCGCGCATCTTCAGGAGGTACTCAGTAAACAGGGATGAAGTACCAGGCAGCAGAAAAATAGTGAGTGCCCACAGAACACCTCAGAAATCCCCCACGTGAGCTCTACCCCTAATCTCAGGGCACTCTTGTCCAAGCTCGTCACTTGGCACTCTCCCTCCATGACTACTCAATCCAAAGATCAACTCGTTGTTATTCATCCATTTATTCAGCAAATATCTATTGGGCACATACCCTGTGACCCGTACTGTGATAGATACTAAGGACGGGTGCTATGGTCAGAAAAAATAGACATGGCTCTTGCCTTCAAGAGAGAGGAAAATATGCAAAAAAAAAAAGGCTTTAAAAGCTATTTCATACAAGTTTTAATCCCATTTTCAAGTGAGGAAACTGTAGTTTGGATCATACTGTCAGTAAGGACTCAAGTCAGTGCCCAGTGCTCTTGATTCCCACATCAGGCTATCTCTTGCTTTAAGAGGCATAAGTAGGGTGTGAAGGGCACAGAGAGTATTGTAGATAGCAAGTGCTACCGGAGTTTGGAAATGAGAGGGAGTTTGTGGCTAGCATTAATGTCAGGGATCACTTCACAGAGGACTCAGAGGTTAGGTAGGAAGGAAGGAGGAGAGGGGAGGACATTCTGGGAGGCAGTAAAATGGCATTCATAAGTAAAGGCAAAAGAGAAGCAGTATAAGGTGTGCTCTGCAGACCAGGACAAAGAAAAAAGCCTGGCTGGGCCAAAATGTAGAGAGGGGAACCGAGGAAGATGAAGTGGGCAAAGTGGTCTGGGGCCGGAACCCTGGGTCAGGAAGGAAACTACCACCCATAGAGGGATTTTAGGGTTTACACCGTCTCTATTCCAAGCTCCCCAGCAGAAAACAAAAGTACAGTGCTGTTGGCTCATTTCAGGTTTTTGCTTGCAGGTCTCTCACTGAAATAAATCTGCTCCACTCTGATCAACATGACAGGGCCATAGCCATCCCTACTCAAGTCTCGCCTGCCTTAGCAAGTTGTGCCAACACAGGCAAGGCTTTGTCAAATTCTCAGTGCCCAGAAAGGTCCCCCTAGGTGGCCACGAGTAACCCCACAGGGCTTTAGATACATTTACCCTGCCTGTGGAGGCCCCAAATCTATACATAAAGCAACCAGCTGAGCCAAACAATGGTGAGATATGCAGTACGACACTCTGACCCACCTCCTTCGGGAAATCTGCTCTGTACATCAAAACAAACAGATCTCTCCTTGCTTGAATTGAGATTGCCAGGGGAGTACAGAATGCAGACATTAGGCACCATACGCCACAGATATCACTGGGCTTCTTTTTCTGCGCATCATATAAAAGCTCCCTAGCTGGGCAGGGAAGATCCTCAGAAGCAGCACTGACTTTGCATACCCCCCCAGTTCTGCCCAGCACAATTTCTGTGAACACAATACAATATTGTGAACTGCTTTCTGGTTTTCCTCTGTATAGGTCTCAGACCCCCTAACAACCCAAACTGGCTGTGTTAGGGTAAAGAAGCTCCACAACAGAGTGGGAACAGCATGTGAATAATAATCAGACAAAATTAGATTCTGGCCCCAACTGAGACCTTGGGCAAATTTGTTCCTGTCATATGTAGACTGAGGAGTTTAGTTGAGATGGTACTTAAAAGCCCTTCCAACTTTGACACACTAGGATGTGATAGCACCCAACATCAACGGCCCTAAAGGTCAGAGTAAGTTTTTCAGCTGTCAATGTGTAAGTCCCAGTTCAATGCCACTTATAAGTTTAGCTCTCAGAAGGCAAGTTGGGGCAGTAAAGCCTCCAAGGTCAGTGGCTGTACAATGTGCTCCAGAACTAAAGGTACCAAACAAGGAGTTGGGAGGCATGACTAGAACCTAGGATAAAAATCTAGTTTAGAATTGGGTTTAAAACAGGGGAGGAATACAGGTGGAAGGGCCATGTCAACTCTACATGTCAAAGCAATGCGGTCATGCATGAATCAAAAGGACATAATACCAAAGGGAGTACAGAAAGACACCACAAGACTCTAGGAGGCAAGCAAAGGAAGTCAGAGGAAAACTAAGAGGACTCAGCACCCATTGTTCCCAAGATCATGGCCCTAGAATGATGTCACAGGCATCCTCTATGATGGCCCCCAGTGATCCCTACCCTCCTGGTATTCATGCCATTGTATAATCCCTTCACCTTGACTTGTTTCTAACAAATAGAATATGGCAGAAGTTGTGGCACATCAATTGCAAGATTAGGCAATAAAAAGATTGCAGCTCTCATCTTGGGCACTCCCTCTTGGATCACTTGTCCTGGGGGAAGCCAACTGTCAGGTCATGAGGCAGCCCAGTGCAGAGGCCCATGTGGCAAAGGACCAAGGCCTACCAACAACCACATAAATGAGCTTGAAAGTAAATACTCTCCCCGCAGTTGAGCCTTCAGTCCCAGCCCAACAGCTTGACTACAACCTTATGAGAGACCTTGAGCCAGAGGCACCCAGCTAAGCAGCACCCAGATTCCTAACCCACAGAAACTGAAAATAATAAATGTTTACTATTTTAAGCCTCTGCATTTAAGGATAATCTGTTATGTACCAATACAGGTAGGGACTAGGCCCATCTGGTCAGCCGTTTCAAGTCTGCAGGTGGGGCTAGGGAAGTGGTTACAGCCAGCAAAAGGAAGGGGATATAGGCCGGAAATAAGGTGAAATACTAGCACCCAGACTTTATCAACAGCTTCCCTATGGCCTAGAGTAAGCTTTGAGTAAAAGCCTAATTTGGCCACACGCAGGGTTCATATAAGTCTGGTGGGTACACCTGATGTAAAACAATGGCACTACAGCAGTTCCAGAGAAGCAACTTCCATTAGAGAGGCGCAACCGTAAGAAGACACTCAGGTTCTGACTGAGGCTTTTCCAGGCCCATAAAAGCAGAGGTTGTGAGGACCCCACTATCCCTAATTGTGTAGTACTTTAGAGTTTATAAAGCCCTTTCACCACATAAGTTATCTCATTTGATCCTCACTACAAATCTATTCATTAAGGTTATGCTCTTTCTACAAATGAAAAAACTAAGGCTGAGAGAGGCAAAGTGACTTACCCTCTACAAGGTCCACAGACAGTAAGAAAAAAAGCTGGAACTCTGAAGCTCCCCTAAATCCAGATATTTATGTCTGCTGGCTGTGGCCAACTGAGACCCTTTTGCCAACCAAAGCCAATCATCTCATCTGAGCTTCTACCCAGCCCCACCCACTCATTTCCCAACTCTCTCCTCCCCGCTACACATAGGTCTTTTGTGGAACTAGACAGTTTCCCAGCTACTCCCAACCGCATTCTCATGCTAAGGCCTGCAACAATAAGAGTCTGGTTTCTTTAAAATCCTAGACAAACTTCTTCCAAGCAAAATGAGGCCATTGGACTCAAACTGATCTGGATAACTTTTTTAACAAAAGCAAAAAACAAGAAATTCTATTTTTTGTTTGTTTGTTTGTTTTGCCTCACCACATGGCTTGCAGGATCTTAGTTCCCCGACCAGGGATCGAACCTGGACCCCAGCAGTGAAAGCACAAGAGTCCTAATCACTGGACCACCAGGGAATTCCCAAAAAATGAGAAATTCTAGAACAGTGAACCTTCTAAATAAGTGAAGCTTATTTCTTCCACTTTACCTAACCCTTTTGAAGTAAAACTTCTTCAACTTCCAACCTAGTAAACTACAGTTGAAAAAGAACCAGACAATAAATCCCCTTCAATTCAGTTTTACAAACTCTACAGTAATGTAAAGTATACCATGTGCCAAGGCTTGTGCTAGGAGCTTCCTGTCCTAACTGTCGAGGAGTTTTTATCAAGGAAGGCCGGCACATACACAGGTAACTCCAACAGGGTAGCATGATTGGTAAGATTATAGACTCCATCATCCTCCAGAGCAGCACTTTGTCATAGGTGACAAGACTACTCAAACACCTTTGTTAGCACAGCTATGGCCAGACCATTGAGGCTAAGGCTCTGCATGCCAGATTGGTGAGGGACACACTGACAGGTACTGTGTTTTGATAAAAACAACAAGGGCTTGATACACAGATCCCCAGAGTTATGGTTCTGATCCTGCCACTTTTTAGTTATGTGACAAAGAACACAAATTTCTCAGCAACGAATTCTTCACCTTTAAAATGGGCATAATGGGAATTCCCTGGTGGTCCAGTGGTTAGGACTCCATGCTTCCACTGCACGGCGCAGGGGTTCAATCCCTGCTTGGGGAAGTAAGATCCTGCATGTCACGTGGCATGGCCAAAAAAAATGGGCATAATAATAAAAACAGGTATACCTACTTCCAAAGTTGAGGATAAGATAAAATAATACGGGCTTCCCTGGTGGTGCAGTGGTTGAGTCCGCCTGCCGATGCAGGGGACACGGGTTCGTGCCCTGGTCCGGGAAGATCCCACATGCTGCGGAGCGGCTGGGCCCGTGAGCCATGGCTGCTGAGCCTGCGCATCCGGAGCCTGTGCTCCGCAACAGGAGAGGCCACAACAGTGAGAGGCCCACGTACCGCAAAAAAAATTAAAAATTTAAAAAAAAATAAATAAAATAAAATAAAATAATACATTGAAAAGGGATAAACAGATCTGAACTTGGATGAAAATACAAAGTGCCCTGGGTGAGCAACACCATGAAGGGTTGCTGAAAAGCCCAGAATGTGTACCAAGATATATGAGAAGGTATGAAAGGAAGAGAGAAAATATGATCCATTCGACAGGCCCTGATTTCAGCTTTTCCAACAAACTTTAACAGAAATTTTAGGCTGGGCACAATAAAAACAGAGATAAATAAAATACAACCCCTCCTCCTTTCTTCCACAAAGAGCTTACACTTGTAAGTGAGCAAATATATGTACAGTGTGCTATGTGTTAAATTAGAAATTTATACAAAGTATCCAGGGGGTAATAAAGAAAGCTCTGTATTGTTATTACTTGATTTCTTACACTGTGTTATGGGCACAGGCGTATTCAATGTATTATTCTTTATACTTAGTTGTATATCTTAATAGTTCATAATTTTTTTTTGATCAGCAGTAACAAAAAAAGAAAGCTCTGTTGGAGACCCAGTTTGGTATCTTTCACTCTCCCAAAAACTTTGACAGCCAGAACTGCTGGGTTTCCTGGAGAATCATTTCTCACAGAAAGCAGTATACCACAGCATGCCCATGAAGTCACTCAGCACTGTATCTCAAAGCCACTCAGCAGGAAATGAGGGGCCCCCTGGGGCTCAAACTCAAGTCCTGTGAAGACCTAGGAAACCCTCCCATCAGGACCTCATCCCTTCCTTGTCAGAGAACAGGAGTTCTTAGCATGATGGCTCCACATTCCTAAGGAGCCCATGAGAAGAATTGGGGGGGGGGGGGGTGTGAATTTGGATGGGAAAGAAATTACATCTTTATTTTCAACATTCTCTTACTGAAAGTTAGCATTTCCTTCAATCATACATAATAACCAACCATAATATTATTAGCACTACCTATGATTTTGTCACCAACAGAAAGTACAGACATTTTCATGTCACATTACATTGGTATAGATATCTCCAAATATTATTCATAATCATCATTACTTCAAAATTACAGTAGTTATGAGACCTGCCACAGACCACACGTGACTGCAGTCTTCCTGTCTACCAGCCGTCATGCGAGGTAGTTGGCCAACTGTGAAGCAACTCTGCCCAGTTATTGTTCAGCCGCCAGTGAGACCCCATGTGCTCACACTGGTGATCCAGACCTCTACAATGCCCCCTTCCCTCCAACAATCCCCAAGTCAGACCACTCCCCACCCCGTTCTCTTATGCCTCCGCACAACCCCTCCTTCCAGGAAGCCCTCCCCAGCCACCTTAGCCTAGCTCAGCCCACGCAGAGCTCTTGTAATCCTTAGCCTACACTGTCTACCCTGCTTGGTTTTGTGCTTCATTAAGCCTGTGCATTATGTTGTATTTAATAGTCTCTAAATATATATCCCCACCCCCACCCCCAAACTAGACTACTTTGGTAGCCCTAAATTCCTTCCATAGTACAAAGCAAGCAGTAAGCACTCATTACAGACTTGTGGATTGAATAACTGATTACGCCAGGGTCCCTGACTCAAATGTCTTAGTCTAGTTCTACTAATAACCCATTGTGGAATTTCTACGTGACGCCTCTCTGGACATCAGTTTCCTCATATGTAAAAATAAATAAGTTGAACTAACTGATGTTTCCACCTCTTAACTTTTGAATTAGGCAACCACTTTTTATCTCCCCAAGATCTGAGAAAAATTATGGAGGAAACTGAGAAGCCTCCCCCAGCTCTCCCAGGCAGGGTTAGTCACTTGCTCCTCTGGGCTTCCCACAGCCTTTTGTATGCATATATCATACCTCTACTACAGCGCTTATCACAAAGTTCTGAAAGAGTGTATAACCTAGTGGCTGAGGTGGAGGTGGGGAGAAGAGTCAGACTGCCTGGGTTCAAATTCTGGCTCTATTCCCTACTATCTGTATAACCTTGGGTAATTTACTTGACCTCTCTATGATTTCAGTTCCTCACTTATAAAACAGGGATAATACCAAGCACACAGGATGGCTGTAAGAATTAAAAAGAATAAAATGTTTGGAATAGTGCCTGCCACACAGTAGGCACTAAAAAATGTCAGTTGCTATTATTGTTGATGTTACTGATGTTATTAATGTCTTGCTAGGCACTGGGTTCCTACTTCAGCTGGATCTCTGTCCTCTTCCCGTTCTCCATCACAGTACTCTGTTTATGTTTTCTTCCACAAAAATTACAAGACACTATATTTATTTATGTATTTATTTTCTATCTCCCCACTAGACTGTAAACTCCATGAGGGCAGAGAACATGTCTGTTTTGTTCATCCTTTAATTCCCAACACCAAACACAGTGCCTGGCCCAGAGCAGGCACTCAAATATATGCTGAATACACAGCACGTGAGCTGACACTGTTCAATGTTTGCTGAATAAATTAACCTGGTTAAGGATGATTGTCAAAGCTGAGGTGTGGGTGCAGATGATGTCCTAGCTGCCCCAGGATTAGTGTGACCCTCTGCCCATCCCCCAATATTAGCCTCAGCCAAGCCGCACCCACCTGCCCTTGGCTCCAATCCAGTTCCGGGAACCACCCTCAGCTAAAATTAGCATAGCCACCAAGATGGCCAGGCCATTTATAGCCTTGGAGGCAGCAGCAACTAGCTGGGTGGGCAGGCAAGACTCTGGCCTCCCACTCCATTAGGGGTGAATTGAGACGCCAACCTGCACTCCATAAACTGCCTAGAGGCCTATCCTCCAAAGCCCAGTTCTAGTTATACTGAGTAGAACCACAGTTCCTGAGTAGAGGTCCTCAACCAACACTGGCAGTCACAACTCCAGACTCACGTGGGACCCCTCACACACATTCTGCAGGAAACATTTTGAGTTTCTGGAGGCAATGAGTCCAGAGTCTAAGGGAGGTTCCAAGCATCAATTCCAGGCAGTTTCAGAAGTGCAGGCTTCAGAGCAGCACAGTCAAGCACAGATCTTTACTGAGAAAGTAACTTAGCACAACTGGGTATACAGGCATCAAAGAGCCAGAAGGTGACAGGAATGGCCTCTCCCAATGAGAAGGCCTTCTAGCAGAGCACCTGCCTTCCCTGGAGGGGCAGACCTTTAAGATAGCCATGTACATCCAACAAGAGAAAAAATGCAATTTTCTGGCCCCTGCAGAAGACCCTCCAGAAGAGAAAAAGACAGCCTTTTTTTGGATCTCTGCTACAGAGTCACCAGGGGCTGCCTAACTAACTCACCAAGAGGAAAGTAACATTCTCTTGGCCTTACCTAGTGCTCCTTTAACAGGGCAGGGCCTGAGAAGACAGAAGAAGTCTAGGACTTAAGAATCAGAAAACGTGGGACTTCCTTGGTGGTCCAGTAGTTAAGACTTTGTCTTCCAATGCAGAGGGTGCGGGTTCAATCCCTGGTCAGGGAGCTAAGATCCCACATGCCTTGCAGCCAAAAAACCAAAACATAAACAGAAGTAATATTGTAACAAATTCAATAAAGACTTTAAAAATGGTCCACATCAAAAAAATCTTTTAAAAAAAAATCAGAAAACTGAGCATAGGACTCAATTTCTTCAACAATAAAAATGGGGATAATACCACCTGCCCTGTATTCTAATAGAGCAATTGCGAGACTATGGGAAAAACAGCTGTGTAAAATACAAACTTTAGAGAACATACAAATTGACTGGATATGTTGAATCTGATTTAGAAAAGTGGAAGCTTTAAGGGTAAGTAAAACTCCTGTGTTCTGAGGATACAGAGGGACTGGAAAGGCTACAAGAGTTCCTGGCTGTGTAGACAGCTCCTCACCAAATCCTTTAGAAGAGCCCCGTCCATGAGCCCAGTCCACCTCTTTGCAAAAATGAGTTCTTATCTGAGTCAAAGTCCCAGACAGGCCCAAGGTGATAACCTACCAGAATAACAGTGCTGGGGCCTCCAGGTTACCAGAAACTATAGTCATTCCCAGCACCTAGGGTCTCTGAGATTTCCTCCCTGGGCTTCAATATTACTGTGACAATAGAAACTAATTTCTGAACTGAGAGGAAGAAAAGACCAAAAGAGAAGCCTAAGTAGTATAATCAACACAGCCAAGCCTCTAAAATATGTTGTGTGGAGGGCTGTCTCCATAAGCTCAAGCCAGGGGCTGCTTACGAGGGATGCTGGAGTGCCTCTTACCTATGGCATGTACAAACACACAAATCTTCCTGACAGCTAGCTAATGCCTAAATTCAAAACTTCATCTCTTTTAGCACTGTGTCTAAAATAAAGAACACTTCCTCCCCCCCAAAAGAAAATTCATTTTATGTCAGGCACTCATATTTTAGGGTGAAAAAAGGACATATTATCAGTTACAAACAGGGATGTCACTGGGACAGCAGAGATGCTCCTCAGGTCTTCTGCACAGTTTGACCTACATCTGCCTTCATAGCCCAATGAGAGCCAAGCTTTGAGCTAGGGTTCAGGGGCCAAGGAGACACTGTATGGAGAAACAGGATTAATATGCAAGAAGGACCTATCTTCAAAGCAACAGCCTAGGTGCCATGCTTGTACATAGGGCAACCCTGGCCTCACTTGGAAGCCAACCCTTGGGGTACCTGCAGTCACACCCAGCCCAGTCAAGGAATTTAAAAGGGGGTTTCCTAAGAAAGGGTCTAGCACCAAAGCCAGCCTCTGGATCCATCCATGAAACTTCCTGGCCACCATGATTTACGCTTCCTTTTCCTCCTTGTATCAACAGGTATTCACTGAGGCGTCCCCTCACTTGAGCTTGCCCCGCCGTAGAAAGAACCCAGCTATAAACTCTCCTCATTCTGCATCTCACTACTTTGGGCAGATCACAGTGACCGGGTGAGAGAAACAGGGATAAAAAACTGAATACCTCTAAGCCTTGTGTAAAACAACTGCATTTTAAAAGTGCTCTTTCTTCTGCAACAATACCAGGGCTCCTACTGTTTGACAAGCCTCCATAAGTGCATAGGAAAAACCAGGACAGATCAAAAATATTGTACAATTCCTACCCTCATCAGTCAGAAGAAACAGAATAAGTCAACAAGTGGTCCCAGGAATTACATCATGCCCATGTCAACAAAAGGCCATTTAACTCCCTGGTGGTAAATAGGATTCCATCTAAGGAACTGCCTTGATATTTCAAATGGGCACAGCTAGAAGACAGCAGATTACCTAAGGGAAGGGAGAGAATAGGGTCCCCACGCTCATTGGAATAGAAAGGCACACCTCGACACTAAGTTAGAGAGTAATAGAGTTGGCCCAGTCCTGACTCTTCCTACCCAACCCAAGTAGCCTCAGCCTCCCCTGTGCTGCCAAGTGCTGAAACTGGCCAAGAGCAACAGACTTATCATCTGCCCAGGGCATCAGTCCAGACAAGTAGTCATGAGAAGGGGTCTTGACTTGCTGATCTGAAAGGCCAAGGTGCCCCAAAAGCAAAGCTCTTTCCACTGCCAACAAAAGATATCCTGAGGAGGGATGAGGAAAGTTGTTCAAGAGAGACAAAGACATTAGAAGGGAAAGAACTCTTTGGACTACTAAGAACAGGCAGTGCCATGTGTGGGTCTGCCATCAATCGCAGGTGTATAAACCTAGGGTTCGACTTCCCCACTTGGGCAACTCAGTTCTTGTCCGTGGCCAAGGCCTTACCTGCTACAGTGGACTCCTCAGAACTGGCCCCCGAGCCGGTTCCCGTCGTCTTCTCGCTGTGGCTTTGGCTGAGGCTCTGGCCGTGATGCAGGAGAAGCCCCCAGAGGAGCCACAGGGCAAGACGGGCGCACACATCCATGACTCCAGGTCTCAGTCAACATGCGCCTGATGTAGACTCCTCAGGATCCCAGAGTCAAAGCTGGGAGCCCGGGAGTGCAGCTGACGGTCCTGGAACCCCAGGCAAGATGCCCTCGAGGTGCCGCAGCTGTCCAGCCACCCGTGAGTCTGCCTCCTCAGACAGCCAAAGGTCAAGTGCTCCAAGTTTGGGCGCGGGAGGAGGGCCGGCGCCTCGGGTCCAACAGTGGGTCCGCCGGAGCTGCGACGGCCTGAGTACCCGGTCGGCTCGGGCCGCTTCCGGAGAGTTTGGACAGGGTGGCCGCGGAGCCGGTGTCAGCTCCGCAGCCGGCTACACCCCTGCCGGAGGGGGCGGGAGGGCGGGACCTCCAGCGGGCACCGGAGTGGGGGAGGGAAAGAAGGGAGGGAAAGAGGGGGGCACCTGGCCTCGCACCGCCGAGAATCGGCGAGGGGCACAGGTTCGGGAAGGGCGTGCGACTTCCAGGCCCCCGCGGGCGCAGGCGGCTCGGGGATCCCAGGCCTCCTAGGCCGAGGTCAGTGCTCCCGCCCAGTCCCGTGCCCAGGCGGCCGGCGGTGCCCAGGTTCAGCAGGCGGACGCGCACGGGCCAGGCCGGGGACAGAGGCTCCCCGGCGAGCGGGCGGGAGGCGCGGGGCGGGCCCGGGGCGGGCGGGGGCGTGCTCTCCCGCAGGCCCGCCCCGCGCCGCCCGGCCCCCAGCGAAGCCCGAGCCGGCCCCAGCGCCCGGCTTACCCCGGAATAACCTGTTAGAGACAGCCGCCCGGCACCCCCAGACCCCGGAGGGCTCTCCCGGCTCTCGGCCCGCTCTAGTCTCCGCCAGGACCCCTCTCCCCAGCCAAGGGTCGGGTCCCGGCCTCCCTTTCCCCCACGAGAGCCCCTCCCGCACTAACAGCCCGCGAACGAGCGGGCGGGCCCCTGACACGCAGTCGCTCAGGTAACCCAGGCCTGCGGCGGCAGCGACGATGACAGTAGCTGCCCTGCCCGATCTCCGGGCCTCGGTGCTGCTCCACTCGCCCAAGCTCTAGAGCTGGTCAGGGCAAAGACCCTCGGTACCACGACTGCCGCCCCGGGCTGCCTGAGGCGACAACTGCCCAGCCCGGTTCGGCCGGGGGGCCCATTGCCAGCCCCCCACTCCAGGCCGGTATCCCAGGCTCCGCCCTCCCCGCCGCGCCTTGCAACCAATCCGCTTCCGCCTCTCTGCAGCTTAGGAACCCTCGCGCATCGTCACCCGTGTGCAGCGGCCCCTGGCGGGCAAATCTGGGCGCTGCGAACAGGGCCCTAGCTCGTTGGGAGGCCCTGCCCCTTTGCAGAGGATTGAGGAATAGAGCTAGGACCCGCCCCGGGGGAGGCCCATTAGGGCCTGCTAGTGGTTTCGGAGGAAATGATACCAGAAAATACACGAAGCGTCCAAACCACTGTAGGTAAAATTGCCCTACACATACCGTAAGTCTTGGCTAAATGACCCCATCTGCCTACCTGACGCCCCCTCCCCGCCTCATCCAAGCTAAGTCGGATGCCCTCCCTTAACTCTCACAGCCCGTTTTCCTAACCCCCCCTCCAAATACCCTCCCCTCTGAGGTTTTTGCGGGTAGGGCCTGTGGCTGGTTCCTCCCTGCATCTCACTCTCCCAGCTCTCTGTGTGGCTTGGGGGTGTTAGCGACTTGAGAATGAGTGCCCCCATAAAGAGGGAGTTGAGCCTGGGCCTCCTTCAACAGAGCCTGCACTTCCTGCTCTCAAGTGTGCTGTCAGCAAATCTTTACTGAAACCTGCTCTGTGCCCTACCCTGTCCTTGGCACCTGAGGCAGAGGAAGGGATTAGGCCCCGTCCCCACTCTGACAGTGCTAAGCCAGCTACCTGTTCTGAGCAAGGCTTCTGAAGACCGGGAACACGGATTTGCCCAATAGCTGCCTGGCTTAAGGGTTAGGCTGTCAATATAAAAACACACGTCTGACGTCATCTACTACCACTCTTCCCACTCTCTTATTAAACGTCAGTCGCACTGGCCTTCTTTAAGTTTCTCAAACACATGGAACATCAGCCACCTCCCGGCCCTTGTATCGGCTGTTGCTTCTACCTGAAACCGTCTCCCCTCCTGGCCTCCCCATCAACTCCCTCGTATGGCTGGCCTCTCATTCTTCCAGATGCAGTTCAAGATCTTCTCAGAAAATCCTACTCTGACTGCCACCTCAGGTCCACAATTGGACCATACTCATATCTGCCTTCCCCCGCCCCATAGGATTGTGACTTTTCAGAGGTCAGGGGCTGTGCCTTATTCATCTCTGGGAAATGGCCATCCAGCCATAGGCCCTGTACATCGTAAGTGCTCAATAAAAGCTGGTTGACATGAGTTAATTCATTTGATCATGCAAATATTTATTGAGTAACAACTGTGTTGCTGGGAAATTGGCCCTAACAGAAGATGAGCCCCTGATCTAGGTTCTACTAGACCTACACTCGGAACCAGGAGTCTGAAATTCAAATGGAAAATGGGAAAATAGCTAATATTATTGAGAGAAGTAGGTGCGAGTAATAGGGAGTGGTAGGGACTGGGGCACACTGGTAAGCAGGCAAGAAGGTGAACTCAGTATTGCTGGATCATCTTTAAGAGAAGATGGGAATCTGGACTTTTAAATGATGTAGCCCCTTTATCAACACAGACCTACTGTATAGCACAGGGAGCTCAATATTCTGTAATAACCTATATGGGGAAAGAATCTGAAAAATAATGGATATATGTATATGTATAACTGAACCACTTTGCTGTACACCTAAAACTAACACAATATTGTAAATCAGCTATACCCCAATATAAAATAAAAATTAAATTTTAAAAATAAATTTTTTTGATGTTGGGGGTAAGAGTTTTTATTAATTAATTTATCTATTTTTGCTGTGTTGCGTCTTCATTTCTGTGCGAGGGCTTTCTCTAGTTGTGGCAAGCGGGGGCCGCTCTTCATCGCAGTGCACAGGCCTCTCACTATCGCGGCCTCTCTTGTTGCGGAGCACAGGCTCCAGATGCGCAGGCTCAGTAGTTGTGGCTCACGGGCCTAATTGCTCCGCGGCATGTGGGATCCTCCCAGACCAGGGCTCGAACCCATGTCCCCTGCATTAGCAGGCAGATTCTCAACCACTGCGCCACCAGAGAAGCCAAAAAAATAAATTTAAAAAAATCAAAACAGAAAAAAAAATGATATAGTCCTTTAAAAATGATATAGCCCTACATCTATAGCATAAATTGATCACTCAGACTACAAGTTTATAATTTCTGCCTAAGCCAACCCACCTGCCTGTGTACTCATTTGTCAAAGAGAACACACAAGAAAAAAGAAAAATAAATCATGCTTAATACAACCTCCTTTATACTCAAGTGCATCTTTCTCTTAGCTACCATGTGAGTTCTTTGGGGGTATGGTTGCAAAACCCATGTGGTACAAAGAGCCTGGGTCTTGGAGACAGGAAGCAAGGGTCTATTACCAATTCACACCAAGACCTTGAAACTCTCAGAGCCTGCTGCATTTCCTGTGAGGCTAAAATGGTCTCCAGGAACTAAAAACAGAATTACCATATGCTGCAACAATTACACTTCTGGGCGTATGCCAAAAAAAATTGAAAGCAGGGTCTCAAAGAGATATCTGTACACCCATATTCATAACAACACTCTTCACAATAGCCAAACGCAACCCAAGTAAGTGTCCACGGATGGATGACTATATAAACAAACTGTGACAAATATATATATATATATATATATATATATATATATATATATATGCAATGGAATATTATTCGGCCTTTAAAAGGAAGGAAATTCTCCATGCTACACATGAATGAACCTCAAGGACATTATGCTAAGTGAAATAAGTTGGTCACAAAAGGACAAATACTGTATGATTCCACTTATATAAGGTTCCTAGAGTAGTGAAATTCATAGAGACAGAAAGCAGGATAGTGGTCACCAGGGGCTGGGGGGAGAAGAGGATAGGGAATTGTTTAGTGGATATGGTTTCCATTTTGCAAGATGAAAAGAGTTCTGGAAACTGGTTGCAAAACAATGTGAATGTACTTAATACACTTAAAATGTAAATTTTATATTATGTGTATTTTACCACAGTTAAAAATAAAAGTAAAAATAAATGGTGTCTGGGAGCAAAAGCCATGGCCTGGACATTAGGAGAAACATTCTTGTCTCATCTCTGCCTCCAAGATCATGATGTGACATCAGAAAAGCCAGTGCCCCTCTGGATCTCAGTCTCCCCAACTATAGGATGGGTAGGGACCAGATTATTGATCCAGTTCAGCTTTAATATTCTATAAGGTAGGAAAATCCTGAGACCTCGTGGATCTTCCTGGATCAGAAGCTGTGACTCTCACCTCAGTAGACCCTAGATTGGGTCCTCATGTAAGTGTAGCCTCTGCAAGAAGCCCTCACCACATTGTGTCTCAGGAGGAAATTGAGAGCTTGGTTTTGTTTTGTTTTTTTCATCTCTGTGTCTTTTTGAAACCTATACACCAAGCCTTTACCGTGTGCCAGGAATATCTCCCTTGCATCACTCTTAGGGCCTTGCTCCTAATAGATATTCTGCAGATGTTGGTTAAATCAAACCGGATTAACAATTCTTATGCCTCTATTCTACTATTTGCAAGAACTTTCACATCTATTATCTTATCTCTCTCTCACAAAACCTCTGCTAGATAAGTCAGAGACTATACTTATTTTACAGATGAGGAAACTGAGCCTAAGAAGAAGTGACAACCACATCAAGTTCTCTTTCTCCTCTGGGATTTCCTCCCTATCCTTCAAGTCTCAGTTCAAGTGATACAAATCAGCCATACCTTGATCACTGATGACAGCATAGCATGAACCAAAAGTTATGATTAGTCAAAAAAAAAAAAAGAGCCAGCTCAAAAGTCACCTCCCTTCTTTTCCCACCTTCCCTGACTTACCCTGTCTCTCCAGTCTCCTGCTACTCTAAGTACTTTAGAGTACTTATATAACTGAATTATGATTATCCAATAAGTATTTATCTTCCCCATTAGCTCCTGAGTTTATCAAGGACTTCATTTCTTTTTTTTCTGTTTTTTTAATTTTTTGGCCCCATGGCACATCATGTGGAATCTTAGTTCCCCAACCAGGAATCAAACCCACACCCCCTGCATTGGAAGCGTGGAGTCTTAACCGCTGGACCACCAGAGAAGTCCCAGGACTTCTTTTCATTTATTTATTTATTTATTTTTTGCGGTACACAGGCCTCTCACTGTTGTGGACTCTCCCATTGTGGAGCACAGGCTCCGGACGCGCAGGCTCAGCGGCCATGGCTCACGGGCCCAGCTGCTCCGCAACATGTGGGATCTTCCCGGACCAGGGCACGAACCCGTGTCCCCTGTATCGGCAGGCGGACTCTCAACCACTGTGCCACCAGGGAAGCCCCTTTTCATTTATCTTTGTATTCTCCCAAGATAGGACTGTACCCAGTACAGAGATGGTACTCAGTAAGAGTAAACGAATGAACGATGAGTGTTCTGTACAGCAGCTTAGCTGTCCTTTCTCTCACAGGGTTTCTGATTACCAACAGCTTTCATTTGGAAAGTGAGAGAATCTTCAAGAGAATCTTCAGTAGAAGTGTACTAAAAGAGTCCGAAATCTCCTGCTCAGAAAGTTTAGGAATCTGTAAGTTTAGGCTGTGTTATCAGTGGTGCTCCCTGGTGTCCAAAAATGGCAAGTACAGCTATCACTAAGAGTCTGGCTGTGAATGAGGAGAGAAAACTTGGCTTGTAACAACTCTTCCCAGGCTAGCTTCACAAAGAGAATCATCTTCCTTTCCAGAATCAGTTCTAGAATCTCACGGCCAATGTTCGTTCATTCAACATCTACCAAGCCCCTGTTTGTAACAACCCAGTTCCTACCCTCAAAGAGCTCAATTTTTCGGGGAAATATATAGATGAAGAGTAATTAGAACGTGTTGATAATGTCTTGAGAGAAATTGGTACAGGGGCAAGTGAAGGAGCACAGAGGAGGAACAAGTAACTGCCTAAAACAGTCAGAGAGGCTGTGCATATGGATTGGGGGAGGAGGACGGGTTCTGGAATTATACTGCCTAGATTCACATCGTGGCTCTGCTGTGTGACTCTGGGCAAACCAAGCTGCTCCTGGAATGTACCAGGGCTGAAGAAAGAGGAATTTCCCAGAGGGAGTATGCCAGATGACCTGGGTACCACCCAATTTGGAGAAGCTCAAAGAGGCAAAGGTGTCCTGGAGGCAAACAGGACAACTACTGTTCTGCCTGTCTGGGAGGAGGGACCCTCCAGAAGGATTGGGCATGTGCTTGGTCCCCCTTCCCTCCATCCAGTTATTTCCTCAGGGGGAATCAGGAACAATTGGTCCGAGGATGCAACTCTAGAACTTTGTTTCATTTGTCACTTCCCCTGTTTGTTCTTTCTGCTATCTCCTGTATTACCCATCACCTTCTCATTTCATGAAATGAGACATCGGGCTTATCTTTGGGAGTAGCAATAAGGGGAATAATGAGCAGGAGACTCGTATTTCCGCTCAGGCAGCCTGAAAGAGGGAAGGCCAGGGGATCAAGAGGAGAACCAAGACGGCTGAGTCCCTGGAGCCACATGAGAGAAAAAGAAGAACTCAGATTTAGGGTTAGCTTGAAGAGGCTGGGACTGGGACTGAGCAGAAAACCCTGTGGGCCACTGGTGAGCCATAGGAGCTGGAGCTCAGTGAGGACCAGGCTGGGAAGACCCGTTTGGAAAACACCAGGGCAGGGGTGAGATCAATTCAGGGCCTTTCTCCTCCCCCTCTCTGTCTTCATCCTGCTCTTTCAGGGGAACTGAGTCAGCTTTAGCATTTGATCTTGAGAAAGAGGGAAGAATTATCAGGGAGAAAAACTTGAAAACAACATGAGTACATGCAGAAATAAATGTTTATTAATTGTACCCTGGGCAATCTGCTAGACACTCAGCTTGCTTATCTCACTGAATCCTCGCAATCCCACAAAGCACACAGTATTGTCATTCTGATTTTAAAATGAAAGTAAATGCCTCTGTTGTACGCTTTTATAGCACTCTGTACTTTTGTATCATTACCTGTTTAAGATTTATCTCCCTTTCTAGTTACATCAGGATAGGGGCTTGCTTTTGTTTTCACCACTGCATCATTGGCATGTGACACTATGCTTGGCCTAGAGGTTTTCGATAAATATGTGTTTAAGGAATGAATAAGAGAGGTCATGTGACTTGTCAAAAGCCACAATGTAAGTGGTACGATCAGGATTTGAATCCTGGACCGTCTGGCTCCAGAACCTGTCTCTGATCTCTCTATTCTACCCCCACCAAGTGCTTTCATATATTCTCTCATTTCTAAATGTCCTAGCTCAGTGACCTTTTCTCTCAGCTGCTTGTGAACACAAATGTACACTGCCAAGAACTCACCTATTCAGGGAAAGCAAGTGAGAGAAACAGTCCATCTGGAGTTGTGTCCTCTTCCTACCCTCTTCATCTCACCACCTTCTTCCTCCAAGAAGCCTTTGCAGACAGCCCCACCTGTCTACCTGTCTCCTTCTCCTCTGGCCTTATTGGCCCTTCCTATGCCTGTGCCATAAAAGTGGCTCCAAGTCACCTGGTCTCTGATGCTTCCATACATATTAGTGCTTTATTAAGGCAATTTTATTCTGCTAATATACTGAAGGCAAATATACTGCAGGCAAGTATATTCTGCAATATACTGAAGGCCTGCCTGTGCCAGGCCCAGTGGTTGGACACAGAGATGAACCAGACACCACCTCAAATGACTTACACTTAGTGGAGAAGGCAGACATTAGGCACAGATACAATTAACTGGAGCACAAAGCAAGATGACCTAAATGGTATTAAAGAACTATGAGCAATATGTTACATGCATAAACCTTAATTACTTAATGATTATTTTTAAGTGTGTATCATAGAAGGTCACAGCTCAAAAGTATCATCTGGTTCAACTCCTTGCTTTCCGGTGGAGGAGTCTGAGACCCAGAGAAAGGCCAGGCCTCGTCTAAAGTCTCACAAGCCAGTCTGGCTGAGCCAAGACTAGACTTTGGGTCTTCTGAAGCCCAGCCGAGGGCCCTTTCCTCCTCTGCTAGTAGTTTCATATGCAACAGTCCCATATCCCATCAGACCATGACATCCTCAAGGCCAAGTCAGGTTCTCCCACCTAAGCAAGCTGAACCAGGGTCAGGCATGTCCAAGACCAAGGCCTCAGGAAATGCAGTCACCCCAGACTACCAATCCAGCCTTTTGGTCTACCGCACCTATTTTTACCACTATGCTTCTAAAATGATTTTCAAATATTTTTGCAGAAAACTTTTTTTTTTAAAGAGCCTTTTACCCAGAACACTAGTATATAAATCAGATAAAAGTGAACCAATTCCAGTTGAAGGAAAGGAAGGCCAGAGCCCCACTATTTTCCCACCCTCAAGTCCTGGGAAGGGAACTTTAGGAACACAGTTCAAAAACCTTTGTTCTGGGACACAATTTTTTTTTTAACATCTTTATTGGAGTATAATTGCTTTACAATGGTGTGTTAGTTTCTGCTGTATAACAAAGTGAATCAGCCAAACATATATGTATAACCCCATATCTCCTCCCTCTTGCATCTCCCTCCCACCCTCCCTATCCCACCCCTCTAGGTGGACACAAAGCACTGAGCTGATCTCCCTGTGCTATGCGGCTGCTTCCCACTAGCTATTTTACATTTAGTAGTGTATATATGTCCATGCCACTCTCTCACTTCATGGGACAATTTTTAATGGCTTCATAGAAGCCATTTTAGTATATGGTCCTCCACTGAACCCTGTCTTTAATGGAAACTCACAATCCTTTCTTCATCATCAAATGGCAAACACCAGCCATGTGCTGCCGCTAGAGTACGGAGGGGAATCTGATTTTCCCCTTGTCTTTCCTTGTTTCCTCGTCTCCACACAGAGGAGTATGTCCCAAGTGCTGTGGGGAGGGAGGAGAGAGACCCAAACTCTGCCTGGAGGATCTGGGGAAGCTTGAGCAGAAGGATCATGGAGAATGAATTCATCTACTCAATCATTTACCAGCCTGAATCTGATAGAGACTTTAATATTCTGTTCCACACCATACCCACTAGCTACATGAACCATCAAGCATTTGAAATGTGTCTAGTCAAAATTCAAACGTACTCTAAGTGTAAAACACACACCAGATTTCAGACTTAGTACAAAAAAAGAATGTAGACTATCCTATTCTTTTTGTTTTGTTTTTTTGCGGTACACGGGCCTCTCACTGTTGTGGCCTCTCCCGTTGCGGAGCACAGGCTCCAGACGCGCAGGCTCAGCGGCCATGGCTCACGGGCCCAGCCGCTCCGCGGCATGTGGGATCTTCCCGGACCGGGGCACGAACCCGTGTCCCCTGCTTTGCCAGGCGGACTCTCAACCACTGCGCCACCAGGGAAGCCCCTCCTATTCATTTTTATAAGCACTAATTTTATACAGATTCATGCTGAAGTTGAATGATTATATTTTGCATATGTTGGGCTAAGTAAAATATATTATTAACATTAAATTTTACCTGTTTCTTTTTATTTATTTATTTGCTGCACGGCTGTGGGATCTTAGTTCCCCAACCAGTGATTGAACCCGTGCCCCCTGCAATGGAAGGGTGGAGTCCTAACCACTGGACCGCCAGGGAAATCCTTCGTTTTACTTTAAAAAAAAAGTCATCACTAGGAAGTTTTAAGTTGCATATGTGGCTTACAATATATTTCCACTAGACAGCACTAGGAGACTACCAAGTGCATGGCAGAGGTGGTGTGTGTGCATGCATGTGTGCGCGCGTGCGAGTGTCATTGGAGGCAGTGGTCCATCACCGCCAGATTGTGAAAGACTGAGTCGATTTCGCCCGGCAGTCAATACAGGAAAGAGGCGGAAAGAATAGAATGCACAAAGACCCAAAGATGTGGGCTGGCACACTGTGTTTTGGGAACTCATTCTTACAGTAGCATGATTTTTAAAAAGAAGAGGAAAAGAAGTATTTGTTGAGTGTTTACTTTGAACCACGTATTGGCAGCAGGCCTTTTACATCCATTCTCATCTTCACAACTACAGGATGAAGGGGAAGTTACTCTATTTTGCCAAAGACAGAATGGAGGTTCAGAAAGGTTGGACTATTTATTCTCGGAGTTGTTCTTCCTCTTTATCTGGAAAGCCTCTTGGAGACAGGGAGCCTTCCGTTAATGCCTGTTCTCCTCCACAGCACCTAGCTCTGCACGCAGCTCTGCACGTGGTAGGCACTCAGAAAGTTTGTGATGAACGAAGGATATCCTTTCTCAAGTCAGAGCTCCACGCGCAAGGCCAGGGAGCAGAAGCACCAGAGGGCGCCCACGAGTCCGCCCACCCGCCAGTCCCCAGAGCCCCGGCAAGATTCAGGACTGGGTGCGGCCCTTCTGTCCCAAGCAGTTGAGCGCCCCAGCGAGAAGAGGGTGCGAGGGGAGCCCCACGTCCTGGCTCCGCCCCACCCCCCTCCCCAGAGCCCAGGCGCGCGGAGCCGCCGGGTGCGGAACAACGACACGACATCCTGTTTTTGGGGCCCGCGGCTCCGCCTGCGCCTCTGCTGATCTTGTCTTTCCCCGGGTGCTGACGCCAGCTCTCCTTCCTCCAGTCTCCGCACCCTTCCCAGGGGTCTGGGGCCTTCCCACTGCTGAATCACCGCCACCCCGCACTCCCCCGGGGCTCGGGGCAGAGGTGGGGACTGCCCCGCCGGACCTATTCTGGCCAACCCCCAGCCTGGGCCATCGCTCGATCCCTGGGCTTGACTGAAGGTACCAGGCCTAGGGGCGCCTGTTCACAGCATCTTACCGCAGGGGTTGGTGGGGGCCAGATAGGGGGAGGGGGGACAAAAGCCAAGCGCCTAGGCTAGGGCCTCTGCTGGGGTGGAGGTGGCAAGAAGGGGACTGGGAGGACTGACCTTAAGGGCCTCAGAGGTAAAGGGCTGGGGTGGGGGAGCCCAGTACCCGGCCCGGGACCCACCCGCTGGGGGCGACCAGGACGGGGGGGGTGAACCGGCCGGCGGACTTCCTTGTCGAGCCCCGCCCCACCCCGCCCCCGCGCCCTGCCCCGCCCCGCCGGCCGGCCCGCCCCCCCCACTTCCTCCGGCCTCCTGCTCTCACTTCCTTCTCCAGCCCCGACCCGCTGCCGCCGCCCCCCAGCTCCCCCGCGGCGGGGAGGGCACCAGGTGAGGCCTGGCTCCGGCCGGCAGGCCGGGGGTCCGTGGGAGGGGAGCCCGCCCGGCCCCGGACTGGACGCGGCCGCGGGCCCGGGAAGTTTGGCTGCGGGAGGCCGCGGCGGGAGGTGCTCGGCTCGCTTCAAGTTGGGCGGGCGCGGCCGGCCGGGCGGGGCGGGGACGGGCCACTGCAAGCCGGCGGCGGTTCGGGGACTGTGGGTTCCTGTACCAAGGGCGGCGGTACCGGCCCCCGGGAGCCGCGAGGAACTCCTGAGGTTGGAGGGTCTCCCGCTCCGAGAGAAAAGTCTCTGAGTGGAAGAGCTTAGGGCTGGGAGATGGGACTCAGAGGTGGGGTGCCCCCAGGAGTTGCAGGGGGCTGTTACGAAGTGTGTTGAGAGGAAGGGGCCTCTGGGCTAGAGAAGGCGCTCCCGCTGCTTTGGCAGTTGTGACACTTGTGAGGTAGAGAGAGAGGCTGTCTGTTGCCTCTGAAGCCCGAGGCTGCGGAGAAAGAGCTCCTTCCCTGGAAGATCGAAGCTGGTCCAGACCCACAGCCGCAGCCTGCAACCTAAGGGTCCTCTGCGCTCAGGCGGAGGGTGGGGGAGCCCCCCGACCCCAATCCTTCTCTCTTTATGTCTGTTTTTCTGAGGCCCAACTTCTCCGTCCCTGGAACAGAGCAACAGGTATTTTAATGAGCAGACATCGGCTGTGCCTCGCTGCTTAGTGCCTGGCTTTGTCTTTGCTGGGTAAACTGAGGAAGGAAGGGACCTGGTCTTGCCCTGTGACTAGAGGTGAAAGGACTCTTATTCAGAGGTACTGATAGTCCTTGAGGAGATGGCATCAGGAGAGCAGGACTTGAGGAGAGCAGGACTGGTTTCAGGAGATGGAGAGAACAGGGCTTCTGGGCGGCAGCACGAGGCTCTAGCCTTGGAAGATGATCAGGAGCCATCTCCTGGTCTTCCCCCCGCCCCCCCGTCCCCTTTATTAGTCCCTGAATTCTACATGTTCTCATTCTGTCTTCCTCCATTCCTTCTTCAGATTCCATCAGACTTCAGACACGAACCCTCCATTACTCTCTTCTTGCGTTCTCTTCAGTCCCTTCTCCCCCCCCCCACAGTCATGCCTGGGCCCTGACCTCTCACCTACCCTGCTTCTCTGTCCATCTCTGTCCTCTCCCAGTGGCCTTCCCCCTCCCTTCTGTGCCCAGCTTCTGGCTCCTGCACACACATCCACCCTCTGTTTCTTCTATCTCCCCTCATTCCTCTGGATCCCTCTCTTCTCCTTTCCTTTCTGCCACTTATCTCCAGCTTTGGGGAGCCTTTTCAGACCTCCCTAGTTCAGAGAGGCAGGCTGCAGCCTCCCCTTGGTAGAGGTGATGAAAGGGCTGGAAAACCGCTGTATATGTGTATGTGCATGCAAGTGTCTGCATGTCCACATCTTTATCTTTTGGAGACAAAATAACTGCCCTCAGCCTTGTGAGGGCCCAGAGCAGGGGAAGCCAGCAGAATGAAGGGAACCTGCAGTGGGTGAGGTTGTGGTTAGGTAGGAGGAAGCAGTCTGTAGCAGTCAGGGTATCAGGGTAGAGTGACACAGGAATAGGTCTGGTGAGAGAGGCCGTGGGAAATCAAAATCCCCCAGACCCTTGGGTGCTTGATCAAGAGGCCAGGCCTGGAAGCTGGGGGACAGCCTAAAGGTCCCTGACTCCAGTGCTCACTGGTTCCAGCACCACCTTGTGGGGACAATGGGACCAGGTCAACTAGGTGTGATGGAAGGAAAGGGAGGGGTAAAGGCAGGATTCTGGAGGGAAGACTATAGCTGGTCTAAGTTCAGTCTTAACTGTGGTAGTTCCAGTTCAGGAAAAAAAGAAGGGTATGAGGCAAAGGTGTCTGCCCCCTCTTTCCTGCTGCCTTCCAAGGCCTGCGCAGGCCAGATTCCCATGTGCCCAGGGCTGCATCAAGGCCTTGGTGACCAGGAAGCTCTCTGGAGTTCTGCTCACCCCTCTGCCTTCACACATCCTTAACATGCCCCCCTCACCTAGGACCCTATTCCCTCTCTTTCGGGAATTTCTTGCAAGTCTAACTGTATTCCAGCCTGGCTCTATAAGCTCTTGCTGTTCCCATTCTAGAGCTCCTTCTTTAAGCCTTTGGGATGCATGCTGAGAGATCCTGTTTCTCTCTACCTCCTCAAGTCTACTCTATTCATTTCTGTCCACTAGAAGAAAAGAGAAGTGGAGGGGAGCAAGTGCTATTTTTTATGGGATTCCCAAGCACAGCTAGATTTAAGGACTATCCCTGTTCCCCATTCTGTCCTCTTTCCTTCTCACCGTTGTCCCTCTCCCATGGATTGTCCCTTCCTCCACACTCCTGTCTCTGCTACTCTGATTCTGGGAGGTACAGGGGGGTTTGGCCCCAGCAGGAAATCCCAGGGACCTACATAAAAATCCCAGCTCAGGGAAGGATATGTATGCAAGGCACTTTCCCAGCATCAGGGCTCAGTAAAAAACCACCCAGGAGTCCTGACTCCCCACCTGCCAAACCAGTACTTATTTTAGATAACTGAGCAACCCACAGGACTCTAAGAGTGAAGACAGGATGGATGAGACGGGTTCTCCCAGGCAAGATGTGGCCCCACTGGAGGTTTGAGCTAATTGCATGAAATTCACTGCTGGAAAAATATAACCAGGGTGGGAGGAATCTAAGTGGGGAAATATTTTGTGGGGGGATGAGGGTGGGGGATATGTGTCTGCTATATCCCTCAAGGGAGGCTGCCCTTGAGGTCTTGGCTAAAGAAATATGGTCAGGGTCTTGACATGAACAGAAGTGGCTGATACAAGATTGTTACAGATCCTGGTTGAGAATACGGAGAGTTGTTTCTGGCAAGATACTAAGGCAGTTGAGGTGGCTGGTGTGAGCTTTTAGGGGGTAATAAGCAGGAAGATTTGAGAGGTTGTGGCTGTAGCGAGACAGTTGAGAAGATATAAGAATGAGGGTAGCAGGGCAACTGTGAAGAAGATGTGGTCCCCGACTGAAGACCCCTCTCCATACAGAGTATAGACCCATTAGTGGTGAGGCTTGTAGGGTTCTTTGAGGAGGGAAACCAAAGACAAAGCCTGGGCCGCCTCCCCAGAACAGATGGGTTTTCCTGTCCAGGGTCCAGCTTCCTCTTTTGTCCTCATGTCATGGGGGGAGGGCATCTCCCCAGGAGCTGAGCCTAGAGGAGGCTCTCCTCGGCTAGTTCAGGGTGGCTGTCTGTCCAGTAATGTCAGTTCTAAATCATGGATGCCCCGGCATGGGCTAGGCATGAGGCCCTGGAAGCAAAACGGGCTCAGACACCAACCTGGCCCCTTTGGCCCATTTCCTGAAGGGATAAACCATGGTAGGGTCATCCTGAATGAGGTCAGAGAGATGGGCCCATTCCCAGGCTGGAGGTCAGGAGACCCAGGTCCTTGTCCTGGATTTGCTCGCAACCCTCTGTATAACCCTAGTCAGCTTTGTCTCTTGTGGCTCAGCTTCAAGATTAAGAAGTTGCCTATCAATACTTCCAAAGAACATACAGAATACTGATGGCTCTGACTCTCTTTCCCTCAAGAGGCTCCTCATAGCTGTGCCCCTGACTCTGGACCCAGCCTTGAACAGGTCTAAGTATCTGTCTGGGACAAGTGCTGTGGCCCCTTTCCCCAAAGCACAAGAGAAGAGGGCAGAGAGTGTCAAGGATTTTGCCAGGGCTCAGCAATGTGGGGGGGTACCCGGTGCCCTGCTCCAGCTCTGCCCCAACTGACAGTGGAAAATAGATGCCGGAGTTTCCTCCCTGATGTTTTTTTCCCTTGTGGAAACCCCCTCAGATCTGGGGCGGGGTTCAAGGGACTGGGCACCCCTGGGTCTCTCTGTGGGTGTTTTCAGGTGGGGGAGGCAGGATTGGGAGGATGGCACTTCTGTACAGCCTCGTGCGAAGTGAGCAAAGGCAAAGGAAGTGCCACTTCACGGGCCTTTCATGGGGCCCCAGGACTGCTGAGCTGCTGTTAGGTGGGGAGGAGGAAGGCAGAAGGAAGCAAGTGTTGGGCCTTCCTCTGTGCTGCCTGATGGGGGAGGGGCAGCCTCCTTAGCTCCCCCAGCCAGAGCTGCCCTAACCCTGGGACTTACTGTGTGTGGAGCATCTCAGGTGCTGGGACACCGAGAGAAGAAGGAAGGGAACTGGGACTGAGTGAAAGGGTCCCAGCCTCCCACAGCCCTCCCAGCTATAGCTGTCTTGTTTCCTCCTCCTCTCCAGTCCCTAGTGGGTAAAGTCAACTCGCTCCGTCTCTTACCCTATCCGTGGAGTGCAGGATCCTCTGCAGGGGCTGAAGGGTGGAGAATGGCAAGAGGTGGAGAATTCTCCAGTGTGAATTTTTTTTTAAGGCTGGGAACTAGGCTGTCTTGGGTTCTGCCCCTGCTAATGAGAGAAGGGGAAGAAAAAGAGAGACTCAGCCCTTGGCCTGGTCCCAGCCCCACGCTGACCTCATGTCTCCCCCAGCTTCCTCCTCCTAGCCCAGCTGCAGCCCCTTTGAGCCTCTTCGTACCATCTCTCCTCCACTCCTCCCTTCAAAACAAACAGACAGACTGGCAGAGCTTCTGAAGCTGTTTCTAACACTAACCATGACCATGACCCTGACCCTGGCCTCGTCCTTGACCAATCCTGGTCTTCAGATATCCCCAGTCCTTAGCCTCATCAGGACCACTTTTCCTACGCATCTTCCTCATCACCACTGGGCTAGAGCTATGCCTGCTCCACCCCTCTCACCCTTCCAGTTGAGGACAAGACAATCTAGCCAATGTGTTCATTACTCTGAATTGTACTCCTCAGGGGGAGGAAGTTAGTTACCTTTGTCTGATGTCTCCTGGGCATGGAGGCTCTTCCTTGTTCCCAGAGTCAAAATCTGAATTGATGAGGGAGGAGATGTGTGTCAGTCTGCAGCTTTTGCTCAGCTCTCTGCTGGGCTTCTGGAAGTAAGCAGGACAGATTTCCCTCCTCATGAGGCATCCTGTTAAGTTCAGCACAGTGAACCATAATAACAGTGCTGGGGAAGGTAGGGCAGAAGAAGGGGTGGCTGTGGTGTCCTGGAGAAGCTGGGGAATGGAGCTGGGCCCTAAAGGACTGGGAGGCTGTGGGGTAGGGTGAGGGGGTGGGGGCAGGAAGCAGAATTCCAGGAAGAGGAGCTCCCATGTGCAAAGACATGAAGGACAGATTGTGTTCATTCAGCTTTTTACTGACAGCCACTGTGTGCTGTGCTCAGCCTGGGAAGACAGATCAGCCGGGACCTTGCCCTCTAGGTCCTCCCAGTCTAGTGACAAGAGATAAGATTCAGATCAGCTTCCACGTGACTAAGATAATGCACTTGTGAGAAAATGGGACCAGACCATGGATGGGATAAGTCATTTGTGACTTAGGTGATTTACAAAACTTCCCTGAAGGAGGTGGCAATGATGCTTGGCTCTGGAGGACCAATTGGGGGATCCTTTGAGGCAACTGGAGTCTTCTGGGCTGCTGGGTGGGGGGTTGAAGGATGGAAATGGAGGAGAAATACTGGATTCCCACCGGGACAGTGAATATGGCTGCTTGATGTGTTTTGGGAAAGAGAATGTAGAGGCTGCTTGTAGAGAGGATCAGGGTGATGTGGCCAGAGCTTAGGATCAGAATACCCAGAGTGATGGATTACAGTCAGAATGAGTTTCAGCGAGGGCTGCAAAAGGGGATCCCCCGTGTCAGGGAGGCAGATTAGAAGGCTGTAGTAAGTTCCTATTGCCTCCACACTCCCCCATCTCTTCGGGCCTATTCCTCCCCTCCTCCACTCCCAGTTGGGACACTTCCCCTGCTATTATGGCCACAGAGATCTGGCAATCAGGAGATCTGGCAATCAGGCAATCCACTGCTTCCTTTTCCTCCCCCATTCTGGGCCTGCCTGGGCCACACCCAAGACCAGGCCCCACTGGGTACAAGCTGGACTCTGGGGACTACACTCAGGGTGAGCCCCATGGGCTGTGCTCCCTGCGGGAGCCAGGTCCAGCTGCTACTGGGAGGAAAGATTTTCCTATCCCAGTCAAAGCTTTTGGCTGCTATTGCTGTCCAAAAAGATTCAGCATTGCAGTTTTGACTGGGGGGGTATCAGCCCAGTTCTGAGCTTCTGACCTGTCTATCCAGATCTCAGTAACACAGACAGAAGCAAGCAGGTCAGAAGTTCTATACTTAGCTTTTCTGTAGGGGAGTCGAGAAGCTCAAGCTTCAGTATTGCTCGGGGTTGGGGGGGCATCCACAAGCTAAGGAACTTATGTATGACTACTGGAGAAGGAGAGTCACACAGAGCCAAAGAAGGATTTAAAGGGTGGCCATACTGTGGAAGTTCAAAGAAAGGAGAATTCAGTAGCCTCGTGGGACCATGAGACTTAAGCTAGGCTTTGAGTCAGGAAGATTTGAGAGGGGAGAAGGAATGGCAGCAGAGAGAACAACAAGAGTAAAAGTTCAGAGGCCAGAATGATCCTGTCTTGTTTACACAGGACAATGTAGACCCCTCTGGAGCAGGGAACTCACATTGCCGAGTACCTGCTTTATATATATACATTGTGCATTAACTCACTTCATCCGTTTAACAACCTTATAAGGTTGGTACTATTACCTAGCTCATCGTGGCAGAACTAGGATTTAAACCCAGGTCTATCTGACTCCAAAACCCCTGCCAGATTATGAAGAATTCTGAATGCCAAGATGAAGGACCAGGCATGATCTGAATTAAGCTGGGAATCGAAAGCCAGAACAAGTCATTGTAATATGGTTAATACTATACCAATCTGCAAATATTATTTATTTACTAAACAAAAGTTCTTTTCTTTAAAAAAAAAAAAAAAAGTGACTTGGTGAATAAGCCACAGTCGATCCCCAACCCCAGGCAAGCCACTCTCCTTGTGTGGCCTCCTGCAGCGTTGACCGTCCCTTTTTCCTGCGTGGTACAGGCTAGACCCTACCTTTTAGCATGTGCCCTCCTTAAATGAGCTGTGGGAACTTACTTGACCCAGTTCAGGCCATAGGATTTCAGAGAAAAGAGTTGTCCTGGGAGAGAGGATAAGGGTCTGAACTAGACCTGAAGAGGGAGAATTGGGCTGCCGCCACCACTCAGACACCTGCGTACTCAATGATTCCTGCCTCTTGGTATGAAAGACTTTGCTTTTGCCACCTTCTCTGTGCACCCCACTTCTGAATTTAGAAAGCACATTCATTCCTGTGCTCAGGATCCTCACTGCTGTCCTTTGAGACAGGGAGGGCAAGTTTTATCATGCCTGTTGTACAGTTGAAGAAACTGAGGTTCCAGGAAGGGAAGTGACTTACTTGCTCAAGGTCACAAAGTCAGCTGTTAAGGGGTAACTTGGAGGCTCTGTGACACATTGAGGAAAACATAGGACTTTGGATTGCAAAACTGGGGTCTGTGTTAAAAAACTGGCATCTGTGTTAGCTCCCGTGCTGACTAGCTATGTGACGTTGGGTTATTTTAACTGCTCTGGGTTTGTTTCCTTACCTGTAAATAGGAATAGTACCAATGAGTTGTTATAAGGATCAAAACAATGTAATATGATCTATATTGTGATCTATAAAGGGTTGTACCTTGTGAGGGCTTTTAATCAAGTGGCAGAGTGGGCAGGTGAACCCGGGAGGTCAGATTCAGGTGCCGGTGCTCTTGGCCCTATACTATACTGCCTCTGCCCTGCTTGTTTCTGGACACTACCTCACTCGTGATCCTTTTCCGGTGGTGTCAGTCCCTGTTCCCTTGCCAGCCCGGAAGCTTCCCTCTCCCTCCTCGCTCCTTTGAGGGCTGATTTACTGATTGCTGGTTGATAACCCCTCCCTAGAAAGCTGCCTGGAGCCAGCTGTACTTTCAGTCTCTTGGGCCTTGTGACTGCCGGCCAGAGTTCCCTCCTTGCCTTCCTGCCTGGGCCAGCCCAGTGCTGGGCTTGAGGGGGAAGAGTTCCCCGTCACACTGCCATGCCCACTCCCCTGCTTTGTGTGGAACTGAGGATTTCCAGGCCTAGGAGTTGTGCTTTCGAGATGCTGGGGTCTCCTGGAAAACCCAGTGGACACAAGTAATGGCACCAACACCCACCACCCCAAGATGCTGTCTCTTCTCCCCCAAGGAAGAAGCCACAGAATCCTGAGATGAATGTGGCCTGACTTGACCCTACATGCTGAGGTCTTAACGCATTTGCTTGACTGATCAGCCCTCCCACCCCCATCCAGTGCTCCTGCGGGCCTTTCCTATCCCCATCGTCCTATCTCCTGCTCCCAGATTCCTTAATGTCTCACCTCATCCACTTAGTACCCTTGCACAGGCTTTTTTCTCTCCAGTTCATGGGTTGGGAAACTGAGTCTCAGAGAGGGTAAGTGCCTCATGCTTGGTTACAGTGAGTCAGCAGCAGAGCAGAGCTGGGGCTGGGACTTAGGTTAGTTCTCTTGACTCCCAATCCCAAATTCTCTACTGCCCTAGAGGGTCCTTATTTTCTTCCTGGATCCATACCCCAAGGCTCTGTATCCTCTCTCCTGAGGTTGAACACACACACTTACTCATGCAAATAAGGTGGAAATATTTTTAATGTGAACCAGAGAGGCAACCTCATAGAATGAACTCATTTCCCTCCCAGCTGGTCCCAGGGGAAGCTGGGGCCTGGGAGGGAGCTGGGACCAAGCCCTGGATCCTCTGCAGGTTCCACACCATGGAGTTCCTTTTCCACTTCCCAGTGGCGGATTCTCCCTCCCTCTCCCAACGTGATTTTTGAGGCTTTGGAACCAGTGGTTGAGAGGTCAGGCTGGGAGGTAAGAGGTTGTCAGACCAGGGTGCAGTCTTGCTGTGTATAAAGTGAAATGGAGAAAATGGGCCAGTGGTGAAGGTGCTGGGGTGGAGCGAGGGATACTTAAGAGCTCTGGGTGTGTCTGAAACAGGACTATCCCCTTCCAGGGAGCGGGGGCCTGGTCGTGAGAGAGTAGCAGGGAAAGGAAGTCACATACTAGCTAGAAAAAGTCCCCCATGGCTGAGAGGAAGTAGCCAATTAGAGGAGGACCCCTGCCACAGCAGTATAAATAATCACAGGGTTTCCGGAAGCTCTGTTCTTTTCCACAACTCAGAAGAGCAGTTCCTCACCTGAAGGCCCTGTGAGCTGCCCAGGTGACCAGGGTGATGGCTGAAGCTAGGACTCCTCTGAAACTCACCCCACTGATAATTACAGCAGCTTATTTATTTGGCACTTCCTGTGTGCCACGCCTCATGCCAAACACTTTCTGCATGTTAGCTCATTTCATACTCTGACCAACTCTAACCCAATAGGCAAGATTATCCCCATCTAACAGATGAGAAAATTTGAGGCTCAGGAAACTTAAATGTGTTGCCCGAGATCATACATGACTAGTTGGTGGAGCTGTGATTAGAATCCCTGACCGGTCTGATTCCAGCATGTCTTCTCAGTGATAGTGCTTTAATGGCACTGTGTTCTCTACCCAAGAGTCTGGAAGCCCCTCAAGTTCTTCAGAGGCACAGCCCATGGTCTCAGGAAAGGGACAGAAGATTAAGGGGGAAAATCAAGTTTTTGTCTTACTCTTCTGTTCATCCCTTCTGGCTGGGCTTGGAGGATCTGCCTCACCCTACCTTGAGAGAAGATGCAGACATCTGGGAGCCACAGCCTCTGCCTCATTCATCATTACACACACAGATTCCAGACCGAATTCCAGCCCTGGCTCGGTCTCCAGTGTTCTCCTACACTGAGTTGCCAGCCTGGGTATGTGTGGCCAGATAGGGTTTCCCATGCTTCCAAGAATGATGGGGTAAGCTCTCCTTCCTTTTCCCCATCCCCAGGGTACCCTGGATTGAGACAGGGCAACTGTCTAGAGAATTGTGCCCCTACTCAGCAGGTTTCTCATTGCACCTTTTGGTTTGCGTTCAGTAGCCAAGATGTCAGGTTTGGAGTTGAAGCATCAGTGCACTAGGCAGGGTGTGGGCCCTGAGTTGGGAGAGGCTCCACCCATGGCTGCAACTCAGAGTGACCTGGGACAGCTGCCTTGTGCTAGAAGCCCTCTCCAGTCTACTCGGTGGGAGGGGTCCATATCTGACAGAGGATCTGGTAGATCCCTACAAATGCGCACCCTCCTTTTGCGTCTGTACTTCCCGGAGGAAAAATAAAAGTAGCTAATACTTACTGAATGCTTATTATGACCAGGCACTGTTCTAAATGCTTTACATGAGTTAACTCATATAATCCTCACAACAACCCAATGAAGTAGGTATTATTTTATCCCCATTTTACAGATTAGAAAAATGAAACATAGAGAGGTTAAGTAATTTGTTTAGGGTCATACATCTAGGAGATAGGAGAACCAGATTTTGACCTTTGTCAGTCTGGCATCAGAACGTATGTGCTTTGCATAATATATTACACCTTAGTGCCAGCCTCTTTATCCCTGAGCATCTTTGTGTGGTCTCAGGGCCTCTCTCCCATTTCGTGTCTGTCTCTCTGAGGTCTATCTTGATGGGATTGCAGGATGGTGTTCAGGTTAAAAGAACTGGAGCTGGTTTCCCTCTGTATGCCCCCATCCTTTCTTCCCAGTGGATACAGGCCTCCCTAACCAAGAGTATCCCTCTCATCTGTCCATAGGTCACTGCATCCAGAGGGGCCCGGAAGGGGAAGGAGGCATAGCCTCCACCACAGCAGCTGCACCCGCCATGCAGAGCATCAAGTGTGTGGTGGTAGGCGATGGGGCTGTGGGCAAGACGTGCCTGCTCATCTGCTACACAACCAACGCCTTTCCCAAGGAGTACATCCCCACAGTGTTCGACAATTATAGCGCCCAGAGTGCCGTTGACGGGCGCACAGTGAACCTGAACCTGTGGGACACAGCGGGCCAGGAGGAGTACGACCGCCTCCGCACACTCTCCTACCCTCAGACCAACGTGTTTGTCATCTGTTTCTCCATTGCCAGTCCGCCCTCCTATGAGAATGTGCGGCACAAGTGGCATCCAGAGGTGTGCCACCACTGCCCCGACGTGCCCATCCTCCTGGTGGGCACCAAGAAGGACCTGAGAGCCCAGCCTGACACCCTACGGCGCCTGAAGGAGCAGGGCCAGGCACCCATCACACCGCAGCAGGGCCAGGCGCTGGCCAAGCAGATCCACGCTGTGCGCTACCTCGAGTGCTCAGCCCTGCAGCAGGACGGCGTCAAGGAAGTGTTTGCTGAGGCTGTCCGGGCCGTGCTCAACCCCACGCCCGTCAAACGTGGGCGGTCCTGCATCCTCTTGTGACCCTGGCACTCAGCTTGGAGGCTGCCCCTGCCCCGCCACCAGTTGTGCCTTTGTGCCTTGGCGCCTTGTCTGCCCCCAGCTGTGCCTTAAGGACTAATTCTGGCACCCCTTGCCAAGGGGGCTCCCTGAATGCCTTTTTCTCCTTGAGGAGGCCCACGGAGAAAGGGGCTTTGGGCCCTGCCCCACTCTGCTTGGGAACACCAGGTATGCTCAAGAGCTCACCCAGGCCAAGGCCGGACCCCTCCCCAAGAAGCCAACCCAGTGCCTCCTCCCCACTTTCCCCTACTGACCAGTTGATCCAGCTTTCCACACAGATGTTGCTGCCTATTGTGGTGCCTTCTCTCAGGTTAGGAGCTCTCAGCCATCCCTAACCTCTCCCTCGCTGCTCTTCAAATTGCCCCCCACCCCCCAAGATGCTCTCTCCCCTCCCCAGAGAAGGAGCCACAGACTCCTAAGAAGATGAATGTGCCCTAACCTACCCCCATGTGCCCAGGCCTTACGCATCCGCTGACTGACTCAGCCCCACCCCCACCCCCTCTGGGCTCCTGGGGGCCCCTCCTACCCCCATCAGCATCAATAAAACCTCCTGTCTCCAGTGGCGCTGGCTCCTCCCTGTGTGCTGGGCATGGGGGGTTGGGCAGGGGCCGGGCATGGGCTAGGGCTCCCCAGAGACTGGGAGCCTTTTGTTTCCTACAAGAGGGGACAGGGGACAATAGGCTTCATTGTGGTCCCCCCACCCCCCAATTTCCCTAACAAAGCTCTGGGCTCCCTTGGAGGGGCCAGTCTTGTTCTGGGGCCCAGCCACATATTCTGTAGTAGACTGGGATGCAAAGCATGAGGAAAAACTTCCTGATCTAGGACTCAGAAAGGGAGAGGTTGAGAGCCATCAGCCTGCAGGTGGGTGCTCTCACAGTCGTGCATCTGAGAGCTGTCCCCTTATACCCTCAAGGGGACAAATCTTTACTGTCAGAGTTGGGGCTGGAACTCAGGCCATCGCCTCAACCCAAGACTCTCCCAGGTAGCCCAGCTTCCAGACCTGGAGTCATCACAGGGATAGCTCAGTCACTCCTGCTCATCAAATCAAGGCTTGGACCAGCCTTGGGAGACTCCAGGCCTAAGGGGGTGGGGGGGGGGAAACGCCACATGGAATCATACCCTACCATGGACTTATTCCCTCCATCCTGGAGCCTGTCCCTCCCCTCAGTTCCATTAAAGAGACAAGCCCCCGAACAAGCAAGCCTAGCCCAGACTGTTGGCAAAAAAAAAAAAAATTTATTTTCCTTTGAAATAAAATGTACAACCAAAAGAGCACAGGGCCTAAGGCATTAGGGAGGATGGGGGGACACCAGAGAGCCCGTTTTGGGGTAGGAATCTGTGCCTCTGTCCCCTCTACCTGGCACCTTTTGCCAAGGAGGAAGAGTCTGTAAACCAGAGATTCCAGAAGGGAAGGGAAATACATGCTGTGCCAGTGCTTTTTCTGTATCCTTTGGGTACAGAACACCACCTCCACAGGGAGAAGCACAGACTGGCAGAGCCCTCGGAAACCATATAGCCTCCCACCCCTCACCCCCATCATCCACACGGACACGAGGAGGCTCACATAGGGAAGGGCATACACCATATCAGAGGGGAAGTCAGGTCTGGGACACCTGGGCATACTCAGCAGGGGAATGTGGTCACAGGCCTGAATGTGCAGAGTAGATCATTAGACGCATGGGTCAAGTGAATGACCCCATGGGGAGAAATGGCTGCGGTTTTCTGGTAGCAGCCACTGCTCAGTGGTCCCTGACCTCAGCGAGAGGTGGCTAGGTAAAGGCCAAGAACCAGATGGTGGTTATGAACCTCAGGACTTCTTTTAGCACCAGATGGTGGAGCTCTCCTGCCAGCTCAGCTTCTTGGGGCTTCTCAGGTACGGGTGATGCTGCTTGAAGGAGCCTGTGCCTTCACGTGGGCTGGGGGAAAGGAGAAGCCAGTAGGGCCGGGGAAAGCCTTGTCCTGTGCCTTTCTTCCCTTCTTCCCCTCTACCCCAGCTTCAGTAGGGCTCAGAGAGGACGCAGGGGGTAAGGGAAGGCCAGAGTGGTATCCTGTCCTAGTTTCTCTGGGCAATGGGCCTCCTCGCCAGCAGGAGAGAAGGGTTTAGAACCGTTTTTCCTCAGGCTGGGAGGTAATGAGCAGCTCCTTGTTCCCGAAGTCCCACCAGGCCGTCATGTGGAACGCCATGTTGGTTAGGACAACAGTATACTCCAGGATGGCAAAAATGGTGTATACTGTGGGAAGGACACAAGGAACAGGGCGTGATAAGCCTCCTTCCCTACCCCCCAGGGGCCTCTTGATAGATCACCACCACTGCATCACTACGCAAAGAACACAATGGCAGGCAGTCCCCAAGACCACTGCCACTGCCATACTGCACATTACAGAAAACATCCCAACTGTCCCTTAGCCACTGTGACCACCTATGGATCCTCGCCTGGCCTCACCTCCAGCCTCACAATACATGTTGTGCCGAAAGTACGCAGCCAGCGCCGTGAAGAAGGAGACGAAGTTGATGATGAAGAGCCGCTGTTTCCAGTTGTAGGACTTGCGCTCCTAGGGGATGGGCTGTCTGATCACTCTGCAGCTTGTTAGATATGTGCGGACAGCCTCCCCTCTTGGCCCCAACTGCTAAGGGCTGTTGTCTTGCCTCCTTTGGTCATGGAAGGGGGCAGAGGCAGGGGCAGCAGGAATGATGGGCATTTCATACCCCTGCATTTGGTGTAATGAGGCCAAGGTACAGTGGGGTCCCTGTCCCTCCCATTTCAGGGGGACAGAGTATGAAAGTTACTTGGAGTTACCCACCAACCCAACACCTCCAGATGCTGTGGGGAGAAGAAAAGTACGGGGTGTGGGGGGGCAGGGCCGGGGGGAGGCACCAGAGTTATTACAGACCACAGACCCCTGACACAGTGTTCCCGCTGCAGCCTGGGTGCTGCCCCTCATTCTACTCGCATTTGGAGGCACTACCTCTTCTATTCTCCATTTTCCCATGCTACCCAAACACAGCCCCAGATTCTGATCAATCACCCTCCACTTGTCCCCAAGCCCAGCCCCAGCCCCAGTTTGCAAAAGAACTCCATTTCCCACCTCACCATTACCCGCATCCTGAGGACGAGTGTCCTTGATTTTCCTCTGGGCCGCCTGTAGCCCCACTAGGAGTAGACCGTACCTCTTGACTTACTGTGTGCTTCTTGGTCAGCCGCCAGAGAATGCAGGTGAGGAGCATGTGACTGAGGGATGAGGCGATGAACACAATGAAAGCGTTTTCATGGATGGCTGGAGGGAGAGAGGAGGGCTGGGAGCATGCACCGCAGGGAGCACCCAGAGCCCTGCGTCGTAAGGTCGGGGGGCGGGGGTGGGGGGCAGGGACATCCCCTCCCGGAACCCCTCCCCGCTCCTCCTTCCCTTGTCTGGGCACCCACTGAAGTCCTCGGAAGAGGAGACATAGGTGAGCACTAGCAGCGCAAGGTTCTCCACGATGTTGAGGCCGAAATTGAGGCGGCAAAGCTGGCGGTAGCTGGGACACGGGGAGGCGCAGCTGAGGTAGTGGTTCCAGTAGGCGAAGGCCACCAAGAAGCGGGGTGCTGAGTGCAGGCCAATGCAGAAGCGCCATACGTAGCGCTGGGGCACCTCTCCGCCGATGGCCGAGCTCACCGACGGCAGGTAGTTGGGCACCTAGAGAGTTGTGAACCATCTGGGCACCAGCCCCCTGCCGGCCCCACCCACCTTGAGATCTTCCTCTCTGTGGAATCACCTTGACACTCAGAAGGCTCTGGTCCAGTCCCCTGCCTCCAGGATGTCCTTCTTCAGAGCCCCAGAGCTCTCCAGGGAGACCTCCCCTTCCAGGTCCTTCCAGGTCCCCAGTGTGCCTGGTTCTCATTCCCTAGCCAGCTTGGGGTTTGTGCTGGGGCATAGTGGGACCGCCTCCATCTCCCTACAGGTGGCTGGGAAAGCTATAGGCAGGTTCAGATGCTCTCTGAGCCCACAGCACAGGGCTGTGACCTGGATAAAGTCCTGTGGGAGGGTCCATGAGCCCAGCAACCCAGATTCAGTCCCAAGGACAGAAACGAGTCACAGAGCATCTGAGCTTCCTCGGCACAGCGCTGGATTCACTGCCCAGCTAAGCTGTTCCTGACTGCTCCCAGCTTCCCTTGTTCTTCTGGTCTGGGGTACCAAGGTAGTAGAGGGTGCTGTGAGATCCTAGGGAAGCTGGGCCAGAATATACATTCACTCTGGTCACGTTTAGGAAAATGGGTGCTCCTAACCTGGGGTAGTCTAAGAAAATGACCCTGTTCTTATGCATCTCTCTCATCCATCTTTCTCAAAGGCTGGAATTCCCTCATTCCTTAAGGAACTGGAGTGTCATTCTTTAAAGCTGAGGAAGGAGATAATACCACACAGCTGCAAGGACTGATGTTGCTTATTTTGGGGGGTGAGAGAATGGGGGATGGATGAACAGTAGTTTCGATGGGAACAGGAAGGTCAGGAATAGGAAGAGGATCTCTTAGACTCAGGGGCCTAGAGCAGTATGTCTCAAACTTTAATATGCATACGAGTCACCTGGAATTGTGTGAGAATGCAGAAGGTCTGGAATCTGAGAATCTGCATTTCTAAAAGATTCCATGACTGCAGAATCTACCAGTCTGTTGCCCACACTTTCCGTGGACTTTTTTAGACCTTCAACAAGAGCCAGAGCAGCGCCAGAGCCCAGAAACCCAGAGAGGGAATGACCCTGCTGTGACTATGGCAGGACAAGTCTTCAGAGATGGAGTTCTGGAAGACCCCTTCATTTCTCCCAGTGGGGATGCTGAATGGGTCTCCAGAGTGGCTGGGAAGGCAGGCAATGATGGAGGAAGCTCACAGGGCAGGGGTGGGCCTGGGACAGGACGAGCCAGGGCCCTCACAAGCCTTCACAGAAACAGAGATGGATTCCCCTCAGCACTGTCAGAGGAAGCTAAGTGCAGAGCTCTCAGAGAGAGGGTGATGCTATCGAGGCCATGGCTTGAGATACCATAGCTTGAGACCAGGCTCAGATATTCACTCTGAGTAATCAGTGAAGGGCAACGTGGAGGCTTTGGAGCCACACAAACCTGGGTCCACATTCCAGCTCTGCCTTTATTAGCTGGCTGACCTTGAGCAAGTCACTTCACCTCTCTGAGCTTTGATTTCCTCATTGGCAAAATAGGGATGACGTCACCTACCTTGCAGGGGACGGTGAATTACTAAATATAATGTGTGCAAGGCATCTGCAGTGTCTAGCACGCAGTGAGTACAAGCGATGGCTTTCAGAAGACAAACTTTCCTGAAAAGCCTGCAAATTGCCTGTGATCTATGTGGCTACTGAACGTGGCAAGGCCGACTTATGAGTGAAAGGTGGGAATCATATCTTGACTGGACACTTCTGAGACCTCCAAGCCTCCTTACTTGACTTTTCTGCCTCTCTGGGTAGGTCCCCTGAGTAGGATTAGTGGGAGTGTTGCCTCCACTTTCTAGAATATTCATTTTGAAAACTCCTGCCCCAATCTCAGCTACTTTAAAGGGAACAGTACCAACATCTAAGGCTTGGCTGGGAGAGCCAAGAGTATTCAAGGGCCCAGAGCCCTGACTGATGCTGGGAAAGAGGTAAAGGGTAGAGATGGCACGGAGTTAGGGGGATGCCTCAGGAGGATGAGGGTTAGGGCCCTGTGGCTGCCTGTCCCATCCTCACAAGCTCCTCTCAAATTAAGGGTGGGGGCACGATTCTAAGAGCAGGGATTGCCTCCCTCATCACACACACACACACACACACACACACACACACACGCTTAATCAGGTACAGATACTCATATACACCCCCGCCATTCTAAATACACAAGTTCCCCACTCACCAACTATGCCAACAACAAGCAACATGAGGAGATATCAGAGCCCACGTACACAGCTCACCACAAACCTCCCCAAAAGCCCAGAGCTAAGGGTACTGAGAGATGGGAACATAACCTCTTTCCCCAAGAATAGAAACCCTTTGGCCTGGAAGACATGGCTCAGTGGATCTATGGCAGGGCAGTAGATCAGAAATTCACATGGTATAAAGGGAGAGGGTCCCAAAACTTCCTTATCATAGAACCTCATGTTTCACCATTAGAGGTTCATTCCTCTGGCCTCAGATAAAAGTCCCCTGAAATTATGGATGACTTTTCTTTATACCTTACCACCCCTTCCCCTCCCCACCAACTGGACAAAAACTCCCATTCCTGTCAATCCTACTTGCTACGCTTCTCTGGACTCCATCCCCTCTTCTCTAGCCTCATAGTTCCCCCATCTTAGCCCTGGTATCCCCTGTACCATGAGCTATTGCACTAGCTTCCTCACTGGTCTCCCTACTCTTGCCCTCTGCCGTTGAATCTGTTCTCCACTCAGGAGCCAGAATGGTCTTCTAAAGCTCAAATCTGATCGTGTCCCTTCCCTGCTTAAAATCTTTCCAAAGCTCCCCATTGCCCTCTGGATAAAATCAAAAGCTGTCCGCCTGGCACTCACAGAGGTCCTTCTTCACCCCACAGCAACAATTCCCCCTCCTCCAGGAAGGAAGTCTCCAACATCCAAGCCGGTTTAAGTGCTTCTCCTGGGCCCCGCATCCCTGTGCTCCCTTTTATCACAGAAGGGATCTCATCTCACAGTGTTGTGACTGTCTGTGCCTAGGTCTGTCTCTTGGAGGAATAAGATGCTAAGGGCAAGTCCATGTTCAATTCCATGCCCCTGACACAGAACCTCCACCCCTGGGCCCTCAAGAAAGGCTTGATGGACTGCTCTTGGAGGCAGGAACTCCTTCTAGGTTTCTAGCTGGCAAAGCTCTGAGTGGATATAGGTTGTGGGGCCTGAGACTGCCAGAGGAGAAACAAAGATAGAAGAAGCCAGGGCAGGGCTGGGCGTCTTCTCAGGTCAGGCCCCTAGTCTGGGCTAAAGCCACCTGTTACTTCTCCTGGCTCCTGGCCTCATCTTACCTCCTCAGTCCTGGCTTCCTTTCCAGTCTGGTCTTTCTTCAGCCCCCTTCTCCCTCTCACAATCTCTCCTGCTTATTCCCACTCTCTTCCCTTCCCCCAGGCCCCCTCTGCTCCCTTGTACCCTCTACAATCCTGTTCTACTCTTGGAGGACTGTGACTCTACTTTCCCTGAGTCTCTCTCCCCAAATTCCCCCCAGCTCTGACTTTCCCCCCACCATGCTTTTATCCCTCTCCCCTCTCTCTGTCCCTCCACCTTCTCTCCTACTGTCTGATTCCACCCTTATCACCGTCTCCTGACCTGGCCCTGACCCAGGTGCTGGAGAGCCTGGCACTCACCCCACAGTCAGTGGCCACTGTGTACTCAAAGTGGAACACCAGGGACCAGATGATGCAGAAGAAGAAGCCAAACACGGGGAAAGTGATGACCCACCAGACCATGGCCGTGAAGCGGAGCCGGAACACGGTCCCATCGGGGTCCAAGGGCTGGGAGGCCGCAGAGAACATCCTGTAGGGAGTGGTGCCCAGGCAGGGCAAGGGACACAACTTGGGGCCTGGTGGGGTTACCTGGGCCTAGGAAAGTGGGGCCTTTTCCAGAGCTGGCTTTTCAGAGTATAGGGAAGAGCCAGAGTATAAAGAGTAGGAAGGGCATAAAGGAAAAAGGAAAGCAGTGCAGAAGAGGAGGTACAGAGGGAGATGGGGCAGGAACAGCAGAGAGACAGGGTCAGCTCATAGGAATCCCTTTGGCACACTGGTCCTATAGGTTCACCTCTTGAAGAGTATGGAGAATAGAGGCTCCCAGTGGCCTGGATATGGGAGCTCTGATGGCCCACCTCATTCCCATGACCCTCATACCCACTCAGGAGAAGGGTCAGAGGTGGAAGGGTTATTATTCCCATTGCACAGAAGGGAAGACCAAGGCCCAGAACTATGCTAGGATCAAACATTAGGACTAAGGCCTCTTGCCACTTGATAGCTTAAGGCTCCAAGTCAAGGTTTACTTCAGGCCAAGTAACCTAGATAAAGGACCTTGGCTCAGGCTGACCCAAGCCTTCCCACTGACCCTGTCTGACCACATTCCTGCTCTTCACCCAAGTTAACTAGGAACAGTGGGAGGGCCCCATAACCTATTTCAATGGGACCACAGGCTACCAGCCATCCCACCCCCAGGCTCAGAATGATCCAAGCCTCAGGCCAGCAGTACCCTGACCCCGAGATACCAGAGTCCCTCCGGAGGCCCAGACCTCTATCTCCTTCCTCTCTGAGAAGACCATGTCACCCGATCCAAGATTTTTGGGAACTGAGGGTCATGGGAACCTTCTCCACTCAGGTTGAGTCTCCTGTGCTGGGCCAGACCCAGGAAGGACAGACCCAGACTGAGGCAGCTGGGCTTCTTCTGCTTCCTCTCCCTCTGGGCAGAGAACTCCCTCCCCCACCCCCACTGCGCCGACCACCATGACCCTTCACGCTGGGCTTCCTTCTGGAGGGCAGATTTGTATTAAAAGGCCTAGGACCAAATCTCCCCTGGGGACTCAGACCTCCCTCCATTAAGGGAACCCTAGTCTACTAGTCCAGCTCAGCACCAGGGAATCAGGGTGGGGGTAGGCGCACTAAGCAACACTCACACTGGGTGCTGAAGGATCCGGGGCTTGGGTTGAAGGCTCTAGCCAGACTGAGACTGCTCTAAGACTGGAGGGTCCCACCCCCAGTTCCTGAGGGCCTGCCTCCCGCCCACAGAGCCCGGATCTCCACGCCTTCCCCGGGCACACAGTCTTCCCACGACCAACAAGGCCATGTCATAAATCCCAGAACACTCTGCAAAGGTAAGAATGATAGTGGCCAAGGTTGGCCCACAGCAGATCCCTTTGCCAGACATGGCGGTGGGGACCTTTCTGAGGGTTGGGTCCAGGCATGTAGGCAGGTTTCTGGGAAGGGAAAGGGAGAAAGCAGAATAGGATTTAGCCCCTTTCTGTTGGAGCAGGACTGAATATGCTTGTTGGGCCCCATCAGAGAGCTAGCTAATCTTAAACAGTAGATTCGCAGTCCAAAACAGATCTAGACAGGCCTGAATATGAGGTATCAGTGTCCAGCCTGTACCTGTGCAGAAACAGCTAGTGGCAGCTCAGGCTGCATTAACAGAGGTCTAACAGCCAGTAATAGGAATAGAACAGTCCTGATTTGGGCTGTACTTCCCAGGCCATATGAAGTCCTATGCCCAGATCAGGGCCTAGGAGAGAACAGTGATCAACTTGGCCAAGTCCAGGGCACATGTCTTGTAAGCATTGCCTGAAGGAACTGGAGCTATGCTACCTGAGAAAAGTAAACTCAGGGGACCCTCCTCCCCCGCCATTACTGCCTTCCCATCTCTGCAGGGCTGGCTGGAAGCCAGGTGGAAAAAGTAGCTCCAAGGGTCCCAAAGCAGAGCCAGAGCCAGGACAGAGATTCACCAGAAAGAGGGTGTATGCTCACTATAAGAGCTTGCTGGGCTTCCCTGGTGGCGCAGTGGTTGAGAGTCCGCCTGCCGATGCAGGGGACACGGGTTCGTGCCCCGGTCCGGGAAGATCCCACATGCCATGGAGCGGCTGGGCCCGTCAGCCTTGGCCTCTGAGCCTGCGCATCCGGAGCCTGTGCTCCGCAACGGGAGAGGCCACAACAGTGAGAGGCCCGCATACCGCAAAAAAAAAAAAAGAAAGAAAGAGCTTGCTAATTGTTAGTTACTAAGTCTCCTCGGAATCAGCTGCCTGGGAAGGAAAGAAGCTCTCCATCACTGGGGATGTGCAAGCAGAGGCAATGTCATCTATTGGCAATTATAGACTAAGGCTACTTCTTTCATTCCTCAGTTGGCCATTCCTGGGATTCTCTGGGTGAAAAATTCAGAGTATATGTGAAAATTCCCAGGTGTATCCATCATAGTAGTCCCAGGGAGTAGGGACAAAATACCCCTGGGGTCACTAGGCCTAGTCTTGCCCCAGAGAGGCCAGGTACCCCTCCAGCAGCTACCTATGCCTTAGCTCCCTCTCTAGTATGTTGAGAATGGGTTATAAGTATGCTGAGGTTACTGATCCCATTATCATTTGGAGCCAGCCACGAGGACCAGAGCAAACAGCCTACTCCGTCTAACTCCATATGCCATACAAATATTATAATTCTCTGTATGGACTATGACTGCATTATATCCTGCCTTCCTTTTCCCAGGGCTGATGTGTGTGTGTGTGTGTGTGTGTGTGTGTGTGTGTGTGTGTGTGTGTGTGTGTGTGTGTGTGTGTGTGTGTCGGTGGGGGGGAGTCCTATCCATTTATTCAACAAATACTTTTTTTTTCCCTGGCCGCGCTGTGTGGCATGCGGGACCTTAGTTCCCCGACCAGGGATCAAACCCATGCCCCCTGCAGTGGAAGCACAAAGTCATAACCACTGGACCACCAGGGAAGTCCCTCAACAAATACTTTCTGATTCAGATGCAGTGCCCATCTTCAAGGAGCTCCCAGCCTAGTAGGGAAGAGAGACACAAATATAATGTGATAGAACCATATCAGAGAGAACACCTGGAACTATGGGCACCCAGAGGAGGGAGTGATTAAGCTTGCCCCATGGAGGCTGCAGAAAGCTTTTTGGAGGAGGAGACATATGAGAAGGGTTTTGCAGGATGAACAGGAGTTGGCCAGGGTAATAGAACATTTGATGCATTATCTAAGGTGAGAACTAGGTCAGGAGAGGCTGTTGGATGGATCCTTTCTGATCTTCCCCCTCTGATCACCTGGTCACCCCCTTTTCTTCCAGTTCTGTTCTTTCTGATACCTCCCAGCCCTGAGTCTCACCAGGCTGGCTGCCCACAACTCAAGGCCCACATCTACCCACTGACAAATCAAGAAGAGGGAAAACTTGAAGTCATATGAACAAAAGAAGTGGGCCCCCATGCTTGCCAGCCAGATCCCACTCCTGGTTGTACCCCTTTTTCTCAAGCAAACGCTCTTTATAGGAAGGTGGAAGCTCAGCTGATTGGGGGCCTTCTGAGCTCTCTGTGAGGCTAGTTCAAGGGTCCATGTCCAGGCTCTGCCTCTTTCCCACCTAGAGACCCTTGGCTAACTTCCTCTCCTGCCCTGTCTTCCAACTTGACAATCTCCTTTTCCTCTTCCTCCTTCTGCTCCTCCCCTTTCACATTTCCCAAACCACTTTCCTCTTTCCTCCACCTGGAGCACTACACTAACACTGAGAAGGAGGAGGACAGGAATTAGCAACCCTGATAGACATGGGGAAACTGAGGCTCAGCCTCTGAAATTCAGGTAATATACAGAGTCAGTGGATGAACTAGCAGGATAACAAAGGTCCACACAGGTCTCACCCCATTTACACCCATAACATACAGAGAAAGAACTCTCACAACTTTCCTCCTGGTCCAGCACCCTATATCCCTGTCCAAGAGGGTGTATGGCCACCTATGGAACCTCAGAGGTCATGGGACCTACCCCAGAAAACACATGTACACACACATAATCAGGTCCCCAATCAGACAGACACAGATATAGTCTCTCTCACACACATAGCCCACTCAAAGCCATTATAGTCATGTCCCTCACAGTTAACACATGCACATATACATAATCACATTCCCGTAGGGACAGGCACAGCCCACAGTGCCCCACTAAAAAGCCCCAAATGCCCTCTAGCCCAGTTTTTTTCTCTGTCCCCCAGAAAACCCTGGGGCTGCTGAATCTGCCCCTCTATGAACTAAGGATTGGGTTCGGGGTTCTGGGGCTGCCCAACTTCAGGGACCCTGGCCCTCAATGACCTCCGTTGAAGGTGGAGGGAGACTATTCCTTGGGACCTCAATTTGCAGGCATCCCCCCAGCAGCCCAGTATGTTTGATGGCTAATCCTGTTACAACAGACTCAGGATCCAAAATAGATCTGATTGGGCCTGAACATGAGGTATCAGTGCCCCCCTCCACAAGCCCTACCCCACAGTGTGTGGCCGTAGTCTCCTTGAAGTGGAAGAGCAGGGACCAGAGGACGCAGAAGAGGAAGGCGACAAGTGGACAGCAGACCGTGACCAGGGCCACCAGGGTGAAGCGGAGCCGGACCAGGGTCCCATCCCGATCCAGTGGCAGTGGGACCTCGTACATCTTGTCAGACCTGGGGATGGAGTGGTGTGCTGTCAGGGCCCAAGGTAGTGAGGCTGGGACTCAGTGGTGTAGTTAGCCCTTGTGCTCAGTCCTCAGCTTAGCTATGCTATGGGGTGGAGAGTCTGAGAAGGAAGCCACCTAACCCCTAAACTTGGACAGCTACTGCCCTGGATGAGGAAGATGGACTGAGAATCCCATGAGAACATTCACCCTCAATTTCAGAGGAAAGACAATGAACCAAATCTGTGCTAAGATGAAGACGGAATAGATTGAGAAAACAACTTCTCATCCCTAGGCCTGGCTTGACAGGCCTAGTACTACAGGAGCCGGTTGAACTAGTCTCTCTTGTTTCAGGAACCAATCCTAAAACCTCCCAGTGAACAGAATGGCCCATCTCCTCCCCCAGGCCTTGGAACCTCCATGTTTCAGGGCCTCCTATCAGCTCTCACTGCTTCACCCACCGGCCCGGGGTGCTTCTGCACCTTCAATCCCTTCCCAGCTCTGTGTGCTCTGTGCGCCTGCACCGCAGTCCACAGCAGCAAGGACTCCATGGAAGCCAGCAGAACCTCAACCCCCTGCCTGTCCCCACCCACTGCCTCACGTGCTCTGAGGGTGAAAGGCTTTGCAGAATCAGGCCTGGTGCTAGCCTGGGCTTGCTGTTTGCTAGAGAGAGCTGCCTGGTCAGCTTCTGGAGGCTTCCCAGTGCCCAGGGGCCTGTCCGCTCCCCTCTGGAGACTAGGTAAGGGCTCCTGAGGACTGGGCTCCTCCCCACTGCACTCCCCCACTCAGATGAGGATATGAGGTCATGCACTATACTACTAGCCAAGTATATACCAGCAATCCTAGCCTGGACCCCCTCAGTGTATAGAAGGGGAAGTTGAGGCCAAGAGAGGGGCAGGACCCTGCTCAGGGTCACATAGTAAATAGAAGGAAGAGCCAGCAGTGGGCAGATGTGGGGCTCACAGTGTCACAAACTGCAGCTCTCACCTTCCTTGACCCTTTGCTCTCTGGGCCAGAGCTCTGGGCAGAGAGGTCAGGTTACGTCAGGTTAGGAGGGAAAAGTGAAGGGGTACCTGTCCATAGGAGGAAAAAAACTAAAAAACCAAATCTTATATAAATGAGTCAGTCAGCCCCGTTCCCATTTTAAAGACAGAGGAACCAAGACATAGAGAGAGGAAGGTCTTTCCTCAAAGCCATATGCTGAACCTGAGGGAAAGCCATCCTCAGAATTTAGGCTTCTAGTTGCCAAACTAGGGCTGGCTCCGGATACATAAAGAACCTGCCCTTCTGGACTCCAGGACCTTGCCTGGAGATCAAGTCCTAGCTCTTCCTGGCCCCGCCCTCAGGACGCTCTCCTAGTCCCGCCCTCAGGAAGAACCCTGACCTCCAGGAGGCTGGCCTCATGGCATCTGGAACAAGCCAGGTGGATATGCCTCTCAACCATCTTCCTCCACCCACCTCTCTGCCAGGCTCCATCAGGCAGCCTGCCCCAACTGCTCAACCTCCTTCCTCCTTCTGCGGGCCGGGGGTTTCCCAGGAGCGGTGGAAGTGGCTCTGGTGGCCCTCCCAAATCAAGCACATTCCTACAGTCCTTGGATCATCCCCAAAGACCTTCCCCACCCAGCCCAAACCCAGATTCTGTGGTTGCCATGGTACTAGTCCCCCCTTCCAACATCCCTTCCTGAAGCCAGCTGCTCTGGATCCCTCAGGAATCACTGGGACCCCCAAACCAAAGACCAGATCCTCAGGGAATGACTAGGCAGTGCCCAAGGCAGGGGTTGATAAGGTTTGAGGAACAGTCTGTTCCACTTGTTGGAGGTATGCCTAACCTCCCTTTTAGCTGTGTGACCTTGGGCAAGTCACCTAACCACTCTGGGCCTGTTTTCACAGTTGTACAACATGGGGATCTTGTGGTTTGGATAACTAATAAGGCCATACCAACTAGGTCATTCTACTCTCCCAGGCTTCAGGACAGGGAGCTCACTACCTAAAGGGCAGCTGTCCAGCCCCAGTCAACTCTAACTTCCACACAGGTACCACTTAACTGAAAACTGCTTTCTTAGGAGTATCCCTACCTTATTTCCAAAGATCCTCAAAGATCTTCTCAGCCTCCAGTCCAAATCCACACTTACTGGGTGCCTTCTGAGTACTAGGCACCCTGCTTAGCACTAGATATACATTGTTTCTTTTAATTCTCACTACAACTCTATGAGGTAGGCGCTAGCTATAGCCTGTATATTTCCATTTTACAGAAGAGGCAAGTGAGGCTCAGGGAGGTTAACATTTGCTCAAGGTCACAGGCTAATAGCTGGCAGAGTTGGGATTTGAAACTAATCTAAAGGGTTGCAGGTCCCCGGCACCTCTCTCCTGGGGCACCTAAGGAAGAATCTGGACTAGGAGTGCCGGCGGGGTGAAGAAGGGAGAGCTCACTCTGGAACATCGGGCCCCTATCAGGGAGCAGAGGGGAAAGGGGTCAGCTACCCCAGCGGGCACAGCAGCAGGTCCTGGACAGACACCAGGATCCCCACAGCCCAGGGCCGGGCCCCGCGGAGGCCAGACCGCGTGGCCGAGCTCCCCCAAGTGGGGCTGCCCGGCAGTCCAGCACACCCATCTCCATACTCACCCAGGCCGTGGCGGCGAGGAGGCCGCGCCGGCGCAGTCCGAGAGCAGGGAGCACCCGGGGGAAGCCCAGGCCGGGCCCGGGGGGCGAGCGGTGGGGGGCGGGTCGGAGCGGGAACGGCGGGGGCGGGGCCGGCGCGCTTGGGGCGGAACTTGGGAAGGAAACAGCACCCAGATCCTCTGCTGGCCCCTCCCCGCTTCTGCGGCCCGGGACCCCGGGCTGTCCCCCTTAATCTGGCGTCCCCTCATGCCATGCCGATCCAGCACTGGTCAGCTCCACTAATTTCAGCTGCATGGGGGCAGCCGGAAGAGCACTGGACACCTGGGTCTGACACGTTGGATCAGCCACCTTGTCACTTACCTCTCGGCTGCGTTCCATCACCTGTTGAAAGAACATAAAATTAATTCAACAGGACCTCGAATTCTCTCATTTCTTGACCCCAGTCTCTACCCACCTCCCACCCCAACCTAGACGAAATTATCCAGTTTCGCACTTCTTAAACATTAAACCAGTTTGGCCCCAGCCTCGGCGCCCCTTCCCCAAACTTTGCTCCCCAGAGCCCAATCGGGGCATTTCAGCAAAGGGAAGAGTGCCTCACAGGGAACGAGATCCCGTGGGGCCCACCGGAGAAACTCTGGGCCACAGCTATTCCCACCTTTGATCAGGAGAGGGCGCCCTGTCCCACCTGTCGAAATGCAGAGAGCGGATCTCCTGCCCCCCAACCCCACCCTAGTCCTGGTCCCTCTTCACCATGAGAGGGCTGATCCCCAGAAACCAGCCCCCAGCCAGGGTTTCTTCCCCACCCTGACTGACCCCCTAAAGGAATCTGAGGGGGACTCTTGGCTACCTTTGTAAAGACCATCCTACCTCAACGGGGAAAAAGAATGAAGGGACCAGTAATCCCTCCTACAGTTACAATGTGGGATTGTCAGAGCACCTGCAGCAGGTGGAGGACATCTGACCTAGACACCGTTACCATCACATTTTTCCCGTTTAAATCCCCACAGTAATAATTAGCACATTTTGAGCACCCCCGGTGTCCCAGGCACTTTTCTACTTTTTTATGTTATCCCATTTAATCCTGATAAAAGCCTTATGAGGTAGATACTATTAATATCTCCATTTCACCAATGGAAAACAGAGAAGATGAGTTACCTACACACACAGCTAGTAAGTGTCAGAAGCCAGGATTCAAGTCTGGCACCTGAGGTCATTCCCTTAATCACTATATACTGTTAATTCGGGGAAACAAAGGCCCAAATTTGATTAACTTGCCAGAACCCTTTTGCATGCATCCACTCTTGTTCATTTACTCAGCCTAGGCCCCCTCTGTGACAGGCCCTGGGTTGGGCAATGGTGGGGGACCCAGAGATATCGTGCTCACTCCTGGGGGTCCAAGTCTACAGGGAAGGTGTCTTATTCTAAAAAAAATAGTTTTCTTGACTTGAATTCTGCCACCCCACCCCACCCCACCCCGGCCTTTAAAGTCCCAGGGCAAATGAACAATTAGTAAAACTAATTGTTACTGAAAGAACCACTCCCATTTAGTTTTGATAACTGGATTTAGGTTTTCTTCCTTGGGGCTTCACGTGATACTCTTTGTCTAGCTCCAACCCACACATGCCTGCTCCTGGCCCCTGTTGCCGGTCTTAACCCCTTGTCTGTTCCTTTGGCTCTAAGTACCATTCCCTGAGGCTGGGTCTCTTCTCCCTGCCTCTAGACTACCCCCCAGTGCCTGAAACTTGAGGTGCTCTAACTGGCCTTTAATTCTCTGGTGATTTGGGCACTTCCCCACCATACAGTCCTCAGTCTGTTTCCTCATCTGTAAAATGGTTTTAGGAATATCCACATTATAGTGTTGTTGTGAGAATTAGATGAGGTAATAGAGCAGTGTGCCAGGTTGATGACAGCTAGATGTGTCAGCAACAGTCTGAATTCGTCCTGATTGAGCCTTTTCCGAACTGTCTGACCTCAGCTGTCACTGACCCTCTCTGAATCTGTTTCCTCCACTGTCAGTTTGAAAGACTATCACCTACTTGATTTATATGAGGAAAAGTGGAAGAAAAAGATGAGTTCTTACTATGTGCCAGGGACTATATATGCATTCTCTTATTTGATCCTCTTAATAATCTGATGAGGTAGGTTTGATGAAAGCCATTTTACAGATTAAAAAATTGAACAAGCATCTAAGCATCTAGGCTCGACCTTATTCAGGATGCTCTCAGTGTTTGCTGAACTGGCATTTGTCCATTGTCCAAGTAGCTGCTGCTGCTGTTGAAGCCTTTCAGTGTCTCCTCCCTCCTGGTTGGTTTGCCTGGTGCCTGGACATATCCCAGAGAGGCCTGTGTCTGAAACAGCACCACCATCTTCAAGCTTTAGCCATGATCACTGCTCCACTCCCCTTTCCACATACACGTACCAGATATCCCAAGCTCACTGAGCATTTGTTTTCAGGGATGTTCCAGCCCCCAGGAGCATAGGGCGGTGTAGAGGTGGGGGCAGAAGAGGGGAAGTGAAGGTGGGATATAGTTGTCAAGGAAAGCTTCCTGTAGGAGATCTCCTTCACTCCTTCACTGCCCTCCTATCTCTCCATCATTCTCCCCATTAGCCACATTGGCTCTTCTTACGACACAGATCTGATCACGTCCCGCCCTTGTGCCTTGTGGCAAAGTAGTAAATTTTCATGGCTTTTAGCATCAAGGGCAAATTCCTTAGTGTGATGTTCAGTATCCTTCATAACGTGGCCATCCTCTCCTCCAGCAACCACTTGTTTTACATTCTAACTACACTCACCTCTTCCATGGAGCTTTGTTTAACTTCCTCCTTATCTCTCCCTACCCCCCCTGATCTGCCTACCTCCCCACTCCTCAGGCAGCCTTGGATGGCCTTCCATCACACCCTTATGAGGGCTCTAACCACAATGAAGCAAAATAATCTGTTGCCTGTTTCCCCGACCCTCCTGGCAGCTCATTTAAGGACAGAACCTCCACCTGTTCCGTTTATTTCTGAATCTCTCAGCTTAGCCCAGGCATGGGCATACGGTAAGAGTCCAGAAAATATTTGCTAGATTGATTTAATTGAACTGGATTTTGAAGGATGGGTAGGATTTAGATATATCAAGAAGAGATTTAGGAACTGCAAGAAAGGCCTTTGAAGAATGACTGCTGGGAATAGAGGGTGGAGGCAGAGGGTGCATGGCTCGGGGTGGGGGTGGGAGGTAGGTAAAGTGACAGAGACAGAAACAGTGCTAAAAGCATCCAATTTCAGGCCAAACGCTGCCCTGCCTCCTGGGCAGCCTTAGGAAAGTCTTCCTGGGTTGAGGAGGAGTGTTCTTTTTTTCTTCCCAGAGATCTTTCTCATGGCAGAGACATCCTTCTTGGATGGCTTTAAACTATTTACCCTAGGCTCACCCATCTTGCTCCAGCTCCATTCTGCCTCAAATAGTAATTACATCTTCATTGTTCTATAGAACATTCTTTAGCTTCCCTATCACTTCTTTTTTATAAAAAATTATTTATTTTTGGCCGTGTTGGGTCTTCCTTGCTGAGAGCGGGCTTTCTCTAGTTGCGGCGAGCATTGCGATGCGCGGGCTTCACATTGCAGTGGTTTCTCTTATTGCGGAGCACAGGCTCTAGGCGCGCGGGCTTCAGTTCAGTAGTTGTGGCTCACGGGCTCTAGAGCGCAGGCTCGGTAGTGGTGGCACACGGGCTTAGTTGCTCCGTGGCACGTGGGATCTTCCCGGACCAGGGCTCGAACCCGTGTCCCCTGCATTGGCAGGTGGATTCTTAACTACTGTGCCACCAGTAAAGCCCCTCCCCTATCACTTCTAGGATGAAGTCCCAGTTTGCACCCATGGATACACTGAGCTCTTTCCTGGTCCCACATCTCTGTTCTCCCTGTTCATCTGGCATGGAATGCATCTTTTCCTTGTCTCAGCAAACTCTACCCTTCTTATAAAGGTATAGATTAGCATGACACTTTAGTGAGTTAGGCATGCATGCAGTAATTTCTAGGGCTATCACTAAAATAATAGAAAAAGAATTTAATTTCCAAACTGATGCAGGAATAAAAATGAAGTAATCCAAAAGAATGCAAGAAAGGAGATTTAAATGGCCAATAAGCACGTGAAAAGATGGTCAACATCATTAGTCACCGGGGAAATGTATAAAAAAAACCACAGTGAGATGCCACTTCACACCACCTAGCATGGCTATAATTTAAAAAGAAAGAAAAAAGAAAATAACAAGTGTTGGCAAAGATGTGGCTGGCAGGAATGTAAAATGGTACAGCCAGTTTGGAAAACAGTTTGGCAGCTCCTCAAGAAGCTAAATATAGAGTTACTATATGACCCTGCAAATCCACTCCTAGGTATAAACACAAGAGAATTGAAAACACATGTCCACAAAAAACTTTTACATGAATGTCCATAGCAGTACTATTCATAGTGGAATAATGGAATAATCATTATTCATGATGAAACAACTCAAATGCCATCCAACTCATGACTGTATAAACAAAATATGGTATATTCATAAAATGGAATATTATTCTCCTATAAAAATGGGTGAAACTTTGAAACATCATGATAAGTGAAAGAAGTCAGACACAAAGGCCACGTATTTTATGATTCCATTTATATGAAGTGTCCAGAGTAGGCAAATCCATTGAGACAGAAAGTGTACTAGTAAATTGCCAGGAGCTGGGGGGAAGGGGGAGATGGGGAATGATTGCTAATGGGCCTGGGGTTTCTTCTGGGATTATGAAAATGTTCTAGAATTATATAGTGGTGGTAGTTGCACAACCTTGTGAATATACTAAAAACCTCTGAATTGTACACTTCAAATGGGTGAATGTTATATTATGCAAATTATATCTCCATTTTTAAAAAAAAATCTGGCAAAGAGCTTGGCCTCAGTAAATGGCAGTTATTTTTACCAAAAAAAAAATTTTTTTTTAAAAAGCACAGACACAGAACATCTGGGGCAAACAGAAAGTCTAAAATGTTAGATAAAATCCTAAATATACCAGTAAATTCGTTAAATGCAATTGACTAAATGCTCTAGTTAAAAGTCAGATATTCACACAAGATTTATATAAATCTAATTATATGTCATTTATAAACATCACCCTTCCTTATCAAGTTATAGGAAAAGAAGGAAATCAACATTTACTGCATGCTTACCATGTACCAAACGGGGGCCCAGTCCTTTGCAAATTTCATGATCTTATTTGACCTTCACAAGCACCTTATGAAACAGAAATTATTGTGCCCACTTTATAGACAATGAAACTGGTGCACAGAACAATTAAATAATTTGTGCAAGGTCTAAAAAGTAGTAGATCTAGGACTTGAACTTAGATCTGTTTGAATCTAACTCTGCTGCTCTTTCCAATGTACCATATAAGAAATTTAGAATCATCTCTCTGGAAGGAAGTCTCGTGTTCTTTTATAATTCTGCAGTCCTTACAGGTCTCTATCCTCCCTGGGCATCAATCCTTCAGAGCTGCATAGAGTGAGTTCTCAGGGCATGTGTGAGAGAGACTGGAAGCTTCCAGGACAGAAATGGACTTTGCTTAGCTCTGTCTCTCTTGGCCACGGCAGAGTGTTGAGCGGTGGACATCTCTGGGCTCCTAATGCCCAGGACAGAGCTTGGCTCAGCAAGCTTTTGAGAACATGCACCAAATTCCTTGGCTTTAGAGGAGAAGAAGGCAGATGATGACAATCAAAAGGGGTATTATGAGAATTAGGCAGAGTAAGACTATGTGGGCCTAGGAAGCCCTGGTCCACAAAGAAGTCCTTCCTGGGGCAGAAGTCCCTGGGAATGATGAGCTTGTAGGCCACATGCCTGCCAGAGTACCTAACAAGAGGTCCTTCTACTTAGAAATCACCATGATCACAGGAAACTCCTCCCTGGAGCACTCCTTGTCCAGTGTCTCTCCCTCCAGTCTTCCAATAAGTATACACTACTTAAGGGACCCAACTCCTGCACACCTGCTAGTACTCTGGACTAAATACACTCACTCACACAAGACATATTTCTGAGCTCCTTTTCTGTGTCAGAATCCATGTCTTAGAATATTTAGAATGGGAATTCCTTAACATTTTTAAAGAATACAAATAATATCTATCATTTATTGAGGGTACCTGTGTACCAGTTACCATATGCCTCAGCTCATTTAATTCTCACAACTCTGTGAGGCAAGTACAATTATTACCCCCATTTTACAGACAAGGAAACTGAGTTTTAGAGGGGTTAAGAAATTTGCCCAAAGTTCATACAGTTAATACATGGTTGGGCTCAGATTTAAACCCAGGGTTCTCTGACTCAAAAGTCCCATACTTCTTTTCTATTTAAGAAAATAATTCTCTCATTCATGCATCAAACATTTAATGCACACCTATGCTGTGTGGCTGGCCTTAGGGACATCAGAATAAATAAGCAGAGGAGAGCCTTAAACAGAGCTGGGTTTGAGGATTGGAAGGTGAGAAATCAAAGGTTCAGGAGGGCAGTGAGGAAGCTACTGTAACTCTCCAGGGAGACCTAATGACTTTCTGATGCTGAATATAGGCAAGGGAGGGTGGAGGGAAAGGAGTGATGTTTGGATGGAGTAGTTGGGGAAAGGTGTCTGGAGTCAGATGTTTAGCTTTCCTATTTGACCATCCACATATTTATTTTTTTCTTTCTTCAAGCACCTACTGAACATCTACAATGCACTAGGTTTCTTCCATCCATTATCTTATTTTACCTTTACTACCAGATCACTCCACTTTTTTTTTTTTTTTAACATCTTTATTGGAGTATAACTGCTTTACAATGGTGTGTTCACTTTTTGACTAAGTAACTCTAATCCCTTGCCACCACTGAAAACCCAGAGTGATTTAAGTTTATCCATGTTTTGGGCAGGGCCCATTTCAATTTTGTAGATATGTCCCAGGAGGAGGGGGTGGTGGAGCGGTAATCCTAATAGGTTTTGCTTTCTGAACACAGTCCCTGCTATTTTGTGTGGGACCCACAGTCACTAGATCTAGTTTCTAGAACATGCTCAACCCACCCCCTTGAGATATCAGGCTTCTGCTCCGGGCTAGGCCTTGAGGGAAAGGAACACCAACTTGAAAATGAAGCTCTGGCCTTCAAGAGCCCGGCACCAGAAGATAGGAAAGTAAATAACAGAATACAAAGTAACAAGGCTGTAACAGAGGCCTGCCCAAGCATTACTCCAACTAGCTGTGAGAGATCCCAGAGAAGCGGGAACATTTCAACTAGACTTTAAGAATAAGTAGGGGTTCCTAAAGTGCAGGTGGGAAAGAAGTTCCGAGAATTGTCATTTGTACCAAACTCTAAGCTGAACCATTCCCTTAAGGCACCTCTAATGTTCCTAACGTCCATTCTAGGGATTCAGAGAGGGAAAGGTTGTGTTGGGGTTGGCATGGGTCAGGAGACAAGGAGGCCAGGTTTGCGGGCCTCGGAGCAGCTGCAGGTGAGCTACGCAGATAGACCTCCTAGGAGGTCCCTCCAGCTCCGCACGTGGTCTGGCCAGGAAGTAAGGGCAAGACAACGGGGGAGCTTTCCCGTCACAGCCCGAGGACTGGGGAAAAGTAAGGGTAGAATAGTTACCATGCCATCCTGGAGCCTTCACTCTGATTGGCCCGAGCATCAGCAACCCGAGTCTCTCCGCTCCAAAGAAGGGGGCGGAGCCTCAGCATAGCGTCATCACTCTTCTCCCCTCCCCCCGCCCGATGTAGCCACTCACCAGCCTACCTCTAGGGGCCCTTGTGACGTCACGACTCCCTCCCAGCCAACCGCGGCGGCGAGGGGCCGTACTTCATGTCCCTCCCACTGCCCCTCCCGCTTCCTCCCCCTAATTCCTTCCGTCCCTCCTCTTCCCCCTCTCCAGCCTCCCAAAGACAGCCCTCACGTTCGGTTTCAAAAGACTCTAGGTCCAATGCATAACAGGGTGGGCCTAGAGTGGCGGCGGTATCTGCCAATGAGCAGACAGCGAGGGCGGAGCGCCCGCAGCGAGCCTCTGACGGCAGGCGGCGTGTGACGCAGTCGGGCCCTCTGCGCGCTGCGCCCGAAGCGGCGGTCGGTAGCGGAGGTGGTGGCGGCGGCGACGGTTTTGTGGCGTCCGCGCGCTGCTCTCTGAGCGGCGGGTGGCAGACGGGCCTAGGCCCTCACTCCTGACACTTCCCGTCCCCCACCGCATCGCGGTAAGTCGGGAGCCGGGGTGGTGGCGGCCGGGGACCGGCAGGCTCCACCTCCTCTCAGGGCGGGCGGGTTCGCGGGGAGTCCCAGGCCCTCTCCGCGCCCGAGTCTCGAGCCGGGGCGCGCACCTTCTGCCCTGAGGGAGGGGGCGGGGCCCGCGACCCTGCGGCCCCGAGGCCCAGCTTTTCGGGCTCCGGGAAGGAGTCGCTATCGGTGGGATCTGGGCCCTGGGGTCTCGCGTTGCAGCCTACGTTGAGGGGCGTCCCTTTAGCTGGTTGTACTCATTCATTTGCCGGGCGGTGGTTAGGTGGGCCGGCCCTTTGCTGGGGCAGCGCCTTGAGACCCTGAGTACGGTTTTCCCAGCACTTCTCTGACCATCGTGCGGGATGGACTTTATGTGCCTTGGCTTCTCCAAGGGGAAATTTGCAGCCCCAGGGGAGTGTGAGTGCGTCGGGAGTTTGTTACCTTTTTAAAACAGTATCTGAGAATTAAGGTCGGTTTAATGGAGTGAAAGCTTATTTTCTCTTCTCCCACGTGTTCCACGTAAAGCTAGACGAGGTGAGGTTTTTGAATTACTATCGCCATAAGGACCTTAGAAATTAAGCCAATCCCCCTACTCTACGTTAAATGCAAGTTCTATAGGTGGAGAAACCGAGGCCTAGAGAAGAAACAGGATTAGCCAATGCTACATCTGACTCAGTGTAGAAATTTTTCTACTACACTGCCCGCCCTGGGTGTTCCAGCCTCCCATTACTGAGGATTCCCTTTGGAAGAGTGGAGGGGTTAAGGTAGGGACATGGATAGTTAGGAGCAGACCTAGTCTTCAATAGCGTTTCCGATTTAGTTACTACCAGCTCTGTTCGTGGTAAGGCAGACGCTTCATTAGTTCACCTAGACTATGAGAACTAAACTTACAAGTTGGTTAAAGAATGTTAGTTATGTTATGTATTGGAAATGAATCGGTAAAACTACATGTCATTGGCTAGTTTCCTGTCCCAGGTCTGAAATTTTTATTTGTGACAGCTGCTGGGGACTCAGAAGAAAGAGTCCAGTTAATGAACTACAGCAATATTGCAATAGAAAACCAGAAATATGGACAAGATTTAGAAAGGTACACAGCAGTCATTTTGTATTTCTTGTACCTCGGAACTCATAGCGCCTCTCTTACTGAATTCGAAAATTGTAGTAGAATGAAATGAGAAGATTAAACTATTTTGGGAGAAGAAGCTAACTGGAAGAAAGAAAGAAAAGAGCAGTGATCATCCCCTATGACAGTCTTATAAATTCAGAAGGAAACACTTGTTGACTGAGTGAGTGACAGATGGTGTGTTTGGAACTTGATCGAAGAAGTTAGGATATTTAAAAAACAAACCAGAAGTTGGACAGGAAGGAGGTACTGGGAAATAATTTGATAAGGTTATTTTTTGACTCTTCATTGAGATTTGATGAAGGACACTTTGGTCTGTTCACATAAGTCAGATTGTCACTTTCCTCTTGTTTAGATGACGAAGCAAAAACTGAAAAATGTATGTAAGAGCAGAAGAGAACTGTAGTCTTAATACTAAGAGGTGAACAGGGTATGTTTTCTGTGACATGTTCTCTTCTGGGAAGCCTTTCCTGGCGTTCTTTCCCCTGCAAGCTTCCATAACACTTATTTGATACTTCTATTTATAGCACAAATCATTTTGTATTTTAGCTGTGTCTTTTTATTAGACTGGTAAAAAAATTTTTGACTTTGTATTCAGTTTGCTTAGCACAGAGTAGGCCCGCAGTAAGTGTGCTTGCCTGAATGGATAAACAGATATGGAGGAGTTAAGCCTAAAAATAGTCTATGAAGAGGCTGGGTATTTGTGTACTCCTGAAATACGGGGCCCAGATAAGAGGACCCATACCATTCGTGTGATACACCGTACTTTGGTACCTGACTTTATTCATGTCCACTTGCTCCTGGATAACTAAGAACAAGCACAACTTTTAGGGAACCAAGTTCATAGCTTGGAAAAAATCAGTAATATTACTTTATTGTGATTTTTTATAGTAGCAATTAACCTTAGGAAGAAAGGGGTAGTAGTACTGATATTTAATTTCCAGTAAATAAAGAGCACATCTGCAATTATGCAATTTGTCCAAAGTTTAGGAGATTAAGAAATTTAGAGATTTACCAGTAGGTATTAGAGACAAAGTATGTAAACAGCGTTTCTTAAGAACTTGGTGCATTCTGTGTGTTTGGAATTGAACCTAAGTATTTGGCATTTGTGTATTGTAGTATTTTACCCATAAGGTACTCATAACACCCCCTCCCTAAGTTGTAACAACCAAGAATGTCTCCAAACATTGTCACATGTTACCTGGGAGGCAAAACTGCCCCTGAGTGAGACCACTGCTCTAGAGAAAACGTTCCCAGTATTTCAGTAAAAAAATCTTACCTTTATCATGTCTGGTCTATGCTTGTGGAGTCCGCTAATAAGTTGCATCTGGTTGAAACTGTTCTCGAAAACCCTTAAATTGTCAGAATCTGGTATGGGAAGCTGAAAAGCTAAGAGTCCTAGAGTCACTTTCTTTAGTTTCTCCTTTCATTTCTGTGGTAACGTCCCTTCCTCTGAGATAGGAGAAATCAAAGTCCTGTTTGAAAGGAGATAGGTTGTTGGGTAAATAGAGCAATATTTATTTGTTTTTGTGGAAGAGGGCAAAAAAGAGCTTGTAGTTGAATTGATACAATTAAATGTGATGCTCTGTGATTCCATTCTCTTTCCATTTCACTGATACACGACCTGCCACATGAATCGGAGGTCTTGTCCCATTGTACTGACTCTGAGAATTTAATAAACACTGAGAATTATTTGCCACATTTTAAGAGTTTGTACTTAATTCAGTGTACTGCGAAACAATTGTAATTTTTTAGTAGAGAAATAAAAATGATTTCTTAAAGTATAGGTGTAATTAGCTAAGTCTGGTACTAAGAGTTAGTTTAAGCTGGGAGGTAGTAGGGTAAATTGGAAGGTGTGAAACTGGAGTCAGACGATTAGAAGGAGGCTCTAGCAATGGTCTAGCAGTTCTCAAAGTTTGAGGTCTTGGGACTCCTTTATGCTTCTAAGAATTATTGCGGACTCTGAACAGCTAGAAACTGAAACTAATATTTAAAAGATTTATTGATTTAAAAAATACTCTTACGAAAAGTTACTAAAAAATTTAGTGACAACAGTGGCATTGTTTTACATTTTTGCAAATCTTTTTAATGTCTGGCTTAATAGAAGATGACTGAATTTGCAGATCTTTTGCATTCAGATGGTCGGTATGTTGTTTTAGTTGAAGTATGTGAAGAAATCCAGCCTTATACAGATACATAGTATTTGGAAAAAGGAGTGTTCTAATGACCTCTTCAAATAATTGTAGATTTCTCCTTTGACAGTACACTCAAACCTTCTTAAAGGTTTGTTGCAACATGGAATCTGAAACCATATCATTGAACTTTTGTACAATGTTACATTAAAATTCATTGGTCTGTCTTGCACTTTGAATGGGTGTTTGTTTACCTGTGCATGATTTTATGACATTATATATTGGTCATTAGGAATCATTGGTGCACTGAGTTACGCAGCTCTTCCAAATGTTGACAAATTTACAGTTGCTAATATTTCCACCCATTTCATCAGATAAATCTTTTAAGAATTGGGAAGTTGACAAGCTCATAGTGGTGTACACAAGTTTTCAATATTCCAATTTTCTCTTCAAATCTAAGTAACCATAGTTTGTCATTTATTCTTTGAAATAAAAATGGTGTTCCATTAAAAAAAAATTGGTTCAGCTTTCTACTCAAAAGTAATCACCCAAGTGTTTTTCCTTGGGACAGCCATTGTATTTCAATATGTAGAAGTGCTTTTGAGTACTTCCCACTTCGTCCCCCCAAATAATCACACAGTATTGAAAAGATGTGTACTGAAATGTCAAGCGTTAATACAATCCATAATTTTTACTGCTCCATCAAGGACATTTAAGTGAAAGTGGATTTTTTTTTTTTTTTTTTGCGGTATGCGGGCCTCTCACTGTTGTGGCCTCTCCCGTTGCGGAGCACAGGCTCCGGATGCGCAGGCTCAGCGGCCATGACTCATGGGCCCAGCCGCTCCGCGGCATGTGGGATCTTCCCGAACCGGGGCACGAACCCGTGTCCCCTGCATCGGCAGGTGGACTCTCAACCCCTGCGCCACCAGGGAAGCCCGAAAGTGGAGTTTTGTGTGTGCTATAAGTGGGTGGCAGTGAAGAATCCAGTGAGTATACAGTTTGGGGCCGTTGTCTTGTTTCATGCTCAGGTTCTAGGTGTAGAGGTCAGCACAGTTTTTTTTAAAAAGGCAAATAATATCTTAGGATTGTTATGAAAATGGTTTTGACTTCTTGGGCCCCCGAACAAGGTCTTGGGGACTTCTAGGAGCCTTTGGACCACAGTTTGAGAACCACTAATCTAGGGCAATGATTTTTCACACTGGTTCATACAGCTGTAAGCTTCTTTGAAAGGGTCAGCTGATGGGGTTCTACTGTGCCCCCACCCCTCTTTACTTCAGCCAGGGCAGCTTTTGTGCTTATGTCTGTTTTATGGAGTGGGTTCCATAGCTAACTATTTGAAAACCACTGATCAAGGGAAGAATAATCGAATGCCTGAATTAATCTGTTCAGGAAGGGAACAGTTCATCCTCCTTGAATACGTGTTGGAGTCACTCATCATCACACCTTTGTTTAGACCTCCATGTGCTTTTTTTACACAAAGATTACTAGTATCTGCCCCCCGAACCCTTCTTGCTGGAATAAGCTTCTTAAGAAATAGGCAAATGGTTTTGTAAATTAAAAAGGTGAGTAGTTGGGAATGAGGCTAGAGATGTGAAAGGAGCAGAAGTGAATGAATGATCCAGAGTGACTCGGTATATTGTGTGGGGAGGTAATTGTTTTCATTGTTTGCAGTGGTGCTTTACAGTTGTGTTAAGTGGTCAGTAGATGACACTGAAGTATTGGGAAATAAGTCATATTATGTATGGAGTTCTAGCTAGGCATTGATCAATCAAGGTTTAGAGTGGGGGGAAATTATTACATTTTTCTAATTAAAAATATTGTAAAACTAAACACAAACCTGCTTTTGAGGAACTCTAGTTTGAGACAACTTTGTCCTCCTAACAGTTCTTTGGTGTAGGCTGTATAATCCCTATTGTTCAGATGTATCAACAGAAATTGAGATCTGAGGTTGAATATCATGACTTAACTGCAATTACACAGTAGCAAGTAGCAGCGGTTTTTTATTCCTCTTTTACCTTTTTATTTTGAATTAATTTTAGATTTACAGAGAACTGCAAACATACTAAGTGGCAGAGAGTTTTTAATATAGATTTGTCTCTAAAGCTAATGTATTCTTCACTACTTCAGTTTGTAAAATGAGTGTTATGTTAAGGGGATGAAAAAATGCTACTCAGCACTATGAGGAAGGAGCTGTATTAGACACTGTGGATTATTTCAAGTTAATTTTACACACGAATGGGAGAAATGAAGCAAAATCAAGATGCTTTTTACCAGGGCAGCAAACAACTCATATACTCAAGTGGCAGGTATAACAGCAAATATATTGCATAACTAAAAACAGCTGGGAGGCATTAGTTTATGTAATAGGGGTTGGAAAGGGGGAGGGGGAGGGGAAGTATTTTTATACTGATAAGAGTCTGAAGGGTCTAATCTGGGACAGTCATGTGAAGCAGGTGAGGCTTGAGCAGCAATTTTTAGAAAGAAAAGGGAACATAGTATTTAGAGAGAAGAATGAATGTTCTAACAAGGGGAATGGCTTGATCTGGGGATTAATCATAGGAAGGATACTGTAAAACAAGTGGATAGTTTTGCTGGGCTATATTATTAGGTGATTAAGATTAGGCCAATCTCTTTTACCTGGAATTCTCCCCAACTCCCATCCCTCCTCTCTCATCCAAGGCAAAATTAGTATTTTTCTATTCAGTTTATCTGTGATGATAATTCCTGTCTTTTTAAGTACTTTTGTGAAGATTAGATGAGAGACTATATGAAAAAGTACTTTGTAAGCTGGAAAGTACTATACTAGTCCATTTGTCTAACAGATATTTAGTGTTTTTGCTGTTTACTGAGTTTGATACAAAGGAACTCAGTGAAGTGGAAAGAAAAAATTACTTCCCATTTGTGTGACTTTCTGTTGTCAGAGAGCAGCAGGCTTGCTTAGTCATTCAGATAGCACTTAAAGTTGGCAGTTGACTGGGTGTTACCATGTTTCAGGGTCTGTCCACCACTTTTCTGGAAGAAAACAGTTTTGTCATTGTGCCCAGAGTTCACAAAGCTCACGAAAATTGGACATCAGTTTATTGAGCTTTAGTTGGGACGGTGGGAGAATACTGGACTACTGTTAACCTGTCATTAAGGCTACCTCTTTCTTATATCTCACAGTCTGAATTATTAATTAGAAGATTGAGCATAGAGAACAGTAAATTTAAGGACATTGTCTCTTTCTGTATAACACTATTTCATTTTTATTTTTTCTTTCTAAATATGTCTTTTTTTAATTTTAAGGGGAAATTGAATAAATTGAAATAGTTGAAAGACACTTTTATTGGGCTGCATTGGGTCTTTGGTGCTGTGCCTGGGCTTTCTCTAGTTGCGGCGAGCAGGGGCTACTCTTCGTTAAGGTGCACAGGCTTCTCTCATTGAGGTGGCTTCTCTTGTTGCAAAGCACGGGCTCTAGGCGTGTGGGCTTCAGTAGTTGTGGTGTGCAGGCTCAGTAGTTGTGGTACATGGGCTTAGTTGCTCCGTGGCATGTGGGATCTTCCCGGACCAGGGCTCGAACCCGTGTCCACTGCGTTGGCAGGTGGATTCTTAACTACTGCGCCACCAGGGACGTCCCTCTAAATATGTCTTACACCAAAAAAAATTGCAACGAGTGTAAGTCAGTCCATCCATAGAGGAAGTGGTTAATCTTTGTAGGAAAGTTCATAGAAGCCACGGTGATAACCTTATGAATTGTCAGTCCCTGAGAGAGATTACCTTCCTGGTGACTAGAACTCCCATGTTTGCCAGAGAAGTGTCTCTTTCTCCTGATAGTGCTGGATCAATACTGCCAAATTTTGGTCTTATAGGTTCCCTATTTGTAATGAATGTAAAGTCGTTTCCCTTTAGTTGTCAGTGTTCTTTCTTAAGGAGGACTCTAGGAGCATAGCTTCTGGAGTAAATAATAACTTTGTGATCTTCGGCAAGTTATTTCTGTCTCAATTTCCCCATTTGTAAAATAAGGATAAGAATAACTACCTTATTGGATTTTTGGGAGGTTTATAAGAGAATTCATTAAAAAGCACTTAGGACTTCCCTGGTGGCGCAGTGATTAAGAATCCGCCTGCTAGGGCTTCCCTGGTGGCGCAGTGGTTGGGAGTCCGCCTGCCGATGCAGGGGACACGGGTTCGTGCCCCGGTCCGGGAGGATCCCACATGCCGCGGAGCGGCTGGGCCCGAGCCATGGCCGCTGAGCCTGTGTGTCCGGAGCCTGTGCTCTGCAACGGGAGAGGCCGCAACAGTGAGAGGCCCGCATACCGAAAAAAAATTAAAAAAAAAAAGAATCCGCCTGCCAGAATAAAGACGCAGACATAGAGAATGAACTTGAGGACACTGGGAGGGGGAAGGGTAAGCTGGGACGAAGTGAGAGAGTAGCATGGACATATATACACTACCAAATGTAAAATAGATAGCTAGTGGGAAGCAGCCGCATAGCACAGGGAGATCAGCTTGGTGCTTTGTGTCCACCTAGAGGGGTGGGATAGGGAGGGTGGGAGGGAGACGCAAGAGGGAGGAAATATGGGGATATATGTATAGCTGATTCACTTTGTTATATAGCAGAAACTAACACACCATTGTAAAGCAGTTATACTCCAATAAAGATGTTAATTTAAAACAGAAAAAAAAAGAATCTGCCTGCCAATGCAGGGAGCAGGGGTTCAACCCTGGTCCGGGAAGATCCCACATGCCTCGGAGCAACTAAGCCCGTGTGCACAACTGCTGAGCCTGCACTCTAGAGCCTGCGACGCAAGTACTGAGTCCGCGTGCCTAGAACCTGTGCTCTGCAACAAGAGAAGCCACTGCAATGAGAAGCCTGCGCACCGCAACGAAGACTAAAGAAAGCCCGCGCGCAGCAACGAAGACCCAACGCAGCCATAAATAAGTGAATAGAATTTTTTTAAAAAAGCACTTAGAACAGCCCTTGGGACACAGTAGGAACTTAAGTATTAGCTAGTATTATTTACTCTAGGAGGGTTTTAGTTTGGGCCAGGTTAATGTATTTGAAAGGATAAAGACTTGAATATGTGCTATTCCTTTAAACTTGAATGAATTTAGAAGTTCCACACATTTCAGTCTCTAGGATTACTTCTTTCTCTCTTTTTTTTTTTTTTTTTTTTGCGTTATGTGGGCCTCTCACTGTCGTGGCCTCTCTCGTTGCGGAGCACAGGCTCCGGACATGCTGGCTCAGCGGCCATGGCTTATGGGCCTAGCCGCTCTGCGGCATGTGGGATCTTCCTGGACCAGGGCACGAACCCGTGTCCCCTGCATCGGCAGGTGGACTCTCAACCACTGCGCCACCAGGGAAGCCCTTCTTTCTCTTTTTTGAATAGATTTTTTAATGGAAATAGAGAGTTAGTGCAAATATCTGCATCCTCTAGATCTTTTGTTATTGTTAATAGAGGAAGTAAACATTACAGAAAAGTTTGGGTCCTTTGAATCTCTGCCCCATGCCTCATTTCCATTCCTCTCCCCAGAGGCAACCACCTTCATCTATTTTAGTAACCAGTCTCCCTCTTTTACTTTTACTATGTATATTTGTATCCATAAATAACAGTGTATTACCTTTTCTATTTTACAGAAAGAATCTGCCAAATGTATCTTTTTCAACTTCCTTTTTTTCATTAAACATCTTTTACTTGGAATAATTCTCATAGGGTAACTTTGTTCAAATGTTCTGGTGGTGCCTTACTCTTGATACACCATATTCTGGGTACATACTTAGCAGAATGCTCTGATTCACTCCTTTAATTGGGTAATTTAATGTTAATGACATCACTACATAATAAACTGTTTTAAGTACATTTATTATATGTTTATCATATGAGGGAAACTGAGCTTGGTGTTGAGATACAAGGCCAGATAGGAGAGGTACGCAAATAACGCATTCTTACCTGTGTACCTTTCTTTTGCTTTCCCTCTCTTCTCTTTCTAATCCCTTAAGACCTAGTTCGCATTCTAAGTCATCAGGAATTTTTCCTCACAGTTCTCGCCCATTTTCCTGCCTAATTTTGACTTCTTACTTCTTGGCAATTACATGCTCTTTGAGTTCTTAATGTGTGGGTTCTTTCTCTGATTATATCAGAAGTTACAAACTCAAAACCTGTTGGGGCCAGGCAGCTGATGGAGATGAATGATATGGGTGGGTATTGTGGCACATTAGAGTATGGCTATGACCAAAAGAGACAGTTCCTACTAAGCTCCAGACTCTTACTGCCATGAAGTGATTATAATCCTAGTCTGCTTAATCATTTTTCTGACATATCCCTATTTTAAATGTTATCAGCTAGATTGACAATATATATATATACCTAAACATTTCAAAATACATACATACATATGTATGTGTATAATATACCGTGTGTGTGTGTGTGTGTATGTATGTATATATAACAGGCCAAAGAAGTGTCTGGTGGTTGTATCCAGCCATTGTGTGATCTCTTCCCTTTAGCAACCTCTGAATTAAATGATAAATTCTACCAAGAATCTTTCCTTTCATGGCTTCCTTTTGTTGTGAGAATTAATCTAGCATAATTTTAAGTTAGAAGGTACTTCTAAAGTAACTTGATCATGGGACTTCCCTAGTGGTCCAGCAGTTAAGACTCTATACTCCCAGTGCAGGGGGCCCCCGGTTCGATCCCTGGTCAAAGAACTAGATCCCGCATGCTGCAACTAAGACCCGGTGCAGCCAAATAAATAAATTAAAAAAAAAAAAAAGTAACTTGATCATTTAGACTGTGTTTTAAAGGCACATTCGTGATGATTATCATTAATTTGGAAAATGAGTACATCTGTGTTTCAGACCCATTGTTACATTTTGGGATAGTAAACAAATGGTACTATTCCTACCTTAGAGGAGTTGATTACGTATTGAGGGGATCGTTGGGGGAGGTTGAGAGGTTGACTTCCTTGGGAAGCAGCCACTGACTTGGAGATAATCCTGCATGAGTTTTATTAGAGAGTGAGCTTGGGATCACCATCTGTGGGAGAGAAGGAAGCAGAAATGAGCTGAGGAAGAAATTGAATTGTGATCTTAATGAAGGCCTCAACCAATCCATGGAGAGTATGAAGCTAGAATCACCCTTCAGAGTTACCCTAAGGTGGAGCAAAGGTGCCTGGCTTTTGGATATGGTCTATCCTCCGGAGATGATCTGACCTTGGGTGAGGCAGCTCTCAGCTGTTCTGAAGAGGGCCGACAGCTGAGGGCAATCTTTTGGTAGTACTTCTCAGCAGCTAGGACAACAAATCCTTGAGTCCCAAAGGGAGATCTGTGTAGTTGGTGTTATCACAGGTCCACTATGGAGTCAAGATAGTTATGTGTAAACAAATCATAATGTGCCATGGAAGCCCAAAGGAATGACTAATTGCTAAAGGGAGTTTGAGAAGGCTTATAGAAGAGATGTCATTTGAACTAGGTTTTGAAGAATGAATTAGTACGTTGTTTGGTAGGGGCGGTGGGGGGGGGCATTTCTCATGAGTCACTGACATTTCATAGCATATTCAGGAAATTGATTTGTTTGAAGAGCAAAGGGTTTAATGTATTAGCCATTCTTTAATTTCTAACGATCATGATAAAAATAATGAGGCTGTTTCCAAAATCTTGGTTGGCTTCCATGGTGATAGTTTTTAAAAAAACACTTAGAATCCCAGTGTGATCAGGCTTGAGGCTAAACCAGGCTCATCCTTGCCAGAACCAAAAAGATAGGCTGAGCTTGAGTGAGAAGCTTTTTTTCCAGGAGTCTAAATTGGATTTGGTCCCTGTATTGTCCTTGTTCTTGGGTCTGGAACAGATGAATTTCCTTAATATACAGCACATGTTCTTTTTTTTTTTTTTTTTTTTTTTGCGTTATGTGGGCCTCTCACTGTCGTGGCCTCTCTCGTTGCAGAGCACAGGCTCTGGACGTGCTGGCTCAGCGGCCATGGCTTATGGGCCTAGCCGCTCCGCGGCATGTGGGATCTTCCCGGACCGGGGCACGAACCCGTGTCCCCTGCATCGGCAGGTGGACTCTCAACCACTGCGCCACCAGGGAAGCCCACAGCACATGTTCTTGCTTGTTTCTTAGTATCTTCCATCCTAGGATTGAAGGTGTCCATGGGAAGTCAGAGGTTAAACTGGGGATCTACCACTTATCACTTCTTTGACCTTGGGGAAACTTGCTGAACACCTGATCCTGTTTCCATACGATCCTTTTAGGGTTGTTGAGATAATATATAAGGGCTTGTAAACTGTGAGGTGTTTCTCAGGATATTTTATTACTACTTAAAATCCTTTGTGGAATGTATGTGTGATACTAGGTTAGGATATGTTAGGATAAGACTGTTTAAAATCAAATTTTGATTGCTAGAAGTTGTGGGTTTGGTCTGTAGAACCTAGTGCCACTGAAACCCTAATTAACACTAAAATCTTCTATATGAGGACAGATTTCATAGAGAAAAACTATTAACTAGGCTTTTGCATCCTGACATGTCAGCTGTATGGAAGATGTCAGATTTACACGAATAGATTGCTATTTGTGGGGTCAAATAAGAAAACAAATGGCAGATTTAGCATGATAACAATATTACAACTCAGTTTTTACCTTACTGGTGACAGGTCAAAAAATTTAGTCAGCAGATAAAGTGGATTTAGTTGGGGCTGTGACCCAAGACTGCAGTGTGAGAGAGAGTACAATCAAAATGAGTTGGTCCAGACATCTGACCCCTAGCATAACTGTCAATTCTGAATCAACTGTTGAAAAGCAAAACAATAGTACTTCCAAGAATATTTCCCCTGGAAGGGAGAGTCACCAGTTAATATGGTAAAGGTCCAGTCTGTCACTTTGTGACACCTGATAAATTGGGAAGGCAGGAAACTTCAAGCAGATCTCATTACTGAAAGAGAAATGATGATTACCTGAAATATAGCCTCCAGTTCCAAGGGAATGCGTTAGAGTCACTTGAGGAGCCTTTCAAAATGCAAATGTCTACATCCCAATCCTGGACATTTTGGTTTCTGACTTCTGGAATGGGGCCTAGAGGCTTGTACTTTGAAAAGCTTGCCATCTAATTCTGATGTGGCCTTCTTGAACCACTGGTTTCAGTGAGCTTTGTTTAATTGAAGGAGTTATTAAATTCCTGGATGTTAGGATAAAGAACTAAGTGCTGGAATTTTTTTTCTAGGGGAACACAGGGGGCAGAATGTTGCTTTCTATAAAAAGCATTTCTTATTTCACCTTTTTTCCAGTGTTGCACAAAATGTTTTGGATGTTAGAATACCAAAGTGCTAATGGGACACTGGAATATTGTGGGTGGGGCACACCTCAACATGTTACTGATATATGAATGAGGCATATGATTTTACTAGAAGAAAAAAACTACTTCGTTATGTGTAAATAATAAAAAAGCCATCATGCCTGTTATAAAATCCAAACAAACATGATTGACTATTTTCTGAGTTTTCATATTTAAAGTAGTTTACTCATTATTTTCTTGTCTGCTGGCAGGTAAGTGGTAGCAGATGTCCTAAGTTTAAGGAAAATTTATAGAGGGGGAAAGTGTTTACTTCTTTAGTAAACTATACCTTTACCTTGTTTTCATTCAGATCTAGGTGGGGGAAGTCAAACTTCATTTTTGTACTTGTTGGAACTTTGGTCCAATTCATTAAGTGTGCCTGGGTGTATAGTTTGGATACTGGAGGGGACTCATTCATATGCAGTGGGGGTTTTGACCAAAGGTTTTCTGTAATATTCCCAGAAGAAGTAGAAGATAGATAAGCAGGGGACCATAGAGAGTAGTGTTAAGAAGTAATCTCAAAAAGAATGTCAGGGCACCAGAATCTCTGGGATTTAGAGATGGGAGGAGGAGGTGTGTGTATAGTTTGAAGAACAATATTACATCATTTTATATACAAGCAAATGGGGGGGAAACTTTACAATGCAAACTGTTGAAACTAAAGCCTGACAAAAATTTTAGCTTCTCAGGTGGTTGGGATAAGAGAATATCCTTGTAATTTTTAATGGGTATTCTGCATAACTTACTACGTGGGACATACCAAAATCTGGTATAGTAGACCTGAAATCTTTATTAAAGGGGGGCTTAGGTTTTTCAAAAAGGTCGAAAAACATTGTTTTAAAGGGATGGTTGTTGGTGGGATATGAAGTTTAACTTCACATTATGGTACTAATTCATTTCAGCTCAACTTTACAAAGTCTGTTTTATCATATAGAGTTTTAGGATATTGAATGAGAGTGAACGTTATGCTGTAGTTTGAATAGACCTAACTAAATTTGTAGAATGATATCTTTTTCTGAAAAAAATTCCATTGCATTCTGTGGTCTTTAAAAAGTGATAATTTTTTTCTTCTTTCCAGCTTTCTGAAGATTTCGAAGATGTTTAATAAGTCATTTGGAACACCCTTTGGGGGTGGCACCGGTGGCTTTGGCACAGCTTCAACATTTGGGCAGAGTAAGTTTTAAAAAATAACAAATGAGGGAGAAAAATCTTCAGCTATTATTAAGAATAAATCCACTCCAGTAGTTTTAGATAGGAATTAATTTATGCTTTGGTCTTTATAATAACTTTGAAAAATGACCAGGATATGATCTTGTTAAAATTTTCTAAAAAAAAGAGAAATAAGTTCTGAGTTTTCATGGTTTTCTGATCATCAGTAGAAGGTATTTAAAGTATTGTTATTAATTGGCTCTTTTGGCAGAAATTTATAATTTGTTACTAATTTTCAGACCAGGAAATCCTTTTTTAAATATTGAAGTCTAAAATGCAATTATTGGGACTTCCCTGGTGGCCCAGTGGTAAAGAATCCGCCTTACAATGCAGGGGACGCGGGTTCGATCCCTGGTCAGGGAACAAAGATCCCACATGCCGCGGGGCAGCTAAGCCCGCGTGCCAGAGCTTGCACGCCTCAACTAGAGAGGCTGTGTGCCACAAGCTGCAGAACCCACATGCTCTGGAACCTGCACGCCACAACTAGAGAGAAGCGCGTTTGCTGCAATGAAGAGCCCACGAGCTGCAGCAATGATCCCGTGTGCCGCAACTAAGACCCAACACAGCCAAAAATAAATAAATAAATCTTTAAAAAAATGAAATGCAATTATTGAGGGACATCCTGGCAGTCCAGTGGTTAAGATGCCCTGCTTCCACTGCAAGGGGCCTGGGTTGGATCCCTGGTCGGGGAACTAAGATCCCTCATGCTGCGTGGCCAAAAAAATAAAATAAAATAAAATGCAGTTACTGAATAACAGCTCTGAGATTTGCTCTGTGAATAAGAAACAACGGTTAAAATGTAAGAGTCCCTAATTCCCACCAGTCCTCTTGAGATCCATTTCCCCTTCCATTCCACATGGCACTAGTTGCCTATAGCAACCCTTACTCACTTTTAAACTTTTTGTTAAAAATTTATACTTAAACACAAAAACAGAAGGAATGGTATAACAAACTCTCATGTACTTATTTCCCAGTTTCAGCTATCAGCATTTTCCCGATCTTGTTTTTATCCCTCTCTCTCTTTTTTTTTTTTTAACGGTACACGCGGGCCTCTCACTGTTGTGGCCTCTCCCGTTGTGGAGCACAGGCTCTGGACTTGCAGGCTCAGCGGCCATAGCTCACAGGCCTAGCCGCTCTGCGGCATGTGGGATCTTCCCGGACTGGGGCACAAACCCGTGTCCCCTGCATCGGCAGGCAGAGTCTCAGCCACTGCGCCACCAAGGAAGCCCTATCCCTCTCTTTTTAAGTGGAGCATCTGAACAGTTTTTTAATGGAAATCCCAGGAACTTTAATTCATGAAGATTTTTAAAAAGCGTAACTACCAAACCTCAATCATTCCTAACAAAAATATTAGAGAAAATTTTTACAAGTGACCCCTGACCTTTTCTTAAACTATTTTATATATCTAGGTCCTTGATTTTTAACCAAGAGTGCCCACCAGGTGGATTCTTAACCACTGGACCACCAGGGAAGTCCAGAGTCACTTTTTTTTTTAAATTAATTTATTTATTTTTGGCTGAGGTGGGTCTTTGTAGCTGCATGTGGGCTTTCTCCAGTAGCGGTGAGCAGGGGCTACTCTTCATTGCCGTGTATGGGCTTCTCAGTGCGGTGGCTTCTCTTGTTACGGAGCACGGGCTCTAGGCACGTGGGCTTCAGTAGTTGCGGCACACAGGCTCAGTGGTTGTGGCTCATGGGCTCTAGAGCGCAGCCTCCGTAGTTGTGGCGCACGGGCTTAGTTGCCCTGCGACATGTGGGATCTTCCCAGACCGGGGATCGAACCCGTGTCTCCTGAATTGGCAGGTGGATTCTCAACCATTGCGCCACCAGGGAAGCCCCCAGAGTCACTTAAAAAAAAAATTTTTTTTTTATTGAAATATACTTGATTTACAATGTTGTGTTAGTTTCTGGTATATAGCAGCATGATTCAGTTATACACACATATTTTTTCAGATTCTTTCCCATTATAGTTCATTTTATAAGATATTGACTACATTAATAGTTCCCTGTGCTATACAGTAGGACCTTGTTGTTTATCTCAGAGTCACTCTTGGAGGTTTGTTCCCGAAATATATATATCCCATCATAGAACTATGGAATTAGAATCTCTGGGATTGGAAGTTGAACATGTGTATTTTGAAAACTTCCCAGGTCATTCTGATGTGCTCCTCTAATTAAGGACCATTCATCCCAGAGACTGTAGAGTGTACGGTGTCTGGAGAAAATTTTAACAGTTTTTTGTTTCTTTTGTTTTTTTTTTTTGTTTTGTTTTTTGGCTGCGTTGGGTCTTCGTTGCTGTGCGTGGGCTTTCTCTAGTTGCGGTGAGCAGGGGCTACTCTTTGTTGCGGTGCGCAGGCTTCTCATTGCGGTGGCTTCTCTTGTTGCGGATCACGGGCTCTAGGCACATGGGCTTCTGTAGTTGTGACTCGCGGGCCCTAGAGTGCAGGCTCAGTAGTTGGGGCGCACGGGTTTAGTTGCTCGGCGGCATGTGGGATCTTCCTGGACTGGGCTCGAACCCGTGTCCCCTGCATTGGCAGGTGGATTCTTAACCACTGTGCCACCAGGAAACCCAAATTTTGATTATTTTTGTCTGTAGTTCATAGTAGCTTGGCACTTTTTTTTTTAAACCTATCAACATCTTTAACTTATTGAAAAGTTATAAGCTTTTTAACTTTGTTTCCTTACTTTACCCAGGACAATGAATAAAGTGTGGCTTAATATCAGCTCTGTTATAAGTAGTCTGATGGAATTTTGAAAAAATAGTTTTTGGATTAGACCAGTGGTCCTGTTCAAATGCAGAATGTTAAGAAATATTAAAATCCTCTTTCATTGGGCCACCTGGTTTAGATTTTATTCTGACCCTGGATTTTGCTTTATCAGATACTGGTTTTGGCACTACTAGTGGAGGGGCATTTGGAACATCTGCATTTGGTTCTAGCAACAATACCGGAGGCCTGTTTGGAAATTCACAGACCAAACCAGGTAGGGGCTTTATTTGGAATACAGTTGGTTTATTCATAGCTGGTATAGGGCTTCACTTAGTGACTCCAGTCTGTTTAACCCTTTTTTTCCCCTCTCTATCTCTTCAGGAGGCTTATTTGGTACCAATTCATTTAGCCAGCCAGCTACCTCCACAAGCAGTGGCTTTGGGTTTGGCACATCAACAGGAACATCAAACAGCTTGTTTGGAACTGCAAGCACAGGGACCAGTCTCTTCTCATCCCAGAACAATGCCTTTGCACAAAATAAACCAACAGGCTTTGGGAGTAAGTAGTAAATCATTGGATTTCTGCATCTAACAATTTGATTTGCTTATTGAATGTGTTCTCTCTTCTCCTTTTCCCTGTGTTCACCCACCTCCTTTTCTCACCACATAGCAAAAACATGGGGAGAGGAAAACTCAAAATGGTATTGAAAAGTTTAATAGGCTGGAAGGGAAGGGGTACATCTCTTCAAGAATGGAAGTCTGAGGGGCACTGGTATTTAAGGAATATGCAGAGGAAGAGGTACCTGATATAGAATGACCAGAGAATAAGATGAAAAGCCAGGTCAGAGTACTGTCATAGGTGTCAAGAAGGGAGAATTTCAAGGAGAAATATGTGTAGTTAACTGTAGTATACTGCAGGGGCACCTTCCTGCCTTTGTTCCGCTTTTGGTTTGAAGAGACTGAAGCAGGAATGGTAAGTACTGGATGTGACATGGTTACTCCTCCATTCCTTAGCCATGGCAGGTGTTTTTAATTGATGGCTTCTTTCTCTTTAAGTCTAAATGTGGCCCAGGGATACTTCACCACACAGTTCTTTGAGGCAGAAACACTGCTAGTTGCACAGGTGTGCCCTGTGAGTTGATGCCATTCCCAGCACTGGTATGGTAGAATAAGTAAGTTAGCCAGCTATCAGTATTTTACAAAGGGAAAGTTGTTTGAGGGGATGTTGAAATATTTAACCATGACAATATAAAATGCAATCTAAAATACTAATTCAAAAGACATATGCCTATTTACTTTATATATTAGGACATGTTTTTAGAAAAGAAATAGTATGACTGCCAGTGAGAAATCACATTCCTCTTAACTTGGTATTAGGATGTCACTTAATATTAAATATTGGCAAATAACTTTGTATTGCTTACTGCTATTTCTGGTACCATATGTGTAATTTCTTTAGAAGTAGTGTCTTATATTTTGAAGAATACATTCCTTAGATTACAGTTAAATTCTCTGTTATGTATTTTTTTTTAAATTCAGCTATTTGGGAAAGTAGATTTATTTCTATAAATGACCAACATGCCTACTAATTTTTCTAAATTATTTTTCTGGGTGAAATTTTATATTAACCTATGTGTGGTTACCCTAATGGGACCATTTGTTTGTTTTAAACGTTTTGGTTATATGTGGGTGTTTGTAATAATATATGTAAATAAAATATACTGTGACTCTTGTTCAGGTCTGTTGTGGTAAGGCATTGTCAGAAAGACAAGTTCATTGAGCATCTGGTCTTACCAAGAGAAATAAGATAAAATATTTAATGAAACAATACTATTTCTTCTAACTTGTTGTTTAAGTATGCCCAAGGACTTTACAGACACTTAGCTGACTAAAGATTCAGATTTTGTTTCACGTCAAAGTTGTGAGCCTAGAACTGTGTGTGTCTGTATGAAATATCTGTTTGAAGGTACTTGCTAGGGAGATTGGAAAGATAGAAAACCTGAGGATTTGGAAGTAATGCTGCTCTAATGCCACAGGCCAATTCCAAGATAGCTTACAGATTCTTAAATTCTTTACTGTTACCATCCCATTTTTCTTTCTAATTTATAGATTTTGGAACAAGTACCAGCAGCGGGGGACTTTTTGGAACTACAAATACCACCTCTAATCCTTTTGGTAGCACATCTGGCTCCCTCTTTGGGCCAAGTAGTTTTACAGCTGCTCCTACTGGGACTACTATTAAGTTTAACGTAAGTATTGTCTTTCGATCTTTGTGTAATATTTTTGTCTCCTGTATGTTTTTTTGTAGGGGGAATCATAACATTTCTTCTCTTTCCATTTATGCATAGCTTAGTCTCACTCTTCCTGAAATATGTGTTAAGAACAATATCTGGGAATAGTTGTATAGTAGACAGGAAGAGTCATGAAACATAAATCTAGATTATAATTTATATTTGAATTATGCTCAAACCAATTAAATTTGTATTCACAAGGCTGATTACAGTAGTAGTTGATTACAGTTCCCTGATGGCTTAGTGGTTAGAATTCCAGGCTTTCACTGTCGTGGCCCGGGTTCAATCCCTGGTTAGGGAACTGAGATTCCACAAGCCTTGTGGTGCAGCCAGAAAAAAGGAAATATCAGGTTGAGCTTGTATTTACTGTGTTCATTAATTGGCCTCTGAATCGTCAACCATTCTTTACAGAAGTAAAGAAGGAATGATGGGGCAAACTGTAAAAATCATTGAAAATAGGGCCTCCATAAGGAGCTGTATGGAATAACTCATCAGTTTCTGTGTGCCAATTAGAAATAAAACTTTTGTGGTGAAATGACAAAATGAAGCAAATGAGTTTTGTGTTTTCTTCAGCTTTTTTGAGAGAAGTTTGATAGAGGGTTAGAATGAAAGATTCTGTTTATGAAAATACATGGAATACCACTTGATGTAAGATACTACTTGATGTGATTGTTTTGGAGATACTTAGGATAGGCTGGCAGTGCAGTTAGTCTAATGGAAATCTCTGGCAAATATAGGGATTGGCAAAACTTGTTAAAATTCTTCCAGAAAATGAAGAATTTCTTAGGCAGGGTGTTGAATTCATAATACTGAATTTAGAATCCTGAATTTAAAATAAAGTTAAATGTAAATGATAGAGAAAAATACTGTGTGTTGTCTCTTAGAAAGTACAGTAATTGAGAAAACTAACAATACAAGTAGGAATCTTTTTTTTTTTTTTTTTTTGCGATATGCGGGCTTCTCACTGTTGTGGCCTCTCCCGTTGCGGAGCACAGGCTCCGGATGCGCAGGCTCAGCAGCCATGGCTCACGGGCCCAGCTGCTCCGCGGCATGTGGGATCTTCCCGGACCAGGGCACGAACCTGTGTCCCCTGCATCGGCAGGTGGACTCTCAACCACTGTGCCACCAGGGAAGACCCTAAGTAGGAATCTTTAGTTACCTAGTGCCTTTTGCCTCATAAGCTTATGGGGGGAAAACCAGGCTTCCATATTTCATAAATGCAACAATAGTCACAAAGCAGACACTTCAGAGCAGAGTAGGAATTAGAACTCAGAAATAGAGGTTTAAATGTATATATTAGGTAAATTGGATAAAGCTTCCCTTATGCATATATTATTAAGTGTATTTTAGTAGATAATTGAATGGCTTCGTTTTGGGATTAATCCCTGGGTTTTTGATAACTGTTTCTGAGATTGACTTATGCAGATAACCTTGATACAGGGAGAGATCAAGAATGCAGTGTATTTAATCAAGCACTCTTAAAACTGTCCCGTTAAGTAAAGAACCTAGGGGACTGGTTATAGAGTTCAGTCGTTGAAGAATTGTGTCTGGGAGAGTAGGGTTATAAAGCTTGAACTTAAACGTTTTCTTTAGACTTTCAGATTTGCCTTTATCTTCCTTTGCAGCCTCCAACTGGTACAGATACTATGGTTAAAGCTGGAGTTAGCACTAACATCAGTACCAAGCACCAGTGTATTACTGCTATGAAAGAATATGAAAGCAAGTCCCTAGAGGTCAGTAAAATGCATTACAGAGTATCACCCTAACCTTTTGATTCTATTGGGAAGCAGCTTTTTAAAATGTTTTTGATTATTTTTTAGGATTTATGTAAAAAATTAACCAATTTTTTTTCATTAATACATTATTTATAGATATTTGTTGTTTTAGGCAAGGATGATATTCAGCTTGTATGTACGGGTATAGTTTTACTAATAGTCTATTCTG